>NW_026703966.1:5287540-6609425 GCF_028828765.1 Penicillium canescens
GTATGCGCCAGTGTGCTTTGACGACTGTGCGACTTCCTATTGCTGTTGCTTCTGCTGGGGAGGGGGCTGCTGAGTCTTTTGATTATGCTCCTCTTGTTGTTCTGACTGAGGACGAGGCTCGCAGTGCTTTTTCCTGGATTCAGAGTAAGTTGATTGATGAGTATCGTACTTTCCTGCCCGTTTTCCGCCATGGGGCTTGGTTGTGGACTCGTTTGAGTGGACAGGTTTACCTTGAGGCCAGTGATTTCGAAGCTGTTGGTGGTTCCCTGAAGGATCTGTGTGAGCGAGTTGCGAAAAAGGAGTTTAAGGTTTGAGCTTGTGCTGTTTGTATGGAATACTGTTCATTCTAACGTATGACCAGTCTTTAGAATCAGTCAATCAAATATAATCGATACATAATACCTCCAAGGGTCCAAGGAAAAGCAAATATCACTCAGGCAAGTATCTTATACTCATTGGACCCAAGTCCCAGCACGCCATCTGGGCTTCTCGGAAGCAAATATCACACCAGAAGCGGGGTGTGCATCCCATTTATATACTTCGGTCTCACCTCAAGGTCCCCCCAATTAATCTATCCCAAACATGTCGGTTGCAAAGGAATTCGAAGCGGCCAACGCTAATTACGCGGCATCCTTCACTAAGGGTGACCTACAGCTCCCCCCACAGCGGTAAGTCTATACTACAGTACACTACGCGATACACCCTCTGACAAGCATACGGAAAGAAAGAAGAGTATCTAACACAATATCTAAATTCTAGAAAAGTAGCAGTGGTAGCATGCATGGATGCGCGCCTTGGTACGTTCTATATCACCTCCCAATGAGCTGAACTATGCACCCAACTTCTCCCTAACACCAGAAATATAGATCCAGCCCGCGCCCTAGGCCTCGAAGAAGGCGACGCCCATGTCATCCGCAACGCGGGTGGTAGGGTTTCAGATGCGCTGCGCAGTATCATAATCTCGCAGCAGCTTCTTGGTACTCGGGAGATCATCATCGTGCACCATGTACGTATATGTAACTTACATTGTGCATGTGCATATACATCCTACCATGACCCCTTGCATCCCTCCCTTCAGTCACCCAGTGGTTCTATTTATAGCTTTTGCTGATCTGTTATTCTCTTTAGACGGATTGTGGGATGCTCACTTTCACTGATGAGGTGATTCGCGGTAAGATCCGTAAGGATTTGAAGCAGAATGTTGATCATATTGCATTCTTGCCCTTTGGGGATCTGCGTCAGAGTCTTTTGGATGATATTTTGTTATTGAGGGATAGTCCGCTTGTTTTGGATGTTCCTATTACCGGCTATTTGTATGAGACTGAGACGGGGAGGATTGTTAAGGTTGGGGATAATCAGTGACTGGTTTGCAAGCGTGCATGAGGAGGGAGGAATAGGATACAAGTTCTTCGAGATTTCATAGGAGAGATATCACCATAACATTGTGTTATCAAGTCAGATGAAGTATGTACATGGTGTATAAAGGCCTAGCCTGAGAAGAGCGGGTTCGCTAAAAGTTCATCCATAAACCATGCTCCATCGCATCGAGTGAAAGACATTCGGTAAAGGGGGTATTGGTGAGAAGAGGAAGAGAAGGAGAAAAGAGAAAGAAGAGAAAAATAGACATCAAGTCTTGCCGCTAAAACAAATCAAAGGCCACACCAAGAACATATTGTTAGAAAAAGCCAAAAGACGGGCTGCGTGTATATCAGAGCAAGGTCGAGGTTAATGTTATGTGCTGCTTCCAAATCGATTCATGACCCAGCTAGTAAATCCACCGTTGCTCCCCTCACTTCGGCTAGAGCGGCGAGGAGCATGGTTAGATTCTTGTCCTTCAGGTGTAGGGGAGCGACGGGGTGAAAGTCGTGGGGAGAGTCGACTTTGCAAAGAAGATAAAGAGGAGCGGCCACTGCGTGTAGTTCGAGCTGAGCTGAGACGTCGACGAGATCTCGGCTGCTCAGGGCTATCCGGGATGACTACCGGATTGTCACTGGTTCCATCATTATGCCTGGGCTGTCAGCTGGGTGTTCTGAGTCCGGTCATGTTGTGTTGGTGTCGCGCCACTTACGTTGGACGCTGGCTGATGCTCCGCCGGCAATGCGGGCAGGTGTTATGCTGGATTAGCCATGCCTCGATGCAGGTGAAATGGAACCAGTGCTCGCATGGCAACACAGTGACCTCCGTGCCAAGTTCCACGGCATCCATACAAATAGAACACTCCGCATTGTTCTCCGGGCCCATCATATCCCTGTCAACCTTCCTCTTTGGCAAAGACCGAATGGCACTTCCAGAAGCTGGGGGCGGCGCAGTTCCGGGCCCGGTGTTCTCGATTAGGGAAGTGATGACACGGTCCAGCTCCTCTTGTGAGTATACTGCATCTCCATTTGGACTCATGTTTAGTAGGGCCGACAGTATAGCAAGAGGGTTTGGCGTTTGGCGATCTCGGCGGGTCGCTCGTGTAGTTGGTGTCCCTAGATCAGCACGGATGGCTTCTATAAGGCTGGGATGCGGGGTTAGTCTGCTAGTTATTGAATCATAAAGAAGAGACACATACTCAGCTAGACCCACTGGCTGATGAGCTCGTGGTTGCGGTGCATCCGCATTGCGAGGGGATAGATCAGGTGAAGCCGGGCCCGGTTGATGATCTCCCACACGCTCGTAATCGGGCCAGCCAAAGGGACTAGGATTAAAATTATCATCAAGCCCCAAGCCTCTTGCTGGTTGGTTTGTTGGTTCCACAAGACCTCGAATAATGCTGTCGAAATTCTGCATCATCATCGGGATCCCAGCGTTGGATCCGTATGCGCGCGGGCTTGAGGAGTGTCCGGTGCCGAGCGTGGTACTGCTGAAAGTAAAACGCCCGTCGGGGGATGTGTATGTACGATGAAATCCAGAAGGAATATCTCTTGATGGTGTTCCAGGGAGCTCTTCGTCTATTCCCCATGGATTGTGGTCTCCCCATGGGCTGACGCGTGGTTGCGACAGGCTTGCGGCGTGCTCAGGGGGACTATCGGGGGGAATATCGGGGGGAATCTCAACCTTAACAGGAGCAAATCACAGTCAGAAGTGTGAAAATAAGACAAAAACTGAGGTATTATCCATACTATTTCGGTGAAATCGGATTCGCAATGCGGGCATGTCAAGCCATGCGCCTCGTCTTTCAACCAAACCCCACCACAGGCATGACAGAACATGCGATCAGAGTCACTCTCCATGCTTAAGCGATCAGAGAGGTAAGTGGAAATCGCAAGGTTGAAGCTGGTCAAGTCGATAAATGCTGTGTGGAGCAGTCACAGTGCCTTATCTGCGGGGAGAGGCTCTAAGAAGTGTTGGTGGCTTAAATAGTCATTGTTGACGTGAAAGTGAGAGCAGGGGTCTCTCCTAAAAACACGAGGTGTCTAAGGTGTCTTATGAGAGGAAGAGAGGAAGTTAGAGTGAGAGATAGAGAGGAAGATGAAGCAAGTGTGATAGAGAGATATGAGGTGGAGGCAATGACGTTGATCGACAATCGCCTTCGATCGCCTTAAAAAGGCCAAACCAACACGTTTCGTACACAAAAATAGAGTAGAACTTGCATCAGGCAGCTTTATTTCCTTAATCTTTACTTCGGAAATTTATGAATGCAAGGAGTATAGAAGAACAAAGAACATTTGTACATCGGAACCTTCGAGGCATGACTTATACACCTTTGTCTGAGATCGGGCTCATATTTTGTACTATCATGTTATGTATACCAGTACAGAGTACAATGAAGAGAGTAACGCCTTGGATGCGAGCGAAAAGCAAAAAGAAAGAAAGCCCATAATACAGTTGGTAGTTGGTTATACTCCAGACGCAAGGACAGTTCTGTGCCACAGCCCTTGCAGGCGCCAACGCATTTACCGTCTTCTGGCTCCCTTGAGAACCAGACTACCAACCACTCCTGCTGCAACCGCTAAGCCACCCACGATAGCAATGCCCATCAGACCTTCCTTGGCGACCTTATCATCAATGAGTGACCCGAGGCTGGCTGCTTGCAGGTTTGCGGGCTCTTTCTCGAGGAGCAGATCGTTGTATCGACGGGCCTCGCCGTAGTTCCCAAGCTTGAAGTTGCCAAGTGCTAGGTAGTATAGACATTCACGTCGGCGTTCTGGGGCTCCGCGGAAGATCTCGGACAGAAGGCGAACGCCTTCTTGTTGCTCGGACCGAGCGTTAGATTTGATCAGACCCTATAATGAACATCCCCGCAAGGCGGAGAGTACCAGTTAGCGCGGGCACTCCGAAGTGGCTGAAGGAGCTATACCCATGCGTAGTTGAACTTTGTCTGGATTCCGACATAGTCGCCTTCTTTCTCGTACTGTGCCCGGAGGACCTGTAGTTCGGCAGGCTTCAAGGGACTGTTGGGCGCCAAGGTATTTAGCTTTTGTCGTTGGGCACTTGGATAGACATTTCACAGAGAACAAACCTTTCCGCATCTGCGGCATCTGAGAGAGCGAGTCAGCCGTTAAGCGCCAGGCATCAGTGGGGACAAACCACCTACATGGGAGGTTGGACATGGTAGAACAGAAACTTGGTGTTTAGATAGAGTGAGGCGGACGGGTAAGGCTTAATGATTAGGAGAGTAGGAAGAGAGCGTTGAGGAAGCCAAGTCAGAAATCCCAAGCGCAACGTCACTTTGCGGAGGAGCTACACATGTGGCGGTGCTGTGGCTGGCTGTTGCTGCCGCTACAACCCAAAACAACTCTTCGTTTCTCCCAACATCAGACACAATGTTGCTCGACGAGGAGCCTGGCACGGTATCTACTTCTTTGATTCATGTGAGGTTATACTTTGCAATATACTGACTATTTTAGCTCATCCACCACACGATCGGTAACTTCAACATCCAACCCGATAAACAAGCCGTCACCCGCATCAATGACTCGCTCTCAACCCTGCAGCAGTCGCGCGACTTGCGCATTCGCGAGGCCGAATCTGCCCTGCGCAAACTCTCCCGCAACCTGAATTCTCTTTCTACCCAGCACGAGGAAGCCGTGGCAGTGCACGATTCAGGCAAACACGCGGCGGAAATCGTGGAGTTGGACACCAAGAAGTTCCGCATTGCCAAAGCGGCCTCGGAGCTGGAGATTGAAAGCGAGCGCCTGGAGAGTGAACTCGAAATGCTCAAGGAGAGACTGGCCGACCTCGAGTCACAGGGTCTCGAGGGTGACGAAACCACGCGACGCGAGCGGGAGGCTGATGATGCGACTATGTGCGTGACTGTGCTCTCTTTTGGGGTTGGTATGGCTGCTAACTTATATCTAGTCTGCGACTCAAAATTTTCCGTTCTCTGGGAGTTGATATTGAGCCTGATGAGGCTGGCAATTTCAACCGAGCTGTCATTCGCAACAGCCGCAAAGGCGATGTCCATGTGGTCAATATCGACCCGAAATTCTCCCGTTTCTTCTATGCAAACTACTTTTGGTCGACGATGCAAGGGTGAAGATCACGATGGTTTGTTTATGTGGGAGTCTATGCTCTCTGGCGTTTCTTGGGGGGAGCCGTGCTTTTTCAATGGTTATTGGTTGTTGGTGTTTCTATACCCTTGGATTATTTCATGTCATAAATCGTACACTTTGTTCAAAATTTTGGCCACACAACTGCTCATGGATGCTCTGGCCTCCCAGTAGTGTATTCACGCCGATACCGATAGATCAGGTTGCCGCTCTTGGAAAGCCTGAAGGACCTTCGTCCGGTCTGCATCCGAAATTTTCCCATCTGACAAAAATCCCGATGAGCCATGCGGTAGCACCTTCTCAGCAATATCCAGCAACTTATCCTTCTCAATCTCCGGCAAGTCTGCAGCCCAAGATGCGAGCCATTGCTCTTCGAACCGAGCCAGATCAAGCTCCACGCGACCCATATCAGGGATATCACATCCATCCCAGGTCAAAGCAACCTCCTTGATAACGGAGCCGGACTCGCCTTCAGAGGCCCCATATCGCGTTTCCACGCCTAGAGGCCCAAGCCCCAGTTCCTCGGCACGAGCGTTCCAAAGAGCCTGTTTCAAAGTCCCGTCCCGCTCGATCATCATCCAAAATAGGGGGTAAGTGCTCCGCGCAAGCGCATCGCGGACTCCTTTGGTTGCCTCACGCGGACCGACCAGCACGCCGACTGTCTGGCCCGTGCGCCAGCCGACAGGGGCCTGGCGGAACGTCCCTTCGAGCTCGCGCACGAGATTCGGGCCTAATTTGGCTTTAAGTGCTTTGCATTGCACTAGTACACGTAGTGCGCGCTCTCGTTCGCGCTCTGGGAGGTGCCAGGTTCCCACGAGGTCGATACCGGCGTCGTCGCGGCCGCCGATGCGGTGGAGTCCTAGGGCGTACCGGCGGAGCGTTTGGAGGACTGTATATTCATAGTGCGTGCCGACGTATACTGTGCTTGTCTCTGGAAGGGATATGTGTTTGGCGTAGGAGAGGAAGGTAGTCAGGTCATTGTGATGTTGTGAGGGCGGAGACGGTGCAGAGGGTAATTTGAATAGTCGGCGCGAGAAGGGTGTCAGGTCATGATGGATGTGGGTACTGGAAAAGCAGCGCCGATAACTGTATCTGAGCTTCAAGCGAGACTGTCCGGCAGCGAGGCCATGGTATAGTCGCAACAGGCGCATCGAGTGTTGTGAAGGAAGAAAACGCCTCACCGCATTGGAGCTTCTCTCCGCATTTGCTCCGCGCTTTCATTCTCGACTAGACAACCTCGCTAGTTCCCTCGGATCTGCTTCTTCGTAACACAACTTGCACATCTGAAGCTCCAGTCGCCATCATGGCCGACATCCTCACCCAGCTCCAGACCTGTCTTGACCAGGTAAAGCCCCTCCAAAGCCTACATTCAAAACCTTGCTAACAAACGAACAAACCAGCTCGCAACCCAATTCTACGCAACACTAGGCTATCTCACAACATACCACGACAATGCACCTACAACACCACCCCCAGATGTCCCAGACGCCGCACCAGCCCTAGCCAAAATACCCAAGAACTCCTCATCACCACCAGTCCCAGCAGCTATCGCAAACACAGCGGCAGGTGCCGCAGCTGCACAAGGACCTGGATCTCCCCCTCTCGCGCGGCCCCAACAACCTGGCGCTGCGCCCGAAGCACCAGTAGAAGGAGGAGACCCTAACCTCCCCCCGGCACCCGACTCACCCCACACATTTGCGAGCCGGCAGCGAGAACTCGCGCGTGACCTCATTATCAAGGAACAGCAAATCGAATATCTTATCTCTGTGCTGCCTGGTATCGGTGCCTCCGAGGCTGAGCAGGAGACCAGAATTCGGGAGCTGGAGACTGAGCTACGCAGTGTCGAGACGGAGCGGGCTGCTAAAGTGCGGGAACTGAAGAAGCTGAGGACCCGTTTGGAGAGGGTTTTGAATGCTGTTTCTGTTGGTATTTATGGAGACAGTCAATATCAAAAGTGAATTCTCTCAGCATATTGATATACAGTCCGGAGCTCTAGGTGGGAAACGGGCATGGAATTGAGCAAGTCATCTTTTTTCCTGTGTGATATTACTTTGGCGTTATGACATGGACGGTTCATTTACGAATTGCACGGGTGCATGGATAGATCTAATGAATACAACATGATATCAAGTCTGGTCTCTAGCGATATTGGAATCTCGAACTTGGTTTTAGATTTCTAGACAATAGGTCTACGCCACATCTGGCGATTCATATCCAAAGTGGACATTTTCTGCAGATGGTATATTCTTACCCTATGTCTTCCCCCGTCGTGTTCAGTTACAGCATCAATTAGCCCTAAGGTTACCAATCTCAATTCACGCCTTCCCTTCTCTGTTACAAAAACCTAGCACTTTGTATGTGCTTCGAGTAATTGGAGGCTATAGATCGAGACCATATCAATCAGCATCACAAGAACGATGGGGATGGTGATGGCGATGGCGCAGGTCACTGGTGAGGAGCTCCTGGTCAGGTTCGACACCAGAGCCGTTTGTAGCTAGTGACACAGCCAGTTCCAAAGCATCCACAGCAGGTTCCTATCCAGCTCGTTCTCTCTTGCGCGCAGAACTGGGCTCCCGCGTTGTCCCCTTTAGACGTGGCCATCACGTACCCCAGTACGGGATTGTAATCGAAGCGGTGATATTCTGTGGAATTGTGTGAATCGTCTATGGAGCTACCACAGGTGGGACCATCTCCATACCAACTGCAGGCTCCGGCGACGTTGAGGTAGTTGCACGCCTATGCATTTGAAATGAAAGCTATGGCGAGGGTTAAAATGTGGAAACACATGTTGCGCTTGGGGGACCTGTGGACTTGATAAGATTGGGAATGTAAGGGATATTTAACGATGATGAGATGTAGATCTTGAATCAGTAGAGCTCGTTCGTTCCTCTTCAATTTATCTATGAATCTGCATCTAGTGGGAAGCACATGAAATTCCAATAGACTTTGTTGATATACTCCGTTGCAACCACTCGCAAGATCCAAGTTATATCGCAGCAAGACTGGGGATTCATACAAGGAGCGGTCAGGTTCACTCAGACGAATACAGAGAATAGAATGGGCCTTATGAACTCTTTTGATTATGCGCCTCGAACCCTGGCCAGGACCTCGGTCACCCTGTGCTGATTTCGACTTCCGTTGTTTGCCTGCTTAAGTCGAAGCTCGGCTCTATTGTTACCGCTCAGTGTTCACTTGGTTAGAGATTATAGACTCAGTTGCGGAGTCATGACCTGGCCTGCTTAACCCGTAGGGTCAAAGCAAAATTTCTAACCGTCAAGGTTCAATGGGGTTACCGATTATAGTGACACGAGCTATAAGAACGGCTCGGGCCTTGCCTTGTTGACAGGGTAGGTTTTAAAGGCACCAAAGACCGCAAAAGTCCAAGGTTCGATGTTTTATGGCGATATTCACCGATCTATGAGCAGAATAGGAAGTTTAACCTTATGGAACCAATTCGAATTCCTCCACGTTACACGCGGCCCATATCCAGTCATAGAGTTATAGAGCCAGTGTATAATCCTTGTCTGTACATCTATGGATCAATGGAACGTCCTTTCAAATTGAGATATATTGAAGAGAGGGATCTGGAACCGGCCATGCTGACATTGAAGCTTGGAAGTATGATTCATAGATCCCATGATAGCATTACAACTTTGATAGGACACCCCAACGCTATGGGATAGTCAATCGGTGAACTATTTTACGGTACCTCTCAACGGGGAGTTTGGTTCATCGGCTCCGACGTAATGTAAAAGACCGTCCAGACGAAGGTCCAAAGGCGAAGATCGAAGTCAAGACACTGAAATATCTGGCAACCTATGCCAATATCCTAGTTCCAAAGGGTTGAACAAGAAAAGCCAGGACAGGACGCCTTAAAGAGGCTGTCTTGGACAGGCAGATTATTTGACAAAGACAATTTACTATGGCGACGAGGATACACTGCAGCTTGGGATTACCAGCAATTCGAAGCAGCATTACTCACTGTTTATCTCAATGATAGAATGATAGGATAGGCTAAAAAAAAGAGATTATTATACCATCCCATGTACGTAGGAAGAGTCATTTCCGGGATTATAAACAAGCTCGATCTAGGGCAAGGCAAAGAATTACAATGGAATGTGATGAGAGACGCATCAAAGCACGATCTATCAAAAAAGCAAGCAGCCATGTATAAAGCTCGCATGGGATAAAGTAAAAGCAATAAAAAGAAAAGAAAGAAGAAACATCCTGTATGCCATCCCATAAGGAGAATCAAAGGATCAAAGAGGTA
The DNA here is from genome assembly GCF_028828765.1 of Penicillium canescens. NCBI lineage: Eukaryota > Fungi > Ascomycota > Eurotiomycetes > Eurotiales > Aspergillaceae > Penicillium > Penicillium canescens. Next base: position 5,297,285 of record NW_026703966.1, read on the forward strand.
TGCTTCAAAACAACTATACTAACGCCTTCTCCTTTCCCGGGTATCATATAAACGAAACCAGCATGCCGCCAGGATCTAGGCAGAAGAAATCAAATGAGATGGGGAACATTGAAAAACGCGAAAAAAGTGCCGTAAAAGAAAGCAAGAAATAAAAAGAACGAAAAGAAAGGAAAGGAAAGAATCATGAAGAGCCATCACTTGAAGAGGGAACGGTACTCGCGCATACGAGCCTCCTGAACCTCCCGCTTATCCAGTTTACCACGGTTCATGCTCATATCTGCGAGCTGCTGCTTCTTCTTGGCAAGTTCCTGGATCTTCTCCTCGATACTGCCTTTCATAACGAACTGGTATGTCTCCACGGGTCGGGTCTGTCCGAGACGGTGAACACGGTCGATGGCCTGCGCAACGGCGGCTGGATTATACTGTGGCTCCATGATGAAGACACGCGATGCGGAGGTTAGATTGAGACCGACACCACCTGCACCGATGGTAGCCAGGAGAATGGTGATCGAATCGTCTTTGGCGAACAGTTCGAGGGCCTTCATTCGTGCCGCAAGGGTCATCGTGCCGTCCAGTCTGACAAAACCGTTCAGTCCGTTGTTTCGCAGAGCGATCTCGATGAGGTCCAGGTGGGAGGTCCAGCCGGAGAACACAACGCTCTTGATGGGTGGTTCGCCTTCGAGTTTCTTGCTGTCCTCGACACTTCCCTTGAGGTAATTAAGCAGTGCGGTGGTCTTGGTGTGCGGGCCTTCATATTCACCGAAAACCTTGCCAACCTTCCCATTTTGGCGGTCACGGCGCTCTTGATCCTGCTGGGCCTGATATTCGTCAAGGCCAGTGGGTGTAATTACGGAGTAGGCCATGGCGGTCCATCCCTTGCAGCCGGGGCACTCCATGGGAATCTCGGAGTTCGAATCGAACACTTCTTTCCAACCAGAGAAACAATTCGGGCAGAAGACACAGCCGCAGGGCAGGTATATCGCCATCGGGGCGTCGCGGTCGACTTCTCCATTCGCAGCGAGAATTGGCTCGAGGGGTTTGTTGCAGGTTTCAGTCGCACACAGATCCTCTGCCATGTCCTGTCTCATAGAGAACATGCCATACGCCTTCTTGTCCAAGGCCGCGGGTGTTTCGGCCGGTTCACCTTCCTCCAGGTCGATGGCATCGTGCACAGATAACCCTTTGATCCGCTCGCGGTCCTCAATGTCCAGAAGCTCTTTGCCATGGGCACTGACTTGACGAAGAATCATCATGGCCTTCAAAACGTGGTGGTACATCCGGCCACCCATCTTGTTCTTGGATTCTCCAGCAATGACGCGCATCATGACATTTGACTCATTGCGGAAGAACTCATGCAGTTGCTTCTCCTGCTCGGTGAAATCCAATATGACCATGTTATCATTGCGGGGTGGCAGATTGATTCTATCCTTGACACGGCGCAAAGTGAACGAGTCCACCATGACTCGCAAGCTAGCGAGAACAGTGGGGTCACCTGTCTTGAAAGGACTCAAAATATGCTGGACGAAACTGCTCCGCTCATTGTAAGGATAAATGCGGAGAAATTTGGTGACAGACAAAAGATCTTCCAGGCGATTCTGGATCGGAGTTCCAGTCACAGACCATTTGCGCTCAGCGTTGAGATCCAGTATAGCCTTTGTTTGCCTTGCATTCTGCTCTCTGATGGTGTGAGCCTCATCAAGCACAATCCGGAACATATTCATCCTCCTCAAAGGGCTGTCTCCGCGCCTGGCGCCCCGCCCATTCATCTCACTGAGAACGGTGCTATAGGTAGTGATGAGGACGTCATATTTCGCGAGTTCGTCCAAATCAGTAATGCGATTTGGGCCATGGAATGTATGACACTTGATAGAGTCTGGCGCGAGGTGCTCCTTGATTTGCGTTGTCCAGTTGCTGACCGCGCTCAAAGGGACAACTAGAAGGGTAGTGCGCGTATTGCGAATGCCAGGAATCGCGCGAACAAGGCTGGGGTGAGGTGCCAATCTTTTCCATTCAAGAGATGACTCAAGAGAGGCCGTTACCAACGATAGAATGCTCAAAGTCTTGCCCAAACCCATCATATCAGCCAATAGGCCACCCAGGGACTCTTCGGGCTTGCTATCAAGAACAAGTCCCGTGATGATCTCGCGGTATTGAGTTTTACCACTAGGCGTGCGGACCATTCGCCACAACGAGTTGTTGTCTTCCTCGTTAGGGCCGAACTTGCGCGGCTTCTCTTTCTCTGTCATAAACCAGAGAGCTTGTTTCTGATGCGGTAGCAGGGGGTCAGGATGTGAGAACTTGGCTCCATTGTTGGGATGTCCACAGTGATGAGCTGATCAAACATCTTCATAACGGCATCGTTCACCTCCTCAGCAGTTCGAACCTCATAGCGAACGGTCGAGCGTCCAGTAGCGTTATTGCTGGCGACTGCTGCCGCGTTCATCTGACGGCGCACATTCGCGTGTGGGTTGAAAAGTATACTTCCTTGTCCCAAGACCGTTGGAGTACCCAGCCAGACATTTTTCTGGCCCAGAAATTTCCCAATCCCAGTGGCATGCTGTCTCTGGCCATAGAGGTTTATGGAGACGCGGTAGATACCGGATACCGGTCCCCCAATCACTTCTCCAGGCACCTTCTTCCGAGTGTCGAGTCGCGCAGTGAATCCCACGGGCCATGCAGTGGAGTCAAGCAATGGGCATAGTGCTATAGCAGTCTTCGCATCAACCATGCCAAAGTTGTTTCCGTAAGGATCGATGGCATCGATTTGGAAATTGCCCGTCGGCTGACGCCGAAGGTCGAGCTTTATTGAAGTCCAGTGAGACGCAGAGTCGTTGAAGACAGGGTTTGGTGGGGGTTGAGGGACATGATGGGCGTTGATGAAGGCGTTTTCGATCCTTCCGAAGCAGACCTCTTGGGTGCTAAGGTCAGCGGACCCTGTGCATTGCACTTCGTCATCATCATCATCGTTGGGCGCGTTAGTGGCATCTAATACAGAGTTAGCCTGCAGTGGACAAACTTGACGATGAGAAATACGTTACCAGCGGTCAAGTCAACAACAGAAGAAGCAGTTGGAGTTGCAGTCTGATTGCCCTCCCCTTCTTTCATGAATTTGCCGAGTCCAGTATCTCCGGAGATTGTGATCGGTGTGTTAGCCATGCTGGGCTTTTCGTCTGTGTCGGCAGTTTTGACCTTCTTTGTCGGCGGATTCTTCCGCTGTTCAACGCCATAGACATCTTCGATGAGATTTGGCCGACGAACATCTTCCTCGTCGCTCATTTCGTGATAACTCCGTTTTGAGTCGCTCTCATTCGCTTCATCGAGGGTTGTAGTAAACTGCACGGTCAGATTGGATTCCGGCTTCGGGGCCGGGCTCGAAACCCTGCTAGTTGGTTGTTTCGGAGACGCCATTGGAGAAGGTCCTCGGAAGCTTGTCGCGGCAGTACCGGGTGGCGCCATGGGATGGGCTGGAGACATATCGTTTTTCTTGCGTCTTCCTGTGGGTTCGCGAAGTGAGCCGAGAGTCAATGTCGATTCCACAGACATGGGGTCTGTTACGCAAGGATAAAAAGAAGAACCATGGGAAGAATGTGTGGTAGGGCCAGGGGGATCAAGCGCAGTAGGGTCATGAGTCTCAACTGAGGCGACAGGAGACTCGCCAGTTATTATGGTTGTGTCCATCTGATACGAAGACGAATCAAGCGCAGTAGGGTCATGAGTCTCAACTGAGGCGAGAGTAACCGCTCCAGTCGTCATAGAAGTATCCATCGGATGGTAAGACGAGAAATCATGCGAGGGAAGGGCAGAAGAAAAAAGCGATGCAGGAATAGGAGACGAAGTCGAAGACCCGGGAGGGACTTGCAAAGACTCGTAGCGCATAATGGCAGGTCTCATTTCAAGATGATCATCCGCCGGGGAAAGGGAAGACGTAGAAGAAGCGGGATGGTTACCATTGTTCTGGACCTGTTTCTTGTAGGACTTTGGGTCCAAGAGCATGGACGGATGGGAAGCCATCTTTCGTCGTCGAGCTTCGGGTATTTGGGATAAAGTTTTGTTCGGATGGTGGGACTAAAGTGACGGTATGCAAGTCCTAGAGAGAACGTACGCAAGTCCTAAAGTGACGGTACGCAAGTGTCAGTGGCTTGAACGAAAGCCGGTTTCGCTGGCGAAAGTGCGTGATCGCTTCTTTTTATCACTTACCGTAAACTGTGGACGGTTTGCACCGCACCGAGTCCGTATGAGTCAAAGCTTGAAGGCTTATGAAACAGTGAACAGCGTTCACGGGAGCCAGGTGGGTTGTAGGTTGTATGTGTAGACTCGACGGCGACTCGTGATAAATCCACCGCCTGACGTTTTGTAGGTTTTGCTGTGAACGCAAGTTGGTCGTCGGGGGTAACGAAATTTTGAGCCTCGAGAGAATGTAGTACAGTTTAATGTTGGAACACGATGACGGCGCAAATTGTCTGCTGAACGAAGGGAGCGCCTTCCAGACGCGAGAGTCGCAGGATCTCTCTCGTCATTGGAAGTTCACGATACTGGCGCAAAGCACGGGCTAGTATCGTGCCACTTCAGTCTGGAGTCCTGGGTAATATTTATGGCAGTGGTTATCGTGTCGATTCCTTGGTCGCAATCCTGTCGGCGCCTTGTCGTTTGCCTGCCCGTGGGGTCGATTATAACCAGGTCGAAAGTGGCACCTAGGGATTTTCGAGGTACTTGCTGGCCTCGAGCGGCTGTTAGGGATATCGGCGTGCGCGACGGTATTCGTCTCGAGTCGTTTGTAGAGGCAGAGGATGAAGCAAATGACCTCAATCTCGGATAATCCCGATAAGGGTCTTATCAGTGCCGCGTTTGAAGCCGTGTTTGGGGCGTACTTTATACGCTAGATGATAGATATAGATCGGAATAAAGGGGATAAAGGGAATAAAAGGGGGATAGGTCGAGAAAGATGGTCGAGATGAGAGGAAAGGAAAAAGAAAATTTATGGTAAGTGTGATATATGTCCCCGCGCTTAGTCGCCCGGGCGAGGCTTTATAGATCAAATGATATAAACGGGCGTTTAGCTTGAGACATTCCGGAGCCTTCTTCGATAGTGCATATAGGCTACTTATTGACGATAGCTGATACCAGCCATATTTGAGTCTAGCCTAGGTGTTTTCGTGATAGCCACGATGTTATCTCATCTCATCGTTGAAAGTGGATACTAGCATGATCTATATTAGCCCGCCCAACGCTATACATCAAGTGAACATAACTCACTCGTAAAGCAAAATCGTCATACCCAGTGACATAAACTGCAAAAATCCACAAGTCAGTACCTCCAGAAAATCGAACAGTAACTCGTGACCTAGACACAATCATCCCCACAGCCAGGCGAACGAACAGGCGCCGAACAAATGACCACCACAGAATCTATGGAATGTCTACTAGTCCAAATGCAGCCAAAACAATTTAAACAGAAGGGACGACAAAGGTATCATAGAATTAAGTCTCGTCATATATGCTACATGAGGCAGTTCGCTCAATCAATGCGCCACAACCCAAGGCAACCGGAACAGCCAAAGAAGATCTATATACAACACGGGAATCTCCCCAAATCATGAGCATGTCCAGTAAAGGACTCGTGTGAAAGGTCACAGAAAGAGAAGCGCAGTCAATATGTCTTGAGCGGGAAATTGGGGGCCGGCGAGTGTGTGGTTGGATCCCGGTTTCCCGCTCAACACATCGCTGCAGAAGATGGGTGCAGATTAATGAGGAAAAGAAATGCAAAATGCGAAAGTGTAGAAATAGAAGGTGATGCAAGGCCGAGCAAGGCCGATATAACATTAGCACCAGGTGAAGACGGGATTTTTACTTTTGACGGCTTCGAGGCGCTCAACGATCACCTTGCGTTGATTGCCTTCCATGCCTTCAGCAACTGCGTAGCCAAGGTCTCCTTCCAGGTCATCGCTGCCAAATGTGTTGACGTGGGGAACGCGGTAGGACAGGGACCCGCCTTGCTTTCGGTGCTTGTGAGGAGGACGCGGAGGAAGTGAAGGCCACCCGTCGAGAGATCCACCAGCTGTACCATCGGCATTTCGAGCGAAGTCCTGCTCATTCATAGTAGCAGGGCTACCAATCGAGCCGCCAGCGTCGCCATCGGCACGACCGCGAGAGAGCTCGAACCGGTTCGGGTTAGGGAGATCGCCGGGCGACGAATTCAATCCTAACAAGTCGCGCTCGCGTTCTGGGACTGGTTGGGAAGAGGCAGATGCGCCGATGTCCATCTCTTCTTCATAAGGGTCGTAATTCATAGATTGGTTTCTTTGCCTGTCGGTCGAAGGAGCGCGCATCGGGATGGCAACGGGAACATCAACTAGATCATCCCAGACACAGACACGGGTACGACGAGTGAGTTCGAGCGGGCCGTGATCCGGTTGCTTCAATGTCTCCACGACATTCCAGGCTTGACCTTTCATAACCGCAATTTGGCGAGCGAACATGCTCTCCTTGAAATCGTCATCTTGCGCAAAGATGCCACGCAGAGCCATTTGTGTTCCGCTCCACCAATCTGTCGATGTAAGGAGGGGGAGGAAGTGGTCGCGGGTTCTTTGCGAGAAGGGCTGTCCGATCAAGGATACTGGCAGGAAGAGCCAACCGAAGGGGAAACTGCGCCACTGCGAATTGTTAGTACTGACCATTGAGATGGATGGACCGGAAACTTACTGCGTCTGGATGTTTCCATGGCCAAGACAGACTGTTGTCAATGGCACCAAGCTGAACAGAAGCTGACTGCTCAGACGAAGCTAGGGGGTTCCTGTGCGACTGATTGCCATCATAGTTTCATGTCGCTTATAGGGAGCATTAGGGCTTTTTGTGCCGTTCGAGTTCACGGAAACTGGACGAGGCGGAGGCAAGAGTTCATCCTCATCATGCCTAGGTTGTGGCTCGTTGTTCTTGGGAGGGTCTGCCACAATAGAAACCGACTCTGTCCCCCAGTCAATCTTGACCATCCAGTTATCAAGGCCTCGATCGGTGTTTCGCATGATGTAATCCAAAATCACAAGCTTCTCCAGCTCTTCGCGGAATGATTGCTTGAGATTCTCCGTCCAGTAGAATTGGCGCTCGGCACTCGGGTCACGCGACGGGGGTGGTGAGGGTACGTATCCAGGGTCTTCGTCATCCTCGTCGTCTGACTGTGTCCCTGAAGGACGGCAGGCCTCGTTCCATGGCCGCTTCTTGCGCTTCGGGGCATCCTCGGCGCGGAACCCGGTGTTGGTCTGGTCAGGCCAGGGGTGTTCTCGTAGGAAAATGTTGGCATCCTTGAATCCTTTTAGGAAAACTTGGAAACTCCCTGCCTTGGGGGGCAACGATTTCTTGCCCTTCCATGCCTTTCTTCGATCCCAGAAATCATAGAAGAATGATTTCGAGGATAGCCGCACAATACCGGTGTAGGGAACGAGATTCGTGCGCAGGCGAGCATCGAGAACGTAGGCGGCGGCTTCCGAGACGTAGGAAAGGTTGGGAATGAGACATGCACGGCCGAAGAAGCAGGGGAACAAGTTGCGGTGAATCCATTTGGTCCATTTGGGGTTTCGTGAGGCGTAGGGCTCCTCGTCCTTCGGTTTAAACACACCCACTACCTTCCCCTCGGGGTTTCGAGCAAAGTAACTGCCCGAGCTTCCTTGTGAGATCATCCGCGGGTGTACGTCGAGTTCAATGGCCAGGCGAACACTTTCGATGATCTCCTCGTATTCAGCTCGGGCTCGCCTTTGCTCGCCTTCAAATTCATCTGATTCGAGAGTTTCGGCAGTCACAGGGCGGATACCTGGAGGGGCCTGGAAGACCGAATGATAGATCTCCAGCTTCTCCTCCTCATAACTCTTGCCCTTGACTCTGTTGATCTTGAATTTGGAGGCAATCTCATCCGCCCACTTTTCAAGACGCGCATTAATGGCCTTGATATCTACACCGGAGTTCCGACGTCCCCGGGGGTATTGATATCCGCTATGCCGGCGTCGATGACCGTTGGGCGAATGGAGACCGGATGCCTGCATCTGGGCTCGGGAGGAGATGGGGGCATATCGGGGCGCGGAGGTGGATGCTACCGAAATAGCACCTTGTTCCTCCTCTGAATCATAGTGAAGATAGCCCCGTTCCTCTTCCTCCTGGGCGAGTCGGGCGTATCCCGATGTGGCAGGGCGGTTTTTCGGCATTGTGAGGAATCGGACTATGGAAGGGGGCAACGGAAGGAGCCAGTGGAAAGGAAGGACGGCAAATTAAGACAAAAAGGAGGTTACTCCATTACAAAGAAGGGAAGGTAAGAAGGTGAGAAAGTGAAGGACCGGCTAGAGGCGAAGGCAGCTGAAATAACACTGGCTAGACACTTAAGGGCAGGGGGCGTTTCGGGGTACGGGATACCCTTAATTTACCGGGGCGGTGAAAATGTCAGCGGGCAGAAACGGCCACCTGTTTGCGGTTGGCTGGTCCGGTGTGCTAAATACGGTAATACCAATACGCACCGCCACGTCTCCACCCCCTACGTAGTTAAGCATAAAAGGGGTGTCTCTCCTTATGTAGATTGGCGGTTTATACAGGTTTGTACGGCAGAGTATAGCGATTTAACAATGCTTAAGTTGACTTCGTAGAAGTGAAATGTTACCTACACATATCTATGCTATCTATGTTTAGTAAATCCATCTATTAAGCCTCTGGCTCTATATACAGGGGACCTTGATATATGTCTCCGGTCTAGGAAATTATTAGAGGTGGACAGCAGAACTCAATTGACTTGTCTCGCAAGTCTGGAGTGGCAGGGGAATGGTAGAGGAGGCAGGGCATTCCTATACCTAGTAGGCATGCAGTGGTATTAAATAAGCACGATAAGACACGCGATAATAACAATCGGAGGATAAGATCTTCTTCTTCCCCTTCCCACCTTCGATCTTGATGATCTTAATGTTTCTAATCTGATTGTTTCTTCTTGATTTAATCTTTGATTTAATCCTCGGGTCCTTCCCATCCTCTCTTTCCATTCTTACCCGTTCGACCTTCGACCGTCGTTCGACCTGTCCGAGTACCTGAGAGATCTTGTCTTTGATCTGATCGATTGCTTCGATTGCTTCAGTCGTCTCAATTGCCTCGATTGTTTCTTAATTCTCCAAGTCAACAAATCTCAATTGCAACCGTCGCGTGATTCGACCGGTCGTTGTCTTCCCAGTCCTCCAATTCGGTTCACGGCCGGATTTCAATCGACACCCGCCTTCCCACCTCCACGGTGGCTTCCATCCTCTACAGGGCGTCGCCCATTGACCCGGCTCTCAAACCTGGTTCGCCTCAAGTCCGCGAATTTCCCTACGATTCCCCGTCCGAAGCCTCTACTACGCGTCAGCCCTCCAACGGATCGATACCCTTTTCTACCACGCTGCCGGATATCAAAAGTGTGACAAAATTCGAGAGTGATTACCCCAGCTCGTCCACTGTCAGCACTTCGCTTCCTGGATTGGCAGCCCTGGCTTCTGTCGCATCAGCACCAACCTCTAATCTCCGGTACGTGAGGACATACAAGACAAGCTGGATCACCTGCCCAGGTGCTCACCTGGGCTATCTATATTGCGTAATCTTGGAAGATCAGTAATATGGCAGTAATCTGTCCCCTCTCTTGTGCATAAGGTGTATCAGAATGAGGTTATATGCTGCGAACCCACCAATTTGCCAATTGCGAACGTGCGAATTTGCAACTTGTCGTCAACCTGCTAACTCCTATCTAGATCATCAAGCGATGCCAGTATGAGCATGGCCAACATGACCTATACCTCGCCCGCCGCAACCACTGGAGGGAGCCCTGTAAGAATCCGCTTATCTCGGGTCTTGGCACCTGGACCGTGCACCCGCATTTTCCCTTTCCTTATCGACTCAAACTCATCTTATCATTCTATCTTCTCCCATCTTCCTCACTTCCACCATGGCCACTACATTGACTGACGACAATCGTACTCAATTACAGCCGGTTTGCCAAAATTGCGGCACCTCCACTACTCCCTTGTGGCGACGTGATGAACAGGGCTCAGTCCTCTGCAACGCCTGTGGACTGTTCTTGAAACTTCATGGCCGTCCTCGTCCGATAAGCTTGAAGACCGATGTGATCAAAAGTCGCAATCGCGTCAAGACCGGTCAAGGTCCCAAGCGCAAGGTGAGTTTGCGATCAAAAATTTTCCCTCCCCAGCCTCTATCTGGCCCTAGATAAGATATGTGCTGATACGAGATTGCGAACATAGTCCGGCGGCCCTGTCGATACCAATGGCCTTCCTTCCAGATCGGAGGCCGGAACTCCTCCTCTCGGTGGGCATGGATACCGCCGCGCGTCGCGTAAGATGTCACCGGGCCATTCCGATCGCTCGAACTCCCCCGTATCCCGGACCGAGACACCTGGCTTTGGCTCGATGCACGCGCACAACTCGAATATCGCACCCCAGCACATGTTCGATAGCGTCACTCTGGGCGATAACATGAACTCCTCCAGCAGCCTCCCCTCGCGCCAGATGCGCCAACCCTCCCCTTCAGCAGTCGACCGCCAACTTGACTCCCCCCACACATTCGAAAGCCTCCTGGCCCTCAACACATCCCTCAAGACCCGCGTCAGTGAACTTGAGTTTGTCAACGAGCTCTTCCGCGGCCGCGTGACAGAACTCGAGCAGAGCGACGCCAGCGCGCGCCGGTCGGAGATGATTGTACGAGACTCCGAGGTGCGTCTCCGCCGATCCCTCGAGGACTCCCAGCGCCGCGAAGAAGATCTCAAGCGTCGCGTCAGCGACCTCGAGCGCCAGATCGGAACCAGCAGCGCCGGCGACGCCGAGTCCGGCGAGCCCTCCGCGAAGAAGATCCGCCTGTCCGACGTGGTGGAAACCAGCGAGGAAGCGCAGACCAAGTCGCAATCTCCCAAGAGCGCCTAGGTCCGCTATACTCAATCTATTTAACCACCCCAAACCACGCGTATATCATAACTAGGTTGGCTCTCTACGCGGCCACCCAGTTGCTGGTCTTATCCCGGTTCCTTCTGATCTTTTTTGATACCCTTCACCTCCATGGCTCCATTGTCATCACTGGCTGGAGCTTTAACAAAAAAAGCTCATACTCTTGAATGGTTTCAATTCTTTCCCCCCCTTTTCTTTTCCCTATGTCTGGATGTTTTGCAAACCCTCTCTGTTCTAATTTGCTTCCCTGCGCTGTGCTGTACGAACTTCTCTATGCTTCTAATACAATATTCTTTACATCCTTTGCTTTTGAGTGGTTACGAGGACCTGGAGATTGATACGTGATATAGTTGGAGGATTCTTGTTTGGGTGCTCTGTCTTGGAACTTATGATAGTTGGCAATCTTGAGTCTACTTTTTGTCATGTTCCTGCTTGCTGGTAATCGACTCCATATGGTTATTCTAATGGTAGACTGTACTAGTGATATCTTCTTGGCCCGTTTCTGGCATCACATTCTATGGGTCGATGTGGTAGATGTGATATACGTACCTTCTGTCATCCATGGATGATCACATGTTTATCGACAATATGCCTATCTGCAGTACAAACATACTTTATACACCTTCAACAGTGTATTCCTCCTACACTAGCTAGACATATAAACCCCTAGCTGGTGCATATCATCCCAAGCGATACGTGAAGAGACACACAAGTATTGAATAAGTTCGATACTCCCCATGTATATAAAAAGAAATCCCGAAGCTGTCACACAAGAAGGAAAAATGAAGTAAGGGAAACCCGCCAGACGCGAAGTGTGAAGTCTATAAGAGAACAATGCATCGTGGGTATCTAGTGTCGAGACCAGACACATAACGTGCCACCAAATGCACTCTACTGTATACCAAGTCTTAACAAACCGAACAGATATCAAAAGGGACAAAGAAGACAAAAAGAAAGAAGTAGGGAGACAGATAGACAGGCAACCAAGGAAGGTCACCATCCGCTAATGATCGTTATGCAGACAGGGCTCACGCAAGCCGGTGACCAGCCTTCCTGTTCATGGCATTATGAATCGACCGCTCGCGGAAGATACTCCAGAGACAAACGGCGATACCGAAGATACCCGAGACAAAAGTCATGAAATATGCCGAGCGGTAGCAGCCCAGACCATCAGGACATTCCCGATCACCGTCCTTCCCGACCACGGAATGGCCATCGTAAATGCTTCCGTATAGGATGTTAAAGACGTTACCACTGAACACAGGGGCGAGGGTCATGACACCCCAATTCTGGGATAGACCGCCGATACCGAACGTGTGAGCAGTGAGGGAAGGGAAGACGCCGAAGAGGAAGCCGTAGGCGATACCCGTCATACCAGAGACGACGACCAGACTGTTCGGGTTTGAGATTGATGTACCGGCTAGCTGAGTCAGGGTGAAGACGAGGGCTGAGATGAAGAGACACCAGAAGCGGGACATGCCGAGTTTCTTGACTAGGAGGTCTGAGCCGATACCGCTGAAGAGACGGCCGAGGAAGTTGCCGAAGGAGAGGATGGAGACGTGCATTACTTGGCGGTGCTGGATGAATGTGTCTGTGGCGCTGTCATCGTAGTAGAGCCATAGGGCTTTGACGCTGTTACCGATGTTGTTGATTGTCATTAAGCCGATTCCGGAGAGCAGGGCCATTGTTAGGAATAGTTGCCAGAATTCGACGCGCTTGAGCATAGCTAGGCCTCTGATGTCTAGGTGGTGCGATTCATCTGCTACTTCGTCTAGGAAGTCGTCGTCTAGGGTGTCGAAGGATGGGCGGGGGTGGTCGTCCTTGGAGACTAGGGAAGACGTCTCGTCGTTGTGGCCAAGTGGTCTACCGTGGGAGTTTGAGACGGCTGATTGGGATCGTGCGTGGGCGGGGTGTTGCCCGTGCTCGAAAGCGGTTGAGCCATGTAGGCCGGAGTCTTCTGCGGCCTCTGGTACAGATCGTAGATCTGTGGGGTGATATAGTCGCCTAGAATCGGCTGCGTTGTGTGGGACAGCTGAGTAGGGCTCGGAGGCGAGGATTCGAAGCAATGGAATTGATGCAAATGACAGGATCGAGGTACCGAGGGCCAAGAGCAGAAGGAAGCGGCCGGTGTCGTCCTTGAAAATGAGTGTGGATACGTTGGACCAGAACAACGCACTGAGTCCAAAGGCGGCCAGCGGAAAAGCAGTAGCTGTGCCACGGTGATCGGGGAAGTTGGATGCCGCTAGTCACATTTGGTTAACCATAATTCAAGCATGTGTTTCGTGTAACGTACCTGTCTTGATGGCACCACCGAAGGCAGCGCAGCCACCCATTCCGGTCAGAAAAGTAAATAAGCATAGGAAGATAATCGGCATGGATCCTTCGCCATGTTCATATGCTACTAACATTAGCGCCATTCAATATAGAGGCCGTAGCGGAGCATACCCAAGTAGATCGGGAAATATCCCAGACCCAAGCAGATCGAACCAACTAGCGTGACCAACCTTGGGCCCCGCGCATCAGTTAATAGTCCCATAGGTATTCCCATGGCATACATGCCCAAGTTTCCCGCAACACCCTAGAGCTTGTTAGGACACGATCCCCACGACAGACACGCCACAACTCACTATCATGTTGCTCTCAGTTGATGAGAGCTTCATCCGTTGGGCAAATTGCGGCGCCCATGCGGAGTATGCATACTGTCAATGCTGTTAACCTTAATCATCCTCAAAGTGGATCAGCTCAGAGATATCACGCACATTCGTTCCGCATGACAGGGCGACCAGCGTCCCCGCAATGACGGAAATCGTCCGGGCAGTTTTATGGAGAGAGGTCATTATCTCGACTGAATGTCCTCCCAGTTGTTTCCCGGTGTGTACGCGTGGGCGGAATGTTGTGACGATTAGGCCCAGGATAGATAAGACGGTAACGGGAGGGACATCGGAGGAAGGAGAGAGAGAGAGCAAAGAAAGGAAAGAAAGGAGCGAATGGATATAGGAAGAAGTTGAACAGAAATCGGAGGCCAACTGGACTTTTCAGGAGCGTCGTAATCGGCCCTGAGGGGACCTGTTAGGTAAGGAATCTGGAGATCACCTGTGGACACTTGACCCGCGTCGGAACGTCAAAATGTGCTAAGTTATGGAGAACTCCAATATACTGGAATACAGTGGAATTGTAGCAATGGCAATGGGTAGAAAAGTAGAGGGGAGGTTAAGGTGGTCTAGATAACGGCTGCATATGCACAGCATCAATATCTCTACATATTGCGAATCCAGCCTAACCTATACGTCACCATACTAAGACTAACTTATCAACACCGATTCTCCGATAAGAGTGTCTCACATCTCTCTGGGCTGTCTGTGCCCGCAATTGTGCCTAATTGCTTTCTTTCCGAACATCCGTCGACCGGCCTGGTGCTTACATAACATGACGAAGGCGGCGGGTTCCTGACCAGGTGATCTCCAACTTCTCCTCTCCATACTCCACGCAGAGACCTGCACCTAGGGACACACACACAATCAACTATTCGACTGGGCTGGGATACCTCATATCTATAATCCCAATATGGGTGCCCTCCTTTCTTTGCCGCTCTTGGCCGTGCCGAGCGTTGGCACAGTACGTTGTCGCCTATCACCATAAACATGCAGCCTGACTGACTTGCTTTCCTCGCACAGCTCGTGACAATCGGAACTTCATGCTGTGGAGCAGCGACATGTTCGATGGTTTGCAGCGCCTGCGGAAAGTTCCAAAACAGGTACCTATCATCGGCTGCTTAGTGCGGAGAACCTCGGACTAACAAGGAAAACAGTATGGCGACGAGAATTGCCTATGCGTTCATCCTCTTGGTCAACTCAATAATCTCCTGGATTATGCTCACGCCATGGGCTCTGAAGAAATTGCAACACTTGACTCTCGACTACATGGAAATTCGATGCGACGGGAAGGAATGTCACGGCTGGGTCGCGGTTCATCGCATCAATTTTGCTCTCGGCCTCTTCCACTTGATCTTTGCCCTCTTGCTCCTCGGTGTCAAAACCTCGAAAGATAGCCGCGCTTCCCTTCAGAATGGATACTGGGGCCCGAAGATTATCCTCTGGATGGCATTCGTCGTCATGTCGTTCTTCATCCCCGAACCCTTCTTCTTCGTTTATGGCAATTACATTGCCTTCTTCTGTGCCATGCTCTTCTTGCTTTTGGGCTTGATCCTGCTGGTGGACCTCGCGCACTCCTGGGCCGAGTTGTGCCTACAGAAGATCGAGGACAGCGATTCTCGTGTGTGGCGTGGTTTGCTTATCGGTTCGACCCTCGGCATGTACTTGGCATCTTTCGTCATGACTATCCTGATGTACATCTTCTTCGCCAACAGCGGATGTTCTATGAATCAGGCTGCTATCACGGTAAGTACCCATTCTCAGACTCTTGACACAAAACTGACTCGCCCAGGTTAACTTGGTTGTCTTCTTGATCATCTCATTCATTTCCGTACAGCCGGCAGTTCAGGAGTCGAACTCTCGCGCGGGATTGGCCCAGGCCGCGATGGTTACTGTCTACTGTACTTATCTTACCATGTCTGCCGTCTCGATGGAGCCTGACGACAACAACTGCAACCCCCTGATCCGGTCTCGCGGAACCAGAACTGCCACTATTGTTCTCGGAGCTATCGTCACTATGGCGACAATTGCATACACCACTACTCGCGCTGCCACACAAGGTATTGCGCTGGGATCCAAGGGTGGCCACAACTACGTCCAGCTGGGTGCAGATGATAACGAGCATGGTTTGGTGACCCAACAACCAACCGCTCGTCGTGAGATGCGCGCCGAAGCCCTCCGGGCTGCCGTTGAGAGTGGTAGTCTGCCTGCCAGCGCCTTGGATGAGAGCGATGATGAGGACGAATATGAAACCGCCAAAGATGATGAGCGTGGCTCCACCCAGTACAATTACTCGCTCTTTCACATCATCTTCTTTCTGGCCACAACTTGGGTGGCCACATTGCTGGTCCAGGGACTGTCACTCGAGACTACCACCGATTTCGCTCCAGTAGGCCGCACATACTGGGCCAGCTGGGTGAAGATTGTCAGTTCCTGGGTCTGCTATGCTATCTACTTGTGGACCCTGGTTGCTCCTGTTCTTCTGCCGGATCGCTTCGGTGTTTACTAGGTCTGTTCGATATTGGAATGTTGTTGGTTCTGTTATATTTTAGTTCGTAGCTGCAATAGCAAATTTGTCAGTGACAAGCAAATATATTGAATGTAAATCCAAAGCATGGGACATAGGCCTCGAGTCCTCCGTCATATCTTATCAAGTCTTGGCAAACCCACGCGTAAAGTGCGACGCGCCCAACTTGCCCACCTCAGACACCATGGAATGAACATGGCGACAATCCAGGCCATCGAGGCTCGCTCGGTATGACTTCTGATACTGCTCTACCCGCAAATATCTAACCACCGCGTTTGCTAGGTCCACCAAATCCAATCCGGTCAGGTCATCGTTGACCTATGTTCCGTCGCCAAAGAGCTCATTGAAAACAGTCTCGATGCTGGCGCAACCTCGATAGGTGGGTGATTTCAACTGGGATGAAGTGGTCGAAGGTGTACTCTAACGCGTATGGGTTTGACAGAGGTCCGATTCAAGAATAATGGGTTGGATCTGATCGAGGTGCAAGACAACGGCAGCGGGATCGCACCGGAGAACTATGAGAACGTTGGTGAGTTTTTCCTTCACATTTGGAAACCTTCAGTCTCCAGCTAATCAGTCCTCTGTGTCCGATAGCCTTGAAACACTATACCTCCAAATTATCCACATACGATGACCTCGCCAGTCTAAACACCTTCGGTTTCCGAGGCGAGGCGATATCCTCCCTGTGCGCTCTGGCCGATTTCCACATCATTACCGCGCAAGCGCAGCAAGCCCCACGTGCAAATCGACTCGATTTCGAGCAGTCTGGGAAACTGCGCAAATCGCAGATCGTTGCTGGACAGAAAGGAACAACTGCGTCTGTTGAAGGGATCTTCAAGAGACTTCCAGTGCGCAGGCGGGAACTGGAGAAGAACATTAAGCGGGAATATGGGAAAGTGTTGAATTTGCTCCATGCTTATGCTTGCATTAGCACAGGGGTCAAATTCAGCGTCAAGAATACCGTTGGGAAGACGCGGAACGTGGTGGTCTTTTCTACAAATGGAAATGTCACCACGAGGGAGAATATCGCCAATGTCTACGGAGCAAAGACGCTTTCGGCGCTGATTCCGCTGGATCTGGACTTGGAGTACGAGCCTTCTACTGCTATGAAGCGGGCCGGAGATGAGGGGCTCAATCGAATCCACGTCCAGGGTCATATCTCACGTCCTGTCTTTGGCGAGGGACGGCAGACGCCTGATAGACAGATGTTCTTCGTGAATACGCGACCTTGTGGTCTGCCACAGATCGCCAAGGCCTTTAATGAAGTCTATAAGTCCTTCAATGTTTCCCAGTCGCCGTTTATCTTTGCTGATTTCAAGATGGATACCGATGCTTATGATGTCAATGTCTCGCCTGATAAGCGCATGATTCTGCTACATGATGCGGGAGCTTTGGTTGAGTCCCTTAAGACGTCTCTTGCTCAGTTGTTCGAGGCTGCGGATCAGACGGTGCCGCAGTCACAGGTCAAATCCAAGGCTTCAGCAAAGCAACAACCACTAGCGTCGCTTCCTGGTTTTGTCACTGCTCGGCAGCTCAGCCAAAGCGCTGAAGTTGATAGCCCGACCCGAGGTCGGAGCAGAGATAGTCCAGCGGAGACACCTGTTGCTAGTCAGCAGAGTGCAATCAAGCGAGTCATGAGCTCGCAAGAAGGCACGGAAAGCCCATCGCAAGCGACGCCATCTCCAGCTCCATCTTTGAAAACCCCTCGTGCTGCATCAAAGCCTTCGCCAGCTCCGACCCCAATCCCATCTGCAAATGAGCCAGAATCATCTGCCGCTGGAACCACGAATGACGAGCCTTCCTCCCAGGTGGTTGAGGAGCTGGGGGAACAAACACAAGAAGACCCATCCTCCCAACCCTCAGCGTTAGATGAGACTCCTAGTCGCACACGCGGCGACCCAAAGGAAGAGACACCAAATGTCATTCAGAATGCATTTGATAGAATGCGTCCTCGACGCATGCCTGCTGAAATGGCTACTATAACTATTGGCGATCGAACTGTCACTTCTATGGTTGGGAGTGGTTTACCGCAAAAGCGGGCATCTGTAGATCCGCCTCCTATGAGACAACCGCCGCGGCGAAAGAGGCTTGTTCATACGCCATCACGGCCTAACATTTTCGGCAAGCATATGCAGGCGTTTGCTGCGCCGGGGTCGCAGGTTGAGGAAGACGATGAGGTGGGAGGAGAAGAAGAAGAAGTAGAAGAAGCAGAGGAGGACGTGGAAGGAGAGGAGGAGGAGGAGGAGGAAGAAGAAGAAGAAGAAGAAGAAGAAGAAGAAGAAGAAGAGGCCGTGAGTGAGGCCGAGCCGATGGAGGAAGATGAAGAAGGCGAAAGCGAGATCGAGCAGACGCAAGAGACCCAAGATGGCGAAGAAGAACCCGATCCTTCACAGTCCCAGGACGCCGAGTATATTCCTGAAAATGCCCCACCTGAACCGGAAGGAATCGAAGGAAACGAGACGAAAGCCAACCAAGATGATACCGGCGCGGATGACAATCTCGATGAAGCTGAGAAGAAATCACGGGAAGAAGCAGTTGTTCACCGCTTGATCCATGAGGCTGAAGAGAATGCCGTGCTACCCCAGGAAAATAACGCCAGTCGTGCAAATAAGATGAACAAAGGCGCCGCGCATCGCGATGCCACTGTAAACCTCGTCAGCACAGTTGACGGATCCGTTTCAAGGCTTCAGTCCCAAATCGCTGCACTGCGCCAGGGTCTTCAAACACGTGCGAAGGCGACAGATCAAGAAGCTACCGACCTCGACGAGAAAACTGCCGAGGACCGACTGTCTCTTACTGTGAGCAAGAAAGACTTCGCCCAGATGCGCATCGTAGGCCAGTTCAACCTTGGATTTATCATCGCCGTCCGTCCAGCAAAAGACGGCGAAGAGCTCTTCATCATCGACCAACACGCCTCAGACGAAAAGTTCAACTTTGAACGACTGCAATCTGAAACCGTTGTGCAAAACCAGCGCCTCGTTCGCCCGCAGCGCCTCGACCTCACCGCCGTCGAGGAAGAGGTTGTCCTCGAAAATCGAGCCGCGCTAGAGAAGAACGGGTTCGTGGTGACAGTCGACGAAAGCGGCGACGAGCCCATCGGCCGTCGATGCCAATTAGTCTCGTTACCACTCAGCAAGGAAATTGTCTTCGGTGTTCGTGACCTGGAAGAGCTCATCGTTCTACTGTCCGAGTCTGTCTCGCATGAAGTCTCCGTCCCGCGGCCGAGCAAAGTGCGCAAAATGTTTGCTATGCGTGCTTGTCGGTCGAGTATTATGATCGGTAAAACTTTGACGGGGCGACAGATGGAACGCGTGGTGAGGAATATGGGAACCATTGATAAACCGTGGAATTGTCCGCATGGAAGGCCGACTATGCGGCATTTGATGAGTCTCGGACAGTGGGATGAATGGGATGAGTTTGAGAATGAGAATGAGAATGAAGGTTTGGATCCTTGGAGGCAGTACTTGGAGGCTGAAGGGGAAGAGGAGGGGGTCGAGGTGGATGAAGAGGGAGAGGAAGAATAAATAAAACAACGATACCCGATACTGTGATATAAATGTATAGTACGAACAGTCGACGTCCAACACAAATGAACAGAGATCAAAAACAATCACCACCATCGCAACCAGCTTCTCGCCGGCTGCTCCACCTTCTTCACATTCCCATTCCCCTTAACAACCCCATCACCATCAACATGTCCATCCACCTCGCCGTCCCCATCCCCATCCCCATCAACATCCCAACCATCCTCAGACCCACGATCCAACCCCGAATCACTCTCACTCCCACCCCTCCCTTCAACAGAATCCATCATATCCTCCAGCGCCAGCAAATCCCGCTCAATAAGCTCCGCCCAATTCTGCACATCCCCAATCTCCTTCAACCCATCCCGCGTCTCATCCGCAAACCCAAGCCATTGCTGATTCTGCCGCGCCAGCCGCTGCGTATTCTCTGCTAGTTCGGCTTCTTGTCTTTCCAGTGCTGCGGCGTTGGATTGGATATTTGCTGCTCGGTCACGGAGGGGCGCTTCTAGGTTTGTGCCCACTGAGTGCAGGGTTGCTGTGAAGGCTGCTAGGGCTTCTTTCTGGTGTTGGTCTGTTGTTGGGCTGGGGGTTGAGTCTGTTGGATTTTGGGGCTGGGGTGGTGGTGTGTGGACTTGGGGTTGGGCTTGGTCCGCCATTTGCTTTGTGGTTTTATTTATGGGGATGGTATACTATTGGTTTGTGTATGTGTTGGTGGTTTGTAGAGTACGAACGTTGAAGATTAAGCTTGAACCCCACCTGCCACATGGCTGGTCTGTGCGTTCCCCGCTTTAATCCGTGGGTGTGGCTTGTTTATACTACGGGAGGTATATGGGGATGGAGTAGATCTGAGGCTGGAGGGCTGAGTCTCGTGGACGTTGTCTTAGGGATATCTTCAAGTCCGGGAGATACACGGCAAGAGATAACACGGGGACAAGGCCTCATCAAGTACACGAGCAGTGGACTGCATCGCAGACCAGACAGACATAAGACGTGATTACCAGCTTAAGCCATGGACAGCTTTACACGAAAGGGGATAGGGACCCATCCGAACATTCAGAATTCAATCAAGAAACATACTACCCAACCCTCGTGAAGTTTACTTGAACAGGAATTTATTGGTATTGACACCATGCATGAATTAAAAAGAAAATGTATTCTAGAGGCAAGAATGGTCAAGAAGATCAAGATTGCAAGCACAATCAGCCCACAAGACCAAATTACACAGCAGAGAAAAGTTGATCTCCGATCTGCTAACCCGCACAGGACTCCAAAGATGAGAGCTCTGAAGCCCGTGCAAGCAGTTCGGTTGCTGTCTCTCCCCCGTGCCCACAGAGATCAGCTGCCCGTCGAATCCAACACCACGACCCATCGCTTTTACAATCAACGTACCTCAGCGAAGCACACTGGACTTTGTATAGGGGGGAGTTTCCCCCCCCCCCCTACCCACAATTTCTGCCCATACACCACTGGCAAGCCATATTCGTGGGCGTGTCGACCGTCATGAGTACTTAGCTTTTTCGCGTTCCCCTTGTGTTGAAGCCAGGGAAGCGTAGTCAGCCTTGTGTCAGTGGCCGCAGTAAAAAGAAACGCGTGCAAGTAGTCCCGGCCCGAGACTGAAGGAAGATGGTTAGCTTGGAGGAGGGTAGAGGGGGGGATGGGAGGGAGGACTCACGTTGAGCTCGAACAAGGACGGATGGATGAGAAGGAGAAAAGAAAGAAAAAGAGAAATGGTAGAAGACTGGGTATATATAGGCTGGGAGATTTGCAGAATTTCCCGATTTGGAAGGGTCGATAGAGACAGGCAACCACCTGCTGCGCAGGTAGGAACGTGACTACACCCGGGGGATCTGAGACGGACATTGTCTTGTTCACTAGCTGGATTTCTGGTTTCACGGTGGAATAAAACTGGGACTGAACCTGAAGCTGAAACTAATGATCTATTGGTGTAGGTATGTATTCCTGCAAAGCCGATTGAAGGGAAGAGGCCACTTCACTCTTGCAACGCATTGGAACTCTTTGATATCTGGCCAGCTACTCGAGGATCGAAGAACTCTCAACCTTCGATCCTGCTTATTAGGACCAACAAGCAGGACACGACATCCAGCTCTGAGTTGGTGTCTCTGAGCTGGGATGTCGAGTGGCTGCCTGGAAGCTCTCCCTGAGATCAAGTTCACACATCCCACAATCCAACCTTCCCACAGATTCCGGCAAATCCCACAGGTCCCGACAAATCCCACGTGCTAACACGCGAGCGTCATGTCTGATAATGTAAAAGGGAGGTCAGCATATTCCAAGCTTCGAAACACCAAGAGGGGGAAGAGGGGACGGGGGTGGCTCACAATGACGATGCATATGTGAGAAGAAGAGGAAGAGAACCGGTTGACGAAAAAGCGAAGTGTTTTATAGTGGCCTCTCGAAATGCTGTCCACCTCAGACTCGCCATCAAAGCAAAGGTCATGTGCGGGCATTTGCCTGAACAGCTTCCTTACAGGCTACAATCTGCTAAAGTGTCTTGTTCACCACGTAGGGTAGCTACGTGGAAGTGTGGGGTTTTAATCTGGATGTCATACTAGGAATACTCGGGGAATCTCGACGTTGTTGGTCATAGTGCATTTGTCATTTCATGGTCTGTCGTTAATCTAGCAATGTATAACTAGGTAATACAAAATGCAACTTTACACATCATCGTGCCGACTTCCTTTTGTTGGCAACATGCTTATATACCATGAAACCCCAGATTGGTCAAGAACCGGAGCTCGCTACCGTGTGTGGTTCATTGTCAATGTGGCGCCATTCCGCCTCCAACAGGACAGAGCACCACTGAGCAGCTTTTGATCCTGCTGTGAGCTTCGCAAACAGGGATTGTGTCAAATTCCTTAGACATTTCGGCGCTTCCGGCTCCTCTGGGGTTCTGGTAGGTATCTCGCTACCACTGAGAACCCAGCAGCAAGTAGGAGCATCAGAACCCAGATCGCATAGCCGCCCACGGCTTGGGTCCTCGCGCCTATCGCAAAGAGAGTGGTGAAGAGAGCCGGACAGAAGGCCCTTAGACCACTGACGCTAGTCAGGGCCAGCGCGTTCAGCGTACCCAAGACTTTCGGTGAGGGTGCGCTATCGTTGACAGCGAGTTGGATTGCTGTAAAGCTCATGCTGACTCCGCAACCGATGACCAACACCACCGGCACAAAGATCCAGAAAGCCTTGATAGATACCTCGGTCCCTATCCGGAGGAAGACATTGCCTAATGGACAGCATAGGAAGAAGAACGGATAGGCTGTGGCGCAGAGGCGTATCACCCCGTTTGTCCCGATCTTTCGCTGCAGTGGTGGGAAGACTAGGAGGAGCCATGCAGCTTGTGCGGCGCCGCTCAGACCCATCATAAGGGAGATTTGCAGTGGCGTGAAGCCGTATCCTCCTAGGCTCGCGGGCGTAAACCAGAAGACCGGAATAATGGCTGTGTATGCAAACGCGAGGACCATAATGTGGCCATAGGTGTAAATTACCATACCCACCCCTGGCGATTTCAAAAGCTGCCATGCAGAGAGGTCGCCTCTGTGGACCGGCGCGTCGGAGGTTGCCTCCTCCTCGTCACCGTCCGCGGCATCAGTGTCTTTCTCTAACGTCTCTTTAACAAAGCAGGCACTAGATATAGCAGCGGTTGCTCCCACTAGTGCCACCACAAGACTCGATAACGCGTAGGGATACTTTTGGAAGAACCGGACGGCTCCAAAAATACCCGGGTACTGACGCACCGGATCAGCAAGGGAACCACCTAGCAGAGGCCCTAGGAAAATACC
Organism: Penicillium canescens; assembly: GCF_028828765.1. Classification (NCBI taxonomy): domain Eukaryota; kingdom Fungi; phylum Ascomycota; class Eurotiomycetes; order Eurotiales; family Aspergillaceae; genus Penicillium; species Penicillium canescens. The sequence goes on from NW_026703966.1 coordinate 5,320,730, forward strand.
TAAGTTTCCACTGAAGGCAAACCAGCTGAAAGCCTGTGCTTGGGTCTTTGGCGTGCTGTGCTCGGCGATCATGGTGCGGATAGTGACGATGGTGCCGGCGAAGACACCGGCGAGGCACCTAAACAGGGCCATCTGGGGAATAGTCTTTGCCATACCGAAAAGCCCTGTAGCGAAGGTCACACCGAATAACGAGAAAACTAGGACTGGCTTGCGCCCGAAGCGATCGGCTGCATGGCCCCAGAATATCATCACAATGGCTTGCGTGAGGGAGAATAATGACTCAATAAGGCCGCTGTAGAAGCCGACATCTGTGTCTGCAATGCCTCCGTTGCTTTGGATCATTTGGTTGACATATGGGAAGATAGAGAAGAAGGCCAATGGCTCTATTATTCGGGCGTAGCAGAGGAGCAGGATTTGGACCTTTGGCAAAGGCTTTCCCTCATCATATTCGTCGGTGCTGTCGCCGTCCGGCGATGGCGAGTGGTCCCGAGTGTCAGAACCCAAGAGGGCTGTAGTCTCGTCTACATGATTGTTCTCGGCAATGCCATTAGCCGAGTTAGGTCGGGAAGCAATACGTTCCCGGCCAGGGTCGCGTCTATCGGTCCCTGGCATTGGCAATGAGGTGTAAATCAAGGATCCCACAGGTTGGAGGATATGTGTTATGACATGTTCGGTCCCCTTGAAGTTGATAGGAAAAGTGGGTCCTGATATCACGTGTGATCTATGAGCATAGAATGCATAAGTTATCCTCGCATCATCATGCGCACTAGTTAAATGTGCATGCTTGATAACAAGGTATAAATAAGTATCATTTCCACTGCCTTTCCATGTAGATGCTAAAATAGGGTTAGAGTCATGGAGAGAGGTAAAGAAGATGACCCCTGGCTCGCTATGGTATCTCACGAGATAAAGTGTATGAGCAAGAATTCCAGAGTATACAAGGTATATGCTGACCAGGGAGTCCCAAGAGCTCCAGATATCAAACGCTTAATACGTTACAAGGTCTCGTCAGCCTGGGGGAATGAACCCAGCCGAGACAGGGGCCTCGGTTGACTATCCGATTCCGTGCACGATCGACATCACATTGGGCGCCATCTCGCGCCGATCGCGTATCCAGCTGGGGAATACGGACCCTCTGCATGTTACGCGAGCTCCAAAATTGGTGCAACGCCAGACCTCTACGACGCTTGATTGGCTAGTCTTCCTGGCCAGCTTCCAGTGTACTTCTTGATTTAAGCCACTCTCCCAAGCCAATGGCAAATAGTGATATTAACTCAAAGCTGGAGGTAATACAAGCCTTTTGCATTTTTAAGACATCGCAGACCAAGGTTCGTTCATTTACTTTACGTTCCCTTGAGGTTCTGCTCTAACTGCATATCTGTATGTCTTTGTCCTCATGTGAAGTGTGTGGGTCTGGTCGACAATATGGGGTATCACAAACCCCCAAGCGCCCCTAATTTAAACTGAAGATCAACCCCCAACAAATCTTTTCGCCTTTGATATGATACCACCTTCGCATGCAATATCATGGGAAGAGGACATACTGCCATCAGCTTACCAGATCTCTACCCGTGATTCCGGGTCACAGACAAGATAGATAGGGGCAAAACAACTTTGCGTCCATCATGTCAAAATCAGATACGTCGGGTATCTCCGATGCAAACGAAGCGGCTGCAGCAACAACGAAGCCGACATTATGGCAACGCTTCAAGACGCACATGAAAAGATTCTGGTGGGCGTATTTAATCGGGTTTTGCGGTGCTGTTCTAGTAATCATCCTTCCTATGTAAGCACACCAACGAAAATTCTAAACTCCATGCTTATGCTGATATTTGCAGCTTCTATGTTGGAATCCCCAATTTCGCGAATGATTATATCAACAAATACGAGTATGACTATGACGGCCTCCGAATCACGAATCCTCGCCCCACTGCCTTCCATGTTAAGCAATCGAAAAGTCTTAAAATGGGAGGTGGATTCAGCGGCAGCGGTCATTTAACCGCGTTCAACGCCACTATCCGAGTGAAAGACACGGATGAGATCTTCGCGGTATTCCCGGTGCCAGAAATTCAGTTTAGCAATGGCGCCAGCTTTGATATTGATCACGATTTGGACCTTTCTTGTGTTGACTGCTTGTCATCGTTGGCTACTTCAGCCGCATCTAGCAAGAACTCTTCTCTATTGGTTGAAGGTACACCGGATCTTAAGTTTGAGGGTCTCCCGACTGCTCATTTGAATATCCATAAGATCATGAATGTGAATGGTGAGTGACTACTGTCTATTGTGTGTCTGAAAAGCGAATTAACGAGTTTGGATCAGGTTATAATGTTACAGGTGAGAACTGATAGATTCATAAATACAGCTTTTAGGTGGCCTTATTTTCTAACATTCACAGAATTCATTAACACCGATGGAGCTTTCAATGTTACCAGGGTGGATATCCTAGATGAGCCAGTGGATGGATTTAACTTCAATGCTACCATTACTGTTCGCAATCCGAGCCCCTACATCGTGGAACTGGTATGTCCTTTTCTTCCCACTGACAACACAATGACCATAATTAACACATTCAGGGGCATGTGACATTCAATCTATCTATGGGTGGCTCAGACTTGGGATATGTCGATCTTCCCTATCTATTTTTGGACAAAAACGGCACTACTACCGAAGTTTTTGGCTCGATCGATAAGTCAATGTTAATCCACGAGGCCGTGTTGGGTGATGACGACTTTGGTGTTGTGACCATCGATGTCAAGGGAAACAGCTGCGATTTCAACGGAAAGGATATTCCATATTTTGCTGCAGCAATCAAAGCTGTTTCTGCGTCTGCGAGGCTCGACCTGCTGAAATACGCATCAAGTCTGTTCTCTGACTCATATGGTTGATGTATCCGTGGACCTGTTTAGGGGGTTCACCAGATAGAGGTCTATTTTTCGATGCTATATAGACACAGTTTAATCTTCAACATCTCCAGATAGAGTCAACTAGGTAGTTGCTATAGGTTACAGACCTCTTCGGCTGGTTATAAGGCTTGATGATTTTCGACATTTTAGCCAAGATGGACAACAATTAAAGTTAATTCATCTAATGACCGACTACAATTTTGACAGAGGTGATCAGACCCACTGTCAAGTATCTTTAACTATGTAGTGGTATTGCAATATTTGAAGGCAGGCAAGATAACAACTACGGGCTTCGGCAGGTAATTAGATGATACTGAACCTGGATGGCTTAACTAGATTATTAATTACGGTGTGGATAAATTGAAAAGCAGTAGATGTTTCTCCTTATTCAATAATTACTTTTGAAGGGACGAATTATAACATGGAATGCCATATCTAGGAAATACTAACGAAAGTATCCAAGAAATAAAAAAGACGACCTTCAGAATAACGAAATGCGAGTATGCAATGACTGGATCCTAAAATTTGGTCAGTAAGTTTCGCCGAGACAGCCAGTTCCAAAATTCTCTGTACTTCCAGTGTCACGGTGTCCCTTCCAGTGGTTATGAGTTCCTTCGGGCATCAGGCCCTTATCCTCAAGCCTAAGCATCAGGTACAAAACCCACCACCGACAGCTCTCTTTTGGAAGAGCCAAAGCTTCTTGGACGACTGTGATGCCCTCAGATACTGGGATTCGGCAGAGAAAGTCTTTAGTGTCGACACCCCAACTATTGAATCTCTTTCCTTCTTCAATCTCGGTCCTACGATCGCCTCGAGAACCTTCACAGTGAAGCCACGTGCATCGTTCCGCGCCTGGGTGGGCCATCATCATCATCCAGTGGATAGGGTCTTCTGGGTCTTGTGGCTTGCAAATTGCCACGTAGAGGTCAAGATGGTGCCGGTCGATGGACGCCATGTCTATCTGTGATCTACAGAAAGTAAACTAGATAGGGTGAAGTGATCTATGCGATGATTGTTTTGAGGATTTTGTGGAATTAATTTATGCAGCCGACTTGGTCGCTTTTATACCTAGGAAATCCCCAGTTGACCACTCTCAAAGAGAACAAAAGACGTGAACAATTGCTTTTACAAGTCGTCCTCGCGAAAGATCATGGGCTAAGCCGAGTCAAAAAATGGTAATCTGATTGAAAGAGGTGCAAAAGATAAACAATGGGCTTTGTGACCATCATTGTTTCTTTCCCCCCAACAAAATAGTATGACTTCATGGGCAGAGTCAGCGACGACTTTAAATTCTGAAAATGCCACTACTTCTTACCACCAGGTTAAGTCATTTCATTGTACCCACCCTTTCTAGTACTCTCCCGACATCATGCCAACCAAACTAACAAAAGCAACTGGCGCTGAGCTGACCTATCTCACACACCATAGTGCATTTCAGGAATGTCTACATAGAGAACTTAAAACTATCAGAGAACGGAAGGTAACCACCCCAGAGCGTCGCAAGGTAGCTATTGAAGTAATAGCTAACCTCATTGATGATGTACCCACGTTACTCAAGAATGGACTTGACATGCACAAGAAGATGCCGCAGTGTCTTACGGTAACAGAGAAGCCTGAAGGATGCTTTGCCATTTCTAAATCTATCTTCGAGAAGAAGCTAAAGTCTTTGGTTGATATTCTGATTGCTATCAGCCACGACCTCCGCACGGATCAGGACGGGAACGGTGGAATGCATAACCACTACAAAGCCTTGAAAAGGACCAAAGAACTGGTTTAGACAGATTTATTTAATTGATTTGTTTTGTTTTCACCACCGATATAATATTGTAGTAGCATAAGTAGTCAAAATAGCGTAACATCAATAGATTGCCAACAACGCTAGGGGCGGTAAATTGGGCGCTGAAAAGGCCTAGTTTTAACGCCATTCTGAGCGTCCTATTTACCAGATTCAACAAAACAGCACGCCACTTGTTTCGGCCCATTTTTACTATGTGCTCACTGAGTGCTCAGTGATCAAAAGAAGGGAAGCGGATTTGCAAACCGGAATTTTGGTTGCACCCTTCGCGGCGATAGTTCAGCATCGATGCATCCATTTTCGAGAAAGTAGGCACGTCGTAAAGTAGTCTCTGATAGCGCGCTACAAGGTTTCGAAATAACTCGTACGGCGGGCAAGGCGACTGATTCATTTCGGGGAACAGACTAGGGGCATATACGTATATCCATGCTAGCTCTCTGTTAGTGCGGGTCTCCCTTATGAGTTCGAATTAGCGTGCTTATTGTATTTTGACCCACAATGTGGGTACGAGATCTCTCAGGGGTAGAAGCTTGAGAAAGATCAAAACCAATATGATATGTCACGCCCAGAAACAATGTGGCGCAGCTTGATAGAGACAGATCATAATTCAAACAACTGTTAGGTGGCTGTCGCTACAGTAGTTTTCCGGATCCTATGGCCTGTAAGGTTTCGAACCAGCTGTTAAGAGACTACCTTTGCCTGTTCTGGCACGTTTTATTTAGGGAATTGATACTGCGCATGAAACCTCCGGTGTCTTGGCAATATGCAGTTGATCACTTGGACAACTGCTCAGATGAGAGAGCTACCCATACTTGTGATCGGTTTGTGAGTATCCGAGAACAATGATATACGCCATTTGCCTAGAAAGATTTAGGCACGGAACATGTAAGAGAGCTGAAGCTATACAATCGACCTCGGGGATACCTTTGCTCTGCGGCGCAGCATTCAATAGCTGTGCTGTGACATGGAGCTAATGCACGAGCTGTGCTTTACAGGGATCCTAAAATGGGGGCCAAAATCGAGTCTTTAAGATCACTGAGAGCTGTAGACTTGCTGCACAAATTTATCATTTCTTGTTACAAACCACTCCACATCCGGTACAAAATTACGCTTGACCACAATGTCGCCCTCTAGTGAAGAATACGCCTTGAACCAACTGCAGGTGGAGCAGTCGAAACTACTGGACAAGATTGACGAATTACGCAGTCTTGGTATCGGTGGCCTTGTGGAATTACCTCAACTCATTGTCTGTGGCAACCAGTCGAGTGGAAAGAGTTCCGTGCTCGAAGCCATCTCCAGAGTGCGTTTTCCAGCCAAGGGAAATGTCTGCACCCGATTCGCGACTGAGGTCATTCTTCGTCGCAGTCCACAAGCGCGAGTCAAAGTATCTATCGAACCGGGCGCTTCACGCACCGACAATTACGAGCGAGCGAAGCTCCAAGCCTTCACATCCGAGTCATTTTCCACCAGCGACGACCTTCCCAAATTGATCAAGGAGGCTGAAGAATGCATGAGAATTGGTGGTGGCCAACTCTCCACAGCAGGCTTCAGCGATGATGTTCTCAAGGTCGAGATCTCTGGTCCCGAAAAGCCAGAGCTCAGTCTGGTTGACCTTCCGGGGCTCTACAGCTCCGTCAGCGATGAGCAGAACGAAGAAGGAATGATGTTAGTTGAACAGTTGACGAAGAAGTACATGGAGAATAAGCGGAGCATCATCCTCGCCGTCATCAGCACGAAACTTGACTATCATCACCAGCGAGTCTTGAACCTGGCAGGGAAGATTGACCCAGGGCACGAGAGGACACTTGGAATAGTGACCCAGCCCGATACTCTCTCACCCGGCTCGGAAGAGGAAGAAACCTATCTGAAGTTCATCAAAAATGAAAAGATCAATCTACAGCTCGGATGGCATGTACTTTGCAATCGGAAGTTTGAGACGCGTAACACTTCGGATGATGAGCGAGACCGAAACGAACGCGAAGTTTTCGAACAGGGACGATGGGCTTCACTTTCTCGTGAGATTGTGGGGATTGACAGCCTAAGACGTCGGCTGAGCAATATTCTGCTGAAGCACGTTCGCCGCAGCCTTCCAGATCTGATCTCGGACATCCAAAACAAGATCTCGGAACACGAACAAAAGCTAGCAAAGATGGGCACCGCACGGTCAACCATTAAAGATCAGCGAGGATTTCTTGTCGACATAAGCAGCAAGTTTGGTCGCATTACAGACCAGGCTTTGAACGGAATGTATTCCGATGATTTCTTCGGCGGATTTGACGACCAGATAGCGAACAAGGAGGATACCCACGATTTCCGTCGATTGCGGGCAGTCATTCGTGAGATGAATGAGAACTTCGCAGAAGCCATCAGTATTCGTGGCTGCCGAAGAATCATCCGTCTCACTGATTCAAGTCTCCCTTTTTCAACCCTTCAGCAGCAAAGGTCTAAACCTTATATGAATGACTGGGTACCTGAATACGTCAACGAAGTGACCCTTCAAGAGGAAATAAAAGAACAGGCAGTCAAATACCGCGGTATAGAGCTTCCAGGAAACGCAAATCAAATGCTCGTGGGGAGTTTGTTCCGTGATCAGTCCGAACCCTGGGAAAACCTTGCTGAGGCTCATTTAAAGGATGTCTGGTCCTCGGTCAATTATTTTGTTGGCCTTGTCCTCCAGCATCTAACGGATCGACACACTTACCCTTTACTGATGCGAGACCTTATCATCCCCGAGATGGACCGTTTGAGGGCCCGTCTGTTGGAGAAGCTTCAAGAATTGACCTCCTACAGGAAATGTGGTCATCCTCTGCCCCTGGGAAAAAACTTCCTTTCCACGATCCAGGAGTCGCGCAAAAGCGCCAACTCGTCGTGTTGAAAAAGGAGCTTGGGCTTGTTGCATCCTCATTCTTCCCGAACGTAGATAATTCCAATAAAACCTTCAGTGCCAGTGATCTTGACCGAGCAGCTTCTCAGTTGCAGTCATCCAGTGACCAGTTTGCAGCGGCCGAAATCATTGACCAGATGCAGGCCTACTACGATGTGAGTATGTTACATTGACAAAGTACTGAGCAATCTCTCACAAGCCCTTTCTAGACCGCCATCGTGACTTTCATCGACAACATCGCGATACTTGCAATTGAGAACTGCTTGCTCCGACCCCTCGAGCACATTTTCACTGGCCAGTCTATCATTGGCATGGAGGATGCTCAGATCCGGAGCATTGCAGCAGAGCCGCCCAATGTCGAACTTGATCGTAAACGTCTAAACGAAGAACTGAACAAGCTGAATGCAGGCAGGCAAACCCTCAGCGCCTTCAGTACGGACGGACCCTCGATGCCATCTCGGCCTGTCTTTGGTATGTTTACCCAACGTGAGATTTATTGCCTCTCAATCTAACAGAACTTATCTATTAGTCTCACAGTTAGCGTCTCGGTCGGATACATCTAGCCCCTCACGTCAGGCGAACAGGCCTCAACAAGGTGAGTACTCGGGGCATTCGACGTAGTGTCTCCATTTCCAACTTTGAGCCAGAGCCTTACCAATAACTGAAAATACTAGGGGCTTCAAGTAACGGTCGTTCATATAGCGGACTTGCCGCTGACTCTAGCCGACAACAAACGCAAAATAACCCTAGCTCAGGTCCCTTCCAACAAACTTCAACGGCCACCAGTAAGCAAACAATGGAATTAGAGCAACAGAGAACTTGCTGACCCGGCAATAGACAAGCCACCTCCGAGTCCTTTTGCAGCTCCTAGTCCATCACCGTTCGGAGGAAGCTCGAATGCCAAGGAAAACCCTTTTTCTTCGAAAGCATTCGGTTCTGGAAAAGGCAGTAGTGGAAGTACTCAACCGACGCCTAACCATGGAGTTTTTAACACGTCACTGAGTGGGTTTGCAAGCCCATTCCCTGCCAGGAATGGATCCAATGGCGGACCCTTTGGCCAGGGATCCAAATCATTTGGAAGCACTTCCAGCTCAAGTGGTTAGGACACCGTGCAATATTAGCTTCGATATCACTCTCTGGAAGGCTACTGTCTGGCAGTAAGGGGGGTGGGTTTGCAACTGAGTGTAGAGTTGCCGTTGTTTTGCACTCGATCTGAACATCATCCCATTGTATATCAACTGCCAAAGCGTCCCTGTGTTGGAGAGCTGCACAGGTGCCGAAGCTGCAAAGCAGCAACTTGGAACTGGGAAATCATCTCGAATGGGACTTTGCTTTTACTCTTTCATAATTAACTTCTGGAACTCCCTGCTTTATGTTTCCCTCTGCTCGTGCCCCTATCTGCACATCGCCAGTTCACTCAGTGGTTAGATCCCTAAATTCTATACGACAGTGATCGAATGTTACTTCACTATAAAATGTCCCAACCATACGAGAGGCTTGAATGCAAGATCGTCAGTGCTCTGGCTTTCCATACATTGACAGGTCCAATACCGAAGCCAACATCGGCACGGGATCTCATACTATCCGACATTGAGGGCTTAAAGTAGCGCCGGTGGCGCTCTTCAGACTAGTCCGAAGCCCCCTGAAGCTTGTTTTCCACCACCCGCAGACCCCAGAGTATACATTCGTCAGCATGTGGGGTCTTCCCGCGGGGAAACCTTGGAAGAGTTCTGTGTTACCCCAGTCTATTTCGGGCTATTATCAACCGAGCCGTCGATCTCGGGCCAAAAGAGAGCGAGGTACCATGGGGTGAAATCATTGAAATGGTGGATAACTCCTGGGGCCCCGGATTCCACAGTCTCTCCAGTTTTCCTATCGATCCAACAATATGGGCCAACTACGAGGAAGGTATCTACACTGGGCGGTGACAGCTGCAAGCTGTCAAGCCTTTCTTTTACTGGGCTATGACCAGGGCGTGATGAGCGGGCTGGTCGGTGCAGACAACCAGTTTGGGAAAACGTTCAACAACCCCGATAGCACGATGCAAGGGCTATTGACTTCGATCTACGATATTGGCTGTGCAGTGGGCTGTCTCCTGAGTCTGGTCATCGGTCACCGTTTCGGTCGACGCAAGATGATCATGGCAGGTGGCTCGATCATGATTATTGGCACAATCATCCTCGGCAGCTCTTATACTAGAGCCCAGTTCCTCGTCGGTCGTATTGTGACCGGGCTTGGGAACGGTATTAACAGCAGTACCGTTCCAGCCTATCAGTCCGAACTAGCCCGCCCGGAACTTCGCGGTATGCTTCTATCTGCACAGGGCACCGTGACTATCCTCGGTCTGTGTATTGCATACTGGTTAGACTATGGACTCAGCTTCGTGGATACACCCGTCCAGTGGCGGTTCCCGATCAGCTTCCAGGCATTCTTTGCTGTCTTTTTGGTTTTGCAGATGATTCCGCTTCCTGACTCGCCCCGTTGGCTCTGTGAGCAAGATCGGAGTGATGAGGCTGCCTCTGTTCTGGCTCGTCTTCAGGTGGCTCAACCTGCCAACGAGTCTCATCCTGATGTCGTTCATCTACGTCGTCAGATTGAGTCGTCTATTGAGATTGAGTCTGCTGGTGGTCCTTTCAGATATAAGGAGCTTTGGTCGGGTGGTCAGATGGGCAACCTTCGTCGGATGATTCTGGCTGCTGTTGTCAATATCCAGCAGCAATTTACAGGTACACAACCATTCTTCATGGGTTGATGATCAATTTACTAAGTATTCTTAGGTTCTAACATGATCAACTACTATGCACCTATTGTCTACCAGGTACGTCCCTGTCAAAATATATATTTTATGGCTGTCTAACGTTGATCCTATGATAGAACGCCATGCATTTATCCCGCAACCTATCCCTGATCCTCGGCGGCTGTACCTCTCTCGCATACCTCGTTGGATCAATAATTCCTCTATGGAGCATGGACAAGTTCGGTCGACGAGCATCACTCATGTTTTCCGCTGCCGGTCTCTGCTTCTGCTTCGTCATGGCTGCCATTCTCCTATCGATTGGTACAACATCGTGTGCTTATGCAGCGACCGTGTTTGTGTTTATATTCCAATTGTTCCTTGGGATTGGATATTTGCCAGTTCCATGGTAGGTTATTTATTCTTCGTTCCTGTAAAGTTTGTCACTGACAGAATTATAGGTTCTATCCTTCTGAAATCTCAACTACACGGATTCGAGCACGAGCTCAAGCATTCGGTGGTTTCGTCAACTGGATTTGCGTTTGTGAGTCTGATTATTGGTTGCCCCGTTGAAATTATGTGTCAGCACTGACCCTCACAGTTATCGTCGTTCAAGTAACGCCGACAGCTATAGATAATATCGGATGGAGAACATTCATCATCTTTGCCTGTTTCTGTTTTGCATGGGTAAGTCAACCATCACCTGTGCTCATTTCAATTAATGGGCTAAACTAATATGGTCTAGATTCCTATGGTCTATTTCTTCTTCCCCGAGACCAAAGGTTTGGAGCTCGAGGATCTGGATCACCTCTTCGAGAAAGGTGGTATTACCGGCGGTGTTTTCGAGACTAGAGGATTCCCCGTTCATCCTGGGTATCACCGGACTATGAATGCCGAGAGGATTGAGAAGCAAGCTGAGACTGAAACTATTCACGTGGAGGTTTAAACAAGGAAGCAGGGGTCAACAAATTGAAGGAATATCATCTTGTAGCCTGGCGGTAATCCATGAAACTTCGTCCGCATTTGTTGAAAAACTTAGTTAAGTATAATAAAAATACAATTCCCCGAAATGCACTCAGGCGTGAATTCCACGCAGGTGACTCCGCAAATGTCTCTTCAGCTTCCGGGTAGAAGTCTTCTCGGTGCTTTCATACACACTCAGTGCAGCATTACCACCACAAATCTGCGAGTCATCGCCATTGCACTTCATATCACACTTCTCCGCCCCAATCTTGACACTTCCCTCCAGTTTGTCGCCACAGAAACATTCACCCGCATACTCAGTTCCTGCCAAACTGAAGCCTGCTTTGGCGCAGTAATCTGTGCAGGCTGTTGAAGTGACTTTGCCGACACCGAGGTTTGCGAATTGGATTCCTGTCAGGGCGCGAGCAGATACATTATCCGAGTAACAGCCAAGGTATGACCAGCCGGAGATGGAGCTGTCTGTTCCGGTCGTGTCTGAAGGTGCAGCAGTTTTGACATTGGACTGGGCAGTAGTGGTGACCGAGACACTCTCTCCACTAGACGAAGGCACATCCTCTGCGCCCTGCCCCCACCCAGTCGGGGGATTATCACCAGGCAACTTATCCAGAACACCAAAGATGGGTTCGATAATCTGATTGGCGATATTGCAACTGGTCGACGCATCATTGATAAATCCAGCATCAGCACACTTATCCATACCCAGGTCACCAGCATCGCAGTTATCAATGATCCTCTGCAGAACAGCCTCATCCCAACCGGAAATCTAAGCATTTACAGATTAGCCCACATCCTCTCGTATGCGCTGAAATAAAACTCACGAAATCCCCATGAAGCGAATACCCAGTCCGATCCCCATTGCTCAAGATAAAAGGTTGCTCTCCCATCCCCGGCGTCCACAACTCCTCGAAAAGCGGCGTATTCCAATAAACCTCGTAAAAGATATGAGGAACATGAACCCACCCGTCCGGACAATTCGTCTTGCCCCCCGTAGTCCCCTTACTACTAGGCCAAGCCATATTATTCTTATAATCACCCAGCCCAGCAGCGGGATTATAACAAGACGGGAAATGGATATCGGCACGCAGAGGCGACGCATACCCATCACAATTAACATGCGGGAATCCAGCGCCCGCGCCTGCGTTATTCGGGTCTTGGATTCCGACGCCGTGGAGTCCATCCGAGGATGCTGGGTAGGAGGGTGGGTTGTAGGATGTGCGCGGACAAGTCCATTGAACGGGTTGGATCACTCCTGCGTTTGTGTCGAGGACGTTGGATGCACCGCCTGCTGGGGGTGTGCGTAGACTTTTGTCGCCGCTGAGCATGCGTAGACCGACTGGGAAGGGTTTTATTTCGTCATCTGTTGCTTCGAAGAAGTAGTAGACGTTCATGTAGAACATTGGGACGGAGAGGAAACTTCCGTTACTGGCTTGGAAGTAGAGGGACGGTGTCCAGTAGTTGCTTTTGTCGGCGTCTACGAGGGACGAGGTGCAGTTTGAGGATGGGAGAGCACCGTCCGTCATTGTTAGGTTGAAGTTGCTTCCACCTTGGATTGTGTGGACGTGAGACGCTGCGACGCCTGGGTTGGTGATTGGGTCCATACGGCCTGTTACTAGGGCACCGTTGCCGTAGAAGTGGTTTACGGCGAAGGTTCGGCTTTCTTTGGCTTGGATGGTTGTCGATAGGCCTGCTATCATGGCGATGAATGTCTTGTGGTGCATTTGGCGGTTTTTGGATGGACGGGTCGAGATGTAGGGAGAAAAGAAGACTATGCGCTGTCTAAATATACAGCAATGCAGAAAGGAATGAAGTCTCAGGTACCGACTCGAGAGAGAAAAGAATGAATGCTGTTGAGGAAATAAAATGAATAGGCCACAGAACCCCTGTTATATAGACGCTCATTGTGCTCGTTCTCGTTAAAAAAATGTTAATAATGACCAGAATGAACCTCGGTGGGAAGTTTCTTTCATTGATAGAGAAGAATCAGGCTCCAAGCCAAGAACTCCACAGTCTGTTCACAGGCAACATTGTAGCGCCAGGATCGGGGGAGACTTGCCCCGGTGCCTTTGTTCGCAGATGAAGCAGATGCCGGACTGCAAATGCCACTCTGAAAGCGCCATGGCGTAGGGCTAATGAGATCAGGGGACTCCTTTAAGCCCTTGAGTGTTTCAGGATAGCTTAATATGAAACGTGGGGCTAAGACTTGAGATCCATCATTTACTACGAAAGGTAAGAGTAAATACATACGAGAACGAGTAGATTAAACACGCTTGAAACACCAGATGACTTCTGGGAATTATCGAATTGATGCAGGAATGTTTTTATGGGGCAAATGAGCATATCCAAGAAAATTAAAGGCCGAAACTGAATCGCTGGGCAAAGCTCTCATCCATGCATAAAGTCGCTCGAAATAAAATAAAAGGGACCAAAACAAAATATTAATAACACAAATTGGTCCAATGAACTCCATATCCAAACAGTGCTTGAAGCACAAAAAATCAAAATATTTGTGGTGATCAAAGAACACCTGAAAGAACAGCCTCGGTGGCGGAGTTGATGTAAGGCCGCTTGGCATCGAGGTTGACACCGAAACGTCTCTCAAGCTCCTGCTTGACGGTCTTCTTGGAGATCTTCATCAAGTCGCCAGTCTCCAAGATCCGGCGGATCTCTTCTAGGATCTCATCATCAGGGGGCAGGTGGCTGAAATCTTCCATGCCCACGTCCATGTGGCTCATCATCTCAGACGGGGCGACTGAGTAACGAGAGCCCATGCCAAGAGGCAAGTCCAGCTGCGAGTGGGGACGCGAAGCTGGGAAGCCATACTCGGACTGGGGGAAGGCGTGCGACTTGGTGCCGTAGGAGTGAGCGGAAAACTCGGATCGGTCGTCGCGGGAGGTCTGGGCATCGGCCATGAGCTCGGCCTGGTGGTCCAACAGCTTCTTCTTGGGGATGGAGTTGGGGTCAAACTTTCCTTCGTCAGAAATGACGACTTTACGACCCTTTTCTCCGGTAATGACACGCGTGTTACCCCAGGAGAAGTCGTCCATGTTCCAGAAGGAATAAAGCGGTAGGGCAAGAGAGAAGACAGGGATGGCGAAGAGGTAGATCAACATCCAGCCGACCATCTCCCACTTGCGTCGGATGATGAAAATCAATGCTTGCAGACCGTAGATGACACCGAGGAGAATGAAAGACGTGATAGGGAGCACGTCTGGTTCACTGACACACCAGTAGATCAGATAGACGATATAGGCGACGGTGACAGGCTGAATAATGGTCATGAGAAGATCCATGAGCACAATGAAACGCATACTGAAACAGCAGAAACCACACAGCTGGTCGAGAGGAATGAGCTCCATCAAGTTGTGCACAGTAGAGTTAATCCATCGGCGACGCTGGGAAAGGAAGACTGCGAAACTTTCTGGTGCGACGGTCCAGGCGTGGGATCGGAAGATATACTTGGTCTTGTACTTGGGGTGGAACTTGATGAGCAGGGTCGTCAAATAACGATCCTCGCCAAGGTGGAGCAAGTTCTTCATGTGGAGAGTATCGACACGGATCTCGGAGTAGGCATCAACCACATCCTTGCTGACGAAGAGGGGCTTTCCTCCATCCGCTGCACGGACACGGTACATACTGAAACAACCCGGCAGACAAGTGACGGATCCGAACAAACTCTCAAAGGCCTTGGTCAGGTTGTGGGAGATGTAATATTCGTAAACTTGGATCATGGTCACGATAGAGGTCTTTGCGTTGGACAAGGAAGTTTCTCCACAGACACCAATGAGACGAGTATCCGAGATGAACGCTGAGACGAAACGAGTACCAGCGTCCGGGGCAACCATAGTATCAGCATCAACCTGTAGAATGTATTCGTAGAACATTGGATTGACACCAATGATATTGCGAATGTGATGATGCATCTCAAGCTCCATGGGGCTCATAGGCAGGTTATAGTGGACACGATTGAGGAAGCGCATAAGAACCATCTGAGAATCACGCTTTCCACGGTTACCAGGGCGGGACACTTCGGAAGGCTTTCCAACCTTCACGACGACGAGGAAAGGAACAATGTGACCCTGGACCTCGTATAGACCGGAATAAATCTTTGCCATGTTGTGCTGCTTCATACCCTCGCCCAGACTCTCAAAGCTGAGAGGCTCGGGGTCCACGGATTCAGGAACACCCAGAATGTCAAGGACGATGCGGGGAGTAGGGCGGTCGTTGCCTTGTCCGATAATCATACCATCACAAATGACCAGCAAAAGCTTGCGCTTGTCATCGTAACGCATACGAGCCATAGAGTCCATGGCACGGCGCAGAGATTCTTCGTCTTCTGTATAGGCCGGCACCTGGCAAATGATGAATTTGTCCAAGTCCTCCGGAAGGTTTTTCTTTCCGAATTGGAG
Organism: Penicillium canescens; assembly: GCF_028828765.1. Classification (NCBI taxonomy): domain Eukaryota; kingdom Fungi; phylum Ascomycota; class Eurotiomycetes; order Eurotiales; family Aspergillaceae; genus Penicillium; species Penicillium canescens. The sequence goes on from NW_026703966.1 coordinate 5,336,436, forward strand.
AGCAGCCAAAAATTTGAATAGAATAATGGAACACAGCATGATAGAGATGGCAAGAATGAAGTATCGCGCAAACTGACAGCGGACGGAGTCTCGAGTATCTACCTTGCCGATGAAGAACAAGTTGTCGAGACAAAGCTGCATTCTGGAGCGGAGCGCGGTATCAAAGTCCAAGTTATCCCAGTACTTGGTCACGTCCTGACCAGAGCGTCCTTGGAATAGATCGACAACCAGAGGGTCCATGTAATCGGTATCGACATTGCTGCTGCCATTCTTCCCGGTAGGGAAGCGGGCCACACGGGGTCCAGCGATGTAATAAGTCATGTCGTAGATCTTTCCATTGATACTCGCGACGTTCTTGGAATCATCGGTGGCCAACTTCTTCATAGCTTTACTCGTATATCCAATGTATCCCTTTTTGTAGTTTGCGCGCATCATAACCATTTGCTCATAGAACCAATCGGCCCGAGAGTCGTTGGTCCAATAGCGGAAATCGTGATACTTGGCGTTGACATCGAAAGTAGTACTGGAGGTTGTCTCTGCAGAATCGTTCAAGTTTGATCGGTAGTCAAGGGGAACGCTAGGATCAACTTTTCCGGTGGTACCCTGGCACAAAGCAGAGACTTGGACCGGGAAAAGATTGGTGGCATCTGTGCCGGCATAGTTCTTCAACGACTTTTCGGGGACGATGCTGGGGTAGTGGGATGGGATGAAGTTGCCAAGATTGAAGACTACACCTCTGATAGCGACAAAAGAGTTTTGCCCATTCTTGCCGTTGTGGTTGCTGAGTTCTGCAGTGTTGTAGACATCTTGAGTTGGACAAACCACACCGGGGAAACCGACAATCATGAACACCGCGACACCGCAAGCAAACCAGATAATAATGTTGATGGCGAGCTTCTCACGCCAGGCAACACGCACGTCCTTTCGCTTCATCCGACCGACGAATTTTATAACGAAATCGGGAATCCAGAACGTGAGCAGGTAAACCAAAAACATCCAGCGACGACGAGTGCCGGAGACGGTGGCTTCGTCGACCTCCTCCATATCCTTATTGTTGCCCTTCTCGAGCATTTGCTCCTTGGTCTCGAGATTGTGGAACATATCACCAGAGTTGAAGGCCGAGCCACCAGCATCCGAGCGTCCATCAAGTTCACGGCTACCAAAGTAGCCATGCTTAGCTTCGTCTCCGTAGATGAAGGCACCGGGGGATTGGTCGTTGGGGTTCAGAAGTCGGACCTTAGAATCTGGGTTTCCACCAGAAGTCTGGAATCCGTCACCGTCGGCACCGGCTGCGCCATAGGTCGGGAATACACGCTCGCCGACCTTGGCGATATCTGCCCAGCATCTTTCACTCAAGAAAACACCAGTGCTACCTGCCCGAGCTTCATTGCCGGGCCATCGCTTTTCGTCGAGGACGACCTCGGTTTTTTCTCTGTCGCTGCCGACGACAATATTTCCGATGTCAGCCAAGCCAAGGAACTCCCCGAAAGGAAGGAAAACACTGTAATCAGCGTTCCGCAGCCGCGAGCTGATTTCAGCGATACCGAATGTCTGAACCTGCATCCTAACACACTTGCTGTCGAACTGGTTGGCAATGCGGCGGTCATTAGGCTTGAGACAGATGATAAAGTAGGGGTTGAGGTTGGAGGAGCTCAAGCACTTGTTGATGACTTCCAAGCCAGAAAGGAACTGGCCAGCGGCTCCCTGAGCGGGACCAGAGAGCATGCCATTCTTCCGACCAGTCTCCCGTTTGGAGCCCGCGACTTGGCTCTCATGCTCCTCTGTCTCATCGCTATCGGCATGAGAGGGGGCGGCAAAACGAGATGGAGCACCAAGCTTGCGTCTAGCCATGCTGGGCATCCGCAGGGGCTTGGAGCTGACCTGGGCCTGCATAATAGCAGTCTTTTCTTGTGGGTGGGAGATGGTCTGAAGAGCCTCTTGATGGAAGAGCTCACGCACAAAGTCACTGCGAGTAGAGCGCATCAGGTTCATCAGATCGCCAGAAATGACTTCGCCATTCTCCTCGATCAGTCCAGTAACAGAGTAATCGATCTCGCCCGCGAAATGCTTGACGGTGAAGGCGCTTCGGGATTGTGCCATGTAGCCCGTTCCACTCGTGCTTCCGACGGAAATGGCGGGGTTTTTATTCTCAAAGCGCTTGCGCACGCTCTCGATGAATTGGGCATCAGAGCGTCCACGCTTCGTCTGGTCATCCAGAATGCTCAACAAGCCGTTTCCATGCTTCAGGAGACCGCGCACGGTATCCGTGTTGTCGAAATAGCTGGTGGCAGCCACTGTGATCTCCTCCCGGTCCAAGATATCAGCTTTGTGGTCGAAGAATGACTGAAGACAGTAGTTATAAAGCGACTCGGTTGCCGCATTGCTCAGAAGTTGATCCAGGGTGGAGCCAGTCGCTGGGGCCTGGGCGAATCCAGGGAAGTCGACAATCGAAATCGTGTTGGCAATACTGTCCTCGGCTGCGCAAAGCCTCTGGTTAACCGTTTCAATCACATGGGTTACAAGAAGAGAGTAAATAGTGCGTGCAAATGCATCGGCGTTCTCTCGCGCACCCTTGGGGTCCAACATCACCGTGACTCGCTCACGGTGAATGGTCTTGGTCCGGTACCCCAGACTGTTCTCCAGTGCGGCAACACTGAGACCCAGGAAAGCCGCGACATTGTCAAGAACATCCTTGTTCTTGACTACTGTGACAGTCTCACCGCCCTCGTGGGAGTAGCCACCGCTTTCCTCCGCACCGGTGGTAGTCGATTGACCTGTCGCGAACTCCAACTGTCCGATATGAAGAATACTAGCGAGAATCTGACAGATCTCGGCGATTTCACCACGCGAGAACTCCAGCTTCCGCAGCGCAGTTTTGAAGTGCTGGAATCCATCGGTGTCATTGATTCCTACCTTCAACTGTGTTGGGTGACCGAGGTATCTCCAGCGCTTATGGCTCACACTGCTGCCAGATAACTTCCCAGTCTGGACATGAATGGCCGTGTCAAGTCCCAGATGGGACTTCTCTGCTGCGCTTGTTCCCGCTAGCAAATAGTACAACGCATGGAAACTTCGCTCTCCCGTAGGTACAGAAGAGATGCGGCTTCGCTCCAATCGGTAGTCAATGATCTTACCACCAATCAAAGTGGGATTCACGGAGGATGAGCCATCATATTGCAACTCGAGGAAGAGACCTGCTTTTGAGGCCGTAGGTGTAGTGACTGATTTCGTGGTTGTGAGGGTGTCAAAGACAAAGGCGGCGTATGAGAGTTTGGAGGATAGCGGAGTCGATGAAAAGGACAGGAACGAAGATAGCAAATGTGAGCGAAGAGTTGTCTTTCCGGATCCACTCTCTCCCCTGTGATTGAAGGTTAGATATGATGAACCCAGTCACTTGTATGGCTCCACTCACAAAAATACAATGGCCTGATTCTCAGCGCGAGCACCCAGCCGAGTGAAGGCACGACGGGCGAGATCCTCCGCTTCGCCTGCAGCACTCCCCTCTTTTCCACCGTCCGGGCCCTTGGTAGCGGAGGAATATGTGTTCAGGGCAATGAGGGCCTGAGATGACAAGCGGGCAGTCGGTAAGCCAACGTGAAACCTAACATCGGTTAGCAGTGTACCTGATTGATTGGCGAGAATTGAGACCATACCGACTGGCGAGATGAGCTGTGAGGTGCGTATCAGACTGGAGATGGGCGGGGAGCGATGGCAGCGAGGACTGGGCGTGTGCCGGGCCACTGCCAGCAAAAGTACCCGCCATCTTTGAATTCCCCTTCAGTTCTGAAGGATAAGAACGAGTGTAGAAACAATCGAGATGTCACGAAAATCAAGGCGGTTGCTCGATACGCCCGCGGAATGAACGTGGGAGGAGGGGGAATGTGAGAGTGTCGGAAGCTCCTAGCGGAATGAAGACCCCTAGAAACAGATCGAGATGGCAGACATGGGGATGAGATGTATAGGTGCACAGTGAACGAGTGTGGCTAAAGAAGAGAGTCGAGAGAGGGAAAAACGAAACAAATCGATAAGGTCTAGTACCATACATGTATTGCAAAATACTAGGCCCGCTAAGAATAGACATTACATTATTTTATTGGACATGTCTCAGAACCCACTCTATTCCCATTATAAGTATATGCTGATGGTTCAGCTATTTGAACTAAGCTATTGACACATACTATCAGGATCACATAACATAGGGTATGAAGTGGTATAAAAAGATTGGAAAAGAATAAGAAAAAAACAAAGGGGAAGAAAAGGGGAGAAAAGCAAAGAAGCAGAGAGAGAGGAGATATTCCCCGCTAGGACGGATCAGGGTCTCAAGTATAGTTCTCCACTGATATGTATCCGACAGGAGAATACTTTAGGGTCCAGAACCTGACATGTCACTTTAGTCCCTGTCCCATTGACCTCCTTGCTGTCTGCAGGATATCGAATCTTAATAAGTTAAAAAAAAATGAGAGAAAGAAAAAAGATGGGCAAAGAGCCCAAATAATGTGAGCCGAGCATAACATAAGTCTGTAACATGTGCAGTTCAAAGTGGACCGATCGCAAGCTAGACTTGGAACCGTCTGAAACTAGGGGCGCTCGGCCTACAGGAGTACCTGTAAAATAGATGACATTCCCGACTAACAATAGCCCAAGCTAGTCACACAGTGGAACACCTGAACAGTGGCAAAGTGATCATATGCAAAAAAAAAAAACCCGCCAAACAAAAAGAGTGAGACATGCCAAATATAGCTGTGACAGTACTGAATACAAATCTGTTTAGGTTAATGCTTAATGCTCATTGGCTGGAATATACAAACCGTTCAGGGTGAAAGAGAAACAAACACACACAAATGGACATAAATATACATAAATTCATTGTAAACAAGCAGAAATAATTATATTTTCAGTCCGAATACAAGCCAATTTACAACCCCTGGACTGTGTATTTATCAGTATCTGCCAGACCCCCAAAGCTTAGCTATACAGACTGGGGGGACGATCACGATCGCCGGTATTTCCGTAATTTTCAATTCGCCTTCTTTCTCTCCACAGCTCTCTCTCCATCTGTTTTCCTCTCTCACCTTCAACCTTCAGGAGTCTTTTCTCCAGCCACTCGCTCAACCTGTTTCTCAATCCGATCATCCTTCGACTTGGCTCAACTGGCCCATTCTGACACCTGCGTTTTCTCGATCTCCCATCTCTCAGCCTCGGACAAAACAGAAGCAAGTCCCCTCATGCAGCTGTGATAAAGCGTAGGCCAGACATCGTATCTTGCCTTGAAAATCACCCTCCGATCACAGGTCCGTCATGTCGAACCGCTATTCGGTCTTCTCCACGCAGTCCGCCGGTCTTTCGGCCGGACCGCGACCACAACATGGGTCCCAAGTTTCAACAACAACCTTGCTGAATGCTTTGCATTCGTTCTATACCGCTGGCCAGCCATATCAACTAGACTCTGCTACCAGTTTGGTGGTGAACACATGGGTGACCGCGGCTACCACGTTACCTGATGGTCGGAATGGTGCCACCGTTGACCGTGATTTGGCCATCCGGGCTTGGGAACATGCCCGGCGCCGAGCTGAAGACGGCTGTATCGTCTTGGGGTATGTGACCTTCGCCGATGAAAGGTTCCTGTGCTAACATTGAACAGCGCTCTCCATCAATCCACCCCATCTCTGCTGGAACCGTTCCTCACATCAATCCCCGTTGAAACACCGGGGGTAGCGTTTACCGCACTCGGCGCCCTTCGACCTTTCATCACTGCAGTTACCTCTTTTAATCCTTCGTATTCCCTTCACTCTGCTTTGGCCGCTACATATACCTTGACTCTTCCAGGATCCGTTGTTGGCCTTTCTTTTGCCCTTTCCACCTCGGGCATCAATGTACGCAAAGGTCTTTTGGAAATCCAGCCTGAGACAGGCTATCGTGCATTCGATGCCTTCTATTATCTCCTCACATCTGCATCCACCGCCGCGGAGCGTGAATTCCTGGACTTGAAAGACCACTCTGCATACACCCTGCTCAACCGATCCAACACCTACACTCCTCCCTCCTACCTCCCCACAGCCGACGATGCTGCCGCTGCAGAAGATTTCCGTGCCTGTATGAAGGCCATTGGAATCAAAGGCGCTGCCCAACGTGGTTTGCTCTCCGTCCTCGCTGGTCTCTTGAAGCTCGGTAATGCAGCCGGGTTCGAGGTGGACCAAGAAGATCTGGAGGAGGTGTGCGAGGATGCCGGTGGTCTTCTCGGAATTGATCCTGAGATCCTCCTGCACAAGTGCTCCACTGATGAGCGGGAGGTTTTGATTGCAGGAATCTACGAAGCCCTCGTCGATTGGGTTATCACCAAAGCAAACGAAGCCATCGCGGCCGATCTCCAAATTGCCTTGGAGGATGATTCAGGCAACGGAGCGCAATGGTCGAATGACGACACAGTCAGTCTCACTGTAGTTGATGTTCCCCGACCTGCTCTGGCCAAAGCGATTATGATGAGAGGCGTCTTCGATGATGCCCTCGGACTCAACGCCGAGATGAAGGATGATGGAATCCCACTCCCACCCATCGGCGGTTCCGTCATCAGTGAAATGAACTCTGCGGTAGCGCAGGTAGAACCTGACCTTGGAATCACCACTGGTCCTGCCGGGAGAGAACGCGAACATGATCTCGACAAACGGCAGGGTGTTTTGGAAAAGGTTGGAGTGGAGCTTGAGGTAGATACTTTCCTCAGGCGCCTTCTCTTCCCCGTTGATACCGAAGGTATCTCTGTGGGCAAGCGGGGCCGATTCGACCTTCCTACCACACTCAACAGCAGTCGTGTGTGGTACCATCTCTCCCTCCACCCGACTGATGACATGCCAGAACAGCTCGCATCGGCCCCAGGTCCTGCATGGTCCGCCGGTGCAGTGTCTCGTCAATTGCGTGACTGGCGTCTTCCAGAATGGGCCAACCGTCGCTTGAAGCAACTCGATTTCACCGCGGACTTCGATGTCGAGGAGTTTGTTGCTCGGTACGCACGACTTGGTTGTGCCGAAGGCCAGGACGGTGTCGAGAACTGGATCATTGAGAGAGGCTGGAGCAATGGCGATGCCGTTGTGGGTGAACAGCGTGTCTGGATGCGGGAAGGTGCCTGGTGGGAGGCGGAGAGTATGTTGGATCTCAAGCCAGAGGAGGCTCCCATCAATCCTTTCTTGTATGGCCCTGCCATGTACGAAACGGGCTACACTCCCGAGGGCACTCCCATGGGTGAATCAACCAACCTTCTTGCCATGCCACATGCCGGCACCATGGCACCCAGTGTCATGGGCGGTGCCAAGTCCGTTGCCCCCAGTGCGCCATACACCCAGGGTGCTGCTGCTGGCGGTGATTATGGACTCGGTCGCAAGGGTGATGACAAGAAAGGGGACATTGCATACTACGACGAGTATGGCAACTATATAGGTGAATATGACCCTGAGTTTGGTGATCCGAAGCACATTGAGAAGAAAACAATCACTGCGGGCCGTCAACTCTGGGCTGGTTTCGTCTGGGCCATGACCTTCTGGATTCCTTCCTTTGTGCTTCGATACGTTGGCCGCATGAAGCGCCCTGATGTGCGCCTGGCCTGGCGTGAAAAGGTCGTGTTGGTGGCTTTGATTCTACTTTTCAACGGAATTGTCTGTTTCTATATTATCGCCTTCGGTGATCTTCTCTGTCCCAACAAGGACAAGGTGTGGAATGAGAAAGAAGTCGGCTGGCACACAACGGACAATGATTTCTTCGTCAGCATCCACGGCCGTGTGTACGACATCAGCAAGTTCTGGCGTCAACAGCATAGTGATATTACTGGGGAGGACACCAGTTCCTCAAACATGGAACCGTTTGCAGGCTTGAACCTGGATGCCTACTTCCCTCCTCCTCTCATCCGCTACTGTGCTCCATTTGTCACCGACAAGACTTTGACTCTTTCTCACAACAACACCGACGCTATTCTCTATCCCACGGCCGAGCACAAGTCGGGGCCTACTCAACAGCCGATCACAACTACAGCACTTCACAAGATTACCTGGTATGAAGACGTTTTCCTGCCAAAGATCGGCGAGTATTACAAGGGTCCTTTGGTTTGGACCCGGAAAACTGTTCAGAAGCAGGCCAACGACGACGCTCGCTATTGGGTTATCGTGAACCAAAAGGTCTACGACCTGACGGACTATTTTCACACCCTCAAAGTGCAGAACAACCTTGCCCAATACAACTTCCTACCATCGGCTGTCACCAAGCTCTTCAAGGAAAACATGGGTGAGGATGTCACCGATAAATGGCAGGACACAGCGGACTTCAAAAATGCTCAAACGTGTCTCGACTATGTATTTTATCAAGGCAAAGTTGATTTCCGTGATACTCCACGCTGCACTGTGAACAACTGGATCATGCTCTCCTTCACCATTCTCATTTGCGCTGTCATCCTCGTCAAGTTCCTAGCGGCCTTGCAGCTGGGATCCAAGCGTCGGCCTACTCCCCAGGACAAGTTTGTCATCTGCATGGTTCCTGCTTACACCGAGGGTGAAAACGATCTTCGCAAGGGTCTCGACTCTCTGACTGCTCTGCAGTATGACAACAAGAGAAAGTTAATCTTCGTCATTTGTGACGGTATGATTGTTGGTGGCGGAAATGACCGTCCCACGCCGAAGATCGTCCTGGATATTCTCGGAGTTGATCCCAAGATGGACCCACCCGCGCTGCCTTGCAAGTCGCTCGGTCAAGGAAGTGAACAGCTGAACTACGGCAAGGTCTACTCCGGTCTCTACGAATACGAGGGTAATGTCGTGCCTTACATTGTTGTGGTCAAGGTTGGCAAGGAGTCTGAACAGCGGAAATCTAAGCCTGGTAACCGTGGAAAGCGTGACACCCAGGTTCTTCTCATGCAGTTCCTCAACCGTGTGCACCATCGTTCGCCTATGTCTCCTCTCGAACTGGAAATCTTCCACCAGATTAACAATGTTATCGGTGTGGATCCGGAACTGTACGAATACTGTCTCATGGTCGATGCAGATACCACTGTTAGAGAGGACTCTCTCAATCGTCTGGTTGCTGCATGTGCGGCAGATGCTAAAATTGCCGGTATTTGTGGTGAGACTAGTCTTCAAAACGAGGAACGTAGTTGGTGGACCATGATTCAGGTTTACGAGTACTACATCTCGCATCACCTGGCCAAGGCATTCGAATCACTTTTCGGCAGTGTTACTTGTCTTCCTGGATGGTAAGTCTCATTCTCTTTGTTGACCAACTTATGCTAACAATTGTAGTTTCACCATGTACCGTCTTCGCACTGCGGACAAAGGACGCCCTCTTATCATTTCGGACAAAGTCATTCATGACTACGCGGACAACGACGTGGATACGCTCCACAAGAAGAACCTACTCTCTCTTGGTGAGGATCGATACCTGACAACTATCATGACCAAGCATTTCCCAACCATGTCGTACAAGTTCATTCCCGATGCCTATGCCAGTACAGCTGCACCCGAAGCCTGGAGTGTGCTTTTGTCACAGAGACGTCGCTGGATCAACTCGACAATTCACAATCTGGTCGAACTGGCATACCTGAACGATCTCTGCGGTTTCTGCTGCTTCAGTATGCGTTTCGTCGTGCTTGTGGATTTGCTAGGAACTATCATCCTTCCCGCCACTTGTGTCTACCTTGGTTACCTGATCTACCGTGTCGCCAGTAACACAGGACCTTTCCCAATGATTTCAATCGTAATGCTGGCTGGTGTGTATGGTCTCCAGGCAATCATCTTCATCGTCAAGCGGCAGTGGCAGCACATTGGATGGATGATCATCTATCTAATTGCGTTCCCGATCTACAACTTCATCTTACCCCTGTACTCCTTCTGGAAGCAGGACGATTTCACATGGGGTAACACCCGTGTCGTCATTGGCGAGAAGGGTGACAAGCGCGTTATTGCCGTGGAGGACGAGCCATTCGACCCTCGCAGCATTCCTCTCCAACGCTGGGACGACTACGCCTTGGCGAACAACCTCCCCGGCCGCCGTGGTGACCTCGGAGCCAGCCAGGAGAAGGTATACTACACTGGCCGGTACGACGACATGGCCATGGAGATGGATGACATGCAGTCGCAATACTCATCCGTCAAGCCAGCATCCACAATTCTAACCGGTTTCCCCGGTCAAGGCCGTCACCAGCCATACATGCCTCCCCAGTCCCCCGCCCCTTTCGTCGGCGGCAACGTCCCCGGCAACGTCCCCGGCAACCGCAACTCGCACATGTCCAATTTCTCCCGGTACACGGATATGCCGCAGATGAGCGCTCAGATGGGTCACTCTACCTCGGCGTCGCGGCACATGTCCATGGGCGGTCTCAGCGCTTACCAGGATAACCCAACCAACGCCAGCCGCCACAGTGTCGGCCTGGGCCAAAGCACTGATAACCTCCTGGGTGGTATCTCCCGCTCCCGCAGTCCACTGGGTCAATTCCCCTCTCGCCCTGCTAGCACCGCGTTCGATTTCCGTACTGGCAGCGGACCCGACGAGGGTTCCATCACCGAGGCGATCCGCGGTTGTCTGGCAGAGGTTGATCTAGACACCGTCACGAAAAAGCAGGGTAAGTCATTACTTAACGTCCATTCCCCAACGTAATAAAAAAGTTTCACTAACAAATTCTCCTCTTCAGTCCGCGTCCTCGTCGAACAACGCCTGCAAACCTCCCTCACGGGCGATAAACGAGCCTTCCTGGACCGACAGATTGACCAGGAATTGGCTAACATGTGATTACTATCTCCTTTCTTGTAATATGCATTCTGCATCCCCATCACTCTGCATATCTTTCTCTGTCCCTGTCTCTGCTTTTCTTCGGAGTTTTCCGCTCTCGGCATGTTTGGAGTTCTTCATTCGGGTTTGGGTTCTCACGTTTTTCCTGCGAAGCATTCAGCGTCATCGACCTTTTCTGCCCTTACTAGTCTTACATTAATGGGAAATATGTTCTTAGCGGATTAAAATGTATTTAAATGGTCATTGTCCAATTGATTTTGTTTGTGGATTTCTTGCAGTATTTCTATCATAAATGCCACTATAATTAGTTAGAGAGCATACATTGACGCTTTTATACGTTTGGATGAGTAGTCAGAGTACTACTTACTGGTGGACATCTTCTTACTCTTAAGCACATGAAAATGGGTGAAAAATGAGAAGCAAAAATAGAGCGAAAACAATGCATAAAACGGTATACTCGCTTTGGGGTTGTCTAGGTGGATGTGATTAAGTGACTGTCCAATACTTCACAAGCGGCACTGTGTACAAATTATAAGTTAACCCTTGTTGTATGAATCAGTAGAATATTTCTCTATCTAGATACTCTAACCCACGTTCCACACTCCCAACCTACTTCCGATGCACAACATGCTTATACTGATCCAACAACTTCCTCAAACCCCTCGAATGATGACTAGTAACATGTCCATAATAATGATCCTTCGCCGCATCCATAATAGCCTTCACCTTCTCCGCGGGGACCTTGTCTTTGCGGTCATAAGTGTATAGCCCATTAACCTCCTGCTCGATATCACACCTGTGCTCGTATTAGCATGAGCCCTTTTCAACATTTAACACACCCCAACCCCGGCCCCAAAATATAACACATAAATCCACAAAAGAAGAATAATAATAAGAAAAAGAAAAAGAAAACTCACAACTGCGTCCAAACCAACCCACAAACGTGCCCACCCCTCACAACACCCATAACCAATTTCTCAAACCTCACCAAGAAATCAGCAGGGTCACTTGCAGTAGTATACCCCCAATCCCGCTCGCCAGCCTCTGCAGAATCCTTCGGCGGGGTGATATTCACACCTCCGAATTCACTACAGATGACCGGCGCACCGGGCGTATGTCTCGCGCCCTCGTCTAGAATGACGGAGCCGGAGTAACCGCTGTAGATGGGTGGCGCGAACATTGCGTGTCCGCCTTTTGGGCCTAGGATTCCGCCCATGGTGGCACATGTAGTTGTCAGTTCTGGAGAGTCGCAGTAGTCGTGGAAGGTTGTTAAGTCTGTTTTTATATGTTCCCAGCCGCAGTTGTCGTTTACGGGACGGCTTGGGTCGAGGTTTCTGGGTTTTTATTAGTTTGCTTTCTGATATTGATATGGATGAGATGAATGGATGGGATGGGATCATACTTCGTCAGGTAATACAGTGCGCGAACATGATTCCGCTGCTCGATATTATCCTTCAGAGCCGAAACAGCCCAGGACTCATTGACCGGTGTCCAGGTAACGATAGACGGGTGATTGATATCACGCTTAACAGCTTCAATCCACTCGCTCGTGAACCGCTCGACATATTCACCTCCGAACTCATACGCATTCGCCATCTCACCCCAGACGACAAAGCCAAGTCGATCGGCCCAGTAGTAGAATCGGGGGTCCTCGACTTTCTGATGCTTGCGACAGCCATTAAATCCGATTTTCTTGGCTAGTTCGATGTCCTTCTTCAACGCTTCCGATGATGGAGGCGTCAGGCCTGTCTCGGGCCAGTAGCCTTGGTCCAGGAAAAGCATCTGGAAGTAGGGCTTGCCATTCAATCGGAATGTGCCGTCCCCCGTCTGCCAGGACAGGCTTCGCATGCCCGTGGTCGTTTCGACTGTATCCACCAGATTGCCAGTGCTGTTGTAGAGTCGGAGTGTAATATCATAGAGGATAGGATGTTCCGGAGCCCAGAGCGCCACACCCTCATGCCAGACACCAACCTCATTGAACGGTTCCCGACTCTGCAACTCGGCAGCATTAGGCACCTTCATACTCAGATCCAGCGTGGCGATATTCTGATCCCGAGGCAGCTCGGCCTCACCCTTGCTAACAAACACTCCGCCAAGACTCGCCTCGACCTCGACCTTGGCTGCGAATTCAGAGCCAACTCGTCGTCCGAGAACGCCAACCCGGGCGTGCAACACCCCACCATCGACATCGTCGGACCCCAATACCGTGCCACCACTCCCACACGCTAATCGCATAGCAGGGACACTCTCCAGCCAAACAGAAAGCCAAATCCCACCCGATGGCGTGTAGAAGATACTCTCGGGGACAGGACCCCAGAACTGTTTGCCTCGTGGCTGGGTTAGGTCATACGGCGAGTCTCTCACTCGGAGCGTGAGACGAGCTTCCTTTCCATCTTCATCGCCGTCACCGAATGCATCGGAAACATCCACATCGAAGGGGACATGCCCGCCCCGATGTCCACCGACGAAATTCCCATCTACCCATACCTGACATTCATAATCGACCGCACCGAAACGGACGAGGAGCCTGTGTCCCTTGGCTTTTTCATCCGCGCTGCGGATGTCAGTGATCGTCCGCTCGTACCACATTACCTCGTGGGCTTCGTAGAGGTTTATTCCCGAGGCTGGGGTTTGGAAGGCGTAGGGCACTTGGATTTCGCGTTTGGAGCTGGTGTTGTTTAGGCTGCTTTTGTGCCATTTTTCGGTTTTGCCGCTGTCTGCGTCGTCGAATGTGAAGCTCCAGGGGCCGTCGAGGCTGCTCCAGTTTAGGGGGTTCGTTGGAAGTCTGGGCGGGGGTAGGTTGCCATTTTTAAGGGATTTGATATTGATATTAGGGCTGGTTTTCAGGGGCTATGGTTCTTTGTTTAATGAAGGGTGTTGTTTGGGTGAAGTGAGCGTCTGGAGGGTTGCGCGTCCATTTTATGTAGTTCGACCCCACGTTAACGTCACTCGCGGGGTTGAAGATCTCGGGCCGGGTTGAGGCCATTGCATGACCATGTGGTGTGTATTCTATCTTGGATCTGGATAGGGATATTCTGCTCAGTCGACTAAAGACTAGCCAGGATTGGCTAGTGAGGCTCAAACAAGCTCTTCGCCGACCCCATACTGTACTTCCTAGCTTCCAGCTAGAGCTACTCCATGTACTGTACTGTAGAATCTAATGACAAAATCTCATTGATGGGGGGATATCAAGAGTTAAAACAAACTATGGGGAACTCCCAAATCGGAAGTCCCGATCCGAAGATCAGGAAATTCAGACTATCCAATTCCTCCGACAAATGCGCATGTAAAGACAAATCTCAAGCGGAATCATATAGTCCAACAGGACGACAATTGCCGCTCTATCGCAGATCTTGGATATCTCGTTTTCTTTTCTGACGCCTTCATTGCTTGCGTTCCGTGGTATCAATCAATAAATCGGACAAAAAAAAGACAACCGGAAAGTAAAATCACGCTGGGAATAAAGAACCACAAAAAAAAAACAAAACAAAGAACGAAGAACTCAGACCAAAAAAAGGGTATACTGCTGCGAATGGATATTTGGGGTTTAACGCGGTGGCCCAATTGGGGCCGGGTATCCAGAAGTAGAATTCGATGTGCTAGGACGACCAGAGTCGAATGAGGTGCGCAGGTCATGCTTGGGGGTCATGTCACCAGGCGCGGTGCCGAAGGGGAACTTGGCGTCGAAGCGAGTGGGCCAGCCATTGCTGTTGCTGGACTTGTGGCTGTGCGAGCTGCCGAGGACGGGCACGTCGTCCTCGGCGAGGTTCACGCCGGAGTCATTCCATGGGTTGCGGTAGCCGCTGTCGCGAGACTCCATGGAGACGAGCGAGGCCTTGGAGGCATTGCTCGAGGCGTGTTTGAAGAACGATCCCGGGGAGGCGGAGTGGTTCTTGCGGCCGATGAACGAGGAGAACGACGAGATACTTCCAGGTTTGCGGAGGCGCTCGAAGATCGAGCCTCGCTCGCTAGTCTCATCGGAGAAGTTGGGGCGGGTTGGCGAGTCGGTCGAGAGGGGCGCCGGGGCGTGTTGCAGGAGCTTCGAGTCGAAGAAGGGCAGAGACTCTTCGAACGAGTCGGATTTGGGCCGAGGGATCGCACCCTTGACGGTGTTGGCATCGAGTCCGTGACCAACCAGACGGGAGATCAAGAAGTCGATGGCATCCTTCAGGCCACCAGCGTTGTTACGCGTGTAGCCGAGGACGACGCGGTCCTCGGGTCCGGGGGTGGGCGAAGAGGAGCCTTCTTCCTCAGGAGTAGTAGGCAGATCAGCACCAACATCAACGTTGATATCAACCTCGTATTGTTCCTTGAGCTTGGTCCGAACATCGGCAATGAAGTCTACGGACTTGAAGTAGTCACGAAGTTCCACCGAGCTCTGGAAGTGAAGTTCGTGGCTCTCTGGTACCATGCCAAGCAGAGCATCGACCGCTTGAGGGACCTGATACTCGGGGCCGGAGATGGTCACCACGTCGCTGGCAAGCTCGGTGCTCGGAAATTCGATCTTGCAGTTCCATTTCTTCTCCAGCTCGTCGATCTCAGTCATGCGGGCCAACAGCTCACGGTGGTACAGACGGTTGATAACGACTCTCTCGGAGACGTATTCGGCATCAACCTTCTCGACCATATCCATGATCTCCTGCTTGACAAGGTCCAGGCTCTGGGCGTTGCGAGCAGGGGTCCGGCAGATAACGTTGTCAACCTTGATGTCATCATCTTCCTTGCCCATACCACCACGGTCCATGGCGTTGGAGAACTTCACGAAGACAGAGTACTTCTTCATGATGCGCTGGATATGCTGTCCACCAATTCCGATGATCCGCTTGTGGTACTGGTCCGGCACATGGAAGGAAATGGAAGCAGGCATCTCCTGCTCCACCAGATCCAAGCCGTTCTTAGTCGACTCGTACTGGTTGCCGCACACGTCAATGTAGAAGTTGTACTCGTTGAAACCGTCAAAGATGATCTGGACGTTGCCTGTATGCGAGTTAGCAACACACTCCATATGTACATTCCTGAGAGTACTCACTCTGTCCCATGATCTTGTTAATCTTGCCGTTCTTCTTGCCGCTGACAAACTCCTTGTGCTCGTTGGCCAGCTCAATCTTCACACGCATCTGGTATTGGCTGCGCATCACGAAGGGAATCTGGTTGATGACCGTCATGGCAGCCTTGACTGCATCATCGGAACCGTTGATCGTAAAGGTCAGGTTGTCAAAGCTGACCTCCGCTTCGGAGTTCGTACAGATATCCGATAGCATGGAGCGGATGTCGGCTGTCGATGGAGCACGGAGACCACCTTGCGCGGGGTCCGGCATGATGATCCACCATGAGGCAGAGTAGAATTGACCAGCCTAGACAAATATTAGCAAGTTCCACTCCAATGTTGTGGCATCACGCACCAAGGCCATAATCTCTCTGACGGTCCGCTCGACGTGCAACACCTCAGTGCCTTGGATCCGAACAAGTCCACGCTGGCTGCCCAGTTGAGGGAACAAAACGTAAGACCCGTTCATCTCCATGACTTTGCGGACCTTGTCCAGACGGTCGAGCAGGATGTTGTCGATCTTGCTTGAGCTGACAACCACATCCTTGACAAAAATCTTCACTCCCATCACCAGCTCCCGCAGTTTCTGCTTCGCACGAGCAATTTGCTCTGGCGTCTCGCCAGTAATATAGACCTCGTCCTCGCTTCGACGATTCGCACCGGGAGGTATATAACCGAAGATCTGGGGGAAGGGGGAGGGAAGTAAATAGCGGTGCCGGTAGCAGCTTCAATAAGCTTAATGTTCTTGCGAGTACGACCGCAAACCAAAGTGTGCATAGTCGAGTCCAGTTTAATGGCGTCCACATGGCGTTTGAGCTATTCTCCAGTTAGCTTGTCGACCTCAGGATTCCCACACACAAGACGTACAATTTGATCGATCATGATCAGCACCCGGGTTTTGGCATGTTCCGAGCTCTCCAAATCACCGTATATAGCGACTCGGAAGCGCTGGTCCAGTCCATTATCCGACGCATATCCATAGGAAGAAACTACAGCACTGTCCGCATCGTGGAGTTTGGGTGTGAGCAGGAAAATGTCGGCCCCGGTGTAGGCAGCCAAGGTGTCCATGTGCTCGAGGACACTAGCTCGGATACCCTTGGGTGATCCATCCACAATAAGATGCATATCCACGTCGACAGTCGCACATCGCTGTTCCATGGCTAGTTAGCAAGGATGTCTGTGGAGCTGAAAATCTTGCCAGTGCCGCAACCAAAAAAAAAAAAAAAAAAAAAAAAAAAAAATCATCCACGTACCAGCATGATTGGGGTCTCGTTCAAGATTCTTGCACGCATCTTGCGCGCCATTTCCCCATCTCCGGTGACACACACGTTGGTCACCAAGCCGTTTGGTCGGCGTTGTAGCGAGGGCACAGCTTTGGCCTCGGAGGTCGTAAGCGTTGCTTCCACTCGGCCTCCTTTTTCCTCCGTGATCTTCCGGCATAGCCTCTGCAGACCTTCGACGTTGTTCATATGGACAGGGAGCTGGTGCACCGATGTGCCTTCTGGGGTGCCTTCGGGGAAGGTCCAGCGCTGGAGAGCGCCGGGACTGGCGTGGAGCACGTCCTCTACATCGGGACCGGCCAAGGTCGATGAGAAGGGGACGTTGAAGGACAGATTGACGGTGGGATCGATGCTCGTCGGCGGCGTCATGGGCGGTGCCCCGTGTGGTCGGCGAAAGGCCATGTCGGTGTGAGGTCTGGACATCCCGAAAGTCGGCGTCATTCGTTCCCAACCATGCCGGGCTTGACCCGTAAAGTTGGAGATCTTGTGCATGACCAGGGTAAGATCTCTAACCCCTTGAGCAAGTCGAGGGGACAGAGAGGGTGGATGGGGGTTGGGGGAAGAGAGAGTGGGAAGAAGGCCGTTCTCGACAGGGATGGGAATGGCCAGTGTGGGCGTTTCGCGGGAATGGTGGAAACCAAGATCGGGCCAACCAACACCTTCTAGACCGAACAGAAAAGGAATAGTATAGAAATCAGGTGGAAGAGGCTTGAAATACGAATAAATACAAATAAGTAAATGCAAATAAGATCAGAAATCAGAAATCAGAATGGAGAAATGAAGCCAGTACGGGTCTACAATACATTTGCTCTATCACCTGGCTATAAGTCTATAAGTCTAGTGACAACAGTCAAATTAAGCTGAGTATCCAACGACTTCACTACTTGATTATTACATTTCAGCCCAATACCCAACGGTTGCCAGAGCAGAGAGAGAATGGCACTCGCAAGGGTCTTCTTGGCACTCACTCTAGCGAGTGTCACGTGATCCTACAGGAACAGCTCAGCTGGACAGGACTGGCTGATCCTCTTGCGCGTCCTCCCAGGCTGTGCAAGACATTGGCCATATCCATACTGTGCCCAGGTGTAAGCCCGGTTTTCAGGCACTGGTCAGATCGGGATCCGAGTCATTCCGTAATACGCGGGTTGATCCTTTCATAGGCTCCGGGACAAAGAACCCTGTATGCCTCCGTACTCCCGATCCACTGGCACTTGGGCCTGATAGGGCACCTTCATACACCGGCTGGTCCGGAGGGAACTGAGGCATGTGGAGCTTGGATGCTGATGCCTAGACACCTTTGGCTGTGGACTCGGGGCACTCCGTCATGCATCCGGTCTCCATAGGGGTCCCTGTAGGCGTGTGCTGAGCTACAGTATTAAGTTACTGTACTTTGTACATGTAGAGATGCACATCGACCACCCCTCAAGTAGTCGACGTCATGCCCTCGTATAGACGTAGTGGGTCAAGACATTTGACGCCTCGAAATGAATTCCGACTGGGTGGACCGTGGAGTCGTGTGTTTTGAAACCAGACTGCATTTGCTCCCGTCCCCCGGTTTAATGAGGTTTGAGGGGAGAAGACCAACTGTTACGGGTATAGTCTCGCCTCAAGTCCAGTCGCCACTATCTTCACTTTTTCGGTACTTTTTTTTGTCGATCATTTTAGCCAGTTTTGATATTTGCCTGCAGGATTGGTCATTTAATTCTATGCCTTGTTCTGGGCAGGGAGTGTACTTCCAAGGTTGTGGAGCAATCCACCGTCATCACGTGATTGTGTCCTAGACCGCAGTGCGTCAGTCCCGGGATCTATAATGTTGACTATTAGGTATGGTTTGATGTTTAATGAAGCTAGCAGAATAATAACGGATGAGGAAAGACACTTCTGGGGCGTGAGGTATACCAATTATTAAGATCTCATTGAAACAATATATATCTGAGTTTAAGTCGCATAAACAGCTATTTTTCATACAATCGGCTACATTCATTGAGCTAGAATTGCACCGTATATTGCCAAATGACCTTCATATATGCACATCAGTATTAGAAACCATCGGAAGTACACACAGAAACTGCATAAAAGCATGGCCAGTCTACATGCTGCAGATACACACTGAGTTGACTATATCACTACAGTTTACCCTGGATGATCGAATTTGAAATTTGTCAAAAACCTAAAACCCATGTATATGTTTCACTACTTTTGTCTAACCAGCACTAGGACAAGTGCCAAGAATATCTGCTCTAACTACATATGCATCTATATGTACCGGACTTTCTCCGACTGGTGGGGTTGCTATCTAGAACCATTGAATTGACCAATGGTCTCGTTGACAGCCGTAGACTAGAGACTACTTTAACAGAACAGTAGATTTAAGACATTGAAGGTCTGCATTGCTTTTGCTTGGATACGAGCCGCTCAAGAACAAATTCAGGTACAAAATCAGGAAATGCCGTGCAAAGAAACTCAGGGCGCAAGACGCTACTGATAATGCCGAACTCGCTGAACCGTATCATTTGCGCCATCCAATGCCAGATGGTCTCCCCCTTCGCCTTCACCGTCATAGTACCGTCTGTCTCGGATGTAGTACGGTCTCTCGACATACTCCCCCAACGGCCTGTCTTCCATGAAAACACTGACCTCACGACCCGGGATAGATGGACGCACGCTCCCCACTCGCTGGACAACTTCATGCGGCTCCTCATATCGAGGCTGTGGAGGACGAACACTGGCTGTTCGAATGACTCTCTCTTGGGGCACTCCGCGCTCATCGAGGTAAGCTGGGTGGCGAGGGGGGAGGTACTCTACTTGAACGCTGCCGCTGCGTGAGTAAGGCTCATGGCCATCCAGTGGAGCTGCGTAGGGTTGTCTCTCGTGAGCAACGGGACGAGCATAGTCTGACGTGACTCGCCTGTATATTGGCTGGGGCGGGGGCATCTCCTGTACATAGCGGCGTTCAACGTATGGATCCTGGACAACCGAGGGCGCGCGAACACTGGCAGTGCGGTGGGGAACTTGGTCGTCGTAGATGTTGGCTTTCGACATTTGAGATACGGGTCGCGGCGGGGGAGCCATTGGCTGGTATCTTGGTGCTGAGAGTATCTCATAGTACTGGTTGCCATGCTCATCATACACAATCCGACGCTGAGGTGCCATGACCCGTGGCGGTGGCGCCTCTTCGTAGTACGGCTCCCGATAGGTTGGTGGTGGCATGTCATCCACAGGGATGTAACGGTGCTGGGAGTAGGAAGGGGCTTCGTCGTAATACCTGGGCCGCTCTTGGACCGGGCGTTCCACAACATACGATGCTGCCCGAATTGGACGTGGCTGGGCCTCGATGTACTCACGAGGATAGTCTGACTGCCGAGCATACTGTAGACTGGCAACTCGTCGAAGATCTGCATCCTCCCGAATTGGCCGCCTGGTGCTGAGTCGAGAGATTGCGCGCGGAGGCCCCGAGTCCGGTGGAAGTTCGTGATAGGGATCAACTTCGTACACCGGTTCTCGAATTGGCGGACCACGACCTTCGTACACTGGTGCGTATTGCGGAGACGCGATATCAATGTAAACGGGGCGCTCTTGTGGGTGTCGGCTGCGAACAGTGGTAGGGTCGTCTGCAAAAGGTGGCGGTGAGACAGGCTCCTCTTTGATGTATGTCTCCACAGGTTCTGCATTTCTTGTCCTGTAAGAAGCCTGGCGGGGTTCTTCACCACCTTCACGGAGTCTGCGCCGTTTGCGAGACATGATGACTGGGGTTGGTACATTGGCTGGTACGTTTGGACTGCCGCGAGCAGAATCAGGATCTGAGTATGTTTGATCGGATCCATGTTCAACTCGTCCATCGCGAAGTTGCTGAACAGGAGGAACCTTGGCTGTAGCAAGAGGCGACACGCGAGATGGTCGGGGAGCTGCCGGTGATGTGATGTGGTTTTGAACCACCCTCACATTTGCAGGGGATGAAGGCTTGCGGGGGCCACGGGATCGGTCGATGTATCTACCATCTGGTCTGAGTTGTCTTTCACTTTCTATCTCACGGGGATAGTCGCGAGCTTCTGCCAGGGGCGCCGCTGGAGCAGGTGGGGAGTACTCGGAATCATCTGCGGTTTCAATCTGGAGTGACTCGCGGTATTGGTTGGGATCCTCTGCTTCGTGGTAGCGGGTTCGATTCTGAGAATACGTGGGACGCTGGTCAGCAACATGGTAAGCATCTTGCATTTCCTGATCAGATCCCGGCTGGTTCAGAGCTTCAAGTCGCTGCAACTCATCTGGATAATGGGTTACTGGGCCATGCTGAGCAGGGCCTGCTGGTGGAACAATAGCCACAGGGGAAGATTTGTGTTGCCCGCCGGGCTGCAAAGGCGAATCAGGAGCTCTACTGGAGTAATAGGAATTGTTGTCAGAGTCGCTTGCAGGACCATCAGGGCCACTGGCCTCGGACGAATCGCTCAGCGAGACAGGTTTCACCACCTCAAGGGCTTGTTTGAAGACCTCCGAGACGTCAAACTCGGGCTTCGTGTCCTGGACAGCAGTTTTCTGCTTGATCTCCATCCTCCTCAACTCCAGTTGATCACGCAGTTGTCTCTCCACTCTCTGTCTTTGTAACTGTAGTTCTGCTCTGACCAAATCATCCGACTTGGTCAAAAAGATCGGATCGATCTCAGATGTAGGTTTTGAAGTCACGCGGGCAGACTGTGGGGCTGCAGATAGGGCATTTCCAGCCGGGGTACTGTGCGAGCTATTGTAAGGTTGATTGGTGGTCTCAAGTGAAGGTACCTTCTCCATGGCAATCCTCGACGGTGTCGATTTAGGTAACTGAGTCCGAAGAGGAACAGTTTGGCCGTTGCGCGATCCCGATTTGCGCACGAGGTGTTGGGGGACCTTGAGCCGGGGATGAGAGCCCGAGAAGATTTCATCACTGATGGTCAGGATTTTCTGGTACTCCCGTACCTCATCGCCTGGTAGCGGTGCTGAAACTGCCATCGGACCTGCTGCAAGGTGAGTTGCTGTCCCATGAGCTGCCATGACTG
This sequence comes from Penicillium canescens, assembly GCF_028828765.1. Taxonomy (NCBI): domain Eukaryota; kingdom Fungi; phylum Ascomycota; class Eurotiomycetes; order Eurotiales; family Aspergillaceae; genus Penicillium; species Penicillium canescens. Next base: position 5,358,545 of record NW_026703966.1, read on the forward strand.
AAGGGAAGCGCCTGGGGGAAGGGAGACGGTCGAAACCGAGAAATCGGCTGAGAAGCTCTGAAACTAGTCTCAGATAACTTCAACTGCCAACGCAGAGCACGTGAGATATTCACGGCTCAGTTCCTACAGAGAAGAGAAGATCCGAGAGTTGGAAAAAAACAGCAGCAAATGAAGAGTTGCAGCGAGTCCACGATGTTTTCCGGCGCTAAGTCCGATTAGGTAAACATCACGGGGCGATAAGGAGGTCTACTTCGACCTTCACTTCTCTCTCTCTCTTTCTTTCATGTATCGTCTGTTTGTGCCTCGGGTTCCTCGACCGGTGACTGTCTCTAGAGTCTATCCTGCCTTTCTGCCTCTGCGTTATTGCAATTCTAGATCGATGGCGACCAACGGCGCAAATGGAGTCGGTGACTCACGGCCGATCTTCTTCTTCGATATTGACAACTGTGTAAGTCAATGAAAGTTGAATTTGATGAATTAGGGTCGCTAATACCACGCGCTTGCTCTACAGCTCTATTCCAAAGGTTGAATTATTTAGTTCGGGTTACTGGAGCTCTGACTGACTGGTATATGCGCGCAGCTTGCAACATCCACGATGAAATGCAGAAATTGATCAGTAAGGGACATTAATTACTTTTCTGATACTCGTCACTAACCTGATACCTTTATTAGATAAGTTCTTCGTGAAACATCTTGATCTTACTTCGGAAGATGCCCACATGCTGCACCAGAAATACTACAAAGAGTATGGACTAGCCATTGAGGGCCTCACCCGCCACCATAAGATCGACCCGCTTGCATTCAACTACGAAGTTGACGACGCTTTACCTCTTGATGCTATTCTCAAGCCCGATCCCAAGTTGCGCAAACTGCTCGAAGACCTGGACACAACCAAGGTGAAACCATGGTTGCTCACGAACGCCTATGTCAACCACGCGAAACGGGTGATAAAGCTGCTCGGTGTCGAGGATCTCTTTGAGGGTATTACCTATTGTGACTACGGGCAACTGCCATTAGTTTGCAAGCCAAGCCAGGATATGTACGCTAAGGCGGAGAAGGAAGCTGGCGCTCCTACCACAGAAGGGTGCTATTTCGTTGGTATGTCGCTTGTACACCTCTATTCCGTCTTTGGGCACCTAACTAACAAGAAAATGCAGACGACTCCCATTTGAATTGTGTCCATTCGACCGCTCGGGGCTGGACTACGGCTCACTTGGTGGAACCAGGGCTTCCCATACCATCCAACCCGGCATCGAAGTATGTGATCTCCAGCCTCGAAGAGCTACGGGTTCATTTCCCACACGTCTTTAAACAGCAAAGCGATACTGCTTAGACTAGAGCGCGATTATTTGTTCCTTTTGTTAGACTTTGGTTTACGACTATGAATGCCCAAGCATATGATTACGGATACTGCTTAAACTTACATAAATACGAGACTGGCAGTTGTGTGTAGTAGAACTACATCTCAACCCAATGATAGAGAAACAATTCAGGGACCCTTTCCAGTTCTTTGTGCAGCCAAGTCAAGTTCAAGTATCAATTGCTGCCTCAGGCAGACGTAGATCAGCGGAGCGCGTCAAATGGACTCCTGACTCCGTGTTCCCTTCTCTTTCAACATCAGCAAACACCACCGGCTATCGCTCAAGAGCTCACTGTGGCTCTTGAAACCATCCACGATGTCCGGGCAAGACATGATTGTAGGCTCGGTGGTCGAGTTGGCCAATGGACGACAAGCGACGGTGCGCTTCATCGGTACTACCCACTTTGCGGAAGGAGAATGGATAGGTCTTGAATTGGATGATGCGACCGGAAAGAATGATGGTGCAGTACAAGGAGAACGATACTTCAATTGCGAGCCAGGGTACGGCATGTTTGTTCGACCATCAATCGTCGGAAAGGTCATCCAACGACAACCTGTGCGGGAGAGTAAACAAACCGCCAAACCGGCTGCCAGCGCGGCCGGCAGCAAAGCGCCTCAAGCCGGACTCTCAGCTGGTTTGCGCAAACAACCTGGATTGCCTCCCACAGCAGTAAGGCGACAAAGCACCAGCACAAACTCTACTCCTACACCAGCGCCGAGGGGTGCTGCAGCTCGCCCATCTCTGAGAGTATGTCATGGCCCATAGTGGCTTGCAACATCCAGTTTGCTAACCAGTTGCATCGTTTTAGTCGCCCACGAAGTCCCCGACGAAACAACTAGGAGCCACTGCTTCTTCCCGCCCTTCAATCGGGACTACCCCTACTCCACGCACTTCTACTGTGGGAACGACCCGACCCCGAGGAACCACCACAGCCAGAAGCTCTATAGGTTCTTCTGCAGCACTAAATGCCACCAAAACTGCGCGACCGTCAGTATCTGGGCCAGCAGCCCGGACCTCACGGCCAAGCTCGCAAACTACGATACGCACAACAGGCCCTTCGGCGTCAAAGGTTACTACTACATCAAGGCAGGTTGGCGCCACAAAGGAATCCGATGGAAGAAACAGCCGTGCAGGTGGGCAATCCGGGAACACAACCGACCTTGAGTCACCTGGCACTGAAGGGGAGGCTGCGCCAAGTGGAGGACTGGCGCCCAAGACCTCTCGACAGTCGATGACTGCCACTCGTCCAGCGACCACACGCCCTGGAGCTCCGGTATCTACGTCGCAACGTCAAGTTTCGAATGCTGCAGTGAACCGAGAAATCGAGGAGCTCCAGCTGAAGCTTAATCAGATGGAGAAGAAACGGGTCGAGGATAGGGAGAAACTCAAGACCCTGGAACAAATTCGGACTGAACGCGATAAGTTCGAATCGATCATTCAGAAGCTGCAGGCCAAATATCAACCGCAGCAAATGGAGGTTACGGAACTTCGCAAAAAGCTCAAAGACACCGAGGCTCGCTTTGATGAATTAGATCGAATCCAGGCAGAGCATGAATCACTCATGGAAATGGCTGCCCTTGACCGCGAAATGGCGGAGGAGACAGCCGAGGCCTTCAAACACGAGTGTGAAGCACTTCGATCAAAGATGGAAGAGCTTAGTCTAGAGGTGGAGGTTCTCCGAGAGGAGAACGAAGAGTTTAGCCAGGTTACAAGTCCAGAGGAGAGATCCAGTCATGGATGGCTCCAGATGGAGAAAACCAATGAACGTCTTCGTGAAGCTCTCATCCGTTTGCGAGATATGACTCAACAGCAGGAATCAGACCTCAAGGCCCAGATCAAGGAACTGGAAGAGGACCTCGAGGAATACTCCGCTGTCAAATCTGATTATGAGGCGGCAAAAGAGAAGCTTTTGGTCCTAGAGACCAATGTGGAGGATCTCAAGCAGCAGCTGGAAACTGCGCTGGGCGCCGAAGAAATGATCGAAGAGCTGGCAGACAAGAACATGCGCTACCAGGAAGAGATTAACGAGCTCAAAGCTGCCATTGAGGATTTAGAATCTCTCAAGGAGATCAGTGATGAAATGGAGTACACCCATATCGAAACCGAGAAACAACTCCAGGAAGAGATTGACTACCGGGAAGGCGTTTTCGGCGAGCAATGCCGAAAACTTAACCAGCAGGACGAGGTCATTGAAGATCTTGAATACACGCTGTCTCGCTTCAGGGAGTTGGTGACGAACCTACAGACTGACTTGGAAGACATGCGGGCAACCCAACAGATCTCCGAGGCGGAGGCCACCGATCTCACCACACGGTCCCGGGCCATGATGGATCTAAATATGAAGTTGCAAGCTTCTGCATCGAAAGCTCAAACCAAATCTATCGACATGGAACTGAGCCGAATGGAGTCGGAGGAAGCCGCACAACAACTTTCGATGGTCAAATTGTATCTGCCAGAGTATTTCGACGGTGAAAGGAACTCTGTCCAGGCTTTACTCCGCTTCAAGCGTGTTGGATTCAAGGCCACTATTATCAGCAGCACCATTCGAGACCGGGGCTCAGAGAACTCGGCACTCTCAGCGCATGAAGAAGTTTTCAAGGCCCACGAGGTGCTGGAACATCTTATGTGGATCTCAAATGTATGTGATCGGTTTGTGAAATTCATTACCACCTGTTCTCCCGAACAATTCGGAAACATCAAGGTCGCAATGTTTGAAATGGAACCAGTCGAGCGCACGTTGAACTTCTGGATCGAGAACGCGAAGAAGAACGAAGTGAATCTTCCGAAGCTCGCAATGGAATTGCAGCGATCTATCGCTCTTATCGCGCACCTAGCAGAAACCCTTCTTCCTTCTAGCCTTGAGATCTTTGCCGATGAATTGTGTATGCGTGCCCACTTGTCTCAGTCATACCTTGACCATGCCGGCACTGCGATTGCGCGCCTCAAGCTCATCATCAAGGCTAAAATGGTTACCTCAGAAGAGGGCAGGGAGGAAGAATCGTTTGCTCTTAACAAACTGGATTCCTTTGTTTCTCAGGCTCGCGGGTGCAAGGTTGCGATGGGCAAAATCAGCCGGTCTCTTGACGATCTGCAGTCTAGGTCTCTTGCTCTTCCAAAGGAGGCGGATGAGCCCTTCAAGAATGCCGAAACCAGTACCAAGCAACTTTCAGAATTTACTCGGGCACTCGGTGAGAACATTGTCAGTCTTACTAGTGATGAAGGTCGCACGGAGGCTTTCAGCTTGGAGGAAATCCTGGATTGTTTGTCACAGGCTTCTGCATCGTTTGCTTCATCTTCCGAAACACCGGAAGAGAGCAATGACCCGGTTTCATTGCTGCTCAGCAAACTGCGTGACCTAAGCGGTCAATTTGAAGAGTTGGATCACATCTCGTCGGATTTGTCTCGCACAACCGAATTTGAGAGAGGCGCTAATCCTTGGATTGCTCGTGCCGAGGAGCTGAAGTCTAACAAAACAATCTCCCCGGACGCCGATGAAGAGATTCGTCGATTGAAGAATGAAATCCATGAGGCATCTGCTGCACTTGGTGTGAAAGACACCACCCTTGAAGAGCAATGCCTTAAGATCGAGCACCTTGAATCAAGGATGCGGGAAGCAAGCAAGAAGGCAGCTTTGGTTAAGGACCTGGAGGCTCGAATCGAGCAAATCCAGGAAGCAGAAAGCGAACTAGAGGAAACGATTGAAAGACAAAAGAAAGAGCTTCAAGCAGCCGAAACAGAGCGAAACGAGTACATGAACCGTCTCGAGCGCATGAAGCGCATGTCCGGTACAGTCGGCGTGAAAACGACAGGCGATGGCGTCGTAATCGACAGCGAGGCCTCACTGGCAGCAATGCAAGAAAACGAATCTCTCCGCGCCGAAGTAGAGAGCCTACAAGCAGCTGTGCGTTTCCTGCGCGAGGAGAACCGCCGCTCAAACATCCTCGACCCATACTCCGTCCAGCGTTCAACAGAAATGCACGCCTGGCTCGACATGCCCCTCACACGCGCCAACCCCACACCAGAAGAAGAAAAGATCCGACGCACCGCCCTCGAAAGCAGAGATGTAATGTCCCATCTCCTGAAGCTAACCAAGGAGTCACACGTCCCCGATCTCAAATCCACAATGACTCGCCCGGCCAGCGGCGACGACAGCACCGCCAACCGCACCGCATGGCGTCCATCCAAGACTCGTCTTCGATACCAGGTTCTCCAGCAACGCGAGAACTTCGAGCACTGGGCTGAATGGCGTGATGAGATCGTCAACCACGAGCGTGAGCAGGACCGTCTGGCTGCCGCTAAGCAGGAACGCGCAATGCGCGATCGTGTTTCTAAACATGCTCATAAGGGCTCTGTTGAATTCCCTCAGGGCTTGGGTCATGGTATGATGGGTCGAGCGTGGCAGATTCTGGGGATGCAGAAGCACCGCAAGAATGCCTCTATTAGTTCTCCTGCTCCGGATGGAGTGGAGATTGTATCTACGGATTGAAATATTGCTTTTTTATTGAGCGAAAGCATGGGCGTGAGTGTGACTGAGCCTGGTTGCTTTGGTTACCTTATTGCTGTAGTACATACTTTTCATCTTTTTTTGTTTTCTTGTGCCCTATTTTGTCTGGATGCTATATTGTTCTTCTTTGAGATACCCGCATATAGCTACCATTGGACTTTGTGTACAATTAACGTTGACTGCTACTTGATGGGGACTGGACATCTCAGTTGGGAATCGGGTTTACCTTGTTCTTGACAGTCTTATCTCTATAGTTTAATTTTAAGATATTTCCTCTTACTGGATAATGTTACCTAAGATAGATCTCTATTAGACCGTACGCTACATTGGATTTTCGAAGTTGACATAGAAGCAGCCTTTCGGGGTTGTATTTAGTACTTCCTAAGCGAGTAAACACTCGTAGACATTATCCCTCGAAAAGCAAGCAAATAAACCAACCAGAATCGACAGGGGGTATTCCAACCTAACCCAAATATCCAATAAGATCAAAAAGCACATTGCTATAGAAAAAGAAATAGAAAGAGAGACAGAGGGAAACAAAGATTATCAAAATCCAAATTACCCCGAAAAGATATAGTCAGTCAGACTTCGAAGACTTTGAACCCCCCTTCAAAGAATTCAAAAAGCCAATCCAATACCGGTCTCGCGGTATCGCGTATGTTCATCGTCGTGGTAAACAGAGAAAGGAAGATCCTGCCGCTGATGCTCCAATATAGTTGGGTGACAGATCCCAGCTTCCAGACCCTTGTCCGTTGTCGCTGAAGGGCCTTGGAATGAAGTGCGAGGTGTTATAGCATTAGAGAAGACACTGGAGATGGAGCTGTTGTTCCGGGCTCTTGCGCCACCCCCGGTGATGGTGGTGGTTGTGGATGCGACGGTCGTGCCGCTCAGTGTGCGGGTTCGTTCCCAGGTAAAGTCGGACTCCCCGGGTGGGGGGATTTGCTTGGGGGAAGGAGTGGACTCGGTGGATGTAGGGTGCATCCATTGAGTAACGCGGTTTGAAAGAGAGGGATACTCTATGATTCTGCTTTTGGTTTCTGGGAATGGCATGGAGGGTCGACGGAGTGATGAGATTGGAGATGGTGTTGTTTGCGAGCTGGCTGTTGAAAGTGAGTCTTTGAATATTGAAGAGTACTTTGATGGTGATGTCTCCGCTGATCCTGCGGGTAATCCCTTGAAGGCATTGGGTGTTTGCGATGCTTTCGCCCAGGGCTCGCTGTCGTCTCCTTGGCTGGGCCATGGGTTGTTCAGCGTCAAGCCGTTGCCTTCGGATATAGATCCGCCGTGGAGGGGAGATGACGCCTGCGCCTCCTTGAAAGAGATCTCGACAGGGGTCACCGTCGAGAAGTGAGGGATCAGAGCACTGGTGATGCGAATCGGCTGTTCGGCGAGCAACGGCTCTAGGTTTCCAAGTGAGCGACGTTTCTTAGACTCAATTGGCTTGCGAGATACCACGAAGGCCGTTTGGCAGCGTCGATCTCGTACACCGGTCGATACTGTTAAGGCACGCGGGGGTGCCGGCAGTGTCTTGCGATGACCATCGTTAAGCTGGAAGGATTCGAACGAAGGTAGGTCCGATAATCGATTACCTGATCGATGTATACGGAGCTCTAAAGGTTGATATGCTGTCGACCGAGAGGGCTGGAAGGACTGCACTCTGCGAAAGTCCGAAGGCGCGCTGATCTTTAAAGGCGCCTTCAACGGCGTCGATTGTCTCTTCATGGACATGCTCGCGCGAGTAGAGGCTCGTGAAGCTAAGTGCCTGCCTTCATTGATCCACGACGACAACGAGTTCCGATGCTGATGTCCGGGTATGGTTGGGCTGGGGAGGTCATCGTATACCACCAGTTTCATGGGAGGAACTAGATGCGGTTGAGTATGGCATACTGTCATATCCCGTTCGACGCCTGGAAAATGTCAATGAGTACTCCATATGCAAGTATACAACGACATTGACGAAGTTCGTAGCACACATACCACGCCCTTCAGTCTGATTACCCTGACAATCATCGTTAGGGACCAAACATGACAAGCAAGATCGCATCCAACCAGTGAATAGCGAGCCAGCTTGCTCCAAACCCAACGTCATGGCGGCCAGCGCTTCGTTAATCCATGGCCTTCCAGGCAAAAATAAGCACACAGACACAGACAGAACAGAAGAAAGACAAAAAAGAGACCCCCACCTTGGGGGACGGGCCTTCATGTACGGCCCTGTCAGGCTGATGATCGCCTTACCGAACTCGACCAGGTACACACCATAGCGCCACTAGGGACATGGGCCTAATCCCAGGAAAGAAAGACATCCTGGCGCCAACATTCTTAGCTCCAACGATCGTCGCCCGTGGAGTTGGTTGTGAGGTTGCCATTCGTTGATGCGCGGTGGAGTTGTCACATTTGCTTATCACTCTATACTTAGGGTGATGAGATTTGGGCGCTTACGGAAATTGCCCTCGTTCATCTTGATTTTGCTACTCTCAAAATAATTTCTGAACATCCGAATGGAATTTGAAGCCTTTCCTCTTCTTATTGCACTCATTTGTGATGCTCTCCAGGCTCCAGTGTGGTAGTCTGGACGCCTATCTATTCAATCATGGCTGGGGACTATTTAACTTACCAACTTCCTGTTCTTTCAACCACTATGCTAAGTCAGATATTGGTCGTCTCTGTTAGCCATGGACACATCACAGCATTCCGTCGCAGACGCAGATGAAGCCATGCGTTTCGCCGAATCTTGATTCCGCACCAAAACGGTGGCCTCAAATCGGCAGTTTCTCCAGGACCGAATCGATGAGCTAACGAAGCAATGGACCTTGCCGACGAAGAAAAGTTGGACGGGATAAATTTCTATATGCATTACTTGGATGATCAAGGCACAGCTCAATAGGCCGATGTCAAAAATATTTCTTTCCGTATATAGACGGTGTTGAGCCAGCATTACTCGTGACGGACGAGTGGCGCCAAGTGGTTCTAGAGACCTTGGAGACTTTCAGCAACGATATGGCCTTTTGAGATCAAGACACAGAAGAGGATTTTCATATGCAAATGTCTTGAAATCTAGGCTACTTTATCGAGTACCCCGATGGTGTCCATGATCCGGATTCCGCATGTCGGGCGTCCCTCCTTTCCACCCAATGCTTAACGATTGGGTACCGGAGAGAGGATTCTATACCCTCAGAGCCAGCTCCTGATATATGCAAGTCCTAAAAAGTGCTGAGGCATTGTTTAGAGGAATTCCTATGCACTACAGTGTTTGTTGGTGGCACTATCAATGAAGACAGCGGCGAAGGTCGGTTTCCAACAAGGTGTATGGCATGGCGAATGGCACAGCAGCTGGATGAAACATATGGACCTAGACAAGGTTCGGAAGGACATATTGGTGGCCGAAGTTGATGATGAGAACAAACCTGCTTCATATTTCACCATCTACGGGGCTTAACCACTAATATAGCTCAAATGGGAACGGGAAATTCAGTTTGTGAAGATGTATATGTACGTTAGAGGTCTATACCAGACCCAAATTAGAGATATTCCAGAAATCATAGAAAAGGACCACACGACCCTATTTGTCCCAGACATTGTCTTGCTCCAATCCATCATAGGCCCATGCCTTAGACCGATCTTCACGGTCGTAGTTAGACTCTGCTGGGTCCGTTTCAGCTTCTTCTTCGATTGGCTCTCCTGAGGGTCGTCTGGAAATTGAGACCAGGGGTTAGCACGTGTTATTCTTCATCTCTCAGCTAATGGTTTAAACTTACGAATATCGCCGTGTTTCAGGTTCAGCATACGCTGAACCAAGCTCCCGCTGTACCTGAGCTCGGTCTTCCTCCTCAGCCTCTCGATTCTCCACCACAAGGTCCACCAGCTGGCTCTGTCGCGTGTTCGTGCTTGTGGAGCTGGCGTTGCGCTGCAAGGGACCAGGGGTACTCGAGCTTACGCCCGAATTAGGTTTTGGCTGTGGGCTTCGCCCGCTCTCGCCGTCTGACGCCCGGCCCTTTCTGTGCCTGCGGGCCTTTTTGACATGCCCACCTCGGTTTGAATCTTGATAGCTCCTTGACGGCGGTAACCGCTGGTCCCTTGGCACCTCGTTGGCGGTAATCACCGGGTACTATTGTCGGTCAGAATCTCAATCATGAATGGGCTATATGGCGCGAACTTACATTCCAGTCTCCAAACTCCAGCGCCCGAGCGTTCAGGAACAAGTGTTCGTCCTCCTCATCCATTGATGTTTCAATTTCACTGAAAGATCGGAATCTTTCCCTCGAGCTTTGACTGCTTCTGTTTCCACGCTCACTGGGTTCAGCGGCAAGCAGAGGCGTGCGACTGTTGATTTCCCCGGTTTGGGAATCCAGTATTTCGACTTGCCTCCTCGCTCGTATCTCATGCCGTCCATGACTCGCTTTACCCGTGATCCCGATTCCGCATGCGGGATGATGTTATCACCCGAGTCAAAGAGTCGGTATTCATAATTCTCACCGCGGAGGGTCATCTTAGTGTCCTCAACCAGATCCAGAACGCCGAATGAGTCGCGCAACGCAAATTTCACAGGCAAACGCGCAGCCGAAATGGTGGGGTCCGCATAGTCGTGCCACGAGAATGCATACCAATGGGCAATAGCAAAGAACGGCATCTCAAAACAGATGAGACTGTCCTGAATTGCAGCTGCAAGGTTGTCTGGAGTATACCCAGCAACGCTGCCCAGTGCACCCAGCCACTGCAGAATCGACAAGAAAAATCCTTGCCAATACGACGCAAAGATGATGAGTTTGACGCAGAGGAATTTGGGGACCGGGCGGAACGGCATCAGGTCATCGTGCAGACAGACCCAAAACATGGCAAGGGAGTAGAGACTAATTGTGACGCTGGCATTGTACACAATGCCTGTCCAGAGATACCCCGAGCCTAAACCGATGTAGCCCTCTTGGTATGTGTCCGTCGCCTTCATCACGACGGAGACAATAGCTAGAATGGGCTTCAGCCAGGCATATTGCAGGATACCGCGTTTGACAGCGAGGAAGGTGTGGGGATCGGAGACGTCGATCTTTGGGAGGAAGTGGTTGAGAGGCCAGGCATGTGAGATAGGAGGGCGGCCATGTGCCATGATGATCAAGGCACGTTCGCCCCCGAGGAAGTTGATAAGGAGCTGGAAGAAGGTATAGATGGTGAATGCCTGAAAGCCACCAGTTAATATGAGCTTCCCCAACGATTCGGATACGAGTTACCTCATAGATGTCACGAATAGGATCGAGGAATTGGGCTGCCTTGAGCGACACAATACTCGTCCATGATGATGCCGCGTAAATCGGAACCCTAAGCGTTATCAGCATTGTTGTGTCCCCCTAAGCTGAATGTCCAAGCCAGTACTAACATCAACAATATGCGTACCACATAGCGCTGGAGGAGTGGTTTCCGGTAGTTTTTGCTGTATATATTGTGAGCATGGAGTCGTGTGACAGGGTGGTAGAAACTCGTACGTTTGGAACCAGATGGACCTGCGAGTTGATATCAAAGGTCAGCTTGAAAGTCTATAATGATAGCTCTCGTTAGATTGCTGGAGAACTCACACAAAGGACAACAGCGAGGAGACCAAAGCCGAGACACCTGCGACGATAATGATCGCGCGTGCCAGGCTGGAGCCTGTTCCTCCACCGGCGGCAGTCATGATGTAAATTCGAGACAAACACGAATCTATAGCCGTGTACTGCCAACGCGGATATATTTCATTCCGCGGAGGAGGGGCAGAACATGGTGGTCAACAGGGAGGGAGAAGTTGGAGAAAGGTTGGGTTTGGAAGGAGGAGGGATGACGATCTTCGCGTTGACACCGCCCGACGCATCTTCACTTTGCGACATTCAGAACACAGCCATTTTGGATGGCGATGATTTGATTTGGGCTTATTCGCGCCTATTGCGCGTCCATGGCGGAGAGACATGGCCAGTACAAGCTTGACGTCGGCCTTTCTGACGCCGGATCCGAGCTTCAATTGGTGCGTCGGACTTGCTGCGAGGATGGCTAGTATACTGATTGACTTAGGTTCTTCTTGCTTGAACTGATTGTGTCTTGCATTCTGTGAGTTTCCGCACTTCATTTGGCTGGACAATACTGATAGTTCCCATAGTGTGTTGTTCTTCCTGCTCTACTTCAACCGGCTCTTCGCGACTCTCCTTTCCTACGCCATTCGAGCATACACCTGGCACTACTACCGAGCATATGTCGACATCAACGCGCTTCAAATCTCTTTACTCGGCGGTCGAATTTTCTTCAAGGGCATTCGATACCACGGTGTGAACGAGACAATCTTTATCCATGGAGGATTCATAACTTGGCGTTATTGGACGCGCACGGTGGAGCGAAACGATTTGACGGGAATTCGACGCAAAACTGGCCTTCATAATGCCACAGGAAAGGGACATGGATGCTCCGCGCCAGATGGGGTTGAAGATGACAGTCTTGGAGAGCAAGGTGGCAGAGGAAAGACAACCGAGCTACCCTGTCGGATAACAATCAAAGCCTACGGTCTTGAGTGGTTTGTCTACAATCGGACTCCGGCATATGAGAGTATTCTCGCTGGATTTGGTTACTCGCCCAAGAATGTTGACCTGAACAATCATTCAGCACCCCCAGGATCTCGCGCGACGGCGGAAGACCGAAGCACCGGAAATGGTTTTGATTTCCAACAGGCGCCTGATCACGAATCTACCTTGAAATCTATGTCGGAGCGCAGCATGGGTGAGAGGGAAGGGAGCTCTCAGAGGACAGCTATGCGCGAGTCAGAACTATCGGACCAAGTGTCCAACATGCTTCAACTCTTGCCAGTCAAGCTGGATTGCAAGAAGGGTGCCATCGTACTTGGTAACGAACATACTCGCTCTGTTTTGACCACGACGTTCGACGCTGCAACGGGTACCATTGATGCTTGCAATTCGGGTCCGCTTGATCTATACCGGCAACTATTTTCATTTAAGCTTAACCACCCTGTGGTTCAGATGCGGCCGAACCCCGATTTCAAACAAAACCAATCTGCAACTGCAAAAGCTGTAGGTGCTGTGCATGAGGATGAGCCCAAATCAAAGAAGAAACGACAAAACATCTTCAACTATCAATTCCAAAGGCGCAAGGTGTGGCACAGCATCCGTGACCTTGTTCCTTATTTCCAAACTTCTGTCGAATCGTTCCATGCCAACAGCAGAAATGCTGACAGCATGCCAAGAAGCCAGGCGGAGTTCCCTGAAGTTCGTTGGACTGGTCTTTCGCGGTATCTGGACGAAGCCGATGAAGACGATCACGAGAAATGGAGCTCGGTGGAATATGCCCGATTTTCCACCATTTTGGACAGCTCTAGTCTGACTATAACGTACTTTTGGGATATTCCTGGGCGAGTCAGCCATCAACGCCCAACGTCCGTTGAACATTCACATCCAGATCCAGTGCAGGGAAATATCAACTCGGCCTTTCCTCCTGAATGGGGAATTGATATTAAGATTGATGGAGGCACTCTGAACTACGGCCCATGGGCTGACAGAGAGCGGGTTGGCTTGCAAAATGTCTTCTTCCCGAACTTTTACCGCAGCGCCGAACCGGCAGAGCAATTGGCACCTGGTGTTCTGCGGCAAAGCACATGCTTCATTTTGCGCATTGAAATCAACGAAGAGTTGACCCTGCGAATCCCTACTCGAGAGCAGTCCAAGGATTGGCAATGGAAGGGTCGTGCTGATGCCATTGGAGGTGCGTCAAGGATTAAGAAGCCAAATGATAGAAAGAAACCACGAGCAAAGGAGGGCGAAAAGGGTCACATTGGACCTGAAATTCGCCCGTTTGGGTGGCTTTCCCTCTCCGTTGCTGCCGATTCTACTATCAAATACACCATGGATATGGTGGCCTCAAGCCTAGGATTTCGGAATGAACTGTCTCTTGACTTTCGAGAGTCAAAACTTTCATCCAGTATCAACCATGGCTTGCTTTGGCAATGTCCCCGACAGTTGGTCACCTGTGATCTATCCAACCCACTTTCCTGGAACAGCCTCCGCTCTTGGAAGTTCACCGTTGAGAGCCAGGATCTGCAGCTCTTTCTTCTCCGTGACCACATTTTCCTTCTTACGGATCTCGTGAGCGATTGGGCATCGGGTCCTCCTTCGGATTACTACGCATTTGTTCCTTTCATCTACAACCTCGATCTCAATTTTACTGGCTTCCAGCTTTACATCAACGTGAATGACCGAAACATCATCAGCAATCCTTCAGATCTGGAAGATAATCGATTCATTGTCATCAAGGGCAAACGTCTGACGTCCAGTGTCATGATACCATTGAACAAGTACCAACCCGAGCAAACTGCAATTGAGTTCAGGGTCAACCTCGAAGACGGTGGTGTGGACTACGTGACTCCCTTATGGGACACTTTACACGAGTTTCTACCCCAAAGGTCTATGGCTACCCTTCAAAGCCTGTTCATTGACGGCTCCTACAACTACTTCTCGTCGACTTCACACGAATTGACTGACACCTTGGTGCTCAACCTCGACGGAAAGTCACCTCGGCTGTATCTTTTTGGATTTTTGATCAAGAGCTTCATGACAATCAGAGAGAATTACTTTGGCGAAGAAATGCATTTCAAGACATTGGAAGAATACCAAGAGCTGATCTACGCCGATGAAACTCCATCGAATCCCACAGGAATTAATCCAAACCGAAAGTCAAATGATATGGACATCCTCGTTCGTGTCATAGTCCACAGCCCATGTGCTTTGCTTCCTGTGAACATCTATGACACTTCAAAATGCACTGGACTTAGCGCAGCGTCCCTTGAGGTCGATCTACGATTCACAAATTACTACATGGATTTGCAATTTTCTATCAGTCCGCTGAAACTTGATTTGCATTCCATACATTCCGATGACTCTTCGACCGTTTCTGGCACTCAACTATTTATCGATGGTGTCTCGGTCTATGGCCACCGTTTGTTTGGTTTGCCGCCCCTTGAACCAACCTACGTCTGTAATTGGGATTTTGACGTTGGTAAAATCGTTGGAGAATGCTCTACGGAATTCCTGGCTTGCCTGGGATCGTCATTGAAGAGCTTCGATTTCTCTTTTGATAACGAGGAGAATGCTTTGCCAACACTGTTTCCCGAAGTTCTCTACGATGTGACCTTCTTGAGAGCTAAGATTGATGCAATCCACATTTCCGTACTGCTGGATCAAGTAGCTGTCATTCTGAGCACACAGCCACTGAATGTGAATTTCAATGATTTGGCGAACACCAAGTTTTCGAAACGCCTGAATCTCCTCGTCCCAGATATCTCAATTGCCGCCATCGATCGTGGCCATGCCACTCAATCTAATGTATCGACAAGAGCAACAGTGGCTCCCATAGGTCTTCTTCAAACGACTATCGGATTGAATATGGCATTGCGCAAATCTGATATTGCAGAACGTCGACGGCTTCAGCAAGAACATATAAAAATTCATGACCAACGAACTCACAGAGCGCAATGGCTACTTTCTGATTGGGAAGAGACTGGCCCGGCCTCAACCATTCCTGACGACGACGTGTTCCCTCCAACAATGGCTATACCTTCCATGCCCGAGCCTATTCATAATAGGGCTCGCTCGCTCAATGCGCCGTCCTACCTGGGAGTTTCAGGATCCGGTCCTAATAAAAGTGCCAAGAGTTTCCTTGTTGAGTCAGAAGTATCAAGCCTCAACAGTGTCAGAATGCACACCGTACATAGCCTCGGAGCAGCTTCAGATCCGGACTCTAACCCACGACCTTTTCCGCCTGCACGGGAAGCGAGCTGGGCCTCACATACCAGCCGATCAAGAGAGGGAACACAGCCTGGTACCCGGGGAACTACAATTTCCTCCTCTGCTGCAAGAGATGCGAACCCGTGGATCATGCCGCACTTCTCATACCACAAAATTCAGTTGGATACATCGGAGCTTCCTTTGCCGTTCGTGAATGACGATAATACCTCAACGATTGACGACCCTGCTGTAAATCCAAAGTCCGTGTTCCTCAGTTTTGATGATGATAAAACGACATACACCAACCTCGCATGCGACCTCCCGCTTGGTGTCCGAGGCTTTTGCACACCGGAGTTCCTTCTGAGTCTAGCTGCCTTGCTGGATGGGTTGGAACCAAAACACCCTGTTAGAATTATTGACTCTCTTCAGAAAGACGTGATATCAGACATTGTTGGCTATGACAAAGCTATGAATCAACCGAAGAACTCCACAGCTGTTTCCCTACGTGTTCCTGCCATACAACTGCGCCTTGTGGATCTATCGGAGTCTCCCAACAACAAGAATATTGAGTTCCGAGATGAGTATAGCATCGAGCTTCGTCATCTGCGGACTGAGCTCAGGAAAAACGTGCACCGTCAAAAGGGAGATTTGCTTGAAGGCCTTAAGCAAGATGTCACTGTCCATGCAGCGGCTGATCACCTCTCGATTGCCGTCGAGGGCAGTCGAGCGGATGCTTTTCATGAGAAAGCTGAATTCAGTTCCCACTTAGAATACCTGAACTTTTGGTTGGTGACTACGCCCGATGTTCGCTCTAACCTCCAGATGCGAACATTCAATACAATCACATCAGCGAAGTCCGTGGAGCGTTTAGCGTTCCTCGTTCGTCGAGCCACAACGATGTTTGATTCTGTTGCCTCCTCTTTCCAGCAAGTTTCAACATCCAGCAAAATCCGTCTACAATACCTCATCTATTCTCTGACTCAATCGGCCGTTGGCATACCGGACCCCATCTTTCTCGCTCGCATCTCCTACGTTCTCAGAGTTGCTTCGACGCATTTGCGACAGCATGACTCGTGGAAAATTATTTCTCGTATCCGCAACATCTACAAACGCTTGCCTATTAATCGCAAGCGTGAATTGGAGCAGAATTTCTCGAGTGGCAACGTTTCTTTGCCAGCGAATGCCAAGTCAACAGTTTTATCTGGCTTCGATCACTGGCGAGCTTGGGATCTGGCCCACGTTGCGAAAAGCTATGTCATGCGCCGGGTCTGGCCACACTGTGAACCTCAACGAGAAGCCGCGGAGCCTTTAATGTTCCTCTCATCCACAATCAAGACCTTCAGATTTTCTATGGACCCTGGCCCAAGAGAAAGCGATTTCATCATCGAGAACCTGTCAACCCTCGCGTCCCTCGTTCCGGATAAGGTTGTTCGCGAGGGCAACGAGGAGAGACACAAGAAAATCATCACTTTACAGTCTTACTGTGGCTCTGCGGCTCTGAGGCTGCGATGGGAGATATTAGATCTTGTTGAGGGTGTGATCAAGGTGATGTCAAATATCACACTCGAGTCTGCACAGGCTCATAAACCCTGTGACTCCCCTCGAGATGAGAAACCGACCGAACTTCAACTCATGTTCGGCACTGATTTCGGATCCGTTACACTCGACGGCATTAATGTTAAGCTCGCTTTGATATCCAAAGCACTCCGAGGGTCAATCGTCCATAGGTCTCATGGTGTAGTCCAGACAAAGCAAGAAGATCTCACCCTGCTGTTCAGTGCTGAAGCATGCTCTTCCGAGCTCCAAAGTCAGTCCACAACTTTGATGCTGTCAGGAATCGCCGATCCCTACATGTACTTTTCTCTCACCTCGGAAGAAAACGAAACCGAGTGCAAACGAGGCTGGAAGGTCGCTGCCTCCTGCAGGAAACTTCGATATGACATGAAAGAAGATCCACTCAGCCTAGTACACACAGCAGATAGACTTATCGCCGACGAAGTCAGGTACATCCGACAATTAATGAATAGCGTCAAACTCCCGAACAAGTCGCAACCCGACGAGATTTTGGTGCCAAACAAGCCAGTTCATGATACCTTCCATGTGGCACTGTTCTTGGAAGATTACCGATTGAACTTTAGTCTGCTGCCATCCTTGGCTTACCTTGTTTCAGGCGACGTTGCTCGTATGTCGGTGATGCCCACAGAAGCCTCAAAGGTTGAGGTTGACTTCGATGTGAAAAAGAACACTCATATGTTCTTGTCAGGTGAAGGGGACAGATTCTATGCTCTGTCGATTATGGAAATTCCTCCAGTCAACGGCCGAGTGCTTGCAAACCTCTTGTCTGGCCGTAAGGAAGTGGAGGTTGATGTCACCATTGAACTTATTCGCCTGGAAGCCAGCGCCGTGCGCAGTCTCTTGGCTGTCTTGACAGGACCGGATGTTTCCCACTTGATCTCGGATCTCAAGCAGAATGTGGACGTTCTCCAATCACACTTGGAAGATGTACTTGCGTTGCAGAAGTCATCACCAGAGCCCGAGCCCAAGCCAGTGTCCGATGGCCAAGAGGTCCTTTACAAGTGTCGTCTCACATTGGCTGGATTTGAGATCCATGCTTCTGCACCTGGCCTGAATAGCAAGGAGTACTCTGCGGAAATGATCTTCAGCCTTGGTATGATGCGGATGCGACTCCAAAACGGCCTAGACAGAGGCTACGCCATGGAGTATCCTGAATTCAACATTGACGCATCTCAAATAAACTTTGAACTACGCAGACAGGAGAAGTCTAAGAGCCTCCCGTATGGTGGCTTCTCTGCTGGAGTGAAACTGCAGGGAACATCCGCAGTCCGCGAAAATGGTGAAGTCACAAGATCCTACCACTTTACTAGTGACCGATTCGATATCGAACTATTTGCTGAGACAGCAGCCCTCGTTGTCGACATTGCCGTCTATACCCAAGAGCGCATTAAGACGCTAGACCTTTCCCATGAAGTCAAGCGTCTTAGGAAACTGAGACATCGTGGTCACGACACGAAAGATGGGAGTGCTGTTGCCCCCGAGATCCATGTCAACGATGATTCCACCCCGGAGACCTTCCTCAATTCTCTTTACTCCCTTCAATTCCAGCATATTCAGGTTGCTTGGAACATGGCAACGACGTACAGCAAATCCGGCCGAAACCCAGAGGACTTGGTCTTCTCAATCCAGCAAGTTGAATTGTC
This sequence comes from Penicillium canescens, assembly GCF_028828765.1. Lineage (NCBI taxonomy): Eukaryota > Fungi > Ascomycota > Eurotiomycetes > Eurotiales > Aspergillaceae > Penicillium > Penicillium canescens. The sequence continues at coordinate 5,377,368 of NW_026703966.1, forward strand.
GAACAAGAAGAAGAATGCAGCCAAACTTCGGATTGAAAACATGCAACTTCAGATGGTCCCATATGGAGCAGACAGGGGAAAGCGGTCGCTCAATTCTGCGCTTATGCCCGAACTAGTTTTCAACGTGGCGTACTCATCCAAAGGAAAAGAGTTGTGGCTTGCTTTCCAGGCAGCTGGTAAATCCCTTGATATCCGTGCGACATCGGAGTTTATCATCCCGGCCAGCATGTTGCGAGACTCGATTGCTACAGCAAGCGAGGCACTTCGGGAAGGGAAGACTGTCTGGGCAGCCAGAGCATCGTCCCCCGACAACAACGATACCAACAAAGACCGCAACCTTTTCGGCAAGAGAAGATTGCGGTCTCTTCTCATTGATGTTGACTTTGCCGGTGCTACTGTTACACTTCAAGGCAAGCTTGGCCATGATCACCAAACATTGCTCGCGGCCACATGGAAAGGCAGCCGGCTCTCCGATGCGAAATATGGCCAATATGTCCAAGGTGATACGGCAACCACTGCAACACTCCAGGCGCCCGGAGTGGCTCTGAAGGTTCAATTTGAGGATAATGGTACCGATGATCCAGTACTCAATGCTGAGTTAAAGGTTGACCCCTCTACAAACACATTATATCCTACTCTTGTCCCCTTAGTCAAACAAATGACTGCCACGGTGAAGGAGATTATGGGAGACCAGCAGTGTCAGCAGAGCCAGCCTCGTAGGGCATCTACAACCGCGAAGTTGCAGCCACAGAAGTTGATGCAAGATGCACCATTCGATGCTGAGGACCCAACCAGCATTCTTGGCCGATGCAGGGTGAATCTAGGATTACTATTCTGCAAGCAGGAGTTCAGTTTGAGTTGTCAACCCATCGCAAGGGTAGCAGCCACCGCACGGTTTGAGAGTGTCTACGTGACCGTTAATACGGTCCTGTCAGAAGAGCAGGGTCGATTCCTTGCTCTGTCGTTGGCATTCAATAGCCTGTCCGCTTCTGTGAAACATGTCTACTCCAATGAATCAACGGCAAGCTTTGAAGTCAAGTCAATGGTGTTGTCGTTGATGAACAGCAAGCATCTTGGCCGGATGAGCGGAATGTCAGCTATCTTGCGAGTGAGCCCAATGAAGGTCGCGGTCAACGCCAAACAGGTCCATGATTCTCTCCTCTTCCAAGAGATCTGGCTTCCGTCCAATGATGAACCTGCCTCAAATCCAACTCCCCAGCCGGAGTCGTCCGAAGCGCAGCCTTACATCGTGCAGCGATATCAGCAGGTTGCTTCGGCATCGGCATTCCCCTGGAACACCACCATCGCGATTGAAAAGGTCGAAATCCAACTGGACCTTGGCTCGACTTTGGGCAAGGCACAGTTCGGTATCAAGGACCTGTGGGTGTCTACTAGCAAGACATCTGACAATGAGCAGAACATGTGTGTCAATTTCGGCTCTGTTGCGATCGAGAGCAAGGGCCGCATGAGTGGAGTTGTCGAACTCGGAAACCTTAAAGTACATACCTCAATCGAATGGCCTGAAGTATCTGGAGAACCTGGACAAACACCGTTGATCCAAGCTTCGCTTGCCTTCCGTCACCTCCAAGCGAAGGTCTCCTTCGACTACCAGCCCTTCCTGGTGGCCCACATTGCCAGGTTCAACTTCTTGATGTACAACGTCCGAGATACATCCGGCGAACAGAGCCAACGCCTTTTCAGTATTCTGGAAGGAGACAAACTCCAACTGTTCTGCACGTCTCTAACGGCATCACAAGCCCTAGCTCTCTTCCAAGCCTGGCAACGCTTAATCCAAGACGTCCAAGCAGCCTACAAAGCATCCCTACGCGACGTGGAACGTTACCTCCGCCGAAAATCATCCGTTCTAACCGAACGCCCGGATATCGGCGCCAAGGACCTAGCAAAGCAACCCGACGACCAGCCAGAGAAAGCACCAATATCCCTACACACGGGCGTGGTAGTCAACATCCGCCACGTCAACGTCGGAGCCTTCCCGAGCACCTTCTTCGACAACCAAATCTTCAAGGTAGAAGCCTACGACGCCGAAGCCCGATTTGCCGTTTCCCTCGAAGCAGGCAAGATCCACAGTGCCCTAGGCTTAACACTAGGCCAACTTCGCGTCGCCCTATCCGGTATCACACGACCAACTTCCGCACAGCTAGACGAACTCTCTGTCGACGAAATCGCCGAACGAGCCGCCGCCTCTCGAGGCGGAACAATCCTCAAAGTACCCCGTCTCGTCGCCAGCATGGAAACCTGGCAAGCACCCGGAACCCACGAGATTGAATACATCTTCCGCAGCACATTCGAAGGCAAAGTCGATGTTGGCTGGAATTACTCTCGCATCAGTTTTATCCGGGATATGTGGGAAACGCATTCGCGCGCGCTCGCTTCAAGACTTGGGAAGCCACTGCCTCCCTCTGCTGTGCGCATTACTGGTGGGCCTGGTAGCAGTGCCGAGGGCGGTGGTGCTAGCTCTGAGCAGCAGGAGAAGATCACAGCTGTTGTTAATGTGCCGCAGTCCAAGTATACTTATACTGCGCTTGAGCCGCCTGTTATTGAGACGCCGCAGTTAAGGGATATGGGTGAGGCTACGCCGCCTTTGGAGTGGATTGGGTTGCAGAGGGATAAGCTGCCGAATGTTACGCATCAGATTATCATTGTTACTTTGTTGGAGATTGCGAAGGAGGTTGAGGATGCTTATGGGAAGATTCTGGGGGCTTGATTTCTTTTTGGTTTACTGGTCTTCGTGACAGTCGTTGTCCTTGCGGCTTTGGTTTTTTTTATCTTGTATTATTACTTCCTGTCGGTCTGCGTTGCCTGATACCAATTTTATTTTGTACATTTGCATTACATTACATCAATGAATCATAAAAGTCCTTTTCTTTTGCATCATGGTCGAAGATCAGAGATTTGTAGGAAATCCGTAGCTATGAAATGCCAATATACCGAAAAGTGAAATATATTCTTAAAATATCATTAAAGGCGACCTTCAAGGGAGCTATCAAAGCACGTTTTTGAAAACTGCAAGTCTACCATCTAGAACCCGAAACTAAATGAATCAATGCACCCTCGTCCAATAGAGGGAGATTCGTCAAAATCGTAGACCACTACTGACTCGGTCGTAAGGAAAAGGGAGACATATAGTCACTCTTGACTTACAGACCGAACTGACTCCGGAGAGACCCCGCGAAGCGAGAAATCGCTTCATCAATCTTTTCCGATGAGGCGGCGGCAAATGTAGCACGGAAAAACATCTTCTCCTCGACGGTGTCGTGGTCAGGCTTGAACCAGCTACCACGGGAAAGGAGGACACCTGCTTCCACGGCGGACAGGAAGATCTCCTCTTCGATCTGGGCGTGGGTCTTGCCGGCCGCAATGCCGGGGTGCTTGTGCCAGTCGATTTCGATCCAGTGCTAAGCAGCGGGTTAATATGGTAAGATTAAAAGCGGAGAAAATGTTAGTGGGAAACTTACGAACATGCCTGCCGCGGGGGCAGCCCAGTGGGCAATTTCACGGGGCAGGTGCTTCTCACAAGCGTGAACGAGCGAGTCACGACGAGCAGTGTACGACATGCGCAGGTTAATCAACCAATCCAGGTATCCCGAGTGACCCCAGTGCTCGTCTAGAAGCTTGAAGAGAGCAATCTGAGAAATACCACTAGGGTTTTGCGAAGAGGTCTCAAAGTTACGGATGAAGCGCTCGATGATCTGCTCCGAGGCGACGATCCAGCCAACTCGCGTGCCGGGCGACACGACCTTGGAGAAGGATTCGAGACGGACGACACGGCCATCAACGTCCATGCTGAGGAATGACGGGGTAAGAGACTTGATGAAGTCCTCGTGGGTTGCAGGAGGAGGCACGGGCTCGGCATCCTCACCGACGTAGGGCTGCATCTGCAGGAAGTAGTAAGGCTCGTCCTCGACGATGATGACGTCGTGCTTCTGTGCGACCTTGTAGACGGCGCGGCGGCGTTCGGCGGACTGGGTGGCGCCAGTGGGGTTCTGGCCTGTTGGGATGGTGTACAGTACGAATGGCTTGCGGGCACCACGGGCCTTTTCGTCCCAATTGCTGAGGATGTCGTCCATAGACTCGGGGAGGAGACCCTGCTCGTCCATTGCGACGCCTACGGCCTTCAGGCCCAAAGGGAATGCGGTCTCAGCTGCGCTGGCGAATGTGTACTCTTCCATGATGATGTAGTCGCCACGCTCGCAGAGCAAGCGCAGAGTGGTGTCCCAAGCATAGGTGCTACCGGCTGTCAGGGTGCATTGCCAGTCGGAGTAGGGAGGTTTGTGAATGAGCTGATTTTATTAGTATTCACCGAGTTGTTGAAGATGGTATTGCACTTACTTCTGTGTGCTCGGTGATAAAACGAAGCAATTGCGCAGCACCGGTAGCTTGGCCGTAGTTAAGCGCAATTTCCAGGTCCGCAATATAAATCAGTCCTGCGCAATATCTATACATATAACTTCACGATACTCACCGAATGTGCTGCTTCCATCTTGGATATCATGCTTTCCAGCGCGCAGCACGGTGCCAGACTCGCGAGTAGCCTCCGGGGAGAACCCGGGGGGAGTGGGGACCTTAATATCAAGGTGCTCGAAGGGGAAGTATTCGGGCGAGGGCAGTCCACCACCAAGGGAGATAAGGCCTGAAATAATAATTAGCATTTAGGTTCAGCCAAGACAAACTGTTCTTCTCACCAGGGTTCTTCAAGTACCTAGCGGCAGTCTTCAAAGTTGAAGGCTGTGGAAGAGCATTAGCGATGGGGACTTTGAATTACGCGATTAAGCGTGCGCACCTTGCGAGACTTGGCTTCCAGTGAAAAGTGGTCTAAGCAAGAGAACAAGTCAGTATGAATGAACATCTATTGACCAAAATATGGCGTCCGGCATTTCATCAGAATAGTTAGACTTACGGTCAAACCGCTTGGCCTTGGGCTTGGTATAGCAGATCTAGTGAACCAAAACACATATCAGCACTCTGGTCTTATATCCCTCACTCCCATCTCCGTCTAATCTGGAGGTATCATACCGGACTCTTAAACATATCACTGCTGCATGCCGCGGCCACGCCAGTGGGCATCTTTGCCGTCTTCGCTCTCCATGCAGAAATGCCATTGACGGTCAAGGGATCAGGGACAGGGACGGCAGTGGTATCAGTGACGGCCACGAGGTCGACATCGAGAGGTGCTGGGGGACTCATTGTAATCGAGCGGTGTAATTATCAAAAGCGGAATCGGCGTTTTATGTGCGACAATAAGTGGAGGGTAGCTATGCGCACAAACGTCGGAGTGTCGTGCTATTGCGTGCGAGGACAGAGCCGTAGGTCTCGAGAGATCAAAACAATGCAAGTGTCAAGGAGGCAAAGAATTGGCGATATCCGAGGAACTGATCTCGGCATTCTTTTTATCTTAACGTTATCCACTCGGCACATGACTCATACTCCGAACACTCCGATGAGTCCGCTTGGGGATAGTTAAATAGTCACGAAGTATATATTTCTGTTATCTAATGACGGAGTATTCGGAGAAACAGGGTTATAGTTAGACTTCACTGAATGCCACCAACAGCTTGTCAATTGTTGGGCGCGGGGCTCTTGCGCGGTTTTAGTATTACAATACAGTCGGCGGAATGGTGACGAATTGGAGAATAATACGGAAATACCAAAACACGCCCCGCGTCTAGATAAGGCTATCGCCGGCATCGGCGCGATAAGCTTTGGGAAGTAAAGAACTGCCACCACAACTAAACAACAGTTGTGAAGTCTCCATTTATTTGCCTGTATAGAGCTGCAGCTACACAAAACAGAGTATATTGTCTAATACTTATGACTTCTCCACATATTTCCCAATGGTCCCATCAAGCTGCGCTTCCAACACCGCTGATTTCCCACTCAAAACACTCTGGATAGCCTCAGGAAGCTTCTGTGTAAGCTCAGCAACAGTGGCTGCACGACCACCCCAGACCTCACCACCCGCCGCAGCAATAGCAATTCCCGCATAGTCGGGCGTAGGCGCAAAAGAGATATTGAGGTCCTCGTTGGTAGCACGGGATCCGTCCCCCTCAGGATGAACGAGAAGCATGCTTCGCCGAGGGGCATTCCAGCCCTTATTGTTCAGCACAATCGTCAAAATGGGAATTCCATAGCGGCGAGCAATCCAGTAAACAGATCCAGGGACTGAGAATAGGAACGTGCCATCTCCGACGACTTGACAGACAAACTTGCCCTTTCCGGGTCCGCCATGCTGCACATCGCTGGCCAGCTTGATGCCAAGTGCACCTCCACCGGACCAACCCAGTCCACCTCCTCCACAGTTGATCCATGATTGGGGCAATGTGGCTGAAACCTGATCTGCAACCCAGTGGGAATTGGTTACAGCCTCGATGGCCCAGATCGTATCAGTTGGAACACCCTGGCGGACCTGTGCCATAAGATAATTGATATTCAAGGAGGCTCCATCACCGCCCTCAGGAACAACGGCCAGATCGGCGATCTCCTGTCGGCGCTTCAAGTATTCTTCATCCCGGCAATGTCCCATGATAATATTCTCCTTTGATCCAATGAACTTCTGCAAAGACCCCTGGGCAGCAACATAGTCATTAATCTGCTTCAGTGCGGTAGAAGAGTCCGCACGGAATGTTGCCATGGAATGGATATAGAAAACCGGAATCTGCTGCTTCAAAGGGTCCACATCGATGTGAATTATCTTCGCCGATTCAGACGGTTTGAACTGTGTCGGAACCCAGGGGACATCACAGTCAATAACGAGAATCAGATCTGCCGTTCCGACCACGTCATGCCCCGGATATCTCAAGCCCAGCCAGCCTGGGTGGTTAGCAGGGAAACACATATCACTACCACCGGTGTCCAATACGCGGATTCCCTTGAAGTTATTCGCCAATGTCACCAGCTCTGTCACTGCTTGAGCCTTCCGTCCACTGTACCCAGCAATAATAAGAGGTTGTTTCGCAGCCGCAAGCTCAGATGCAATCAGTTCAACACCAGAGCTCGGCAATGCAGCCGGAGAAACAGGACCCCAGACGCTCTGGTTCAATTGATATGGCTCAATATCCTCCTCCATAACCTCGCGAGCACCAACAAGGTAGACAGGACCTTTCGGGTCACTAGTCGCAAACTGCAAAGCCCGATTCACGATCTGCTTAACGTTCTTGCCAGACTTGATCTCGCCGGAGTACCGACAATACTGAGAGACGATCTGTTTCTGATCTGGTACATCCTGAATCCAGTGGATATATTCCGTACGGGAGCCTCGCATCTCGCCCTCGATCGTGTAAGGCGATAGACCAGCAAAGATTAGAACCGGGGCACGTCCACACGAGGCGTTGTGCACTGCTGCTCCTAATCCTTGCGTGCCAACATCGACGTGTACTATCACTGCTTGCGGTTTGCCGGTTAAGCGGGCGTAGCCGTCTGCCATTGAGAGTGCGACCATCTATACGTGTGCACATGTTCAGCGGGGTTCGTAAGGTTCCATCCCCGGTCGAGATGCAACTAGTCGGGGATATGTTGTAGGCCGGATGATGGACGTACCTCATTGGGACAGGTGATTATTGTAGGGAATTGGTCTTTCTTTTCTTTCTGGCCTTTTACCATGGCTTCGAGGATCGAGGGATGGTCGGATCCCAGATTGACGAAGACATGGCTGACGCCGCCCTATAGATCAGAACAGTTAGCTTTGAGATAGTGAAGCTAGACTGTTTGTGACATACCTCCCAGAGAGCTTCGAAGAAAGCAAAGGAAGCTGTATACACCCTAGCTTATGTGAGCAATGATGACGATGTTTGTACGAGAGGAGCAAAACTCGTACATGTTGGAGTTCTATAAGATTCTAAGTTGTTGAATGACACAAAGGGGTAGTCTGCTTCCAAATTCCAAAGAGAATCTAGCAATTATGAAGAAAGAGACCTCGGGGAGGGGAAAGTATATTGATAAAGCACCAAATGCTGGAGAAGCGGAACTGGATTTCGGCCACAACTCCGATGAGGAGACGTGGGGGGACTGCTCGAACCAACCCCGACTGGCTGAAATGAATACAAAAATATATTTCTCGGTTATAGTTTGCAAAGAAAACCATGTCCGATTCATTTTTATTATCATTTTGTTATCATTTTGGGGGGCTTAAGGTTGTAAAGTAGCTAGGCCCTGGTTCTGTATCGTGGTCGACGAGGGGTAAGTTAATTTGTAAACGGGTATCGGTCTCCGAGCTGTGTTAACTAGTCAATATTGATACTTGATTTAACAATATAAGGGTAAGATAGTTACGGTAGTCTATTACCGCCACTATTTCAAAACTTATTCTACTAGTAGAATATTAATGTACTATATATAAAGGTATACCATACCGTATAGCTGGGAGGTGAAGAGAGAGGAAGAAATATAGTGGCGGCAATAGACTACCGTCGGGATGCTCCTACCGCTATTTCACGAGTAACGCTAACCAATCCACGTAATACAAATGAACCTAGCCTGGCTATCTTGCTTCACTCACTTAGTATGCTTGATCAAAACGCCACCGCTGGCTTAGAAACACACTGCAAGTTGTGAACGTGATGATTTCCCTAGCCAGTTTGATCCCATCACTGGTCGAGTGTATTGGATTCAAAGCCGCCTTTTGTGTTTTATATCCTATCTGCTGTTTTTTGTGCAGGATATTTGGCTGAGGAGGAAATTTGAAAAAAAAAAAAGTCCTACTTGTTAGTTCAAAATGAAACCAAGATTAAACGGCAATCAACTATTTTCGGGGTAGTCGTTCACTTAAAAGATATTATTGAAGCTTGAAAACATAGTGGACAATCTGAACGAGCCAACAATTACCCGATTCTTTATAAGGTCAAAGATTGACCCAGCTGAATCGACAGATACTTGGATTTCAGAAGTTCAGAATAATAATGCGAATAAGGTTCGTCCTTGTAAAGCATTCTTCTAGTATCCAAGAACCTTAAGGCAAATTAGCATGTTGTCGCGAAACCTACAATAGGGGTCATAAGTAAAGGGCATAACTAAAAGGACCCCTATTTTGACCAGTCGGACCCTACCTACGTTCACTAAACCCGATTAGGTCTCATGCAGTTATTGTATTTTCAATGCATTAAACGGTAAAAATGCATCAATTTTTTGGCAATGCTAATGCCCCCAAGAATTGGCGGTCATGGATCCGAGGTACTTCTATTTACTATGCAGCCCCTAGTAAAATTAAGTCACTACCAGAGACCAAATCGATTTTGATGTATTTCCTATTTGGGAAGATGCCCGGTACTTTCTAAGGCTATTCATGGTACTCCGGCGCTTCCTAAGGCGACTGGACTAGGCATCCTCACCCTAGGATGCCGATGAAGCTATTCCTAAGCCCTAAGATGTCGCCGGCGAGGTAGGAACGGCTGTAGGCAATGCCTAGGCCGCATTCTGCGCTCCCTAGGATGCCAATGAAGCTATTCCCGATGCCTACGATGTAGGACTACTCGCCGGCGACGTCAGGGGTTTAATTTTACTAAGGGCTGCATAGTAAATAGAAGTACCTCGGATCCATGACCGCCAATTCTTGGGGGCATTAGCATTGCCAAAAGATGGATGCATTTTTACCGTTTAATGCATTGAAAATACAATTACTGCATGAGACCTAATCGCTTTTAGTGAACGTAGGTAGGGTCCGAACGGTCAAAATAGGGGTCCTTTTAGTAATGCCCCTAGGTAAATGTAGAGCGCTATAAAATATTGGACAGTCTCTACACGGAGGCCTGAAGCGAGTATACCGTTTCATACATTAGTTTCGCCCTCCTTCGCCTCTCTTTTCACCTCTTTTTGCCTATTTCAAGTACCTCGGGTTGTTGTTTAAAAATGGTATTGTATGAGGTGGGGATGCGAAAGGACGTATGGCCTATTTTAGTTTGACAAACGTCCCAAACGCCCTCGCCCCGGCTGCCTTCTTATTTTGTCGCATTTTCCTGCCTTTTCCAAGAGTATGAGAGGGGGTTTCAAATAAAAACGAACACTGTTTCGTATCCAAGAAAGACAATGCCTTTGTTATGGACCCTCCCGTCTTCTAGAAAATTCCTTATCTACCAGGAACCCAACAAACCTGGAAGATCTCGATAAGAAATGAAGCCACCATGCATGTCACAATAGCAAACTGGGTACAATTCAAGATCAGAATGCTAAACAATGCCAATACAATCCGAACTAGAACGCAATTTAAAAAGGCCACGCGATCTCGGCACGAGTCACCCCAACCCGATCGCTAGTTCACTAGATCGCGAACCCACAATTATAATTGGACCTTGACACGCCCAGACCAATCCTTCGGGACTAGTACCTGACACTGGCGCACGGCTTTGGTCTCATTTAGGGCTAGAAGCGCTGCAGGTGTCCCTGCTATCGCCTCAATCGTTGCCATGTGCGTGGCACAGATCCTTCGCTCCGGGGTTATTCGAGGAGTTGGGTCTTTTGAAACGCTATATGAAGCCTTTGGTCCCTTGCATCCGGAGGATGTTAAATCTTTATGTTTTGACAGTTTCCCGCTGAATCCTCTCGTTTGAAAACGGTACTCATTGTTCAGTACCGGAAAAATGCTATTTGAGCGGTATCAGTGAGTTGTTAGCTTACGAAGGTTCATTCGAGTCATTACCTATCCACATCGCCAAAATGGGTCCCGCGATGCCCCTCGTCGATCGGAGTCTGGCGATCTTCCTTGTGTCAATTATCATAATGTCGATTTCCGTTATAGCGGTTTCATTGAGGAGTTTCGTTCGCCTAAGCATCGTTCGTGCTTTTGGGTGGGATGATGGTTTGATGGTTGCAGCGCTGGTCAGTTACTTGTTATCCTGGTATGAAGATTGTTCGTTGACTTTGTAGCAGGCGCTGTTTATCATGTTGAACACCTGTTGCATTCTTGGATCAATGAACGGGGTTGGCCATCCCTATGAAGACTTTACAAGCAATGTTGTCTTCAAGAAAGCACTGGTGGTAAGTTGTTCCCATGAGTATACTTTCATGGCTTGCTAATTCATTTTCAATAGTGGTGGTGGCTTGGTCAAATGATCTACATCTGGGCAGGCTCAGTCGCCAAAATATCCATTGCGCTTGCCCTCCTTCGCTTGACGATCAAAAAATCTCATCGCCTGATCCTTTGGGGCCTAATTGGTACTGTTATTTCCATTGGCCTCTTGTTCTGGTTTTTTTTACTATTCAACTGCCAACCAATTGGCTACTTCTGGCAACAAGTGGATCAAGGAAGTAAAGGGAGCTGTCTGCCCTTGTCTACTCTGCTGGGCATTACCTATTTTTACAGCTCTGTGACTATCTTGTGTGATTTGACTCTCGGCATTCTACCCGCTTTCCTGGTATGGAACCTGCAAATGAACCACAGGACAAAGCTGGCCGTGGGAGGAATCCTCAGTTTGGCTGCGCTGTATGTGACGTTGACCCATATTGCAGGTGGAAGAGAGTTGCTAACATTCACCAGGGCAAGTGTGGCAGTAATCATCCGAATCCCCTTTTACAATCCTACGCCGATGCAGACTTCCTATGTACGCTGCCTACCGACCACCTGTACCCCCACCCAACTAACAAATATCTAGACTCAACCTTCCAAATCGCCATTTGGTCCGTCATCGAGACCGGCCTCGGAATCACAGCGGGCAGCCTCATCACCCTCCGCCCTCTTTTCCGCTGGCTCCTAGACGGAACTATGGCCTACAGTCGAAATACCCCCGGCGCAAACAGGAGCTCACGCAAATACCAACTGTCCAGTTTAAAGCTGGACAGCTCGAAAGGGGCCCGGGACCCCAGCTACTGGAGGCCTGACCTCGATCCCGATGATAACAAAAGTATCATTATTACTATTTCATCGCCGCGGAGACAGCAATTTAATCTCACCAATAGCAGTGAGGAGGCTTTGTATCCTGAGCTTGGCTTGACGCTATCCAGAAATCATGTTACTATCCAGAAGACTTTTGAACAGGTCGTTACAGAGCTACCGAAATAGACTTTCCAGTGTGACCACAACATCTACACAATTAACCAGGATAGTCGAGATTGAGTTGTATAGTAAGAAAAAGTAGCTGACCATGCGAGCAACCCAAGATTAAGTTTCCTAATCAGGCTAGCTTCCCCGGATTTCGCCTGTCCCAACTCTGGAGTCACAAAAAGTCCACCTGTTGTTCTAGTTGCTAGTCCTCTACTAGTTCTTATCTAAGAGTACCATGCCAAAGCCAACGGCCTTCCCGAGAACCCCAAGCCTCACTCTCGCTTATTTCAGCAGAATCAATACGGGGCCAACACGTGGGGCGTGGACGCCTGAGGAAAACCAACGACGATAGCCGGCCATGATTGGACGATAACTGCCTACTGCTGAAATCGGCTTGCCTGATTTACGCACTGCCACTATCCCCTCAGCAGCTGAAGATGCAAGTTGAAATGGGGGCAAGCTGAATGGCCCGCTTTGGGCTTAGACTGCCGAAAGTGGCGTTGGGTGTTCGTGCACGGTGGGCGGGCTAGAATGTGATAGGTTCGTTTGAACTGTGAGTAAAGGTGATAATTTAGAGCGAGGTTCGGGGTTAGCTCTATTATTTGCTTTTTGAGGGGTGTGGACGTGTCGGGGAGGGATTTTTTAAATAGAAGGCTGTGTTCGCGCTGTTCGCAGGGCAGAGACCTTCTCAACAATCCTTAATTTATTTTCGCTTCTTTCGTTGCTCCTAATCATGTCGCTATGTCGCGAGCCCCGTGAGAATGTCAAGATAACCCCCGTTCGCAAACGTATCATCATCTGCTGTGACGGGACATGGCAGTCCTCCGTATCGGGCAAGAAGAACGTCCCGTCAAACGTCACTCGCCTCTGCCGCGCTCTGAACGGGTTTGGAATCGACGAGAATGGTGAACAGTGGCAACAGATTGTATGGTACGACTCCGGAGTCGGCACTACTTCCCTCGCCATTGGTAAGAAGATTGAAGGAGCCATCGGCCAAGGACTCGAAGGCAACGTCATCGAAGCATATAACTTCTGCGTGATGAACTATTCCCCCGGCGACCAGATTATGTGCTTTGGTTTCTCGAGAGGCGCGTACACGGCTCGTACTATTGCCGGGTTGATTTCCGATGTTGGTATTTGCAGCAAGCAGGATCTCAACCGTTTCCCAGACCTCTGGGAGGCTTACAAGAACCGACCGCAAAGGGGAGAACGGTTCTATTGCAGTGATCGCTGGTTTGAGTGGATGGAGGGTAAGGCTGATGAGCACCAGGGCGCTAAAGGTGAGGACTTTGTTTTTGCGGAGCGCGCTAAGGGTGACTGGGCTCAGCCAGGCTCTCGGATTGTGGAGGTTGTTGGTGTTTATGACACCGTTGGTTCCATTGGCTTGCCTGCAGTGCTTGGTGTTAAATTGCCATCGAAGTGGTTGTGGTGGGCGGATCAGGCTGGATGGCAGAATGTTACACTTTCAGCAAGTAAGACCCCTCTTCTTTGGTCATCGATTGCTGAGATACTGACTATGGCTTCTTAGATGTCAAACATGCTTTCCAGGCTTTGGCTCTCGATGAGCACCGCGAGGCCTTTTCACCCACGCTATGGTATCTCCCGAGATTCGGCGAAGCTAAGGCGAGCGATATCGAAGCACAGAAGATAGTTATCGAAGAAAAAGCTGAAGAATGGGACAAGCTGTTGCAAGCTGCAATCGACCTCAAGTCGAGTGGAAAGGCTACTGACAAGGAGGTCAACGATGCTGCCGTCGAGCTTAACAAAGTGGCAAGAGCCTTGAACCAGGCGAGTCGCGAGCTTTTGCGGATGGAAGACGATGTAAACCACCAGCTCAACCCTCGTACGCTAAAACAGGTGTGGTTCCCCGGCTACCACATTCACATTGGTGGCGGCTCGAACACAACCCTGAAGAAAGAAGGTGACATGGAAGAGATGTCCAACATCACCTTCTCATGGATGCTGGACCAGATCAAACCCTTCCTATTCTTGAACGAGGAATACCTATACATTGAAAGAGGCGATAGGGATCGCGAAATCTCGACCATTCCCGAGGACCCTCTGGAAAACGAGTCCTGGGGATCATGGCTTGGACGCAATGCCGCAGCAACAGCCTCTGCAATCCGTCACCCCTTCACAGCAGCCGTCAAGCCCGTCCAGAAATTCCGCAAATACGGCTGGGGAACCGGTAACCTGGAAGATAGCTTCACACCTTTATACTACCTCAACGGATCTTTGCGACGCACTCCCGGAAATGAAGTTCTGGACAGCAACAACCAGCCACTCGGTGATACCTGCGAGTTCATCCATCCGGTTGTTGGGTACAGGGTGAAGACGAAGGGCTACAAACCCATTGGTGGTGCGCATTACTTCCGCTATCAGACGACGTACAAGGATGCGAAGGATCATGATAAGGAGAAGCCGTGCTTTGAGTACGAGATCGGTAATGCACGCAGGCCATTGCGTGAGTGGCAACTGGGTGGACCTGATTCTTATGAGAGGCTGGCTATTGCTGGCGAGGAGGCTTACGAGTATGTCGCCGAATTGGATGAGGCGTTGGGGGTCAAAAAGACCCCTGGGTTCTGTGGGGGTGATTTTCAGCAGGAAAGATTTACCCAGGGTGGATTTCAACCCGTTCCATTCTCTCAAGGAGGATTTAAGCAGAATGGCTTTCAAGAGCAAAGGGATTTCCAATCGACCGGCTTTGAAAGCAAGCGCTTCCAAATGACTTCGGGGGAAACCTTGATTGAGGAAACGGTGACTCGAGGGTGATTGGGGTGTGGAACTATATTGCCAAATATCCGGATGGCCCCCGTATATGATTATTTCACAATTTAATGTTTATATCAGTTGCTTCTGACCTTGGGGCCTCGGGAGGGCCAAACCCCGAATTGACATAGCAACGAGGTGAGACGAAAGACGGACTCGCTTGTGCGCCGAAGGAGCACACAGGTGCAGCTCCAACCTTGGAAAACTTGCCCTTAGTATGGCATAGAGAAAGTACCGAGAAAGCCTCAGAAATGGCCTAAAAATAGGCCAGGAGCCGGTTCACACATGGACATGTGTGCCACTGAACCCTGTTTCTCGCGAAAACAAGCATTGTGGAGTGCATTTGGCTGGATAGGTGACGTCGAACGGTAGCCCTATGACCCCACAGGGCTGAAATTCTCAATCTCCATTCTGAGCTAGTCCAGTCCTCCAGTTTTTTCCAGATGCTCTGCATTTAGTGAAAGCTAAGATCTACGTCATCGCTGAGGGGAATATATCCATGGAACTTAACTAGATCTGAGATGTCCGTACCTCGGCCTGTACCTGTTCCTTTTCTTCTGCTTTTTGTTATTTTCGTTATCTCTGTTTTCTTCCTCTTGAAGCGCAGATATCAATATACTATGGTCCCACGCAAGGTCTACGAGCTATGTCACCAGCCAGAGACCGTCACCTCGGAGTTAGCGCGCGACCCGTCGCAATGTCCGACAAAGCTCTTCCACAAACTCTTCGAAGGTCACCATCTATCACCTCTACCCAAACATGGGTCAGATTCGAGCTCAGAATCAGCATCGGAATATGAAAAGCTAGACGACTTACAAAAAGCTCGCGCATGTGGAAATTTTGGATCTGCCGAACCGAGCAATCTCTTCTTACAGGTAATTTCCTTGGATCATTTCACTAGGTAAAATCTAACTCCATCCCCTACAGATCTACCATGATGCCTTATGTTCCTTAGAAAAGAACCCCACGTCGGGGGTTGTCTCTCCCCAACTGATGGGAAGTACCGGCGTTGTACCACTAACCATTGTCGCTCCATTACCCGATCTCTGCCGCCATTTAGCGAATTGCATTGCACGCGCCCAACATGAAGTCTTCTTGGGGACCAATTTTTGGGTTTACTCGAATGCGTCGACTTTAGTGACGAATGCTATGCGGGAACTTTCTAAGCGGGCAGGTGAACGAGGTCGGAAGGTCGTTATGAAGATGGTATATGATCGTGGTGATCCTCGTCAGGTGTCTCCCCTATAATCTGGTTCCTATAATGGATGTACTTGTGAGACAGGACTGATATATCAGCAGGCATGGGAAAACCGGCTCAGCGTCCATGAGGACCAGTACACCGGCGGGAAAGTGAAACTTCCCCCAGCGAGCGAGATCCCCAATGTTGATCTCCAGGTTATCAACTTCCATCGGCCGATCTTTGGGACATTCCATGCGAAGTTTACTGTCATCGATCGACGCATGGCACTGCTGCAGAGCAGTAACATCCAGGACAACGACAATGTCGAGATGTTGGCTCATATCGAGGGTCCCATCGTGGATAGTTTTTATGATGCTGCTTTGCTTTCTTGGGGAAAGGTTCTGGAACCTGCACTCCCCCTTTTGAATTCTCCTGCTGCGGATGCTCCTATCCCAAGCTATGAGGAGAAGCGTAATGGTGCTTCTGCTGAGAGTGGTGCTCAGGTTCTTCCTCAGCATACTGTCAAGTCCGAGCATTATGATCTTGATCTCGAACATGAGGCCGAAAGAGTTAATGATAGCGTTATCCCGCGAGGAGAAGAGAAGCCCACGCAGACCGTTAGCCGTCATCTCAGTATGTCCCCGGTGCCCAGCTGATAGTTTATGACCATTTCTGACATTAAACCAGGTACAACAATACAACCTGACACGATAGGCGACGCACCAGACACCGACCAAGACCCCATCTTTACACCATACAGAGTCCTCCCCCACCACGAACCCGTACCAATGGCCCTCGTAAACAGAGAGCCATTCGGATGTAAGAATCCATTCCAATCCCCATCAATTCCAGCCTGCCTAACACTTGGAAGCCCCAAACCACAGCAACTCCCAGACCCCCCAAAACTCAGCCTGGATCTCAGCAATGAACCACGCAACCCACTCAATCCTAATCCAAACCCCAAACATGAACGCTGAACCCCTCCTTGAACCCCTCCTGAACGCAGTCCGCCGCGGCGTTATTGTCTCCTGCTATCTCTGTCTAGGCTACAACGACGCAGGCGAGCTCCTCCCTTTCCAGAATGGGACGAACGAGATGATCGCGAATAGACTTTACAACGCCCTCCAGTCTGATGAGGAGAAGGCGAGACTGAGAGTTTTCTATTACGTTGCCAAGGATCAGACGATGCCTATTCATAACAGTTTTAAGAAGAGGAGTTGCCATATTAAGTTGATGGTTGTTGATGAGCAGATTGCTATTCAGGGTGGGTATTCCATTTCCAATACCTTAATATATGACAGGTAGTATTGCGACTTGGATTGTTATCGCTAACATTATTTCTCTCTCCTACCAGGCAACGGAAACCTCGATACACAGTCCTTTTTCCACAGCCAGGAAATCAACGTTCTTATCGATTCATCGGTGGTTTGTCGTATTTGGCTGGAACTTATTGGTCGCAATCAGAATACTGCTAAGTATGGTGCTGCTAGTGCTAAGGATGGATGCTGGCATCATCCTGAGACTGGTGACATTCCGCCTGGTTCTATTGGGACTGATCCTGGGAGGTTTAGTTGGGCGAAGGGGTTTGTTGGTGCTGTACAGCGTGTGAGAGGTATCGGTGGGTTTTGAGACAGCTTTAGCTATGGACTCCGAGATTATTTCTTTCTATATGTTGTGTGATCTTCATGACATGTTGCTTATTTGCTCATTACTGGATATATATTTCGGCATGATTTGCTATCTTGCTGGGTTATATAGGGCTGTTAACACCAAATCAAAACTTCAAATCATTGAATAAAGTTGCCTAATAAAGCAAGTAAAGACAAATATGACTCCAAAACTTGAGGTAGCACATCATCCTAATCCTTTCAAGAGACATACATGTACAACCGGATCATTCCAGATATGCACCGAAGTCCTCCAGGGCTCTACTAGATGAAGAAATCACCAATTCACCACCATTACACTCTCGTACCAAAATCTTACCTCCTGAAGCCCAAAATGCCAAACCCCTACGATAAACCAATAATGGACATAGTGGACTACGTCTACAAGCACACCCTCGACGAAACCGACGAAAAGATATGGAGCAGCGCGCGAACAGCCCTCCTAGACGCAATGGCCTGCGCAATCTCAACAGCTGCAACAAGTTCCGAATGCATTCGACTCCTCGGTCCCGTTGTTGAAGGGACGACTGTACCGGATGGGTTTCGCGTACCTGGGACGGCGTTGGTGGTTGATCCAGTTACTGGGGCTTTTGGGATGGGGGTTTTGATTCGGTATTTGGATTTTAATGATGCGCTGGGTGGTGTTGAGTGGGGACATCCTTCTGGTATGTTGTTCACGATGATTACGATTATATTGTTATTTGATGATTTGGATGTATGATGCAGGGCTAATATTTTGAATTGTAGATAATCTCGCTGCTATCCTTCCAGTTATGGATTGGTTGGCTCGTTCATCTGCTTCTGGGCGGAGGGTCCATAAAGGCCCGCCGTTAACGATGCAGACGCTTTTGATTGCACTTGTCAAGGCATACGAGGTACAGGGGTGTTATCAGATGCAGAACGCTTTCAATGCCTATGGGATTGACCATGTAGTTCTCGTTAAACTGGCATCCGCTGCCGTTGTTTCTTGGTTGCTTGGGTTGAGTGAGGAGCAAGCCATGGCGACCATTTCGCATGTCTGGATGGATGGTCATCCGAACCGGGTGTACCGGGCGGGTGCTAATACTATCCCGAGAAAAGGGTGGGCGGCGGGTGATGCGGCGAGGAGAGCTGTGCAGTTGGCTCTTATTGTTGAACAGGGCCAGCCTGGGTCGCCCGGTGCTTTGAGTGCGAAGCCGTGGGGGTTCTGGGAGCGGACGTTTGGTGAGGCGGAGTTTAAGTTCCCGCGACCATTTGGGTCTTGGGCGGTGCAGAATGTGTTATTCAAGACTATGCCCGTAGAAGGGCACGCGATCTCGGCGGTGGAGGCCGCCATATTGCACGCTCGGCTGTTTCGACAAAAGGGGCTGTCCGATCCTCTTGGGCAGATCAAACAGATTGATCTTAGAACAACTGCAGCTGCGTATTTGATTGTGAACAAGCAAGGTACGCTGCACAATGCTGCTGACCGTGACCATTGCATTCAGTATGTTGTCGCCTTGGCTTTCTTGAAGGAAGGCCCGCCAGAGGCTGCAGACTACTTAGACAAGAGCCCTTGGGCAACCAGAGAGGAGTTAAGATCGTTGCGAGAGAGAATCATGGTGCGTCCTGACTCGAAGCTTACACAGGATTATTTTGATCTGGATAAGAAGAGCATCGGCGCAGGAATGACGGTCCATCTGGTAGATGGCTCCTCCATGCCTGAAATCTTGGTAGAATACCCCGTGGGACATGCACGGCATCCTCGAACACCGGCAGCGGCACAGAACAAATTTTTCCAGAACATGGGGCAGATGTTCTTAGCAGCGGAGATCGGTCGCATATTGGGGGCGGTTCAAAAGCCAGGTCTGCCAGTCTCAGACTTTGTGGATCTGTTTGTTCCGACGGGAAAGGCGAGACTGTAGATGACCAGACAGACTCGGAGCCATGAATGTGTGATGGCGCAAGCCGACAGTATCGATGATTATCTCAATACCTTAATCGATTCTGCCGACTCCTTGTAATGTCAAATAGACATCAGTGCCCCATCCCCAAAGACTCTGCACGGCGATACTACCACCGAAGTATTCAGCGTAAGCTCGGCTCAAGGGCAATCCATAACCAAGACCCGCAATACTGCTGAGATGGCCGCTGCTGGCAGAGATAGTATTCAAAGCATCCATTCCACCATTATCAGAGGATTGGAAATCCATATCCGAGAATGTCGTAAAACTATACGACCAGATATGAGGCAGAACCTCAGGCGGAATACCGCCACCACGATCACGGATGCGAATTGTGATGCTCTGAGACGATGGGGTCCAGTTCCCAATCGGTTCATTCGAGCTCCCTCTGTCGCTTTCCACATCAAGCTCAAAGCCGACATCGGTATCGCCCTGAACGGGACGCTCATTTCCAGGGACATCTGGCGCAGCAGCGATCGTCACTTCGATGGGTTCACGCTCGTTCCCGTTTTCGATGGTTGCCCGAAATGCGTTCTTCAATAATTCCGTAATGATGTACTCGACGTGCACAGGTACGTGAGCGAACGAAGCCTCAGGCTGGCCTCCAATCTTCAAGGTCGGTCGCACGCCATACTTTAGCTCGCAGATTTCTCCTACAAAGTCTTCACACAGTCGGATGATTCTTGCTGGCTGCAACGCCGTGTCAATGACTCCGATGTAGTTGGATGGGATCTTGCTCTGCTGTGTTGGTTCATCTGCTGTTTCAGCAGGCGTATCGCTCAGAGGCTGAGAAGCATAATGAAGAGCCAGATGTTGCTCGGCAATCAACCGCGTGCCGATACGAGCGCGCAGATGCGTGTCCAGAAAGCGTGTGACGTCGGCTGGGCTGACGTATTTCCTGCACTCTAGGAAGCCACGTGCGAGGACTGGGATTGTGTTTGTGTGTGTCTGTACAAGGTCGGCAAGCACATCTCCAAACTGATTCTCCTCTTCGAGGGTTGTGATTCGGCGTTGCTGATACGGTATGAGGGTCGACAGCGAGTGGACGTAATTATGGTAGATTTTAGAGACATGGGGATTTGATACGACAATGTATGGCAGGTTTCGCAGGGCTTGAATCCGAGAAGCCAGGCGGGCGGGCAGCAGTGACAGGGTGAAGTTGGCCGAAGCTAAAAGTGCGTCTTTGGACAGTGGTGGACGCCCGTGTCTAAATTGGGTAGAATTAGCACTTGGCTCTTTCAATTTGAATGTAAGCAACTCACTTGAGTAAGTCTGCCAGTGTCAAAGCCCGGCGAGGACTGGCAGCCAGTTGCGCAACGTTGTCTTTGGCAACGTCGAATGGATGACCAGCCCAATTTTGACCCTGTGATGTGGACGATTGGCGTACGAGGAGTCGCGTAGCCGGCAAAGCCCGACAACCAGGCCTAGACAACATGGCTATTGGCGTTGCCGTTGCGATGTGTGGTTGAGAGGAGAGAGGTGGGAGATAACGAGTGAGGCGGTGACCGCAGATCTGCGGGTATCGTCGGTCCAACATCTGTACTTGCGCTAGATCGGCATAATATTGGTGATCGAAGAAGATGTTTGCAGCTCTCAGTATGAGTGATACACGGTCGCACTCTTATGTCCTACAGTTGTACTCTACAAGCTCATAATTCATGAAATTGGTTCCATATCCATGGGTGCCTGTACCTCGCATTCGGAAGCTGGCTAATCATAAGTGCCTGGCATCACGGAGGAAAGCAGGTCGTGTATTGGTATCATATCATCTCGCTGAAGGAAGAATAAAAAAAGAATAAAAAGAACCCAGGGTATCCAGCTCTCGCATTTCCGTTCGGTCCATCAGTGGTCGTAGGGCAGATCGTCTCCGGTGCAATGCAAGCTCTTTAGCCCGGGGAAGAGCTTGTCGCATTCATAAGGAGGACTAGTTGGTGTTGACCACGCCATCCTGCTCGACATGGATGTGCTCGTTCGACTCAAGGGTCTGAACTTGGTCATCGGGGAACGCGACACTGTAGCTCCGGTCAGCATCCTAGTCCGCGGGAACCATTCGTAGTCGAGGCGAGATAACAAAGCCGCAGTACTCACGTGAACCCTTTGATCAGGCTGTATTCATGCTGGATGACACCGCCCTTCTCCTGAGCGGTCTCCTTGGCCCTTCAAGGAAGCGGGTTAGTAGTGTAGTGTCAGAGAGAGGGGCAATGCGACATACTTTTGAAGTTCCTCGGCGGGAGCGTCGGCCTTGAGGGTGATCTACAAGTTTCAAGTTTGTCAGTATGGAGCTTATCTGAAGCTTCCAAGAAAGATCGAGACTCACGTTGAAGACAGGCATGTTGAGTGACGTGATAGATATGACGGGAAGTGTGAAAGAGAGAAGTGGGGAGGGGAAAGGTGATGTTTTATAGGAGAGGGGCGGGGATTGCCTTTTGAGGAACCTCTGGGACTACACAGGCAACTACTGTACCCTACCCATCTTCTTTTTCTTACATCTTACATCTTACACCCTACAACCTACACCCTACGCCATACACCATACACCCAATCTTACCTTGGCTGCCTGGAGCCCCAAATCCCGAGGGATGTCAGTCTGACATGGCTGTGGCATCGGTGGCTGAAGCAGGAACTCAACAGTAGACTGTCACATTGATCCCCTGCAAGGGGGTAAGGGGGCACTGCAGATGTGTACGTTGATGTGACGGCAATGACATCTCCCGATGACGAAGGCGGGGCAGTCACGTGCGCTGCGAGACATACTTGCATTTGTTCCATAACTATTATTTTATTTTCATACTCCAACATATCCATCTTCTTCACGAGCTGGCATCTTCATGCCATGCATACCCTGGTATTTTGGGCACTCTGGGGACTTCCATCCATCTAGGACCTTATCATCAGCCAATTGGTACACCTCCACACCCAGCGGGCGACAAGTGGCCCCCATATCACCCTCCTTATCATCCCACCCCCAGTTGGAAAGATCACCTGAGGCAAATTAGCAGTGCAAACATTGTAGGATGAGCAGTTACATACCACCAGGGCATGCAGACAACGCGCATAGAACATCTACCTCTGCAAAGAACTCAAAGTATTCGCCCGCCTTTGCAGGGGATGTCTCCATGAAGTACTTCCCCTCCTCATCCAGCCCCGTCACTTGAAACACATTCAAGACATCATGGACATCCAACTCAGTCAGCCCATAGGGAGCCACAGACCGGGTCAGGTTTGAGTGGCAGTGGAAGTCAAAGGTCTCCCCACCCATAAGTAAGTTGACGTAGGGATCACAGCGAGTACCCATCAAGTCATGCACCCGTCCTCCAAACCGCGTAGTCCCGAATACAACCTCTGGCTTTCGCTTTCCATCTGGCCCAAGCACGTTATGCAGCTGCCCGCCGCCCAGCGAATCACCAGTGATCGTCACGAGGGGCCGCAGATATGGCAGGTTCGACCACAACCGGTCACCCACTGAGACGTGGGAGGCATGGATTTGACGGGTACGCGCCGCCCACATCCGTTCTCGGGGGTTGTTCGCGTTCCAGATATTCAAGTCGCCTACCTGAGGTCCCTTCGGTGTGGTCAGGCGGCAGATGGAGCCAGCAGGAACAATCCACGCTTGACCGGAACAGGGTCTGATAGTGAATGATTCCTTCGGAATACGCGCAGACGGCGTAGATGCCGTTTCGGAGATTGAGCGGTAAAGCTGTGAGGTCGCATGCACGCCCGAATCGGGTGGTGCTGTGTAAGCTGGGGGTGGTCTGCGAGACATTATGCACTTGTTTGTGGGGTGTAGAGGCGGGGTGTTGTACGAGGATTGAGACATGAAAGGTTCGCACAATCTGAAGGCGATATGCTGCACATTTATACGAAAGCGGGGGTTCGCGATATACTATAGTCCCCGAAAATAGGGCTAGCCGGGAGGGGAAACTACAGCCATAGATAGGAATGCTCCGGTTAGACAAGTACCATTTAGTCAGGAGAATGGCTAAAGCCAATGCTTGTGGGGAAAGGCGTTCAGCGTCGGCCCGATGAGGAGGAGGGTTGGAGAACTGCTTATCTTAGCTTATCACCGGCCCGGGAACGATAACACTAGTCCCTTCTTAGATGGATTCATGCCTAAGGCTGGAATATGGCGCTAAACCACATCGGGAGACTTTTCACCGCGCCGGGATCCAGGTATTTCCGCTCCGACAAAATAATTTTGGGCCAAGCAGTTGCAGGCTCACTTTACCTCGACTGCTCTTGCCTTCAATTTTCTCTGATATTAGAGAGGAGCCGTGAGGTCTTGCGCCTCACTATTGACAGTATGGAGCAACAGTCGAACAGGTCGCATCGGCCTGCAAAGGAGAAGAAGAAATATGAAGGTACGAGATCGCTCCGATGTGAGAGCTGCGAACTTTCCAAATCGACCTTTGCTAATTGCTACTTACTTTTGTACAGGTGCCAATCCAAAGGCCTTTGTCACAGCCAGGCCCGGCAAGCTCAACAAGCAGGCGGCGCGATCACACGACGTACGTACAAGAAATTTTTCTCCACCAATCGAAGCTAACCTGACTTCTCCTCTAGGTCAAGGAAAAGAGACTCCATGTCCCCCTTGTGGATCGCATGCCCGAGGAGGCTCCTCCCACCATCGTTGCAATCGTTGGACCCCCGGGAGTTGGCAAGACCACTTTGCTCAAATCTCTAATCCGTCGCTACACCAAGCAAACCCTCAGCTCGCCGCAAGGCCCGTTGACCGTTGTTACGACCAAGCGCAAGCGTCTCACTTTCCTCGAATGCCCGTCCGACTCTCTCGCAGCTGCCATCGATGTCTCGAAGATCGCGGACATTGTGCTGCTCATGATTGACGGAAACTTTGGATTCGAGATGGAGACTATGGAGTTCTTGAACGCCTTGTCAACCGCCGGTATGCCAGGCAACGTCTTTGGTATCCTTACTCATCTTGATCAATTCAAGAAGCAGAGCACCCTGAAGGACGCAAAGAAGCGCCTCAAGCACCGTTTCTGGAGCGAGCTCTATTCCGGCGCCAAGCTGTTCTACTTGTCTGGAGTTATCAACGGCCGTTACCCCGATCGTGAAGTGCACAATCTGTCCCGGTTCTTGTCGGTCATGAAGAACCCTCGTCCGCTCGTCTGGCGCAACTCCCACCCTTACTCCCTCGCCGATCGCTTCTTGGATATCACCCCGCCTACTCAGATTGAGGAGAACCCGAAGTGTGACCGCACAGTTGCTCTCTACGGTTACCTTCGCGGTACCAACTTCCCAGCGCATGGTGCTCGAGTCCATGTTCCCGGTGTTGGTGATTTGACTGTCGCTGGCATTGAGGGCTTGCCTGATCCATGCCCAACCCCCTTCATGGACCAGCAGATCGCTAAGGCGACAGGAAAGTCAAAAGCCCGCAAACTGGGTGAAAAGTCAAAGCTGCTTTTCGCTCCGATGTCCGATGTTGGTGGTGTCTTGGTTGACAAAGATGCCGTCTACATCGATGTCAAGACCAATACTTTTGACCGTGATTCGGATGAAGACTCAGAAGACGAGGACCGCCGCGGTCTTGGTGAGCAGCTTGTTGTGAACCTCCAGGGTGAGCGCAAGATGCTTGGTGAGGGTGATCAGGGTGTCCGTCTGTTCCGTGGTGGCGAGGCTATCGCTCAAGCGGATGATGATGAAACAGGTCGGAAGGGTCAACGCCGCGCGCGCATTGCCGAAACCGAACACGATGATCAAGAACTCGACGAAGATGATGTTTCCGAGAGCGAGGAGGAAGGTCAAGATTTCGACGAGGACATGAGCGATGATGATGAAGGCGAACTTGACATGTCAGCACCGGATGACTTTGAGGCTCGCTTCAAGGCCAAGCAAAACGGGAAGGTCGGAAAAGCTGGCGAAGAGGAAGATTTGGCATTCGCTGACAGTGACTCCGATCTTGGCTCCATATCTTCCGTCGAAGACCAGGAACTCGAGAGCGGCGATGAAGATGAAGACGAGGAGGATGACAATGAGGAGGATGAAGACGACGAAGAGGATGAGGAGGGCAATGTGCGATGGAAGGATAACATGCTTGCCAACGCTAAAGCTCTTCACGGAAAACGTCCCCCATTCCGAGTCACCGACCTGTCGAGAATGATGTACGACACTTCAATTACCCCGGTCGATGTCGTAAAGACGTGGCGTGGTGAGGACTCTGACGACGAGGAAGAGGAAGATGGAACCGCCGACGACGAGGGCGATGAATTCTTCAAGAAGACAAACAACGAGAAGAAAGACCAGGCCGACTTCCGTGCCGTCCCCGAGTACGACTACGACGAGCTGGAGCGCAAGTGGCGGGATGAGGAGTTGCTTGAATCTATCAGATCTCGCTTCGTCACTGGTAAGCTGGGCGGAGGCGGCTCAGATGATGAGGACATGGACGACGACCTCGACGAGGATGACGAAGATGAGGGCGATGGTGACTACGAGGACTTGGAATCTGGCGAAGTCTTTAACGGCATCAAGGATGACGATAACGAAGACGACGAAGATGATGAAGAGAAGGGCGACGATGAGCCCAAGGAGCCAGAGGATCTTGAAGCCGAGCGTGAGCGAAATGCCAAGAAGAAGGAAGAGCTTAAGCTTCGCTTTGAAGAAGAAGATCGGGAAGGATTTGGAAACGCGAAGGACGGGACGCGTGATGGCCTAGAAGGCGAGTTTGGCGAAGACGACTGGTATGATTTGCAGAAGGCGAAGATGCAAAAGCAGACTGATATCAACCGTGCCGAATTCGAGAACCTCGACCCTGCCTCGCGCACACGTGCTGAAGGTTACAAGGCCGGTACATACGCTCGGATCGTCCTCGAGAACGTCCCCTACGAGTTCGTCTCCAAGTTCAACCCTCGCTTCCCTGTCATCGTTGGTGGTCTCTCTCCCACTGAGGATCGCTTCGGCTACGTGCGGATTCGTATCAAGAGACACCGTTGGCACAAGAAGATCCTCAAGAGCAACGACCCGTTGATCTTCTCGCTTGGTTGGCGACGCTTCCAGACCATGCCTATCTACTGTACCACGGACAGTCGGACAAGAAACCGTATGCTCAAGTACACCCCTGAGCATATGCATTGTTTCGCTACCTTCTACGGCCCTCTGGTCGCGCCCAACACTGGTTTCTGTTGCGTGAACTCGTTCTCGAACAAAAACCCCGGTTTCCGTATTGCTGCGACCGGTGTTGTTGAGAGTGTCGATGAGCACACTGAAATTGTCAAGAAGCTCAAGCTCACTGGTCACCCTTACAAGATCTTCAAGAACACCGCTTTCATCAAGGACATGTTCAACTCTTCCCTCGAAATTGCCAAGTTCGAGGGTGCATCCATCAAGACGGTCTCTGGTATTCGCGGTCAGATCAAGCGTGCCCTTGCCAAGCCTGATGGTTGCTTCCGTGCTACCTTCGAGGACAAGATCTTGATGAGTGACATTGTCTTCCTGCGTGCCTGGTACCCCATCAAGCCTCACCGCTACTACAACCCCGTGACCAACCTGCTCGACCAGGTTGAGGGTCAGAAGGGCGACAATGGATGGCAGGGTATGCGTTTGACCGGTGAGGTCCGCCACGCCCAGGGAATTCCCACGCCCCAACTCAAGGACTCTGCCTACCGCCCCGTCGAGCGTCAAGCCCGTCACTTCAACCCCCTCCGCGTGCCCAAGCAGCTGGCCGCCGAGCTCCCCTTCAAGTCTCAGATCACCAAGATGAAGCCCCGTAAGGACCAGACATACATGCAGAAGCGAGCCGTTGTCCTGGGAGGCGAGGAGAAGAAGGCCCGCGATCTCATGCAGAAGCTCACCACCATGCGCAACGAGAAGCAAGCCAAGCGTTCTGCCAAGCAGGAAGAGCGCCGCAAGGTCTACCGTGCTAAGGTAGCTGAAGGCCTGGAGAAGAAGGCTGAGCGTGAGAAGAGAGAGCGCAATGATTACTGGCGCAAGGAGGGCAAGAAGCGAAAGAACACCGATGAAGAGGGTGGTGGTGGCCGCGGCAAGAAGCGTAAGTGATCTATTCGTTTTGGGCATGATTGTTCTACATGGGTCTTTCTTTGCATAAATGGCGTTTGGACCCAAAATTACCTATGTACCTACATACACTGAATGTTATCATAACTACTCCTGCATCTGCCTCTACACCCTCGGTTCTCTCCCCGGCTTTACTCTGCCCCTCTTTTTCCCGAATTTATATCTGGTCACATAGTAAACACGGTTTCAATAGCGCACTACAAAGTGAAAGCATCAAGCACCCCGGGTTCGAATTGTACCCCTGCCCCCTAGCAGGGGAAGATCAGCGCCCCTTCCATGGATACCACACCTCCCAGCCCTAACTCGGCCAATATCAAACATCTATACAATCTCACTTTTTCCTCACTCTTTCCTCATAGCAGACTTAGTTTTGACTCACGTAGACCTATATTAACTTGACTCGTTGTCCTCGTTCAGCTTTCCTATTCTCCATCCTACACATCTTTCATCAACTTCCGTCTCATTTTTCATCAAGTTTCATCAAACCTTCTTATATACACACACTTAGCAATCAACCAATCATCTCATCAACATGGCTCCCATCGACCTGTCTGTCCGCTCTCATCCGGACTATTACGACAATCCAGAGAAGGAGGAATTCCTAGGCTGGTACATTTTCGGTTGGGTTATGGTTGGCCTTGCTGCTATCATTCTGGCATTCATGTATGTACCTTTCCTATCTACCCAGGCATGTAAAGAGAATTAAGATACTAACTAGCTTCCAGATGGGCTAAGTGCAAGGACAAGCTTATGCCCAAGCTCCAACAGTGCAAGGAGGATTTGGGGGAAAAGATGACGTGGAAATCATCGGAGGCCTCCGAGGTCATTGGTAAGACTCATACCCCATCGTCATTTTTTGGAGTGTTTCTTGTGTTGACTCTGTCTTCAGCGAAGCCGAAGTCGGCTCATGTGGCTAATCACCACACCCAGGAGGTCGCTGGGGTCGATCGCATCACCGCTGATTTGACCCCGGAGTATCTCAAGAAGACCACTGCCGTTATGGGGTGTCTCTAGGGGATAGTTGGGTAGATGGTGGGTGGGGTGAGGACAGTCTGTGTATGGACTGGGCCCGGGGACTTTTATACTCTTTTCTTTTGTCTTTTTTTTTCCCCCTGTTGTCGGTTCTTGGTTTCTATATGCTCACTTGTTTTCTCTTCACAGTGACTTTCATTTATTTTTCTGGCATTTGTTTCTGAGTTTCTCGAATTTGAACGCATGTTGCATTAGTTTCCGTCGTCATTTTCCTCATCGGAGTTGAGTCATTGCTTCCAAGTTTATTTCCATGACTAACAAACATATGTCGTTTCTGTTTGCAAGCTCAAAATGTATTCTTTTTCTCCTTTGTAGACTTGTAGCTATAGTAGATGTGGATACTGTCGATGTATAGACAACCGTGAATATCTCCGTAGCCTAAACCCCTCACACCCATTCCCAATTGCAAATGTCTATTAGCTCTCTAAAGATACAGTTGAAGCCTCTTTCCTGTACTTCCTCGTCACCAAATGCACTCAATGTAGTCTAGTCGCATCGACAAGCCACCACGTGACCGCGCCTCGCACGCGTCGCCGCAGATGGAAAGCCGCCGTCCCTCAACCACCCCAGTTTATTCGCTAGCAGGCTGTGGCGCTTCTTTAATTGTTCTCTCAAAGCCCTTGTCACCTCCAATCCCTTCGACCCTGGCTATTCATCCGGGGTGGAGACCTGTTTTGTGCTGTCGCAACCTTGCGCGTGCTAGTCGGTCGCCACTCGATCGGGCAGATGCTCCTGGTTCCGGCGTCCACCACCCGCGCGTGTTGAGATCCCGACTGTCCCTTAGTGCATCCCGGTCTCTTCACGTTCCCAGTCTCGATGCGGTGACTAGACAGGTGTTGAGAGCGGCCGCGTAAACTCGCGATTAAGCTAGGTCGCGTGCATTTATCAGCGCTATCCCATATCCATCTTTTAATTCCTCTCACTCTTGACAATGGACGGTCGCGACGCTTCGAGTCGCGGAGCGCATGCGGAGAACCGTGCGAACGCCCCCGTGAATCACGCGACACCTACAGTCCCTGTCGAGACTCAGAGAGCGCCATTGTCACTACGTGTAGATGGTTTGAGCGCCGTTGCTGTCGCTTCTGGCGAGGGCGACTCGACCCCAACCTATATCGAATCGGAGCGCGGTAGTGTTACTTCGGATGGTCGACGACCTGACCTTTACTCCGCTAGTACCGTCACAGACTCCCTGTCCAGTCTTCCTTCGTCCAATGATACCAGCCGATTTTCAGAACTTGGCAACTCGTATACGTCGAATGAACATGGGTCAGTACCACAAAACGATCAAAAGTCTTTACAATCGGCAATGGCGCCGCAGACACAGCCGGTGAATGGGAATGTCGCAGAACGGTGGCAGCCCTCACTACCAACAATAAAGGCTGGCAATGGGTCACCTCCATGCTTGCCAAAGCATTCGCGCACAAAGTCGAACTTTGATGGGCTGGCTCCAGGGCAGAAAAGAACAGCAACTGGGGATATCAAGCCCGTTTCATTAGATCCCCCCGCGACCCACAGTGATGCGAATGGAGCTACGCGGCGACGTTCAAAAAGCACTGGCTCGTCGGTTTACGGAAGTAGGATTGCGCAGGTATTTGATTCTCTCAATCCCCTCCAAAGACCTATAGCTCATTTATAATACCCAGCTATCGGTTCACATCCGTACGCGTCTATCATACGCGGCGGCAAAAGTGGAGAAAGAGAAAGAGAAAGCCCGACTATCACTTGAAGCTGGCCCTCACCCCACACTCCGCACATATCACAGCGCATCTCCATTGAGCACCGCACCAAGTGACGTTGCATCAGCACCAGAAATAGACCCGCCATTTCTTTCACACCAAAGCTCCAGCTCCTCCAACGGAAACTCCAATTGTTTCCCGAGTCATAACCGCTCACGATCAGCATTCTCATCTCCTAACCTCCTATCAATTCCTAAACTAGCACCTCCTGTTGATATCATCTCATCTAATGGCGACAACCGACGCCGTCGACCAAACCCTAATGCTATCTCAAACCCTCTTAATCACAGCCCCGTCCGCCGTCACCGACGGCACCATTCACACCAGGAGCACGGACTAAACCGTCCAGTCCTAGGTTCTGAAACTCCCTCCCTCTCATCAACCACACATGCACCAACTTCCACCCCGAACGGGTTCTATCGACCCCGCACCAATTCCCAAAACACATCAATGGAACAAGACGCCATTGAAACCCTCATGTTCATGTCCAGTCCCGAGAACTCAGGATACCGCTTCAGTCCTCGGCCACTACAAGCCGCAAGCACACAAAGCAGTCTAAACGAATCAATCAACACCAGCAATGGCACCACTCACAATGGAAGCCAAGGCTCGCAAAGCTCCGGCTCCTACAGTGGCCGTGGATACGAAACGAAATCGGGACTGGAAGCCCATGCCGGCGATGACATTGATCGCCTTTTGGATCAGATGGATAGTGATAGCGAGGATGAGGGGCGGTATGCGTCTTACCGTCCAGCTATTAGTGGCGCACATCCTTTCAGAGGACATTATGGACGCCAGAGATAATTGCATTTATTGACTTCTCTGTTTGGCGGTTGCATGTAATGGTCAGTTGGAACCAGTTTGCATTCATTTTGGGCTTTTTGCATAGTGCATTGTCATGCTGTCATCATGAGCGGCGGGCTTTTGGATAGGACTAGCTTGCCGGATTGGCTGTATTGGAAATTTGAACTGGGCTGTCTGTTGGCCTAGTGTAAATCATAATATGCATTCAATTGGTTCTATATGCTTTTATGTGACTGTACCTCATAGGGTACTCTATATATTAATGTAAGTCTATGCTTTTCTTGTACACTGGTATCGGCACTTCAATACGTAGGCAATCAATGCGCAAGTTCCTGTGGTTTGGTTAGTCCCGAGCATATAGTACTGGAGGGGAGTTGATCACTTACGCTTGCCAACTTGCTCTTGGCTCGAATTTGAGGTCCGTAAAAGGCCAGAACCCATGGAACTAGAGTAAGAACAGCGCCCTATCCATAAACGTCAGTTATATGTTCTTCAAATAATAATCAAAACAGCTTACCAGTGCTCCCAGCAAACTGGATGCCTCCGGATATCCAAGATTGTTGAACATGGCATTCGTAACCAAGGGGAAGACACCACCAAGCAAGTTACGACCTGCAACCAGAAAAAAGTCAGTCAGTAAAGTATATCACCAAAACCAAACCAAAGCCCAAAACTTACAGCAAGACTGCGCAGCGATCGCTGAACTGGCATACCGATGATAAGTATCAGCCAGATAGTTGAAAGTCGCCAAATAAATCGAGAAAATGCCCATGGTAGCACATCCAACCGCCAAAGCCGGCACAATCCACGGCACAGACGGGAATGAAGTCCAACCAAACCAGAACAACCCAATAGGTAGTAAAATGGACTCGACGCAGACGAAATACAGTCGACCCTCTGCGGCGGTGGAGTGCAGACCGAAATGCTTGGCGACTCGCTCTTGGTAGATACTGATGATAGTGATGATGATAACGCCGACGCACATTGATGTGAAGACGGCGCCTGTTTGCTCGGTTGTGAAGTTGTGGTTTGTGCGGAAGATTAGGGGTACCGAGCTGAATTGGAGGTAGAGGACTGCCCAGCTGAAGGAGACCCAGAGGGAGAAGAAGAAGACGACTGGTTCGGTTAGGAGCATGTCTGGGGATTTGTTAGTGGGTGGTGATGAGGTTGGGATTGGGGTTGGGGTTAGGGTTTGACGTACGGAATGGTCGATACAGAGAGATCTGGACCATGCTTAGGATTGAAGCTCGTTGCTCGTCGCTCTTGACCTTCCATCTGATTCGTCGAATGCATTTCTCATCGGGGAATTCCTCGTTTGGGAGGATGACGCCGTAGTGGCCTGCTTCTTCGAGTTTTTCGTAGTACTTGTTCAAGGTCTTGGCTTTTCGGCTTAGCAGGACGCTGCCGCGGGTTTCTTTGAAGAAGAAGTAGATGAGCACGACGAAAGCTGCCGATACGATTGCGTGCGAGAAGTAGACCCAGCGCCAGGTGGTGTGGCTGACGATCACGCTGGAGATTAGTGGTGCTAGACCTGTGCCGAAGAGGGCTGATGCTGAGAAGAGAGCCATTGCTGTGTTACGGTCGTGGGCATGGTAGATGTCGCTGATGACGCCGCCGACCATTGTTGAGAAGGTTGCTGTAGAGTTTTTATTAGTATTTGAGGTTTTGACTTTGGTCGAGTATATACTCACAGCCACCCACGCCCTGGAAGAATCGAGCAACGCACAATCCGGCGAAGGAAGTTGTTCCTCCGCAGCCGCAGAGAGAGGCTATCATAGATTTTGTCAGTATATATCGAGAATATCAACGTGGATTTTGTTTCCATCACAAGACCTACCGACAAAGACAATACCACTTGCGATGAAGATCGGCCGCCGACCATTTAGCTCACTAAATGGGGCAAGTAGCATAGGCGCCAGAGCAAAGCCAATGCAGAAGATAGTAATGCTGAGGTTATACACAACAGCACTAATCCCCCATTCCACAGTCAACTCTTCCGAAGCAGGACTGACCTCACCAGCAGCATAACCAGCCAGCGCAGTAACCGCGCATGCAATGTAAGTCATCATGGACTTGCGCCATGTTGGCCATAAAAACGGCGAGATGTATTTCTCCAAGCTGGGCGCCTCAGGTGCTGGCGACTGGTTTGGACCAGGAGGCAAACTGATACACGGCGTTGGCAGGGCTGTTTCCAGTTCTAGGTATCGGAATTCGATATCTTGTGACTCAGTTTGGGACTCCGGGGACCCCTCGCGCTTCTCCATGACTGTCGACTCTTTGAGGGAGCCAGATGTCTCTGAAGCCATCGGGGTGAATTTGAGGCTGCTTGTTTGAGTTGACTCATGGATTTGGGGGACGCTGACAATTTTATAAGAGACTAAACCTGGAGGACGTGGGTCTTGAAAACAAATTGGAGAAATTGGGGATGAAGAGCCGAAATGGTCTGGGTTCCCCGATCTGATATCGAATATGCGCTATACCAATTTTATTTGGCGATCGTGTATCAAATTGTATGAAGACTTCAAGGGTTTCCCAGTTACGCAGCACACAGAATACCATACATTGGAATGATACACAACGACAAATTCTCTCTCGGTCTTCTGAGCGAGCGACGTACACAGACCGGCTATACTTCCGGAGGCAAATGCTGAGTCATCAGATCCCCGAATTGGAGAATTGAAGAACCCCGATCTACTTGCCGAGTGCAGAGTGAACACCTCGGGATGCAGCGAATGATTAATAATTGATATGCAAGGATCTTTCTAGAGTAAAATAAACCAATACTCTGTCTACATGTATGTTCCAGGTAAGGTAAATAATAATGGTGCAACATGTAGAAGCTTAACTATGTGTAGTGTACAGCATGGAAGCCAAGGATATTCCGGAGTAAGGACCTCTATTCCCCGACCACATACTCCGTATTGTCACTGGAACTCCGGCATTCCCCAATGTTGAGTAACAAGCCCTACCAATGCCAGCGATGCCCGAGAGCATTTGCTCGTCTCGAGCATCTCCAACGTCATGATCGCTCACGTAAGTCTCTGTGCTCGAACGGGAGACCGGCATCTGATACCCCACAGACACCAAAGAGAAGCCATTCACCTGTGCCCAGTGCCCCAAGGCATTTACGCGCAAGTATGATACATCCATAATGTTCTAAGTACCCCCCATTGACAATGTTTCAGAGACTTGCTAGCCCGTCATGAGCGTCTCTCCCACACGGAGGGCACTCCAAGTCGGAGTCAAACAACGCCTTCCCCCGCGCATCCCATCCTGGACGGGTTGGATACCTTGGCATCTGTTGTCACCGACCATGCCCAATCTCGCCGTTCAATAGGATCTAATGACCAATTCTCTGGGCTCTCACCAGCTGTACACCGCACCCCCCTGATGGGTGAGCAGTTAGCCAGCGACACTCCCTCTGCAGGCCCCACCCCCATTGCAGGTCCGGACTTTGGCTATCTTGGTGGCTTTGCCCCTGGTAACTATGAGGGGAACGACTTTACTTCCTTTCTGGATAGTGTACCCCTGCCCAGTCACCCATTCTCGCCGGCTTACCAGCCTCTCCCCTTGTTCCCCCCGCTGCACTTCTCTCCCGTTCCAGATTATGATCAGTCTTCGGATAGAGCAGCACCCTTAAC
This sequence comes from Penicillium canescens, assembly GCF_028828765.1. Classification (NCBI taxonomy): domain Eukaryota; kingdom Fungi; phylum Ascomycota; class Eurotiomycetes; order Eurotiales; family Aspergillaceae; genus Penicillium; species Penicillium canescens. The sequence continues at coordinate 5,412,133 of NW_026703966.1, forward strand.
TGAAACTACTCCGTCCACTCCTTCTAGCTCGGTCCTTCCTCGCCATGGTGCTCAATTGCCTTCTCTTCAGCCGGAGGGGTATCAAACTACTCCTAAGGCGCGCCAGCCTACGGGTTTCGTACCTGTTACAGCGCAGTGTCGGGAGAAGTTCATGAATCTGTTATCTGATTATGCAAATGTTGTCCCAGATCCATCTCTTCCATCCCGGCATGCGCTGTCCCGGTGCTTAACTGGGTATCTCACGGGTTTTCATGATCACTATCCAATTGTGCATATCCCAACCCTCAATGTGGAATCGATGACCTTGCCGCTGTTTCTCTCGATGGCAGCATTGGGAGCACGGTACTGTCGCGAGCCAGAAACCAGCATGCGTCTCTACCAGATCGCTAAACCGGTGACCTTGGAGCATGTCCGGCGGGTTTTTCAGTGTGGCAAAATGCCGCCGGTCAATGTGGCCGATGACACCGATACACTGGAAACATTACAGGCACTGTTATATTTGACGTCGGTGTCGGCATGGTTTATCAACAACCCTCCTTACCACGAGGCATTGTCGATTCGCAGTCTAATGGAGATGCTCCTTCGAAATGGAGGACTTAACCGGCTCCCTGAGCACGACGGGACCTGGCACGGATGGATCCGACGGGAATCTGTGAAGCGGATGAGATTAATTGTGTTCTGTTTCTTTAACATTCACACTATCGTCTTTGACGTTCCGCCTGTGATTCTTACTGAGGAAGTCACTATCGAGCTGCCCTGTACCGAACAAGAATGGCAAGCTCCACACGCAGACCTCTGGCATGAAGCGCGCATGAAAAGTCCCGGCGAGCCGAAGTTCCAGAATGCCCTCTCCGCACTTTTTGAACCAAACAGCAACGTGGAGCGATTCTCCTCGCTAGGTGGCTACGTACTAATTCACGCCATCCTGCAAGACATCTGGCTCATGACCAAAGCGGGTCGCCTGCCCGTCTCGAGACGAAATCGCTTCAATCCTTCTTGCATCTCATCGACACCCGAACTTGTCTCTGTTGAGCAAGCCCTGGAACGCTGGTGCCAATGTTGGGAGCGCAATCAAGAGTCCTCGATCGATCCACTCAGTCCTCACGGCCCATTGTCCTTCACTTCCGCAGCCCTCCTCCGACTAGCATACATTCGCCTCAATGCTGACTGCGGCTCAGCCCGCCAACTTCAAACCTGGGACCCGGTCCAAATCGCCACTAGTCTCCGCGAAAACCTCTCCGTCCGCCGTGGCGACCGTCTCACGCGCGCGGCACTACACTGCGCCCATGCCCTCAGCACACCCGTCAAGCTAGGCATCGGCTTCGTGGCCCACTCGCAGGTTGCACTATGGTCGAACCAACATGCATTATGCTCCCTTGAGTGTGCCGTCCTTCTTGCCAAGTGGCTTGAAGCGGTGACAGTGCCGCATCCAGACCCAGCATTAACAGAGCAAGAAGCCAGGCTGAGGGATTTCGTGCTGGAGATGGTGATGGAAGTGCAGCATGGCGTATCACGGGAATGGCTGCTCGCTACAAATACACGGCTCAGTGCGGCTGTTACCCGCTTATGGGCGCGGCTGTTTACGGCGGATTATATCTGGGAGATGGTTGCTTTGATTGGGAGGTCTTTGAATAGTTATGCGGATTTGTTGGAGCAGTAGATGAGATGAATGATACACACAAATTCTAAAAAACTGTAACCCGATGGACTCGAAAATGGGTGAAAAAAAGGTGAAAAAAAGAGATGAAAAAAGAGAAGCCAAAAGAGGGCGAAAACAATGCACGAAGCAATAACGTTACTTCATTAGTGGAACTGTATGCATATTTACGACCTCTGTTATAGCGCGCGCTTCTTACTTTATCCGGAGTAAGACATTTCGACTGGGTAACTTCACCTAATCAGCGCTGATTGCCGTAGACAGTCTGCTTCACTCCGGCAGACTTGCTAGGCTGCTCAATCAGGCCTTACTTGGCCGATCATCTCTCAATCACATCCTGCTGTGGGGCCACTTGGCGTTTCTCCAATTCCAGCTTCATCTTTCGAGTCTGACAACATCATACTTCCCCACTTACAGGGCGTATGCAGATGACTCAGAAACCCGGACATAAGTCTACCTCGGATGTAGCTCTCACATTGGATCTTCGCCATCTCCGCGGATACGAGACAATATATAATAGCCCTAACTCCAACGTTTCGCAAATTCATACTTCCAACCTGACTGACACTTACCAAACCTAACAACATTAACAACCACCCAACATGGCACCCACCGCCCTGAACACAACTCCCAAAATCCATGCCCTCCTCAAAGAACTGCATAATAAATCCCTGACTCAAGAATCAACCCTGAACTGGCCAACCCTCCCAGCACGATGCACAACCGAATTTGACAATATCATGCGCGACAAATTCATCGCGCTGGATCAAGACAAGTGCGAACTGGTGTACCATGTCCTGCGCAGCATCAACGCCACAAACGTCGTTGAAGCCGGTACCAGTTTCGGTGTTAGCACTATCTACCTCGCACTTGCTGTTGCTGAGAATGCCAAGCGTGCTGGTGGTCAGGGAAAGGGTGTGCCTAGGGTGATTGCTACCGAGAAGGAGGAGACCAAGGCTACCTTCGCACGGGGCCATTGGGCTGCTGCTGGTAAAGAAGTTGATGAAGTTATTGAGCTTAGAGTCGGGGATTTGAGAGAGACTCTCACTAAGGAGCTTGGGGTTGTAGATTTCTTGTTACTTGATAGTATGTTCTTCCTTCCCTTCCTTCCTACTATGCCTTGTAGGGATGTCTTGCTGGATATTGGACTGCGTGCTACATATCATATCAATATCCGCTGTCGTATATTTATACTAATATCATATCTCTCAGTCTGGACGCCCCTCGCCCTGCCCGCGCTGAAGTTGTGCCAGCCGTATTTCCGTCCCGGCGCGGTGATCATTGCTGATAACACTGCTATGCTGGGTGATCAGTATCAGGAGCTATTTGATTATGTGGATGCTGAGCGGAGTGGGTTCCGCCGGGTGACAATGCCCTATAGTGGCGGTATTGATATGATTGTTTATCAGTAGATATAGCTTATAGTATGATCCTTATTACAATACTCTTTTTAACCCTCTTCTTGACCTTCTTCATATTCAGCTAGTCCTTAATCTAAGGCCAATCTCATCCCTATTCAACTTTAGCTGATCCTCAATGTAAGGCTTATTGTGATCTTTTCAACAATCAGTATGATCCCTACTATAATCCTTGTTACAATCCTCCTTACAATCAGTTTTCGATCAGAACTCTGTTGCTATCTCGAAGCAAGCAGCTAAGTACGCGGCCAAATTGTCCCCAAGTGGGCTCTGGTGAACTGGAAAGTTGACAAGCAAGTGGCGGAACTTCTCAAACCCGACTGCAAAATCAATTGTCACCTGGTGTGAACTAATTGCTGATCAAGGAGCTAAACGTCAGGATAAGTCGCGTAAAAGGACATATATCAACGGAGTATCTTCCCGTCCGATCTGATATGCATTTGCACGTGCCTTACTTCCTTCTCCCATCTTTCCCTCCATCTTTCTTTTCCCATCCTCCTTCCTCTTTACAGCATACCCGCCATGTACGATCTTCTCCGTTATGCACTCCGCGACGTATAGCCTCGGCCAGAAATTCACTGTTCGCTCGCATATTCCTCCACCACCCACGCCGGTGTCTTACAAGAGTTGCACCAATGAAACACCCGAGCGGGAGGAACAAAACCGTCGTGGCGCGCTTCAAACATGCCTGAACTTTCCTCCGCTGCCAGGTACTGATGGTTCATTTGATGTTGAGCTAGAGATTGTTGGGCTGCTGCGAGTGAAGGATAACTGCAACGCGCAATTACTCGTTGTTCTAGTCTGCAGAGCTACACCAGAATCTCCTAAACTCCTCCCCGGTAAACGCCTTACCGCTAAAGTGTTTGATCCTCTCTTTGTCAAGACGGAAAGAGGGGAAGTCAATCCAATTCGGCTTACGGACAAGCACTATACCCACGAAGTTGCCGCATATCAGAAACTATGCAACCTCCAAGGGACTAAAATCCCGAGCTCTTACGGATCTTTCACTTGGGAGATTCCTGTACGGGAGCAGGGACACGTATCTCGCACAGTCCGCCTTATTCTGCTGCAGTTTCTACCCGGGATCTCAATGGCAGAAGCCAACGCAAAACGATTCTCGATACAAACTCAGCAGAATATTATCAAGAAGATCATCGGCTTCGAAACTGACATCTACACACGGGGCATTGACCTTGCAGACCTGAGTCCCCGCAACGTCATGATGATGGACTCGACGAATCCGACAACGCTTCGTTTCCTGGATTTTGGGGACGCCCTCTTCTTTGACAGGGATAAGGAAAACATATCACCCCTGTCGAGGTGGGCTGGCGGCGATCTGGTAGTACCGTTAGGGTATGGCTGGATCAATGACTGGGAATGCGAGTATGAGTCTTGGTTTGAGTCCCAATTGGCCGTGACAACTACACCGGAGTCGCAAAAGATTCACCAGCAACATCAGCATTTGAGTCCACGGAAAGAGCTACAAGGTACCTCAAAGCGTTCATACTGTGAATCAGACTCAATACCGACACAGTTGCCTCTGAGATAGGCGAGGCAATGACATTCATTGCTGTGAATCGTCACTCAAAACTTTCTCTATCGCCCGACTTCCAACAATATTGCAAGTACCTACTGTGCCACGTTCCCTCAACTTACACTGCATTCTCCACGTCGACATTTCCAAGCTTCCTCGTGCAGGGACGCATTCGATTTACCGTGGTATTGAGGATAGGATTTAGAATTGAATGGAGTGGCTAAAGCTTTACTGGAACACTTTCTTTCCTCCGCATATTTCAATTGTTATCAATTTTCTCTATTGGTAACGTTACATCGGTTTATAGACAAGGTATACTAGTCTGTAGAGTGTAGTAGAACATGTCCATCTACAACCCTCCACTTCATAGTCCCACATATGAACCCCTCACTACAATCCCCCAACATCAACAATCAACCCAACTGCACACAACATCTTCTCTTCCATCAAATCCACCAAAACAAAATAAAAATGCCATCAAACGCCCTTGCCCCAATCCCACCCCAAAAAGAAGGCCATTTCAACACTTCCCCAAACATAAACCCACCCCCTCCACCACAACAAGCGCCTACAAACTAAATCACCTCGCAATCCGCATAACAAACCCTACAGCCTCCTTAAACTTCTACATCAACCTCCTAGGAATGCGCATAATCTTCACAATGAATGCGGGCCCCTTCACAATCTACTACCTAGGCCATCCACCACCTGATCTGAAAACCGGCGAGGAACTGGATAGCTGGGCGAAGAGGACAGCCGAGATTCCGAATATGACCGCCACGGCTGGGTTATTGGAGTTGTATCATGTCCATGGGAGTGAGGGTGGTGAGGGGGGTGGGGATAGCAATGGTATATCGACTGGGAATGTACCTCCACACCTTGGTTTTGCGCATTTGGGCTTTACGGTGCCTGATATTCCTGCTGCCGTGGCGAGGTTGAGAGAGGCTGGTGTGACGATCTTGAAGGATGTGGGTGTTTCTTCTAGAGAGACGGTGCCGCTTTCGGAGTGGGAGGAGAGGAGGGGGTTGGGTGTGGTGCGATTCATGAGAATTATGCGTGGTTCTTTGAAAAGTTTGCTATGGTTGCTGATCCGGTGAGTTGAATACTTTGGATACTATGGCTGGTTATTGGGTACTGGTTATTGACGTGCATAGGATGGGTATACGGTTGAGTTGATTCCTCAAAGTATTTGATATCTCATGCTGTGATTGAGTATCTATGCATTTTATAGTTTACAATCGTTGCATATCACTTTATTAAGAGTCCGGAATACCTCGTATTCATGCGAAGAAGCTAAACGCAGCCTATACACACGCGTGATAGTACATGGGAGACGCAAGGTATGAATGAGCAAGATGTGAAATCCGCAATGAACAGTAATCATTCAATCCTTTTTACTCTGCACCCCAACTATCATCCTCGGCAACATCGTAATCCATATCCCGTGGCGGCGCAGCGTTAACTGGTGGCGCCGAAGACATCGGCGTGTCTTCGGGTTCGTTGTGGTCAAACCCACCTGGACCCTTGGACTCTGCTGATCCGGCGGGAGGGAAAGTGATGGGCGGGTTGGGCATCCAGGTTAGCTGGACGTCGCCGACGGATGGGATGTTCCAGGGGGAGAACATGAGTTTTTCGGCTTGGAAGCGTTCTTTGAAGGCCACCACGACCGAGTTGGGTTGGTCTGGGTTTCTTTCGATAGATTCGTATTCGCCGATGCCCTGGGTTACGTTAGTATATCTATACTGTTTGAGGGGGGTGATAGTTGGGGATAGTGTATGCTTATATAACTTACCATCAGGTGCTGACGAAGTGCCTCGTCCTTGTCAGAGTTGAGCTCAACGCCTGACACAGCAACACGGCGAGGTCGGTTATCCAACCGGAGGACACCTCCTCGTCCGCGAGCTCCGAATCCACCTCGTCCACGGTATCCCCCACGGAACGAGGGATCATACCCACCGCGTCCGCGGGATGCGCCTCGACCGCGGTATCCTCCACGACCGCGATAGCCACCGCGGCCTGCGCTTGCAGGGTCAGCCTCAGGGTCGAGACCCAGACTCTTGGCCTCCGCCTCGAGGGCGGCCAATTGGGCGCGCAACTGCTTCGTCTCGTCGCTCACGTTCTCGTCAGCAGGCTCGCTGCTTGTGTCCATGGCGTTGCCACCGTTGCTTGTGTCTGCGGACCCTCCAAGACGCTGCATGAGACGCGCCCGCTCGTCTTGTTGTTTCTTGAGGAGCTCATCGCGTTGCCGCTCGAGGGCTTGCTTAGCTGCCTCGGTTTCATGTCGTTTCTTCATTTTCTCCTCGTGGGCCCGTTGGGCTTCTTCTTGTTGCTTTTCGAATTCTTCTGGGTTGAAAGCTGGTGCTTCGGGCTGTGCGTGGTTGTTCTCTTCCCGGCTTGGTTTATACCAGTAAACCTTCACGAAACGGTTGTCGAAAATGACCTTGGGACTCGACCACGCGGCCTTGGCTTCGGGGAAGGTATCATACTTGACCAAAGCGAGCTTTTTGTAGGGCTGCAATGAGACCTCCACGATGTTGCCGAATTCAGAAAAGAACTCGCGCACAGATTCTTCGTTGAACTTCTCCTCGGGGATCTGTTCTACCACAATCGTCGTAACCGACTGGTCCTCATTAGGTCCTGCCGACGAGAAATCGGACCGGCCGCGTCCTCGTCCACCATATCCACCACGGCCACGGCCACGACCGCGGTCACCACGGGCATGACCACCGCCTCGCCCGTTGTAACCGGCGGTCTTAGGGTCATATTCTGCAGCCATTAGCGTACGCACATCGAGCATGTACGGGTTCCTCTTACCACCATCCTTCGCACCGCTCTCGCCGTGCTGGTAGAAGCAGTTGTTCCCAAGGTAACAAATACCCTGTGTCTCATACATCGGACAGCGCTCGTTACTCTTGGGCATCTGCTCACCACCAGGCTGCCCAGGTGCACCAGGCATACCGGGAATGCCAGGCATTCCCGGCATCTGGGGGAATCCCATTCCCTGCATGGCCATCATTGCAGCCATGGGGTCGTTCTGGTCGAACTGCGGGAATCCTGGCATCCCCGGCATCATGGGGAACCCACCCGGCTGCTGTTGCTGCTGAGGGAACTGTTGTCCAGGCTGCATACCACGGCCCATGAAATCGCCACGACCACCACCGCGCCCCCCACGCCGGGGAGTTTTCATCGCGCGGTTCTGCAGCGAACCGTCATCGCGCTCCGGCTCGCCCTGGAATCCCTCTCCGAACGTCCGTTTCCGGTTGGCGGGGGCATCGTTTCTAGGGCCCGTGGGGACATTGACTGGAACTTGCGATTGGGGTGCGGCATTCGCGTGCTGAGGCTGCATATGAGGTTGCGGTCCAGGAGGGGCAGACGGCTTGGGGCCAAAGGTCGAGAAGAGGTCTTCGACAAAGGTCTTGGTGTCTGGAACGTGTCAGCGATTCAGCGGGGCCAATTGCGATCGAGATGTGGCACGTACGCTCGCGTAGGAAATCTTCCAGATTTTCCACAGAGGTGTTTCTAATCTCATCATCTGGCGCGTCAGATCTGATTAGCGCCAGAACGTAGTCTGCAAGTACATCGGAGTCGGCATCGGAGCTAGAGGACGATATCATGTTTAGTTGGTGCGTTCTGTCTGTCAAGGTCCAATTCGAATTACTCACATATCCTCCAGTTTCTTCACCACCCACTGCTTCACCCCAGCGGCTTCCTCGTCGGTAAACTGCATGGTGAATATGTTTTTCGGATGATCCTGAGATGTGAGTTTCGAATTGCGTGGAGAGAAAGATCCACGCGAACGTAAATGCAAGGATCCAGTCTCAAAGCCGGGTTTCGGGCGATATCTTTGTGCGCAGGATTATCCTAGGCGGGTATGAATTGGACAATGCACGGCTTAAAACAGGGGTTCGACAAAATAGGTATCGAGTTCGTCAGTAGTTACCCCAAGCCATAAGGGAGGTTGTGATGTGAAGACATCGCGGCGCAAAGCGGACTTGGAAAACGCGCGCGAATAATGTCACGTGATTCGTATCATACCCCAAGCTTGAGGTTCTGCCAACCCACACTCCGGTGCAGTTGGACATTTACTGGTCTACTTTGTGAATCTCCCTACACTAATTCAAATATTACGACAAAACCGTGTCTAGCATACCAATTTATTTTCATAGCGAAACTGGCAGCTAGACTCAGCAAAGAAACAAAAGCAAAATATAGTCCTGAAGCAAATAAAGCAAAGACGCAAAAGCTAAGCACCGGAGAGTCGCCAACTCAAGGCCAGCCTTCTAGACACAACGGTCGAAGCGAGTAACGAAGAACGATGGGGTAAAATTTTGTTGAACTGGAGAAATTGTATTGAATTCATCATTCTCATAAAAGTTTCCACGAATGACTGGCAGAGACGCAATTCTGGTTGTCCGTGACCATTTTTACAGCTTGTCGTAGTACTGAAGAAAGTTAGCAACTGTAAGACAGACCAATGAGAAAAATAGAAACTTACGTTTTCGTAGCCGGGGACGACCTCCTTGAGACCCTTGCGCTTGCGCATCTCGGTGACGATCTGACCGGGCTTGGTGGTGGGGTCCAGAGGAGAACCGCCAGACAGGATAGCCCAGTGGTCGAAGACGGACTGGGGGAAGGCCTGACCACCGGTGGCGGAGCGCAGATCGGCGGAGAAACCGAAGGACTCGTTGACGGGCAGGTAAGCGCGGACGTTGAACAGAGGAGTACCGGGGCGCTGCTCCTCGGTGTAGACGTGACCACGACGGCGGGTGAGGACACCGTAGATACCACCCATAGCCTGCTCGGGAACCTGGATCTCGACGTTGAAGATGGGCTCGAGGAGACTGGGGTCAGCCAGCATGGTAGCGGCGTACAGGACACGACGAGCGGTGGGGATGATCTGACCACCACCACGGTGAATGGCATCAGCGTGGAGGGTAACATCAAGGACGTTGAAGCGGACGGAACGCATGGGCTCCTCAGCAACGGGACCCTCGCGGGTGGCCCACTGGAATCCGGAGATGACGGAGTCCTTGATTTCGTTCAGGTACTGAACAGCCTTGGTCTGGTCAACCAGCAAGTTGGCACCGTTGGTGTCGGGACCGAAGCACCAAATCTTACGGGCATCGGTGACATCCCAGCCGTACTCGTCAGCAAGGACACGGGCACGAGCCTTGAAGTCGTCACGGGGGTGATCTTGCCGGACTCGATGGCCTTGGCGACCTCCTCGTCAAGGGGCTGAGCGGTGAGGTACAGACGGTTGTGCTTGTTGGGCGACTTGGACAGGGCAGTCATGCTGGACTCAGCGGTGACGGTCTCACGGTAAGGAACGACGGGGTCGGAAATACGGAGAGGAACACCGGCGTGGTCCTCCTCGAGATCCTTGAGACAAATCTCGAGGTGCAGCTCACCGGCACCGGCAACGACGTGCTCACCGGACTCGGAGATGAAAGTCAGGACACAGGGGTCAGACTTGGAAAGACGCTTGAGACCCTCAACCAGCTTGGGCAGATCCTGGGCGTTCTTGACCTCAACGGAGCGCTGCACAACGGGGGAGACGGAGAACTTCATAACCTTCAGGTTGTGGGCGGTCTCGTCGGTGGTCAGAGTACCGGACTTGAGCAGGAACTGGTCGACACCGACCAGACCGACAATGTTACCGGCGGGGACGTCCTCAATGGGCTCAACAAAGCGACCCATCATGAGAATGGTACGCTGGATGGCCTTGATGAAGAGATCCTCCTTCTTTCCGGGGACGTAGTTGGGACCCTGGATACGGACCTTGATACCGGACTTGACGGTACCGGCGTAGACACGACCGAAGGCGTAGAAACGACCCTTATCGGAAGTGGGAACCATCTTGGAGACGTAAAGCATCAGAGGGGCAGTGGGGTCACAGTCGCGGATACCAATGCAGGCACGGTCGTCCTGGGGACCCTCGTACAGAGTCTCGGCACGGTACTTCTGGGCAGTGACGGGAGAGGGCAGGTGGATACAGATCATCTCCAGAAGGGCATCAGCGGCAGGCAGGAACTTGCGCATGATGAGCTTGAGGAGGGCCTTGCCCTCGAGATCCTTCTCGTCGTTGGCGAGAGTAACCTCGAGCTTCTCGAGGAGGGTGAAGATCTCATCACGCTTGTTGTGGTTGACAGCGGCGAAGATCTTGAAGATGGGGTCCAGAATGAACTGGTTGAAGGCACGCTCGAGCGGCTTGCCCTCGTGCTCACCCTTGGTGGTCCACTTCTTGGTCTTGGGGTTGAAGTAGTTGTCGCCCCACAGACGCTCGAGCATCTTCTTGCGGTCAACACCGAACTTCTTGGCGTACTTGACAGCGAACTGGCGGACGGTGAAAGCCCAGCCGTGGAGACCGGAACCGAAAGCGATGGTACCCTTCTCGGCGTAGACCTGGACGTCACCGAGAGCCTTCTCGAAGTAGGTGGAGATGATGACGTTGACGGACTCGATGGTACGGGAGAAGGACTGGTAGAGATCCTCCTTGGAGACCTGGAGCTCGAGAAGAGCACGGTCAACCTTGTTGATGACCAGAACGGGCTTGATACGCTCGGTCAGGGCCTGACGGAGGACAGTCTCGGTCTGGACACAGACACCGGAGACACAGTCGACGACGACCAGGGCACCGTCAGTGACACGGAGAGCGGCAGTGACCTCAGACGAGAAATCAACGTGACCGGGGGAATCGATCAAGTTGATCAGGAACTCGTTACCATCAACAGCCTGGGGAATCTCCTTGAGATCCTCCTCATCGGCGAACTTGGCGTAGAGGGAGATGGCGGTGGACTTGATGGTAATGCAACGGTCCTGCTCGTCGGGACGGGTGTCCATGAAACGGGCCTCACCAGCCTTGGCAGCGGAGATAATACCGGCACGCTGGACCAGGGAGTCGGAGAGGGTGGACTTTCCGTGATCGACTACGCACAGAAATGTCAGCATCAATCAAATTTTGAGATGATCGACAGAAGCTTACCGTGAGCAATGACGGACATGTTCCGGATGTTAGCCCGGCGGTCCATCAGAGACCGGATCTGTTGCCATGTTAGTCTTCTGAAGGCTGGGGAAAATTGAAGTACCACCCCAGATGGCGAGATTAGATGTCTGGGGGGCCATCTCAATCTGCCATCCATAGATGATGATATTTAAGCACGAACCTCTTCGATAGTGAAGCTGTGAGACAGAAAATGTTAGCAACATACTCTTGAAAGCTGTGTTGAGGATCCGAGGATCTCGATATGAACTTACTTAACCATGATGGCGGTTGATCTTCAAAAAAAAACTTGAACAAGTAGAAAAGAAGAAGAGCACACAGATGACCAGGACCGAGAGCTCTCGATCAGATCAAAAAGTTCTATGTGCAACTGCTCCTTGGGAGAGGGATGGAGAGGGGAAAGAGAAGAGGAGGGGGAGGAAAAGTGGGAGAGAAAAAAAGAAAGCGAAAGTGGGGACTTTTTGCCGGTTTTGTGCGTTTTGGTCACTGACTTTTATCTCTCATTATATGATTGACTGCAACACGACTAGCTCTGTGCATCTGACTAGCTCTCTATATTCTATTTGACATCGCTCTTGATTTCAAATCCTATTTTGTGTGATGCTTATGACCTTGACTCACTGTATGTTGCCTTCCGTGGTACTCCGGCAACGCATATTATCAATACAAGCTCTACTATTGTGACTTGGTAGCTATAAATACGAAGTACCGAGGATCCATGGCTCTCTCGATACTCAATTCACCAATGATTCACAACATGCCACCTGCACAAACCTTCTGACTGACTCGAGCTGATATCCAAAACCCCTCCTGGTGGCGGTGGAGGGGTAATTGCTTAGTCATGTCGGGTACTGAAACTGCATTATTAATCAAGTTTTTGCCTGTAAATTCAGACATCAAACAAACAGTAACGTATTTCACATGCGAGCCGCCCACCCAAGCGAGCCGCCCACCCCAAAACACCATAGTAAATGCGATAAATTACAGCTTTACATCTCAACAACCATGGCCTATGAGTATTTTTCTTCTTAACAGAATGTTTTTCAGGTGATATCTAGCCTCTTTATGGAGATTGGAAAACTTTTATGACTTCGTGATTGAGAGATATATATTTATAGCTCATAGCAGTGTAATTTTCGGTAATTTTTGAAATGAGGATAATATGGCTTTTTTATTTCCTTGAAATTGAAGCATAGTGCTAATACATCTTATCAATAACTATCGGTAAGCAATGAAATATAATTAAGACGTGGCTGTTGAGATATAAGTGTAGAATATATCGCATTTACTATGGTGTTTTGGGGTGGGCGGCTCGCTTGGGTGGGCGGCTCGCATGTGAAATACGTTAAGTTACAAACAGGAAATTTATGAACTCAGGCGCATATTTGAATTTAACCTACTATACATGTATAGGATGCAGGTCGTGAGGATCCTCAGTCCTAGGCTTAGAACCCTCCCCCGGCTCCCCCCCCCCCCCCAAAACAAAAACCGCGTTCGGATACCTCGTCACTCCTTGGTAAGGAGTTTTTGTTCAAGGGCGGTTGGTTGACTACCTACCTCTCCGAGCGTACGCACTAGAGTATAACCTGGACGCAATTCCACAAACAAAAGCCGTATGAAATGAAAATCGCCCGATCAACCTGCCCGAATAAGTAAGTATGGACTGGCAAGGCTGAGCCGCTCCGCTGTCTGAGCTTAGCCTTATATCCTGGCACCCTGTTAAACCAAAGCTTTAAGCCTTGGGCCCAAGGCTGTGAATGATGTGAAGTAAAGCGTCGAAGATATATCCCTCTTTCTTTTTATTTTCCTGGACACCATGTCTACGTGCTCTTCGTACTTTGGTTACAGATTTTTAAAATATGCACTACTATTCGACCCAGACAACGATATGTGAGGTAAGTACCTCGCAAACGCACCACTGCTTGACCTTCCCAAGAATCGATATGATCTGTTTCGCTACCTTGCTGGATACACTTATGCATTTACTCCGCCTCTTGGGCCCTAGTAGACGTAACTCCCTAGTGCAAAGAGGTAAACCGTCAAGTCGGGTATTCAAGAAGTCCATTCCTACATTGAATTTGCTTCTCGCACTTGGGGAACAAGACTCGTGAATGAAAACAATTTATGGCAACGCGTTCTCTATTTCTGATAAGGCTCCGAGTTTGGTGGGGTAATATGCTGGGATTCGACTATAAAGGTGGTGGTTTCGTTCTAGCAAGTCTGCTTCATCATTCTAAACAAATCACCACTTCTATTCACCAAGGATTCAGATTTCAACGATCAACCGTCGAATCCACTATGCAGGTTTCCAGCCTTATGTGCGCTCTTGTGGCTGTTGGTGCCAGCCGTAGTCTCGCTATTCCTCTCAATGACAATAGCGCTGCCACTCAATCTTGTCCAAGCGGATACTCATACTGCGGTGTATGTTAAATCCCTGAAAGATGTCTTCATCGTCCCCCGCTCACCACAAAAAAACCCTTTCTTAAACGTATGGTCTATAGGAATGCAACGGTGTCTTCTGCAAGATTGTCGGCTCAAACCTGTAAGTCTCTTCCTCCTTGTTTTGTTGGCGATGTATTTTTGCTAACTGCGTTTTGCAGGGATTGCGATGAAGGAAACGTAAGCACACACGTTCATTCACTAGTTCCACGGAGAAGGGTCATGTACAAATTGCATGAGAACTTAACAACTCTATTAGTGCGCAGGTCCCAATTCAGTGTGTATGTCCCAATGGTGGCGACAGCACCATCTATTGCCCTGCTTAAGGGAGTCTCTTTCAGGTTTCCAAAGCCTGATTCGGCGACAAGATTACCAACTTTCTCGACATATGAGAACATACATTCCTTTGAACGATCCCAATGTGCTTAGCCTCAAGAACATTACGGTGTCTATGTACTTAGATGTAATGAACCGAATTTTCTGTTATCCACTTGGCTTTATACCCTGCAATACATTTGTAATGAGCATCTGCCTCGAAGCTGTTGATTGCCTAGCTAACTTATCTTTCAAACTGCCCAAAACTTGTTATACTAGAGCTACATGAGAAGATTTGAAAGACGAGCAGAACTAACGACCTCAACTTTCACTGTGATACACCTGTATATTTTTGTGAGCGTGCAGTGGCCCTGCATTATTTTCCCGGCCTGGTTGGTTCTCCTTGTGTTCATCTTCCTGGTGGCTACTATTGTTACGAATGGAAAAGGCTGTGTGCTTCTGTGGAAGCCATCTTCTTTGGTACCCTTATTTCATGGACTGGACAGTCTTTAGGATGATGATTAGTACGTGAGTATTAGCATAATAGGAGGCCGTTGCCTCGACAGCAAGAACCACCAAAAGCGTCAGAGCTGGGAGTATGCCGATCTCGACATTGGGCTATTTCAATGGTAAACAGAACCTTCTAAGGAATGCAATCGGTGTTGTGCAACCCTACTCGTGCTATTGAGGTCTAATATGGACCAGTTTCGGGTCCACTATAGAATAGTCTTGAAAGGACTTCCTTAGGAGTAGACATAATCAATCGCCTTCATTGGCACTGGTTATACATGCCTCATAATCCATTTGCCCTTCACCGTGTATTATAACAGCCTCAGGCGCATATCTGAATTTAATATACGGGTATCAGACGATCACCAATGAACTGTTTGACTTTCACTGAATCTCAATACATCAACAATCAAATGATCCCATTTGTGCTCTCACATGTGACCTCCTAGATCTTGTTCCTCAACCATCCTTAGTTTTCATATTTGACATCCACTGCGATGTCCTCCTCGCCGCTTGAGTAAGTGTCCTCGTGCAAAGTGTGGAACCGAGGAGCTTGCCAAAACCGATGTCCCCACTTGAACTCGCCATTCATGCCCCAGTCCACAGCCACCCCCTGCGGCTCAGGCACATTCACCAACGGATGCAACCACGACACTACAAATCAATGATGCGGAGTTGGATGCCGGCATTATCTGCCTCCTGTTTGAGCCACTGCAGTCCGAATACCGTTGGATCTCCTTCAATGGGAGCTTCGATTCGGAGCTCTTGGAGGTTTGGAAGTTGCTTCTCTCGGTAACGAAGAAGTGTACACAAGACATGAATCAAGTTGCGGAGCTCAGTCTCGTTCTGTGGGCTTGTGATTGACAGAAGCTCAAGTGTCCTGGGAAGACGGGCATTCAGGGGAATCTTGGGGTTTGACCACAGTCCCATTCTATCAACAACTCCAGCTTAAGTCCATTGCTGAATTTACCATACATGCTTTCTTTATGTGGGCACCAGATGAGATACCCTGCTGCGATATTCAATTTAGTCAAAACTTTCATGCACGCCAAGTTGATGGGGGAAAGATAGAGATGTTCCCAATCGTGCCAAGCACACTTGGCAAACGAGAGCTCGAGGGATTTCAATGTATCGCATCTCGTTCGGAGCGCGGCTGTGAGATCGGATACTAGCAGGATGTCCTTGTCTTCTTGCTCTTCGTCGTTATCATCTTGCACAGTTTGTCCAGAGTCTTGTCCATCGTCGTCATCATCATCATCTTCTTTCACTACTTCCTCGGACCATCCACGTTGATATATCAAAGTCTCGAGGGAATCACATCCTGCGAGAATACGATGGAGATAGGGAGCGGTAAATGCGCAATCGC
This sequence comes from Penicillium canescens, assembly GCF_028828765.1. Classification (NCBI taxonomy): domain Eukaryota; kingdom Fungi; phylum Ascomycota; class Eurotiomycetes; order Eurotiales; family Aspergillaceae; genus Penicillium; species Penicillium canescens. The sequence continues at coordinate 5,428,372 of NW_026703966.1, forward strand.
GAAATTCCAGGTGAATGAGCGACGGTGTGAGCACGGTAGGTAGACCTTTGATATCTTCGTCCTCCAGATTGATACCGCTCCATTTGGTGCCAAAGAAATATGTCAACGAAGGTAGCTGAAGCCATCTCATAAGACGAACAGGGTCGCCTGCGGAAGTGTCACGGCATTCGATTTTTAAATGAGTCAGCCCTTCAAGGACAGGTTTTGTGTTAATCAAGACTTCTCCACCTGGAATCTCGCACAAAATATCTTGCACCAAGTCATCAACCAAGAACTCATTGTCAAAACCGTCATAGTTCGCGTGTCCAAGGCCGATCTCGAGCCTCTCGAGGCAAGGAAGGGATACCAGCAGCACTGACAGTATGGTATCCGAGCGTAGAGACATGAATCGAAGAGCAGATCGCAAGTGGTATGTGTTTGTCTTGGAGATTGACAAGTTATGAATGGCATTGGAAAGCATGCTGCGGTCCTCGGGATTGGTGTCATAAGCCCTGGGCAATTTCTGGTCTCTGCGCATAATATGTCCATTGGCTCCGCACAGGAGATTTAAGTCACTCAGGTCGAGGAATCGAACTTCTTTTGCAAGATCGGGAAACCGGAGAACTGTGGTAGTAAAGTGACGAAGCTTCTTGGGCGTCAGAATCTCAGAATATTTCAAGTCCCAGGATACCTTACAATACGATAATTTATCGCGTCTTGTTGAATTCCCAAGGGTGTCTCGCTGGGTGCCCGATCTGTGCCAATGGGCCCAGCTCCCAACCTAATATGTGACCACTGGGTTGGGCCGGTTAGGCGGGCGAGCTCCTTGTTGCAGGCACCAAGCCTGGCCAGAGTCAGGTTGTCACTGGTGAGCTTTGCGATGATCAGGACTTTTATCTCCAGGGGAAGGTTGTCAAATGCCATTTTGAAAGCTTGGGCGCATCAGATCAGGATGGCTGCAGGATGGCTGCAAGTTTGCGGCTCGCCGATCTTGTTGGCGGTGAACGAGAGTTGTGACGAGATCAAAGGACAGGCCTCGACCTTGACTTGAAGCGGATAATGAAGGAAGGGAATCGGTGAAATGGAAAGGGAAATATGATGATGAGAGAGCGAGAGAGATTGAAGAGATCACACCCTTTCCGAATCAGGTAACATCAAGGCAAATAGTAAAACAAGGCAAACAAAGGGCCTCAAACTTCGAGTCAGTTCTGTCCTCTCATGTGAAGGTATAAGTGTTGACGGCTGTCTAGCGTGTATTATGCCCGAAAGACCTTCTCCTGTACTGCAAATTTGAGTATCATAATATCGCTTCTTATATATACAGAATAGATATTAGTACTCACGAGAACCGTTGATCAACCAAAATACCCTTCGAATACTACCAAGTCTGTGACAGCGCTGGCTTGAATTGCTATCAAATGCCCTAGACTCACGATAGCCTTCTCTGGAAAGGCCATAGATGTACTGAAACGCTTCCACACAAACTTCTTCTAGCAATTAGTCGGGACATGTAGTCTTGCGAATTATTGCAATGGTTTGTATGTTGCGAGAATCCAGACCATGATTGACTTCAGTCAACATGAATAGCGCTCTGTATATCGAATTTAGTCAGATTACCCAGAAGAGCAAACTAGGAAACAGATTAAAATACTCGTTGCTCACGAGACGTTGAAGTCCAAGGATGCCTGCAGGACGGGCTGAAGTTCTGGACGCTTCGTCGCAAACGGTGCCCGTGTGCCAACAAATAGATTACACAGAGGTGAAATGGGTAAAATCCCCAGCATCCAGTGTCCCTATGGCCGGCTGGTGCATCTTCCAGAACTGTTGGGTAATCTGTAAAATATCTTTGATAGCTATGCGTGCTCTCGGGTTAATATACACGCCAAACTGGATCAAAGATCAGTGTACCATATGCATTACGAAAAGCCTTAGCTCTCTGGTAAGTCATTCTGATGGATTCTTTTAAAGTGAACGAGTGGAGAGCGGGTTTGAATAGCGGTGATCGTACGTACCTGTTCATCCAAGTGAGGATTCGACTTCTGCAATAGCATGAGCTGCTCTTGCAATGCGCTTTGCATTCTGGGCAAGAGTGTGGGTTGTTTATGATAACAAAGTATAGCAAAAAGGTATCCAACAGGCAGTATAAATGCTAGATATGATTTATGTCTTCTAGAGAATCAATTCTTAAGCTATTTATTGTAAGCTGAAATTTACCGACTATTTCACGGCAACTACCGGACAAAGGGCTTTGACCGTGATCCCACGTCATGTGTTGTATCCTGCAGAAACTTGCAGGTAGCTGACAACCTTAGAAAGATCAGAAGATCATCAGATCAGCGGGCTGGCATCAACCCACACCACGATCTACAATCTGTGTGTCCCGCGTCGATGCCACTGGTAATTACTATAGAATACATAAAATGCCCAGAAACCAAAAGCTGAACGTTCAATCGGACAAAAAAGCTAGTATCAGTTTCAGCAGAGATCGTGCCTTGCAACGCTATTTGGCAATCGACAAACTTCAGGGCTGTTCACCCGACCTCCCTAGTTAGTGTCCCCACAAGTGATATGAACCGTCTATACAATACTTTCCTGTATATGATATGGAGTATGAACGTACTTTAATGTGATGGGACAAAGGAGCCAGCTCGCTCATCTTGAGAAGCACGCCGCCTGAAATCCCAAATTTGTGAAGGACCTAATAGATTGCCTCAGTTGACAAACCCCATATCTGTCATAGGCATGATTCTGTTAATAGATGCTCCCATTTTTCCCCCGAGTGGTTCAGCTGAGCCATTGCTGACCACCAGTTTGAGAAGCAGGGGTTCAGGAACATTGGGCTGGCTGAAATTATTTGGGATCTATGTGTACTCACCAATGGAACAGGTGCTTCGGCAAGGCTACATGTAGGCTTATATTGGATGATGCTTATCTTGTCAGTCGGATCAGAAGGCCAATAACTGGTTACATGGAGCGGCTTTCTTTTCTGTAGTAATTGCGGCCACGGCACCGCGGGCTCACTCAGGCCCGGAAAGAAAGCCAGTTATGCCTCACCTGAGTCATGGATTGACTTAATAAGAGTCAAGCTAGCATTTATATCGGCATGGCCGGTGAATAATGTATTACGCCGCGACGAACACAGTAGACGAAGATGATGCATTCGCGGGGTCCGTGCGAGGGCGGTGAATTTCGCGATCGGCGATAAGGGAAACGATAACGATAATGCCTATCGGCACGTGAGCATCATAACTCCACATCTTGAGAAGCTCTGAATGTCGATACAGGTATAACCTCAACCATCCAGCTTCATGAGTCAAAAGCCCCCTGACTAGAGATTTGATTAGTCTTGCGTTTTTGTGAGTACATATTTCACGGTATGTTCCTTCCCTCTCGGCGATGGCCACCCCTCAAGTCAATTCAATCTCGTCCCCTCGCCGTCGCCTGTTGTTTATGATTTGCGCTACCCGCACTCAATCGCTTCATTCGAACGTCAAACTCTGTAAATAGCAATGGCTGACGAGCATCGCAGTGTCCTCGAAGTGCTCGAGGATCTCGGGGTCCCTCCCAGTGACCACGAGTTCCTCCGCCGGCTTTACTCGTCGGAAGATCCGTTCCTGGGTCCGTCCAACGCTGAACTCGATCCCACCGCTGGCAACAGGGGTCCTGCACGGCTTAGTGCTGCTAACCTCTCCAACACACTTGCGTCACTTCGTATCAGGCAAGCCATTCCCCGTGCGCTGGTCTCGGTCCTTGACTAACATCGGTCTTGCAGTGAGCGCGCTTGTGTGCAACGCCCCGCAACCACTCCACAAGAGCAAAGAGATCCAGTCCATTACGGGGACGAGTGGGTCTCCCTGATCTCCCATGAATCAAACTCGTTGATTTCTGAATTACGCGGACAACTTGAATCGCCAGAGGACATCCGACGCCCAGGATTCGCCGAACCACCCGGGTCATCCGTCTATGACAGCGACCGAGGTGAGCCCAGTAACTTCCATAGTGACCCCCCTACCCCTGGACCCTCAGGATACCAACAGGCATCCCTGCCAAGGACCCCGGCCAGAAACAACGACGTTGAGGATTTGATTTCCTCTTTCCCACGTCCTCCTGTTTTCAATTCCCCGAAGGGAAAGCGAGCCCTCTCTGCCATTGCACCCGGAGAGCAACAAGGAATTATTGAAACCAGTACAAAGGCTAACCTTTTCCCGCCTGACACCAGTCGACGCGTCAGCACTCCGACCATATTCGCTGATTCATCCACCGTGTTTCACACTGATATCATTAATATCGGAGATCAAAGTCACTCGGTCCCTCAGCGCCAAAAGAAGCAATCTGCGTTTGCGCGCCTTAGTCAGACCAAACGTCACCGTCGGACCAATCCTCGCCGTCTTCGGGCCGATCCTTCGAGAATCCACGGCAGTTTTAGCTTCGATACTCTAGTCATCCCGGCTCCAATTCCTTCGCCGTCTCCCCCTAGTACCCCAACTCGTACGCCCCTTCTCAACGTTTCGCCCTCAATTTCTCGCACATCTCCTGTTGACTTCATCGAGCAAGATCCTCGCAGCACTCGTCACGGAGGACACAAGGTGTCACTCGACCACCCCAAGCCCATCTATCCTTCGTGCGGAAACCGTGACCGCAGAGCCTCGTATGGGCTATTCCCGCAACCCTATCATTCCCCGTGCGCATCTTTCAACTCGACCATCCACAAGGTACCTCGCGTTCACCCATACTGTGAGGCGACGGATCCACGCTTTTACCGGAAGATCCCTTACCCTTCACCTCTTGCTAAATCCTCCCGCTCCTTGGACAAACACGCAGCAAGACACACAGGGTCTTTCAAACGGTGCCTCTCCCGAGTTTGCACACGCATCTCATCCTTGTGTGACCGTTAGGTCCACCTTACGAGGTGTGCCCCTGAAGACAACATTATTTCTGTCTTCGTGACAATTTTCCATATCCTTACGCGGCATCATCTTATCCACTCACTGCCTTAACATCTCCATTCCGGTTATTTGCACGCAAGAAAAATACCAAAAACCAAAAAAGCCCCCCAACTTCCACCTCTATTTCCAATTATCCACTGTCATTTATCATGGACCCTCGTGGGTCTCGGTTCTTGGACCCATCCTCTGCGATGGCGGCCATAACCAAGCACAAAGTTGAGGCAATCAAGCTTGCTCGAGAACAAGGAATTGCTGTCCAAGAGATGTGTCGACGTGCGAAAACTGATATTCCACCGTACGAGTTTGAAGAATTGATAGGCAAAGGCGCCTACGGTCGAGTCTACAAAGGTCATGAAACAAAATCGGGTCGACTGGTTGCTATCAAGGTTCTAGATATTGATTCTCTCGACTACAAGTCTTTACGAGATTTCAGGGATGAGTCGATTAAGGACTTCATTCACGAAACAAAGGTTATGAAGCAAGTCAAGGACGCTGGGGCAAAGAACATTAATGAGCTCATCGAAGCCATTTCTATCCATTCACAATTGTGGCTTGTTTGCGAGTACTGTCCGGGCGGTAGTGTTCGTACACTGGTAATTGAATTCCTATTTTCTACCCTTTCAGAGCTTTATTGACCAGTCGTAGATGCGTGCAACCGACGACAAACTTGATGAAAAATACATTATCCCCATTGCGCGCGAGTTGGCCGTTGGTCTCCGCGCTATTCATGAGGCTGGAATCATCCACCGTGATGTCAAAGGTAAGCATCTCGACTCGCAGATGATAAGAATTCCTGCTGACTTTAGTTTCCACAGCTGCAAACATCTTAATCCATGAAGAGGGCCGGCTGGAGATCTGTGACTTCGGTGTCGCCGGTGTTCTTCAATCACAACGAGACAAAAGATCTACTTGGATTGGAACACCACACTGGATGCCACCAGAAATGTTCTCAACTCGGGGCGAGGCTCATCGTTACGGAAGCGAGGTAAGACATTCTTATGAGATTCTATACGCCCAGTCACTGACATTGGCTTTGCAAGATCGATGTGTGGGCATATGGGTGCACGCTATTTGAATTCGCAAACGGCAACCCACCGAACTCGGGCCTGCGAGAGCGTATGCAAATTGGCCGCCAACTCAATCGAAACACACCCAAACTCGATAGCGATAGGTACAGCCAAGGCTTGAAGGATCTCATCGCTTTCGCTCTTGATTCCAACCCCGCAACCCGCCCCACGATGGCAGACATTCTAAATCACCCTTACATTGCCGACACTGATGAGGAGTATCCCACCTCAATTGTCAGCGAGCTGGTGCGAAACTACTACCAATGGTCTCAGCGAGGAGGCCAGCGTATTTCCTTGTTTCACCCAGGCGGTGCGGCGGCAGCAGAACTCCCTGGTGCCGAAGAGTCGGATGACGATTGGAACTTCAGTACAACAGATGGGTTCGAGCGAAGATTTTCTGTCATTGATCTGGATCAAATCGCTGCCTCTTTGGCTGCAATGGAACAATCAGTCAGTCCGACCGAGACAGCCTCTGACCAAGATTTTATTGATGAAGGCTCCGAGGGCGAAATGAATTATGAAGACAAGGTCAATTTCGATGAACGTGTGCGCCGAGGCGCCGAAGCAATGCAAGGACTTTTCGACGAGGAAAAGCCAAGCTACGTTTACGAAACAAAAAATGACTTTGTCCCCATTGAGCCCACCCCGTCCAACTCAGATCTGCCTCTCCGCACAGATACAGACCGCTCTTCTGTCACATCAACCTTCATTGACATTGATATCGGCTCCTTCGAGGCATCCCATTATGCGGCGGGGGCGCCTGCTGCCCAGCCTTTTCAACTGGTCGATGCAGACACTATTCGCGCGAATCGTTCCAGTATTCGCTTGAACAGAAATTCCAATGAGAACAGCTCGAAGTCTTCCGAAAGCGGCGTTGAAAGCGATGGATCTGCGTCTATCGATGATACATTCCAGCCGTCCGGTCCACGACCACCCACTATGGACTGGAAATTCCCAGTATTTATGCAAACTGACGAGGACAAGCCAGCCGACAGCGAAGAAACTCATGATCAAGACCCTACCCCGGCTCCTGGGCAGGAGTCAATTGAAGAAGAGTCCCTCCAGGCCGAAAAGCGTGCTACTATGGAATGGACATTCCCAGTCATGGGATCCGTCCCCGAGGAACAGGCCTACACTGATCGCCACGATACTCTTCGTGCACCTCTTCCTGGGATTCAGCCCATCCCGGAATCACAATCAATAGACGAGCCTGATGATTCCCGTCCTTCTACGTCTGCCTCCAACGCGTCTGACTCGGACTACGATCCTTTCCGTTTCGACCGCCCAACAACCCCCCGGGCACAAACTCCCTTCATCATAGCCACTTCTTCGACCGCGAGCTCCCTGCAATGATGGGCTCAGCTGGCTTTAATGAGTACGAGTCTTCAGGGCTTCTCGACGGCCCGGGGCCCGATGAAATATCCCAGCCTGTGTGGCGAGACTCTACCGACGGTAGCACACCACCTCTACCAACGGCCATCCCAATCCCCGAAACCCCCACTGCGTCCTCTGTGATTTCTGGCCCGGTCTCGGAGCCCGGCTCTCCGGTCTTCGAAACGATTCGCAATGTGCGACGAGACCAGGATCCAGAAGTCACGACCTCAAGACCTGAGGAAGTTGAAACCATCCCCTTCCCATCACTCGTGGCACCCAGCGCTGCGAGCTTGATGGAGGGTGCTGATGATGCCGCTGTGGCATTTGAGCTTGATCGGTTGCTGGGCGACTTCCTTGGGTCTCTCTCGGCCACGAGCAAGGCTCTCTCGAGAATCGCTGTCACCGGAACCAATGGCTACGAGGCTGAGTAGGTCTAGAGGACCAGTGGGGTGAATAAAGTATTTTTAAGGCTGGACCTCTTACTTTGGGGTCCCCCTAGTATGTTGTTATGATCACTTTGTTTCGAGTAATCTTTAGCGGTATCAATATCAAACCTTCTTTCAAACGACTAATGCCTCGGCTTTCCTCTCGTAGATCTGCTTATAGGCATCATGATCACTGGCAGTGTAGGCAACGATGTGCTGACTGTTTCTTGTAAATCAACACTCTACGACAAAGTATATCTCGCTAGGGCACGGGCTAATTACTATAGCTTCTCGTAGTATACCCTCCTGTACGTCCACAACATGTACTTCCTAACCATAAGCACTCATTGCTTCTCGTGAAGTCACTATGCGCGCTTGTATGGCGTTGCCTGTGAATCAAGGCGATCAGGTTCTACCCACCTTGATAGTCCTTCACTGTTTTCTTTTCTCTTCTTCTTTTCCCCCCTCTCCCTTCCCTATCTCGGCTTTTTCTTCTTCCTTCTCTTGCTTTGTTTTCTCTGTACTTCTTTTGATCTGGTCCAGTATGGCATTCCATTTGCCATCAGACCCTTCTGCACCTGAGGCTTTGGTCTGGAGCACATTTCCAGCTCCAACTACCTACGACGAGTGGCGGGCAGCTGTCTCGGAGGTCAAATCACTGAACCGCTCTCAACAATACAAACAGTGCGTGTCACGTTGCAAACAGCTCATTGACACTGCTACTGGTCCAGTTCGTGTTCACGTCTCATCATTTCGACGCACAACTAACGGGTTCCTACATAGGTTGAACGGATTCATAAAACTTCTCTCTACTATTACGCCGCAGTGTCATATGTTTCAATGTCTCAAGCAGCTCACGTCTACTCGGCAGCCAAGATCCCACTTCTGTACTTCGCTTTGGAGAATTTCATGGCTGCGAGCGAAACTTTGCCAGAGAATCTGATTCCTCCAATTCTGAACCCAGATCAGACCTACTCCCCCGTTGAGTGGCCGGAATCTGCTACTCCATCTCCTACTACTCCTGCAACACCGTTGACTTTCAGTAATTCTCCTCCTCCCGAGGCCCTCTTCAAGTCTTCCCCTCTACGCGGAGTATCTTCTGTCATGGATACGAATGGTCAGCTCGCTCGGCATGAAATTCTGACGCCACCTCATTCTGTCTATCCTTCCACTCCTCCCTCGTCTAGCGCTTCTCTGGCTACAGCTTTCGTCGTGACTCCGCGTTCCGTTCCTGCCATTTCCCCTCGGTCTCAGCCGAGTCCTATTAGGGATTATTCTCCTGTGGATGGTATCAATGGTGACATCTCACCTGTTTCGATCCCTGCCATCTCCCCTCGATCAGAAAAGCTTTCCAGTGTGAGCCGGAACTTCTCCTATCCAACTGGTAGCATTGTTCTGCCGCGGGGCCTTCCATCTCCTTCGTCTGTGGACAACGAATTGGTCTCTTTTGACAGTTCCAGAAATGGCGTTCCCATCGGCGAATCCCTGATGAAGAACATTACCCGCATGCTCGACAGCTCCGCTCTGAATGAGAGCGATGACGACCCTTTCGTCTCAAAGAAGCCTTTCCCTCCCAAGATCCGTCGCCAGGTACGCCTTTCCCCAATCGGTTTTCCTGCTGATCTTGAGGACCCCATAAGGCAAAGTGAGTTGGTTCCATCGCCGCTGTCTGTCCGAAAGGTGTCTGGTGAGGTGATCAAGTGTGATCGTTCGATGATCGTCTGTGGAGTCTTGAACAAGAAGAACCGTGGAAGCGAAAAGGATACTTGCAACAATTTCAACAAGCTTCTCCAGGATATTGATTTTCAGTCTAGATCAACCCAGAAGAACTGTGGCAGCGACTCGAAGCGGACTGTCCGTTCTCGCCCTCCCCGTCTGCCACTCAAGATTATTCCACATCCCCAGGTTAACATCAATGCAAACCAGCCAACCCCCAAGCCCCTGGTTCCGGAGCGAAAGCGCGTGGGCCCTATTCTGGTCATGCCTACGCCAGAGACCACCCCAGAGGCCACCCCAGAGGAGAAGAATACAAGTCCTAGTTTCCACTATTCCACTACTCCTCAAGGCTCACCCGAGCAAAAGCAATGGACTTCATACTCAACCCCATCCCCACCCTGCTCCTCAGTAACCCCAACCAGCGCAGCCCGAATCGAAGTATTCAACTCGAACACTAACTTCCTGCGCGAGATATTTCCCAAGGAAATTTCCTGGCTGCAGGAACAAATCGATCATGTCAAAGCCTTGCAGCTCATCCACCGTCCCCGTAGTCCAGTGGCCATAGTCCCAGACTTTTCTCGTTCTCGGTCCTTCTGGACATTCAGTCCCGTCCGCAGAAAAGTTGTCTCTGCCTTTCGTGGCTCCCACCCTGGTGAAGGTCCTAATATTGATAAGTTTGGGAATGTCCTCCGTGTTGAGACGAAGGTGCAGCGCATTGCGCGGCTGCGGAAGGAGAATTGGCAGATTGGTATTCAGGCTCATCATTCTGTCTGGAAGGGCTCTGAGTACTACGAGAAGTTTTGCGAGGATGCTATCGCCGATATTGAGGAGCGTAGAGGGTTTTTCTGAGGGGTCGATACATGGTGAAGTTTTGAGGGTTGCTATTTTGTTTCTCTTGTGCTTCGAGGATGTGGTGCAGGTGATGCATTTGCTTTGCATTTCTGCTGACATCTCTGGCGAATATGTTCCTCCTTTTTCTGTGGATAAATTGCTCCATTCTAACATTTGATTGCAAGTCTGGATCATGATTGCGATTATGGTCTTCTATGGTTCATCAGTCTAGTGGATCATTACTCTGGTGAGAGATGGAGTGGGATGGTGTCTATCGATGGGGAAACATGCAATGGCACATCGGAGGTCATGGTTTAACGAAATTCTTGATTGAGAATGATATGGAAAAACATTCAAATGTACCTATGATTCGACTCAATCTCAAGCTCGATTTCACACGACAACAGGTCAATACAAATTCATGGAATCCCGTTCCACATTCATCTCCATCTCCAAGTTAATTAAAGACTCTTGCTCATCACAGAGCCAATTCCCTCTCCGACTCCCCCTTTCCAAACACGCCACCGAGTTGGTTTCCTAGTTGATCTTGGATCTTGCTGAAGTTCTCATGTTCGATGAGCTTTTTGCCTGTGAGGCTCACTAAAGTAGAATGTTAGCATAGTCTTCACTTTCCGTTTGTGGTTCCAATACTCTTAAGTCCATAAGACACTTTATTTTCGCCCATACAATCCAGCAAGAATTCCTGGAGCTTCTTCTGGTATGGATCTAAGGTACCAGAGACCCAAGCGGCAAGAAGCACCACCTGGAATGCAAAAAAGCAGAGGAAGGATAGCATGATTGAATAATCCGCTACGGTGATATTTGTTTTTGAATATTGTAGTCCAAGTTTAACAGCAGAAGAAATCGGTGGTTCATATACTATGCGCAAGCCTATGACGTCCGACGATGACGCTGTGCCACACAGATACCCCCGGTGGGGTCGAAGCGGTGCGAATCAAGGTGGACTTTCATATTAACTGCCATATTCATATACATCATGACCGGGTCTCAGGTCTCGTCTGGCTTTATAGGCTTTTTCTTGTCATTGCCAGTCTGAATTTGGGGTTTTGGGGCGATTATCGGCCTCTTAGGGTTGCATTTTGGGTTATACATGTACTTTGGGCATAAATATTAAACAGTAGCTACAGATGAATACTATTAAGATCAAACTCATTTTCAGGCTAGGGCTGTAGCTGGGTAAATATAACGTGCGTTGGGATAGTATGTGAGGTCTATACCTCCTTGTCTAGGGCGGATTATTAGAGCCGTCATACAACTATGTTTTTGCTGTTGTCGTTATTGCAGTATTATTCTTATTGAAGTCTTGTCTTGTCTTGGATTATTTAATATTGTTTTATAATTATTCTGTGGTAATGACGCTATAAACTGCCCTGGTGTCTACCTAGGCATGCATAAGGTACGCAATGAGCCTCACTAGGCTATTTGGGCAGCTAAGCCACCTGTGCATGCATGATAAGAATATTGAACAAGACCAGCTCCAACCATTTGCACTGTTATTGTCTTATTGCCTTATTGTCTCACAGCAATATAAGCTGGAACCCCCTGATTTCAGGCAGTAACTTTTAGTGTGGCGGTGCAACGCTAAACCCTACGCCTTATCGCGTCTAGAACACCCTCACCTTCACCTTTCCTCTCCTTCTTAACTGCTCTGTTTCTCAAGATCACTGTTCAGCTTGACTGATCGTGATTGACCTGATATTTCGCATCATCCTGGTCGTATGTCCCATTGCCCATGATGAGAATCTCTATGCAGCCACCCCCGCGCATGGCCAGATCACCCCTCGAATTTGGCGTCCAAATCACTGACCCTGTTCTCTCCTTCTAGACCTGCCTCACTGCATTCGCAACACTTTAAACTCTTCACAGACCTCCGACCCCTCAATCTCGTCGTGTCCAACCCGCTACCTACTGGGTTCCGTGCCCAAGCCATCACACACCGCGTCAACCTTCGGGCGTCTGCAGCCCTATCCCCACATCATGAGCTGTGAGTCGACATTTCATATTCGTCGGACTTTTGCCCTCTGGTCTTAGCGTGATTCGTCGCTTGATTTTGCCGGCAATTATTCTCCGGGTCGCGTCAGCCTTGCCCACAATCCCAATCTGCGCTGCGCTGCGATTATCATGTCGATATACACACTGCCCACAAGCTATCTCTGGAAGCTGTGGCCAATACTGGTCCTTCTTTTGTGTCATGGTCTGCGTCTCAATGCCTGCGTCCCTGTCTGTTCGGTCGGCTCCCTCACGGCGGCCGTAATTTCATTTGTTTGCGCGATTGCTTTCAAGGTCCTTCAATGTGCTGACCATGCTTTTTATAGTCGCAAATATGCTCAACAAGCTGTCCGGGCAGCCGGAGAGCTATGAGAAGAAGTACGGTCTTTCTATCCAATCTCCATTGCCCTGCATTTGCTAAACTATTCTCGCTTGTTAGAGCTCTCTACAAATTCGGAAGAACGCTAGGTGCAGGCACATACGGCATTGTTCGTGAGGCAGAGACCAATGATGGCCAGAAGGTTGCTGTCAAGATTATTCTCAAGAAGAATGTGCGCGGGAATGAGACCATGGTCTACGATGAGCTTGAGATGCTGCAATCGCTCCAACACCCCCACATTGTCTCGTTTGTCGACTGGTTCGAATCCAAGGTGAGTTAAACTCAGGACAGGTCACATTGGAGATTTCTGACTGAGGGAATAGGACAAATTCTACATTGTCACGCAACTAGCTGTTGGCGGCGAGCTGTTCGACCGCATTTGCGAGTATGGCAAGTTCACTGAGAAGGATGCGTCGCAGACCATTCGCCAGGTACTTGATGCTGTAAACTACCTGCACAAGCGCAACATTGTCCACCGAGGTCGGTTTCTTTGTATACACCCAGCACGTTCTGATCGCTGATCTTTCGAAGACTTAAAACCCGAGAACCTCCTCTACCTCACCCGCTCCGCCGAATCCGAGTTGGTCTTGGCGGATTTCGGTATCGCAAAAATGCTTCACAGTCCCTCCGAAGTGCTGACCAGCATGGCGGGCTCATTCGGCTACGCCGCTCCCGAAGTTATGCTCAAGCAAGGCCACGGCAAGGCCGTCGACATGTGGTCGCTGGGTGTGATCACCTACACTCTTCTCTGTGGCTACTCCCCCTTCCGATCCGAGAATCTGACCGACCTGATTGAGGAATGTCGGTCTGGCCGCATCATCTTCCACGAGCGCTACTGGCGCGATGTGTCCCAGGACGCCAAAGACTTCATCCTCACTCTTCTCAACGCCGACCCCAGCAAGCGAGTTACCTCGGAGGAAGCCCTCAAGCACGAGTGGCTGACCGGAAAGACGGCCGGCGACCGCGACTTGCTGCCCGAGATCCGCGCCTACATCGCGCGCGCCCGTCTTCGTCGCGGTATCGAGATCGTCAAGCTTGCCAACCGTATCGAATCGCTCAAGATGCACGAGGAAGAGGATGGAGAAGATATCCCCAGTCCCATGGACATGGGCGCTTCTGGAGAGGCAGGTGCCGTGCCGGCACCAGAGTCCAACGGTGAGGCTAGCCCTGCATCTGGCCACGCAAAGAAGAAGAGTTTCAGTAGTGTTGCCCGTGGTGCCATCTTCCGTGAAGTTGTTTTGGCCAAGGTTCGTGAACAGAAGGAGAACGACGAACGAGAGAAGGTTGAGCGCGAAGCGAGAGACAAGGCCGCGCAGGCATGATTGCATGCTAAATCGTTCCTCTGTCTCTTTAAGTCTTTTTTTCTTCTCATTTGTTGATACGTTGATTCTTCCAGATATGCTGCCTTGTAAGTCGTTTCTTACGCCGGGCGGCTTCTTGGATATAGTTCTGTGATTCCCCTTTTTTCATAGTCTATCAAAGTGGACATACAATTCTTCGACTGTATTCTTGTTTTATATTGTGCCATAGTTACTAGTTGACTCTGTCAAATCGACCCGATGATCGGAGGTAGACTACCCCAAAACAGCCCACCGGATAGAAAGCCGATATGCAACTATAAGGCTAGCAGAATGGGGATATGCAACTATATGGAGAAAGCAACGTAAGCGGGGGAATAATAGAACCTCGGTCTGCAGAATCTCAAAGGTGGGTGTCTATTTGCTTTTTCCCATTCCTCTCATCCCCCTTGCATCCCAGGGTTAATTCATCACCAAACACCTTCAGCCAACACAGCCAACACAGCCAACACAGCCAACACAGCCAACACAGCCAACACCGCAAACATTTTGGAGCAATTCATCCATACCAGAAATGGACTTCAAATCCACAGAAAGGGATGGGCCCTCAACCCATAAAGAGCTTCAAGAAAAGCAATTGAACCCTCAAACTGTTGAGACAGCAATGTTAACTGTATCACAAGCCGAGTACGACAAGCTCCTCCGCAAAGTCGATCTCCGCGTTATTCCAATTCTGGCGGTATTATATCTCTTGAGTTTTCTGGATCGAGGTAGTCCTCTTGTATCCTAGCTTTGAGGAATATACTCATGAAGTTGTATGAACAGGTAATATCGGAAATGCAAATGTCCAGGGATTGTCTACGACTTTGGGTTTAGTTGGCCAGCAATATAATTGGTGAGTATTAAGATATGAGCCTTAACGCAAGTACAGGGCAAGTGACACCAAATTAATTATTATATTGCTACATGAACTAGGTGTCTGACAATCTTCTTCTTTCCATATTCGTTCTTTGAGCCGCTTTGCAATTTGTTGCTTGTTCGTTTGAAGCCTAGTATTTGGCTTCCGTCTATTATGGTTGCATGGGGTATGGTGCTATGTTCTCTTGTTCCGTGGGCTTCTTGGCTGATCTGTTACGATAGGGCTCGTCATGACTTTGACTGGAATTGTGCAGAATTATTCTGGTTTGTTAGCTGCTCGGTTTTTTCTTGGTAAGTTCATTGGATTCGAACTGGGTTTTCTTGGGCTGATAATTGCTATAGGAGTGACAGAAGCGGGACTTTGTATGCTTTTCTATTTCTACATGCACTTCTGGCTCTTGTCCTAATTTCGAACAGTCCCTGGTCTGGCTTTTTACGTTTCCCTATGGTAGGATATCATATTGAGAAGCCATGCATATTTATGCTCACAAAGTGCAGGTATCCTCGGAAGAACTCGCAGTTCAGACTAGCACTCATCTTCGCATCTGCTTCTATGGCCGGTGCATTTTCCGGTCTATTGGCCTATCTCATCAGTAAGATGGATGGTGTTGGTGGACTAGAAGGCTGGCGATGGATGTATGTTCCCGCTCGATTCTTGAGTTGGGTTTTGACCACTAACGTATTATAGTTTCATCCTGGAAGGCCTGTTGACCGTGGTTGTTGCGGTCTTTTCTTTCTTCCTTGTTTGGGATGAACCTGCAACTGCGACTTTCCTCTCGGAGCATGAGAAGAGGGTCTTGCTGGATGCTTTGAACTATACCCAGACTGAGACGTCGACAGCACCTCAGCTTGGAAATAAGCACTCATTCAAATGGAAACATTTTGTAGATGCGCTTCTCGATTGGCAGGTATATATTGCTTACTCTAGGTCTATATGAAAGGGATGTTGCTGATATTCTTTACTAGACATGGTTCCATTGCCTCGGGTACTGGGGAATGGTAAGTCTAACCTTCCTTCCTCATATACTATAATACTAACAAAGCATGAAAGGCCTGCTCTGTATATGCACTATCCCTATTCCTACCAACAATCATCAAAGGTCTCGGCTACTCAGCTGCCCTGGCCCAACTCCTAACAATCCCCGTCTACGCAGCAGCGACAGTATCCTGCATCCTAGTCGGCTACTACTCCGACAGAACCGGTCAAAGAAGCTTCTTCACATTCGCCTGCTACACCGCTGTCTTCGTGGGATTCCTTATCGCCGTCGCTCCAGCACGCTTTATTCCCGGTCTGACATATGCGGGCTGTTTCATTGCCGCGTGTGGCATGTACCCGGCTATCCCCGGTCTTCTGACCTTGTCCTCGAATAATTGGGCACCGGATACTAAGCGTGCTGTAGGTATTGCTATCCAAATTGGTTTTGGGACGATGGCTGGTGCTGCTGCTTCTAACTTTTATCGGAGTGAGGATGCGCCGAGATATCGTCTGGGGCATGCTTTAGTGCTAGTTTTTGCAGCTTTGGGGCTGTTAGCTATGATCTTTTATTATGTTATTTGTCGTAGGATTAATTCTAAGAGGGATTCCAAGGCTGATAGGGTCCCTCGGTTTGTGGCGGAGGACTTGGTGGACTTGGGTGATAAAGCGCCTAGCTTCAGATATACTCTTTAGGGGCTGAAGTATGACTTGACATGATTCCATTGGATCAGAACCAAATACAATACCTTTTAGCTAAATCGTCCTCATCATCGCAAAGTTACTACTGAAACAAAGGAGTCATCTTCGTGGCATGACCGGGCAAGTATAAAGTCAGGCGTCAATATCACGTGCCTCTATCTCCCCACCTTCGCATCCTTCCATAGGAACATCTCAACGCTCTCAAATATCTCGTTCTCGAGTTGATCGCTTTGCATCGTCTTTCTCTTTGCGTTCGTGAAGTTTTCTACTCATCTGCCCCACGTCATACATCTGCTACCCCACACCGCCCCTCCTACTCCACCGGAGCTCTCTTGATCGCCAAGTCTTTGCACTCACCAACTTTCAAGTCCACCGTCATGTTCGCAACCAAGCGCCTGGGCAAGGTGAGTATTGTCTCTTACTTGTGTAATTGTCTTGGAGGTGAACTTAGCTGACTGTTTTGATTACAGGAGCTCATGAAGGTACGGACGCCCTCCCCGCCTTTTTTCCACTTCAGTCCACTTTGTCGCATTTCACTTTTTGTCCATCTCGCATCATCATGAATCTCATTCACCCTATCTTCAGTCTTCTAACACTATGATATTTCCAGATGAAGGACCATGTCCCGCCAGGAATCGAGATTGTCAAGAGTGACACTCTTGAGGAATGGCAGATGGACATTAAGGTCCTCGATGACAACCCTCTCTACTTCAACCAGACGTACCGACTGAAATTCACTTTCAGCAACAAGTACCCCATCGGTAAGTTCCAGCTTCTCACGCAACCAACCTTATTCTTACTTCCTCCCGGGGTGCAATCCACACCCTTTTCTTGATAAGTCAAGTTGCGCTATTTCTGACATTTATGGTCTTTCTAGAACCCCCAGAGGTCCAGTTCATTCAATGTGACGCTTCTACCGGCCACCCCCGCACGATTCCCATGCATCCCCACATCTACAGCAACGGAATCATTTGCCTCGATCTCCTCGGAACGGCCGGCTGGTCGCCAGTTCAGACTGTCGAAAGTGTCTGCATGAGCCTCCAGAGCATGCTGACTGCGAATAACCGTGACGAGAGGCCACCCGGCGACCAGGAATTCATCACTCACAACCGCCGCCGTATCCGCGACATCAACTTCGTCTATGAGGACGACAACGTATGAATCCGGTTCTGTTCATAGTCGGGGCTGGGTTGGGGTCCATAACAAGGGCATAGAATCGTTGAATATATTCTTATCTTGTGGTGGGGCGGCGCATACTTCGGCGTTTCTGTGTGTGTCATTCCGGAGCCGAGCCGGAGAAGCATAATGGGGGTCAGTTTCCTTCTTTTTCTCGCCTGTTCTTTTACGTTCGCATTATGCTGGCGCTGATCGGTCATTTGACTTCTAATCGCGGAATAGGTGACTTTTTCCGCAGGAGTTTATGGGTTGTATTTTAGCGGTGTGATCAATGCGAGAGCCCTTTCCTATGTGACATGATTCCTTGCGGGATATCAACTACTTCGACCCTAGAGAGTAGAATGTAACATGTAGAGCAAGTCCGATAATTCCACAGCTTCGGTGGGGTTATAAATCCCCTGTCAAATTTTGTATTGACCTCCACCCACCAGCCTGCCACGTTCACTACAAATTAGAACACGGGCTAGGTATACCCTCTTAACAGATCATTCGGCCTTCAAGCGATGAATCTAGAGCAAGTAGACACCATTGAAACTCTATGTTGTAACTATATTGGATATTAAGCATTTCCCGTCACATGATTGGTCAGATCGCTTATACCCCCCAAACAAGATTAGCCCTAACCTCAAGTATAAAGACAAGAGATATTTCCCCAAACCACGGGCAACCCCAATATCCCATCCAATCCGAAAAAGATGCAACCCAAGACCCAAATTGACTTATTCCAGGGCTGGCCAGCCACCGCCATGCTACCAACCCAACGCCTGAAACAAGCAGCCAACGACGTCTTATCCAATAAGACTATCTTCAACGACGGGCTGGCCTATGGTCCCGATGAAGGCTATTACCCCCTCAGGAAGAATATAGCCAATTGGCTATCACAGTCATATACACCCCTGCATACTATAAATGCAGAGCGCATATCCATAACCGGCGGCGCAAGTCAAAATCTAGCATGTGTACTGCAGGTATTCACGGAACCGGCCCAGACGCAGAGAATATGGCTAGTTGAGCCCTGTTATCATCTTGTCTTTCGGGTCTTTGAGGATGCCGGATTTGCTGGGCGCATGGTTGGGATTCCTGAGGATGAGGGTGGTATGGATGTTACTGCTCTTGAGCTTGCTTTGAGTGAGTTTGAGAGCAGTGAGAATGTAAGTCAGAGTAACCAGGTATGTTTTTCTTCCACGGCTGGAAGAGCTAGGTATGGGCTTAACTCCTTGAAGCAGGTTACCAAGCCCCCCAGGCCATATCGAAAGATATACAGGCACGTTATATACTGTGTCCCGAGCTTCTCGAATCCATCTGGGACAACGATGTCACGCGCACGGCGGGAGGCGCTTGTTAGAGTTGCTCGTAGGTATGACGCTCTTGTCGTCTGTGATGATGTGTATGACTTTCTCAATTGGGGGGTTGTCCATGCCTCTGCCGCTGTGGCTAAGCATCCGCCGCGCATTGTGGATGTCGACCGGGAGCTTGACGGAGGTCCTCTGGATCAATTTGGCAATACTGTGAGCAATGGGTCTTTCAGTAAGCTTATCGGTCCCGGGTGTCGGGTTGGATGGGCTGAAGGGACCGAGGACTTTGTTTATGGACTTTCTCAAGCGTAAGTCTTCTACTCTGCATCATTTGGAGAAACTTAACGTGGGCGTGGACTAAATCGTCGAAGTGGTTCTACGCGTTCGGGTGGTGCCCCTTCTCAGCTGATGTCGACTTTTATCAACGAGCTACTAGAGGATCATTTCTTACCGGGGTACATCGCGGATGCACTCATTCCTCTGGGTCGAAAGCGTCACCGTCTACTGGCATCAGCAATCAAAAGATATCTTGGTCCTCTAGGTGTATCGTTTACTCCTGATCCTGAGACTAGTCCAGTGGTTGGGGGGTACTATATCTGGGTTCAACTCCCGGTTACAGTGAATGCCACTCGGGTGTGTCATTATGCCCTCGAGGAGCAAAACTTAGTGCTAGGTAATGGTGAGGTTTTTGCTGTGCCAGGGCGAGATTCCTTGGGGAGAGATTTGCATCGCAGATTAAGACTATGTTTCATGTGGGAGGATGAGGAGCGGTTAGTTGAGGGTGTTGAGAGGCTTGGGGCCGTCATTGAAAACTTGATAGATAATTAAGAGCAAATATAACTTATCACATGGAGATGTGATACTGGTAATTTCAAAATTCCAACATGCAGCTTTCACCGCGAATGCAATAACTCGATTTATCCGTAGAACCAATATTCCGCGGCGTATGCAACTTGTATAGTCTCATTTTGACCAGTGCATGTAGACGGCGGGTCTCCTTGGGATGTCACAACTCGATAAACCTCCTATCAAGAATAGGTCAAAAGTGCTCGTAGCTAAAGCTGCTAGGTCAATCACTCACCTGAATATTACACCCATCCTTGTGTCCAAGTTTCAGCCATGGAACATTGCCGCTCTGCCTATTAGATAGTCCCGTCGCAGGAGCTGAGACAGATGCGTCCTTTTTGGCAACGATCCAAGATTGAGAGCCACTCAAGCTCAAATCAAAGACCGGATCCCCGCCAGCGTTGAAGTAATGCTCGCCGATTATGAGATCGGTGCTCTTTGTGCCCTGGCCGAAAAGAGCTGCCATGAAGACGATGCTTCCAAGAGGTGTGTTGCTCATGATTGCAGGGAGCTGGTGGAGAAGAGCACCCGAACTCGATGCAACACAAGAGGCATCAAAGAGAGTTGCTGCGGCTCCGGTGGCAATAGGCTTTGTAGCGGCTTTGTGATTTGATGGAGCATTCAGCGCCAGGCAAGAGTAGTTCTGAGTTCCACGCCCAAGCACAACGTATTTGAGGGTAAGGTTCGTAGAGGGGGGTGGTAGTTTCATCTCTGTGTCTTTCAATGGGATAGATGCGTTGGCAAGAGAGCAGTTTCCGAGGTTGATAAGGTCAAGCTCGCGAGAGATATGAGAAAATGAAGCGGCAAGAGCTAGAGGATGAGGAAGTGCTGAGTATGCGTCAATGGTTGCTGCTACAAAGAGCAAAGCAAGCGTTAGAAAACATCTCATTTTGGTATCGGCGATTTGTAAAGAAATATAGTCTTGATTTCTCGAAAAATCAGGTCGGAGGTCTTAGGAAAGAACCGGGGAGGAGTAGGGAGGATGTTAAAGTCAACAAAGATAGGAAGTTATAATATTAAATCAGGGGTATGGTAAGGCTACCTTGATATGTAACAAAGAGTAAATGCTCCGAATTTGGAACATGCCGTCCAGATGGTCAGGGTCACAGTTTACGCCAGATCGAATCAAGCGCAATAGATTCCGATTCAATGAACCAATGGCTGTACCAACGAGAGACTCCTCATAAATAAAAAAATCCCCGCATCTAGTCGGTAGTTGGTATTAGAAAGTATTCGAGCCTGCTGACTGAGGAACTTACGGGGCTAAGGAGAGCTAAAATTGGCGTCTTTGTTTTGTCAGATTTCACATACTTGAATGACCGGAGAGATAGGCTAGGTACTTTTAATTTCCATACACTCATAGTTAGAGCTTATTGTATAACCTAAACGAATACAACCACACGAACGGGCTTTGTATGTTACACTAGCTCAGTCGTTACTGGTCAGTCGGCAAGTTGCGGCTTTGAACGTTGGACAGGGAATTAGCTTTAGGGTAATATATTTTGGCCTTTTGCTACCCCAGTATAACCTTAATAAGGATGCTAAAATACATATTCTACAGGTGTATTCTAAGATTTTTCCAAAACCTGGTATAGCGCTTCAGCCCAGCGCCTTGGGGTAGGCAAGTCTGCCATTGGCTGTTTTTCGGAGAATTCCTCATCCTGGTTACATTGGCATTAATTTCCCCAATTAAAAGACTAGTATCAGGTGCCAGAGAGAATCAAGTTCTATGCAGAAAGTCTAATGTTCTTGACACGCTGGTTGTGGGACATAAATAGACTATAAGCGCCCTACCAACGCCACGGATGCATTGGGATTATGGTATGTGTCGGTAGGTCCTCGGTGAGATGAATGGAAAAGTAGAGTGTTTATTTCCATCTTGATATGTAATCTTGAAACTACAAATGCGTGAAATACCAATGGTTTTCATTGAAGATGTGGTGAGTCGGATTAGGATATGTTAGTTCTGTATTTTCCTCAGCAGGAACGAGAAGTTCTCGTTCAAGTCTATAATGTTTGCGAACATCTTTTGTCTGCTAGTGAAATATTGACCATATATTCCGGGTTGTGGTAGGTAAAGAAAGAAGAACTTCTAACTTGACCAGGTGGGCTTGTGCTTACTCATCCATCTGGATATAACTATATTCTGGATATATTGTCACGTGCTGATTCTGATAGCTATTAAGATCACGTGTAGTGCTAGAAAGTTAGTCATCCATTAGCGCGACTTCGCCGACGGCCTTTTCAGTCTCTCATCGCGAGTCCCTAGCAACACTGCATCCTCAAAGGTTATTCTTGTGGCCGTTTCAGCGGTTCCCTATCCGGATGTAGCGACTGTGACCCTTTTTGCGGTATCATAGGCTCTCTCATATCCTCGCGACTTTCGATTCTTATCACGATGTCTGACGGTAAGTTTTCGCAAGCTCACTCGCTTGACCACATGCTAATCACCACAACAGCCGACCTCGAGGCCGTCCGACGGCTCCAAGCTGAGCGCAACGCCGCTGCTTCTCGTCAAAAAGGTTCTAGGACTTTTGACCCATCTGGTCAACGTACTGATAACTCGACCAAGGCCTCCCTGACGGACTCCTTCGATACCACTTTGTACGATCGGGATGGGGCGGAGAAATTCTCAGGCTACAACACATCCATCGCCGTTAATGGCGACGACGAGGAAATGGAGGATGCGAACGGAGGACACAGTTTGGTTGGCCAGTACACTGCCACCAGAAGCCAGATCGATGAGATGGCGCAAGGAAATGGGGTTGAGGAGGAGGACATCCTGCTAGGTCGTGAGAAGGCAGCCCGAATTGCAGACCGCGAGACGGACTACCAGAAGCGCCGATTCAACCGCGGACCCTTGACTCCTACACGCGCCGATCCCTTCGCCGCCAACGCCCACGCGAATGTTGAGGGAGAAGGCCAAACCTATCGTGAGGTGATGGCCCTCCGTGAGATTGAGAAGGAGGAAGAGCGCGTGCAAAAATTGATTGCGGAGAAGCGAGAGCGGGGTGAAGATGTGACAGAGCATGAGGCCACCCTGAAGACGGTGGAGCACGACAAAGAAAACGCCGATACTGGCTCGACAGTTCAAGTGGCCACCAGCAAGAAGCGTAAGAAGAGATGGGATGACGCGGCCCCGGAGCCTGCTCCTGAGGGAGAGGACCAGGTCGAGCAATCCGTAGCCAAAAGCAAGCGATCACGTTGGGATCAGACGCCCGCTCCTGGTGCGCCCGATGAAGCTCCCAAAGCCCGCTCGCGATGGGATCTAGCGCCCTCTCTCACAGCTGCGACGCCCGTCGGTAACCAAGGACTCGCCACCCCCATGCACCCATCCCAAGGTGCGCCTGTGGCTTCTGTCAATCTCGGGGCCGGTCAGGTCATCGGGTGGTCCGATGAAGAGCTTGATATCATGCTCCCTGGCGAGGCTGATGGCTACAAGGTCCTTGACCCTCCTCCTGGATACGAGCCCATCAGAACCCAGGCTCGCAAGCTCACGGCCACACCAGCGCCTATGGCTGCTGGCGGCGTGGGAGGATTCATGATGCAAGAGCCAGAAAGTGTTCGGTCTATGGGCAAAGAACTTCCGACTGATATTCCCGGCGTTGGTGATCTTCAATTCTTCAAGCCGGAGGATATGGCCTACTTTGGTAAGCTGATGGAAGGTAACGACGAAACCAGCATGACCGTTGAAGAAATGAAGGAGCGGAAGATCATGCGATTGCTGCTCAAGGTCAAGAACGGCACTCCGCCCATGCGAAAGACTGCCCTGCGGCAACTCACAGACAATGCGCGCAACTTTGGTGCTGGACCTCTTTTCAATCAGATTCTGCCTTTGCTCATGGAGAAGTCATTGGAGGATCAGGAACGCCATCTGCTGGTCAAGGTCATTGACCGTGTTCTCTACAAGCTCGATGACTTGGTTCGTCCCTATGTTCACAAGATTTTGGTCGTCATTGAGCCCTTACTCATTGACCAAGACTATTATGCGCGTGTTGAAGGTCGAGAAATTATCTCCAACCTTGCCAAGGCCGCTGGTCTCGCCACAATGATCAGTACGATGCGTCCTGATATCGACCATGTTGACGAGTACGTGCGAAACACCACAGCACGAGCTTTCGCCGTTGTGGCCTCTGCCCTCGGTATCCCCGCCCTCCTTCCTTTCCTCCGTGCTGTTTGCCGCAGCAAAAAATCCTGGCAAGCCCGACACACCGGTGTCAAGATTATCCAGCAAATTCCCATTCTCATGGGATGCGCCATTCTGCCTCATCTCAAGGGCCTGGTTGACTGCATTTCGGATAACCTCAGTGATGAGCAGGCCAAGGTCAGGACTGTCACCGCTTTGTCTGTGGCTGCTTTGGCCGAAGCTGCCAACCCCTATGGTATTGAAAGTTTCGATGAGATTCTGAATCCTCTCTGGACCGGTGCCCGCAAGCAGCGTGGCAAGGGTCTCGCTGCCTTCCTTAAGGCCGTAGGCTACATCATTCCTCTGATGGACGAGGAGTATGCCAACTACTATACCACTCAAATTATGGAAATTCTTCTTCGAGAGTTCTCCTCACCAGATGAGGAAATGAAGAAGGTGGTCTTGAAGGTGGTCTCTCAGTGTGCCAGCACCGATGGTGTGACTGCTAGTTACTTGAAGGAGCACGTCTTGACAGACTTTTTCAAGAGCTTCTGGGTCCGACGCATGGCGCTTGACCGCAGGAACTACCGCCAGGTGGTCGATACGACCGTGGACCTGGGCCAGAAGGTGGGCGTCGGCGAGATCCTTGAGCGCGTCGTCAACAACCTGAAAGACGAAAGCGAGCCCTACCGTAAGATGACTGTGGAAACCGTGGAGAAGCTGATTGCATCCCTCGGGGCCGCAGACATCTCCGAGAGACTGGAAGAACGTCTCATCGACGGTGTTCTCTTCGCATTCCAGGAGCAAAGCATCGAAGACATTGTCATCCTCAATGGATTCGGTACCGTGGTGAATGCACTTGGCACACGATGCAAGCCATATCTCCCTCAGATTGTCAGTACGATCCTTTGGCGCCTGAACAACAAGTCCGCCACCGTTCGGCAGCAAGCCGCCGATCTCATCTCCCGCGTTGCGATGGTCATGAAGCAGTGTGGTGAGGATGCTCTCATGGGTAAGCTTGGTATCGTTCTTTATGAATACCTGGGTGAGGAGTACCCAGAGGTTCTGGGTTCAATCCTGGGTGCTTTACGTTCCATCGTCACCGTGGTCGGTATCAACCAGATGCAGCCACCTATTCGAGACCTCCTTCCCCGTCTCACACCCATCCTGCGTAACCGTCACGAAAAGGTGCAGGAGAACACCATCGACTTGGTCGGTCGTATTGCCGACCGTGGACCGGAGTCGGTCAACGCCCGTGAATGGATGCGTATCTGTTTCGAGCTGCTGGATATGCTCAAGGCCCACAAGAAGGGAATCCGCCGAGCAGCCAACAACACATTCGGCTTCATCGCCAAAGCCATCGGACCACAGGACGTTCTGGCCACTCTCCTCAACAACTTGCGAGTCCAGGAGCGTCAGTCCCGTGTCTGTACGGCCGTCGCCATCGGTATCGTCGCCGAAACTTGTGCTCCCTTCACGGTGCTTCCTGCCCTGATGAACGAGTACCGAGTACCAGAACTCAACGTACAAAACGGTGTCCTCAAGGCCCTGTCCTTCTTGTTTGAATACATCGGCGAGATGGCCAAAGACTATGTCTACGCCGTCACCCCGCTGCTGGAGGATGCCCTTGTCGACCGTGACCAAGTCCACCGACAGACCGCCGCCGCCGTCGTCAAGCACGTCGCCCTCGGTGTCGTCGGCCTCGGCTGTGAGGACGCCATGCTCCATCTGCTCAACCTGACCTTCCCCAACATCTTTGAGACCAGCCCCCACGTCATTGACCGAATCATCGAAGCCATCGAAGCGCTCCGCATGGCGATCGGCACAGGAACTGTGATGAACTATATCTGGGCCGGATTGTTCCACCCTGCTCGCAAGGTGCGCACGCCTTACTGGAGATTGTACAACGATGCCTATGTCCAGGCGGCGGATGCCATGGTCCCTTACTATCCGGACATGGAGGGTGAGGCGGACCGACCGGAGTTGTCGATCATTGTTTGAGAATGGTGCAGTTAATGGATGTTCTCTTCATGCATTATTATTAGTCTTAGCTATGGGTGTTTCGATAGCCGGTGTTCTTCTTTCATTTCTTTAATGCAGGGACGTTCGGCGTCATGTGTTGCTGTACATCATTCGCAAAAGTCGTTAGGGATTACCAATTACATTTGAATGACTATGATTTATACCGTTGCTGTGTAGAAATGATTCGTGGGTATTGTGTGAGCTTAGTTGAGATATATATTGACGATCTGCTACTCCGACCGCGAACATTAATTTCCTTGACATTTGTCGCATTTCAACATAAACCTATATCGTTAACATAACAAGCTACAACCAACACATTTGAACCAATTACAAAACAAAACCAGTTGCGTCGTTGTAGAGTCGATCTTTCCTTATAAAACCCCGACCCTGGAACAATCGACGGCCAAGCATAGTGACAGGGCCATAAGGGCAGGGATCGCTCCTAAAAGCGTAAATCATGTCAATCATACTAAACAAAGGACAAGTCTGGGGTAGAGAGGCCAGTCTACAGTACAATCTACACATATATCTCCAACTAAACATAGCAACAGTAATATTTCTACCTTGTCCAAATGTCCAAAGCATTCAAGGTACACGTAAAATGCCTTAAGACGGAAATGCAAAATCCCCTCGGCTCAGCTCCGTTCGCCCTGTCGCCACGCAAAAAATAGAAACGCAAAGGAAAGGAAAAGGAGGGGCCCGGAATACAGTAACATAGTACACAGGGTTGGGAGTGGGAGGGATGGGGGTCTGCCAAGGAGCGCCAAATGCCTAAGCTTGCCGTGAGTGGGCTTGGCGCAGGATGTGGCCGCGTAAGCTGGCCATGTCAGGTGTGGAGAAATTAAATTGAATTGCTAGGCTTGATGATTAAGGGTCTTTCGCCCTGCAGCTGCATGTATACTACTTGTAGATTAATTAACTTATGCTATAGTATCTACGTAGATATTATATATCTGATGGAGTGTATAGATTGAAATGTAGATATGATATGGATATAGATGAGACTGGAGTATACGGAAGTACATATCAAGTCCACTAAGCTTATTTCCCTTGCATACCCTAGTACGCCTACCAAAGATCAGATTCAAGACCCAATTATTTGGGATTGGAGTATGTAGAGCTTCAAAGCTACACAGCCTCCCCCTGAATTCAAGGACATGTAGAATCCCCAATCACGACCCGGGAATGGAGTTGAATTCATTTCTTTTCAATGGTACACACCTCAGCTCTATGGAGTCGAACACACAGACCCTGATAAGGGGTTGTGTGTGACGCCCCTTTTTGGCTTTTGGCTTTTACCTTTTACCTGGCGATTTCATTGTTACAGGGATTTACTAGTAAATTGAATTTCCGTTTCTGATTTTCAGGGTCTACTATCCGCTTTTGGCGCTGAGGATCAGAGTTTATTCTTATTTCATATTTCTTAATTTGTGTCTTTTCTCTCCTTTTTTTTATTTTATTTTTAATTCTGCCCTATCACCGACCTCTATACTTCCAATTCCACTACGGATATCCTTTTCCATGCCCATTCCCTAACCACTTCTCACGGTGGCAGACACGGCTCACACAATCCACACCATGCAAGGACCATTGGATCCAATTTAGATGGAGCTTCATAGATCCATAGATCGTGGAGTCGCACATGCAGGGCAGGAACGCCGAGGTGACCCACCAAGCGATACAGTTTGTAAGTAGGCCTTTTTGCAGTATAGAGGGTCGCGTGTTGCGCTTGATTATGGTGAAGGTACTCCGTTCTCCATACTCCGTGAGATTAACTATGGAGCCCATGTACGCGTCCTTCCTCTGTGCGTGGATGGACTGTACTCTGGACATGTCCCAATGTACCTGTCAAGCAATGCAAGGCTACCGAAATTTGAATTCAAATTCCAAGTCCTCGGATTCATGTGAAGGGTCTGGCGACTAGATTGGAGACAGACTGGAGACATCAAGGTTATGTGGACAGGTTGGAGAGCTACCACCAATCAGCTGGGGGATGGCGCAAGATGGACAGGGATCGGGGGGTTGGGAGTTGGGAGAAGAGATGCGCTTTGGAATGATGCTTCTATGGTATCCTGCATGCTGTCAATGCTCTGACTCTCTCTAATGTACTGTATCTGGCTATTCTTCCGGATACTCTGTGAGGGTTGGTTGCTATTGATCCAATTTAATTTTTTTTCTGGTTACCGCCGTATTGCCTTGCAAGGGATTGAAGACCCTGCAGGACGCCTCCATTCATGCTGACGGTTAAGGCATACTGTGAGGGGCGCGGGCGCGCACACACACCTGCAGACCGACACACCTACATGTATGGAGTAGACATTGTGGCACTGGCGCCTTTCGCGCGTCACATTTTCTTCTTCACGACGTCAACGGGATGTGGTGTGCTAAGACTGAGACTAGGAAGTTGGCCGTGGGTGTGTCTGTGCCTAGTGCATTTCTGTCGGGTGACATACGCCAAGGAAGGATGCTCTCCACCTTCTGCAAGTATGTGGTTTAGTGTATGGGGAGCTAGATGTACATTTACGTAGTGGGTGATAGATGATGCTATACAAGGTTCCGGTTTGAGTAACTAGTACGGCAAGGTCAGTGGTTTGGAGTGGACTGGGTTTGTATTTACAACGCACACCGTCTCTTCTCTTGCACGTCCAATAATGAGGTTTTTGTTCCGGGGAACTCCAACAGAACCGCGTCGATGGGATTGGGGCGAACTTTCCTTTGATGGTGGCGGCGGGGGCCGATCCAACAGTCACGTATATCGCCGTTTTCAGGGTTTGGTGGAATTGAGGCGTGTTTAGTCTACACCCTGATGTCAGCCCCATCAGCCATGTCCGAAGTTCTCCGTGAGGTTTCCGAATCTGGATCTCGATACGAGACCCGGATGATATAGACGTCGACTGCAGGATTTAAGGCTAGGGTCAAATTCCCCGGATTGGTTTAGACTCCGCTATAAAATATCGGATCTTGGAATCAAATTAAATCGAAAAATACAGAGGGAGAGTCCACTTGGGCGTTTCAAGTTGTTAGCGTTGACCCTGAGAGTGGCAGTGTTCCTAGTGGGAAATGTGGGACCAAAGGTCACGTCATGGGGATACATATCTGGGTCTGGTTGCTGTTATTGGGCCATTTTCCAGAAAATTGGGAATATTTACTACTCCAACAACAAAAAGAGACAAAAAAAGGAAGCGCAAAGGGTCCGAGACATAACCAATACCACGTTGAGAAAGCACGGGACGAGCACGCGTCAGCTGTGAGTGGAACTACTAGTCTTATTGGTCGATCAACTCGTGCCAAGCTCGGCTATCGACTATCTGCCGTCCCCAGATGGGTCCGTCTTGCAACTGGTCCACTATGATTGGTGAAGAGCTCTGCACAAACATGTAAGAATGTGGAGTCAACCATGGACTGAAAACTGAACTACTTTAGGGGTCCGGTATCGGTGGCTTCTGTTTTTTGGGTGTGTTGTAGGGCCATTTTGCCTGTTTATCCGGCGGTAGACCTTACAGTCTGTGTCCACTGTGTCCACCATGGATGCGACCCTGAAGAATAATTAAACGTTTCTATGTATAGATGTGTCTGCATGGAAACAGGGAATATATCCCAGAGAGTAGATGCAAATTCCAACATACATTGTAGCATTATGCATCATACATACATATCAATGTACACTTTAAGAACGGTGATGTGCAACCAACCTTGATTTACAGTAGGGACAAGGACGATCTGCCGTGTGGGAACCGCCAAGATCGGAGCCCCGTGCAGATGACAGGCCTTTGTTCGGCCAAGGACCGGTACCTGATTGACATTCGGCATTAAGGCGGATCGTCAGATCTGATTAGAAGTGTACTTTGTTCAAAATAATAGTAGAGATTGATCTACAGAATGTGATGTTATACATATATGCTGCAGTATAAGATGCTCCAGACGTCAAGTAGATGAAGTCTGGGGTACTCCAAGTCTATTTCTCCGACAATTTAGCGGTCTTTCCATTTGACCGCCCTTCCTTTTCAGCGGGTTTCTCGGATGGAATAGAGAAAAAAAAAGGACATTGCCACAGGACGCGTCAACATGAGCCGTCTCACGTTAGCGCAAAAGAGAAGCGGTCAGTGAAGATATTGGCAACATTGGCATCAACTTGGAAAGTACATACTCCACCCCTCCCGTGTCTAGCTTGGGCCTCTATGAACTGTACTCCGTAAACCTTACCCTACTGCTCATCCGGCACAATCCGACTCTACATGCTTTTCCCAGAACTACTGAACGCCATCACAAATAAGCCAACACACACATAACCTCTTGGCGCCTCCTCATCCTGCACTCAAAATTCATCCAGCGCCACCATGTCATGCCAGCACAGAAAAATCGGAGTTCTGCCGGTCAAGTGTGGGCCGCACGGCAGACTGAAAAAAGGGGGGCTCGAACTGGAGCCCAGGTGTTGCTTATGTTCACTCTTTCGCTTTGAGGATTGTAGCTCAGGTGTATTCCTCTAGGCTCCATAGTTGCGCTCGAAACGGGTCAGAATCTGCTTTGTTCTGTGGACATGGGTACCCGACGGGTTTTGGGCTGGATGTCCACCCTATGCCGGAAGTTTGGCGAGACCTGAGACCATTGTGTCGGGTTTTGGAGAGTACAGAGAGTAGCTACTGTCTATTGTCCCGGTAAGTTTCCGATTTGGGCGAATAAAGGTAGATATTGTAAAGAAAACTTAATCGGACTCCAACCGGCATTTGCAGACCCATGGTCTCTGAGGTACACTTCCTCGACCCATGGTTGCCCTTTTTGTTGCCACAGGCAAACCCCGGCGCATCCATGGTTGTGCATCGTTCTTTACCTGAATCACATCTCTAAGTTTTTCTGGAAAAGCAGGGAATGCGGAGAAGTCAGGTGAATATAGCCAAAGCCATGGAAGGCTCTCCGCAGTGGCAAGCCTCATTCCTTCTCGCGTCCACGGTTGAATATGTTTCGGTATCTTTCCGGGAGAGCACCTGATGATCTCCAACAGATATACTTCCGTCTAACTCGTTGCGTCGTTCCTCCCCCCGGTGGCTAAATGGGGGAGCCCTATTAGTCTCTGAACCCTGGACAGTGATTGGGCGTGTTCCCGGTTCTTCAGCATTTCCTCGGCTGTTAATCTCGTACCTTGTGAAATTCATTTCGGGAACCCAACACTCGGGGACCTTCTATAGTTCCCGAACTGGTAGAGGGTTCCACTATGCCTATGCCCAGAGAATTACAACTGTAAATAGAATTAGTATGGAAAGGGAAATAGTATGGAAAGGGGAAAGGAGAATTTTTTTTAAAAAAAGAAAATAAGAAAAAGAAAAAGGGTCAAGGGTGTGATATGTCCGATTTAGGCCTCGGTCGCATCAACCGCGCAGCCGCCGCTAATTTGCCCAAAGCCCTTTACCTTTACCCCCATGCACCCCCCATGGCGGGTTACATACAGCCCACTGTGACGTCTTAGTGTCCTCGAGATGGCAGATAGCTCTGCCGACCTTTTATCGTCACAGGACTTGATTTGCGTTCTATGTGATACAGCTCGCATTCCCCGGGTAATAGCATATAATCCTGCAGGGCTGTCTACTTTCTACTGTATGGCTGTATGGCTGGCACGCCTCCATCTGCGGACATAGTCCGAGAGAAAACAAAGTCTGGTCCTCACTTTCCCGGGTGGAGTTGGAGTGGATTATACGCACTGTACATCCTCCACATGGAGACTGGGATTCGAAACAGTCCCTTTGAAGATGTCAGTCGTCATCTTGGGGATTAAAATGTAGTCAATAATGCTAAAAGCTAGTGATTTCGAAGGAGGGGGGGGAGATGGTCGCGCAGACACGCTAAACCCCCTCTGTGCCGTGTCAAAGCTGTGGCTTAAGCCCAAATTCCGAGGCCCGCCCACTATCGAACGTGTTCACAGAGTGAAGACTCATATTAACGGCACGGGTATACCCATTGACAAGAAGCCCCGCTGGCTTGAAACAGAGGAGAACCGTGGTGTTATTCTTGGCGTCTCTTTTGGTCTTTTGGGGCATTTTCTATTCTTTTTTCAGACACGGCACAGAGCATTCCCCCTTGAGTCTTGTTTTTGGTCTTATTTGGGGTATTACGTGGTGTGTATTTACCTGACACTAGACAGTCCGGTTAAGCAATTAATATATTTAAAGTATCCCCAGTACTGCTTAGTGTAGACTATAGGGAACTATGAGACAGAGTAAGATGGAATAGAAATAGAGGACAATGGGAGAAGATAAAATCAGAATAATAGGAATAAATTAAGAAATAAAATAAGAGTAAGAAATAAGGAATAAAATAAAGATAAATTAGAGAAATAAAAAAAAGGGAAAATGAAATAAAATAAATAAAAAAGAATTACAATACACGTATGGATCTGCAACCCCCGGCGGGACGTCGTCAGTGGCACTGCTATATTGTCCCCTTCATAAGCTTCGCCGATCCCCTTCCCCAGACTGCTTTCTACTTTTTCTGATCATCGGGTCTATCACTCTCTCTTTTGACGATCTATATTCTGCACAATAACATCCTCCATGACGATGGTTATGGAAAACCAGAACCGCCCTTATGGCGGCATGAGCTTCGACAGCGTCTACCACAACCCACCGCAATTCACGGATCCCTGGGCACACTCTACATCGCACTCGACACCTCCAGTCTACGCGACCTCCATGGGCAATGGCGCCAGCATGCCCATCAAGGAGGAGGTGAACCGCCCTGGCATGTCCATGCCATACCCCAGCATCCCAGTTTCCGCGCCGTCAATGGTGCCAGGGAGCACCTACGCGACCGGATATGGCCCAGAGGTGATGGGCATGCAACATGAGGTGCCGCGCACAACGTTCGACCAGGCACCTTCCTACACCACTGCCCCGCCTATGAGCAGTTACGCGCCGGCTAGCTATGCGCCTGTCAGCTACGCACCAATCCACCCCTCGCCCACAGACAGCCGTCGCATTTCGCACTCGTGAGTGAATCTTGATTTACTCGAATCGCGCAGAAAAGCCCAATTCTAACACTGTATATAGAGATGCCCGCGTTGGCCCCTCACCCGCATCCGCACCCACCTTCGGTGATGCGCTCGATGCAAGCCGTGGAATGGTCGCTCTCAGCCAGGACCTGACACCGCGCAACATTTACGGCCCTGGCCCTCGCGGTGCGCGGGGCTCAGCCGATTCCTACGGTTTCCCCTCGACGCACTCCTCCACCTCCTCTATCTCCTCCGGCGGCAACTACCCCTACTACAGCGCCTCAGTCGGCTCAGTCGACTCCTCCGTGACAGACTACAGCTCCACAACTTCCGAGTCATACGAGTCGCGCACTCTCCCGCGACCAACCAGCCTCTTGGCCGGTAGTGCTCCCCCGGCCCTCAGTCCATGATGAGCCAGTTCAGCTCCAAGATGCCCTCCAACACTCAGAAGAAGCACAAGTGCAAGGTGTGCGACAAGCGTTTCACGCGTCCATCTTCTTTGCAAACACATATGTACAGCCACACTGGCGAGAAGCGTGAGTTTACCCAGATATTCGCATTAAAACACCGATACTAACTAAGTGCAGCGTTTGCTTGTGATGTTGAAGGCTGCGGGCGGCACTTCTCCGTCGTGTCAAATCTGCGCCGACACAAGAAGGTCCACAAGGGCGAGAAGGACGCCGGCTCCGGCGACGACGACGAGTAATCTCGTTCTCCATACGATCTGACTCTATTCTACTCGAAGCGGTCAACCCCTTTGAGCGTGCTCTCTCTCCCTCGAACTATGCGCTCAACGCGCCAAATTGCCTATCCCGCCGCAGGACCGTTTCCCCTTTTAACCCCGAGTCCCTCTCATGATCCAACTGCGTTGGCATCGCTATATTAATGGCTCGGGCTTGTCTCCTTGTACAACAGCATGGACCACACATTTTCTATTCTCTATTTCACTCCGGATACATTTACCAAGCGGAGAGAGAACTCCTTGATACCCCCTTTTTCAAAAGGACTGCTCTGGGAATATCCGGCTCGGTTCGAGGGATTTTTTTTTTTTTTTTTTTTTTGGGCAGAGAGAGTCCTTTTTTCATTTTCCCTTTCATTATTTCTTTTGTTTGACCCACGTTACGACCATAGAGGTACCGGCTGGATATGCGTTGCTGTTTTTTTTTATTTTCATTTCTTATTCTTTCGCTAGACCTGGGCGTCACCTTTTTGCTTTTTTCGATACCATGGGCTTGTGATGATGCGATGTGCTTGCTGCTTTCTTCTGGGACCCTTTTTTTCTGTCTGGTTTTTCTCTTCTACTTATTACTTTCCCCCTTTTGTACAGGCTGCATTACTTTACTGCACTTGTTCATTTTTTCTTCTTAATCTTCTAGCCTGCATGGCGTGTCTTGCATGGTTTAGACCTATTACATTTACACCTTTTTTAACCTTTCACTATTGGCCCCTTGCCTCCTTTTCAATATATGCCGCCCTTTAGCTCTAGCTCGGGGCTTTGTGTCTGCTTTTTTCAGGGTCGTCCATTGTTTCCACCGGGTCTACGTTTGAGTGATGACGGGTTCTAGTGTTTTTGGGTTGGTGTTGGTGATGATATACCCGCATAGGTGAAGCATTGTTAAATTTCTTTTTTTGTCAACTAAGTAGCTGTGGCCGGCTGAGTTTACCTCACTGTCGCTATAGTATAACTATATTGTCTCATCTATTGAGACAAACCTCCGAACTATTTTTTGCAATGATTGTAGTTCTTGTGCCTTGTTAATCTACCTTTGATATCATTTTCTTACAGCCATCAAGCCGTCCACAAAACATCCATCCTATGTCAGCCCTAACTCTCCCCGCCCCCGTAGCATGACGTCCAAACACAGCTCTAGCAATCAATCAACCCCTAAGGATCATTATCGCAAAGATCCCCTAGTATCTCCCCAATCTAAACAGGATTCATAATCAGAAACGGGGCCGATCATGGGCGAAGCCTAAATAGACTTAGGAACGACTAACCTAGTCACCCTCAACCTAACCACAGCAGGCTCCCTTATTAACCATATGAATAGAATCATTGAAACAACCTAACCTCCAGAATAAACCCCCTCTTATTAAAAAGTTTAACCTCTGGCATATCCTAGTTAGCTTCCCAAGCAATACACCCTTAACCCTCACGATATCCCCTAGGTAATAGTAGCTTCTAGCGAAGGTCGCTGGCGACCTCACCTAACCCTTGATTTCGGAAGTTTTCTCGTAGATATAGGAATCAAGTTCTATTTCGAACTTCCACTTACTTTCTCCTCTTCCTCACTTTCAACTCTCCACCTCACTCTCTACACGTTGGCTGGTATCCTCATGCCTCCTCCTATTATCGGCTCGTTGGGTACCCAGCCGCCAAGCAGTTTCAGCCTCAGCGCATCCTCTATCCCTTCATGATGCTGATTGTCCTCTCCTATACACCATGCTTATACTATCCAAATGGTTAACCACTACAACCCTGATCTGGAGCATTTACCGCGCTGAATTCCGAGTCCACACCTCCATACAATGGGGAACTGAAAGGGTGCTGAGGAGTACGTTTTCGCTGCCTATCATTAGGAAGCCTGTTTCTTTTTACTTTTTTGGCTACGGTTTTGCATGGGGAATATGAGTGAGATGTGAATGTAGGCTTCAGTGCACAGTTTAGGGCTTCGGTTCTCCCCGTTCCCCACCTCCCCGCGGTTGGAGTGTCGATCTTAGTTTGCATGGGAGACGTAGTTGCATTGGACATAAATTCGGTGTTAAATGTTCAGGCAATTCGACGGGAGAGTGATAAATCTAGCTATTGCATAGTCATCACCTACGAAAAAAACTTGTTATACAATGATCGCAATGCAATTATAATATTCAATATTCAACCAATATTCTTAGCCTTAGTCGAGATTCCGACCGTAACAAGCAGATGCAGGACAGCCCCAACGCCAATTTGTGATCCATGCCAATGGATAGAGCACAATGTAATTACTGAGCTCGACAGCACCAGGCATATCGCAGCTCCATTGATAATGGGCACCCTTAGTGAATACGGTCCAACTTCGCCCGGTTCATGGCGATCTGATCGTCGACGAAATCGCTCTGCAGACAGTTAGTCTCATGTTCAAAAACATCCTGAGGTATCTGGAAAAACTCACCTTGCCCATGATACGCTCCAAATGTCTGTTCTGCTCGTCCAACTCCTTGCCAGTAGCCTTGGCAAGACCGTTCAGACGGCCAGTGGCGCCACCAAGCAGATCCAGGTTCTGTTCAATCTCATCCTCCATCGCCTCATCCTCGCTATCCGCCTCGAACTGGTACTTGGCACGCTCGGTAACACTGGCCTTCTTGCCCTTGACTGGCTTGCTCGCGCGGTCAATGTCACGGAACACCCGGTCCATACGCTGGTTGGTGGAATGCGCCTCGGACCGTGTGCCATCACGGATATCACGCTCCTCGCGGTGTGTGTTGAGAACCTTCTCGTCACGTTCGCGCCGACGCCGGGAGGCGGTAAACGGGTTCGCCACATGCACGGCGAACATGCTCTTGTTGAGTGTCTTGAGCTCCCTGGCTTTTTCTTGCGCAATGCGGCCCTCGATGGTCGTCATGTCCAGACTCTTTTCGGTATCGTGGATCGACTCGCCCTGGGCACCTAGACGGGCCAATGTGGCGCGACCGGTCTCTTCAGCCTGTGCAGCGGCACGGAGTGCATTCCGCGTAGACGCCACATCACCCTGCTTGACAAACCGCATCTCCTGCTTCACGCCCTGGATCTCTTCCTCCTCCTCTTCCTCCGCGGTCAGCTGGCGGTCCTGGAAGGTCGCCATGCTGTACTCGTTGCTCCCGCCACCGTAGTTATTCGCCGGGCCCTGACCTTCAGAGTAAGGCGGGGGCGCACTGCCGGATCCATTTTCCGGGGTGCGGTTCTTGGCGCTTCCGAACAATTCGCTGCGAGCTGCATCCGCAGCCGCGGGGTCATTGGGATCCGAACTGCCCAGACCGCCGTAGCCACCGTTTCCATACCGCGAATTCGATCCCGAGGCCGAACTGCCAGCGCCTGCGCTGTTTGAGCCGAATCTGTCACTGCCATAGCCGCCCTGGTTGCCGAAGCGGTTGGCGGTGTACCCAGAAGAGTACTTGTTGTCGGAGGGGATGTTATGCGGGCTGTTCGACGCGGGGCCTCCGTTGGCGGCGGGGTGGTCGGCAGGTAAGGGGGCGACACCGGCGCCAATCTTGGCTTTTGTGTAGGGGTCTACTGGAATTGGTTGGGCGTAAGGGTTGGTAGGGGGAGTTGGGCTCTTGTCCTTTTTGCGCGAGCCAAAGAGTGCTCGGCGGCTGGAGTCGTCGTCGCCATCGGATTTCTTAAACAGACCCATGATGACAGATAGAATAGATTGATGAATTAAAAGAAGTGAGAGTGCAAGAACAAGAGAAGAGAAGAAAAGAAAGGAAGAAGTGAGACGGAAAGAGAAAGACTCAGAACGTGAGACGCCTTCAGGGGAGTTTCGATGTCGAGAACGCCGCCTGATGGTAAGTTACATACCAACGTCACACAGCAATAATTTCCAAACATTCAATACATGACCATACCAATACCTGTTACATCAGCAGTGGCAGTGCACTAAACCGCATGCGGGCGCAGTGGCACTTCAACCTCTGTTTATTTTTGGCCACTTGGGCTATTTCTGGCTGTTCTGCTGCCTGGGAAGAAGAGATGGGGTCTGATGCTGATCACTTTAGAGACAAGGCCAGGAGGGATCTACTGACTTTACTCGAAGCCGTGAGTTCCCCTTGAATTCCCGGGGATCAGCGCTAACTACTGTCCAGACCCGGGGTAAGAAGAACCTCGTCATAAGCCAGGAGCTGGCTGGTCCAGTCGGGCTATTTGTCAAGTTCTCCGTGCTCCAGGAGTATGGTGTGGACCGAGTTTTCCTGCTGGAAAATGCAAACATCGACTCATCACAACGCAATGTGGTATTCCTGGTTCGTGGCGAGAAAGCTCACCACGTTCGAATTGTGGCAGGTATGGTTACTTCATGTTTATACTCTGCTTCGTTCGGTTCAATGCCTCGGCAATGGGGCATCATGAGATTACGCAGATGCTTCCTACTCTATGTGGTCCATTGAAATGTCCCTATATTGATTTACATGTTTCATTTTCATGTCTTTACTGGCTCGTTTCATTGGCGTTCTTTCCCGCTTCCTTCGAATGAGTGCCATCAGGATGAGCTGACATTTCTTTCTAGAACAAATCAAACGCTTGCAGAATAATGGCAACGTTGAACATGAATTCTCTATCTTCTTCGCTCCCAGGCGGACTCTTGTGAGCAATGCGGTTCTGGAAGAGGCGGGTATCATCGGCGACGTGAATATCGCCGAGTTGCCTCTCTATTTTATGCCCCTGGAACAGGATATCCTGTCACTAGAGCTAGACGAGTCATTTGGTGATCTTTACTTGGTATGTGACTTGACGATTGGAGACGACATTTCTGACATGTTACAGCACAAAGATCCAGGATGCATATTCCATGCCGCGAAGGCTCTTATG
This sequence comes from Penicillium canescens, assembly GCF_028828765.1. Taxonomy (NCBI): domain Eukaryota; kingdom Fungi; phylum Ascomycota; class Eurotiomycetes; order Eurotiales; family Aspergillaceae; genus Penicillium; species Penicillium canescens. Next base: position 5,466,979 of record NW_026703966.1, read on the forward strand.
GGCGTTCAGCAGCGTCATGGCTACTTCCCACGCATTGTTGGGAAAGGCGACTATGCCCGTCGTCTAGCAGATCTATTATTGCGCATGCGAAAAGAGCTTGATGCCGAAGAGAGCTCCGGACTAGCCGATCCATCTGCGCGAGGACTCCTGCCAAGTGCGAGTGTAGAGAACTTGATCATCATTGACCGGGATGTGGACTTTGGCACAGCTCTACTCACGCAGCTCACATACGAAGGCCTAATTGACGAATACGTCGGTATCAAGAACAACCAAGCAGATGTTGATACAAGCATCGTCGGACCTGCACCTACACCCCAGTCTCAAGAATCATCCAAGTCGCCCCAACAAGCGAAGCAGGGTCTGAAAAGGAAGATCCAGCTCGATGCCTCCGACCAACTATTCAGTCAGCTCCGAGACGCTAACTTTGCCATCGTGGGTGATATCCTGAATAAGGTGGCGCGTCGCCTGGAGAATGAATACGAAAGCCGCCATACCGCCAAAACAACAGTCGAGCTTCGAGATTTTGTCCAACGCTTACCAACCTACCAGCTGGAACACCAAAGTCTTCGAACCCACACCAATCTAGCAGAGGAGATAATGCGACTCACCCGCTCTGAAACCTTCCGCAAAACACTAGAAGTCCAGCAGAACAACGCAGCAGGCGCCGACTCCACATATCAGCACGAGACTATCGAAGAGCTTATCGCCCGAGATGTCCCATTGAAGACCGTCTTACGACTCCTATGTCTGGAATCCTGCATGTCAGGCGGTCTCCGCCCACGCGATTTAGAGAATTTCAAAAGACAAGTAGTGCATGCCTACGGCCACCAACACCTCCTCACATTCTGGGCCCTAGAGAAAATGGAACTTCTCCAGCCCCGTTCCTCAGCAACGACCATGCTCCTCCCTACATCCGGCGCGCAAGCAGGCACAAAGACAAATTATGGATATCTGCGCAAGAACCTCCGTCTCGTTATCGAGGAAGTAAGCGAGAAAGACCCGAACGATATCTCATACGTCTACAGTGGATTTGCGCCGCTCAGTGTCCGTCTGGTTCAATGTGTTCTGCAGAAACCGTACATCCTATCGCTTATCAAGGGTGGTTCACCCGCCGCGTCGTTGAATACTGCCAATACGACTTCTCCTGGCTGGCTTGGTTTCGAGGATGTTGTTAAGAGCGCTCGTGGGGCTACCTTTAGCATTGTGCAGAAAGGTGATGATAAGGCGGTTAGGGCTCGCCAGACTTTGAGTGGTAATTCTGGTACTAAGGCTGTGTATGTTTTCTTCTTGGGTGGTATTACCTTTACGGAAATTGCGGCGCTGCGGTTCATTGCTGCTCAGGAGGCGCCGCGGCGGAAGATTATTATCTGCACTACTAGTATTATTAGTGGTGATCGGATGATGGAGGCGGCTATTGAAAAGGGTAGCTTTGCTAAGGCAGAGTGATTGGATTTACGCTCAGGTAGTGATAATAATACAATATTTTGATATCAGCAAGGGTTCTGAAGTTGGGACAAATGTCCGACTCCTTCGAATGGAATATTCAACTAGACACTCATGATTCTAGAATAGGATATCGTAGATCATAGGCCATGAGAACTGTTCTCGATATCAGCAACCACAACCACTAGTAGCTGAACCCAGAATGAACACCCATCAACCGCCCCTGATACCGCTCGATAACCTCTCCAAGCCGAACCATAACACCGGCAGAAAGAGTTCGCACCTGCTCCTGCGGATCGGTAACGGCAGAAGTAGGATCAGCCCTAGCAGAAGAAGCCGGAGTCCGATCAAAGACCTGAGAAGCCCACTCGCGCAACTCAATCACCTGTGATGCATACTGCGTAACCAGACGTTCCTCACCGTTCGAGCCAGATGCGATGTTCAGATCGACTATGGCGAGGAAGAGAGAAAGGAGTGCCGCAGTTACGGTGGGCTCGTTGGATGCTGCTGCTGTGTGGAGGGATAAGAGGAGGGAGAGGGTTTCGTGGGTTAGGCCTGGGAGGAAGGGGGTGTGGGGGCCTGTCGTCGAGAGGATGAGAGATAGGGTTTGAAGGAAGAGGGTTAGGAGGTGGGGGATGAAGAATGGATTGTAGGAAGGGGAGGAGGAGCTGCGTGGTGAAGTTAGTGTGTATTCTTCAATAGGACGCGGGTGTAGGTATGTGACATACGATGAGAATTGCAGCATCATGATTTCGAATCTGCCTTGCATTGGGAAGAAGAATCCCTCGGCAAGCACTTTGTGTAGATCCTTCACTGTGGCATTTTGGCGTTTGGCATCACGCTGCCGGCGTTTCTTCTCGACTTCCATGCGCGATGAGAAGGTGCGCACTTTGAGAGCGTTTGGGCCAGTCATTGCGTCTGCCGCATTAGCTGCGAGTGGCTCCAAGGATGTGCGAGACATTTCTCGGGCGAGCGTTGCGATGGGAGACTCATTTTGGCCCAGATAAAAAGCTTCCAGTGTAGGCGGCAGCCTCTTGGATGGGAATGAGGTATCGCCAGTACTTGGTAGGTTAAGCGTTTTGGCGTCATCTTCTCCATTACCCGCTAGCTCACGGGCACTCAGACCCAAGGCTGTAAGAACAGCTGATCTCTGGACTTGGGAGATGTCTCCATCGAAGTAGATCGCAGTGAACCAGCGGCCCATTTTGAGTGGCTGGGACACGATTAATGCAATCATGCTTTGTAGGCGGGATTCATGGAATTGCGGGTGGTTATTGTCGTTTTGGAGACCCACCATAGTAAGTGCTAGTTCCACGATGTGTTCCTCAAGTTCAGTCCCGAATCCTATTTTGCGTCGGATTAGTGATGGAGCTGTGGTTATGGCGAGGTGATGACGCTCGACATGCTCCGTGTCTCGTAGGCCAGTAATCAAATCACGGATGTACCTGACTTTGTTAGCACGGTCAGTCGAAGGATGGTGTGAGTACTTACACAGGAGCTGTTGGTTTGTTACGTTGGATCAAGGTAGGGTCATCGTCGGAATCATATGCATCATCGTCCGGCTTTTCATATGGAATGAGATCTTCATCTTCGTCCTCGTCTCCATTTTCAACCTTATTGCTGTCTTCAATTTCCTCGATGGCAACAATTTTGCTTGTTTGAGGACGGGAAAACGGTGTCTTCGGCTTTGGTGCAGGCCTGGGGCGAGTCGGTTCGGACTTTGCTGGAAGCGCTTCTTGCAACGACTTGATGGATTCGAGCGAGCCGCTCTCATCCTTGATTTTGGACAAGTTCAGATACAACTTCACTTCCTCGCTCTGCATTTCCTCAAGGTCGAACTTGAGAACCTTACCTGGTTCTTCGATGAGCTCAGATATGCCCGTTCCAACAATCATGCCCAAAAGCCGTGCTCTGTTCGAGGAAGCAGCAAGTCGATTAGAGACTGCGTTGAGATATGCCCCTGAGCGCCCTACCTCCACCACTTGTGCTGGATCTAATCGATGAAGGTGCCCGACAGCAACAAGGATCACCTGTGCAATGGCTAGATGGCGTTAGAATACAACTGGTGAACGAAACACGAGTTCCGGCTTACCATTTTGAACAACGATAGGGATATGCTTGATAGAGAACTTGTCGCCAAATTCCCCCAGGCTGCGCAGGACTAGTTGTTTCAACGTATCTACTAGGATGTTAGTGTCTGACCCCCTCCAACAACACGATAAAAGTTACCAGCATGGCTACTAAATGAAGCCAATAGCGCACGACGTAAGCCTAACGTGCTAATTGAACCGCCTTGCGATTTTGAGAGCCATTCCATAACATGGCTTTCCAAATCGGGTCGATTAAAAATGAGAAGGGAGCACAAAGCTGCCACTCCCTTGATGGTCTCCGAAGAGGTAGTTGACTGATCCATCGAGCCGGACAGATCGTCGGAAAAGTGCTTCCGCTGAACATCACGGAAGATTGCTTCTGAAAGTGCAAGCTGCTCTGCCTGTTTGAGATGGTCGAGGAGGAGGCCAAAAGACTGCGGCGAGGATTGCTCGAAAAGCAGGCCCGAATAAATCTCTTTGACCAATTGATCTGTCGGTGTTAGTTTGAGTCCACATCGAGGTCATCATTCCAAGCTTACCGGTGTACCCGAGGCTCAGAGCTCGCCCGGTCAACAAAGCCACCGAGGCCCACTCGCTTTCGTTATCGGGAGCGAGCTTCAACGTCATATAAGAGATATTGCGGCCAAGCCATGACGCATACTGAGATCCGGTCCCCACCCAGGATATCGACGATAAAGAACTCGTTTCATCAGCAACAGTGAGAGCTTCAGCTGCTGTGGATAGAATTTTGCCGGCGGCGACAAGTGAGACAAGCTCTCTCCACGTAATTTGCTGCCGAACCTTGTTGCCAGAGACTGCCGAGATATCCGTCGAGAGACGCAGCAAAAACTCCTTTGGTTCTAACAAAGCAGCGAGGACAGCCAACAGGTCTTTGATGACGAGTTGGGTGCTCGAACCCTGAGCTTCTTGGGCAGAAGCGCGGGCAGTGTTAATCAGGTGTCGTACTTGAGCCACCAAGGCACCGAGTCCGGCGATGTTACTCAGACATCTCAACAGCGCTGCTCGAGCTTTGGCATCTTTCCCTTTGCTGTCTTTGGCATCCAGCGATCTCCAATGATCTGGAATCGTGGTGCTGACTAACACTCGGAGAATCTGAGCTGTGACAGGACTGGCAATTCGGAGGTCGAAGTCCTTTGTGGCTTTGGATTTGCTGAAAGGATCAAGAGCTGTCACAGCAGCAAATACCTGATCATGATCAGGATTGGACTTCAGTAGATCTATGATGTGACGTGCTGATAGATTGTCGAGGTCAAAGTCGTGTTTTGATGAGACATCCTCGCTCTGGACTGTGGTAACGGGTGTCAGGGAGAATTCAGGATCCTGCCTGACAGTCTTCACTGCCGTCAAAAGATCGTCCATTTTCGAGACGAAGGCCTGAGGAGATGAAGAGTGGAGGTGAAGATTCCAGTATGCGGGCGGCGCACGTGACGCCAATCGGTCTTCCTGCCCACCAGCGTTGTCATTTGCAGCCAGTTTGTTGTAAGTGACCTGCATGCTTTTTGTCGTTTGGAAGAGTCAAAGGGCGTTTGTAACTGAGAAGATTATTCACAAGAGGTTTGCCTTTATTTGTTCCTCGTTGCAGTCTTGTGTCGATCATCGACACTCGGAACGACGCTTGATACTGCCTGGAATCATCTACTCTCATCCAATCACCCAACAAGAATATTCTCAAAATGAACCCAGAACCTACTTTCGCTACGAACAAGCAGAGCCGATGGTGAGTTGGACGAGTCAGACGGTCCTTGATCAGACACTCTCTAATGCCCCACAGGAAGTCCCTCTATAACGTCCTGAGCAAGCCTGGCCCTTTTGCCGATGAGGACTGGGTCCCTGGCCAGGATACCATTGATGCTCTGGAGTCATCTAAAATCCTGTGAGTTGTTGTATTTTCCAACACAAGAATTCCGCTAACGTTGACCCCAGGGTGATGTTCGTCCATATCGCATGATTGGTATTTTATTGACAAACAACTGACTTCAATACAGTGGAGCTGGTGGACTAGGATGTGAAATATTGAAGAACCTGGCTCTGTCAGGATTCAAAGACATTCATGTCATCGATATGGGTATGTGCTTCCAATCTAAGCCATTTGAGCCAAGACCCGATGCTCATACCAACAGATACCATCGACATCTCGAATCTGAACCGGCAGTTCCTCTTCCGCCAGGCAGACATCGGCAAGCCCAAAGCTGAGGTTGCCGCCGCTTTTGTCCAAAAGCGAGTCAAGGGTGTCACCATCACACCCTACGTCGGCAAGATCCAAGATAAAGACGAAGATTATTACATGCAGTTTAAGATAATCATTTGTGGTTTGGACAGCATAGAAGCTCGGCGCTGGATTAACTCTACGCTGATCTCGATGGTCGATATGGAGGATCCTGAGAGCTTGAAGCCCCTGATCGATGGCGGAACAGAAGGTATGGCCCCATTACCAAACTCGAGCCAAAAACCATGTTTCTGAACAGTCAAAAAGGATTCAAAGGCCAAGCCCGTGTCATCCTACCCACACTCTCGTCATGTATTGAGTGCCAACTTGATATGCATGCTCCTCGTCCAGCAGTTCCTCTCTGCACCATTGCCACCATTCCGCGCCAGCCTCAACACTGCATCGAATGGGCGCACCAAATCGCATGGCAAGAGAAACGAAAAGATGATACCTTTGACAGTGATGATATGGAGCACATCTCATGGATATACAATGCTGCTCGTGAACGAGCGCAACAGTTCCACATCCACGGTGTCACCTTCCAAATGACCCAGGGTGTGGTCAAGAACATCATCCCAGCGATCGCTTCGACCAATGCCGTAATTGCCGCGTCTACCACTTCAGAGGTGCTCAAGATTGCTACCTCTTGCAATCCTTATCTGAATAACTACATGATGTACGCCGGCGAGGAAGGAGTCTATACTTATACTTTCGAGGCGGAGAAGAAGGCCGACTGTCCTGTCTGCGGAAATCTTGCTCGGAAGATGGATGTGGATCCTAACATGACATTGGGCGATTTCATTGAAAGCCTGGGCGAGAGGGCTGAGTCTCAACTGAAGAAGCCTAGCATGCGGACTGAAGAGAAGACCCTGTATCAGCGCTTCCCACCTCTGCTCGAGGAACGGACTAGACCTAACCTGTCGCTCAAGCTGAAAGAGCTGATCGAGGATGGCCAGGAGATCGCTGTCAGTGACCCGGCCTATACCATCGACTTCCGTTTCCGCCTTAACTTCGACTAAATTCACTTGCCTTATGCAAGATTACGAAAACCATGTATTCATGTTTAGCCTCAGTTAAATGTGTGGAATTCCAAGATAGTTATCGGTCTTCTCTTTTCCAAGACAATTACCATATCAAGACTCCAGCCTCGTGAAGCGAAGCCCTGACCGAACTTTTCGTAAATGTACAGCGCAAACGCAGTAGATATATCCAACGCCAGATAATGCATAAAATAGGGTGCAGCAGACAGGAAGACCGATTGCTTAAGCCATCAAATCGGTCAGACCCCTCTTCCAACGGGCACACTTGAACTTCAGCACCTTGACGGCCTCCAAGAAGAGAACATCGCTCTCGAACTGGCCAGTGCTCTCCACATTGAAGATGAAGTGATCCCGCACCCGTCCCAGCTTCACCTTGCCCTGGAACTCATCGTAGCGCAAGCACTCTCGGCTGACGGTATCCTTGAACGCATCCTTCACAACGGCCTTCTGCTCTCCTGCATGGCCCTCATATCCGCTTCCACTGCGCGCAGCCTCAGCGGCGGTAACAGGCTCAAGGCCAATCACTCCCTTAGGGAAGCACTTGGCAAACTTCTTGGCATCTTCGCCGATGATGGGACGCTCGATCTTGATATCGGGGAGGAGGCGGTACGACGCGGTGGCGACAGGAGAGAACTTGGCGTGATCAGCACCAATACCCTTGACACAGTGCAGTTCCATTTCGATCTTCTGACCGGGCCGGAGCTTGGCGATTAAGATATCCGGGTTGACAGGTGCGATGGCACCGTCGCCGACGAAGAAGTCCTCCTGACGGCCGACTGGGTGGAACATGAGGTCCTTGGCATAGACGTGGGCGTTGGTATAGAGCTTGCGGGGGTCCTGTTCGTCCTTGTCCGCGTACTCGTTCTTATAGCACTCAACGTCAAGGCGGAGCACAATGGTGTTGAAATCGCAAGCACCGCTGCCGGGCTCATCGTCTGATTCCTTCTTGACCCAGTGCATCCAGTTGATTCCCTCCACGGAACCCTTGAGCGGGATCAGGCCCAGTCGTGATGCGAGGACTTCGTCTTGAATAACCGAGGTGTTGTTGTGAATGAAGCAGTCTTCGATGGCGATGGTCGGAATCTCGGCCATGAGAATACGGCGGAAAGCATTGGCGACGGCGGCGTCGAGTCCGATTAGCGAGAAGGAAGACTCGAACCGGTCATTGCGGTGGAACTCGACCTGGAAGCCCTGTTCGTTATAATCGTTAGATGGGCTCAATCCAGGAATTGTAGCTTGCTTGTGAAAACCCAGCACTTACATTCTTGAATGTATCGAGCGCCCACTCATGCGACTCACCTGGCCAATGACCGGGAAAATCTGTGGAGGGGATGTTGGTAACGGTTTCCGGGTTGATGCCGATGATCTGAGACCATTAGTATTGAGAATTGAGTAGGATGGTAGTTGAAGCTTACACGGCGACGCTGCAGCTCCTCCTGCGAAGGGACAAGAGGCGCCATGGCGGGCAGTATGTGAGTCTGGTGAAGGTTGAAGGTAAAGTCCGCGATCACCGATAAGAGGAATTTCTCGAAGCAATTTTCCATTTGGCCTGAGGCAGCAGGTGGTCTTTATTCTGTGTGCTGCAGGATGTGGTTACATAATCATTTATGTTGAAAATGCCAGACACTAAGCCATGTTCAGCCTAGTTCAACACTAACACTAACACGGTATAGTGACCCTCATAGGCCAACCAGCGCACGGCTGATGACCCAAGCAGCTCGGCACGTGACGTCCCAAAATGCGCGACTCCCAACTTCGTTCACCAGGTTTCCTACCCGTAGCGAGCCACCTCCACCCATTGAATGCGGCTGGATTGAGGATCATCTCCCCTCTTTTCCCTCTAGGACACCGTACTCTCTATCCTCCATGGCCGCTTCTTTCGCTCGCCTGGCGGGCAATGCGCCCAAAAGGCTCTGCCTCCGCCCCTCCTCGCTCAACACATCCATTCCTCGTTCCCGCTCGATAGCCACCTCGGTTCCTCGTCGTCAAGCCGAGCCTACCAGCTACCAAGCCACCAAGCTTGTTCAAACCGACCCGACCTTCACCCATTTCGCCAACAAGGGTGCGCCCGAGGACCCCGAAGCTGCCGGTCTGGAATCTGAGGCCGAAGGGATTGACCGCAAGATCCGTCACTACACTGTCAACTTCGGTCCCCAGCATCCAGCTGCTCACGGTGTGCTCCGATTGATTCTGGAGCTCAATGGTGAAGAGATTGTTCGATCCGATCCCCACGTCGGTCTGCTTCACCGTGGCACCGAGAAGTTGATCGAGTACAAGACCTACATGCAGGCCCTACCTTACTTTGACCGATTGGACTATGTCTCTATGATGACAAACGAGCAGTGCTTCTCCTTGGCTGTCGAGAAGCTGCTGAACGTTGAAATTCCCGAGCGTGCCAAGTGGATCCGTACTTTGTTCGGCGAGATGACTCGTATCCTGAACCACCTCATGTCCGTCCTGTCCCACGCTATGGATGTTGGTGCATTGACTCCTTTCCTGTGGGGTTTCGAGGAGCGTGAGAAGCTCATGGTGAGTACCCGGGCCTTGCCAATTGGGTCCGCCAAGACATGATATGCTGACGTTTCGGGCGCTTTAGGAATTCTACGAGCGTGTCTCTGGTGCCCGTCTTCACGCTGCCTACGTTCGCCCCGGTGGTGTGTCGCAGGATATCCCTCTCGGTCTTTTGGACGACATCTACCAGTGGGCCACTCAGTTCGGTGACCGTATCGACGAGACCGAGGAGCTGCTCACGGATAACCGTATCTGGAAGGCCAGAACCCAGGGTGTCGGTGTTGTCAACGCTGCCGATGCGCTCAACATGAGTTTCACTGGTGTTATGCTCCGTGGCTCTGGTGTCCCTTACGATATCCGCAAGTCGCAGCCCTATGATGCCTACGGCCAGGTCGAGTTCGATGTTCCCGTGGGTGTCAACGGTGACTGCTACGACCGTTACCTCTGCCGTATGGAGGAGTTCCGCCAGTCCCTCCGCATTATTCACCAGTGTCTGAACAAGATGCCTGCTGGCCCCGTCCGTGTGGAGGACTACAAGATTTCCCCTCCTCCCCGTGCCGCTATGAAGGAGAACATGGAAGCTCTCATTCACCACTTCCTCCTCTTCACCAAGGGTTACTCCGTGCCCCCTGGTGAGACCTACTCAGCCATTGAGGCCCCCAAGGGTGAGATGGGTGTGTTCCTGGTCAGTGACGGCAGCGAGCGGCCATACCGCTGCAAGATCCGTGCTCCTGGTTTCGCTCACTTGGGTGGTTTCGACCAGGTGTCTCGTGGTCATCTTCTGGCTGATGCTGTCGCTATTATCGGTAAGTTTCTCTATTCAATGGCCATATAAGTATAACTAACATTGACTCTCTAGGTACCATGGATCTGGTGTTCGGTGAGGTTGACCGGTAAACATATTGGCAACGCAATAATAAAAAAGCAAAAAAACAAAACCCGAAGAAAACCTTCAATGGCACCCTCTTAGATGGTTAGATTCACCTGTGCTGGGACAAATCAGAAAAGAGGAACCACCTATTTCCTTCCTCAATGTGATCAACCCTGGATCTTTCGATGCTACCCAGGGGATACCAAATGCTCCATGTTTTCTTCCCATGGCGTTGTTCTATTATGTCCTGTCCGTCTCCTTTGTCTGTTTTTTCTACTACTGCTTCATATAAGCCCTGTGTATAGTGAACATTTGTTTCTTTTTTCGAGAGTCGTTTCGAGTGTAGGGTTTGTAGGGCTAGAGATTCGTCTAGACAGGCAAGGTTACCTTGCAAATATGTCTGCGAACCCATGCCGACGGAGCTATCAAGATATATATGCCCACATTGACCGAAATAACCGAGAAGCCACCACAATTAATTGCACACAGTTTGTATCTCAATTAGCATTAAAGCTAGAGGCTTGTTAGCAATCTACCGGAAGTCGGTTGGATTTTGATTTCACGAAAGTCTCGTTGTCACGTTCGCTTCTCAACGTAGACAACACGACAATCACTGCCCAAAGAAAACAAACCAGTAGAGCATTGAATCCAACATGTTGATTAGTTTCTAGATTGATCTTGATATGGCCCTCGCCTACTTACAAGTTATACTGCTCGGCAATCCCCGCACCGAGGTTGGAATATGCGATGATCACCGAATCGGCTATATGCCAATGCACGAGATACAAAAAGATCCAACGTGACAAGTAAATCCACAAGTTGCATAGATCGGGATCAAAATTTGAAGATGGGCGGCCAATCAACATACTCTTCTTCATCAATTATATACCCTAAGTGGTTTGGGGGCTCTGCGTCCTGCATGGCTGTGCTTGTTTCACATCCTTTGGATCTAAGTGAGTTTGCCTGCCAATCGTTCTGTCTTTTATCAAATTCACTAAAAATTCTAGTCAAGGTCAGAATGCAGATGGAACCTGGTGGTGCGAAAGCTGGCACTTGCACTAGCTGCATTCGAATTGTTCGGGGTGAGGGTATACTGGCATTCTATAATGGGGTAAGTTGGAACTATTAGATGGAGACCAGGAAAAGCTTATAATTCCAAGCTCTCAGCAGGTTTCATGAGACAGTGTAATGCGACTATTCTTTCTTATCTCTTTCCAGTTGATACTTACGACACTTACCTACTCGACAGTAACTTATGGCTCCGTCCGCATCGGCCTCTATGAAACATTGAAGGACAAAGCAAAAGCGAACAACTTTCCCGCATCACCTCCAGTTCTTGGAGTTTTAGCAGGTATTTCTGGGTTCGTCGGCGGAATATTCGGAAATGCCTCAGACATAGGCAATATCCGAATGCAGAACGACGGCTCACTGCCTCCCCATCTTCGCCGGAACTACCGACATGTCTTTGATGCATGGAGTCAAATCAATAGACAGGAAGGTTGGAAGGCTTTTGGGCAAGGACTGTGGCCTAATGCTTTCCGCTGTGGTTTAATGACCAGCTGCCAGCTTGCTTCCTATGACAGTTTTAGGGAATTACTAGCAAGGACTACGGGGATTGATGATAATAGCCCTGGACTGCAGGTTTCGGCTTCCTTCTTGGCAGCGCTAGTGGCTACTACGCTATGCAGCCCGATTGATGTGATCAAGACACACCTTATGGGATCATCGGAGAAGCAGGGAATCTTGGGTATCATCAAGGGACTGACGGCAACAGAGGGAGCTAGATGGATATTTCGAGGATGGACTCCGAGTTTTGTCAGGCTGGGACCACAGACGATTGCAACGCTGGTACTTCTGGAACAGCACAAGCGGATATTCAGGGGGTTGAAGGAAACAACCCAGGCGATCGCTTTATAGAAGAATTAATAGATAGCCAATTTAAACCAGCAGACTTATAAAGCCTCATTAGCAAGGTGGGTTGCTCTCCATGGTAATGCAGCTGCAACAAACACTGTATGCGTGCTGCATTGGGCAATCAAGGGAAAAAAAAAGGGGGAACACGCGCAAATTAGGTCCTTTCAATAGCTGCAAGGCCCTAAGAACTATGTTTCGTGTATTTTGGACTTCAGAAGAGAAGGGGTGTGCCTAATTCTGATTGATATTTCAAAAGTGAGCAAGTGAACCGGCTATCGAAAGAGGCCAAACGCTACATAGATTTCACCAGTTTAAAGTGTTTAACTGTCTTGTATATAAATTGTTGAACGAGCTTGAAATTGACCATCTCCAAAATTCATACAGTGCATAAGCCTGACTACCACTTCATTACTTTGATGCCCTCATCCGCATACGTAATATCGACCTAGGCTCTTGGGTCCTACTCATGATTTTACCACTAGACTACTGCTCAAAATGTTATGTTCTCGTCTCCATAGTTGGCTTGTTCGCTAAGTGTCCTCATTGGGTTCAACCGGGATACGGTGCCACGGATTTAGCAGAGATTGATCTTTTCTAGGGATAAAGAGGCACTAAAAGCGATGGCAAAGGAGACGCTAAAGAGACGAAAAAAATGTTAAAGCATGACTACTCGCATTAAGTTAAACCAACTGTGGTATATTCTACGCAGATGACAAGAATCGGAGGGTGTAGGGCTGGAGATTACCCAAATGCTTCAAATAAGTCACTGCGTGCTTCCGTATTATCACATCTGGGTCTACAGCACCTGAAAATGTGCCTTGGTAGGAGGTCATGGTATGACTAGGAAGAGAGAGCCAATAATGCGCGGCTGGTGCATCGCGGTTTAGCCCTGATGTTGAATCGACGGCCTTAGGTCGTCAACCCACGATCCCATCCCACGATCCCGGGATATAGATCGTTTACACTTTCGAAATTACCTCCCCTTCTCAACGCCCTTCACCATTCTTCTTCCTGGTCCCTCTTCCTTGAGACTTTTTGTATCAGGGACTTCCTTTTAGTACTATTCATCATAGCCTCGACGTGAGGCTTCTCCTGAAAGTGATCCCTTCAAGGGCTCGATGGCAATCGCTTCCACCATACACTCTGCCATCCCCTGGAGCCGCTCTTGAACCGGATCTCCCTAATCAGGTATGATATCAAGGCTTTTGGTCTTCCAGTACGATGACCGACTCCGAATTGTTAGTACTGATTCAAGTCTTCGTGCCATCGATCGTACAAGACCTCCTTGGTCACATCTTCACACTCTAGATCGTACCAGATTTCGTGAACCACATTGCTTCAACATAAACCCAAGATCATCTTTCAAACCTACCCCTTGAAAGGGTAAGTTCTGGAAGAACATTATTAATGGGACTTCGGACAGGCTGACTCGGAAACGTCTAACAGGATCCCGCGTCTCGTTTCATGCCGAAAGGAGACCGTTGATATTGAGACGCTTTCCTTTTCCGCCCGCGAAATCGACTGCGCATTGTCTCTTGCTCCAAGATCCAGGGTATGCACGACAAAATTATCTAATATTACTTGCAAATAACTGACAGTTCTAATCGTTGAAGAAAAATCCCTTGAACCGTCGGGTCTATCAAAACAAAAATTGATACAATGGCGGACACTCCCAACCCCGAAGATGCCCTAATCCGCGAGAATATCAAGAACGCGGAAACATTGAAAGCCACGAAGATCTTCAAATTGGCGAGGATACTACAAGTCGTGACGATGATGTGAATGTCATGGATTCTCCAATTCAAGTGGATCTCCAAAGCCATGACGCGACTCAAAACCACGCAGACACCCAGCACAATGAAGACACGCAAGGCCGCCAGGATGCTCAAAACCAAGAGCAGACTGAGACTAAAGAAGAAATTCTACGCAATGAGACTGAGCAAATGTCTCCCCATTCTCCAATTTCTCCTTTGTTCACCCTCCCATTGGAGCTACGCCCCATGATCTGGCATCAGCTGAGTCCTCGCGGCTTGTCAATTGAGGTCTCGCGCCGCTTCCGAGACTTCGGGGTGGAACCCATAGTCTCGACCTACGACTGGGACGCTGAGGATCTGTTTGGCAATCAGATTCCTCGGTGGACAGGTATCCTCACTCATCTGCTTGCAGATGAGTGAGGAGTGCCTCAACATCCTCTACGGGGAGAACCTATTCGAAATTCGGGTGGCCGATGATGCAGAGATTAGCATGAAGAGATTCTTTGGCAAGGAAAACCTCCGACGATGGCGTTACGTCGTCGCTATCTTTCACACGGCCTCTGGTTTCGATAAGGGGACCCCCGAGCCTGACCGTCAGTTCTGGGGAACAATTTTACCCGGTCTGACGGATTTCAGCTGAATGATGGAGGCCCCGTCGTGCCTTTTGGACGACGAGTACCTTCCGGATGAGAAGATCCAGGGGATGTGGCGAGAGTGGACTGATACCCTCCTGACCTGCTTCAGTATGGGTCTTAAAGGCCGGAAAGACGTGGATCTTGGCTATGAGGTGGGCCACACAACCGAGCGGGTGGTGACCATCAAGCGGCGCAGCATTGAGTTCCAGCGTGGGCCGTTTGTGACCAAGAGAAAGTGAGCATACTTTGGGCTGGGGACTGCCCCCAAATGTTTGTGTAACTTCTAGTTAAGAGAGAAGAATGAGAGAGAGAACGCCGCTTTTTCACTTACTTTCATGTCACTTTGTAATGACTTAGTCTGAGAAAGTTGCTTATTTCTAGATGTAGGAATGTTACAAACCATGTAAGGGTAGGAAATAAGAGCGGGTGTCTTAAAGGAAGCAAAATAAGTAAGATTAAAATATCTAAGATGGGAATCAATCTAGAACTAAAATTAGAGCTTATATCTAACAATTCTTCGTTAGTGAATAAGGGGCTATGTCATTCCTTTATAATGCTTTAGCTTTAGGTCACTTGAAAATAGCAAGAAGAAGCGATATAGGAAAGTGAGCTACGACAAAGAAGTCAAGTTCTCATTTAAACGGCTCTAGGAATACCGAAGAGCTTTACATGTCCCAGTCTTATAGTATCTGTGGTTAGCAACAGACTGTCAGAACTTCTATACATAGAATCTACTGTAATCTATAAATAAAGGAACATTAGAGTCTAGCTTTGAAAAGAATAGACATAGGAAAAGAATGGGAAGGGACGAAACGCTGCAGATTTGCAAGCATGAGCCAGAAGGCGCTACACTACGCCTTTGTTCTCTCTATACCTCTGGTTCGTTTTCAATACTTTTTGCCAATCATGTAATATGAAGAACAGACAAGTCAAGCCACTATATTATTTAATACGCCCTTGATAGCAACAACATGCAAATTTGACTTGGAACTTATACTTCAACTGATGCCTGAGGAACATGAAGTGGCGTCACAAAGTTGTGGCGCAGTGCATGCAGGCCACGTTTTCTCCCAACAAGCCCTGTACAACTGGCAACCTCTGATTCGGACATTATATTGAGTATCTGGGTCAGCTGTGTCATTGCGCACAGTCCAACTTGCTTGTTACAGCCTCTCTTTACAGCTTCTGTGGCGTGTTGATCTCTGCATGCACGGGCTACACTGCCAATGATATATGATCTCTACCGTATCTCGTATTGCTTCGACTGGAGATCCGGGGATAACCGATCGTCCTCGGCAGAAGAAGAAGAAGAGTCATATTGGAGAGTTATTTATTCGGAGTCGCCGGGCCATATCTGGTTGCTGGTTCGCAAGCCCACTGAATTGTCTAGACGTACATCTTATTATGCACGATTGTGATTGGCGGACTTTGTAGCCAGTGGTAAACGAGTAAAACAGGATGTTATAATGTATCTCCACGTTTTCATCTCAATAGCTATTGAGGGCTGAATAGGGTATCGTGTTAAGTCATCAATATTTTTCACATTGTATATCGCTATTGTTCCCACGAAATGGAGATGTCTAATGTAGACCCGATCGATTCCATTGTTAGAAAGACATGAATGAATACAAGTGAAGTTATAGAAAGGTGGCCAGTGCAGTTGTCATATCACGTGACGACCCTGGACGCGCCCCCATTGTCGCGTTGATTGTCCTCTCCGTCCATTCAAGTTGTCTGGCCCCACATCGCATTCCTAACCTCATCTTTCCCTCTTCCCATCTCCGAATCCCCTCACCTTACCTCACCTTACTACATCTTCCAATCACAACATGGCGACCGACTACAGCAAGAAGACCAACCCTGAGTTGGTCGAGATCCTCAAATCCCGATCTCTCCCTCACACCGGTAAAAAGGCCGACCTGATCTCGCGCCTCCAACAAGACGACGAAAGCAAACCTGCCGATGCTGCCGCCGCTGCTCCAGCTCCCGCCAAGACTGACGCCGCCGAGGATGTCATTGACTGGGACGACGAACCTACAGAGACTGCCGTGAAGCCATCAACAGAAGCCGGTGCCGCAGCCATTGCTGCCGGTGGCCAAGGCGCTGTGCCCAACCCCGTCGCTGTCCCCAACCAGAAACTCGATGAGAACCCTGCCACGACCGATGACCTGAAGGTCGAGTCCACCGGCGCCGCCGCCGAAGTCGCCGCCCAGCCTGAAGCTGCCGTCGAAGAGAAGCCTGCTGTCGACTACACTCGCGGCCTGCCCGCGACAGAGCTAGAGGCCGAGTTGCAGAAGCGCAAGGCGCGCGCCGAGAAGTTCGGCATTGTCGAGGATTCTGAGACAGCATTGAAGGAGGCTACGAAGCAACTGGAGCGCGCAAAGCGGTTCGGTACCGGTGCCGAGGCCGAGATCTCCCCCGGTGCGGGTGTAAGTCGCCTGGACCAGGCACTCCCTGACGAGCGGTCTCGCAAGAGGGGCCGCGAGGCTCGTGCCGACCAAGGCGGTCGTGGAGGCAAGAAGCGCGACACTGGCCGGAATCGTAACCAGCGACGTGGAGATGGGAACCGTAACCGCGATGGCGGAAACCGGACCAATGCTGGTGTAAAAAAGCCCAACGCTGGCAATGGGAACAATGCTCCCAAGAACTGGAGTGAGAAGGACAATGCTGCTATGGAGGCTCGCAAGAAGCGATTTGCCGCTGCTGCTTAAGTGCACTTGCTTCTGGGTCAATCATCATTTATTTAATGGGCGTTTGTGTATTGAGATGCTACTGGGAACTTTCGAGGCCATTCAATTCGATTTGTTTTAATATATGTGAATCTAGAAAGCTTTTTATGTGTTTCATTCCAAGTAGAGAGTAGTCAGCAGAGGTCATCCCCGGGGCGCCAAGGTAGGAACCCTTGGAGCTTCGAAATCTCAACTCTTACACAGACTCAAAACTCAATCACCTGTTCTTCGCGGCGCTCAGTGTTAATTCCCCGGTGACGGCGAAGCTGAATACTGCATTAGTCGCTTGTTCCTGCAGCAGCGCTCCGACCACTCGCAGCTTAAACATGACCCAGAACGTGACTGCTGTGCTTGAGATCGACAAGCCTCAACATTGGGAGGACTCGAGTCTGAGCACACACTTTTTTTACGAGGAAACAGCAGGTATTTGAAATGGCATGTTCTGGCTCTACGACTTCAAGCTTCATTGCCAGCATTACCGCCCTCCCCACTTGGCTCAGTCCCTCCCCGCGAATCGCAATCCACAAGTCGCTTTTTTTAGAATTGGTGGCTTCAAGCTAACATCCGATACTCCTCTAGGGCCTGTTCATTGCTCGATCGCCCAGTGGGCCATCACAGCCCGTCTCCACATCCAAGGGTGCTCGAACATTGAATCCCCGGAGACGACATGGGCTTCCCAAGCCGTCACTGGTCTGTGAATCTTACAAGGCTACCGATTAGACTCGCCCCCACCTGTAGCGACCTCTTTACGTCCAGTGGGTGGCATTCCCTGGTAAAGGCTCGGCTCGGGCCTGTTCCAAACAGTACGCAACTCTGGATGACCGTTGAGAAATCTTAGCTGAGACTCGATGTGTCTCAAACGTGATGCGGGTGGAAATGAACTGTTTCGGGAAGATGTGAAGTATCCGGCGCCTAGTCGAACACATACGTCTCTTTGCATACGCATGGTCCCTTGAAACCACGTTGGGAAATTCTCCGAAAGCACGGGGAAGACGTGGAGTTACGGGAGTTACCAAAAAAGAAGGAAAAAGCATAAATGAACAAAGGAAAACTCTTCGCGTCGATCATTCAAATCATGGATTCGGCTTCAAATCGGCGTCTCCGGATGTGTTGGCAAAGAGGCGAGAGAGACGCGAGGAGACTGGTTGCCAACACGGGTTTGCTGCACACTCAGCTTGAATGTACACCGCTGACCTGCGATCGGGTCAAAATTTGACGATTCTCCACTGTCAAGCCATGCAACACCCTTGTCACGTTGTGTGCTGATACAGTACTGCTTTGCCGCCGGGAACCGATACCGTTGAGCCAACGAGACTCCTCTTACTGAGATCCCTGTGGGCCTGGTCGTTAGCCATGTGTGCGTGCGCAATGATCCCGCTGGGAATTGCCCCGGTTATTTGTGGGAGTCGCCTTTTTTGACTTTGGCCCATCCAACACTAGTTCGCGCAGGCTATCTGGTCCTTTTGACAGGCTCGAAGTTGTGCAGTCTCGACTCCCCCGATCTCATCACAGAAATAGTTATAGTGTGCCAATGAGAGAAACGGCCTGGTTTTGTGGTATCGGGGCTGCCGTGCAAACCCTTCTATATGGTGCGGTACAAGGGTAGTTTGCCCCCACATCGAGGGGCATTTCTAGTCAGCACATAAATGCCTGGAGCCTTAATAATTATCTTGTTTCTCTCTTCGTTGTCTTTCAATTTATTTTTGACCTCTGACGTGGCTGGAAAACCCTGAGATCCAACGCCACATTGAGTGTGGCGAAGCAGCTGCAGCTTTTAGGCTTCGCCGATCCAAGGTGACTTTTCCCTGACGTTTACTCACGGACTTTTTGTTATACTCTTAATACCCTGCTAATATCTACTTCTAGTTCTATGACTTTGAGATACCCCAGTTTATCTGTTTCTTATATTTTAATACTATACATGCGCTAGGCGCCAACAATCTTGATCGCCTGACATGTATCGCAGTGAGTACCCCAACCAGATCTAGGAAAAACAATACTGATCAACCAAGGCTGCTTTTCACTAGATAATGATACGTGATGATTACTATACCGAAATACAAGTACCCGAGTCATTTGTCTTCGGATTGCAGCCAGGGACCTCACTCAACCCTACATCATGCCGTACAGTTCTGGCCATCACATGCCACGTGATGGCCTGTCCTCAGCATCGCCTGCAAATGCCTATGGCGTTCGGCCACAAGGATCACAGATTGCAAGACCAGTCAATTTTACACCCAGAAGCAGGACCTCATCATTCTCGAGCGTCGAAGAGACCAGCCATGTGCCAGGGTCATCCAATACCAAGAATACAAATCGTGGAAATCGACTATCTATGCTTCCGCGTCCCAGGACCGGTAGCACTGTATCACCAACTACGCCGGAATCTGCTGCCTTTACTCAGAAGTCCACACAACCAATTCCCTCCTCGCTTACCAGCCCAGGGATCAACAATCCATCAGTATTTGTGACTGGACAACAAGTGTCTTCTCAGAAACGGTCACGAAATGTTCTTCGAAGACGAGCCCCAACAATAGGAAGACATGTGGAGCAATTACAATCCCACAAGCTCAGCCTCGTGATTCCGCAAGAGCCTCAACCCGTCAATATGAACAGTGCAACGAAGCACGGCACTCCTGAGTCCCTTCGGTTGGGGCATTCGGCTTCGTCGTATAGAACCAGTCATACAAACGAAAGCAGTGCGAACTTGAGCTCGGCAAATTCCAGATTTAATGGCCCGGAAGAACTGGCAAGTCTCAGGACTACAGTCGATACCCAGAACTTGCCACCGCCTCCGGCGCCCTTTTTCTCGGCAAGCAGCCCTTCGACAAGATACTCAGAGTCTCCAAGTATTTGGAGTCGAGGATCTACTCCCACTTCCCTGTCTTCTTATTCCCCAGGTATCGTATACTCAACAAAGGTCGGCCGTCTCAGGCAGCCTAGCCAATCTCAAACACGATTGCCGGTGTTTTCTCCCTCAATCATTCAATCAAGTCCCAAGCAAGAAAGGCCTGAGCAAAAGACCCAAAAGCGAGTGCCTTCAAAACCTTCTGGTTTAAGCTCAGTAGGGACGGACGATCAGAAACAGTCAACCTCGAAGTCTCCATCTACCAACATTCGCGGCTCGCCATACAGTTCTCCACAGAGAAAAAGTTCGGTAGATTCCAGTCCATCAAAAACTGGAGAAATTGACACCGAAAAGGCCCGTAAAGAGGTCGAGGAAGCCGAAAGACGCCTGTTTGATCCGCAAGCGGGCATGGAATTCTCCCCCGCAGGTATTGCGGAGAATCCACGCACTCCACCAAGACCAAGCAGAGATGGAACGCATCGTCTAGAGCTGGAAACTTCACCTGTGGTACGGAGCAACTTGCGATACATCAGATCGACGGGTCACACAAGACGCGAATCCGCGGAAAAGGTCCTAGCGGCCAACCTTCCACATCCAACCTCAAACCAATCTGCCGCTGCATCAATTGACTCGCTGCACTCGAGGAGTATATCGCGCATCTCATCTCGGGATGGAGGATCCCCTGTGTTATCTCGGAAATCACCTCGGACATTGACGAAGGAGCCCCCCAAGGAAAAACCGGAATCGAAGATGCCTGTACCGAAACGATTTGGTCTTTTCACGAAGAAGTCTAAGCCTGATATGGATGTGACTACGACGGAACAAGCTCGTCTACCACGTAAAGGCCCCACCGCTGGAACAGGACACGAGGGCTACGGGAAGTACGGACAACGCGGCCGGAAAGCCAGTGGGAGTAGTAGCAGCGGCACGAGAACAAGATCAACAAGCACAACGCGAAGTGCCGCCAGCAAAGGAAGCTTGTCTAGTAGGCCAGATCTGGAGATTGATGATTTCCTAATGAGTCGTCTGGAGCCTGTTATCATCAATGGCGGGGGAGTGGATGGTGCATCGTTGTCGCGAACACAGAGCGAGCAGAGTATGAGCAGCCTTAGTGTTGCATCTACTTCGAACTTACCTCGACAGAGCGCGCTCACACACTCCAGTGGTCAGTCTACTGACTCGCTTGCCACTTCGACGGGGACGTTTGGTGATACTGTCACGCCTGTCGAGTCTGCTGGGACCGCATCAAGAAACCCCAGCGCTGAGCGCCAAACGAACATCAGTCGGCCTAGTGCCTCCAAATCACGCATGCCAGTTCCAAAGAGCAATTGGCATGGTGTCCTTGCAAACCCTCAAGCCGCTGTGACCACCACATCTCTCACTAGTCAAGAGTCGAGTATTCAAGCTCCACGCCAGCCAAAGAAAGCTGTTCAACAACCCTCGGAACGACCTCAAAAAGCGGAGTCAGCCGAGCAGCAACAAGTCAAGAAGGGAAAGAAGTCCATGTGGAATTTCTTTCAGAAAAAAAATGCCAATGAACACAAGAGCGAGCCTCCTACCTCAACTGCATCCCATACCGCCCAACTCCATGCGGCGATTTCGCCCGTGCTGAACACTCGACCTGTTGCCCACTATGCGTTTGTCGACGCTGACTCGGACTCGCTGGACGAGATCATCAACAAAATTGAAGACTCCCCACCAACAGAAGAGGAAGAAATATTCCACCCAGTGGAAGTTCCAGCAGGTCTGAATATCAGAAAAAGAGAGCCTTCCATCCTGTTGCCTTCTCCGCCAAAGCTTCATGGAGAGTTTGACAATGACCGTCCCTCGCCGAAGACTGCCATGTTCAATCGCAACCTTATGCCCCCAGAGCTGGAGTTGTCACCTGAAGTCGAACGCCCAAGACGGTTGGCTTCGGTTGGCCGAATTCCGCAGGTTGTCTCGAGGCGCGACAGACAACATCGACCAGTGATGCAGTCATTTTCGCGACCCTTTAGTGTCGTTGAGTCTCCATCTCTCTCTGTTCCCACGACGGGTGTTCCACACGAGTCTCCATTGATCACAGATGCACCTCTGGATCTGGGAATCGGGCCCAGCGAACCTCGATGGAGCCATGGGCTTAATCCTGCTTTCAGCGCTTCTGAGGAAGCCAGCGCTTTGGATTTCCTCGCTGGACCATTCTCAGACTATGAGTTCCTTAAGTTTCCGCCGAAGAAAGGTTCGACCTCGTCGGATAGTTCTGCTGCTTTGGCTGCAGTTACTGCTGTCGCTCCGGTGCCTGGATCGCCACCTACTGAAGATGAGGTCTGGAATGAGTTTGATGATTTGATTGATGATGTTCTCTCGCCGGATGGGCCGGAGCCAAAGGAGCCCGTTAAGTCTGAAGAGGATGACAGATTTGAACTTGCTACTATGGCGAGTAGGGCTCTTCAGGACGAGTTGAATAACCCCAATCCTACCCAACGAGTACCTGGTGAGGACTCTGTGAGATCAAGTGCCAGCTCTGTTCGGCTTCGTCGGTCTAGGATTGTTTCGGCTTTGCATTCGTCTACTGCTCCTTCATCGCAACCCTCCTACAGCGATCTCGTTTCCAGGTATGGTGACTTAACAGAAGATAAGATAAATGAAGAGAAAGAGGTGGATATTTCGGCTCCTACCGAACAGCCATCTTCCACCCACCAGCGCCGGGAACAGGAGTCCACATTTCTTCAGTCTCTCGCTGCTGTCCCTTCACCGCGACGAAAGATCCACCGTCAACAGGAAGCTGGCTCCTCGGAGCGTGAATGGGATGCCGTGACACGGACTAACATGCGGTCGGCGTCGCTCATGACCAGTCGTTGGCTGTCATTTGGCCGAGTTCTATTTAGCCCGGCACATAACCACGTCAAGACCGGAGGCCAAGGAAGGATCCTGGTGGTTGATGGACTTGGAAACGACGACTGGTCTTTCTATTGCTCTTTGACATATCCCGATGCAGAGGTATACAGTCTTGGAGGTCGCCCTGTGTCTACAGCAGCTCCTCACCCCGCGGCATGGCAGCCACCGACAAACCACCACACAGTTTACCACGCCGGACTGAGCAACCCGCTTCCCTTTCCAAAGGACTACTTCACCGTAGCCGTGCTGCGATTCCCCGCCGTATCCTCCGAGACTGTTCAAGGCAACATTATCCAAGAATGCAAACGGGTCCTCCGAACAGGCGGGTACCTAGAGATGAGCCTCCTAGACCGTGACATGGTAAACATGGGACCACGCACCCGCAAAGCAGTTCGCCAGCTAAAGGAAATAACTTGCCTATCCGATTCAACGATCAGCCTCAAACCAGCCAGCGACAGCGTCCAGCGACAACTCGGTACCCAGGGCTTCGACAATCTCCGCCGCTGCATGGTCCGTATTCCAGTCGCAGGAATGGTCGTCCGATCCTCTGCCTCCACTACATCCTCTTCCCAATCTATCTCAACAACTACCCCCTCCGACGCCTTTTCCCTCCCAACAATCTCTGTCACCACCGCAACAGGAAGCCAAAGCACAAGAACTGCATCAAAATCCCCCTCTGACGACGCGAACATCTCTCTGGGTGATCTCCTCTCCGACCCATCCCCATCCCCAGCAAAGGACGAATCCATCGCAAAGATCGTCGCTCGTGTCGGACGCTGGTGGTACTCAAAATGCTATGAAGATCCTGTCTTCCCTGGAGGGGATAGCGATAACAGCATATGGAGTGACCGCAAGGTCCTTCGCGAGTGTCAGAGGAGAGGAACTGGTTTCCGCATGTTGATTGCATATGCCCAGAAACCAAGTGAGGTTCCGCGGCGCACAGCGAGTGTTTAGGTGTACGCAATGATTATGATTTACCGATTTACCGACTTATTGATTGATTTACTGATGGTTTTGCTTTTTGTTTGATGATATCTATGATTGATTGCCTAATTTGCATGATTCAGAAATACCCATACTTTTCATGATATGTTGTTAGCGTTTGAGAGACGCAGACTTTGTGGGCTTGTATTCAAGACTTGTATTTGTTTTGCTTTGCTTCTTTTTTTTCTTGCTTTAGTTTATATATTATTGCATGAGCGGATGTTGATCACAATTCTTGTGTAATAGAGATGGATTTCCAATGTACAAGCAGGACTTTATAATGGACAAAAAGCCTCTACCTTTCACTAGCCAGCTAGCACTCTTATTCTTAGTGTAACGTTCGACATAACTTGCGGAGTCGACTAGACGGATTCATATCATCTTCAAACACGAATCCTTGAAGAGCTGAACTATACGAATATGTTGATGAGCTCGTGCGCTATTGGCTTGGCATCGACTGATCCTCATCATATTGGGTAGAAGGGGATGCAGAATGGCGCAAAATAGAGAAGATCTTTGCTTGTTCTTGTAAAATAGTCCTAGATACCCTAGCACACCTATAGGCCCACCGATCTGCCGGGTCTACCCTTGAGGAACCTGCCCATACACGTCAATTTTGATGATTTGGCCTGGCGTCGGGGGCTTTGCACTATAAATAATGCAATCTCCCGCCTATAGTCCAAATTTGCCTTCCTGTTGTGTCCCCCACCAACCTGGAATTGGCCTTGAACATAATCAAGTCTTTCTTTCATTATATAACTGTTATATGTCAATATGCCGTCTGTTGCCACCATCATTCAGGGCGTGGCTCTTGCTACATCCGCATATGCTGTCGATCCTGCTGCGGTCTACAGCGGTGGCTATACCTCATCCAGCCACGTCTTGCTTCGAATCGGCAATGGCGGCGCCGGGCAAAGCGGTCTGATTGAAAGTAAGTTAAGCGTAACTTAATGACGGGCACTCTTTCTCGGCTTTATGTATATATAGACTCGCAAGCTAACACAGCCCAGTCCTTGCCAACGAGTTCATCAAGTCCAGTGTCAGCAACGGCTCCAATCCCTTCAAAGTCGCCTGGTATAAGAGTGACACCACCGAGTCCATCAACTACCTCAAGGACGACACCGTCGATATCGGAATCACGTACACCCCATCAGCCGAGCAGATCGCCATCAATCAAGGCATTGCAAAGTCCCCCGCATGGTATGCCTGGCGCGACCACTTCCTCCTCGTCGGTCCACAGTCCAACCCAGCCAACCTCTCCAAGAGCGAAGATATCAGCACCATGTTCTCGAATATCTATGAAACCGCCGAAGAAGGAACTTCAGACCCACCCGTGCGCTTCCTCACGCGCTACGACAAATCTGCAACAAATATCAAAGACTCTCAGTTGTGGATTGGTATCGGTCAAGTCCCCTGGGCTACTGCTTACTCTAAATGGTACCACCAGTACATTGCGTACCCAATTCAGGCTTTGACTGCTGCTATCTTGTTGGATGAGTACACCATCACTGATCGAGGTACTTATCTTTCGATCTCTACCGAGCTGCAGAACCAGACTACCATCTATAAGGCCGCTACTGATGAAGCCTCGGACCCACTCCTTAACCCTGCTCATATGCTTGTTGGAAAGAATGCTAAGAATGAGAAGACTGCTGATCGATTTGTGCAGTGGGTTATTAGCGATGAGGGCCAGAAGATTATTACTGGTTTCAAGAAGAATGGTCAGCAGCTATATACCGAGGCTCCTGCCAACAAGACAGCTCCGTTCTAGACACCAACGTCTGAGATGACGGTAGGGTCTCCAATCAAATCAATCCAAAGTTCTATTAACCTAATGGAGTCTAACTAGTATCGTAATGGCTATGCAGGCGCTTCATTTCAGTTGAAGCATGGACTCGTAATCCGTACGCCAGATCATGCTTCAGTACAAACAGAAGGCTGGTCCTCAGAGAGTGAGAGCACTAGCTTAGTACATGCAAGTCCAAATATCAAAACTCGTAAAACCCAGCAATGAAACCCGACAAAGCAGTACAAATGAGAAGTTCAATGCAAATGATGCATTGAATACAAAAAGGTTGCGGGCATGCTTTGATGAGTACCCAGCGTCTTCGGGACTCTGTTCCATGGCTGCGAGGCCTACAGGTCCTTCATCGAATCCCTCACTGCTCCACGCTCCACGTGTTGGAACTGAGCAAGACGACCGGTTCGGTGCATAAATTTGGCAATGTAGCGGGCTGCCAGCGGGTCTGACACAATAGTGTCTAGTCGGTCGGGTTCTGTAGTCCAATCTTCCAAAGACGGTTGAATAAATTCTCGCCGTGTATCGCCGAATGTCTGACATTGAAGCAAGACATGCTGCGGTGTCTGAGACGATTTGGCTTGCGTACATGGTTGGCTTATCAAGGCCTGAACATGACTGATAGCTTCGCTTTTATCTTTCCCAAGTTTTTCTCCAGCCTGGTTGTTCCCTCTCGAATGGACTCTTGTACTTCAAAGGAATCGCAAGTGTTAGGCGACAGAGAGCTCAATATGCTAGATAACTCTTTATATTTGTCGTGATTCTGCCCCCAAACAGCCTCAGCACCATCCAGGGCCTGCTGGTAGTACAAAAGAGCTTTCTCAATCGTTCCCTGCTTCTCAGAGAGGAGGCCCAAGTTCTCAAGCGCGACCAAAGCCGGGATGTACGTCAAAAGAGACGTCGGCCCTAAAGTCTTCTTGTAGCCTTCCAGTGCTCGCACGTACATTGTCTCTGCATCCTGGAACCGGCCTTGTTCCGCGTAGAGATTGCCTAGGTTGTTGACGGTACCTAGCGTCGACGGATGCCATCGTCCCCACGTTTTCTCGTAGCCTTTCAGTGCTCGCACATACATCGTCTCTGCCTCTCGGAGCCGGCCCTGGTTTCTATAGAGATTGCCGAGGTTGTTGACAGTATCTAGCGTCGACGTGTGTTCCCCTCCCAACGCCTTCGCCTTCTCCTTGCCTTCGAGTGCTTGCTTGTACATTTCCTCTGCCTCCTGGAGCCTGCTCTGGTTCTTATAGAGATTGCCGAGGTTATTGAGAGCATCCAGCGTCGACGGATGGCATCGTCCCCACGTCTTCTCGTAGCCTTTCAGTGCCCGCACGTACATCGTCTCTGCCTCTCGGAGCCGGCCCTGGTTTTTATAGAGATTGCCGAGGTTGTTGACGGTATCTAGCGTCGACGGGTGCCATCGTTCCAACGCCTTCTCCTTGCCTTTGAGTGCTCGCTCGTACATCTCCTCTGCCTTCTGGTGCCGGCCTTGATCCGCGTAGAGGAGGCCGAGGTTGTTGACGGTATCTAGCGTTG
The DNA here is from genome assembly GCF_028828765.1 of Penicillium canescens. Taxonomy (NCBI): domain Eukaryota; kingdom Fungi; phylum Ascomycota; class Eurotiomycetes; order Eurotiales; family Aspergillaceae; genus Penicillium; species Penicillium canescens. Next base: position 5,494,227 of record NW_026703966.1, read on the forward strand.
AGGGGTGCCAATATCCCCACGCCTTCGCCTTCTCCTTGCCTTCGAGTGCTCGCTCGTACATTGTCTCTGCCTCCTGGAGCCTGCCCTGGTTCTTATAAAGATTGCCGAGGTTATTGAGGGTATGCAGCGTCGACGGGTGCCCCTGCCACCGCACCTTCTCGTAGCCTTCAAGTGCTCGCATGTACATCGCCTCTGCCTCCTGAAGCCGGTCTTGATCCGCGTAGATGATGCCAAGGTTGTTAACGGTATCTAGCGTCGATGGGTGCCATCGTCCCAATGCCTTCGCCTTCTCCTTGCCTTCGAGTGCTCGCTGGTACATCTTCTCTGCCTCCTGGAGCCGGCCTTGGTCTGCGTAGAGGAGGCCTAAAGAATGTAACCCCTCAGCTTCATTTCCGACGTCTATACTGTCTAGTACCTCGAGACATCGATCTGCATGTGCAATAAGCCGCCGCTGTACCTGCCAGAATTTGGGTTCACTATCATTCGGCACGCGAGCTACCACACATTTTATCGCTGTCAGAGCCATATCCCTATCGACCACCTCGTTCAACACATACATCATCCACGAATGGACGCACCGGTGTACGTTATACCCTCCCGAGTCAACGGGCTCCGGTGTGGACTGATCAGCTTCTACAAGCCCATGACTGCATAAAAGTCTTAGGGTTGTATGAAATGTAAGCTTATTTTCCGTCAGTTTCTCTAGCCATTCTGGCTTTTCAGGCCCGCTTTCTCCTAGCAGCTCATACCATAAGTCTTCATTAGCGAAGTATGCCCATTGTTGGAGAAGCAGAGCTGCAATTGGACTCTGCTGCTGAATAAACTGGTACGAAACATTCCATGTTGAGTATAACTTTTGATCGTATACCTGTAGCAACGGTGTCTCTTCCTGTAATTGCCGCCATGATTCACGGTATAGCTGGAGATACTCGGTGTAGGTTACCGAAACTTGGTTTAAGTATGCGCCTGCAGTTGCAAGGGCTAGGGAAGCCCATCAAACTCTTCTGCAAGCTTAACAGCTGCCGGGTCTGCTCTATCTTAGTAATTGGCAACAAATCATACCTAATTCACTAGTACTCACCAAGGCTTAAACCATCACGACCAGAAACAGACTCAAGGATCTCGAGACTGTCATTGATATCCTCCAGCTTGCTTAGGTGAATAGACTTGATAGGTTGGCGTAGATTTACCATCGATGAGCGCGTGGTCACGATAACGTCGCCATGGTCGGCCTCGGGCAGAAATGCACGAAGATCAAAAGCATTCGTAAGGTGTCTGCCTTCATCGCCACACGGACCTGCCCCTGCCTTGATACAGGAAGCATGGTTTAGGCTTTTGTCTCTATGGTTATCTAATAACGGATTGTCGTAATTGTCATAGATGACCAACCAGCGATCATTCATCGGCTCGTCCAACCACATTTTAACCGCTTTCACTATCTCGTCTAGATCCCGGCTCTGCAAGGCATCCGCAAGGTATGTGATAGTCGGGTGATGGCGTAGAATCCACTCAGCTGCGTCAGCAAAGCTTTGCTTCAGCCCTGTTTCGTCTCTTGCGTTCATCCATATTGCCGCTGAGTAGTCAAGTCGATGTCGCTTAATATAGGCGATCGCCAACTGCGTTTTGCCCATGCCACCTAACCCATGAACGACAGCAGTACAACGTTCAAATCCCTCGAGGGCCTCTTGCACCAATTGGAGCTCATATTTCCTTGCAACAAAGTGGCTCACTCCAGATACCGCGGATAGGCTGTACTGGAGCTCGAAAGCGGTAGGTCTAAGCGATACATCAATAAGCTATTAACATAACCGTGTTTCTCTCTATAATAGGATAGTAAGAAGTTCACCTTTGTGCTTCTTCAGACATATGGAAAAACAACTGCCTTGCATAAGCAGCTGCTACCGCCGCCGCGTAGCCCTGCCATTCGTCGCTCTTGTGCGAGTCGCAATAATCGGAGATGCCTCGGATAACCATACATGGGAAGTCATTCAAGACCCCCGCGGCCTCAGTTTCAAAGCATAACACCGTATACGACTTCGCTAAGGCATCCCTCCTCTTAGCATTCTTTATCACCTTTTCCCCCGTTGCTATTGTACCCCTGTGTACGACAACAAACAAATCGTCTTCCTCGTTTATCGGTCGCCGGATCCGCTGGTTCTCATCACATCCGCAGTCTCCACACGGTACCCCTTTTTGCTTGTGTTTATAGTCTGCTACATAGAGATGATCATTTGCAGCGCCAGGAGACTTAAAGCGACGAAGCGTTCGTCTGCTAGTTTGGATTCTCTTCACGTTTTCCGAAACTAGATCATTATCCATTCGTTGACGCGAGATAGACAACTCTCGTGCAGCGTTGAGGAGCGCTAGTGGCGGAGGCGCAAGGATCCCTGTCCGTTCGAAATAGCCTTCATTCGCCTTTCCATGATCGTACTGTATTGCTCCAGAGTGTGTACCTGTAGGTTCACTGACCACCACATGCCCTAGACGGATCATCCCACAATCCGTCTTTACTGGCACACCGCCTCCAATGCCTACTAGCAAGCCATATTTGAGGTTTGGGAATGTCCTCCTCATTTGAGTGACGACAGTGGCTGCGGGGCAGTTCCCCGCCTGGGGAAGACCGACGATGACGACGTTATGGTTGTTGATGCTGCCGAGGTTATAAACATTTGTGTCCCCGCTTGGTTGCGGTAGACGTTTATGCTCTTTATCCAGCATCTCTAATGCCGCGATCTGTTCCACCTCCAACGGACAGATCCACGCCACCCGATAGGAATCGTGGCTCCTTGGGTGCATTGTCGTCGCGCCTCACTAAGGAAAGGGAGGTCCAGGCGAACTGTCGTAGTCTCGACGGGCCAAGTTGGGTGAAATAGTATCCAAGATAAGCAGGAAACCGAGAAAGAAGACCTGAATGTCAGCGGATGAGCCTCGCAATTAATACCCAAGATCCAGACCGAAGAGGCGCAGCATCTAAGCGCCAACCTAATGCATTCAGGGAAGCGATCAGCCAACCCAACATCTGTTCGCACAGGAACTTGGCGGGACAAGGCATGTTTAATATCATGTCCAGTCAAGGTAGAATTGTTTATAAGAAAAGAACACCGGGATAACCGAAAGACAGTGGGCGAAGATTAATATATATAGTCTACCAACGCCCGTAGCGAAATCAGCTTCCGCCCCAAACATTGCTTTCCTATTCTCGAGCCCCACTGCCAAGGCGTTAGTTAAATTATTTGATAGGCACTAGTATAACAATGGCCATTCTGCGTACTGAACGGTATTTAACATTGACATTACGGGTTTGAATTTACTGGACCGACTGACTGTAGCCTTGGAATCACCTCTCGTGTAATAGAGGGCTCATCAGTAGCTGCGGCCGTTAACTGAGTATCGGTAGGAACCGTAAAAACATAGGGTCCTCTAAGGCATATCGATAGATAAAAATAAAACCTTAAATGAAGGTGACGTATATCTCAGCTAAATTGAATATGTTGAGGTTTTTTTTTTTTTTTTTTTTTTTTTTTTTTTAAAAAAAAAGCCCCTAGCATATACAGGACAGTTGTATGCAGCATTTTCTTTGTGCCCTTAATTAAGAGAAAGCCTTAGATTTGTGAAGGGCTTTCTGTAAGGATAACTGTAGAATTAATTCTTCATCGGGCCTAGGCTCTACTCGAAAGTAGCGCGGATATCGTTAATAGCTAAATATAGCCGAAGGTATGAACGATACTTTATTTAAAGAAGCCATTGCTCTTGCTTTTACTATAGATCCTATAATATTTACATCGCTTTAGCTAACTCTTTCACTAAGTTTCACGACTAAACTATCGGCAACTGCATGACCGACTTTGCATGTCTGATGGACCTTTACAGCCTTGGGATTCATTCGGAAGAGACAAAACGGGTCCTTCGTCAGTTAGAATGCCGTTGTCATGACAGCTACTTGACCGGTTCACTCCACACGGAACTCCTTCTAGGCCTTTCTCAACTAAACTTGGTCCGAGCTCTGATGTATAATATTAATATCCTGGGATATCAATCGAGCCCGATGCATAACGAAGCCTTGTCTCCTTTCTGCCTCGCTTGCCCCTCACTGGCCGACAATGAAGTGGTTTCTCTCCCCCTTAGCTTGCAGCCTACTGCCCTCCAGCTCTCAACTCCACACCACCCATGGCTTGATCTATTCCCTAAGCCCCAAATGCGCGATAATTTGATTGTCCTTGAACCATTCGTGGATGAACACGGGCTCTGTGAAGACCTATGCAACACGATGGAAGGAACCGCGGGAATATTAGTCTGGAAAGACCCTTGGGATCCGACCGGCTGGGAGGTAACAAGCTCTTTTATGTCTGCCTGGGGATTAAAGGTCCAGAACTGTTAGGATCTCTTTCGATCTACGAACCATTGGCGTCTGAAACGGGGAGAGAGCTATTATTATACCTTCCACCGGCGATTCGTAGCTAAGCTGGCCTTTGCTTGGTTGAATAGTCACGGTTGTTCTTTGGAGTTCCTAGTCTTCTCCCCGTGTGTAGATATGGGGCCAAAACAGACGGAGGATTGCATTTCACGTTTGACTGGAGGCTTGGTGAATCCAAAAGGCGACCGAGAAGTGGAGCTTATGTCCCTTGACCCTGCGCTTTCTCAGGATGTGACCTCTCATCAGGGCCTACGAACAGCAACTGGGAACAAATGAACTTCTAAATGAAACCTCCCTAACTCTCACCCCTCATCTTAATCCGAACCGGCATTCCAAGCTTCGGATGCCCAGTAATCATACCAACCTCCATAACCTGATACGCCTTCTCCCCAAACACAACAGGCGAGTCATCAGGGAAAACAGGTTCAATATCCATTTCACGCACCGTCAGCGCCAGGATCGCCCGCAGCTCGATCTGCGCCAGCTCCTGGCCAATACAGTTCCTGGGGCCCTGCTCGAAGGGCCGCCATGCGTTTTTCCGTACATGCAGCGGCTCGCCTTCTTTTGCGAGCCAGCGCTCGGGCAGAAACTCTGTGGCTCGGGGCCAGAACTCTTCTGCTCGCTGGACGCCGAAACTGAGTCCGAACAACATAAATCCGTCTGTGGGGTACTGCTTCCCTGTTTCTGGGTGGGTTAGGTAGAAGTCTGCTTGGCCTTTGCGGATTGTGCCGACGGGTGGGAAGAGGCGCAGGGTTTCTTTGATAACGCCCGATGTATAGGGGAGGTGGTTGAGCAGGGCTGGGTTGGCGGCGATTTGGGCTCGGGCTGTGCTTGTATTAGGGCCGAGCACGGCGTCGTGTTCAGCGCGGAGTGTGGCTAGTGCTGATGGGTTTGTGTTGAGAAGGTAGTAGGAGTATGAGAGAGCTGTCGCTGTAGTGTCGTGTCCCGCGAACAGGAAGATCTTTATCTGGGCAATGGCGATGTCCGTGAAATGTTCGTCGGCAGCGATTGCGTTGGTCTTGGAAGAATCTTGTTGGGAGAGGTAGGCCTTGGTGGCTAGAGAGTTGATGGTCTTGTGTCCGGTTGATTCACCATTCAGATGCTCATGTATTCCTCGTTCGATATGTGGTCGGAGATAATTCCTGATGATCCTGTTATTGTTCCACATGCGAAGGGGGCGCAATGGGTTGAGAGCCATGACTAGTTGATCGGGGGCATTGCTTGTCCACATTAAAGCAATCTGTCGCTTCAATGTCTCTTGTAACTCGTTATTACTCGTTTGGCAATTTAGACGAATGTCACTATAGATATATGCTGTTAGTGAAGGTTGGAGAATGTGATAAGTAAAAAGGAGTGCATACAGGATAGCCCGGCCGATGATATCGATCGTGCAGCTAATGGCCTTATCTTCAAGTCTAAAAACTTTCCCAGATTTTGCAGCGCCCTTAAGTTGATCAACAAAGACATCAATCTCCTCAAGGAAGGCGGGTATTAGTGACAGAATATTCTTGACTGAAAATGCGGGATTGAAAATGCCTCGCCACGTCTTCCATGTCTCTCCCGACATGGTGAGTAGGTCGTTGAGTTGCGTAAAAGGCCTGAACTCGCCCTCCAGTGACGGATGCTTCGGAAGCGAGGTGGTCTGCGTGAACTCGGCCATCATATCAGGATGAAAGACGGCCAGCATTGGGGGCGCAATAGGCCAGATATCGATGTACATGAGCCCAGGCACTTCCAATTCTGGGTGGTCTTTGGCAAGGAGGAGAGGCATATATTGGCCATGAACATCGCTGGGATATTTGGCCATGGTTTTGCCGATATGGTGCAGATGTCCAAAAACCCACGAATGGGGCAGCATTGGCTGTGAGAATTGTAAGGGTATTGATCAACTGCCAATTCAGGGGACTGTACACACCACTCCATGTTGTCTAGCCGCATTCCGGAATAGACGACGGACTTGCCATACTCGATAGATAGACGCGATGACACCTGCCAAGACGAGCGTCACACTTGCTCTGCCCAGGGTGATAAGAATTGTCATTTTCGCAGCTGGGGTTGGTTTGTCAAGGATGTCAGGAGAATTTGCGACCCTCCCAGAGATCAGATTGAGCCGTTGCACCTATGCTGGCCAGACCTATGTTGACCAGCTCGTATTCTTACTTGAGACTTTCAGTTGGACCAATCGGCGCTGGGGGAATTTTTGGAGGCTGATTGGGCAACTGATAAGCCTCTTAAAATGACGCATTTAGCATATACCACTTACGGCTAGAGAGGTTGGAACTTTGGAAACACCCAAAGAAAATGGCTTCCCCGGCTTTATTTATAAGGCCTCAATGGGGCGTGCGGCTGACCCTCCGTGGGAGTTGAAAGTAGTGACGTCGTATCAGCTGATAAATGAGTTATATCTTAGTATTAATACTGTAAATTTCGTAAAATTGTTCACAATCTTCGGTGTAAGAAATCTGTCCAGGTGATCTGCGATCCCTGTGCACTAGCATGTTCCTCCAGAAACCCCTGCCCTGCCATTTCACCCAGCCTTCACCTCAATGTTTTTAACCCATGTACAGAGGCCCTTGAGCAACCTATTCTCTGAAAAATGAAACTCGCGTTCATTGTGAGCACGCTGTAATGTAAACCCGTTGCGATCACATGACCTAGTTGGTCATGTGACCATGATCTGGTATGGTCGCTGTTAGTTTGTGCGTTTCATATGAAGCTCAGGGGTTTGGCTTACATATCATATGACACCCCTTAAGCTGCTCGACGGTCTTCGAACTCGACAACAAACAGTTCACCGAGCATGGGAGCCCTATAAATGCACATACCAATAGCAGCTTAAGGGATATCTTATTACCCTGAGAATCAGCCAAAATCAGTTTCGAATTTGCATAGCTTGCTTGAAGTGAATATTTCTTGGACCTATCCAATTTTACATTTCCTTATTTTCCTTATCATCACTTGTATTGAAGAAACATTTACCAAAGGATCGCCCTGTCGAGAATATGAAGCTATGTTGATTGAGAAACCGCGCTTGAGATTTGCAAGTTGGGATTTGTCTGTATGCATCTCCTTGCAGAGGTATTCAGCCGAGAGAGAAGAGATGTGTGAAAAAAGTGACCAGAGAAGACAGAGAGTCCATGACAACGCCAGTGGTCTAAAATCGACTCGCCAATTGTCTATCATTCTATAAAACAATGTTTTAAAATAAGAAGAATCAATAAAAGAAAGAAAGCAACCAAACGGGAGCCGTAAGCCAGAATCTGAGGCGACAGACTCAGGCAAAACACCACAACGTGAAGACACGCCTTAGCAGCCCCAAGGGCCCGGTAGTCTAGGACTCGGCCTTCTTAGTAGCCTTTGTCCTCAATTTCATCATTAGGTATACCAGCCCATAGATACCAATCACAAAAATGACAACGATGCCTGCATTCCTCCAGCCAAAGTACTCTTCACTGAGATTGAGCGTCTTAAGGAAGTCCCCGCCTCCAGTATACTGGCACACACGGCAGTCGGTGGTCGCCTCTGGGTTGAGGAGATTTGTCCCCGCGCCCATGCCTTGTTGGTAGGCCGTAAGATATTCACCACAGGTTTGGTTGGATGGCGGGTCAAATATAGCGAGTTCACGAGTATCGCATTCGACAGACTTGGACCAAGTGGTGAACACAAGCAGGGAACTCATCAGATAGTTGAATGGATCAATGTAATACATCCTGGAGTCGAGATCAGTTTCTACCAAGATAGAAGATTTTAGGCGTGAATGTGGTGCTTACCAATATCTCCAGAATGGTTCAATCTGGCTGTACGGCACCATGACGCCACAGAATGAGACCAGGGTTGTGATAACAAGCGGGTTGACGAGCGAGGCGAACACCGCATTGGGGGCGTAAGCGGCGATCATCTGGCCAATACCAGTGTAAAGACACTCGTACATCACCTGTGACTTCGTTTTAGTACGTGCGATACGAGTTACTGAGATCTTCGAGAGAAGAACGACTTACCACAACGAAGAAAACACTGCCAGCGTACTCCGGTGCTGTTGGGAGCCCGCAAGTGAAGTACCAACAGACATAATACAGCAACGCGCAGACAAGCAAGTAAGGGATCTCTGAGATGATCAGACCAGTGACGAATGGAGCCCAGTGGTACATCTTGCTCTTCTTCTCACGCGTCTCGTAGATATCGCGACGGTCAATAAAAAGCGGTTGGAGCTGAGAGATAACTCCCGGTGCCACGAAAATAAAGTTGAAGACAGTGAAAAGATTTTTCTGGAGGTCTGTGAGGCTATCGCCAATCATCCAAAAGGAGAACCCATTCAATAGCGCGAGGCTGACGTGTAGGAGGAACTTGTTGTCAATATACTCGGTGTTACGGAATAGTGAGACGTTCATGCGGCGAGTTACAAGCTTGACCTGTGTCCATATGGTAGCTGCAAACTCGTGGCCATCATCAATAGTCCCGGAAGGACGAGCAGCGGCTTCTGCAACCATAGTATCTAGGTCTTTGATAAGCTGGTCATGCTCTGCGGATTCCAACCAGATCTGACTCCAATCGCGACCTTGGGGCGCGTTTCCTGATACCACATCAATCATGTGCTCAGCAGGGTTGGCCTCAGGTGGGCAAGGAGCTCCATGTCGAGCGAAATAAGCATTAAGAGTGTCTCCATTATCGCCAATATCGCCAAAGTAAACTGTCTTTCCACCACGGGCGAGCAACAGAAGAGTATCGAACTGCGCGAATAACTGCGCCGAAGGCTGATGGATAGTAACCAATATGGCTTGTCCAGCATCAGCGAGTTTGCGTAGGAATCGAACGGTATTAAAGGCAGCCTGGCCGTCAAGACCAGATGTGGGTTCATCCAAAAAGATAAGAATGCTAGGTTTTGCGACTAGCTCAACGGCGATAGTGAGACGCTTACGCTGCTCAACCGAAAGACCAGCACCAGGAGTACCAACAAGTGTGTGCTCAAGGTCATTGAGTTCCAAGAGGTCAATGATTGTGTCCACGTAGCGTAGCTTTACCTCGTCGGGAGTATCACGCGATTGGCGCAAGAGGGCTGAGAATTCGAGAGCCTCGCGAACGGTCGCGAGAGATTCATGCACATCCAGCTGTTCGACATACCCAGCGGAACGTTGGAAGGAGATAGGGATAGGTCGGCCATCAACAAGAACGGATCCATGGATAGTGCCTTCTGTCTTACGCTGGGCAAGGACGTCAAGGAGAGTTGTCTTGCCGGCACCAGAAGATCCCATAAGTGCTCCCAGTGTGCCAGGTTTAATGTAACCTTGCACGCTATCGAGGAGGACTCTATCACCCGAGGGAGTCTTGACCGTGTACGTCAAGTCTTTCCATGTGAAAATGCTCTTGTTGCGGATCAGGTCGTTGCTCAGGCTTCCACCCGGCGTGTCAGATGCGGATACGGCGGGGACGTTTTTAGTTACTTGCGACTCCTCGTCCTGTAGTAGATGTTTCGATTTGTGCTGCAGCTCCCGTGGAATGAGTAGGCTTCGACCGCCTTCTCCAAGTAGCTTCCACCGGCTAGTGAAGAAGATGGTAAGCACAACGAACAGTATCCACCATGCGATGATGATGCCGAGATTGCGCCAGACGTGACTGTGACTGAATGACATAGATGAGAGATAGGCATCACCGGTGAGGCTCGCTGCACCAGGCATCGCGCCGCCAACACCTGCACAAGATTGGCCGCCCTCTCCAGTATAACCAGGACCGTTTGGTATGAGGTTCGGGCCAACGCAGGGGATGTCTTGCTCGTGGAATTCGTTGCCGAGAAGAGCTTCGAAGCCGTATGCCATAGGGTTGATCCAAAAGAGCCACACAAACCATGGATGCATCTCCGGCTTGATGATCATGTAGCCCATGTAAACGAAACATGCCACAATGGTTAGGCCAGAGGCCTTGGTTGCGGCGTCGAAGGTTGGAAAAGCGGCTCCAATCAGTCGTAACAGGGCTGTCATGGACAAAGCTGTAAAAAAGTTGATGATCCAATAAGTGAAGAAGGCTGCGGCGGTAACCTTCAGGCCAACCATGAAATAAAGAACGAGGCCAAATTGCGTGACCTGGAATAGCAAGATGGGCAAGTCTGTGGTGATCTGGGCAACGCAGATGGCTGCCGGATGATACAGGGCAAAAGCGCGATGTTTGGCAAGAATGGGTCTGCCAGTAAACGAGTCGGTGACTTCTGAGAGAGCGATAAGAGCGGGATATAAGATCGAGAAGAACAGAGCGCCGCCTTTAAGGAAAAGACCGGCAGAGTTTGCCGGGGCATTGTAAAAGAGAGAGCCGCCGAGAAGAGCCTGGATAACTGTGGCACCTTGCTTCACAAGAAGAGTGGCCTTGTCACCCCACATGATCTGATACTGTCGAATGACCGCGCCCTTGACCTGGGAAAAAAAGTCGGTCGTGACAGGTGAGGTTTTGGACAACCCTCTGTGCTTTTCCCAGGCAACTGATTGCTTGAAGACGGCCGTATTGTCTGCTGCCTCTTCGCTTTCTGGATAGGTGCATTCGGCCAGCATCTTAGCCTTGATCGGGGACCGCTCATAGATAGCGAGAATCTCGTCCGCAGTCCGAGGAAATTTTTGCTCGTAGCCGGGGGCAATAAGACGCTCGGTTGGCACAGTCACGCCAGTCAGGAAGTCAGCTCGGTTAGAGCCAGAGTCGCGCATAAAACCAAGGTCTTCCATAAAAGGCACTGCTTCCTGTTGTGGGCCGTAGAAAATCTGCTTGCCCTCATCCAGGACGAGCACCTTGTCAAAATGCTCGTAGATGCCGTTGCCTGCCTGATACAGGGTGACAATTGTGGTGAGTCCAAGGATATCCGTCATCGCTCTGATTGCCTTGGTCCACTCTAACGCTGTGCTGGCGTCGAGGCCACGCGTGGAATTGTCCCAACAGAAGACGCTTGCTCGAGTAGTCAAGCACTCAAGGATGGAAACACGTTTCCTCTCCCTCCAGAGACACCTCTAATGAAGGCATCCCCCACATTGGTAGATGCTGTATGCGAGATGCCTACCGATCTCAGAAGGAAATTCTTGTTGAGCTGAGCGTATTCCTCCGCAGACTTGATACCCGGCGGCAGATGATACGGGACCTTCATACGGGCGGCGAAATCGATGGTCTCGCCCACAGACAATGTCGGGAAGAAGATTTCCTCCTCCGTATTCATAATGATCTGACCGCGGTATTGCTTGGCTTCCTCGGCAGGCATGTTTCCAAACGAAACGTCACCTGCGATCTCCGCATAACCAAGCCGATGATTTGAAAGCATGTTAAGCAACGTCGTGCACCCTGACCCCGGGCGTCCGAGAACAAGCAGCATCTCTCCAGGCTTCACACAGCCAAACGAGTTGTCGAGGATTGTTTTCATAGGGTCGCCCTTACCAGCTTTCCCGAAGGGATTAAATTGTGAAAGGACGTTCTCATTGAATGTAGCATCACTGCTGATACCCTTGACGGTGAGGTTCTGCCAGGCGACTCCAAGTTTCCTGGCCTTCTCCCCACTTTGCTCGTCTCGGTCTTTCATCGCTTGCAGTTCTTCGGCCATGTGCCACGTCGTTCGGCTTCCAGGGGCCACCTTTTCTGCCAATTTGTGCTCGGCATCGAGGTCTTGTATTGGCGTTTTGTCTGAGATGGAGGAATCATCGGACTTGCTGTCAGCGCTTGACGGGTAGAGGGTCATTTGGAGACCTCTGGAGTTCGATAAAGTATTAAGGAAGCGAGAAAAATTGAATCTAGTAAGCCACCAGATTTGCAATTGTATGGACAGGAACGTCTTGACAAAGTTAAGAAAGAAAAGCCGACGTGAGGCAGCGAGCAAGCTGTTCAAGTAACTTCAAGTTACTCTAAAGCGACTACCTGGCCAATGGTACCCATCAAGTTTAGCTTTGTCAATTGTAATCAACCCGTTCAGATAAAGGGGTGCATTGCTGGTTGACAGCATTACTCAAATCTTAGTCGATAGTTATGGTACCCAGTTTTCTGAACAATGATGAATAAACCATACGGGCGGATGAATACACAGGCGCATCTCTGCCCTAACTAACCCTTGTTTCCCTAGCGTCGATCTATTACACCGAAACCCTGTTAAGCTAACTCCGGGCTTGGCTATGTATTATTTACTTTAGGAGCCTCCTGTTTGCTTGGAATAATTTCGCCTCAACTATGCTGAGGTGTATGCAATCTGAGTCTGGATGCTGGAATGCGTGGGCGTATTTCTGATTATTCAACACCCCGGCCTCGTTCGGGACGATGAATAAACCACAAGTCGTACACGTAATCATCGGGACTTATTGGCTACTTTGCTTTACCACTGTTCGATTAAGCTGGTACAATCAGCCAAGGGTCAACCAAACTGCATCAGATCATGGAAGAAAAGTATAAGGCAGATGGCGGTTGGGGAAAAAAGGACATTCTGGAACGAACACTGACTATCATATCTTAGAGATGGTAAGATGCAAACGAACAAGGATCTCGCTTTCTCTGAAATTGTCTCCTCTCGTGAAGGACTTGGCGGCCGCGACCAGTGCTCCATATATGAGAAAACCCCTAAGCTTTTCGCTGTTTAGTGAGGCGGTTTTCCTACTTTTACCTGGACTCGCGCTCTAATCGGAGGTAGGGACGAGGATTTAATATTTTGATAATTCTGATGATCAAAGTCGAAAAGGGTTAGAAATCTATCTGCCTTGCACTGTGTATATATGGAAGTTCACTTAAACTGCCTCTCTTTATAAACCTTTTCCATGACTTGTATATACCGCAAGTGTAAGAAAGTTGATCAGGATGCTTTGTCCATTACCACTCGAACTAGCATTATTCAGTCCGCATTAGAATAGTATTTCTTTCGTTGGTGCTTAAGCAGCCGATTGTGAACTCCCATATCTGTAAGGCCTCCACTCGGGGTTCGGGGTTTCAGCTGTGTAACACACCTGTGTAATGTGCCGAGAAAAGAGCCAAGTACACTTATAGTAGACAGGACTCCCATGTTTCATTTCCGGTATTTAACACATCTAAAGTCACGACCCTCCCAACACAAGTCCCAAGAGCCCTATCTCAACCACCATTACTGACCAATGTAACTTCAGCATGAACGGCGCACATCTCCACATCTCCCCCACGCCCGCCTTCTTCGGTACAGCAGCCTCTCTGTGCATTGGGAAAAGTGCTATGGTTGGCCAAGAATTAAAGGAAAATCGTTTCAAATATACATTGGAGTTCAATAACTGGGAAATTCGAGCTTCAATGATACGGCAACATGGCGAAATAATCAGTGACATCGTTTTTCTGTGTAGCGATGCGGAATGATTTAATGCTCGTGAAAACGAACAACGCCCTGAATAGAAGATAAATATCAGCATGTTCAGCTTTACCGTTATTGAGCTTTGCTATGAACGACGACCGGGGAACAAAAGTTGATACTAAATTCCAACACGTACCATTCTAAAACCGCCAATACGGTTGCTCCTTGAGATGCCTTCTGGCCGCCCGAAGTGTATTGCATGGGTGATTGTAGAGAGTAGGCTTGTGTAATTATCACGGCCAGCCAAAGAAACATTGTAACTGCTTCTACTGCTGGAACCACAAAACAACGCTCAACCCGAGGATTGTAAATCGGGGCTAGAGCAAGATAAGGAGCTGCAAAGCTGAATGTCCATATTGCCGTTGCAAAAGCATAAAATATTGTACCGTAGAGGGATAATAAACATAGCACTATTAAAACTGAGAATGAATTTTTATCATCATTCAAGGCAACAAGGTGACTTACAATATACTGAAATACTAAAATTGGCGATTGCTAGAAGAGCTTGCGCGACACGCGCGAGACGGTATGAAGGAATTTTGATCGCCATACGAACGAGGGATGGATTTCGTTAGATACAACATGTTCTCTCGTGTGAAGTTATAAACATGAATAAGGTCCCTGTCGGCCTGATAGAATAAACAAGCTTAGGTCGATTACTGCTTTTTTTCCGTAGTCTAAACTTAGTACAGATAATTAAATTATGACGCATACTCCACTATGCCTCAAGATGTATTTACTGGTCAAATCGTGATTACTGATCATGCCGAATGAGCAGTCACATCCTGTTTTGACCTACTAGTCGTGGGTAGTACAGCGTTCGGTGCACCTAGCTATAACGTTAGTTCTATCACCTCCCTCTTAATTGCGGGCATGTTTGTTCCAACTTGGTTCGACCTCTCTATATGAAGCGATACTACCAAGATTGCAATACCTAATTTGATGACAATTTGGCCGCTGGCTAGTACGGAACTAATTGAATCGATTAAGATGCAAGAAGGTGTAGAGATCCGTTGAGATATTTACGGTAGGACTCGCATGCTATGTATGAACTTAGCGTACACTTTCACACCCAAACTAAACCACTGCATATCTGATCAAGCCTAACACGGCTCCAAAAAGAATAGCCAGTGGCGCTGCAATGCCAAAGTATCGCCCGCCCACATAGCTAGTGGCGGTCACGACCACCCACCATGGATCATCCCCTAGACTCTTACCTGACTGGAAACCTACATCGATATAGCCGATCTGCCATATACGATACACCGCCGTGTATATTAAACCGACTGCGCCAGCGTTGATGCCTCTCACTGCAGATTTCACCCAACGTCGACTTCGCAATACTCCCCAAACCCCCATTGTGCCATGAACGAGAGTAATGCCAGGAGCGAAAATTCCACAAAAAGCAATAATGGCTCCTGTGATCGCGGGGTATCCGCCATGGATAGCGGTTAAGCCGCCCAAAAACACAGCGAAGTTGAAGTTTGGCCCAGGAAATGCTTGTATGACGGCGAGGCCGATGAGAAAGTCGCGCGGGCTGACCCATCCTTCAGTCACTATATATTCTCTCAAGAGTGGAATAACGACCGGACCACCGCCAAAGATAATAGTCCCAGCAAGGTAAAGGTTGGCGAAGAGTTTATACAAGAGCGGAGGCCGAGGTAAGACGCCTCGAAGAACCATGACAATAACGAAGGAAAGAGAGAATGTTGCAATTATCGCTGCACCGGACTTCCAGGAGATATCCAAGCGACGGCCCTGTGGTATAATGCGTGGCTCAGATTCCCGAGTGGAATTCTGGTTCTGAACGTCGAGCGCCTCGCCGGAACTATTGGCTTCAAGAGCAGGACCGCTTTCATCTCTGCTGTTTCCTCCCACGTCAGAAAGACGAAACCTTGTAATTCCCTTTATGAGCTTAAATATAGCTTGGATAGGTCGGTGAAGCCAGTGGTAGTCGTATGTAACCGTACTGCAACCCGCTGCAAACATAAGAACTGGGAAGTACCACAGCGCATTGTATAGCATACCAGCGGTAGCAGAGAGAAAGACCAGTATTCTGGTGAGGCGGTCCGTGATTGCTTTATCTGAGAGCTCGACTGCCGCCAGGGCAATTATACCGACAGTAGCCGCATTGAGTCCCGAAAGCACAGCATAAACTGCACGAGGTAAACTCTCGTCGATATTGGAGATACCAATAGAAAGGCCAAACATGCCTACAGCACCAGGAAGACTAACCGCCAGGACAATATTAACTTTCGATCCCGCGCCAGTGACATGAATAGCATGTTGAGCTTGTGAATTTACCTCCAAGTGATGAATCCAAGGGCAGCTCCAAGGAAACCATCGTGAATGAGGTTCACGCAGTAAAGCATTTTTGTGCTGGCAGGACCAGACAGAGCTTGCGAGATGCTGAACAGCTCCTGATACTATGTTGCCAATTACTTAGTATTCTTGCTGGACCAAACGACGCTGTGTTTGAAAACATACCAGCTGCTCGTCAACCCAATTAAGTTTTAATACAAACTTGTCATAGAACTATCATGCCATCAGGGCTGCTTAGTCAATTAAATGCCGGAAGTTTGCTTACAATCTTGAAATGAACGGGAGGCCCGCCAAATGCAGTGACTCCGAGGTGCCAGTTGACCTGGAGAATCTTCCAGATATGGAGAACAGCCTCGTTCACTGCATACTTCCATCCATTCGAAGCCATAGTGAAATGGCATAGAAAAATTCGTCCTTTGCACTGCCAATGGATCGATTTAATGTGGTTTGTAGAGAAAGGTAATGGAACGCTCGATGAAGACAACCAATAACCGATGGAACTTTTAACTCACTGTAGCGCGCACGTCATAACCACTGCCACGTGCGCCACACTCCGCAAATCGGATCAATTGAGTCGAAACAGAGGAATGCGAAGTTTGATCCTACATTGAGCCCGATTAAGTTGTGTGTTAGGATAAACCTACTGCAGATCAAAAAGGGACGCAATTTCTCATGATTAATTTGCGAAGACTCTTGCGCTGACCACAGGAGTGACTCCCCTTAGATCTGAACAAACCACGTGATAGAAGAAGCCAAATTTCTTGATTAATAAGCCAAGAAAACATGGACTTATTTCGGTCTGGCCGCTGCTCATATTGATGGTACTAAAAGCGATGATCCTACTGACACCATCATAAATTAAAGGTATGTGGATACACTCTGGAAGCACACAAATATTCATTGAAATTGAGGTCGACTAGGCGGGGCGGATTCTCACGCTAACATCAGTCCCAAGCTACCAGCCCGTACAATCGGCTAGCCTATTTGGTATCCAAGATCTCTTCTGCTACATGTAGTTCTATGCGCTTATCGAGAGTATTGTCTCCGGAGGAATTTTTACATATGTATCTCTTCGCAAATAAAGATATAGCCTGCAGCAAATAAAAGATGACTGTTGTAAAACCTAACTTGCAATGATCAGGGATTAATGATTGAGGTAGCCAGGTCGACTCCAACGTCATTACCAGCTCCTTAGACCTAGCAGTTTTATGTTACTACCGCTATTTTCATGATGTGATGTTGGCAGTTAAATGACCTTCCGCTTTTTTTTTTTTTTTTTTTGGTGATTGTTCTACTAGACGACCAGGCTGGGGCTGTCACTGAGCTTAGCACCGTTGTGTCACTAGACCTCCGCACGATCTCGTACTAGGTCCGGGGCCCTAACTTAGGTTTTAAATATTATTAACACGCTAAGTCCCGCGACTATATGAATTACGCTTTTTTCGGCTATCTCCTACCTGCCTACCTTTAATATCCCTTAGCCTAGTTTCTTAATTGCCACGGAGTCCTCTCACAATCACAGAGGATCGACATCGTATAGGTGTCGACACGTTAGCGTTAGTTCACCGCAACGCTATCCGCTATGTTAAATAGTCCTTCTAGGAGAACCTAGAGGTTGTCTTAGAATCAGTCTCTATATTCCTCCAATATCACTTACTCCTAGGCATCTTCACCTTACCCAGTTGACAGGCTCTGTCCTGCAAACACCAGAACCCTTCTTACTTTACATTTTCATATCACAACCTATTCGCGGGTTTTGGCGCAGTCTATTTAGATTATACCACTATTAAGAAACTAGGTTATTCTATCTCTAACAAGTTTTACTTAGGGTTCAGCCTCAAACAGAGGAGACTAGTAGTTGGCTCGCAACTGCCCTCAAAATGCCCTGTACCACTAGTCAAAGCCCAAAACTCAAAATCCAGCGTCCGTTACACTCCTTCCGCTGAGTCAGCGGTAGCTCTGCAAGCCAGGAAGTGGGTCTCGGAACGGAATTCGTGGTTTGTACAGCTCTATCGAGTAGCCAATTTTAGTATTACGCGCTTAGAAGACTTGAACCCCCATTAACCCTTCCTTCCAAAATGAAAAATAAAAATAAAAAAATAAACTAAAAAATAAAAAAATAAAAACAACGAAAGGTAAAAGATTCACTAATATATTAACGTGATATCCTCATATTGGCGCTTCTCAGCTCACCTTGTTGAATTTAATTCTACAAGCCTAGTCAAGGAGTAGACTTCGTAGAATGCTTTCAGGTGTGCATTAAAATATGCTAAATTGAACAGATTAATTGCTCGGCTAGTGGTCGCTTGATCGGCAATATTCCGCACATGTTTCTGAGGCTCAACGACATGGTATGTAAGGTAAGTTACCAGGGCCGATATGTGTCCGCACAGCGCCAGTTTCCGAAGTTAGGTCCAAAATAAGTCTGTTTCAGCCATGAACCCAATCTCCCGTATATTCATTTGGTCAACTTGGATCACTATGTAATTTATCTGGTCAAGACGCGTGCAATTTCACATTCAAGCCTTGCAAACTTTGTTTCAGCTCATTTTGTAATGGCTAGAAGATCGTGGGGGAAAAAGTTGTTCAATCGTACGATTTGAGCAATAAATGGCTATATTGACTTGGTATGCCCAACAGATTTGATTAAAGGGACCAGAATGGATGACAGCCAGGGATATCAAAAACCTTCAGACAAAATACTTTGACGGGGGCCATATGATAGTTTGTATAATAGTTCTTTGGTTTACCAAAACAACGAAAGCAATTATTCAATATTTGTTTGAAGATGCAACCTTGCACCAGAGAAGTATCCTGAGAGCTGGATTATGCTATATTACCCCGTTTGAAGGGCTGCCGAAGGAAAACTCTCCAGGCACTGCTTGTTATCAATCCGGCCTATAAATGATACTGTATCGGAAGTTGGGCGCTGTTTCCAAGAGAGAAAGGATGACGTCAAGACCAAAAACAATGGCATTAAATCACTGGAGAGGGAGAAAAAACACAGTCTTATCTGTTGTACAATGGTCCCTAGGTTACTCTCATGTAGTGCGTCCGGAATGAATAATTTCTCAAGCTTTTGGGGTGTCGGTGGATCGGCGTCGGAGCCCGAGGAAGTCGGTGGTAAATCGACCCGCTCCCCCATGAGCTTAGCTTTTAATTAGCGGCCTCGTATTGTCCTCCGCTTTTCGATGTTTCTATTGGCCAAGGGAGGGTTAGTCAGCGGAAGTTGTGTCCCCTAATTTGGATACTTGAAATAAGCTTCAATATCAAATATCTTAAGAAGTGCATATGGCGCACAGGCGGGACTTAAAATTATTCTAGACCTTCGATGGATATAAACTTTAATATCGGTAAGGTTATTTAAACCCTTAAAAGGGTGGAACTTCCCCTATCTTATTGCATCGATGAGCTGCGGAACAAGTTATACTGCACATCTTCTTCTCTAGCCTTCAACTTTCTCTAATCCAAATCTAGAAGTTGGAGCCGCACTATATCTGTTGCAAATTGTTTTAGCTGGATCCAATCCGCCATGAAATCCTCATCAGACCTGGCTTCCAAGCCACACCAGGCTAAACCTGGAGAAGCCTACTGGAAGCAGGTTAGAAAGCCATTCCTAATCGCCATCAGTGGAAGCTTTGTCCTCTTGCAGCTTTTATTTCTGGGGAACATGTGCTACCTATATGGCACTCAATTCCGGAGCTCTTCTCGCTACCACAATTTCAATGTTCTGCTCGTCGACTATGACGGCGGAGTGATTGGGCAATCGTTGCTTGCCGCGTATCGCGAGCTGAAAGGAAATGATTTCCCAACTCTCATCCAAAATAATGCGGTCGATTATCCTGAGCCCCAGAATATATATGAGTCAGTATGCAGGGGAGACTACTGGGCTGCTGTGTACACCAACCCCGGTGCATCATCACGATTATCATCCGCGCTCGCCAGCTCCACTGCCGCCACTTCATACAACAACAGCGACGCCATCACTTATATCTGGAACGGAGCCAGATATCCCACAATCGCGAAAAGTGCTATATATGCCAACGTTCAGACATTAGTCGCAGCCGCACATGTCGCCTACAACCACCTCAATGGTAGCGCTGCAGGCAAATCGATCGATTGGTCGAATGAAGCCATCGCCCAGATCCTCTTCAATCCCATTGCCGCATCAGAGATCGACGTTAAACCCACAAACCAAGGCACACGAGTGCTCTATAATACTGTCTCCATGGTCTTTCCAATCATCCAGCAGTTCTTCTTCATCATGGCTCTGAACGGTATCTCGTCAAGCTTCGGTCTCTTCAGCAAGCTCCTCCCTGTGCAAAACGGTCGCCTTCGTATGAATTTGTCCGCTGCTTATACGCTTATTGGTTCGTTATGTTCGGCTGGATATCTCTGGGCGTTCCGTGAAGACTGGGACGTGAACGGTCTCCAGTTCTTCTTAACCTGGATGGCCCTCTGGCTATACATGCACATTAACTTCCTAGTCATGGATGTGGCCACGGGCTATCTCCAGATGCAATTTATGCCCTTTTTCGTCTTGACATGGGTGGTCTTCAACATCGCTAGTGTCGTGAGCCCTTTCGAAGTGAACCCAGCTTTCTACCGATGGGGATATGCGCTTCCCACGCATGAGGTGTACCAGGTCTTAGTCCAGATCTGGAGTGGCGATTGTGAGAAACAGCTGTATCGATCCCTGCCGATCCTTTTCGCGTGGTGGGTCGTCAGCTTGGCTTTGTCAATTCTCTCCACAAGTCATCGTTGCAAGGCCGCCGTTGCGGCTGAGCGTACGTCTGCTCTTCCACCTTCTGAGGAGCAAGGCCTTGAAACTGAATCGACGGCCGACGAGAGCAAAGATTCAGAAAATAAGGGCGCCCCTTTGTCTCGAACTACTACTTCCGACGGTACTACTCTAGTTACTCGTCCTGCAGACCTTGCTGCTATACGCCGACAGACTGCGGAATCTATCCGTCTTGAACAAAGGGCATACGGTCCTAGCTATCCCACGCCATTTGTTCACAGACAGTCTGTGGATGAGCAATAGTTTTCCTTTTCACATCTATTTCATTGAACCGGAGGTTTTAATCCAACTTTCGCCTAGCTGTACGGGCTGTGTACGGCACTCGAGAAAAGACTTGCATTTTTTTTTTTGTGTTGCTCACGATCAGAGGCCATTGGATGGCTAAATTGAGCAAGACCTACAATCTACTAATATAGTAACTTGAAATTCCACCATCAATTTTTGAATCTTGAATTTGCTTTTGCAAGATGGCTGCTATAGGCTGCGGTGCTTCCTTCCTTTCCCTACTCAGCTTGCAATTCCTTTTAGATATTATGTATCATTGTTTTTGGACATTTTGTTCGGGCAGTGACAGCTAGAGGGATTAAAGTGTTACAGCACCTAGTCTGTTTACGTAACATTCTTCTCACAGCAGTTCATACGTCCTGTTCTTATAGGCTTAACTATTTCTACAGTGTAACAACATACTCACCACATCATTCTCATGGCTGGGAGGAGAAGCCGCTGAAGACGTTATGCGTGGCACGCTTTTAGGACACAGGAGCAGTAATGGCGTATTTTGGGTGTCTCAGAAGCAATTTTAGGAGGGTTGACTAATTGACGCTATGACCGGGTTCAGTGTCCTAGTAGCAACTCGGAGTGACCCAACATAACTCACCTAGAATAACAGAAGCTATACAAGACGAGAAATTTGATGAAGTCCGTGAAGCCCAGGTTCCTATCATTCCTGATACGGTCTAGTACTCGAGTGGGTCGTGACTGGCACAATACTTGTAATTTCTTGTAGACTAGCAAGTTGTAGGGGTGCTCGCGAGCCAGAAAATACGACTCCTGCGCAAGAATTACTATAACTAAAAGTTCCTACTGCAGCTGGATGTCTAGGTGTTAGTCACGTCACGTCACGTGCGATGTGAGAGCGACGGTCAGGCATGGAATCATCTATAGCTGACAACAGATTGTCTAGCCCATCATGATTCTCGAGATGTTATTGAATGGAGCGAAATTCTGACATGACTGCGGGGGTGACGGAAAGTTAGCGTCACAGACCTCTCAATAGCTACCTCGAGATCTAGATCCTCGCTGACATCACCACTCCCCGGCATCTCTTCCTTGTGGAGCAGATCTCTAGAATCTTGGCAATTAAGCGGCTACTTAGTCAGTAAAGAGGCTGCAAACCTGTTCTGATCGATACAATACGGATTTCCTACCAATCAAGACCGTTCCTTTCTTGGCAAATCTCGGGGCGGAACACCAGGTAAAAAGTGACATCCCATAGAGTTCTCCTTTTACGGGGATCGAATTTCCTACCGTCAAAATTACCTCGAGGCAAAGAAGGAGCCTGGTTGTAGACGCGAATCTGTCATCAACTTCTACGCAATTTTTTCCTATATTATCTCGCTGAGTGTCTTCGGGACAGTCTCACTAACAGCTCCTAACGGAAGATGAAAAAGGCTAAGGAGCTAGTGAAGTTCTGCAATCCAGCAGATTGCCAATCACGATTTTGAATGTTGGTTAGGAGACCTTAGACCGGTCGAGAAATAGCTCACTTGTGTCAAACCGCCTTCAATTGACTCACTATGTGCCCACACCGATGAAGGCATAACAGAGATGTATGTTGAAGAATGTGGACAAAGGGCACAATTCTTCTCTATTCTGAGTCTATTAATCTAATATGAATGGCAGATCACCTGAAGCATGCCTCGCCCTGAGTCAGTTGCCATAACTGTATGTCACTTCCTATGTTCCTCTGTTCCAAGCTATCATTCCGGCTTCGAAGTGTATAACTAAAGTGTAGAACTGATAATATATAGATAACAGACTGGGTTCTGTTCTTCCTTGCCACACTCGCTGTTACAGCTCGGTTATATGTCCGACTTTTCCTCCGAAAGACACCGAGTCTGCTCGCAGAGGGCCTCGTTGTAATGGCTTGGTGTTCTATACTTGTAGCAACCGTTCTTTACACTATAATAGTGAACGGTGGAGCTACAACTGGCTTTGTGAATGATCTCCAGACACGGAGCAGTTTGCAAGAGGTGAGACCATTATATATACGCTCCAACAGACTCTAAACATGAATGCAGCTTCTTTATGTTAGCGCCTTCTTCTGGATCACAGGACTATATTTCACCAAACTCAGCATGGCGGTTTTTTATTTTTACCTCTTTCCCCCAATTATGCCTCGGCTGCGCGTCGCGTTATGGATGGTAACCATATACATTATGCTTGCATTCATTACATCGCTTATCATCCTTCTTGCGTGGTGTGTTCCGATTTCAATAAACTGGTTAGTTCGCTCTCCATTTGGTTATGAAGCTGAAGTTACTTACCTTTTTGTTTCCTAGGAATCCACAAAACCCATGCAGCGCACTTGCAAATAGAGAAACATTCAGCTTATTCTGGGCATTGAACCTTACGGGAGAGGCGTCGCGTACGAGGTTATTTCTCTAATTTTTTATCCTTGATTGCGACTAATTGAGAAAATAGTCTTCGTCCTGCCCTTCTTTCTCCTCCCAAACCTGCATGTAACGCAACCTCAACTCTATACGATAGTAGGGATTTTCGCCATCGGGCTAATTACGATCCTTGCGGGCCTTGCTCGGTTCATTGTTATCATGATCTCGGCTCAGAATGTTGTCACAGGATGTATGCCTCCTTCTTCCCCCCATTAAACTATGTACTCAAGGGCCAAACTGACTGGAATGTAATTTCAAGTCATCCTAACCCAAACAGAACTCTGCTGTTCAGCGATCACAGTCTCCTCCCCACGCTCAGGCCACTTGTTCGGCAGGTACTTGGTGGTAGCTGGTTGAACAGTGGTTCCTTGAGTGATACCCATTCCTCACGGACGCCAGTTATAGCGTCAATACCAGCCTATCATATTCCTCTGGATGCATTTGGGATCACAAGATGGGAGGAGCGAGATCATTATGAGCCCGGCCACCCGAGGTCCGATCATGAGGGGGTTGAGCTAGGGAACAACACGACATTCACGGTGGAACCGCAATATGAGGGTGCTAGTGGTCTGACGGATGAAGGTGATAGCTTGAGACTATAATTGAGGACTCCTGCGAAATACTGCCATGATCGGATATATCCGTATATTAGGCAGAAGGACGAAGTCCAACTGTATTTGTATTAGATATAGTAATTCTAAAGAAGGCTATAATATATTATTCGACCCAGAGGTTAGCCCAACTACCAATCGCCAATTTATCTTATTCCTAGCTGTCAAAAAGCGTATTCCTGGCTGTCAAGAGCGTAACACTCTGCGTCTCGTATCTTCTCTCGCAACAAACTCAGCCCTTGGCGTACAACTCCGTGATAATCACTATTTTACAGCCTTGCAACTCATAACATCATTGAATTGGTCTACAATTATCACCTGATGTATGTGATATCTAGGGCATTGGATTATGATGATGAAATGAACACCTAATGCATGGTAGTTAGCCGGGGTAGATTGATTGCTTTATAACCTTAAACGGGTATAAGGATTGATATTTTAGAGAATGATAGTCGGCATTACTTAACGCTATATAGATAAATAGTGTAGTGGAGGAATCCGTGACAGTAGCATATTATTGGCCTGAGGTGTCGCAAATGCCCCAGGAAGCATGCATGCAGTCTTTTCCTTCTAGATAGCACCGTACCATCATCACTATGACTACAGTTTTCCCACCAGATTTTTCCTTCATGATATAGCTTCAAGGACAGTGCGATAGCTACCTCCTGACACTGCTCTCTACACCTGAGTTAGGCATGGGAGTGGTTGGTTGTCTTCTCTCCATTGATATCGACCCGTCTGGTATGTCAGACTGCCATCGTGCCATTCCCATCTCAATAGATAATAGTAGATTGGGTGGGCGCAACGGTTCATCGACGTCCCAGATAGGCATCTTCGGACGCCTTTGTATTATGCTACGCGCAGCCAACAGAAGGAGATAGTCCAGCTTCTTCTCAGGAGAGGCAGCTCTGCTCTGGAACGGAGTGCCTTCAACAGGCCTACAGTAACCTCAGACAGTCAATAGAAGAAAGTCATGCTCAGTCGAGGAACAGGACAATACAGGAATGGAGTTTACTTTGGGAAGTCAGCCAAGAATGGGCTCTCATTTATGGATGGGCTGGACGTGCATAGGTGATGTTCTTGACTGCAACCGCCTCAAGGATGGGGCTGGTGTCAGACTCCCGGGCGAGCATTCCGCCTTTATTTCGACTTGGACTTGGGGAGAGAAAATGCCTTAAACGTGCGGCCGTGGGCCGAAACAGGTCTATGTAGAAGTGGATCGGCTACCTATTAGGTCACTGAGGTCATGAAAATTAGAAGGTGGGAGGGTGGTTTGATGAACTGTTTCGCCAGCTTTTGAAGGACCCGATATGGAAGTTTTATCTCCTTAATGATACTCGGGTATCCCTTCTTTTACCTTTTTTTTCTCTCGGTTGTCTTCCCTGACTATATATGATACCTCTGCATCGAGCTCGATGTCAGGGTAGACCTATTCGTCTCGGTTGGCTATTGCCATGAAGTTGCCACCTTCGTCTCGTATCATTTATATCCAATTTGGATTCGGATAGCGACAACTATTGTCTTTTAATTGTGTCCTAAGCTCGTCTTGTCTAAGGTAAGGGGAGAAGAAATCTACAACATGGGTCATCAGACCTTTCACCACCCTACCTTTATGTGATCTATATGGTTAACCTGAAACACTCAAAATTGGGCAAAAATGAGGCGAAAAGCGAGAGGCCCAGGTAGGACGAAAACAATGCATGAAATAATACACTCGCTTCGAGGCTTTCGTATAGAGACTGTCCAATACTTCTTAGCACCGTGTACACATTTATGACCCCTGTTGTATCTGGACAAAGGGCGCTCCATTTGGTAGGCTCTTATTTTACTAACATGACTTCGTATTTTCGTGTTCAAGGCGATGTAACATGAGTCCCATTGATAATCTCCTGGGGCCACCAAAGCCATTCTCGATATTTGGGGTCCAGTACAGACAACAGCTGGGTCATTAAGCGCTGGCTGAGACCTTCCATCCACCACATCCACTCAATCTGTCGAACACATGCACACCAATATCCAAATATAATTAGAGCAATCGGTGCTTCCTGTCTTAGGAGATCCAGATAATCATCCGACACATCTAGAAGCCACCGGAACACATCGGCAGTCTCAAGCCTCCAAGTAGCACCAGGCTTTAAGGCAACACCTAATGTCCGCGCTAGCTCATCTAATGTGTTTTGATAGATTTTCCGAGCTGGTAAATGAGGAGGACATTCCCTTTGCATCATCTCTTGTAACTCCCAGATATGTGGTCTACCATGCTCAAGTGCCTGTGGTGCGCGATGAGCAGCTGCCAGATAGGATCCATTCAGGAAGATAGGTGCCAGCCTTCCGTTGCGTAGACTTTCACCGCCACTCTGTATGACCGTTTGTGTTCCCCGGAAAAGGCGAGCCCATTCAGAGAGTGTGCCCTGTTCAAATAGGACTAGGAAATCGCCTTCTTTGGTTGGTTTGGCGCATGAGAACATGCACGTCAGGGAGGTGAACATGAACAGTGCCTCGCCATTCTCTTGGGCGAGGGATGAGACTAGTGGAACCATTTCTTTCACGGCGATACTGTGGTGCATCTGCGCGTGAGCTAGGCAGCGTTCGCGTCTGTATTCGTCCGAGTGACCTAGATGTAGCGCGGAAAGGGCGAGAATAGTGTGTAGTACTGGGGGCATTTCAAATCCAATGCGCGGCGCCTCGTCCCGCCAGATGGTTTGAACTGCTGGGCTTCGAGATAATGTGTAGCAGGTTGAGGTTGTGTAGTGGTGTAAAAGCTCCAAGTCGAAAACAGCCAAGGTTGAAGAGAAGGGATTCACCATTGGTAGACTTGGTAGACTTGGCCGACTTGGTAGGCTTGAGGGATTTTGAGCTGTATTGGAAGCCATTACTGATTCTGCACTTTCTGGGCCAGATATTGACCTGGGCGATTCTGCCAGGTCCACTTGAGACGTTGATAGCACGGTTGAGGGCCTGGCAAACGAGCAAACCACCCCATGCCTGTTGCAGTTGCGACAATCTGGCTGGGTCTCGTCACACTGGCAAATAAATGTGAATTCCCATCCCACCAAAGGTTTGATTGATTTCTTACCTTGACCTTTCGCCTCTTGCATTGCAAGCACCCTGTTCGCGACTTCCGATGCGACCGACGGCCTTGGGGAATGGTCGACATGACGATCATTCAAGGTGGCACCTAAGGTCCTACGGAGCCAAGATAGGCCTGGGAAGGCCTATACAATACAAAAAAATTCCATGAGGAATCTAGCAGCCTGTTCAGCATTGCAAGCCGAACTTAGGGGGGTTCGCGCTAGCCGCATCGGGTTAGCCGAAAGGAATCGTAGCGGAAAAGCTTGGCTTTATATCTACGCACACTTGGTACTTAGTAGGGCTTCAGGGTCGGTAAATTGGAGTATGTTGTTTTATTATAGGGCATCTTTAACATTTTACATGTGAAACTGCATGCGTTGAAAATCAACTTCGGGTCTGGATGCTGCTGGGAATATATATTGCGAACGCCATCCATTGATATGAGCGCAGCTTGTACCTTTGAATAGTGTTATCGACATCTCTGAGAATGTGAGACATGATTTACAACAAAATTCTGCCCCAGAGGTACGTCGATCTCTTCCGGGAACCTTCGGACTCTATATATCGAATCTCCAAGCTTGTATGCGGGTATCACTATGGGTGAAGAAGCAACAGTTCCTATTACGTACCCAGACGAGTAACCTGTGCAGTGCGCATAGCATGCTTTGTGCTGCATGTTGATAAGGTAAAACACCATACATGTATCAACAAGGCCAAGGACAGGCCCCCACTAACCTGCATGTATGACATCGGACCTACTGCAGGATATCCCCCACCTTAAACATTCCAAAGACTGACCGCTCTTCTCCGCTCAGACACCTTAAAGATGAACTGACCACCTCACCCTTGATTCTTTCATCCGGTCAGTCAAACATTTGGAACGTTGCTTCACAGTAAGTGTGTTGTAGGGTCCCCATCATTCCCGCGCAATATACTCACATTTTAAATTAGATGCCTCATGGAAACGGCACCCTCACATGCGACAAAGGGCAGATCCTAGGTCAATTCGAAGTCGAGGGAGCCCAATACATTTTCGTGGGCAAGCTGAGCACCTTCACCCAGTCTTTTTCTGTTACCAGTGCCGACGTCTCCCTCGAGTCAGTCGATCAGCTACAGCTCCAGCCTGAAGACTTTGAAGAAATACCCATTGAGAAGGATTGTTTCCAGCTCCGACTCATGAATGGGGTTGCGATCACCGGCGGCTTTGATATGCCCTTCACCGAGGCAGAAGTGAAAAAGGGGGTTGCTGGAGGGGTTGGAAAATGGATGAAGCTGTGATGGATACGTATACAAGAACTTGGGTATAAGTGTATGTGAGCAGGGTTTGCGTATAAATTAATTAATCAAGGAGCGAAGTGTTGATCTCCACCAAGCAAGTATAGATCCGATCTAGTGGGGTAGTGTAGATACTACTTTAGTTGATAAGAGGGGCCTACAGTACATACTGTATTAAACACTTAGTAGACACAGCCTTGGAATATTCTAATATCCATCTTTAAATAGAACAGTCAGAAACCTACGGAAAACATTGGCAGACGTCAGTTCTAGAAATGGCAAGGCTGTGAACGCCCCCACTTACTGCGCCACAATCTCACTGCCGAACACGAGGCACATATAAACATAGACACCCCTCGCAGACCTTTGTCTCTTACACAGTTTCACATCATGTCTTACTATCCCCCTAACCGTAAGTTGCACTCAGAGTCATACCCCGGAGCCTTGGCATGAGCACTAACCAAGTATCCAGAACCTCCATACGGAGGATACGCACAGCAAGGACCTCAACAGGGCCCTCCCTCAGGTCCTCCTCCTCCAGGTCCTCCTCCCCAAGGCTATCATCAGCCTCCCTACCCAACACAGCAATACGGCGCACCGCCACAGGGTCACTACCCCCTCCACAACAAGGCCATTACCCCCCTCAGCAAGGGCATTACCCTCCACCCCAACAAGGTCACTACGGTGCTCCTCCCCAGGGAAGCCCGTACGGCGCGCCCTCTCCTCAACCCCCAGCAGGATATCACGCCCCATCCCCGCAACCGCCGTACGGCCAGGCACCTCACGGCTATGCCCCTCCCCAGAACCAACCACCACCCGGCGGACCCGGTTTCCCCCAGGGCCCACCCCCAGTCGGATACGGCGCACCACCTCCAGGCGGGGCATTCCCACCTCAAGCCGTGCCCTCAACACCATCCCTCGGCTACGTCCCGGGACAAGTCGCGCCAGGCGACTTTCGCCCGCAGGCAGACCAGCTGCGCAAGGCGATGAAGGGATTCGGAACCGATGAAAAGGCCCTCATTGCCGTCCTCGCGCGTCTCGATCCCCTCCAGATGGCGGCTGTCCGTGATGCATACTCCAAGCACCTCGGTCGGGATCTATACAAAGACGTCAAATCCGAGACGGGCGGCTACTTCGGCGACGGACTCCTAGCAGTCGTCCAAGGACCGCTCATGCACGATGTCGAAAGTATCCAGTTGGCAATCGACGGTGCAGGCACGAAAGAATGGCTCCTCAATGATATCCTCCTGGGCCGCTCAAACGCGGATATGAATGCCATTCGTACCGCCTACGAAATGCGATACAAGCGCTCCCTCTCGAAGGATGTTGAGAACGACCTCTCTTTCAAGACGAGCGATCTCTTCGCGACTGTCATCCGCGCTGCGCGCCATGAGGAATCGATGCCTATCAACCCGCAGGTTATCGAAGCCGATGTGCGTTCCCTGCAGGGTAAGAAGAATATCACAGAGACATGTGCTATCTTCGCTCGCGCTTCTAATGCCGAGCTCCGTGCTATCAGCCAGGCTTTCCAGTCGAGGTATAATACTTCCCTTGAGAAACATATCGAGAAGGAATATTCTGGCCATATGGAAGATGCACTGCTTGTTATGTTGCGTTCTGCTACGGATCCGGCTATGCGGGATGCGATCCTGCTAGATGAATGTATGCGTGGCATGGGAACTAAGGATGAGCGTCTTGTTATTCGTGTTGTTCGTGTTCATTGGGATCGGAATCATAAGGAGATGGTCAAGCGGGCTTATCAGCATCGCTTTGGGAAGAATTTGGTTGATCGGGTGCGTGCCGAGACTTCTGGGGATTATGGGCGGTTGATGGTTGCTCTTCTTGAGTAGATGTTTTTGTTTCTTGTGTTGTATATATTTGATGTTTGTATGCCTGTATGTTCTTATGACTTTTTTGAGATACCATTTTCTGAGATGATGAGTGTGGTCTATATTCAGGATGGAATTTATTGTACTTCGAGGATCTTGCAACATTTATTTATTTGATTCAACGTGCAGGTGTGCTTGAGACCTGCAGCTCTTAGCTTCAGTAATTCATGTACGCAAGTGGCATTTTTGTCAATAGCTACGTACTCGAACGATTGAGCGAACAAGATCATAAGATTGACCAGCTGATTGAGACGGTCAAACAACTCTAACAGTACACAATGAAGTAACACTCAAACCATGCATAATGCAAGACATCAAATTCATAAATCTGGTCATCATAATCGTAATCATGCACCATAAAACGACTTGGACCATCCATCTACTTAACCTCACGCACTACCTCAACGTGCGAGCCGGGAAACAGACCCGTCCGACCAGCGTAACACCCCCAAAACCAATCATCGTTAATATTCTCTGCCTCAGTAATATCCGCACCACGGGGGAAAACAAGCTCGTCTTCGACGTCATCTTCAGGGTAGAAAGCCCACAAAGCATGGACGATGAGGCCTACACCGCCATCCGGTGGGAAACGACGGAAAGGTGGGATATTCTGGATTGGACTTGAGGAAGCTGTGGTTGAGAGGTCGGATGCTGAGACATTGGTTCCGGGGATAGAGGATGGAGGACCGGCTCGGAGTCGTGAGGCTTTCTTTCTGCGCTCTGGTCCGTCTTTCCAACTCCAGTCTCCTATGCCCAGTTCTGGGGATGCGACCGGGCCGCCCGTGGCTGGAGATGAGGTTGGTGATTGGGACTGGGATTGGGAGTGAGTTTGGATGACATGCTCGTCTTTTAGGGCGCGGCCGCCGACTAGATCGCGGACGATCACGCGGCGTTGGCCTTCTTCGCGGTCTTCGAAGCCGACGATTATCATTCGGTGGCTGCTTAAGCAGCGGCGCCAGCCGTTGTGGCCGTTTTCTTTGTTTATCTTGCCAGTGGCTACGAGTTTCAGGTAGCAGTTTGTGCAGACGTCGTAGTCACCGCGGTTGCATTCTAGGCAGTGGAATCGGGTGTTCGAGGCTGGGATGGGGTATGTGCAGATGTCGCAGTTTGTTGAGAAGGAGAGGATCTTGTAGCTCTCTATTTCAGAGGGTTGTGGATTTGGGTTTGCTTCTGATGCAGCCATGGATGATGTTGATGGGGGCGGGTTGTGGGTAATGCGTCGGATGGGAAGTAGTGCGTGAGTACAACATCTTCCTTGGTTCACGCAGCTGTTGCAGAAGCCCCAGTCTCCCTCGTTACATTTGCTGCATTTCCAGAAGCAGTCATTTGCCGGCAATTGGCACGTATCGCAGAAGAGGCCGCTTTGCAGGCGGCTGGCGGGATTGTCGCTGGTCAGGATTCTCTCTCCGCTGATTGTTTGCTGGGTTGTCTCTGAAGGGCGTTGATATTTGAACCAGACTAGCACATGACCGCTGTCGGGAATCTGGACTGGGCGTCGAGTGGAGGACGATAATATTTTTTGGAAGGTTGTGTGCGCAGATGCACCAAACCCGTCCCATCGAAGACAACCCCGTCCTTCGCGGTAGCAGCGCAGGCATAGGTGGAAGTTTCCACCTTCACACTGTGTGCATCTCTTGTGAAGGGTGTATTGGATATCGCTTTTTCCACATCCGTCACATGAAATAGACGGTTCAGGATATTGTACATTGGGCGCTGTCGGGACGTTAGACCTGGACGAAGAAGGCCTGGATCTCCTCTCAGATCTAAGAGGAACGAGTGGAGATGACAACGATTGAGTGGTGTGGTCTGCCGGCGTGGCTACAGTCGGAGAATTGGTAGCAAACTGACTAGAAACCTGCCTGGAAGAGCTTCGGTCTCGTCCTGCAGTCATCCATGCCCCAGAGACATTTTCCGACTCAGTAGCACGCCGCGTCCTAGCCGAAGATGATTCAGACCTCAACCTCGCAATCTGCGAACCAAGAACCCGATCCGCGGTCATGTCACTCGAAGCCCGAACAGCAGGCCGTATAGCCTCATCCGATGCAGACGCCTGGTTCGACCGAACAGGTGAAGTCCGTCGGCGCCCAGCCACCTCCGAATTGCGCCTTTGATGACTTGAGATACTCGGTCGCGACGGAGCCGAGTCAAACAAATGTGGTCGAGATATCGGTGGTCGTCTGTCACCATGTTCACGAGATGACGGAGCAGGCTCTGCCTCCGCTCTCTGGGCCGACTGTGACGTCGTCCGTGTTCGTGCACTCCCCTCGGGCGACGGTCTCCGCTCCTGTCTCTGTCTCGAGCCAGATCGCTGCATATGTCTCCGGCGGTACGCATCGGCAATGCGCTCACTCAGCTCCTCCTCTTGTCTAGGTCCGAGATTATCAAGATCGATATCATCCAGCAAGCCCTCTTCAAGAATCTGCCGTAAGATCTCCTCCTCCATTGTCTCTGCATCCGACGACAGACTCAGCAGTGACCGCAGACTAGACTGGTGCTCGATACGACGCGTCCGCTCGGAATCTCCAGGCCGTAACGTGCGCTGTCGGGCATCGTCCTCCCGCCGTCGTCTCGACCGCCCATCCTCATGTCTCTCGGTATGTCCACTTCTCTCCCTCGTCCGCGACGAATGTCCCGCAGTCCGCCGAGTCTCCCGTCTAGCTTGCGCCCGACTTTCCCGGAGACTTAGCTCCCGCACTTCTTGCAACATGCGGTTATCGTCCTCGTCATCCTCCTCCGCACTCTCGCCGCCCGAAGGCACCGCAGGAAACACCGACTCGCCGTGTGTATACCGCTGGGCGATTTCCGCTTTTTCCTCTGTCGATCTAGCGCGATCGGGGTGGGCGCCCAGCACCATATCGAGGAGTGTTGTCACCGTGGCATTTGGGCGAGTTCCGCGGACTTCGGCGCGGCATGAGGGACAGGTGAACCTCGGGGAGGGCCGTCGCGAGGCTTGGGCATTGAACCATTCTTTCACGCAGGAGCCGCAGAAGGTGTGGAGGCAGTCCAGGAGGGTTAGGGGTTGGTAGAGGAGTTCGGTGCAGATCTGGAGGGGTTGGAATGTTAGCAGATGTTCCATGTAAGGGGGAAGGTAGAAGGTCGAATAGAAGTGTACATACTGAGCAGACTAGTTCTTTTTCCAGGTCTGCTATCCCCGGACCTTGGACTGACATGGTGTAAAGAGTGTAAACACCCGTTCTCGGTAGACGGTGAGGTCACCCGTGGATTGTGGGAAGTTGGCTCCACCGGTGATCTCCCGCTTACAGCTTCACCTTACGATTTGGACTGTTCACTTGTGCCACTTGATGTCTTCCGGAAGTCATTGAGAAGAACATGTGACTTGGAACTTGGGTTGTGTCAAATGAAGAGTTTGATGTTCGAGTCGCGTCAGCTGAAACATAAGTGAATACCGCCTCTGTTTATATGTGCCCAACATGCAATTCGAATATATTTGTGCATTTCAAGGAAGCTATTCGCATATTCACAATAGCAAATAGTTGGGAGAATAAAGAGAATCAGCATAGAGGTTTCAAGATATCCGTACTGCATAGCATTGGGGTATATCATCCCACCGATCACATCAGTATAAGCCCTTGACTACTGATCCAAGTTGGGCTATCGCTCAACTGCATAGCAAAGAATGCAACCCCATCTATGTTGAACAAAGATAACAGAAAGACACTCTATTCTACACACTTCTTTACATATCCCTTGATACCGCCATTGCAAACCCAACTATAAGGATTTTCTTCATGGCCAGCGCACGACAATGCAGGACACGTCCCCCTACCCCGAGGTACCAGTGACAAAACGATACAACGTCCGAGCGGTGATATCCTAGGCCGAGAAACCTTCATCTTTCGGATTTTCAGTGCTGTTATAGTTTCTAAGTTTGTGTTACCGCCACCATGGATCCCAGATGTTAAATCTCTGTATCTCGCCTCCGTGGCGATGGGCCTGGACAGCGGTGAAGGAGGGGGTGGCTGTTACAAGAACAATTGACTTTGGGATCTGAGCGTGCCGGAACATCGGGGGTGCAAGTGTCATTTGCCATGGAGTTGCGTTTGTGACTCTGCTAGGCTTGTGGGGAAAGTCTGGGGAGCTGGATACCTGGGGTTGTGGCTTGGGAGGGGAAGACGAGCTTCAAGTGTCTATCCGGATAGACGGGAAGTACAGTAGCGAGGGGAATAGGCAGTTGGCAGTACGGGAGTGACATGGGTGTATATCTCCTGACAAATGGCGCATACTGTATCGACCTGCCCAGTTCGAAATACTCACACAGCCCTAACATCAACATGTGTATCATATATGAGCATGATGAGGTGGCAGATGCACCCCGCAATTGAAGGCGTCTTCACTCTCTCCTCCCTCGCTATAGCCCTCTGTTCCTAGACCAGGAGATCTGATCATGATTAGAGCCCGCGGTATGCGAAAAGAAAGCCATCTAGGATAGAGTAAATGATCAACCATTTCCGCTAAACGATGCATTAAACACTAATTGGTCACCGTTCGTACACTCTAGACTCTCTGTACCCCACAGATAAGACGGTGATCACTATTCCACTCAGCGCTTCACGATATAGTACAGCGGGTGACAGATTCACAACTCAATCCCTTCACGCTGTACCCCCGCCTTATCTCAGTCGCCGACGGATATCGATACCCGGTGATTCCCTGTTCAGGGGCTGTGATGTGTTGTGTTGTGTTCTAGCCTGATTATAGCGCTGACAGAACGCCTCTCCCGTCTCCATGATAACGGGAACTACGGATTAGGCCAATGCTTTAGCTAGTAGAATGGCGTGTTTGTTTTAGAGGGCTGGATTGCTGGTCTATTTTAGGATGACTTGGCCATCGACTATCTTTTAGGTAATTTATCTGCCACGAAGTTAGGGCCAGTGGTGGTAAGTAGCGATAGCCGTGGTGGTAGTCCACAGAAACAACCGAAACTGCGCAACATCCGTTTTCCACTTTCCACCTCAATTGCAGATACGATACAGTGGAGACCCCCGCGGCTCGGGGTACACCTGCAAGGTTGTACATCTTCCCCATACTTCTTCTGTATCAACGGAAGAGTCTCGGAGGAATTGGAGTAAAAACAAAACACGGTAATCACCACAAGCCCCTGAAATCAACACCGAAACAGATGATGCCATGCACTGACCTCTAGCCCATGCATTGGCCATTGTCAGTTCGCCGCACTAATGCAGCGTCTAGTGTACGGCCAGTGCAGACTCAAGCTATCCACGCCCCCACAGCCATCCGTCGAGTCGTAGTTCCGGGATCGCGCACTGACTACCGCGCCTCCAGTCTGGCCGGTCGATTTACCCTGGGCGCCTGTCTCGCATGTGCATAAGCGTGGGGCACTGAAGTATACCTCGCCTTTTAGCGTTGTTTTTATATGTACGGTTTGAGAGGTTCTATTGGTTGTCGCCGTTATACTACCTACATGTACGCATATACCTGCGGACTATGTTTGCAAGGCCCGTGCCTGTGTCTGTCTGTTACGGATACTCTCACTTTTTGCATCTATCCCAAACCGACTCAAGCGGCTGTCCCTGATCGCCTTCCCCCTCCCTGGTATGATGTACGGTATTCCTCGGGGGGTTGGACCATGCCAAGTGTCCTATGTGGTGCCACTTTCTCAACAGTTTGCGTCCTGCTTGTGCTGATTCCCCTTGGGATAAAGTGTGAGGCCTACAGGGATATTGGTATGGTCAGGTGCTCGGTACAGTGCTGTGCAGAAGAGGTGCTTGGGATTTGCGTGACGTGCGACATGGCATTGTCAGCCCATATGCGCTTCTTGCGTGCGATTTCTTAATGCGCGAGCTATCTATGCATCTTGGCCAATCATGCGCTGGCGCCGTATCTGCTCTCATCAATAGGGACTTTCCCAAGGGTGAAAAGGGTTGAAACGGTGCACGCTGTGCACCCTGTGCAACAGGCAATGAAAATTAGTGGTGTGTTGATGTCTTGGTGTGTTAGCTGGTGAGCTGACCATGTAATTCTAATCGGATGATGGTTTCTTTTCCCTCTGCTGGACTTTACTATGCTATGCCCAGGCTTTGGCTTTGGTTTTGGCTTTGGCTTTGGGTAAGATAGCGAGCTCAGTAAACCAAGCCAATCCAAACCGCCTGATCCCATTGGCAACTACGCCAACAAACTCCTATACCAATCACATCTCATCCTCAATCCTGGGGTATATCCCCTCGCGGGGTATGAACAGAGCCCTCGTACGCAGTCAGCATGGCCCCAGATCTGCGCGGGGTCCGCTTCATCTCCGAGCATTCGAGGTGGACCATGTATCCAGAGAGCTGACGCTGACGCGACTCCCCACGGTCTGTCCGCGGGGTAGCTAGTAGCTTGAGCTCTCTAGGAATAGGAGAAGTGTTGCCCCTCATCGACGCCCCTCACAATTGTGTTCTGGATTGCATGGCTGCTGCTTCTGCTTCTGCTTTGCATTAGTGTAGTCGCTTGGCGTGCTGGAGGGCAGGATAGCCCGCTGCCCAAAGCGTGTGGGTGCTTTATCGGACTAGGATGGAGCAGAGAAGCTTATATTGGGGTTGGAAGAGGGCTATCGGTGACCTTGCCGTTGCTATGCCCCGGCAAGGGGACCGAGCAAGGTTCAGCCACGGTAACGCCCTCGGCGGAAGTTGCAATGTCTGAACTGTTGACGCGGTGGGTTTCCTGGAGCTCACCGCTCCGGTGTAGTGCTTCAACGTCTAAATCAATTAGCAGGGGTTGGTCTGAGATCCTAAGGCTGAACTTTCCGATCTCATTTGCAGTGAATAAATGTCGTGATAGGTTGTGGATTGACCGCTTCAGCGCTTCGACCATGGGGGTTATACGGGCCAGTGAGATGATTCGGGGTCAGTGGACCGATCTCGGCGAAGAAAAAGGCAAAGAAAAAGCAAACAATAACGGCACGAAAAGTGCACGGAGCACGGGGATAGGGTTCGGGATGTCGCCTCACCGAGATGTTCATCTGGATAATGGTAGGGGTCAATTAAACTGGAGACGCTCTCGGCGACCGTTGCGGGCCTCAAACCTGGAGATCAACACTTTGCAGATCAGAAATTTCGAGGTCAGATGAACGCCTCAAAGTCGAGACTCTTTTAAGTTTTCGCCAATCTGCACACTCGCAATATATCAATATACTACTACCCAGCGCCATACAGCCACATGTTTTGTTGGGAGTGGCAAATAAAAACTCTGCGCCGCTAATCTATGGCCCGGGCGCATGGGCGTTTAGAACATAGCTCGTAGCTCGCAAATATCTAATTATACAAAACTACCCTAGTCCCTCTCCCTCCTGCATGGTGAGACATGGAAATGACACTACCCGGGGGCTTATCGTGAAACGCGGCGGAGAACTAAATGATTCAGATATTTCCTGGCATGCATACAGTACATGTATGATAGTCGTACTTGGTCCTAGCAATCTGTTTACTGTATATTGTAGTAGGTTTACAGTAAAGTGTAGATCTGGTGACTTAGATCTTCATTCTCTGTAGATATGAAGATGGCCCCTTTCTATAACCTGATTGAATCGACATACTATACATGTACCTTGGGGAGGCAGAAAGGAATTGATATGCGACCGGGGGGTCTGGGCCTTGTGCCAAGAGACAAAAACCAAGGCACAGACTGTCATAGACACGTTTGACGTCATACACTCCGTGGTAATACCACTCTATAGCCAAGTAGCATCATATATTCGTGATTTTCTTAATCCACATCTTTAAATGTTAAATGTGAAATGTGAAATGCTAATCTCTAATCTGTACTCTCTAATCTCTATCTTTCATGTTAATTCGATGTCTCTCGATCACATCATCTCCTATATCTTCACCCACATCTCCAGATCCGGCTTTGTGGGACGTTCGGTGGAGCCTGGAGTGCATGTTACGCCTCGTCGATCCACCAAACTCCGGAGTACAGCACACCAAATGGCCATATAACTGCACCATGCACGTCACAGTGAAAATTCCATACATACCAGCTCGCAACTAAATATCGTTCAACCCGGGTACTGGGTTTTGTGTTTCCGTACCGACCATAGTTCGCGATCGGAAGAACTCTGTTCTCTTTGTAATTAACGTGAAAGAAATATGTACAGTTCAAGTCTAGCCCCAGTGTAGCCGCGAAGGGGGAACACTAGGAGGGCTGGGTGGATCTTATGCTTCCAGCGCTTGCAGCGTAGTACATCCCTTACCTGTGTGTAAAGAACAAACTGGTTTTGATCCAACCTTGGGTGCTGGCTTAACCTTCCCGGGCTTCTCCGCGGACTGATAAGAGCGGGTTCACTTTGAAGAAGTAAACGCTGCAACAAAGTACTAGAATTGAAGTAAAGGAGAGCTAGAAGAAGAACTATACATCACGTAATTTAATTACTGATCTCCATAGAGTTGCGAATGTTGTACAGTATACGTCGGGTCTAAAACAGGGAACACGGGAGCTCTGTAGTCCGCTAGTGGCCCCGTATAGAGATCGTCGCTCGTGCTCACATGTCGGAGAATTTGGGAAGTGGCAATTAGAAGATAGGGGTATAGTGTACAAGTAGAGTACGAGGAATGTGAAGTTAGAATGGCCTGCATAAAGGTGGAAATAATATAAAAAAAGGAAAAAAGCAAAAAAAAAAAAAGTTAAAAAAAAAGATAATCCAGTGCACTGACCTGAGAAAAACGCTATAATACCGGAAATATCAGTCTAGTCTTATCAACGGTCATAGCGGGAATGGCTTTGGTCCCACTATAACCTATAACATACTTGAGCGCCCTCCATCGCCTCTTCTCAACGGGCCGGGGTTTCGACTCTTCATTTTTTTGTACATTTTGACTGTACTTTATACTTATACTTTTTGATATTGCATTCGCCACTCAATGTCCAGGTAGGATTGATAATCCCTCTCTCTCGCTCTTCCTCTGGTGTCACTGCGTGAGACTTTGACTCGTTCTTTCCCGAGTGGCACCATTCCTTCCTCATTTTGGCTCATATGTCTGATCCGCCACTTCCCAGTCACTGAGATTTAGGACTTCCTTTGTTTAAACATTGGTCCTTCCTACC
Organism: Penicillium canescens; assembly: GCF_028828765.1. Classification (NCBI taxonomy): domain Eukaryota; kingdom Fungi; phylum Ascomycota; class Eurotiomycetes; order Eurotiales; family Aspergillaceae; genus Penicillium; species Penicillium canescens. The sequence continues at coordinate 5,533,656 of NW_026703966.1, forward strand.
TTTCCCTCCCCTTGTGTTGAAGCACACAAGTCGGCCGGATGCCATACACTGCGCCGTTGAAGCCGTTGCTCGCCGCGCAGCACATCGAATACTCACCTGAACAGCGACCCAACGTGGATCGCTCCGCCTCGGGACGTTTGCAGAACTCCCGATCATATTCCTCCACATCCTATACTCGTCGGCATCGGAGGAGTCCTTCGGTTAATACCAAGACGGTGCATTCCACTTCGGAGCCCACGTCCCGCGCCTCTCCCTCCATCGACCCACATGCCAGCCTCCGTCAGTCCCCACCACCGTTAAACAATGCCATCATTCCCCCGGGGGCGGTAATCTCGCCTCCTGAATCTGCACCCAACTCAAGTGATGAGGAGTCAACATACAGGGGTGAGGGTATCAGGTTGGGCGAGCTCGAGGCGGCCGTCCGATCAATCAAGTTAAGGAGAGAGAGCTCCCCGGAAAGGATGGGCCCTGAGCAAGTAGAGGCGAAGCCCTCATCGAGTGTGCCGATGGCTCCCGAGTCAAAGCCCCCAAAGCCGGCTCATCTGCCGTTATGTAAAGAAGCTCGTAAGATCACTCACTCGCGGTCATCGACCGAAACCGCCATTGACCTCAGCCGGGAAGAGGCCCTGACGAGCTCGCCCGATGAAAGTGATGCTGAGATGTCGCCGAAGCCCCCGATGGTCAGGAAGAAGTCTGGTGAACTGGTTCGCCCGGCTCTTCGGCCCGCGTCGGCACGACGACGTCCTTCTAGTATGCCTGGCACTCCAGTGTATTCCAAGGCTGTTCACTTTGACGCCCAGTTGGAACATATTCGACACTTCCTGCAGCTCGACCGCCCCCTGGCTGTGAGCACGGAAACCTCTCCAGTGGACACCCACGATACTGAGGCGGAATTTCCATTTGGTCGTGGCACCGAATCAAAAGGTCCGTCATGGGATTGGGAGCTTCGGCTTTCAAATTGGCCCAAGGATGTTTCGTCGCACGCTCCGGTTCGTCTGGAACGTTTATTCTTGTCAGCTGATAAGAACACTTTGGTCGGAACTGTGGCTGTGGCCAACCTCGCTTTCCAGAAGTATGTGACTGCTCGATTCACTTTGGATTATTGGAGGACGACTTCGGAAGTGGCTGCAACATTCTGTCATGATGTTCGACGCCAGCAGGCTGTCGACGGATACGATCGCTTTTCATTCGACATCAAGTTGAACGATCAAGCGAACTTGGAGTCGAAGACCATGTTCATGTGCATCCGCTATAACGTGGGTGGCCAGGAATACTGGGACAACAACAACACCATGAACTATCAGGTCGACTTCCACAAGGTGCCCAAGGCGAACCCGACAAAGCCTGCTGGTTCGTCCCGTCCGGCTCTCCCACGGAGCCGATCGTTCACCAGCACCCACACCATGCGTCTCCACTCAATGCCGTCGACCTATGACTTCGCCGACCTAGGCGACAAGATGGCATTTTCGGATCCCTTCAACGGTGCCAATGGCGCTCCCTTGACTCGGAACCCTTCGGATGAGATCGACACGGTCGCACCGCCGAAGCGCCGCGAGAACACCAATCGCCAAGCATTCGGCAACAGATACGACTTTGGAGCGTCGTTGTCTGCTGCCATGAGGACAAAGTCATCTTTTGATCGGACTGCCCTGTCTGCCCGTGCGAGGTCTGGAGAGACCGTGGAGCAGAAGCCGACCAAAAAAGCTGGTTTTGCGCAGGACCATGCTTCTGCAGTGAGCGATACCGTCCGCACCGGTCGTGCGGAAGATCTGAAACCTTCCTCTCTGGTATCTAGCAAGCCGCGCCTCGAGTCTTCCAAGTATCAGGAACTGGTCGATAAATATTGCTTCGTGAGTCTTCCGTGCCACATCACACTTGGGCAGCTACTAACCTATTAATAGTTTGGCTCCGCTCCAGCACCGAGCCCAAACCCGACCTTCAACGCTCGGGAGGGTGAGACCCCGAAACACGTCGTTGTGGCAGCGTGCCTTTCACCGCCACTTTCGCCTCGCTCTCCGGCGCCTATCAAGGCCCCTGTGATTGAGGCCCCTCGCGAGCCTCGCTCTCACAGTCCCCGTACTTCCCCACGCCCCTCGCCTTCCCCAATGGCGTTCCACTATTCTTTTCATCGCGGCTTCATGAATGACCCTCACTCATCGACCGTGATTAGAGGGTGAGTAAACATGGTCTGTTCATAACTGTCTTGAACCCTGGCTATGACTCTCCTCCGCCTTTGATGCATGTCGTTGACGTCTGTGAAGACAATCTGGGAGTTCTTGCATGGATATGGACAGATCCGTTGACTCATTTTCGATCCCTTTTATCAACACGCCTATTGGCGCCCTTTGATCCCATGATGGTTTTCCTTCCAACCTCTTTATTCGTCAGTGGCCGACCAGCTTCGTCTATGAACGACAGTCTTGCGATGGATAATAAACCGCGGACATTTCATTCATCATTCGCTGCCTGGCTTGTTGCCATCCTCGCATCGAGAGAAATTATCGATGTGACCATCTCAGTTGTGCGGTCATCCTCCCTCATTTTTTTTTTACGTTTTTTCCACTTTTACATGCCGTTCCCATACGCATGATGACGTTACGATTTCGAGGCATTTTCGATTCTTTGCTATTCTTTCAGATGGCACTTTTTTTTTCCACGCAAAAAGTTTTTAGTCTGCCCGCCTCCGCTCTTGATTTCGATGCATTGCAGATTCTGGGTTTCCATTGATATTGCATGGTGTTCCGGTAGTTTTGTTCGAGTTTCTTTTTCGCGTTAATTGTGTTTTACTTTTCTTTGCTGTTTCCTCTTGATTTCTTTCCGACTGCTTTCCTGCAATACGTTCCACTCTTGTGGTCTTACGTTGAAGATGCGAACATGCAAAGATACTGATACATGACTGCCCGAGAGGCATTGCGTAGTTTTGAATGACACGAGACATGATGAACACGACTGGAGCAACTATTGTAGTATGTATAACGGTAGGCAATAGTTCAATAGAGCTGGTATGTATTGAAATATACCAACATCACTATCACCACGTGATTGAAACATACCATCGTCAGTCGGATAACTGTTATCGCCACGTGACTATCAATACCGCTCCACGCTGGAAAATGCGGGCTCGGCCATGTCTGATTGACGCGCTGGAAACCGACCCTTCATAACGCCCTTTTTCCTGCCCGCCCGGTCGCCAATGACCGCCGCATTGCAGAATGGAGATTACCTAAACCCCCCAACTCCCACCCTTTCCCTTATTTAAGTGTCTCCCCCTCTCCCGCCCGCCATTTATTGATTTTTCTCTTTTCCCATTCTCTCCATCGCCAATCACCGCGTCTTTTTCATCCACGAAGACGCATCTCGACGTCTTCCATCACATTTTTTTATTCATTTCATCTTTTAATCGACTGAAAATATGTCTGGACGTATGTATTTCTCCCTATTCTCGCTCGCTACACCTCTACGTCGTCGTGTTGTCGTCTTTGAAATGCCCGATCGGGATGTGGTGATGCCCCTGGGATGCACGTGATCTTGCCTCAGGCTCCCACTTGCATCACACCTTGCCTATCTGGGCAAGGGCTATACATCACGGCCATCTTATGATGACCTCGCCATACAACCACCTCCCCTCCACTCCCACAATATACCCCTCCTAACCTGACCTCACCGTCTCTACATCCCTGTCTACACACCCTAGGTCACACTCACACCACCCTGACATATAAACTAACAAATACACAGGCGGCAAGGGCGGCAAAGGCCTCGGCAAAGGCGGTGCCAAGCGCCACCGCAAGATTCTACGCGACAACATCCAGGGTATCACCAAGCCCGCCATCCGCCGTCTCGCCCGCCGTGGCGGTGTCAAGCGTATCTCCGCCATGATCTACGAGGAGACCCGCGGTGTCCTCAAGACTTTCCTCGAGTCTGTCATTCGTGACGCTGTCACCTACACCGAGCACGCTAAGCGTAAGACCGTTACCTCGCTTGATGTTGTCTATGCTCTCAAGCGCCAGGGCCGTACCCTCTACGGTTTCGGTGGTTAAATCTGATCACTTTTGTGGTTGGGATACAGTTACTCCCTGTGCCTTTGCTCCTGCTTTTTCTTTGGCTTGGTTTTTAATGCGCTATGGTGCGATGGTTTTCTTTTTTGATCGCTATGAATCGGTTATGGGGTTTATGGGTTGGATTCGGTCGTCTATTCCATGGGTGGGACCCGGGGTTTATTTGGACGGTTGAGTCCTTAGTTGATGTGCTTCTTTCGTATCTCCTACGTGAGAGCAAATGAACAATAGCCGTCAGTCTTGTGGTTTCTTAGTAGATGAAATACTAGTTGCACTCCGTAAATACGATGCAGTTGAGTATGGCCCGATAGCACAGACCACATGATCTGCATGATGTAATCGATCTCTCCGCAATTCAACCTCGGCCTTCACATTCGTATAAAGGGTTGTTCTTCCATGCTCATTGTGTCAATACGGACTTACTACATCCTTGTCCATCTCATGTTTACCACTTAATACAAGGCTCCGAGATTGACTGGCCCCAATCCACCCCTATCAGCATTAATCCCATTGAACCCCGGACTCACCACAGGTGAAGTCCTTTGTTCTCATCACCTCATCTAGTCATCCAGTCATGGCAGAATACAAGCTCTCATACGAGTCCCAACTGGTACATTTACATCCCCACATACCTGCACTACACCCCCCATACCAACCCAACCCCTACTCCGCATCCTTATCAGCTAACATTAACACACAAACAAACAGGACGTCTACCATCCATCCTACCGCTTCGAGACCCACGATCCACGCGACTGGAAATCAGCCGCCGGCCGCGGTCCGGCACTCCCAGCTCTAGGAAATGCAACAGCCGGCGCCGTCGGCGCAGCCATTTCCAATGTCGTCGTCTACCCACTGAATGTGATAGTAGCGCGGCTTCAAACTCAGAAACGAAAAGATGTTGACTCGACCGAGAAATCGGACAATGACAGTGACGAAGAAGAGGAAGAATATACTAGTGTCCTCGATGCCGCTCGCAAAATATACCAGCAGCAGGGTATCGGCGGCTTCTATCCCGGTCTTGTGCAAGATACGTGGAAGACAGTCGCCGACTCGTTTCTTTTCTTCCTTGCCTATAGCGCTATTCGACAGAAAAGGATTGTTGCGCGTGTAGGTGCTGAGCGAGCGGCAAGGGGTAAGAATATTGTACTTCCTGTATTTGATGAGCTCACTGTTGGCATTCTGGCTGGCTCGTTTGCTAAGTTGTTCACTACGCCGTTGTCGAATATTGTTGCCCGGAAGCAGACTTCTGCTGCGCGGGCAAAGGGCAATAAGAAGAGTCTATCGACGGGTGATATCGCCTCGCAGATTCTGAAGGAGAAGGGTCTTGCGGGTTTCTGGTCTGGGTATTCGGCTACCCTGATCCTGACGCTGAACCCTTCTCTCACTTTCTTCCTAAATGAGTTCCTGAAGCGGGCTCTGCTACCACGCGCAAGGCGTGATAAACCCTCGCCAGCTGTGACTTTTCTTCTCGCGGCGCTGAGCAAAGTCGCCGCTTCTTCTATTACATATCCCTTCTCCCTTGCCAAGACCAGAGCTCAAGTCCTCAAGTCCACATCCAAATCTGGATCTCCACAATCCGCATCGCAATCATCCCTCCCCAACACCCTCACTCCCCAGATAATCTCAACAGTTATAACAATCGCCCGCAAAGACGGCTTCAAAGCCCTCTACGCCGGTCTCCAGGGTGAAGTCCTCAAGGGCTTCTTCTCGCACGGCTTCACAATGCTAGCCAAAGACGCCGTCTACGCCTCCATTATCAAGAGCTACTATCTCCTTCTAATGCTAATGCGCCGCTATCCCTCTCCAGAGGAACTCATCGAGCGTGCGCGCGAGCAGGCAGAGGAGTATACTGAGATTGCGCGAGAGGGAGCGCGAGATCTAGCCGAACGCACAAAAGAAGGTGCAGAGGGGGTCCTGGCTGGGACGTCTGGGGGCGTGGCTGTTGATATGACTTCTAATTCGGCGAGTGCTGCTGAGACTGGCGATGCGGGTAAGGAGGCTTCTGGTATTGATGCTTCTTCTGGGTTGAAGGTTCCTGTCTCGCATCTCTCTGATGACGTCAATGAGACTGCGGAGTTGGTGGGTGATTATGTTGAGGATGAGGCTGCTGAGTGGAAGAGCTTTTATCATTGGTTTTGGGAGAAGGACCGGGGAACGCATAAGGTCTGACTGTGGAGAGCTATCATTGTTTTGATGAGTTCATCCCGGACTTTCATATATCTTTTGTCTTTCTTCTTTCTTCCCCTGTATTTATCTGGATGGAATTTCCAAGTAATCCCTCCCGCAAGTTGCAGTCTGCCAGCTTACAATGGATGTGGCGTCGGCTTAAGATGGGAAGCACAGACAGCCAAGCTGGACGAGCCATTGGAGGTCAGTAGAGGAGGAATAAGAGAGCACAAGAACGGTCCGGGGGTCCGAGTCCAGAATTTTAATGCAAGACGCATAGTTAAGAGGCATTTTTTCCAGTACTTAGGAGAGTGTATCCCCACGATGAATTGACCGATCTTTTCTTGGGAAATGCTCGCTTTGTAAAGTCAGTTGCTTGAATGAGGTCATGCTCGCAAAGATAAAACCCTTAACTTGTGCTATTCATTTCACTCTTACCTCGCCTGGTCCTCTGCTTGGTGGACTCGGGCCCGGACTTGACATTATGTCCTTCACGAAAAGCCTCAAGACCAATTTCACGTAGATGGCTGATACATGCGTATTTGGGGTCGGAAACACGGAGGACGGTCTCCATATTAGGAAATGGCTAGCAATTGAGAACTGAGTATAAGAGCGTTTGACTTCGCCGGCTTAATTTTGCAATTCCTAGGCTCTAACTCAGAAGCCACAAATATGGATCAATTACGTCGAGCTTTTCTAACATTGACTATCCCCGAGTAATCTAAACGACTCAGATATGTCATGTCAATACCAAGATAGATGTATCAATCATTAAATTCGTCCAAGTGAAAGTATTCCAATTCAGTTTTCTGGCAAACCTCAACCCAGCCATCTCACTGACTCTTGCTCTCGACATGGATTTCTGCAGAGACAAAGGCAGTGCGGAGCTCCTTGGCCGCCTCCCACAGCACCCATAGAGGGATGAAGACCCACAGTGTGTTGAAGAAAAAGAGGTACAGCCAGAGGTAGACGGGGTCCTCAGTAGCCAGTTGGGAGCTACCGGTCAACCACTCCGGCGCAAAAGTCATGAAACCACCATACAACTCTGCAGTGGCAAGTGCAGTCGAAACGAGCCATAATGTGGCTTTGACACCACCACGGGACTTAGCACTGATCTTCTGGTTGGAAGAGCGATACAGCAGGTAACAGATGTAAATTGCAGCTGGGCCACCAAGGAAGACGGTCAACAGTTCCAATGACACCACGGTCAAATCAGCGCCAGCCCAGCGGCGATCCGCCTTCGCATACTCTTGCCACAGGCGTGAGCTAGGACCTGTGCCGTAGGCCGGGCCATAGATGCGATCTGGGCGGTTTAGGAAGAAGGGTTCGACATGGTTGATTCCGACAACGGTTGTGTAGCTGAAGAAGCACTCGTAGAGGAAGGAGCCTTCAATAAAAATATGGGTGAGGGCATCGTAGGCGTGCCAGAAGAACAGGACGCGGTCGCGCGTCTTGTTGGCTGGGACAAGTGTCGAGCTCAGAAAATAGGCCACTGGCATCAATGACAGAGAAAAGGCAATACAAAGGACTGTTGGCACATCCAGAGTGAACGAAGCCGTGGATGACATGGTGGTAGTGGAGGTTGTTATTTCGAGATATCGCGCAGGGGTGGAGAAGGCTTCTTTCGGAGGGCCAGGGTATGGATGTGGCAGCCTGATGGAGGTTGACAGTTTCAGGTGCGTATCATGCTTTGAAGAAGTGGTCGACAATTAACGGGGAGACTTTGAAAAGAAACAAAGAATTAGGGGCTGATGAGATCAACATTTTGTTCTGCCTCAGGCAGCAGGTGGGTCATGGTCTCTCTGCAACTACATGTAAACCTCTCCGTTGCAACTGTCGGTCATTTGGACAAACTTCCCTTTGTCTCACATGAATGGCACGATTTCTATTGGCCAATTCGTTGCATCTTCGGTGTTCTTTTGGTTGAGCAACCTTGAGAAGCGCAGACAAGTACAAAGGACTCCGCTTGTCTAGTGTAATTTTCGAGAGCTGGAGAAAAGTTCCTACCAAAACTATGAAGATCCCTCTAGTCGCTAATCAGATTCACGTCAGATGCCCGGTTAGTTGGTGGATGGCACTATAGAAGCTTCTTGTTTGCCTGGAGGAAAACAGCCTGATGGCGTCCGCGATCAAAGAACCTTCTGCCATCCTCGTACATGGACATGGTTCTATATGCGGACCTAAGCACAAACAGAGCCCGATCTGGCCAATGGAAACACGGCAGCTCGGCGGATATGCTGTGTGACTGGCTGGCTTGAGCGATAATATGAGCATTGGGTGCAACCATCGAAGACTCGAATCAGCCCCCGGCCCTGGATTGGCTGGGGATGCTTTGCAGCCATTCCCCGAGGCCTTTCTTTATTCTTTCTCCTGTACGGGCTTATCAGTCCTCGTTTTGTCACCCCGAGCAATGCTTTCTCATATGTTCTCTGGTTACCCCGGCTTGAGACGTTTTTCTCTAGCCTTGTTGAAGAAGATGATGGGGAAGACCACAACTCAATCTCATACATTTTTTGGTTTGCTTAAGAGATACATGGCTTAATTTTCACGCCATATAGCCATGGCGTAAAGTTTCGGTGTCGTCGATATCCCCGCCCTCACCAAGCTGACATGGGACCTCCACGATGAATGCCATGCCGTTGCAAAACATAACCCGGATGGGTTCAGTAAGCTAGTAGCTGATCTGGGCATGTTACAAGGCACCATGCGCACATTTGGCGATGACATGAGCTCACACGCATCATTCTTTGAGAAGGTGGTTCAAGTTTGCAAACAGACACTCCAACGATCCCTCGGCACTTGCTTTACAACGTTGCAACGGTTAAAGAACCTCCTGATATAATTCAAAGGTCTTGATATTGGTGATGGAATGAGCTTCTGGCAAAGGGTCAAATGGGAACACGACGGAATTATATTGAGGATATTAGATCAAAGATCATGGTACACACGTGCGATCTGAGTGTATGTATAAGCTCCATCGGAAAGTGAATTTATACGCAGAATCCGCTCGCTGGGACGACTCCGTTCCAGACAGTTGGCTCACCATTTCCCTCCCTTCTGAATTCATTCACTCATCAAAAGGCACAAACGTGTTGTCTTTCCACGTCTGCCTTGTATTCGTGGTACGACGCCGACATGATGAATATTACAGCTCGAAGTCCAAAGAACTCCAATGTTCGGAATAAAGAAGGTACTGTTTCGATTCTATTTCAAATAAGTAAAGGTGAGTTAGGTCAGTGCAAGCTTCGCTATACGTCTTTTACAAATCTTCTTTGGGTGAAGCTAGAGAGGGAAGAGTTTCTAGCCGTTCAGCGGGGACAGCAATTGCCCAAGTTCCTATAGCATAGAATAGAAATTAGACTAATTAACCAGCGTTTTGGACTCAACTCATGTAAATTGGCCAGAAGAAAAATGAAATCTGAGTTCTACATACTTCCTGGTATTTATACTATAATCCGAAAAGCTAAGGTTCGTGATTCATGAGGCGACCACACCGTTTATGACCGAGCGATAGTAAGTGTAAATTTCTACCACTAGCATACTACATTGACGAATATTTACGTGGTTTCTGCAGCAGTGGCTCCTTGTATCCCTGGAGATCCTATTCCACACCAGCATTCCAGGCCAATGAAGCCACCTGGAACTTAACGGCTTTCCCAAAATTGTGCATCAATAGCAACGAGTCTGTTGAAAAGCTGGTTCCGCGATCTCATACCAGTAAGATGGTAAGACTGACCAAGCTCGTCGCCAGCAATGACTAGCCCATCTGCAGCTTCCTTGCTGCCAGCCGTCAATTCGACAATCAACTTGCCCTTCCACCCAAGTCCTTCTGTCTTCTTTAATTCTTTAATTTCGGTGACAGGAATTTGGAACAAGACAGATCCCTTCTTTCGACTCTCGATGCGTAGGTCGTCCAATCCGGAGGACTGGTATGTTGTGAAATACAGGATAGGCGGTTCCTTTGACGAGTCAATGACCGCAGCGCCTCTCTTACGCTCATACTTGGCATCGAATTTCAACGGCCCGTAGGGTGTGGCGGCAAAATGTCGCTTTTGCAGCATGTCGATCAGGTTTCTGGTATGTGCGGACCCTGCAATTGCCATTGCGCGGTCAAATGCGATATGGCCCTTGATTGCTGTTGCAATGGTGCGGCGGAAAAACTTGAGAATTCTGAAGACCATTCTTTTCTTTGGTTTGGTTTCCGGGAGTGACATATCAGAGTTAGTTGATTGCAAGCTAGTAGACGAACCCTGTGCGGTGAGCTCTGACGAGATTGGTTGCGACTTCTTCCTTCGGATAGGCCAAACACGATCATTGTCTTCGGGAGTTGGAGGGGGTGGCAGTGGGGTGGAGTTAATCTCGCCAATGCGAAGAAGTGTCAGGGTGAGTTGTGCATTTGTTGGGACGCCGGCCAAAAGTGTCCTGCATGTGTTGTGAGTAAACCAATCGCAGGCCGGCAAAGACAGGCAATCCTACTTTTGCAAATCCAATTGGTCTTTCCAATTTGGAACCTTTCTATTCAGTAGATCCACGGTATACGTAAATACCGGGTCACCAAAAAAGCCCAACCCAACAGTAAAACCAACGAGCTTGATGATCCAATAACTAGATGTGAAGGGTACAACCGCAGATATTAAAACAAAAATACTTGCGAGGCGCAATCTAGACGAAACTAAAAAGAAAGGAGGTGTTGGAGAAAGGAGGCTATAACACTGTTAGCTGAGTCACTTACTCTATCGCCGTTTAGAAAGTACTCACTTGGCGAACTTCTCATAGACATCGGTGATATCGCTCAACACTCGCATTGCCTGATCAGTCGCGTGCGAAACCTTCTTTTTCATGGGTTTCTTAGTTTTGTCTTCAGGAGCGTCACCATTCGGAGATTCTGCGGCAGCTTCCGCGGCCTCTATTCCATCAGTTATCAAGGGTCTATCGGGCGCTTCCTCCGTAACTGTTTGGCCGTATTTAGCCGCCGCACTCTCCATTGCAACAGTAGCAAAGCTGTCAACAAGATTTCTTGCCTCTTGTTCGGCAGCTTCACCCTTGTGGTTCTCTGGAACTCCTGTCAGGCTATCTTGGGATTGAGGCTGGCCTGTTGGAGAGCCTCTCCCGTTCGATTTATCGGCTCCCTCCTTCGTGGCAATGCCCGGGAATAGTAGTATGCGGACGGGCGGGACCATTATCAAAGCGACTATAAGACCCAGTATGGTCGGAATGAGGAGGTCGACAGCCCATGCGATGAAATATCCCTGGTCTCATGAGTTCTTGGTTCATTGTCCTGCAGAGAATTGACCTACCCCACAGAAAAGCGACGTCCGCACAGGTTCTTTCCATGATCGCAGTCGAGTGATATGCCGGATAAATTCGGTCACACCAACAATAACAGACGTATAGAATCGTTCCAAGGTCATCCGCAGTTTCTCGGGTGGGAATTGTTCGTTTTCCGTGCGGTTGAGGTCCAAGTTCAACGCAGCGACATCGTGTACGGCTTTGACATGGTAGATTTGCTGCTCACGCGTCAGCTTTGCATCCCGGCAAGGGTACCACAGACTCCACCTTGTCAAATCGCCGAAGTAGCATCCACAAATCCTCATTTGATAGTCCTTGAGCAAGTGTTTCATCCACGGTCCGTGACGACGGTTTCCATTGGGTGCGTGGTGGCAGTGCCGGTGTTAGGCTCGACGATTGAAGTCCATCGTCAGGGGTCTGGGGATCGTGGTTCTCGTCATTAAACTCCCCGGAATATCTTGACCATCGCTCATCTTCAACAACTCTGGGGTGGGTGCGGAGGAGAGAGAGGCTTGGTGTTGCTTATCGAGCGACGTCTGCTTAGCGTGAAAGTGTGGGGATTGACGTCATTTTATTTTCAGATATGCGGAGAAGTAAACAGATAACTCAGGTACTGTATATCCATAATGGACACGATATAGTAGACATAAGATTATAGAAAGTAGACAAGGACAGTTTAGCGAGTGTCTATCTCAACTTTGGGATTTCCATATAGCATGACCGTCCAGTGGTTGCGCCTTCGCTCTTCTAATAGTGTTAACCAGGGTACTGAAGTGACGGTAACGGCCCGAGTGAGCCCTGAGATCCCTAGCTAAGGCCAATATTGATAAGTATATCTTCGCCTACGGCTAATTTCAAACAAATCTACTTTTCAATCCTAGTTAATAATATTGAACGATTATTGGTATTTGGTATCTAACAATCGATATACAGTTACTACGCGCCAACTCCACCCTGTTCAAGGACTTCCTTGGCCCATTCAGCCCCCTGCTCTTCGGCAATCATCTGAGGCGTCTTTCCCTCCACATTAGTCTGGCTCACAAGCTCCGGAGCCTTCTCCACAAATAAAGACAATGTCCGCCTGATTTCGGCCTCGCAGGTCATATCGTTTGTTTCAAGCCCTGCCAGACCATGAAGAACATTATTTCCTTTGTAATCGACGGCAGTAAGATTTGCACCACATTCATACAACGCCATTGCACGTGTGCGGTCACCCTTTAGCCACCCTGACGATATGATTTTACCGCTACGCAACGGGAAAATGGGCGCTATACTGACATACGATTTGACGCCGAAAGGAGCATTTGCAGCAGCTAGCAGTAGCGTCCGTCCCCTGGGATCACGACGCTCGAGATCGAGGCCAGGCATTTCAAGCCACGGCTGGATGATTCCTCCGTTTTCAAATAGTTCGTGTAGAATTATCTTGTTATCGTCACAGGGCAGGTAGGGATCGGCGCCATGCTCAATCAGGGTTTTGATCATGCCGATGGCGTTGTCGCGCGTGTTGGCCTCATTGTATGCTAGCATGGAGATGTAGAGGAGCGGGCTCATGATCCATGTCGGTCTTGAGGGGACTTTTCTGAAGCGGGGGGTATGCCAGTGAGGCTGGGCGTCGGATAGTACCGTTGTGTTGCAGTCCAGGTCCATGTTCAGGAGAGCTTCGAGGACATCGGTGTTGAAGCTTGCCAATGCGGCGAATAGTTCCATGGGGTGATACTGGGAAGGATAGGCGCCGTTGTCGATCAGTAATTGGAACAGTTGGGTATCGTGTGCTGACATGGCTAATGGCGTGTAACCACATGAAGCAGGGATGTTAGGATCGGCGCCGCCCTCTAGAAGGATCTGAGTGATGTCGCGCTGCCGGTGGCCGGCTAGCTCTCCCCTTGCAACTGCATTGCACAGCGGTGTCTTGCCCTGGCTATTGCGGATGTTGGGGTCGGCCCCGTGCTCTAGAAGGTACTTGATTGCACCTACATGCCACCAATGCTCGCCTTGGGCGATGTAATGGAGGATTGTATCACCCTCCTTGTACTGCCGCCGCTGGGCCATTGAGGACTGGTAATAGACCTTGGGTTTGAGCTGCATGTTACTTGTGAACTGAACGTTGACGTCCACATTGAATTTCTCAACCATGATTTTGATAACTTCCAAGTTGGGAAGATGGCGCATCCCGGCCGCCAGAAGATGGCTAATGGGCTCCTCGCCCAAAACATTGGCCTTTCCACTGTTGATCCAATCATTTCCTGGTATGAGAGATCCAATGCGCTCAAAAAGTTCCGCGTATCCCCATCTCGCGAGAGTGACCAGGATCTCCGGCAGACGGGTCTGATCCTTGGCCCAGTTCACATCGCTGGAAGCATTCTTCTCCAAGGCCTGTGCCAACTCTTGTTCATGGCCACGTAACACCATGGACAAGAGGCCACCTTCAAAAATATGGCCCTTGAATCCCTCCTCCAGAATGCCTGGGAGATTCCTAGAGCGCGCCAGGATAGTCTCGGTTTCAAGGGGCCTGTGATTTTCGAGCGGGATGTTCATCTCTTGTGATACTCTATCAAGCTCCACAACCATCTGCTCATCGTCGCATTCAACGGCATGGAACATCGGGCCAACGGCAAACCGCTCTTTTTTAACGATGCCACTGTTAGACGCCAAAAGTCGAACGATAGGTCCGATCCTAATGGTTGAAGTTTCAGAGGTGAGCTCTCCTTTCCACCCGACACGTTTGGCATTGTGGCGCAATTTCTTGTTGCGGGATGAGGGCTGCCTTGGCCTTGTATTGTCCTCTGACAGGATCCCAGCTGCAGTGAACGTGTGGAACATGTTTTCTTGGTCGTCGGCACTTTGCCACAGCTTGTCCTCGTCGGGGAACTCGCTGCATACATCCATTGGAGTCTGTTTTCGCTCGTCTTGAGCGCTGGCATCTGCTCCGTGAGCGAGCAATAGAGCCGCCGTCTCCAACCTTCCGGATCGGCAGGCTGCATGGAGAGGTGTCCGTCCGTCCTTTGACTTCGCATTGATCAGAGCGGTCTGATTGAAAGAGGCATAGTGTTCCAGCAGCAATCCTACTATGTTGCTTTGCCGCGCAGTGGAGGCGATGTGAAGTAAATTCCGCCCATCATTCGTGGTAGCTGTGGGATCGGCTCCACGGGTAATTAGCTTGCCGACCAGTATCTCCGAGGTCGTAGCTGCCAGATGAATGGGCCGAATGCCCTGGTGATCAGCCGTGTTTATAGCACCATCAAGACCAAGATCCAACAGCAAATCGATCGCAGACTTCCCGCCCTCCGCGGCCGCCGCAAAGAAATGATCCGAGACCTGACTGCACAGAGCATGTAGAGCTGTCCAGCCCTTGAAGTTAGGAAGAGTGGGGGAAACACCCAGGTCAACCATCTTTTTCATGGCTGGGATAAGCCTCTCCTGATCAATAACGCCATCAGCGTAGTTTGCTGCAAGATGATGCAGAAATGTGTCGCCTTTATAGTTTGTCATTTTGGGGTTCACCCCGAGGGAGAGTAGAAAGTCCAGGTACTCGGAATGGAATTTGCCATCAATGAGATTCCATAGGATACCATTGCCTTTGTAGTCTTGCGCGTTGATATTGGCCCCGCGATGAAGAAATGTCTGGATAAGCTCGCGAGAGTTGTATCGAGGATAGCCACACATGGTCCTGGTGAGTGGCGTACGTCCTCGAGAGTCTCTAGCCTCAACATCCGCACCGGCTGCGCAGAGAATATCCAATGCATCGGTCAGGTTGTCTCCACTGCCATCTACCATATGTATAGGCTGTTGTCCGTCATGGTTCCTCTGATTCGGATCAAGGTCAGCCTTTAACAATTCTGATAGAGTAACGCTTCCTTTGCGATGTTGCTTGGTCGCAACATGAAGAAGTGTGTTTCCCCTGGCATCGATGATATTCCAGTCAGGTACAAAGGGTCTGAACAACGAAAGATCGCCCAGCTGGCTCCTAGACGCGAACCTATGCAGAGGGGTGTAACCTTTTCCTTCTTCCTCGGGAATGTCTAGACGCGCCCCATGTGCCATGAGAGCTCCGAGCCATTCCGGGTGCTCAAGAGGGCTATGAAGATAGTGCATTGGTGTGTCTCCCTTGCTGCCTCGGATGTTGGGGTCTGCTCCGTGTTGTAAGAGAAGCTCAATTACTGGGATTTCGTCGCCCAGGCAGCGCAGAAGTATAGTCGAGCCGTGTACATCTTGTGCATTGATGTCGCATCCCGCCTCGAGCAGTAACTTTATTACCACCTCCAGCCGGAGTAGGTTTTCCGGGTTCTTGCGGTAACGCACATCTTCGACCGCGCCGTGGAGGGGCGTTCTTGTTGGAGCGCCCCTTTGACGGCCTCGATCCATAGATTTGACGGATATGTCGGCATTACGTTCGAGGAGGTACTTGACAATACTCGGGTCAACTTTGCGCGCGGCTAGAAAGAGAGGGGTTTCTCCATCTGCGGCTGCATCGATGTCGCATCGTCCAGTGTCAACCAGAGCCTCGACGAGGGCTTTGTTACCGAGTTGGCACGATCGGCACAGGGCGGCAGTCAGATCTGCAGGGTCCGCGGTGGATGCCAATTGGCGCACAGTGTCCACTTCACCCGTGTCGACTGCGGCTTGGAGTGCTGGAAGAGGCTCCTTGGACTCTTCCGTATCACTTCCGAAGAGATATTCTTGAGATGGCATTTCAGGGGATAGATACAGGACTTCCGGAAATCGGTGTCGCCATCTACACTCTTCAATTGTTTCTCAACCCCTAATACCAAGAAGCGCTAGGCTATGTTTGGTATAGTAAATGATTCACGCCGTGCTCTCGGTCTTGTACTGCAAAACTGGAACAACACTATGAACTAGTTACTGTTTGACTCATTCCCACCTCAGTCTCTTGGCCCCATACTCCGCCCCTCCCCCTCCCCTCCCCCGGCCCCAAAAATCCAACAACCCAGCCAAGCATATATTTGGTTTGCAAACAGAAGGATATAATTCAATCTATCTTGCGGACAATTTATCTTGTGTTGTGGATAAGCCGTGAGGAAATATCGCAATTTCCTCTCCTGATGGCGCTGCCCTTCACCACCCTTGATGTGTTCACCGAAACGCGCTTCAAGGGCAACCCCCTCGCAGTGGTGACGATCCCACCAGGCATAGTCTTGACGCAGGCCCAGAAGCAGGCCATCGCCAGGGAATTCAACCTATCTGAGACTGTCTTTGTGCATGACGTTGAGAACCCCCAGCGACAGGCGAGCGGCGCTTCGACATTTTTACGCCACAGGAGGAGATACCATTTGCCGGCCACCCGACGATTGGCACGGCCTTTTTGCTTCACCCGAACGGCGTGCGGACCTTGCTTGCAAAAGTAGGGCCTATCAATATCGAGCCGGCGGCGGGTGGTGCCCTCCGGGCCGCGATCCCGCATAATGTCAGGCTGCACCAGAGACGTCTGCCGGGCCCTGACCCGGGTTCGTTCCCTGTGTCCCAGGCCGAGATTGCGAGGGTGGAGCGCCTTGCACCGCTATTCAGTATAGTCAAGGGCATGACGTTTGCGCTTATCGAGCTGCCGTCGCTCGACCTGCTGGGCGCCGTGTGGGTAGGCGCTCTACCTGAGCTGCCCGCGGAGCTTTTAGATGACGGTTGGCGTGATGGCTGGGTCACGCGGCGATACTACTTTGTCCGGCTCGGCACCGAGCGGGTCGGCGGAAGGGTAGTCCATAGGATCCGCACGAGGATGGTCAATCAAACAGTAGAGGACCCGGCCACGGGAAGCGCGGCGTGTGCGCTGTCAAGCTATCTGAGCCTGCATGAACTGGAGGAGCAGTCGGTCAGCTTTGAGATCACGCAGGGTGTTGAGATGGGACGGGCCAGCAATATCCTGATTGACGTCGAGGTTGGCAAGGGCTTAGATGGGGCAAGGAAGCTGGAGGCGCTACACCTGGGGGGAAGAGCGGTTCCGGTCATGAGCGGCTCCATCATGGCCCAGCCATGAAGCGCTGCATCGTAAAGCCACAACATCACTGGTGTTCTCCAAGCGAGTGCTTGGCGATGCTTCTGCTGCCTGTGCTGCCTGCTCTAGTGGAAATAAGGGGGCTCAAATGTAAGAGCTTTTCTTATGAAACTGGAACTAGGTCCATTAGTGCTGGATTTAGGGCTTAACCAGCAGGGCAGCCTGGGGCAATTTTTGGAACAACAAAACAATCAGAGAATTCATAAAAAAAAGACAGAAGAAGAGAAAGAGAGGAAGGAAGCACTCTCTCTGTCAATGTGTTCCTGAAGTAAATAAAAAGCCAAATGCAAAACAAAAAAAGAAACTCTCCCTCGGGGAATCGAACCCCGGTCTCCCGCGCTTATCGGTTTTAATGACAAGCGGAAATCATCACCACTAGACCAAGGAAGATTGAATGACCGAGTTACTGCTCGACCACTTGGCTGGTTGATGGAACATTTGGCCATCTTTGACGTTATGTTCTGAGAGCCATTTGGATGATTACTTCACAAATGTAAAACCCTTGAAAGGAAGCAATAGTGAAGCCCGAGTCTTTAAAGTGCTTCTTACTTTGTAATTAAATTCACTTCCAAATAAGATTGTTAAAAACCGTCATGCGACCGGGGCCTGGCTATGCGGACCGTCCTCTTGACCACATCAGGTTAGCAGGTCATTCCTCCCACCTGAAGATCCGCCCGACAAGGCGCAAGATGCTAATTCAGTTTCAATGATTCATTTCCCCCGTCTGTATTGGTCCAAATAACGGCTTTCGACAGGAGTGCTTGCACAAGGTTTTACTTTTGCCCGCCTGTCTTTCGTCCCTGATCCATTATTCGACAAATCTGAATGTTGCACTTCGCCTCCCCAGCATTCTGATCTATAAGCACCCGGGTCATTTTTACCCACAGCTGAGTCCTGAGTCACTTGGGCCCTCTCTCGGTAGTTTTTAGCCCTTCACGCGTAGACTAGTCAACTGCTTTTAGAAAATCGTACTAGTTATTAGGAAGATATATATGCTTGTTCTCCTCCACATTCTCCACATTTCATATCAACAAGGAACAAACAAACACTCGGCTTTGACTTATTCTTTCACCATGGAAAAGGGATAAACCCGACTTTACTATCTATTACTCTCAACCACCGAATACCTTGCATACCACTACATATCCCACCATGCCGCACACCCGCCACCACAGAAGGCACCACACCTGGCCACACTGCGGTTCAGAGCTGTGTATGCTGGAGCCTCGCGGCCTCGATCTCCATGTTTCGAAGCCAGGTAGAGGGCCTGCAAACTACATCCAGCGCTCATTCCCCCAAGCTACCACCATACCACTCCTCACAGAGGACGTACTGGGAGATGATACCGAGATGGCAGGTATAGTCCGACCACCAAGACGGATGACTAGACTCTGGTTCCGATCTTCCAGGGAAAGAAATGATGGAATCCAGTTGTCGGCGTCGCCGGTCGATACCCGGAAAAATGTTCATCGCGGTGTATTGCGCAGACTTATTCGTCGGCCACCGTTGAATAAAACTCAGTCGTTGCTCGTGGTTCCTTCCAATATGACCGGTGATCCCAATCTGTCTACTTTGATACAACCTCAGGCGTTGGTACCGCTGGGTGCTGGCTCAGATAGGGGCAGGTCGACGCTATCTGGTGCCGATGCGGCGAGGTTCGTGGCTGAGAGACGGCATCGAAGATGCCATTCTGAACAACCGCGTGCGTGGAGGAGACCAAGTGCCACGCTGTGGACACTCCAGGAACATGAAGAATGATCTTCTTCTTTTTTTTTCTGTTGATTTCTAAATTGCATTTTGCACTTATATTTGCATTTATGTCTGCATTTCTGGTTTGATGGAATGGTTCAAGTTCTAATGACGGAGGACTTGTCTGATTCAGAAGGACTTCATGGCGTTAAGAGCACCGTTTGTTAGCTAGTATACGAGTGGCGTAACAGATAAAATCGAACGCAGTCTGGCACTTGCAGTTATTTCAATATCCATTTGTAGAGTAAGCCATAGAAACGAATGAGAGCCAAGCTGAATGTTCGTACTCCCGCTTAGACCAACCAGGAAAAGACTTCTCATGCTAGATAGTCTGCAACCTGATCGCCACAATACTGCACAAACGTATCCGCAGACCCAGTCCCCCCTTGCTGCTTCGTTTCCATGGCTCGCAACAAATCATCTCTTGGACAGGGATGGAAACGACCCCAGGGGATAATATAGCTCCCTCCATCAGCAATTTTAAGCTCGTGAGAAAAAGCCGCCCAAAGCGAAGTATACGCACCGAATTTAGCGTGATATGCCAGCGGTGCTACGAGACACCGAAGAATCACTGAAAAATGCCGGGCGATATCTGTTCTCAGATTCCCTGGATTTTGTACCACGCTTAAGATGCCACTTGCGCCAACTTGACCTGCCAAAGCCTTTGCCAGAAACCAGTTTCCCACCTTGGTGTTTATGTAATTGCGAGCTGGATCTGTTTCTTTTCGAAGAAGCTCTGATATTTCCAATCCACCGACTGGCGCAGAGATATCGACAACGAGGGATCCTGTCCATATCACTCGAACACCAGCAGGAGGAATGCTTTTGGCCGTATGCAGAAGGACAGGCAGCAGGAGCTGTGTAAGAAGATGTGGCCCGAGGCAGTTTGTCGCCAGCTGGAGGTCGTGACCTTGAGGCGAGACGGATCCTTGGGGAGGATTGGATATACCTGCATTGTTGAAGAGAATGTCCAGGCGTGATTCAGCGCTAATAAATTGTTGCACGGCTGGTTTTATTGTGGTCAAGTCGTCCAGAGAGAGAAAGAGAAAGATAATGTCTGCACCTGCAGAGGATGACTTGGAGATTGCTTTGATTCTTTCAATTGCATGTAATGCCTTCTCTTTGGAGCGACCGGCGATGTAAACTCTACCACCTGCTTTGTAGAGAATAATGCATAGCTCAAATCCAACTCCGCTATAGCCACCGGTGACTATGAAGACTTTGCCTGCTGGGCTAGGGAGATTGGTTTCTGTCAGGGAAGGAGGAGGCGGAAAGAATTGCGACCAGGTTACACCCATGATGATTGTTATTATCAATACTGAAAATGCGATGAGGTTCTCTTGTTTCTGGGCCATTGGAATATATCCCAAAGGCAAGCCACACAGTGGCTGTGATTACTATCCGATATGCACCGAGGAAGTACACGAGATTTTCCTTTTCCAACGCCTCTACATTTTACACCGTTCATGACGAGACGAACGAGTGCATCGTGCTCATGCGCCTGACCACCGAGCAAGGGGACAGATGCAGTGCCATACGTTTCAAACGAGCATGTGGAAAGTTTAGGAGATGAAAGATGTATCTGGAAATTGTGACCTCAAGACATGGGGATTGAATTGGATTAATATCACGGCGTGAGAAAGAACAAATAGTTTACGGGGTAAATCTATCCACAGAGATAGTAAAAAGACAGACAAAGTTAGATATTATATTCGAGGGTATGATGTTGTGTAACGAGGTATACTTGCCCCTGGTTCCTCTCCGGCATCGGAGAACATAAGAGGTATAGAGAAAGGGCACATGGCCTGTCCCTGTGCCAGATAATGATGTCAATATGATCGTGGTTGACCGGGGTAAAACACTGCACCCTATTTAGACGAGCTCCACTGCGCCCCATAACGGGCAACATATGCAAACCTCCCGGGATGACCGTGCCGAGAGCACGTTCAGCTACAGTACAAATTTGGCTGACAGAATGGGGGCCAAGCGACTGAGAGAGACACGTGTATTCCTCGGTTAGGACGGGACTTCTCGAAGGACGCTAGAAGAAGATGAACGAGCTTGATTGGCGGGGAGCGAGGTGTGATAGGTCTGTCTCACAAGGCTACAATATTCGGGCACATTTTTGTTGATCGGCACCATATTGCCCTGTTTCGACCCACTTGAGTCATCTGCGAAATACCTTTGGAATGTACGTAGTAAAGAGTAGGAATGACAAGTGAGTCACAGGACAACCTGCAATATATGCAGGCCGACGTGTCAGTTCAGTTCAAGACTCGCGGTGAATATGCGGGGTGGGAAGAGCGGGAAAAGAGGCTCTAAGGCAGACACGATGTCTTATTGGCCGGGGAGTGTGCGATAGGGCACTCTGTTGCTGAAATCCCGTGAATCTCACCGCTAGGCCCTACAGGTGGACTCGGTGGGCTTGATATTGTTCGTTTTATTGGTTAAGGGAGGGCGAAGTGCGTCTGAGAGTCACGGTAATTGGTTATGTCCCGTCTTGTTCCTTTGTCACAGCATGCTGCATTTTGGTTGGTTGCCCTACAGGGTATGACGATCATGGAGACATAAATATCGCTAGTATCCCCCTCAGATTTCAGGCTGTCTTACTTTCAGTCTTGTATCCTCAAATCTACTTTTCCAGATATCCTAAGAGATCTCTCTCCCAAGCATCAACCACCTCTACCTCCTCTCGCACCAGTCAGTCCTCCCAGAAGAAACGGGACGAATCTTCCTCTCTGTCCTCAAAGATCTTTCTGTCTAAATCCCCTGCTCCAATCGATATTCCTAAGAGCCGTTCCTGCCAGGACTCGACTATCTCCCAGGCTCACGACATCCCACGGAACAACCCCGACTTTTCATACTTCCGCGACCACCAATATCACTCTACCAGCCCGACAGAGATGTCTCCCACAATTTCTTTACCTCGGTCCCCAAAGCGTGACTTTGCGACCAAGCAAGGTACAACCTCAGTCCGCAAAGACTACCGCCGTTATAGCGGGACTGTCAACCACTACGGACGGCACTCAAACGATTGGCTTTTTGGTGGCTTCAGTGTTCGTGAGACTGTCCGCGAGGGCATTGAAAAGCTTCGCAGCTCCGACAAGGACAGCTGAATGATTGATGGCAAGCCCACATTGCTAAGTCCTGCGGTCAAACTTCTACCGTCGTGTTTTACAACTCTACCGAGGCGCAAACCTATGCGTTTCTCCAGGATAGCTCCGACTCCTTGGCTTTGGCGAAGATCAAGGTCTGATCCTGATCCGCCATGAATGGAAGCTGTTTGGCTCCATCTTCTGAGACTCCGGGGCGTCAACCCTTGACAAGTGTGACCGCTCCCCTCCCATCGCCAGTCTTGTGTGCATTAGTGAATCGTGTGTCACCGTGCTGCATTTCAATTCGACTTTCAGTCCGCGATGTTATTCATCCGATGCCCTCCATCATGTCGTGAGGTTGTCGCGGTCGCGTTTCACGCCTGTGATGGAAGATGTTATTTTATGTTACACTTTGGCCCTCTGGAAGGAGGTCATTGCCTTGTCCCTTGCAGAGACATAGTTATAAACTTAGTCAATTTGCAATCTATGTCCCCATAAAGGGGAAGATGCATTTGCAATTTTATCATGAAGTCCCTTATCAATTGAAGTTCTATTCTCTAAAAATGCTCTTTGCTCCAACGTGATGAAATTCGAACCAATTGCGTAAAGAATTAGTCGTAAAGCAAACAAGCGAGATCGAGAGGGCAAACACCTTGATTGAGATGGCCGTACTACGTAGAGGTAGAACAAAAAATCATCCCTTCTAAGACTAGCCTAAACCAGTCTCAAACAGGCAGCTTGAAGAAAGCGTCCGAAAAAGGTAATATCAAAGCAGAATGTTGATAAAGATTCTTTCAGGAAAGCGTATGTCCTTATAGAGCTACATACGGACCTTTTAGAGACCAGAACGCAACCATATACTTGATCTCAGTAGCAGAAACCGGTCTGATTCCGGGAGCTTAGCACCCCCACTGTGCGTCCCCCACCCTGTGCACCCTAACGATAAAACCATGTCGCAGCGCTAACCCTTTCCAGTGTCCCTCGCAGGACAATTTTAGGGGATCGCGCTTATCTCGACAAGGATTGTACGCCACGTGGAATACACCATGCGGAATTCCGTCCCCTTGCGACAACTTGATACCTCATGTAGGAATAGAAGGACTTCACTGCTCACTAAACTATTGTCTAATCCATAGATGCATTTCGCTCTTATATATATTGATCTCCTCCCATTGGTTGTGGTCCCAGATATCGCGACATAATTAATTAATCATATCCCAAGGAAATCAACCTATGAGAGCCACATGATTGGATCAATCACGTTTATTTTTCTACAATCTAGTCAACGTACATTTAAGGACCACCGTGCTCGATCCTTGTTATCTGATTCCACCAAGTGGATGGACTTGCCTTTCCAGGGAGACTCCGAAAAGCAATCAAACGGGCCCCGTTACAGCACGCCATAAATTGTTTCAACGATTCCGATCGATCGATTGATGCTGACAGACTGTACTATATGTATTACCGTTAAACCTAACATATAGGCCACGGGATCGCATCCTATTGGCCGATCATATAATATTACCCAAACTAGCATGGCATGGCATGGGATGAGGCAAAAAGACAGAGTGGTTCGCGACAGATTGTGCCTGTGCGGGCTGCTGGAATCACAGAGGGACCGGCCATCTATGCTCGATGAGGCTGCTGACTAGGACTATTTTCCTATCTAAGACTAGTCAGACTTTCTTTGAAAGATCGGTGTATTTCGAGGATCCCGTATTGAAGGGCGTTAACGCCAAAGTTTAGTTAGGGAGGGGTATGGTGATTTACTGACGATCACCACCCGTTGCGCGGATGATCTCTGCAGAAAAGGGGTCGCTTCATTCTGCATAGTGATAAGGAGAAATAATCCGCGCCACGACAACTGACGCCAAAAACGATGCGATCAAGCATATGGAGTAATTCGCCGAGACAAGTGGGTATTTAATAGACCGGTGCGCCCTGGACTATTTAACAAAGGTGCAATATTTGTGATACTCCTTATTACTTTCTTCCGCATGAGACGTAGGCGTATTTCGAATAAGTAAAATTGCGACAAAACGAACCAAGGAAAACCGATGCCCAAAAAACTCCAAAAAAATGAAGGAAAGATATCTGTCACCGAATTACGCGCGCTGCCATGCCGCAATGTCGGCAGCGGAGATATCCAAATTTTCAGCCGTCAGTCGCTGAAGGCGTGCCACTTGAGCAGCAGCTAAGGTTCCCGCAGTCAGCATGAGTCCGAAAATGGCAGGGGAGGGGTTAAAGCTGTGGCCCTAAGCTGAGAACCGTTGTGGTGGGAGAGGGGCATAGAAACAGCGGGAGCGAAAGAGAACGCGAAGAGATCCAACGGCCAATATGAGAACAAAGGAACACAGATTGACACACAAAAGCCAGGAAAACAGGAAAAGAAAGACCCACTTGGTTGTTGCCCAGCTGCTGCGCCGGTGTGCACGTGGATTACCGCTGAATCGACGTACTCCTTGGTCACCACGCCGTTATACGAGGCTGCGCTGAGCATCACGCGCAGGCGAAACTTTCCCGGTTGTGAAATCGTCAGAGGGCTAAATTTTGCGTATCCGCTCTTTGCATTGTCGGCTCGGCTGCGAACGCTTGCTGTAAGATTGCCGCTCAGGCCCGCTGCGGCTCCAGTACCGGCTTCGTTGCGAAGGGAGGCGTTCACCACTAGGGCTTGGACGTTTTGGGCTGGGGTCCCGATGGGATTCACTGCAATGACCACCGGGATGGTAAAAGGGAGTCCGGGCCGCACAGCTGTTGGGGGAGTGGTCTCGAAAGACAGAGTGAATTCACGACCGGCCATTTTTTGCTTTGTTGAAGGGCGTAGAAGGAGGAAGAGCTCATAGATATATAAGGTTTAAGGCACCTTGATCTACTTTGGCCCAACGAGGAACTGGTGGAACGGGCGTAATTGGTGAAGTATAAGTGAAGTATATTCACGAAGGATCTGGAACAAAGTCCGAGTAAAGGTAGAGACGAACACGAGAAGGTTAAGTAGGATTGGATCAAAGGGAACTCGGAATCAGAGATGATTATAGAGATGGGATATGAATAGATCGAGATTGAAGTGGTTCTGACCGGGACTTCATATACTTCACGGCATACGCCGAGGGGCCAATACCGTAGTCTGGACGCATAACCTTACCAGTTGGAAAAGATGGGACCCAATGTTGCCACCGTCCAAAAGTACGCGATTTGCGTCAATGGTCGGTGACCAGGTACCTGGGACGGGTAAGCCAGCCGTGATGCAGTGAAAAATTATGAGCTCGATTGACTATTCGGCACATGCAGGATCCTTGCCGCCGCACGTTCCGACAGCATGGGATCGAACAGTGGGGCGAATTGATCCTAGTCCTGTCTTCTGGTCTGATCAATGGGTACGCGTCCAACATAGATGTGGAGTAAGTACGAGATCTGAGGGATCGAGATGCACAGGAGATCTGAAGCTAGTGGCAGGATCGGCCATAGAGTTCAGGGCATGGGGTTCCACTCTCTCCTGCCTTTTGATTCGATCCCTTCACGCCTTGGGTGCATTTTCCATGAGAACTTTGTCAGATGAACGTCTTGGCATGCAGAATCAACGTTCATCAGCAGGGTTGGGAATCCTGTGGATTGAGGCACAGGAGATGGGATTATCGGCTTATCCATTCAATAGTTTCGTGCACGGATCAACCAGCGGGTCGCTGCTTGACATCCGGGGACCGCTACCAAAAACCGGTGTCTTGTCATTCGATGTCTGTCATTTCAGTTTCTCACGGATGTTACCGTTCGAACCTCCATTGGAGATGTGGCGCACCACTAGTCTGCAGGCATCTCATCTGGGACGTATATCGAAGCTTTATTATCCACAGGAGGTCCGAACTAGACCTAGTTGACCAATAAGAACCGAGTGATATCAAGGGAGAGCAGACCGCAACATTCGGCTCTGCAGGGCTCTCCCTTCAAGAAAGAACTGCAAGCCACAGCATAAAAGTGCACTGTGGCGACAGTGGAGGCAAGTGAAGGAGATATTCATCCTTCGGTACCACCGACATACTACAACCTGCAGTAAGCTTCAGTGAGCCCAATTTTGGGAAAATGCTTCTGGTCTTCACAAAATCAATTGGGATTTGCTCCTTCAAAAAGTGTTGCCTAGGGGGCAAGGAAAAGGCGTTAGGCTAGTGTTAGAGCTGAACTGACAGCCGAGCCCCTAACCACATTGGTTCTGACAAGATGCGCGATCAGCCTCACCTGGCCAAACTTAATTATACTCCAGAAACCCGGCATAAAACACCGAATCAATGTGTGCGGGATCCGGTTTGGCATTATCTCAGTTGCTCCACGTGTGACACTAACCAGCAGGGCTGCTTTGGCGATCAGACTGTCGATCTCCTCGATAGTTCGCATCATCTCTCGGACCCGCTTCGGACCCGCGAGAAGAAAGAGAAACAAGGTCAGCCTTGTTTGCTTCTATGATCAAGATTCAGGTGTCTCTCAGTTGGGCAGAAGCCTGTGATGCAAGCGCGATGCAAGCGCATGCAGGGCAAAGTATGATTTCAAGATGGAAAGTGACGAACCTGAGGAACAGGTTTGGCGCCAAATCGGACTAGAAAACCAAGATCGTCAATGAAGCAAAAGCATCAGAGATTGCGGTGATGTACTCAACACGGGATGCCCAACAAAACGTAAGATAGGGGTGTTGGGAGACCTTGAATGTGTTGATCGGCAACTATTTGCACAGCCACGATTCAGCCGCAGGTGGCTAGTGATGTGGCTAGAAGGCAAGGGTGGCTGGAGCGGTGTGGCGGTAGACCGCGTATCTTTCCCAATTAGGCAGGCATGAACGGAAACTTGAGTTCCAGACATTAATGCCGATCGATTGACTGGTTTGATATCACTTGATCATTAGCTACTGGAAAAAGCAAAGAGAATATTCCCATCTCGGGGTTTCATGTGAATATCTGCAGTCATAGATTTCTGTCGCTTAGATTCAGCCCTAGAGTATACAATGCGAACTGACATATCATTTTGATATCAGAATTTGGCTTTCAGTAGCGTCACGATTGTGGGGGCTATTTTGCCACCGGAGTACAAGTCTAGACTTGTCTCAGAGTTAGGCAGGAATTGTAAGGGCTTATTCCATTTGTCCGAGCCCGACTGCCTAAGATACACGGAATCTGACCTCAACAAATACATGTGGACTGATTTACCATGCAGCTAATCAAATAAACACGAGTAAATGCCCGCCACCAACAGCGTATATGCCAGGCGCGCAAGAGGCCCCCACTCTTGGATGGCTGTGACCTAAACAGCAGCCCCAAGACGGACTGCGACGAGACATTTTCAAGATTGACCACCACATGATATTCTATGTCAGACCTGCAGGGTCTTTCGCGCGCACGACCAGGTCTTTCTCGACCGCCTTGCTCTCTGCCGGGAGCGCAGAAGCTGGGTTTGGCGAGCTAGATGCCTTGAGGATCGTCCGAGACAGCATGACCACATCCCGATGCACAAATCTGCAGATTGCACGGGAAGAGGAGATGTGGTTTCATCATTTTAGAGCGGGTGTGTCGTTTCGCGATGCCGTCATCGGTTGAGAGAAATGTAACTTGGATTCGAGCCATAGGCATTTGATCCGCCATTCGCCCTATTTAAACTTAGATTGAATGAGAAGAACGAAACGGTACCCCCAAAGGGCTTAAGAAGGCAACTAAATATGGATCAGTAAGATCTAAGATGTCGGTAAGGTGAAGATGAAGGTGTAGAATTCGGGTCATTTAGCCCGCAGGTTACTTGACCGATAACTAAAGAGGATAGTCAACAGGGTATTCAAAGAGATTAAACCAAGGCAACATATAGTTTTGACTCTATAAGTTAGTCCATAGGGTTTCTACTAGCCTAGTACAAAGCTTCGTATGATATCTTTACCTAATAACTGCTTAGAAAGACTTGTCTAAGATAACTCGCACTCAACTAAACTCCTAACCATACACCCACCCCCCTCCTCTATAAGGAGTCTATAGTATCGAAGTGCGGACTATGGTTTTCCTCAATTCAATGTAGTGGTGGCCCTATCGAATCATCTCATCTAGAAGAGAGTCGAAGAGTATCTCCGAGAGTTCACGTCGATCGATCTCGAGCCGCCGATGAGATGGGCGCTCCTCTGCATAGGGTAGGTTTTTGTTTCTGATAAATCTTATGTCGTAATGTCTTGGCAGTATAAAACTATGTTAAAGGTGTGTTAGACTTTGGGTAGCAATAAATCTCGTTCTAATACTCAAGAAGTATTTCTAGACATAAATAATGAAACAAGCCTCAGGCATATATGAAATCATTGTGATTGGTTGCTTGCTATCTTGACTGCATCGGGAGACTGGGATGCCAGTCAATCCTTATTTAAACCCACTCTCCATGACGACGCTACGCCAAGTCAGAGGAATTAAGTCAAGCATACCTATTTTACCTCGGTCTAGTCTACATGTATATTGCACGATGTAGAAAGTCTTAAAGAGCCCTCTCACAATCCATCTTGTGTATGAGGGTTTCTACGCCGACACATT
This sequence comes from Penicillium canescens, assembly GCF_028828765.1. Classification (NCBI taxonomy): domain Eukaryota; kingdom Fungi; phylum Ascomycota; class Eurotiomycetes; order Eurotiales; family Aspergillaceae; genus Penicillium; species Penicillium canescens. The sequence goes on from NW_026703966.1 coordinate 5,562,556, forward strand.
TCCATGGTATGAGATTTTATAATCAGTGACGCTACGGATTGGGGTTTCGCGAACAATGTTCGAAAGATGCTAGAGATTCCACGATACTTGAGAAGCTTAGGACACATTCATGACCGTAAGCTATAAAATCATCCATATCCGCAATGAAGTTATTGATAGTATCGCCTAGAAATAAGACTAAAGCGAATTTCATATTTCATACATCCATGAAGCCGGAGGTGGCAGGTAGGCAATTCCGTGAGCTGCTGCTGCCTCGTGGCATCCCAACCCTCCCCAAGTGTGCATGTCAAAGATAAACAGTCTTAACGACACACCATCATCTATATCCTTACTATTTACTGGAAAATACACCCGGCATCAATCAATGGCGCCACTAGGTATTCGACAGAGCCACTCACTTGGACCTGGCACTCCTCGTCCCCCGAAACGGCCGCCGAACGTCCCAGTCGAAGTTCACAAGTCAATCGATCCGAAGGTATTCGCCGAACTGATGGCCGGAACGGTCGGCATATTTATACTTGCAGTGTTGTTCTGGAAGCTGGGCCAGTTTATCAGAAGATTCAACCAAAACAAGGTGCTGAGAGCAGGGAAATCTACCAAGACCCGGTATGCGCGCACATGGTATGGCTGGGTATCACGCCCGACACACGATAGGAACAAACGGGTCATTCGTGATTTCTTCATTTGGATTCGGAGAATGACCGCGTGGAAGTCCACAAGGGCTGATTATAGTTGGGTCTGGTGGGATCCCGGCGGCGAGGAGAGACAGAAACGCCGATGCGAGCTGAAAGGGCTTTGGTGGTTACCGGATTGGTTGAAGAGCTATGATGATCTGCCGTCGGCTGATGAGATTTGGGATCCTTGTTCGCGGCCGGAGTGCCACGGGGCTTTGGTGGATGATGCCTTGTCCAGTTCTGTCTGGGCCTCTAATTCTTTGGAAAGACAGCGAGAGCAGAGAGACGTTTTGCAGTCGATCCCGCGGCCACTTCACGTGTTAAACAACGGCCAACAGCCTATAACTCGTTCGATCATAGAGGAGCTCTTCAGGCATCCCCTAGAGGTTGCTGGCTCTTCAGATCACCACATAGCATTCAATTCACCTGAAAGCAGACCGAGGCTGACAACCAGAGCATCAATTCCGTTTGACCGTGTCCATTCATTACCCTCACGACATAACAATATTTACCAGCGTCGGAGAGTGGTTCCGTGGTCACAAGGTGATGGGCCTCACGCCATCTCATTTCCAGTTGAGTCGATTGTCCACCATATGAATATGCAATACGAAGCTGCTGCATCAATCGATTCCTCCACCCTGAATACACCATACCCAGCTCATCAACACGGGGGTTCAAAAAGACATCGCAGTTGGGCAGCCCGGATGCAGGTAGGGCCCAAAGTTACAGCCCTGGAAAATCTTCGTGATTCATCTGGTCCTCCTGGGACGCCGATGACTGAATTATTGGCCAGCTATATATCTGAACGCAGCTCGTCTATCCCTCTTCGCCCGAAGAGACGAAGGAAAGACCAGGGACATCTGCAGATTTCCGAAGATCGGATGCCTTTCACTTCGAGAGTACTCATGGGTGACCAGGTCCTCTCTTCGAATGAGAAACAGATATGTACCAGGTCTATCCAATGGAACTCTGCACCAGCAAGAAGCCGCCCTCCCGGAAAGGATGGACAGCCGGCCAGAGGGAAATTCCATGATGAATGGCGATCAGCACATGATTCAAGCCGCTCTTTGTTTACCCAAGTGCCTCATCGCTCAAGTCCAAAAGGGAAAAGTAGGTGCACCCGACACTCAACAGACCACAATCAGCTGAAAATAGGAGGGCCTGTCGACGAATTAAGTGACTGGGAGGTCAGATTGATGGAAAGGCTAGATCGAAAACTGGCATGGGTCTTCAACGAATTCAGCCCCGGGCAAAAGCCATATCATTTTGCCTTGCTTGCCAACCACTGGCTGAACAGAGAAACCTGGATCGTGTACGATCCCATATCAAGAGTTAACAACGATGGACGCCGGGACTGGGGAGACCCTCGCTTCAACGTTCCATATCCGGAGCCAAGTCTGAGTCCTCGACTCAAGTACCCTAACTCCATCAAGAAGCGAGCGCATACACCTCGCATAGACTCCTGGCGTGCGGCGGTCAACAAGCAGCGGAAGGTATCTGGCATTCGAGATGCTATCCGCAGCATTGAACTGTTTGAAGGGTCGGCAGAGGAACCGCCTGATGGACATATTGATCCAGCTTGCTGGGCTTTGCCGAAACCGCCTCAAGGCTTTGAAATGTCCACCTCACAGAAGAACGCCTGGTACGAAGGAGGTGCAGGGTGGCAGGAAAAGCTTGAAGATTGGCAGAACGTTCGTTGGGGATATCGTCTTCGCAAAGGCATCTATGAAGGGCGTGTCAATCGGGGAAAAGTGAAGGAAGTGGTGTCGCAAGTCAACAAATGCTACCGCAGTGCGTCGGCCAAATTGATTCCCAGCCACAATTCCAGCAAACGAAGAGCTCCAAACCGTCGGGTCTCATGACGAGGGTATCCTGTCTGCACAGCGCAGTTTCTTTGTTTATTTCAGTCGGTTATTCTGTCGTTCAACCTGAGATATTACTCGACATATCCATCTCTTCAAGACTGTCATACGCTCACTACCATTCCCCTTGTTCCATCTCTATCATTAGCATCCCCGGAGTAGCCGGAGTACCAAACACAAGACAGTATATCGAAATGCAATTGAATTGAAAGCCCGATCTAAGCGCTGGGGTAATAATGGAACATTGTAAGCCACCATCCTCTTCAGAATGGCTGCGCAGCAATTCACAAAAGCCAAAACTCCGGTAGTCCATATGTTGTTTTCGCTCCGAGTCCCGTTCCAAAGTCGAGCGTCGGATTTATTGTATAGTACATGTGCGAGGGACAAAGCATCCCTTAGAAACCAGGAGGGTTCACACGTTGGCTGACACGAGTCCACTTGGGCAGCTCTGGAGAAAAGGAAGACAGTCAGCTCATCTAATCCAAAAAACACAATGACAGGACACAATTGACACTGCTATGATGCATAGTGCTGGAAACATACTGTGAATGCTCTTCCGGTAGCTCTTCTCCTTCTTATCGAACAGAGTGTACTTGTCCTTTGGCAGCATCTCCTCCTCGCGCGGCATCTCCGCGTACCACCGCTCCACAGCCTTGGAACTCTGTCCGTTGCGCGCGAGTGCGGCGCTGACGGTGTCAACGACCCGGTCCACGGAGCGCAGGCGCTTGCGCTGCCGGGCCTTCTGGGGTGAGGAGAGACGCCACGGGGTCTTCCTGTATTCGGGGACGAATTGTTAGCTTGAACCTGTTGGGAAGTCTCCTGTAGATCACACGCACCAGAGAAGACCACCGAATAATGCCTGGGTTGACTTGAACATTGTGGTTTGTTGGTGTTGAAATGTCGGGAGAAAATCGTGCGCTGAGTCGGGACTGTAATTGGTCCGTGCGCCCGATGTATAGATGACGGAGAGAGAGTTGCGCGGGCTAAACAAGGCAGAAGAGAGTAATTCGGGGGTAACTTGGCTACATTGGTCAATGGCCTTGCTTTAGTTCAATACGGACTGTTTCATCAATGGAAATAGTGTAATGCTGGACTGCTGATTTGCTCTGAACTTCCCCAACCAAAATCATGTGATCCCGAAACAGTGGATTTCCAGGAACGCGACATTTTCCTTCTTCTCTCGACGCAAGCGATTCTTCTGTGGAGTCCCCTCTCTCTCAAGCTATCAGTGGCTTGAACAGAGCTGAATTGTCTATGGATTGTTTATAGCACCCTTACAACATCCACCATGGACTCCAGCGCAACAGCAGATTCCCCGTCCCTCCCTTGGAGGGCTTTCTCCAACACAACGATGTGGGGAGTGGCGGGTCTCTGTCGTGGATTCCTGTCTGTCCTCTGTAATGCAGAGTGTCATGGGAAGGAAGCTTTCACAGAGTTGTTGGACTCGCGACATGAAATATCGGAACGATCTAGAGGATTGATTACAGGTACGTCTGAGAAAGGACTCGGAATATGTCTAGTACAATGCTGATTGAATTGGTTGATACTAGTGTCAAACCATCTTAGCGTGTACGTTCACGCAACTCCCCTCGAGACAACCTATACCCAAACTTCGAAGATAGCTGACTTTGCGCCGGGATACCAGAATGGATGATCCATTGATTTGGGGCATTTTGCCTATGCGATTCTGGAACAAGCGATGGTCATTTGGAAGCCACGATATTTGCTATCAGAACAGGTATGGGCAACTCGTCTAGGCTACCAATGACTTGCTGACTGGAGACAATTATAGACCCCTCGCGCTATTCTTCACTATGGGCAAGGTTTTGCCTACACACCGTCTCGCACACTCTCCGTTTGGTGGCCTAGGACAACCTGCCATCACCGAAGCCGTTCGATTGTTATCCAAGGGCCCGTTCCCTGTTGACCACCACCGCGCTATCCCTGAACGCCAGCATTGGAGCAAGGAAAACGTCTGCGTCGATCCCTTCTCGGACCTCTCAATCGCATACACCACCAACGGCCAGGACGCGCACTTGGCCCCTTCCGCGTACTCCTGCAACTCCCATTCGTGGGTGCACATTTTCCCGGAGGGCAAGATTCACCAGTCACCGCGAAAGACGATGCGCTATTTCAAGTGGGGTATTGCACGCCTTATCCTAGAGCCCAAGGAGTGCCCGGACGTTGTTCCGATGTGGATCGAAGGCTTCGACGATGTCATGCACGAGAGTCGGAAGTTCCCACGGTTCTTGCCTCGGCCTGGAAAGCGGGTCAGTGTTACTTTCGGATCCAAGGTGGACACCAATGAAGTCTTCGGAGATATGAGGTCACGTTGGGACAAGTTAAAAGCCAAGGTTGAAAAGAGAGACCCCGAGTCCCGCGACCTGCCAGTTGGTGTCTTGAGCGAGGAGCTGTTGAACAACAAAGAAGCAGTTGAGCTGCGCAAAGAGGTCACCTTGAAGGTGCGAAACCTCGTCTTGGATGTTCGCCGGTCTCGTGGATTCCCCGACGAGGACCCCAAGGAGGGCCTGGTTGACACCTGGTTGGAGGAAGGCCCTAAGCGTGAGGGCCACATGAAGGACGATTCCTGGGTTCGAGATATTTGAGCCATTGTATAAAATAGTGTATAAATATGTATAGACCTGCAACGATCAGCTTAGCTTCGACTTTTTTTACTTGGATATGGCAGTCTATTGCCGCCACAGTGTCAAAACAAATTTCCCCTATATAGCCCTTTATATCATTGAGTTAACTTACCGTTAAGTTAGATTGCCTCTACAAATACATGTACTCAATCTCCTATCAACCTATCGTAGTATATTGAATGTAGTATAGCCAATGTTGAAGACGTTACTTAATTATGTAAGTGTACGCTTCAGGCTACTAGGCACGTATCTTCCTACCCGGCTAAAAGAATAGTAAGCCTTGGATCTCTTAGTCTAATATGGCTAAGACTGATATATACCTATGCTAGAAGTATTGCGTAACATAACAGGATACACTCTGGGCAATTATCTATATTAAAGTAAGGGCTTCTTTCGTACTTAGTCTTTCCTTACTCTCTGTTTCACTCTCATTCTTTACCCTCAGCCGTAGGGTAAACCTATATATGTATAGACTGATTTGCTGCCAGCAGAATTTGTTTTGTGATGGTGGCGGCAATAGAACTTTATTTACTTGGGGCGATAAGCGATAAGCGGAGCGGGGAGCCTCAACTTCACCTCCGCAACTTCTCATGCCCAAAAAGCACCAGCGGTTCCATACCAAGCCAGCTAGTCCTGCCCACCATAGTCTTGGTTCTTCGTCTCGCCATGACAGGCCTGGGGCATCTGTGGCTGCAGAGTCAGTCAATGATCTGATCAGCCACCTGCGGCTGACACAAACACCGAATCCTTCTGAAGATGGGTTACCCCGCCAGCGTCCCTCTCAACGCTCCTTCGTCGCCCCTCGCTCTGTCCATCCTTCGCTCCGGAACCTTCTTGAGCTTCCAGAAACCCCAGCACCGCGACCTCGCCCTGGTGCCCAGCGCACTGCTATCGGTACTCGCCCGCGACGGTTCGCCGGACCTCCTCCGCCTGACAGCTGGCTTTCCGGTAATACGGACAGCACAAATGTGACAGACCAGCATCAATTGGCTAACATGGCGGGTGACTCCGAGCGTGTTGTTCACCGTTTGAAGCGGCTACCAGGGGTCGTGTTCCCCGATCAGAGGGATCTGGTGCATATGGTGCTCAAGTCTATGGCCTTGAATTGGCTTTGGCATTTGGACTATGACGGCCCATTTCTTGCTCAGCTCCCTAGTCATATAAAGGCATTGCTATTGAGTTATGTCGCTGTATATGCCAGAGGTCAGCAGTTGAAAGGACGCATGAGAGGATTGAAACCGCTTCTTCTAGCCGAGGGCGACCATGTCCAAAATAATGAGCATGGAGAAGGTGTCAATGAGAGTAGCATTATTGCTAGTGATGCTGCTATCTTACGTTTGGACCTGGGCAATACGCTGGGGCACTGGATGACATTCAAGCAGTTGGCAAGCGAGCTGTTCACCTCGACCAAGCCAGATTTAGACCAAGATGAAGTGGTTCCAGCTTCATGGGATCAGGAGATCGACCAAGACAAAGCTGAGCCTGTTGTCCCAGACGCAGTTCCAACCCCACCTATTCCAAAGGGTATGACCCAGGGTCTACGCTTCACCAATCTCCGCTACTTGTCTCTTGCTCACCCCCAATCTGCTTCGGCAAGCTGGAATTCCCTTCTAAATATCGTCAGCCGCCTCTCAACTCTCACTCACCTCTCACTCGCTCATTGGCCCACTCCAACCCGGACTCCGGGCGCTGCCACTGCTCGTGTCCGGCACCCATTGCACCGCTCCTTGACTTTCAGCTACAGCGGCACTGACAACTACGCCGCAATGGACAACAACTGGGCCGAAGCCGCGAGCATCCTCCGTCAACTTTCACGGTCTACATACTGCCTAAAATGGCTTGACCTCGAAGGCTGTGCCGACTGGTTACCAGCCTTGAAATGGGTCGGCAATGACCCAAACGGTCACCCATATCCACTGGGGGCCTCTGGCCCAGAGTGGAACGGATCGTGGAGAGATGTGGAATGGATCAACGTGGGCCCTGGCTGGGTTCCTGATCTGAGAGATGATTCGGAATCTCAGCACCCGCCGCGACCACTGGCTTTGTCTGTTAATACGCCTGACGACTCTGATGATTCTGATTCTGCTACGCGACATGAAGAGCGGCTCATCAATTTCCGTCGTGCGAATGAGCTCAAGCTTTACCGGGATTCTTTTCATACTTCGTTGGAAGTGCGTAAACACGTGCGACTGATTAGGAGGGAGGATCGCGGGAAATGGCTTCAGGTGTCTTTCGGGCTGGAGAACGTTGACTCGGAGACGGTGAGCACACTGCTTGGACAGGAAATTTCGGTTGTCCTGTGAGGATTTAACGGATTATTGAGGCCGGATGTGTTCAATGCATACTGCCTTGTATCTAATGCTATGGCCATACTCCATCGCATTGTGACCATGTGAATATAATCTAGATATCCAACGTTGACAATACAAAGACAAATTCATGCTTTGCCAATTCTCGTGTTCAACCCTAAGCGGCGATTACTAACTTTACTTTCCAGGCAACACTACGCAAACCGCGAATTGTGGCGAAAAATAGAAATATACTGCATGTAGGCATTAAGACAAAAATCCACATTGAAATATCCCGATTCATGTCTGACTGTACAAATGGTATCACCTCATAAGACCGAAGTTCCAAACTACTTGCGCCGGTTAAACGTCTTGAGAGGATCAACCTTCCCACCAGCCTTGCCCTTCCCACGGGCACGGTTGCGATCTCTTGCCTTGCGAATGCGATTCTGCTTGGTGGACGAGAATCCAACATATCCAGCATTCTCCTTGGAAATTCCCTTGCGACCCTTGGCCGGCATCAGGTAGTCAGGAACATGCTTAAGATGGGCCTGAACACGCGCAGCACGGAGCTCGCCATCATGGCGCAGCTGGCGCAGTTCGTCGGGGTTGTCTTCGAAGTGGCGCTTCAGCTTCTCGCTCTTGATCAGTTCCTGGCGGATCTCGCGGCCTCGTGCTTCTTGCACGGCTAGACGGGTCACGGCGCGCAGTGCGTCGGTCATACGGTAGCGGAAGGCGTCGACTTGTGACATCTCGAAGTGGTACGGCTTGACTTCGTGGCCAAGCTTGGTTTGCCGCTTGATGATCTTTGCCAGCATGGTTTCGTCGTGCTTTGTGCTTGGGATTGAGGTTGGACGGTGCTTGCCGTGTTGCTCGGCTGGCACCACGAAGGACAGGGCCATGCCGGCCTTTCCAGCGCGGCCGGTACGTCCGATGCGGTGCGTGTAAGATTTTGAGCTGGTGGGGAGGTCGAAGTTGAGAACGCAGGCAACGTTCTGGAAGTCGACACCGCGCGCAATGCTGTAGTCCTTTTCTTTGCTGGTCATCTTGCGGCGCTTCTGGGTCTGGGCCTTCTTTTCGCTCTTATCTTCCATAGCCTCTTCGTCGTCGCTGTCTCCCATTTCTTCTTTTGCTTCCTCTTCCTCTTGCTCTGCCTCCTTGACTTCGCGCTTTTTTGATTTGCTTATTCCAAGAACTTCTTGCTCGTCGGCAGCCACGATAATATCGTAGACACCCTTGTTGAACTCTTCAACGACGTGAATTCGTGAGTTGATGGGCAATTCTGAGTTGAGGACACAGCTCTTCAGGCCGAACTGTTCCAGGAAAAGCTTCACACGGTAGCAACGATCTACATCTTGAACAAAAATGATAACCTTGCCCTTGATCAGCTGCAACTTGAAGATAACATATGTCAGAAGGAATTTCTCGTCTTCAGCACACCTGTTGGAGATCGATTAGTATCTGGTAGAGTGATAGAAAATCACGAGAACTTACTTGACGACGAATTGGCTGACACCGGCACCCTTCTCTTCCTTCTCCTCGAGCTTGAGAATAACCGGGTTCCGACAGTACAAGTCCTTCAATGTATCAACCTCCGAAGTGAGAGTAGCACTCATCAGGAATGTCTGTGCTCCGCGAGGAATAGCCTTGGAAAGAGCATTGATCTCTTCGTCGTATCCGTAAGACAGAACCAGGTCCGCCTCGTCAATAACAAGATGGGTGATTTTGTCAAGCGACAAGGCGGAATTGTTGACGTTGCTGTAAACTCGGGTAGGTGTGGACACAACGATATCGGGAAAATCGGCCAGCAACGAACGCTGCACTTCATCGGACACCTTTTGTGTCAAGTTGACTGACCGAATATCCTTGCCACAGAATGCGGCGAAAGTCGTAATCACTTTCTGGACCTGTTCTGCAAGTTCGCGGGTCGGGACTAGGATTAGAGCAGTTGTGGCTTTCAATGAGGGATCGGCCTATTGAATCATATCAGTAAGGAGCAATGCCATTATCGGAGAAAGAGGTACGAACAGTCTTTTGCTGGAGAATAGCCTGCAAGATAGGTAGGACATAGGCGGCAGTTTTACCAGAGCCGGTTTTCGCACGAGCTTTGTCGGTCAGCATTTGTATCCATCAGGATATCATCTCGAACCTACCGAGAATGTCCTTTCCTTCCAGCGCGAGGGGAATAGCCTTCGACTGTACAAGAGTGGGCTTGGTGAACTTTTCTTTGATCAGAGCCTGGCGCAGTCGAGGATCGAGATTGAGGGCTTCAAAGTCGAGATCTTTGTTGTCGGTTCCCGCAGCCTCCGGAGAGGGAACGTCGTTTGCATCCAGCTTGCGCTTCATCTTGGTTGTGCTTTGCATTATTTTCTTGAATCTTGAGGAGATTGAAACTTTTCGGGAAATTTTGTCGGGCGGTGAGAATGGCGGGCGGTGAGGACGATTAAAGTATGAAAGATGACATAAGCACTGCTGCCTCAGGCGGCAGGCTGTCTGTGTTGAGGCATCAATTTTGGCCTGATCAAGGACATAGAAGTATGTTTTAATCTCATTTATGCATTTCTACATTAATGAATGGAATTAAGGCATAGAAGATGCCTCTGTTTGTCTCACACATTGTTTACAATCAATTGCGAGAGCAGTCACGTAAAACAAAATAGCAATGCACGCCCAATACTCAAGATATATATAGACTTTGGACATTGCCTGCCTGTAAGGACCTTCCACTTTACTAAACGATAGATAACCATTTGGCGGTCCTGATAAAGCCACCAAGATATTTAAGTAATAAGGACCCGAAGAGCCTCAGTAGACAAGGCACAATATGGCGATTAATTGCAACTGGATGTACTCATCTGACGCTAGCAGAACAAAAGTATTCAAAGTTTTGTTTTTCAATGTCGAGCAATACCACGTCTCGATAGCGTATCATTAACTGTATAATTTACGACAATTGTTACATTGACAGCTTATCACGCCAAGCAGGTGGGAGATCTACACTAGCGCGGTGACCATGTTTACTGACCGTGCAGGAAATAGGCTCTTGTCACATCGCCTCTCACACGACTGAACGCGAACAAGCTGCCACAGTAGGTTGCAAAGCTTTCTACCCAATAAATGTGGCTTCCTTGTGGTTGCACAGAATATCTGGATCAATCACAATGTCACTGATCTTCTTTGTTTATTGCAACGCATCCGTTATCATCGGCAGTCAAACAAGACACTAGCTATCTTGGAACAAACTGGTTGGTTACTACTTGCAGAAATACGCCTTGTTTCTATATATTGATAGCCCTCCATCTGGCATGGTGGCAATTGCATCAATCTCAGGTCTCATAGCACCCATGATACCAGCAACGCGATATGCAACCATAACAACAGTGTAATCTCGGAGCTCATCTCGAAGGATATCAATCAGAATAGACTCTGTTTCCGAGTCTAACGAAGAGCTGACCTCATCCAAGATAACAATCGGCTTCTATGGGGCAGAAGCCCAAATCCTTAGCAGTGTTCGCCTTAAGGCAAATAGTTGTACCTGTCCGGCCGAGAATGGTAGAAATGACGACAAAGGAAGATCTAATAGACTTCGAATTTTGAGACTCACGCCTGCCTTCTCAGCCGAACCGGCGGATGGCGAATGAATCTTATCCCAAAGACCTGTCCTTTGGAGGCTCAGGGACATTTCTTGGTCTGAGCTCGTGTGATAAGGATCTAGATTGAAGCGTAGACTTGCCGTTGGAATTATGAAGCCATCTTGTGGCACTGCAATATGAACCCAGGTTTTCGGACAATTCTCGGTGATATATGGGTGATGTTGATGTCGTCGATCAATGTAGATCCCTGCCTGGGCCCAAGAAGCTGTAGCAAGAAAAGCATCAATGTACTCTTACCACTATCGAGGGATTGTAATTAGCCAAACGCTCACAAAAGCGAGCAAAAGTCAGTTCTGCGTATCTTGCATATTTACCTCCCTGTTCGGCCCACAACAATGGTCTTTTGTCCAGGCTTGACAGTGAGAGACACATTGCGTAGGGTAAGTGGAGTAGACTTTGAATAGCCCGCTGAGATATCCTTGACTTGCAAATTTCCAGAAAAGTACCTGTGATATGGCTGCAAACTGTGTCTATTATTGCCAGCTCTGGATGATTGAGAACTTTTAACCTGGCATGGAGGGTGGCCAGCTCAGATACCGAATAGGTTACCGAAGAAAAGACATTGCGTTGACATGTAATCCATTCGCATCGTAAATCCAGTTCATTATGTACATGACCCAAACAATTTCCCACACATGTCCATTCCAATCCATAAGTCAATGGGCAATACAATTGCCTTAAAAAAAAAAAAAAAGAAAACGCTGATCCCATAATCCATAAAGTCCCTCCGAGGTCCATATTCTTAATCGATTCCGCTCTCACGGGTATTGCGTACATAAAAATGAAACTCAATCATGCCAAAGCTTACGAATACTGAGTCTCGCCTTCGCTGTCACTCAGACTGTCACGACGACGGCTACGTCCATCGCGACGGTAGCCCTTGGTTAACCCGGGAATAGGGTGCTTGTAACTCTTTGTGCCAGAGTCTTCGGTGTCGACATTGGAGTACTGGTATTCAGAGCGAGAACCAGCCGATGAGAAATCAAGCGGCTCGGTGAAATGGCCTGGAGGGTGGGGTTGGGAGCGGCGGTCCTGCTTGCGGGGACTGCTGGTCCGAGATGATGGAGCGGGAGGTGGTCCGACCTGGCTGCGACGGTCACGACGGCGGTTGTGACGGCGGGTGGATGGGTCGCGGACGCGGCGCTCTTCGGTTGTGTGGCTGATGACGTCCTCGCTGCCCTCTGTGAATGAGAATCCGGAGGGATCGCGGCGTTGACGGCGAGGTGGATCGTAGGCAAAGTCGTGGGCTTGGCTCATCTCGCTTTGTTGGTAGGAGGTTGGCGGGGCGGAGGTGTCGTAGTCACTGCCGTGATAGGTTCCGTCTGCTTCACGGTTCATGCCACCAATGCGAGCAGGTTTTTCTTCACGGTATGCGCGCACGTCGGCATCATCGGCGCCTTCCCATTGCTCGTGCTTGTTGCGGCGGAGAAGCTTCTCCTTCGCGGTTTCTCTGAATCGCTTGCGTCGGGGTTTCTCTTCCGTAACGGTTGTCGCTGTGTCGGTGTATGTTTCATTGGTGAATGAGTATCCATCGTCGGTGTAGCCCTTGCCAACCACACTTCCACCACCAAGCTTGGTACTCTTAGTAGCATTACTGAGAGTCTTTCCGTCGGGTCCTTTCCGTCGAAGGACAGTGGACTTGTAGTCATCCCAATCGCCCTTCCGCCACACAAATCCACCATTCTTGGCCCAAAAGAAGAACCAGATTGCGCCCAGGACAAATAGTGCTCCAATAATAGCGAACAGAGCCATCAGACCTTGCATCTTTATACTGTGTGGGTCGACTGTTCCCGCTCCACGGACTGGGGTTTGTTTGGTTGTTGTCGAGTCGGCACGAGCAGCGAGGGGATGAGATATAATATTGAGAGAGGGCGAGGTGTCGAGGGTGTCCTCATTGCTGACATCCCGAACATAGAGCCCGGCAGCTCCCACAGCTGGAATGCTGGGGAATTCCCGATTCTCTGGAACTGGAGCCATGGTGGAGTATCAGAGTGGTCGAGAGCGCGTGGCTCAAGACGGGACTCTCTGGATAATGATCAGTATTCTGTGAATTCTTGCAATCGAGTCATGAGCTCACATTGAAGGCAGTGATCAGCACCAGATCTAGATATCGATCTTTGACACTGGAATGTGGATATGGAATGTGGAACAAAGTGCGGAACGTCTAGCAGGTGTCAGTAAAATCTTGAAGATGCAAAGACGGGAAAATACCGAATGAGATATATTCCAGCCCAACTTGAGACTGCACGTAATTGAGGAGGTTGGAGGAGGCTGGGGATTGTGTTTACTGGCTTGTTGTCCCGGGCAACCCGCTTACATCATCCCCCCACATCGGCCCGCTCGATCTATAAAAGCGTCGATCATATTGATTCACTTTAATTTGATGTGTAGCGGTATGCTTTCATTTCGATTATATATCAATCATCACAAATAACAAATCATGGAGGGCCACCCGCTCGAAATAAGCCTCTGGAAAAAGCCATCCCTGATCGAATCCTGCGATCGCACCCAGACAGCTAGCGGGGTATCAAAACCAATTCAGTAAAAGGCAGTGTAAGATCAAAGACAATGCTAATGAGAAAGCCAGCGCAAACTTGCACAAATAAACCGAATCAATAGAAACAGAGTCCCAAATAAAACTACGAAGCCCAGACAAGCGCAGCCAGATACAATCAGAAAACACGAAATATAGAACGTGGATATGGCCAAAGAAAAAGATGACCTGGTGTTGAGACATGACAAGTAAACAGATATGGGTATAATCTCTCTCCGCCACTCGGAGTCGCGAACAAAGTAAGGAGAAAGACACAGGCCCAATGAGAAGAAAGGCTATACACGAACGCTGACAAAAAGGAGACATCAGAAAGTGAAGCACATCAGACTTGTCATCGCAGGTCATCAGAATCGTACAATCATATCGCCATAACGGAGACACATCATCAAGTCGTTCGTGCCCAACGTTTTGCCCAAACACACGCAGACACACGCAAAAATAGACAGCAGTTGCAAATGAAATCACACACAAGTCCTCCCAGTTTGGCGAGGCCGCCTCGCAGCTCTGGACCGCTCGAGAAGGAATCCAGCCTGCTGCCTAGCAGCCTCGCTGTAGGTAATTACCCTTGATTTTTTGTTTGTCCAACCGCAGCACCCGAACCCGAAGAAACGCAAACATATGCAAAGCAATGGAACTTTTGACAAACTAAACAGGCCGGCCCACTCAACCAATGGCTATGCAGGCACATACAAGACGGAATCATAACAAAAATGGAATCCAGCCATAAGGAAGACGTGAAAAGCAACTTGAATAAATCCACCAGATGGGACCCGGATCAATGATAGCGAGTACTTCCGTAGGTAGACTGGCTAGAACGGCGAAGTGCACGCTCCGAACGGGTGTCTCCTCGAGATCGTCGTGATTCTTCCGGGTCCCGGCGGCTGGAGCCGCCCGTATAGTCAGAGTTAGATCCAGTCAAATACTGCTTGGGTCGGGGCCCACCAGCGATGTTCAATCGCACGGCGTTGCCCGCCTCCCCAGCACGAATGTTGATGGACTGCCCTGCAATCGTTTCGTGGTTAAATTGCATCTTCACTCCATTCACCATGAGGGTCATGTTCTTGTCTTCTTCTGGCCTTGAGCCTGTGCCGCTGCCACGGCTGCTATTGGACCGGCTCTTCTGGCTGCCACTCTCACTCCCCGGGCGATTAGTGGTTGCCTTGGCGGGAGCGGGGAGCATGGCCTCTGCGGAGAGAGGCACGTTGGCAGTTGAGTTTCTGCCGGACCGTGCTGCCTGGTAGTTCTCGACTTCACGCTCACGATCTTCCAGAATGTCACCGGCATTGCTCGACGGTTCATCGTAGTAGTACGTGGTTGGCTGCCGCCGCCGAGAGCTTGCCACAGCCACCTGGGCGCCACGTCGATCGTCTTGGTAGGACGTAGACCGTCTGTGGCTGCTCCGTAGGCTGTGAGTTCTCTCTGGCAGGGCAGTCTCCCTTGACATTCGACGATGGGACCGATCCGTCACCACTGGCAACTCCGCTGCAAGATCCGACATGTCCAGTCTGTCCATGCTTCGATCCATGCCACGGTCCATGCCTCTGGACGGGCGACGTTGCGAGGGCACAGCAGTGCTGGTTTGGGCCTTGCGGGGCTCAGGTCGTTTCTGCTGATGAATCTGCGGGGCGGACTTGGGCTTCGGCCTGGGCATTGGAGGTGGTGGTGGGGGTGGCATGCGGTAGAAGTCCTCATCCGGGTCCTGGCTGTGCGCTGCTGAGGCACGGCCATAGGCCTCTCGTGAAGTATAACGCTCCAAGGGACGCTCCAAGGGGTCACTGTCATCGTACCAGGGCGAGTAGGCGCCTGAGTCCATGGCCGGGGGCGGGTGTCCATAGATCGACGAAGATCGACGGGGACGGGACTCACGTGGACGGGGCTCCCGGTGCCGGGACTCAGATCGCTCTCGTGGATATTCCGAGGGAGCAGCATACTCCGATGGAGTATAGTAGGAGCCTCCGTATGGAGAGGATGAGTATTGGTTGTGCATGTAGGCCGAGCCAGATGGTGGAGGGCCATGGTAATCGTAGCCGTGGATGGGCGCCTGGCTGTAGATAGGTGATGCCATTCCCGACCCCATCCCTGGTGGCATTCCGTGGAAACTCATAGGTCGACCGTTGGAATGGTAGGTGTGGTACGTGTGAGAGCGACTGGGTCGACTCGGATGGTTGACGTGAATATTCTCAATGACGCCGGCGGGGTATCGGGCACTCTGTGGGGACGGTGCGTAGTCTGGGACCGGAGGACGCTGTGGGATATAGAAGGGAGCTTCGACTGGACGGTGGTCGGACTGATGGTAATGAGCCGGAGGAGCGTCGTAGTATGGGTCGTTATAATAGCGGGCATGAGAAGCTTCATGTCGACGAGACTTGGACGACGACCTTGGCGCGTGAGCATGATGGGCGCCCGAATAGGCACCAACCATTGTCTCGTCGCGCGTCGGTCTGACTCGTTCCTCCTTGCGTTCTCTGCGGGTGGACGACTTCCTGGCGAGGTCGCCCCGTTTGGACTCCAATTTAAGAGGGGGACTTTGTCCGCCCGATGGGCCGGATTGGGTGCTGTTGACGGTGGCAGCGGTGCGACTAGAATAACCTGAGTCACTTGCGCCGTCGATCAGCGGCTCTGGGAATAGATCCGACCTGGCTATTTTGGCAGCAGAGTTGGCTGTAGCATTGGCAGTCATGCGAGTATTAGGTCGAGTGGCATGGGATTCTTCGTCATAATCTTCGACGAAGGCCGGCCGGGCCTTAGTGGCCATAATGTGGGCTGCGGGTTTCCTAAGGGAAAAAAAAAGAAAACAGGGTTAGTCCCGTTTCCACGACGTGTGTGGCTCCCTTGATGTTCAACGTACAGCAAGCCACTGCTGCCCACTTTGACGATGAGTCAGAATGCAGTCTTTTTTCCCCTCAACCCCGATTGACGGAGTTCCTTTCTTCCCCCAAGACCAAGTAAGCGGACCTGCCGATCGCAGCGGGCGATGGCAGGCGACGGAGTCTGTCAGCGAGCGGAGGAAGCGTAGTACTTTCCAGAACGCAATGTCTCCATCGAAAGAGGTGGGATGTTAGGCGACAGTTGGCAAACCGATCGGGCAAGCGTTGGGTCGTGGGGCATAGAAGAAAGAAAAAAGGAAAAGAAGGCAAAAAACGACAAAAGGACCTCTCTGGCAGACGATGAGTGGTGGAGCAGCTGCAGGAGTGAGGTTGGGTTGAGAATTTTGGGATGCTCTGCCTGACGGTCTTAGAACTCAGTGGGGAGAGTGGAGTCGATGGGCAGCGATAAAAGTGAGGGGTGATAACACCAGTAGAGAAGAGAACAGAGGACACGAGAAGAAGGGAGAGGAAGGGAAGAGAGAGAAAGACAGAGAGATAGAGAGATAGAAGACAGAGAGGGAAGAGAGCGGCAGAAAACAAAAAAATAATAGTTCAAAGCCAAAAAGAGAGAGGTTTCACGAAGAGGCTCTCGGGTGCCCAACTGAAAAAAAAAAAAAGAAAGTGGGGAGTCAAAGACTTTATTTCTTATTTATTTCGTACTTACACTGTACTCAGTACTATACACACACTACACACATTAGAATGTATACTATATATACTTCTCTGTTTACTTTTTTACTTCTTTTTAACCTCGGGACCCGCTAGGATCCCTGGTTCTCGACAATGTTTCCATGGTTGCCAGTTCTTTATATTCGTTCCTTCCTTTTTCCCCGTGACGTCTTCCGTTCCATCCCTATTTTCTCCTAACATCCCTACTAACGCCCAATGTCGGCCCAATGATCGCCTCCCTATACAAGAGTCTGTTATTTTCCACCCCCGACCATTGCTTTCTGTTCTATGTTTTCTTTCTTTTCTTTCCCAGTTCTCAGTACTAGTACAATGTCAATGTATTCGGTACACGGGAAAAAGTCGGTGGGGATGGATCCCTGCCACCCACGCCGTAAGTACAACGAGGCCTAGCAGAATTGCCACTGGAGTGGAGTGTGAGTCAGTATGTAATTCCCACTCCCATGGACTTCAAACGGCAGAACGGAGAAGAGGGACTGAGCACTGCATGGCATTCGTTGTCGTCAGGGTCGTCGCACATGTGGCAGGTTATCTTTGGATGTTGTGTTTTCTCCGCCTGCATTCTCATTCGTGAGTCATACAGAAGGACTACTGTATGTGCATTATGGCCAAGTCCTACGTCCTGATCACTGGTACTGGTACCGGTATTCAAGTACTTCCGAGAGAACGGATCATGCTACAAGATAGCCGGAGCCTTTTTTCGGGAACGAACAAAAATGGCTAGCTCGGTATGACATGCAGCACAGACGGTCTATCATTGCCGAGTTGGTGGATTCCTTCATATCCCTTGCGTCGTTCGACCCAAGGTTCCATGAACCATCCCGCACGTGTGGAAGAGATGTAGACGTGACAATGCAATTCCAAGATTCTACCATGCCGTTGACCCCTCAAATACCATTTACCTAGGGTAAACCCGGGGTGAATTGCTACAAGGGCGGGCATGACGCCAAATCTAGTGGAGGCTCAAAATACTGGAAAAGAGCTCCGCTCCAAATATATCCCGAGATCCCCATGCGGCTCCAGAACTAGACCCCCGTTTTTCCCCAGTACATTTGACACATTTGACGAGGACGATTGTAAGCGGTCTTAGCATCGGGGCCGAAGTACCAGGAACATGCCGTGCGTGCCGGGGCATATCTAAATTCGAATCGCAAGGCAGCTTCAGCTAATAAGCTTTGGTCGCATATCAATAATCACGGTCCTCGTGATAACAAGAGCCATCGTTATTGATCGATTGCTTCTCCCCCTCCCTCGGAACGAAAAAAGTAGGTCAAGGAGCCCCCTTGCCTCGTGGTTCTGCAAGATGGCATCAGCTCTTCGAGGTCAAGACCTTCACCGCTAGTTCAACAATGCTGATAACTGCCACGGCAGTGGAAGATGAGGGGAAGCACGGCTGGAACTACCTCTACTTAGGTTCTAGATACTTTTTAGGGCTTTTAGTGTTGCAGCGGGAAGGGAGGTCGTCGAAGAGGGAAAGAAGTTCTGGGTACATGACTTGCATGTCTGTAGATCGATACTCAGATCGCCCCATAACAGGGCCAGACTAGTCGAGACTAGCCGGCTTGTACGTTCTGATACTTCTTCTTTCAAGTGCTGTCTGCTCAGATTGGCCCTGGCACGCAATCGGCGATTAGGATCATCTGATGTGGTACGAAGCCCGAAATCCTGCGAGCCAATCACTCCCGGTGATACGCATGAATGTTAATATACTGTTGAGACGCTACAGCTTTATAAGCATCTTGCTGCGTTTGGAATTGTTGTGCCTCAGATGGGGGCGTAAGTGGCTGCCTGGATGAAGTCCCCGATGGAGAGTTGCAATTGTTCAACAAGAAGTTAATTCACATAATGATAGTGATTAGAAACGGCCAAGTGCTGTTCTTCTATCTTAATATGTATCTAGAAAGTATATACTATTACAAACCCACACCGGGGAGAAATTCCCGGTTATATGCTGACACCTCAGTATCTGCGCAGATACAGAGCAATCCATCCAAACAGCCGATAGACAGAAATGATGCCAATCAGAATCCCAACCCATTTAACTGTCCGATCAGTGGCATATCCATACTGTTCCAGCACCGCATTCCCCCGGATCAAACACTGATCCGCCAAATCAGTGGTGTACATACACTGACACTGACTACCACAAGAGTAAGTCCTCTCGGAAAACTCATTGACCATCATGCCCTGGAAAACGTATGCCTGAGAATTGAAAAGTCAGTCTGACAAGAAATAAAGTTCTGATAGTGCGCTGGCCTACCTGATAATCGATGTAGTGGAACACATATTTCCAGAACGGATTGAGAATCGTCGGCGTGACCAGAAACCCTCCGACGCTCATCCATAGACCATTTGCAAACGCTACCAGCGCCAAAGCGATCACGAAGTTCGGGAATATGGCTGTCACGAAGACGACTAGGGACTCTGCTGCCACGAGGTCGAGGAATATCCACATCACCCAGGTGAAGAAGGCTTCCCCCGTGGGTCGGAAGTTGGAGAGCCAGTATGAAATAATTGAGAATAGGACTGATATAATAACTGTGATTTGGTTAGAGGGGTTTATGTGGCAGGGTGGACTAGGACATACACAGGAAGGGCAGGCCTATGAGAAAGTTTGAGACCATAAAGGGTGTTGCACCGTACAGACCGTTGGCTCGTTCTTTTGCAAACGTTGCTCGGTCTTCCAAGAAGGCTGGCACGTATGCTACGGCCATGAAGGACATGAATGCGGAGCCAAAGAACTGCATGTTGTCAGTGAGTGGTTATCAAACATGATGATATTACTCACAATAGCATTGATAAACGGCTGAATATACTCCTGCGACGGGTGAAGACGTAGCCACACCGTGCCCATCATAATAGCCAAGCCTGTGTCACATTAGCCTTGCATGCTTTCAACACGGCATAATGATCCTCACCAAGATACATCACGATTCGAATCCCATAAGCAACGACATCGCGATAAGACTTGATAAACGAACGATGAAGCAGAGCCGAAGTGATTAGCAGCGGTCCAGGGCGAGCCATGTCATCAATCAGTGCGTCTTCACCATCCTTGTCCACCGACTGGGCTCGGTCTGAAACTCTCCTATTCATTGCCTCGCTCGCTGCTGACTCCGCCCAGGCAACCTGTATGGCTTGAACTCGTTCCTGGGCCAACTCCTTGGAGCTGTTGAAGTCAGCGCTGATAATATCTAACAGGAACTCCGCTGGATTGGTGTTCGTCGGGATTGGATGACCAATGTCATTGAAGTAACTCTCCACAGCAAGGACCGGTCCAAAGTAGCATGATCTTCCGGCTGAAAGGAGAAGGAGCTTATCGAAGAGCTGGAAAGTCGTGGTCGAGGGCTGATGGATACTGGCAATGATGATTATCTACAGTGATTAGTGCCTTCACAAGCTTATGCCTGAGACAACCAGATACTTACATTGTTGGCCCGTGCCAGCTCCTTTGCGTATGACATCACTTCAAAGCTCGCAGTCGAATCCAGCCCACTGGTGGGCTCATCCAGAAACAGAATCTTGGGACAAGTGATAAGCTGACTAGCAACGCTTACACGACGCTTCTGACCACCACTGATACCCTTTCGGATTGGTGTGCCAACTAGCGTGTTCGCCTGGTTCTGTATACCAAATGCGTCCAAAAGTGTCTGGATCCGATCCATGCGTTGGCGTTTCGACACCGAGCTATGTGAGACACAATAATAAGTACCAGGTAGGACTGAGACCATGGAGAAGTAAATCCACGATGACATACCTAGGCAGCGAGAGATCTGCTGCGAACCTCAACGTCTCCTGCACTGTCAAGGATCCGATCAACGCATCTTCCTGCTCAACATATGAAGTCATCCGCTGGAAAGCCTTCGAGTCTACCTGTAAACCGTTGACATAGCTCTTCCCGAGGACCTTGGCTCCAGATGACGCGGCACGCCGAGCCAACACGTTGAGCAGCGTGGTCTTGCCACAGCCCGACGGGCCCATTAAGGCAACGAGCTCCCCTGTACACCAAGCGTCAATATCAAAGCCTTAGGGTAGATAATGGACAAGGATACATACCCTGCTGCACATCACCGGCAATGTCATTGATCAAATCGCGAGACTGCTTCGTCTCACGATCCTTGACCGTCACCGTCAGACCTCGCCATGAGAAGTCGTGCACGGTCTGGTTCACCAGAAAATGGCCGTTGTCATTGCATTCCAGGTCCATCATACCGGCCTCATTTGGTGTGGGATCGACCATGCTGCGTGCCGGTGCAGGGTGTTTGACGGCAGATACGAGGTGATTTGGCTCCAGGCCGTCCCCGCCAGGTTGTCGGGTTTAGCATTTATATAATTCGAGTTCATCGGGGTTCAGCTACAAACACTGCAGTGATTACATATCCCTGTTCAGTGGAGCATGACCATCAATAGTCATTGTTGGTCAGTCCGAGGTCCCCGATTGATCCTGAAGAAAAGTAGGGCTTGGGTGTCCGGCTTACCTAAGATTTTCTGGTCCCCGGTTGGATGGTTGGTACGGTGTTCATTTCGTGGACTTCGGGCTTCAGAAAGCCCTGCTTATTCCATGGCTGAATCCAGAGGGTCTGAGTCAATAAGCCAGCCAACACATATTAACACCGCAGATTATCAACGGCATTGTCTGACGGCGTCTAGGGCCACGTATTTGTCGCCCGGGATTTGCTCCACGTTCTGGCACGACCATTGGAAACTACGAATCTTCGGAAAAAGCAAACAACAATGGAAAGCCGAGGATAATCCTGGTAAGAAAGAAGCATAATGCCATGTTTGCTTGCCCCGCTCTTGGCGCCCAATGCAACTAAAAGGTATAGCTTAAAAGAAACTGAAAGAAAACACCATCCATAAAGTTGATATTGAAATTACATGCTGGGAAAAGTTAGTAAAGGGATTTAATAAAGAAGGGAAGAGACTAACCGCTCAACGGGGTTGAGGCCGAGAATCCGCATGCCGTTGTTCAAAACCTGGCGGGCGGAAGCATACAGCGCCATGCGAGCCTTCTTGACCTCGGGCTCACTGCCGATAACCTTGAGCACATCGTAGCTAGAGCTGAGCATGTGGGTCATGCGGAACAGGTAGCTGAGGACAGTGATGGGCTCGAGAGTCTTAGCAGTGTTCAGGAGAACATCAGGCCACTGGGCCAGAAGACGGACGAGATCAGAAGCATGCTGCTCGGTCAGAAGGTCGAAGTTGGCGTTAACCAGCTCGTCAGCGTCCAACTCAGACTTGCGGGCCATTGAGCAGAGACGAGCGTGAGCGTATTGCAGGTATGGGCCAGTATCACCTTCAAAGGAGGTCATGGCATCCAGGTTGAAGTCATAGCCGTTGATGCTGGAATGCAGTTAGTATATGAGAAGGAAGTTATCAAAATATGAAAGGATTAGATTCCACATACCGCTTGCCGGTCATGTCTTGCACCATGACGGAAGTGATGCCGAGAGTATCGGCAGTCTTCACGGGGTCCTCGACCTGCGAGTACTTGACTTCGTTCTTCTTCATGACTTCGTGCATCTTTTCGCCAACATCCTTGAGAATATCGTCGAGGAACTTGACTGTTCCCTTTCGGGTACTCATTCCGCGGACCATTCCGAAGTTGATGTGCTGGCAACGAGAGGCAAGGTCCTTGTGGCCCATGAGCTCGGTGACCTTGAAAAGCTGAGCGAGATGCAGATCTTGCTGGGCGGCAACAACGTAGATCATCTTGTCAAAGTGGTACTCCTCGTCACGCTCGGTGATAGCACCGATATCACGGGTCAGGTAAAGAGGGGTACCATCCTTGCGAACAATAATAGCCTTGCCCAGCTTCTTTGCGCCATGCTTGGTAAAGTCAACAATGACGGCACCCTCAGACTCCTCAGAAACGCCGGCCTTCTCCATGAGCTTGTAGGCTTGGCTCATGCTCTCACCCTTGATCTGCGATTCACCGGAGTAGACGTCGAAATCAATGTTGAGGCGGGCGTAGGTCTGCTTGTACTTCTCGATACTAAGATCACGGAACTTGCGCCAGAGAGCAAGGGCCTCGGGGTCACCGTCCTCCATGCTCTTGAAGTAGCGACGGGCCTTCTCATCCTCGCTGGCGTCAACAAGCTTGGCGAGTTGTGCCTCCAGTTCAGCAACGTCCTCACTCTTCTCTTTCTTGGTCTTGATCTGCTCCTTCAGCTCCTTGATGGGACCGTCCTGGCCAGCAACGAGACCGTTGACCTTGACGTAGACATCGAATAGGTGGTTGATAGGGTCCTTGGTCAGAGCCTCCTCATTACCGAAATACTTGAAGCCGTTGGCCAACAGACCATACTGCTTACCCCAGTCACCAAGGTAGTTCATCTTGATGACATCCCATCCCATGACAGTGTAGAGGTTTGCAAGGAAACCACCAATGATGGTGCTGCGCAGGTGGCCGGCGTGGAAGGGCTTGGCGATGTTGGGCGACGAGAACTCAATGATGATCTTCTTCTGGCCCTTGGAGGGGTCTGATGGGTCCTTCTGACCCTGGTTGCCGTTCGTGCCATACGCGGCCTTCTCGGACAGGACGCGACCAAGAACGGTCTTAGCCAATGGCTCGGTCTTGCAGAAGAACTGCATGTGAGGACCGGCAACAGAGGGCGGGTGAATGAGATCGGACGCGGGGAATTTTGAGGCGAGCTCCTTGGCCAGCTCCATAGGGTTTTGCTTAATCTGGAGGGAAGCGACCTAGAATCATCCGATACACTGTTAGTTCCAGTCCACGGTGGACATGCGAGACAGCGCTTTCTGGGCACGTACGGGCAATGAAAGGTCACCCTTGTCCAGAGTGCTGGTCCATGCAAGACGAGCATAGATCTTGGCAGCATCAATGCCGGTGGCATTTCCCAATTGCTCCGCAATGTGCTCACGGTAGATATCCATAGGGTTCAAAGTTGGGAAGCATCCGGCGAATTTGGACTTCTGGTCGGTCGATTGGAGGGTAAGAGCCGCCACGGAGGCGGGAAGGGAGGCAGCGGACGCCATTGTGTAAGATCGCGACGTTGCGAGAAATCGAGGTCTTGGGTACGTAGAGGGAGAGCGCAAAGAAAAAAAGGCTGTGAATCGCCGAGCCCCGCTTAGATGACCCATAAAGGAGGGGGAACTTGATCTTTTTTGCCCTTTCTTTTTTTTTTTGCCCGATGAGTCAAGCCGGCGGTGAGTCACGTGGGACGGCATATCTATACTATACACAGATACACACAGGAACACACTGGTCTATCTATATATTTAGGTGAACTAATAAACATAGAATTACTTGATTGGAAATTCTGCGTTGTTCTGAGTCCCAGGTTCCTCACAAGAGACCCAAGAGGGAGAGAGACAAACATTGACTGCACATATACCGTCCGCTCTCTCATTGTTTTTCTTATTTGATCCGTTTTTTCTTATATCTATCTGCCTCTTAACTACACCTTTCCTACTCCCATATTTACCTCCTTCCTTGATCTGAGCAATCAACGTTGACAATTCAGGCCGTTGTATAGAATCCGTGCCGCCAATCACATCGCGGGGCTCTATATCTGACGTCACCAGTATTCCTGATATCTACTCCTTATATATACCTGTTTATTTCTACACATGTCATCAGCTTCTACATAAGCCCAAACCCAGAATTAATATGGGCACCAGTCGTCGCCAATCGTCATTATCCAAGTCTATCCAGTCTGCGTTGACTCGTGAGCCGGACCGATTCAAGAAGACCGCCCTAGGCAAATTGTTGGCCTTCTTCTCCGTGTACCGCATTAAGCTTGTCCGCCATGAGAAGATAGTATTTGAACAACTGCGCCAGGATGTCTGGCAGTTTGACGAAGATGAATACAAGGGAAGCTTTCATACAACAAGTGGGCAACCACCGTTGAAGGCGATGGGTGACTTGGGTTACTCGGGCTCGGTAAGGCACCAAGTATACAGTATACTGACTACCTTTTCTGACCTGGAATCTAGACATTCTTCTCAACTCTCGATGCACAATTCCTTATAAAAAGTCTGCCAAGACATTTCGAGTATTCGTTCTTCGAAGGAGATCTCCTTCAGCCATATTATGAATATATGTCTCAGCATCCAGATTCATTGTTGGTTTGGATCACAGACTATATTATTGCACCTTACGTTACTCTTGGAACGATCTTTGGTTGCACTCCAGCCCGTCATATAATTATGGAAAACGCACTTTGCGGTCAAGATGAAGACCCAGCAGCTGAAAGATGGGAGACCTACGACTTGAAGCCGATTGACTACTTTTACCCCGAGCGTGACCTAGTACCAGAGCCTCTTGTGAGCGAAGGAACCCTCAACAAGCTGGCAGATACTTTCAACGACAAGCTCCGCCTCTGGCGTGCGGACTACGAGAAATTCTGGAAGTCAATCCAGGACGATACCAAATTCCTACAGGACGCCAATGCGGTAGACTACTCGTTGTTCCTAGTGCGGATACCTGCCTCATCAGAGCCCACAGTTCGAGGACGAGCGAGTCCTTGGAGGACAGGACTTTTATCCGCTGATGGACAGTGGAAGTATCGCGCATCTGTGCTCGACTTCTTCTATGCCCGACACAAGTTGCAAGCTCAAGCACTTTCGGGTGTGGTGCAGACATTTAATGTCATTGGTCGACAGGGTCCCATGACAATTACGACCACGCCAAGTGAATATCGTGAGAGTTTCCTGGCTATGATAGCAGGATTGATTGAGGTTCATTGAGCAGGGAAGCTTGGAATCTAGCACGCTACCTCTTACATATTTGATATAATGTTAGTCATATTACTTGTCATTTTGTAAGGCGAAAATTTTCCGTGGCCGTATTGATGTTGACTGTATTTATTACGCCCAGTTGCAAATATCGTTGTGTAGCGTCGCGTATTTCTTCTTTTCTCGCTCACGTTTCTCTCTCCTCCCACCTCTCTTTCGTCCGGACCAAGAAACCGTCTTCGTGAGCTCTCACTCTCTTCAGACTCCTCCCCTGAACCGTTGCTCCTCAAGACTACCGCGTCGTCCGATGAGCTGCATGTCTGTGCTACCCCGCTTGCTAGCTCTACTTAAGATGAATCCATCGTCGACACTGGCCGTTTGGTCTTTACTGATCGAGTGTTGGACCCCAGAGTCCCACGGCTTGGACGTGAGTTTACACAAGTTCTTACGTCCTATAGATATTCCCTCACGATACTCAGCGAGGAGTTCAAGATTTGTGCTTACTACTGAGACATGAAAGATATGCTCCATAGAGAACGCGCGGCTGAGAGGATATTCATATTTTAATATTGCCGGGTATCGGTTATTTAGAGTTCAATTCTATGTATGGTCCTTTTATTGGCGCAGCTCGTGTTCATTAAATTTTAACTTAAATTATAGTCCAAGTTTACATTTCCCCATACTTTGTCTGACCGCGACATGGTACCTGGCAGCCCTCCTATAACCACTCAGGGGTAGGAATACCCGATGCATTGACCGCCCAGAACCCTGACAGACGCAGCAAGAACACAGCAAAGATCTTCAGGGATCAGCTGCCTATTTCTTCCAGGATCGGCCGGAGATACGAGTAGCCCAGTGGTTGGATTAGGGCACTATTGAACAGGTTCCCTACAATGACAGCGATCGGCAAGTGAGATTTTCTGTGTACAGTCCTGTACAAGTAAATGACAAAATAGCGGATATATCGGCTCTCAATGGCCCATCCACGCTATATCAGACAAAATACTAGTGGCGTCGTGAACCAATGGATATAAACTGTAGCATTGCCAGTTTCGCTATGAATTCCCCACTTGATCGGACTAGGCCGCCTGCCTGTTGCCAATTAAGCCTTTTGTTTCTGTCTTGTCCTCATTCCCCACTATATGCTTGTACAAATCGGATTTAGCACGTCCATTGCTGTACATGTAGGTGAACGCGATCCACGGATGGGGGCCTCCACTTGGAGCCTCGGGGCCGACTTTGCGTGGTGGTGTCAATACATATAGGCCATCGTGCGCTGTGCGCTCGAGCGGTGTTCCTTTTTGTTCGAGAATGGCTCTCGTTTCGGTCTTTACCTGTCCTTTTCACTCCTTTTAGCATGGGTCTTCATGAAAGCTTCCCCGCGTACGGTGGTCGCGGCCCCAGCGACTTGCGCTTGGGTATTGCTTTGGGTACAGTTGCGACTGTTTTTATGGTGCTGCGGGTTTATGTTCGTCTCCGTATGAACAAATTTGGAACCACGGCATTGATATGGTCTCTCGTGGCTTGGGTATGGATCTTGATCTATACAAAAGTTGCTCCACTAACAGACAACAGCTATTTACTACTCTCACTCAAATCTTCGGTATTCTTTCTATTCTCCACGGCCTAGGGAACCACATCACCATCGTTCAAGAAGTCGGCGAACTACACAACTTCCTTCTATTCACATGGATCACGGTCTTTTTCTTCAACCTAGCGATTCCGACCGGCAAGGTCGCGGTGGCTGCATTTTTGATTGAGATGAACTCACAGAGCAGTATGTATCATCTAACTATTTCGCTAGCACAGCTAACGCCCTGCGTCATATAGATCCCAAAATCCGCCGCAGTCTCATCGTCGTCGCTGCTTTGAATATTATCGTGAACATCCCCCAAGTCCTCCTGGTCTGGTTTCAATGCAGTCCTCCCAGTGCTCTATGGGATCCCCTCCGCCAGAGTCAATGTGACCACGGCAAGAGTGTATACTATACCTACTTTGTCGGTGCCGTGGCCGCCATCTCGGATATCTACCTCGCCATCATCCCAATCACAATGCTGGTACCCCTACGTATCGACAAGAAGTTAAAATGGGGTCTGAGTTTCCTCATGGGATGCGGTGTATTCGCCGGCGCTGCTGCAATTGTTAGAACATGGGCTGCCAAGTTCATCATGAGCGAAGACTCATCCTGTAAGCCGCAACATCTACCCAAACCAAGCAATCGCTAACATGATAACAGATGGAGTGGGCATACTCTTTCGCTGGGGCGAAGTCGAAGAATGGATCGTCCTCATCACAATGTCAATTCCACCCGTATGGCCACTCTTCCGGCCGTTGACCCATCGCTTCATCAGATCCACAGCGAACCGCAGCCAGCCTCAATACAGGCAAAATGGCTATTATGGCAATTACGGCTCTACAACTCGAGGAAACCAATCAGTTGCGCCGCCGATTGTCACGACTACTATTTCTATTTCTTCTCAGAAGGGCGCTGCGGCGTCAGCTACAACGGCAGGCCCGTCTTCTTCCGCAGACTCGCTTTCGAGATTCGGGGAGGAGCCTGAGACGCCTCATACTATCCTTAGCCATAATGGTGATCCAGAAGGCTGGATGGAGATGTCGCATTTCAAGGAGCAGAATCGGACTTGAAGTGTGTGGTTCTACTGTGCCTTTATGTGTTTATGCCTACACTCTTTATAATTCACTCTAATGACTTTTCTATACAAGGACTTTTGTGCTTGCAACTTTAGTAATACAGCGTAAATGGACAATCAGCACAAGACAGACAAGATTGATTGAGTTCAATCAATATAATCCGCCAATGGAATGTAAACTGTGCAAGGTCAATGTTAAAACCACGCGCAGCCTTGGCAATCATCCTGGATCAAGGGGGTCGAGAACGGGCTGCACATCGCGGGAATCTCAAGATTGAATACTGCATACTGGTTGCGTACTCGGTGCTAAAGTTGCATCTTAGCGAGCTGAAGTTATAGCGGATCCTGCGAACAGGGGTGCGATGTGCCGCGGGAGTGGGACAGCCTCGTGTCCAATAGCAAATTTCCTAGTGTAGATCTAGTGATTCGGAAAATTGTGGGACAAGCGTGATTGACTGGGATTAATTGTCACGTTCAATGGTCGTCGGTGGCTTTGTGATCTATCAAAATTTTTGGCTTCAAGCCAGTAGATCAGGAACGGAGGACTTCGTTGAATCCCCATTGGTTTATGTGGCCAATTCGGGCTGGATTTCGCATGTTACCATTGATCGTGTATTTCACCTCAATCAATATTGCCGAGTCATGTAGTCACGAGCCTATGTCGATCAGGTTGGCATATGTCAACTTTCCGTCTTCTTTTACCACCCGCTTCCCAAACCCCCCAAAATAGAAGCTATAGCTAGCATCACTCACCGCACCCATGAGGAAAAAGGAATCAGACTGCACTCGGGCTAACCCCACCAGATGCTCTGCAGGGGTATGGAGCAGATAGAAGCTTCCATCCTCAAACCAATCCACCGCAGGGAAGCGCCCAATCGTCAGCCTTTTCTGGCCATCATCGAAGTTGATTCCCTGCAGCGTGCGCACCTTCCAGTCATCAGATTTGACCGGGGAATAAGCTTGCTCTGGCCATCCGGGAGTGAGGCTGCTGGTGAACCTGGTTCCACGATCAGATCGGTGGAGCTGGGGAATAAGGATGCATCACCGTTGTGGTCAAAATGGAAGTGCGACCAGATGATGGCGTTGACCTCGTCCAGGGGTGTCCCATTATCGACTAGGATGTCCGAGATGCCATGCGGCGAATGTATCTTCCAGCCACCACTTGCTGTGCTCGTGCAGCGCTCGGCAAACCTCGGCGCGAGGTTGTGGTAGTCGTCTCGGATGGATAGGTCGCATGGGACGCTGGCCGGACGGGTGCGTGACGAGAAAAGAGTACGAGGGCACTGCTAGACAGTCATAGCCTTGGATCTCTGAGTTATGAACTGCCGAGCTGGGAATTCTAAGCGGGTACCCTGTATGTAGGAGCTGATGGGTAAGGCGGAATGTGTGAAGCAACCTACGAATCGATGAGGGAAACCTCGACGGTGATTGTGGACTGGGGTAGGTCAAGCGATACCATTGTAGATGGTGAACCTCGTTCGTAGTATATCGAGGATTCGGTGAAGGACAATGCTGAGAGATCAATATAAACATCGATCTACCAGTCATAAAAGTACAAACCAGCCAACAGTTCCAGGGCAATTATGGCACGTGCCGTGGCGTGTCCTACATTGCAGTGGTCTTCTATCAGATCAAGAATCAAGGCGAATTGGAATAGACTCTGATAATTTGTACAGTCAATAACAGTGGGAAAATAGATATTAGAACCGAAATCAAGATTAATAAATCAGACATCAAGGATCCGAAAGACATCTTTTATCTCCCCAGCTGGGGTTCTATAGACACCTCTAACCATTCCAGACAGATATACACCAGATAAACTGCTCTGCAGCAGCTCACCAATCCTGTATTTCAATAACTCACACAGAAAGCATGCACGGCTCGAAAGTAACAACTTTTGTTGATCCGGGACCCTAGAAGCAGAAGACCTGGTCCTCGAGCTTGCTGACAGGCCGGGCCTTGGTGTATCCAAGAGCCTCGGTGGACTTCTTCATGGCGCTGACCATGGGGGGAGGACCACAGAGGAGAATCTTGACATCGGCAGCGGGGGCGGGGAGGCGCTCCTAAAGTCTAATTAGTACGGTCACAGCCACACAGCCAGGACGCACAACATACCTTGATCATGTCGGGGGTGACGAAGCCGACACCGCCGGTCCAGCCCTCGGGAGGGTTGTTGAGGACGTAGTAGACGCGGAATCCCTCGTCCTCCTTGGCCAGCTTCTCAAGCTTCTCCTTGAGCAGGATGTCGTCCGGGTTGACGTTGGCGAAGATGAGGTCGACCTTGGTGGTGTCGTTTCCACCGTTGCGGGGACGGTTGCGGATGATGGCCTCGATGACCTGGAGCATGGGGGTAATACCAGTGCCTCCGGCGATCATACCAATGTGGCGGCACATGTTGGGGGTGTAGACCATGGCGCCCTTGGGACCGCGGACCTTCATGGTGTCGCCGACCTTGAGACCGGTCAAGTACTTGGAGATGTTACCCTGGGGGTAGGCCTTGACCAGCAGGTCGAAGTAGCCAGCCTCGTTGTCGGAAGAGATGGGGGTGTAGGAGCGGACCACCTCCTTGGGTTGGCCGGCGATGGTTGCGGCGAGAGAGATGTGCTGGCCGATGGGGAGACCAAGGATATCGGTGGGACGCGGCAGGGCGAAACGGTAGATGGCGACATTGTGGGAGATCTCGTTCTTCTCCTTGAGAACAAAGTTCTGGAACTCGGTGGGATTCAGGACCTTCCGGGGTGCCGCTACACGGTATTAGCTCAATTCCTCGGTAATTAGCCGACAGTTGACAAACAAGTTCTGAGGGCCAGGAATGCAGCGAGAACACCCGCGACAGCGACAGCATAAGAGACGAATTCGGGCTTAATGGCGTAAACACCTGCGACAAGCAGGACGGAGGGCGCAAGGGCCGTTCCGATAGTGGCGAGACTAAGATAATCAGCCGAGATCAGAACAGAACCGGAACCGGAACGGAACAGGAACAGGGCAATTTACCTCATGGTGACACTGGAGAGAAGGTTGAGGGTAAAGAGAGAAGAGAAGAGAAGGAAGTCAAGAAAGTCAAGAGAGCGGAGAGAAGTGACGGGCGGAACCCCAACGGATTTTGATACCCTTTCGAGTTACCCCGCGGGATATTTACTTCTCTTTTGTTTATTCTAATCTTTCTATCTATTCTGCAAAGTACAGTATTGTTATGGCTGTAGCTAATATGACGCCTGCTTTCAATCTCACTGACCTCGACCACCAACTCCTGGCCATGACCGATGAGGAGTTTGTATACCACGACTGGGAAGACCTCAAGGACATCATCGGTATGTCTCTCTCCCTCTCCAAATTGGGCTCCCCTCACGCACAACAGCCCGGAATGATCTCGGCGCCTTCAGGCGGAAGCCTTCCGATCTGCGCCGATATTTAGCGTGGAGCGCAGACACCAAAGCCCAATATGGGTCGATCATGAACTACATTTGCCAACGGCGACTGCAGTGGCAAATGCCGCTAGATAGTGCCGGCTCTGCGGCTATTCAACGTCCTGTGGCTGCGTTCAAGAACCCGCGTCCCTTTGCCGATCCCGAGGACTACAAGATTCTCCGCAATGACTGGCCGTATGGGTTGACGCCCGGCATTTCGCATCTGGTTGTTTGGTTGCGTACACCGATTGCGGTCAAATCTGAGGAGGGCCATTTGACGGATGAATCAAGGTTGTTGATCGACACGTTTGTTCAACAGACTTTCGTGGATCGATTGGCTAAGGATCCGAGAATTACCTCGGATGCTGCTTCACATGTCTTGTGGTTTAAGAACTGGGTTGGCCTGCAGAGTGTGAGGGCTTTGGAACATGTTCACATTCTTGTT
The DNA here is from genome assembly GCF_028828765.1 of Penicillium canescens. NCBI lineage: Eukaryota > Fungi > Ascomycota > Eurotiomycetes > Eurotiales > Aspergillaceae > Penicillium > Penicillium canescens. The sequence goes on from NW_026703966.1 coordinate 5,594,989, forward strand.
CGTGATGTGCCCGAGGATATCTTGTTCGAATGGTCGGGCGAGGCTTGATTCCCCGGGTTTCTGCCTTGTTGATCAGGCTTGCATCAGCGTATCATAGACTACACGCATTTCAATTAACTTGGCTTTTAATGATGAAAGACAGCAATTGCTCCGACATGAACTACTCGATCCTACACACTACTTTCGAAAGAATAAAAGGAATCACATAGAAAAAAATCCGGTATCATGCGCCAGCCCATCCACCGAAGCAATGATTACAATATACAGAGCAAAGGAAATTCTCTTCACGACTTCTGCTCCTCTACGAATTTCAGTGCCTCCTCTCGGGAGACCACATCAATCGTACTAGCCTTCTGTCGGAAGCTGACTCCGTAGCACTTCTCCGCGACGTGCAGCATCTCAGGGCGGAAGGTAGTGCAGATGAACTGTCCGTTGGTGGAATCCGAGATCGACTTGAGCATTTGGGCGACAGCGGTTCGGTACTGGGCGTCCAGGTTGGCATCGATCTCGTCGAAGAGGTAGAATGGTGCGGGATCGCAAGCTTGGATGGCGAACACGAGGGCAAGGGCGCAAAGACCTGTAGGATTGTTAGATATGAATCGAGGCTGGGTTAGATGGAAATGCTTACTCTTTTGTCCACCACTCAGCTGCTGGATCCGCTGCTGATCATCATGCTTGCTATTAAAGCTGACACTGATGCCAACCCCGACATAGTTCTCGACACTTTGGCGAGCTTCCTCATCATCGGAGTCGACATCATCTTCTGGTCGCGCGGTGCGGTCCGTCTTGCGCTGGATAATGAGGCGACCACGGCCGGCCGGAACCAGCTTCTCGAAAACGTTGTGGAACTCGCGAGAGACCTGCTTGAATGTTCGCTCAATGGCCTCGTCCTTGCGCTGATCAAGGACGGAAATAAGATCATCGATAGACTTTTGCGAGGCGTCCAGCTCGGACCGACGCGAGGTCAAAGTCTCACGTTGCTTGGTGAAACTGTTGTACTGCTCAAAGGCCTTCTTGTTGACATGAGAATATTTCTTAAGGGCCTCGTTTGTCTTATGGAGTTTTTTCACGACAGTATTGGAGTCGGTGTGTTGGTATTTCGTAAAGGCTTCATCGGGAAGCACACCCAGGGCACGAATGTTGGCTGCGCACTCGGCGCCTTGTTTGGTAAGTGCTGCTTTCTTTTGCATACTCTTCTCCATGCGTCGCTGATGCTTCTCGATGGATCGAGCGAGATCTTCAATCTCACGGCGGGTTTCGGCATTGCGCTGTTGCAGTTCAACAATACGAGCATTGCCTTCCTCAATAGAGGTGTCCACCTGCTTGAGGCGCGTGTTGAGCTTCTCCAACGCCTGACCAAGGCGCTTCACTTCACGTTGTACCTCCTTCAGATTACCCTGAACTTCCTCGTCGGCAATTTCAACATCTCTGTTGAGTAGTTGGTCGAGGCGAGGGTTGAGGTTCTCCCGGAGTTCAACTTCAAGCACCGACTTCCGTGCCTCAAGCTCACTGCGCTGGCTAGACAGTTCCTGGTATTGACGGCGGAGATCCTGCACCGTGCTGCTCAGAGCCTCAAGTCGAGCTTCTTCCTCACTGGTGAGGGCTTTCTGGAACGGCGACGACAATTCCGCCTCGAAAGCGCTCACCTGATCGTTCAAAGCCGCCAGGTTGGATTCCACATTCCGAAGGGCGCGGCGCTTGGCGTCGAGGGTATCATTCTTGTTCTGAAGTTGGTCACGCTTGCCCCGCAACTCTTGTCGCAGTGGTCCACTCCGGTTCTGGACATTGTGTCTCTCCTGCTCAAGCTTCTGCAATTCACCAACCGCCTTGGTGATCAACTGGTCAAGCTTCTCCAGCTCCTTCCGGATCTCAGTGCCGCGGTTCCTCTTTGTTTCATACTCATCTCGCCACTTCCCTAAACCCTTGACTGCGTCTAGGCGGGACTGGCGTGAATCGTGGTATCCACCAGTCAGAGCACCGCGCTTGTCGGATCGATCACCCTCTGGGGTAATGGCGTTGACACCATGGCTTCGAGCGTACTGTGACGCAACTTGCAAGTTGGGGCAAATAATTGTCTTGCCAAACACGTGCTGGAAGGCTCTCTCATATGCAGGGTCATACTCTAATTTTTCAATCATGGGGATTGTGTCGCTAGCGCGAGGCATGTTCAAGGGCCTTGAGCGAAGTCGGTTCAGAGGCATAAATGTCACACGGCCAGCCTTCTCCTTTTGTAGAATCTCAAGGACTTTTGTGGCGGTTTCATCGGTGTCAACGACGTAGTGGAACAGGCTCTGTCCTGCAGTGACTTCGACGGCGGTTCGGTATCTATCGTTGACATCGAAAAGTTCTGCCAGGGTACCGTAAACGCCTTCGAGGTTATACTGGCGCTTAATTCGTCGCACCGCTGCTGTTCCACGGCTGGTGTTATTATCCATCATTGACGAGAGGTTACGCTCAGCACGGTCAACCTCCTGCGATGCGTTTGAAAGGACAGAGTCAAGCTTCGCCTCTTCTCTCCATAGCTCCTTTCTCTGGTCCATCAAGCGGTCTCTCTCGTCTTTGGCATCTTGAACTTGTTGGTCAACAGTGTGCATCGTGTCACCCCGTCCATCGATCTGCTGGCGCAGCAGTTCGGTCTCCGGCTCCAGACGAGCAATTTCGGTTTCCAGTTCCTGAATGTCTTCCTTGGTCTGAGACACCACATTCTGGACTGCTTTGATAGAGTTGTTACTCTCCCTGACTTCCATGTTCAGCCACTTGTCGCGCTCGGACTTGTTCTTAAAGCGTGAGTTACGGCCCTGCTTCGCGTACAGACGCTGGCGAGATGTTTCGGCATCTGTCAACTGCGACTTCACTGTGTCTTCTTGATCTTTCAAAGCATTGAAGCGAGGAAGGATTTCCTGGTGTTCAGCTTCGCGCTCCTTGATGGCGTTTTGAACAGAAGTAAGATCAGCGTCGTAACGGGATTTCAGGGCTTGGGCGGCAGCCTGGTTGTCAGAAAGAGACTTGGCCTGCAGTTCGTTCTGTGCCAGGATCTTGGAAGTTTCACGGCGTTCCTCTTCCAGTTGAGCCTTGTCGACCTTCAGAAACTCAATCTGCTGTCGGCATTCGGCGATCTCGGCATCAATCTGAGCCATGGCCTTCTCGCCATCAATGAATTGGTCGCGGTTGTTGTCTGCATCTTCAACGCCATTCTGTCGTCGCTCCTCGATTTCATTGAGGACCTTGCCGATTTCCTGCTGTTCAAGCGAGTAGATAGTGTATTCCAAGCATCGGCGTTCCTTGTCTTTTTCTTGGTAGCTCCGAAGCTCATCCTTTTCTTCTTCGAGTTCGGCAAGTCGCTCGTTGATATAGTCAAGGAGTTCGTCAATCTTGGTCCGTTTGCTGTTGGTTTCGTGCATGATTTTCAAAGACTCCGACCGACGAGCCTCGTAAACCTGTGTACCAGCCACTTCCTTCAACAGGACCAATCGTTCGGAGTCCTTCATGTTTGTCAATGCGGTGACCCGACCTTGGGGGACAATATAGTAAGGGTTAGATCGAGAGAAGCCGGCCGACTCGAGGAGGTTCATGACATCGTTCTTAGTGGCATTCTTGCGGTCGAGTGTGTATTCATCCTTCTTGATACCGATAGTACGGCGGAGGACAAGTTCTGGCTTGCCAGTGGGGAATCGATCATCGGAGTTGTCAAAGATGATCTCGACGTAAGCGGACATCACAGCAGAACCGGAACCTTCCTGCATGGGGTCAGTAAACCACGCATAGGATCAATGGCGAGCTACATACATGCAAGAGAGCCTGACGCTCCTCTCTGCCGAGGTGGGTGTAGGCATCGCTAAGGACGAATCGAATGGCAGCAAAGAAGTTACTTTTGCCAGAACCATTGCGGCCGACGATAACATTGTGTTTGGGGAGAATGGCTCAATGACCGTTTGGTCCTTGTAGCTAAAGATCGTATTTGTCAGAAATAGCTTTTAGAACCCAGTGGTTGTTCATTTGGGCCACCATACCTCTTAAAGCCTTGGATGATGATCTGCTTGACATACATCGTTAGGATACGCGCGACGCGATAATCACCTATAACGCCCGCGGCATAACGCGACTGGCGCGAATGTTAGAGAGTGAAAATGTGCGCCGTGAGTATCAGCGTCACGAATGCCCTGGCAAAGAATAAAGAAAGTCCGAGGTGAATGATGCGTGTGTTGCGACAGACAGGGAGACTACGCGAGGAACGAAATCCGCGCGTCTCGTTGGGCGCGGGGTTCTGCCGGGCGGTCAACCAAATTTGGGCCACAGAAAAAAAAAACCTTGGGGACGGACGAACTCACGTCTCTGCTTTCTCGACATTGAAGATCCAGAATGGCTTCAAACGAGAATACTGGCCAGGCAACTGGCATTGCTGATGGTATTGCGCCATCCCACACCTACGTGCCCAACGAGGGCTATGTGAACCCCGATAATGCAGACTCCGCTGCAGCGGGGCAAGATCTGCCCGATGAGCAGGACGATGACTACGACGAGGACTATGAGGATATTTTCGAGGAGGAATTGGATCGCGAGGACATTCTCTCTTCCGATAACTCCGACCTCACCAAGGCCTACAACCGCCAGCGCAAAATCAACGATCTCGCTGCCGACTCCAATATTCCGAAATGGACCTATCCCAAGACAAACACCCAGAAGCCTACCGTCAACACATCTGCCTCCATCGATGACCAGGTCAAGTCGCTCACTCGCCATGCTGGCAAGATCAAACTCGACGATCAGCAGGCTGGTATCTCAGGCAAGGCTGAGAAGGGCGGAGATAAGGCTGACCGAGCCACCTCGGAACAAGTGTTGGATCCTCGTACACGAATGCTCTTGCTGCAGATGATCAACCGTGGACTTGTCTCGGAGATTCATGGATGTCTGTCTACCGGAAAGGAAGCCAACGTCTACCACGCCATGTCCTTCCCCCAGGAAGACGAGGATGCTACCCCGCTACACCGTGCCATCAAGGTCTACAAGACAAGTATTTTGGTCTTCAAGGACCGTGATAAGTACGTGACTGGCGAGTTCCGTTTCCGTCAGGGATACAACAAGAGCAACAACCGCGCCATGGTCAAACTCTGGGCCGAGAAGGAAATGCGTAACCTGCGCAGAATCTACGCTACCGGTATCCCCTGTCCCGAGCCTATCTACCTCCGTCTCCATGTTCTCGTGATGGGATTCATTGGTAGCTCCAAGGGTCTGGGCGCTCCCCGCCTGAAGGACGTGGATTTCAACATCCCCGAGCCCGAGACTCGCTGGCGCGCACTGTACATGGAATTGTTGGGTTACATGCGTGTTATGTACCAGACTTGTCGTCTAGTCCACGCCGATCTGAGCGAGTATAACATTCTCTACCACAAGGAGCGTCTCTACATCATCGATGTCAGTCAGAGTGTTGAGCACGACCACCCTCGCAGTTTGGAATTCCTGCGCATGGATATCAAGAACGTTAGCGACTTCTTCCGCCGGAAGAATGTTCTCACGCTGCCTGAGCGTACTGTCTTCCAGTTCATCATCTCCCCTGACGGCCCGACTGAGATCGCCGCTGGAAGCGAAGAGATGAATGCTGCCATTGAGAAGCTTCTTATTGCCCGTGAGGAGGGTGACGAAGAGCAGCAGGAGGCCGAGGATGTCGACACTGCGGTCTTCCGTCAACAATACATTCCCCAGACGCTAGAGCAGGTGTACGATGTGGAGCGTGATGCCGAGCGCATCCGTGACGGCCAAGGTGCCGACCTTATCTACGGCGACCTCTTGGCTGGTGGCAAGAAGAAGACCGATGTCGAAGAAGAAGACCTCGCCTCTGATGCCAGTGGTGGTGTTTCTGTCTCAGGATCCGACTCGGAGGATGACGAGAGTGATCCTTTCGCGAAGAAGGCGCCTCGGGGCAAGCGTTTCGAAGACAAAGACTCCAAGCGCGATCACAAGGCAAAGGTCAAGGAGGAGAAACGTGAGCAGCGAGCGAACAAGATGCCCAAGCATATGAAGAAGCGTCTTGTCTCTTCGTCCTCCAGGAAGAAGAAATAAGCGCGCCGCTTCTCTTATCTTTCTTTGCATGTGCACGTTGCGATATTTTACACGTTGTGTGAGTAACCGCTTGGCATGATTTGATGATGAAATGCATATATGGATGGAGCATTGGGCATTTGATACCTTGGTCTACACTAGATAAAAATGGGACAATATATATATCTGCTACGCAAAAATATATTTTATGGCGAACCATGTGCGAGTAGACGATAAGTTACTTAGCCAGAACAAAATTCTTATATATATCACTCACAAGATGAGACGGACAATGACCTATCAGAGCTCTCTTTGGAAGTCATTCCAAACCGATCATCCCTCAATCTCCGGCAAGATCCAGAATACACAGTGCTTACATCTTCGAGGAGTATGCATCTGAAGTATCGATTGGATCGACCAGGGGATTGAGGGGGGAAAAAAGGCAGGTCGGACCTATTGGGTTTTCATCATCTAGGTCATATTTGCAAGTCCAGCTCGCATCGTGATTGTGATATAGTAGCTAAATGTAGCAAGGAGCAAGCCTAATCTCCAATTTCCACCGTAATTACATAATGCGGCGGGCATAGCAGAAGATCCAAATGAAGACGCCGAGGTAAATGATGCATCGCTGTACTGTAATGGGAATAAGGCGGGTATTAGCAGTGTGTGGGATAGATAGATTGGGAGCCGGTGTGGGATCACAAAATTTGGCCATGTAAATTTACGCAACGCTCTTATGCCGCGCCTTGACCCGCGCGTATGCCTGCTCGATTAGGTCTTTCGGCAAGTTGGGGATATGTTCCCCCTCGGCACTGTCATCTGGGAACCCTGATTTGACAGCATCGGTCAACTCGTAAGCACTGGATTGCTCAGGGATATCTCCTGGAGCAGGGTTACCGTCGAGGTGACCACCTGACAGACGGAGGAATTGCACCTGCATGGGCGCTAGGCCAACACCAGGCCAGATGTCCGAGGGAAGGAAATCACCCTGGTCGACGCGAAAAGCATCCCGAGCGGCAGCGTCTTCGTCGTGGAGTTGGTCCAGCTTGTGCCGGGTGTCTCGGAGGACCTTTTCCACCCTTTGACGGACGTGCTTTCGACGAGCTACCTCGAGCATAAGGCTATCATAGGCGTTGAGGAAGCCATCATAGAGGGAGTGTAGGTCAGAGAGTTCTGCAAGACCCGTGTTAATACGGTCGTTTTCCTCGTGCCATACTCTTGTGAAATTGTGTGCCTGGGAGATGTAACGAGGTAGACGAGAGGAGGCCAGGGAAGATAGATGGGTGTTCACTTCAACGGTTGCTTTGGAAATAGTCAAGAGCACATCTCGCTGTGCTTGTACTTGCTCAAAGATGGATTCCATCTCGGTGATGCGATCTTGGATTTCCATTACCACATCATCTGCCTCAGGGGCATCCTTGATAATAACAGCGACCATTTCCTGGTATTCAGCGTCTGTCATTGGATCCGGGGGTGCGTTCAAATTGGCATTGATTTCCGCCCCAATATTAGGCATCCCGTCGGTGCCGCGGTCCACACCCGAGGGCATGTCCCCCGTGATAGATCGCGCGACTGCTCCTCCACCATCTGTATGTTTCACCGCGGTGACGCAGAGGTCAAAGTGGCGAACCAGGGATTCCAGCAGGCCGGCCATTTCTTGGGCGTTGGCCTCCAATGATTGGATCTGACCAGGCATCGACGATAAGGTGAGCAGGCCGGAATCCGAGGCAGAGGATGTCGATGACGAGATTGAGACACGGGATGAGGCGAATTTCGTGGCTGTGTGGTAATGTCGAAGTGACTGCCTGGTGGCTTGAAGCTCGTCATCAAACTCCCGATTGGATGTGTCCAATTCAGCTCGTGCTGTGTTAGTGCGGTCTATTGAGTCTTTCAAGGACGCATGCAGCTCTGCCACTCCTCGCTCATCCACGAAGTCGTGGAGGGTCTTCTGAACTTCATCCCCGGGCCTGAATGAAGGGTGAACAATTGTCCCACGGAGTAGATCCAGGGTATCTTTGAGGCGAGCATCAGCAGCGTCAAGGTTTCTCAAGGCAGCCGAGAACTCATCACGACCTCGGTATGAGATTTCCTCCACCTCGGTACGAACGTCGTATAGCAACCGCAGCTGATTATTGAGACCTCGGCGTAGAAACCCTGTCCGGGAGCAGACAATGACGCTCTCCTCCAAAGCCGAATGGGATGCAGTCACGATTTCGTTCGCCCGCCACACATGGTTTATCGAGGAAAGCGACCGCTTGGCTCCCAGTAGATAAGAGATCAGGTTGTCGACCTGAGGTATGGACTTTTCCTCGTCGGGAGGAGGAATCGATGATGCGGATGACTCGGATGACGACATTTTGGCAACCAGTGAAGGCGATGGGGTGAGACCAGGGTGAGACCAGGGTGAGCAGACACGGCTCTCAATGCCAGAAAGCCTTTGGTCGAAGGAGGCTACGAAAAGGAGGGATTCGGGATTCTACTATCAGTTGGAAGCCTAGATCACTTGCACTTGTTGACCATATGAATCCAAGCTGATACGGAGGCGGAAATGAAGGACGGAGCCCCGGATGCAGGGATGCACACCAATAAGCTCTTCTCCACTAAACAAAGCTGGGAAGAGAAAGGCGTCTCACCCAGTGGGTCTGCGGCTAGACTCGAGGATGTCTTCTCCACTGTAGGATCACTGTAGCTTCAGCCCGAGATTAGCGGTGTGATCCCGTCTGAGACCCCAGCCTGATACATCGGGCGCGAATCATAAGTAGAAGAGAAGTGAAGACTGGGGGAAGTGTTGATGTGCGAGATGGCGGAGATGTCGCAATCCGGGTCACGTGGCACACCGCCCTGATCACGAATTCGCCTTCCGTCACGCAATTCCCTCTTAGTTGTGGCCGAGCTAACCAAATCCGAACTATTGCGACTATTGCAACTCGACGATTGTGCAATCGCCCGTTTGTTTAAAGTCTCCGGCGATCCCGGTTGCTTCTGCAACTACTTCTGCAACTCCGTTCTGTGTCGATCATATACCTTCCCTTTCCTCAGGGTACTCATATCCGCCCGAGTATATAATCCCCGACTTTCCTGGGATATCGGACGGAGTATTGTCCTGAGAGTGACATCCTCGCTATCATCTCTGATCAGTGTTGCACTTGGGAACAATCTCCGAGCGCCGACACGTACAAGCCACCTGGTCCTTATCGCTGTACACAATAGGTGGAACCGTCACCTTCACTCAAAACGGTTCTCCTCCCCCTCAACCTCGCAACCGATCTACAACTATGTCCGACACTCAGGAAAATCGCTTTGCACAGCAAACCCTGACCCCTGCCGCCACCGTGGGCCCAAGTGCAAATGCCGATTCCAACCGCTCTCCGCCCCGCAAAGGCTCCGACACACAGACATTGGAGGAACGGGCAAGGCAGAATGTTGCGTCTTTCCTGACAAAGTACCAACCGAGGCAATATGCGCCTTTGCGCTCCCAGATCAATACTGCTGCTGAGCATCGCCCGGTGAACGCTAGTTACTGCTACCGTCACCAACCAGATTCGAAATGTAGACGTCAGGCGGATGAGCAGTCAATGACCCGGCTGCAAAGCGACCTGGACACACTTCCTCAAAGTGATCAGCAGGGCATCGCCCATGTTTGGTCCTTGTTTTCCGCTGCTCCAGCCAAGCAGCGCACTCTCATGCTCCAGGGAATCCTGGCCCAGTGCTGCTTCCCTCAACTCTCTTACATCTCTGCCAGCGTCCGCGAACTGATCCGAATCGATTTTCTTGCCGCCCTTCCACCAGAGTTGTCTTTCAAAATCCTTCGTTACCTCGATACCGCGTCCCTTTGCCGAGCAGCTCAAGTGTCTCATCGCTGGAGAGCCCTTGCTGATGACGATGTGGTCTGGCATAGGATGTGTGAGCAACATATTCGCCGCAAGTGTAACAAGTGTGGCTGGGGTCTTCCTCTTTTGGATCGTAAACGCTTGCGCGAGGCAAAGCGTGAGATCGAGCTCCGTGCTACCAATTGGGGACACAACCAGCCTGCCGGAGGATCCACCGAGAACACGATCAACGAGTCTTGCTCGACGGTCGAGGCTCCTGTCGGTGGAAAGCGCAAGATTGACTCTGACGACCAAAGTACTGCACTGACAAAACGCCACTGTGCATCCCCCGCGCAAGCTCTTGAAGAGGACGAGAGTTATTTCAAGACTCGGTACCGTCCGTGGAAGGATGTCTACCGTGATCGCTTCGTGGTTGGCATGAACTGGAAACACAAGCGTTGCTCTGTTAAAGTGTTCAAGGGTCACCGAGACAGTGTCATGTGCCTTCAATTCGAGGACAACATTTTGATGACTGGATCCTACGATGCCACCATCAAGATTTGGGACACAGATACCGGCGAAGAATTGCGAACGCTCCGAGGCCACACTGCTGGGGTGCGTTGTCTCCAGTTTGACGACACGAAGCTGATCACCGGGAGCTTGGATCGCAGCATCAGAGTGTGGAACTGGCGTACGGGTGAATGTATCTCCAAGTACAATGGTCACACTGAAGCGGTCATTGCCCTCCACTTTGATTGCACTCTTCTGGCTTCTGCCTCCGTCGACCGCACAGTTAAGATCTGGAATTTCAAGGACAAGTCCACTTTTGTGCTTCCTCACCCAGAGGGAGTTAATGCTGTTAAGATCGACACTCCTTCGCGTACAGTTTTGACTGCCTGTGATGACGGTGCAGCTCGCCTATGGGATTTGGATACCAAGACTTGCATCCGACTGTTCCACAACCACATCGGAGCCGTCCAGCAAGTTATCGCATTGCCACGCGAAATTGAGCTAGAAAGCCATCTCGCCGATTGTGAGAACGATCACGTCAGCACATCCTCCCAAAATGGCGATGCTGTCAATATCCTCTCTCCCATTTTAGAGGCCAAGTCCCTCTCTATCCAACCTTCGTCTTTCGGTTCTTCCTTCGACCAAGAAGAAAGCCGCCTGGAGCCCCCGCGCTACATCATCACAAGCGGTGTAGATGCCACTATTCGCTTGTGGGAAACCAGCACCGGAAGATGCCTTCGTACCTTCTTTGGCCACCTGGAGGGTATCTGGGCTCTCTCTGCTGATACCCTGCGGATTGCATCTGGCGGCATGGATCGCATGGTGAAGATCTGGGATCCCCGTGTCCCCACCTGTCAGGATACCTTCGAAGGACATAGCGCTGCTGTGAATTGCATTGGACTCAGTGATAGCCGGTTTATCACCGGTGGCGACGACTACCAAGTCCGCATGTACGATTTCCGGGCTTCGTGAAGTCCTTTTTTTCCTCCTCTGTTTTGTTAGCTACATTTTTCTGGGATGGAACCGGGATGTTCAAAGTGTGCAATACTCGCGTTCTTTCCTTGTTACTTTTGCATTTCTGATTGATGGATGGGATACCCTGGCGCATTCACTAACGGTGGTTTTGCTGGCAAGGAGGTTGGACGTCACAGCTTACTTCTGACTGCATTATAGGCGCTATTGGGGTTGCTTTTTTCTTGCAGATTCTACCAGACTGACTGGTTTCATGCTAATACTATGTCTTCCTTGTTTCAAAAGGCCATAATCAACTTTTTATCAAAAGCATCGCATCTTCCATTGTATAGAGCACTCAGGCTAGAGTTAGATAACTCCTAAATGGGAAATGATCGACCAATCTGCCTCAGTGACGTAGTGGCCTCTCACGTCGGATCTCCCATGCAAGGGTCCAGGGGCTTCAATCCTCTCTGGAATTAGCATGCCAACCATTCCCGTCGATATTAAGGAATACTCAGGGGATTTTGCGCCCTCACGTCCTTGTCTCGGTCCGATGTTGCCTGTGCTGCATTTGCGTTCGCCTGGGGTTGGGTTATCCACATTATCACGAACATGATACTATCAAATTTACGCCGTGTCAGGCGTTGGATGGTGAGCCACGCGCCTCCAATATAATACTATACAGCAAGCGCTAATCGATCTTATAGCTGGGTACCGTCAGTTCAGCATGGCATGAAGAGACGTACGGTCTGCTCGGTCAAGGGAAAGGGAAGACCGCGAACTATCACTCTTGCCATAGGAAAGGGATGTGCATAATTGTCCTTTCGGCAATTTCAATCACAACCATGTTTTTGTTCTTCAGTCCTCCAATACTGGCTACTCCCGATGAAGGACTTTGTCCCCATCCTGTTTTGCAACTTACGAGGAATGCCCAAAACGCATTCGATACAACTGTGAAACGGCAATCAAAATCATTGAATGAGGCCATTGCTGAATACAAACGTCGATACAACATGCCACCACCTCCTCACTTTGACGCGTGGTACAAATTCGCCACAGACAGAGGGACAGTCCTAATAGATGAATTCGATATAATCTACCACGCACTACTTCCATTCTGGGGCGTTTCTCCAAGCGTGATCCGCGAACGAACAAGACAAGACCTTGGATACAAGGATAACATGTTCATGGGTTGGTCGATACGAGCCGGCAAGCCGATCTACACTGTCTTTGGCGAACGGTACCAGCGCGATGGAATGAAGATGATCATTGACAAGTTCGCGGAATATTTACCAGACATTGATATGGCGTTCAATGTTCACGATGAGCCGCGAGTTGTTGTTGCTCATGAACAGTTGAGTCGGATGGTCTCTCTTGGTAGAGAAGCTCAGAATCAGTTGGCTCAGGCATCCTCCCCAAGGGGTACATTTTCGAAGCGGGAATATGTATCTGAGTGGATCACATCAGTCTCGACTACTCGATACAACAACCTGGCGCTACAAGAAAATTGGGTTTATTCGAGCATGTCATGTCCTGCAGACACTCCAGCGAGAAAACTTGACGGGGACCCTCAAGATGACACAGCTTCGTACGCCGTTCAGCCTCTGGGTTTTGTTTACAACCACACTGCCTTCAGCGATATATGCAGGAACCCTTCGCTGCGGAACCGTGTAGGTCTCTTCAAGGCACCACATATTTTGAAGCTGACGGATGAGATCGCTCCTGTGTTCTCTGTGTCAGCGCCTTCTTCTTTCCAAGATATTCCAATGCCATCGATGTGGTACTACATGGATAAAATGTCTTATGAAGAGGACATTGACTCTGAATGGAAAGACAAGAAACCTCAACTGTACTGGAGAGGAGGCAACAGCGGTGCCCACACAAAGGCAGATACCTGGCGCCATTCTTTGCGACAGCAAGTTGTGGGGAATTTGACTCATCCTACTTCACCGCAATATACCTTTAAACCGAACTCAAGATCGCCAGCGCCATCATGTAGTGAGTTTGGCAGTAATGATGGAGCTCTCGAACAAATCCATTCAGAAAGATACCGGGACCATTTCAACATCAAATTTACGGAAATTGATTATTGCGAAGATGACTGCAAATCACAAATTGAATTCTTCGGAGAACCAGCCAGTTTCGAATGGCCGAAAGAAGCATGGCGGCACCGCTACTTACTAGATATGGATGGCTGGGCATACAGCGGAAGGTTCTATGCCTTCCTGCGCAGTAAGAGTCTACCCATGAAACTCTCAATCTTTCGTGAATGGCATCAAGATATCCTGGTCCCATGGGTCCATTATGTGCCCCTCAACAAGGATGTGGACGAAGTTCCCGAGTTGATCCGATATTTTGAAAATGATCACACTGGACGAGTCATTGCGCAGACTATGGCTGAAAATGGGAGAACATGGGCAAAAAGGTTCTTAGAAAGGAAGACATGGAAGTCTATATGTTCCGGCTTTTCTTGGAGTATGTATTTCCCTCACCTTGCCTCTATTCGAGACTAACCAAGAACAGATTCGCTCGGGTGCAAGATGATAACCGGGAAATGCTGGCGTACAAGGAGTGAGGAAAGTGGGATCCGTCTACAAGCAAATGTGTCGTGTAAACTAGACCAAATGTATGTAAACCGATTGGGCTTAGTAGATGAGCCGCACAAAGTTTATTTTAGGTTCGGCCAATGAAAGGCCAGATAAATCTCGTTCCGTGGCCAGTATGGGTGCCTTCGTTTGACGGCTTTTAATGTTTGGGCATGCAGTATCCAACTCCCTATTATTGCAAAGATATTCCCGATTCTCAATATATGATCATATGGTGACTCCGAATTGGAATTGCGGTACATCAAACTCAAGCTTTATTTCTGACACACCATGCTGATACTGACGGCATAAGGAAGGAGTCGAAGCAAGAACTTAAAATCAAGCGGACGATCACGTATGCCGAAGCAGATCCCTGAATGAAAAGATGACTAGGCAAGCTTGGGGCTGCACAACCTTTCTTTGGGAGAGGACATACTCCAACGTTCACAGTTATTCCCGTTACGGCGATCCTCTGTCCTCAATGGGAATAATAAACAAACCTTGTCACTACAGGTGAGTCAACTCGCTTCTAGTCTTTTGTCATCTCGCTTCTTTCCTCATCTCATCCTGCTGTCCATCCTCGACAACGGCTTTTATATAGCAGAAAGCACAAAGGATCCATTTCTCATCCAAAATCACCAGCGTGAACATGGCATACAACAAAAAAGTCCTCACTCTGATCCAATGTGGTATGATCACATACCCGCACCAGGTGACGGAGACATCTATACAAATTACAGAAACAACATGCTAACAATAGTCCCAGATAAGGTCATCATTGAAAAGCGACCAGAGCATCCAGTCAAGTCGACATCAACGATGAAAACCCCTCGTCTTTGAGATCCGAAGGCTCCACCTCCGACATCTCTGACGCACCGCATACGAAGCCCAGCTGTGCTGACTAAAAAGGAAAAGGCCTGGAAAGGATACTGGGGATGCTGAGCTGTTTGGATGTCAAACCCCAGAGGGCTGCGACTGACCATATACATCGTTAGCGCGCTAACCATCATGTTGATTTTCGGCAGTGGCACGGCATTTTACGTGACCGGAAAGAGTCGAATGGAAAAGAAGAAGATTTTCCAGCAGGAGACAATAAATCTGACGCCCCGTGAGGTGATTTCGAGCCTTCCTTCTGGCCCGAGCTGGGCGTTCTATCCAGATAGCTTGCCGGCACACCGAATGACTTCTCCCACTATCACCGTATCACCGTGGTTGTCCCCATTTCAACACAGGTCATCAAGATAACTTTCGTCACCAAGGTTCGCATATCCCGAGAGACCAATCTTTGTTCTTCCCCTTCCAGCAGCAGTATGGCTTGCACGTGAGCCTATGCACCAGTGACTTCCTCCCCAATTAAAGGAACAGCAGTTGGAGCTGATCTATAGAGATTGATGGGAGATTTCAGGAGACCAAGAGCCGGCTCCAGGGACTCATAAATTTGTTCTTTTCTTGAAAAGGGTGACATTGAATTGTGACAGCATGGGTAGAATCGCTGTTCGTCGGGGACTTTTATGCTTTTTTTCAAGTTCCTTTTTTTATGTCTTCTTCTGTGCTTTTGCATTGCTTTGTGGTGTTTTAGAGTACTGGATCTGCTAGTCATACTGAAGCTGAATTATGCTACTATATATTCACATTGCTGGCGAGACAGTTATTGTTGTAGCTGTGTCTAACATCACATCATTTAAATGCCTTCATCATATGAGCTACTGTATTGGCGTCTAGGGGTCGATCGGCCACATAGGAACCCGCGCAATAATCTTTTCAGATTTGCGTTACTTCATCGTCAGCCTCACTCGTTTTCCAGACCTTTTTACCTGTTCCTTGCGTTCTTTGCAGTCTCAAATACGTAAATTTACACCTGGATCTTCGTTTTTCGTATTATCCCTTGGGAAGAGAGTTCAACCAACGAAAGTTCATTTCCAACGCGCCTCTTCGCTCTCGCCTCTTCATACTTTGCTCTCTCCACCTGCATTCATACTTCGAGGCCTTCCACCCTCCCAACCCTGTTTTGTGCCCTAGTTCGATGCTCTTGTTCTGTTAGAAGCTATGCTCTGTTGACCTCAGTCAAATCGGCTTCCAGCTGTTCCGTGGTCTGCTCGTGAGCAGGCAAAACCTCAGAATTACTGTGAGTCTCTGCTATACTTCGCATTTGCTTTCTCCTACACAGACCACAGATCTCATGTAACCGCCAGACTCCTTGTCCCAGATTGATGCCACTGGTTACTTCAGTACCTTGCCAGGCATGAGGAATCCCAGCGAGAAGTGGTCACCTCTGACCGATACAAACCTGCAGAGAATCCCCGTTGTGTTCCTCAGTTGGCCTCATACATACCCTCCGTGAGTGATCGGGGAAAATTTGTATGCTTTCCTGGTTGGTGCTAACAGTTTAACTTCCATAGACACATCCCGAACGAGATGGCCTACACAATTGAAAGATTGCGCCAAGCGCAGAAGCTCTTCAATGGTGCCATCAGCCAGTTTTCCGTTCTTCCGAAAGTGCAAAGCCCGTACAATCTTCGTGAGCGTAAACGTCCCGAGATCCTTGGATCATGGCACGATGACTCGAATGATGAGGATTATGATCCCGACGAGGATCGAGTCCGGAAAAAGCGCAAGAGTTCTGTTGCCCCGTCTGCGGGCTCAAGCCCTCGAATGGTCAGGAAGGCTCGGAGTATGTCTTTTTTGGCCGAGCCCAATGTGAACATGGACTCGGACCATGACGAGGAGGAAGAAAGTCCCCCTGACCTAAATACCTACCACAGTGAGCCTGAGCCCGATGCCTGGGACCAACGCTGGGCCGTGGCTCCTTCGACCACTCCCAACTCCCGCTATCAACTGCGTCCTCGTGCTCAACCTGAGACCGAGAGCCCTGCCAAGGCCAAGGCTGATCGACTTGCCGCCATCACACCTCAACTGCCTGCGTTTGCCTCCTCTTCGGCAGCGGAAGATGACAACAAGCCCGCCCGAGGATGTGAGGCCTGCCGTGACCTCGGCCAGGAGTGTTCCCTCGAAA
Organism: Penicillium canescens; assembly: GCF_028828765.1. Lineage (NCBI taxonomy): Eukaryota > Fungi > Ascomycota > Eurotiomycetes > Eurotiales > Aspergillaceae > Penicillium > Penicillium canescens. The sequence continues at coordinate 5,611,896 of NW_026703966.1, forward strand.
CTGATCGTGATCCATTTGCCTACCCATGCACCGAGTGCGAACAAGACGGTCTTGACTGTGTGTTGATTCCTGCACCAAAGTGGAAGCGCTCGTGCGAGAAGTGTCGTCGCCGCAACCTTTGGGAGCCATGCTCGTACCACTATGCCGATTATGACCATGAGCTGCCCTGCCACTCATGCATTGATCACGGATATCCTTGTATTGCTGGCCCGGCCAGACACATGCCGTCTGTTCTCATGTCACAGCAGATTGCAGATGAAACTGACGAGGCTGAGCCAATGTCGGAAGCCATACTCGATAACGCCGAGCCCTCCAATACTATTGAATCGATCAATATCTCGGACGAAGAGAATGATACCGAAGGCAACAATGAGGAGGAAGAAATGGGCGAGGCCGCCATGCCAGAAGCCAATGCACTCCCCACCACGAACCGCCATGGTCAAGTCCCACCCGCCATTGCCTTTGGGGAAGTCCGTCGTATCCAGACCGAATTTGCCCACCCTCTCCACTTCGCTGGTGATTGTGATTATCCACGAGAAGGCCCTCATTGCAACTGGTGCCACAACTTCGCTTACGGCATCGTTGGACTTGGTGCTCGCAACCCGGAGGTCATCGACTTTGGCACCAAGATGATCGAGATCCAAGATGGACACACGGGCGAAGGAAAGGAAGAGACTCGGATGTGTCTGGACTGCGTTTGTCACAGAATCAAGATCATTCAGTGCACGCATGCCAGCGTTGGCCCTTTGCGTTCGCCTGAATCAGAACGGGACCCGTCGGAGGAGATCGCGGAGTGTGAAAACTTCATCAGAGCGCGTGATGCTATCGTCGACCCCCGGGATAATGCTTCTGGTCCCCCCTTCGCGACCAATCGTGAATGGTGTGGCATTTGCCGCAAGCCCGCTGCCTGGACTTGCAAGACCCCCAGGCTGCCAACATTTGCGAGGCGGTAATTGACTGTGATAAGCTGAGCTACGGATGTGGTCTGCACCTCTGTGACTTGTGCTGTGAGCTGGTGAAGTTTTTCGAGGGAGATCTAAACGCTGTTTACGATCATTATGTACACGAGCAAGGCATGCAAATGCAGATCCGTGCCGATGCAGAGTTCATCCTCTCTGGTGCCGATAGGAACCTTGTCTACAAGCGTATGCTAGTGGACTAGGTGGTTATCTACTCTTTACGTCTCAGGAGAGAATAATGATGATCCGACGCCTTACATTAGTTGATACAATGCAAATATGTTATGACTATGCGTTGAAATGTGAGTGTATTTTTTTTCCATAGCATGATAAGTTGTGAGTGTTAGGATGTAGCTATCCCAGAGTGTTTTATGTCAATAGTGAGGCGCAGACAAATGATGAGTGAATGGTGACATTGTGCCCAGGTTTATTGCGATATGTAGATAATTTGCACAATCAGGCCCAACGGACAAATAAAGGTTCCCAGTGCATTGTGAATAGCGTAACAATAGCTATTGACGACCGTCTTTCGTGATTCGCGCGTCAGTCGTATTGATTGCATTGGACGAATACGTCCAACTTCTTCGTCCGGCTTGAACATAAAGTCGACCTTTGCACTCATTCTTCCTGTTTCTTTTCCTCTCTCGATTGTATTTCTTCTCTTTACTTTACGCAGATTCCAGTGCAGTATCTCCAAGTTCAAATTTAACGCTTGAAGTAGGGCTTCCGCTCCGGGAAAATGCACTAACTAAAGGATTTTCTGCCAGCAAAATTGTGTTTCCTTCCCATCCAACCTCTTTTTTCCGTGTCATCTCTTTCTATTTCTCTGCCCCGAGCTGCGACACGAGGTGCGCAGCTCACAGTCACGACGTCTTCTCCAAAGCGCCGCAAAGTTTCCCCAGAGCCTCGCACCAGTCCAGGCCTTCGAGCTCGACGTCACGGCCGCTCCGAACCTCCCTCCCGCTCTCGCCACCCTACATCTTCAAGCCGGAGCAGCTCGTCCCTCTCTCCGCCCAGATACGTGCCAGCTCATCTGCAGTTTCAATCTGAGACTGTGCCTGGTGGCCGTTCGCCGACTCCCGCGACCGCGACCGCCGGACTCACTCTCTCAAGCGAGCATTCCGACATGCCCTCCGACATTCGAGAGGGCACCCCTCTGAACGCCGATGGCCGCTCATCTTCTCCCGGCGAAAAGCGCCCGGCATCGGAAATCACTGACTCCGACCCGGAAGGAGGCGTGAGCACGAATCTTTGCAGCAATGCGCGCGCCACCGGGGACAAGGCCCGCACAGGCGATAACTCTGCGGCTCCCACCGCTTCGCGTACGGATACCGATGCGCCAGCTGCGGCTCAGCAGTCCGGATCGGAATCATTGAAATCAGACAAACCTACGATCGACGAGCAAGTGGCAAAAGTGAATGCGTTGAGGAACCAGCCGATACAGAATGGTCAGAAGGGTTATGTGGTCTCCATGGCTTGGTTGAAGAGGGTGCTGGCCAGAACTACCGCCTACGCAGATCAGGCGGACAAGGATTCCCAGGAAGCTGAGCTCGGTCCTATCGATAACATGGATATCGTGCTAGACACCGACCCCTCCACTCCCAGCTTCAAAGATGAGTCGGGCGAAACGTTTGTGCCGATGCGCCCTGGCTTGCAAGTTGATCAGGATTTCGTAGTTGTTCCCCAGCAGGCTTGGGACCTGATGCGCGGATGGTACGGCGTTGCCGACCAGTCGCCTATCATCGTTCGATACGCTCACAACACGAACTCGCCTGGCGAGGACGAGACGATTGAGTACGAGACAAATCCTCCAATCTTCACAATCTTCAAATTATCCAACCCTTCCGCGGGAACTACGCCAACAACACTAAAAGAAAAGGATCTTCCGTCCGTCAAGATATTGGCTAGTCGCCAGACAAATTATCAGAAGTGGTTGAAGGACGCAAAAGAACAAGCTGGAATCGAGATGTCTACCAAAGTCCGAGTCTGGAAGATTCTTCGTCTTCCTCAGAGCACAAACGGTTCGACCGTTACGACCCCGGCTGTTTCCCGCAGTACCTCACCTGCTCCGGCCTTTGCACTGGTTCCCAGCAAGACCGACAAGCTTCTCATGGATTTGAATGTTTTCCTTGGTCTCCCAGAGGGAAGCCAGCGAGAATTGCTTGACCGTGCCAAAGACCAGACCAACAACGCAAACTACAATGGCCGCATGAATCTGGATATGGCTGGTCTCGGAAACGCGGATTGCCTTGTTCTGGAGGAGCAAATCGGTGGAACGAAGGGTGGGGATTGGGTATCAGAGGCATCTGCAAGGACCTTGAAGAACTTGGGCATCCCAGTGAATCAGCCCAAGACTCTCACTATCAAAATTGCCGAGAACAGCCCACCAGCCAGTACCACCAGTGGTAGATCCACTCCCTCTGGGCCTACCCCTATCAAAGGATTCACTGCTCGAGGCCGCAGGGGCCGACCACAGAGACTTCTAGGACTGGAGAACCTCGGCAACACCTGCTACCAAAATTCAGCACTGCAATGTCTGCGAGCCGTGGAGGAGTTGACATACTATTACCTCAGTTCGTACCTTCATGTCACAGTTGGCTCTCGAGAGAGACTTTGGCCGCTAACACAAACATACAGGTGGCGCATACAAAGCCGAATTGAACCTCGGAAACCCTCTTGGCTACAAGGGTGCGATTGCCAAAGGATGGGCTACTTTGCTTGATCAGTTGTACAACTCGGAGTCAGGAGAGAGATTCGCCAATCCCAAACGTTTCCGGCATACGATCGGTCGTTTCTACGAACCTTTTGCTGGCTGGGAACAGCAGGACAGTCAGGAGTTCGTCATGTTCATCCTAGATGCACTCTCAGAGGACACGAACCGTATTGCGAAGAAGCCATACACGGAGATTCCTGACTCTACCGATGAAATGGTTCACAATCGCAAGGCTTTGGAAGAATTTGCGCTGAGATCATGGGACATCTACAAATCCCGCAATGACTCCGTCATCACCGACCTTTTCGCTGGCATGTACAAATCATCTGTGTGTTGCCCAGATTGTGAGAAGACAAGCATTATCTTTGATCCTTTCAGCACTCTCACGCTCCCAATTCCGGGTCCCCCGGCCCTTATTACCCGAAAGGTGACTTTCGTTCCTCTCGAAGGCCATCCTGTTTGCCTAAGCGTTCAGCTGGAAGCGTCTCTCAGTTTGAAGGGCTGGAAAGAGTATGTTGGCAAATGGATGGGTGTTAATGCAGACCAAATTGTTGCGGGTGAGGTCCACCACGGCTCGTTCTGGCAATTGTTCCTAGACGACGACGTTTCTTTCGGCTCTCTTCGCACAAAGATTGACGATCAGATCCTGTTCGCCGACGTGGGTCCTCTTGATGAAGAAGGCATCCTTCTCCCTATCTTCCACCGCAAGAACACATCTCGCAATGCCAAGAACAACTTCCGCGATTTGTTTGGCCTTCCATCATTCGTCCACTTGTCTCAGGCGGAATCTCATGACTTTGAGGCAATTTACCGCAAAATTCTCCGCTCTGTTGCGACGATGACTACTCGTGACATCCTGAATAAGGACGAGCCCAGCCTGGATGACCAAGGCACAGATGACTCAGACACCGTTGTCACCACAGAAGATGACGCTCACTCAGCTGACTCCAAGATCAAAAGCTCATCTGTAGAAGGTGACGACAGTCTTGTGGACGTTTCCATGCAAGACGCCCAGACTCCAAAGACTGGCGATGATATGGAAGACTCGGCTTCTGACTCTGACTCCGCGGACTTGCTGCCTCATCATCCCCTGGCTGGCAGAATTTCCCGAGAGCTATTGAGTCTTTTCGAGGCCAAGGTCCTGGCCACCAAGTCTCCTCTTCCCGATGGCCGCACTCTAGGCCAAATCAGAAATAAAGAATTGCCTTTGATTTCCTCTCGTATTCCAACTGACCATGATTCCAAGAAGGTATGTCTAGATTTCTTTCGTCCATTCTTTGATTATTTTTTCCTAATTTTCTCCACCAGGGCTCCGACTCTGCTTCCCATGTTTCAGCAGAAGACAACAGTGATGACTACAGCGATACCGATGGATCGGATATGGAGACCACAAAGGAAGAGTCGATCCTTCGCCAAGGCGATGGCATAGTGTTGGATTGGACAAATGAAGGCTTCGATGCCCTGTTCGGCGGTAACCAGCGTGACAACGAGCTTCGAGGCCAGCCTTCCTACAACAACGTCAAGGTTCTCACGGACCCTGAGGCCGTCGCCAAGCGTCAGGAGCAGGCGAAGCTGAAGGCTGCTGGTGTCACTCTCGATCAATGTCTGGATGAGTTCAGCAAAGAGGAGGTGCTTTCCCGTGGAGATGCTTGGTACTGCCCTCGTTGCAAGAAACATGTGCAGGCCCACAAGAAGTTCCAGCTGTGGAAGGCTCCCGACGTTCTGGTCATCCAGCTCAAGCGTTTTACCCAGGCCCGTAGCTTCCGAAGCAAGCTGGACACCCTGGTCAAATTCCCTCTTGATAATCTGGACTTGAACGGTCGTGTGGAGGGTCCTGCAGATGGAAAGAGCTTGGAGTACGATCTTTTCGCCATCGACAACCACCTCGGTGGACTGGGTGGGGGCCATTACACTGCTTACATCAAGGACTTCTTGACCGGTGAATGGAACCATTGCAATGGTAAGCTTTTCAATCTCTCGCATGGTGGGAGCCTGCAACTGACCTTCTTTCTAGATACCCACGTTCGCCCTGTCACACAGCTTTCATCTATGATTTCCTCCAATGCCTATCTCCTATTCTACCGTCGTCGTTCCGCTCGTCCATTGGGCAACCAGGAATTGCAGGAAATGGTGGAGTCTTACAAGACTCCTACGGCTGACGGTGGCAATTCGTCTGCCTCCCAGTCACCTTCGGGGGACGGCCTCGGCGCCTCCTCCCGCAATGGCTCTTCGAGCGCCTTAGCCCCAGCCGGGGCAACCCCCCAAGCGGGAAATAGTGGTTTGCGCGCCAACAATGTGGGGACGGAGGAGAACGATGACGACGAATATTCTACAGACGATGACAGTGATACTGGCTTCGAAAATGGCGAATCCGAAGGTATGACTCTCACCAACAACGAAGATGAGTCCGATCACGAGGACGAGGGACTCCCGTACCAGGACCCATTCAGCATCTTCAAGGAGCCTTCCTGGTCCTTCGATCAAGCGACCGAAGCTCACGACATTCCACAGATGACTCCAGTTAATGCCTCTCATGACGACGCTGGGCTTTTTGATGACAACGACAGCACCGTTGCAGTCGGTGACGAAATGGACATGGACACTGGTCTCCACGACCTTGATGAAGCTACTCCCGCCGCTCCCACTCCCCAGACTGGTGCCTCTTTCGTTTCCATGATGGAAGATGAGTCCTCCGACGAACTCCCGGTTATGGAGTTGCGTGTGGGCGACGAGGACAAGATGATTTCGGATTAATGAACAATGAACAATGAACAACAAATCAACAAACTCAACAAACTCAACAAAATCACGAAAAAAAGAACGAACAAAGAAAAGTGAAGATCTCTGGTCTGAAGATGATCTGGTGCATCAGGCGTTTTCCAACAAGGTTGGTGGGTAGTACATACACATAGGAAAGAGGATCTCATGTTGTTTCTTTGCGTGTCAACATTGGTAGCCTTCCCACAGTTGCTGTGGCATGCATCTACCTGGTGGATTTCTGATTTCTAGGACGATTACCCTGGTCTTGATCAGCTTGATAGGGTCCTGAGGCGTGTGGATCGGTTTATTTCATAGTTGTTGGTGTATCTTATGGCATCTTACCCACCCGCATGGGGTAACGGCATTGTCTGTTAACTTATCCCTGGTCGTATCATTTCGTAGCTTATATTTTCCTTCAGTTGACGTCAAACAGCAGTGCCTCAAGAGGGTCATCACGACCCACTTGTGCATGTAGTTCTGCGAGATGTAAGAGCCTTTCTCATTGCTCATTCCGGCGCTCAAAATATTATAACGAGACAATACAATGGCAGTCTCGGCTCAGTTGAAGGCATTGGGAGAAGATGTATGGAGAGTGCGCTCCTTCCCATTAGGGCTGGGATATGCCCACCATAATCTGACCTCGTATTGCCACGTCTCGCTTTATCTCCCTTTGCTCTTATCTGATCTCCTCGTATTACCACGCACCATATACAATGGATTGATGCGGTATGTACCCAGGATTTATAACCCCCGATGGGCTCCCTCCCGACTCCAATCCCCCATCTGGCCCTCAATATCTTCCTGAGTTTATTAAAAGACGTCACCGATCCCATCCCTGGCCCCTCAGAGATCGTTACGACCGACACCTCCCCAATCGAACCGCAGAGGAGAGACGAGAGAGCCAACGTCTTGAAGATCATCGCAACCAAATCCTCGCATCCATGGCTCAGCCTTCATCCAATCACCTCGGATCTCCTGGGCTAACTCTTCCACGCTCTATTCGACACCGCGCGGCCAACCTCAGCGAGAGCGAGATCAGTGTCCTCGACCTTGGTCCTAGTCTACAACCCAGTCTGAGAACTACTCCTACTCCCATCTCACGAATTCGTCGCAATGGAGTCTTGATGAGTGAAAATCCCGCTCTATACACTGCTCTTGCTAGCCTTGCGACAGACGATGACGGAAATGAACAGCGGCTGTGCACTGACGACCTGGAATCTGAGGCTGTGAGCTCTGCCAGTGAAGTCTCCAACCCACACCCTCTCAGTCACCGCCAGCGCCGCCAAAATATCATTATTTCACGTTGTCCTGGACCAGTCAGTTTTGGTCCTCGACCTGTTCGACAACTCCGTGACAGCCGCGTAGCTTCCTCCGGTGATGTTCAGAACCTCGGGCACGGTTACGGATATGGATATGGCTATTCGATGCGGGAAAATCATCTTTACTTTTCCGATGAGTCCAACGGCCACATCATGGCCGGGTCTGTTCCGCACTCTCCACGATCGCCTCCTGCACCCCTTCGTCGTGTGCTCTACCCGGTGGACTATTACATTGTACTCGCCCCTGAACAGTCGAATTTGCGCAACGTCGAGCAGGCAAATGACGCGACTCCCGGAGACAGCTCCGCAAACCCTCTGGATGTGGATGAGCAACGTCGGCAGTCGGAGACTAGTTGAAAGGAGGCAGCAGTATTGCAAATTCAAGGCTTTTCTGGAGGAATAATGGGAAATATTGATATCCACGATGATTGGAAAGACTAAAGACTCAGTGATTATTTGGGGATAGGCTGGGGGATATGAATGGGAAACTTCCGGCATGGAACGTTGTCACCACTCACTGAGATTGCTCTTTCATAGTTAGAATTATTAGTGTAGTTCAATAATCAACGGGATTGTCCAGCCCAAGGTCTTGCATTTCGTCTTCAAATATTCTTGCCTTCATTTCCTGAAATAAAAGTAATCCCTTTCCATTCGTTGGGTCGTTAGTAGCTAGTTCCTTTGTCTAAAAGGAAGTGCCACGTCGCCCATTTGCATGTCCAATCCGTACTCTATTAGAAAACCTAACACAATGGTAGGCCCGGAAGAAAGAGAGATCGTTCAGGGCCTAAGGTGATCGCCGGTGCACCGGTAGGGCCCGCATGTTATAGTATAACGGCCACTAGAGAAACTCCAATCCGCAATTTGGCCAATACAGTTGTTCTCTTTTCTTTTCCTTACGGATCTTTGAATCTGAAGAAAACTAAAGAGCTAAAAGGTAATCAAATTTTGGCTTGGTTGGACTTATATAAAAACAATTATGCACATATTAAAGCAGTGCGTGGCTTGATCAATACATTAATTTTATTCTCCATAAATCTTGGGCGAAATTAGAAGGACACCCATATTTGATAATTGGACCCTAGCAAATGTACGCTAAGCCTACCTAGCCCGGCCGCAGTAATTGTATTTCTAATGCATTATTAGTAAAACTGCATTAATTTAACAAACAACTAGCCTCCTGACTCAAGGTACTTCCATTTACTATGCAGCCCGCTAATAAAATTAAGTCACTCCCGACCCTCTAGTACTATCTACGTAGCGGGATGATCCGCCGCTGTTTGAGATCGTGGAGGCCTAGGAAGCACATGAAGACTGGCAGCTGCAACGGGGGGAGCCAGCGAGGTCAAGGTCGAGGACGTGTACGAGGACGTAGAGGCACATAACGGGTGGGAATAGACTCGTCTATGGCCTAGGGAGTTTAAGCTACGCCCCCGTCGTCGCCGGCGGCATCTTAGGAACTGCGAACAGCTCCATCTACGGCCAGTTGGTTGTTGGCAAGGGTCGAGAGTGACTTAATTTTACTAGTGGGCTACGTAGTGAATAGAAGTACGTTAGATCCTCAACCGCCGCTACTCGGGGCATCAGGTATTGCCAAGAAATGCATGGATTTTTACCGAATAATGCATTGGAAATACAATTACTGCGGCCGCCCTAGGTAGGTTTAGCGTACATTTGCTAGGGTCCAATTATTATATATGGGTGTCTTTCTAATATCGCCCTAAATCTTTATGGTCCTTTGTCAACATGGTTAACAATAAGCCATCTAACGGTGTTTCTCTCAGACTTATTCTGGAAGGTCGGCTATGTATATAGCTGTTGCACTTTATAGAGATGGTATGTGCGTCATGAATTAACTTTTATGATCAAACACTACATGTGGTGTAGTGTAAGTTAAACATGGATATGACATGCTCTACCATGAGCCAAATTAGGCATACAAATCATGAATAATCATGAATAGTGAACTTTGTTTTTATTTACCCAGCTGAGGTCGTGGGTTCTCATTATGTATCTCGTCTCAAACTGTGGTTATGAGAATGGGTCCATGCTAACCATTCTCACTTCCAGGGTTATTCAGCCACATATAAGCTTGCCAGGCTCCGTCAGTCAACAGGCCATGTTTCAACTGTCAGATTATAGTCCCCTTCAGGTCCAGAAATAGAATCAAATACGAGAATTTCCGGTAAAATCGGGTAGAAATGTCACTTTATTCCTGCATCAGTTGATTGTCGGCAAATCCCGCGGAAATGTCTTAAATATCGAAAACAAGCTTTTGCCTCTACATAAAGGTTTTGTTTGCTCCATGGCTCTGTGTACATTTCATTACAATCTCTTATTCCGGGGCATCAATATGACTCTCTCAGCATGCAACGTTGTGTCGAATCCCTCTTTTGAAACTGGCATCCTGAACCCGTGGCATGCATCTGCTGTGGACGTCGCCAAGATAAGCAATGGAACAACTGCATACAGTGGGGACTATTTTCTGTAAGGAGATCTCCTCTAATATAGCATTTGTGGCTACTCAATATCACTCTGGAAATGAACTAATCCATTGATACTATACAGTAATCTTCAAACCGCAGTGGGAAATCGTGGCAACACAATTTCGCAGTCCCTCAAAGACCTTAAGCCGCGCTCAAAATATGATTTTAGTGTTCAGGTACAGATGCCATCGCCTTCTGGTTCGTCGTACTGCTCCGTGTATGTCTACGCGGGCCGAAATGCCACGGTCGGCGCAATTGCCTCGGCACAGCTGTTCAGTTTTGGAGAATGGACGGAGGTTAGGGGGAGCTATGTTGCCAGGAAGGATCATGACATTTTGAACATTGTGGCTGCTTGTGGCTCGGAGGATTCTTCGGTTACTGGAAATATTCTGATTGATAATATTAGCTTGACATCTGGGCAGTGTGGATGGGCTTCTGACTAGATATTATTGTATTATTCCTCGGTATCTCTAAGATCAAATGCCAAAGGGCCTAGCGCAACTGAATTGCTGCTGGCATGATCTTGCTGTTCCTAGGGCAGGGAACTATATATATCTTGCCAAGAGATATTATTCGAAGAGAAAGGATGTAGTCCGGTGCCCGCTAAAGCGGACTACGTATAAATTATGCCTTCAGTCTGTAAGTGGCCATCACTGCAACTGTTATTTCCAAACTAGATACCGCTGAAGTGTCCAGTTCAAAGTATACAGTTGTAGTCTCCCCAGCCTCCATGACGTAATCGCGAACACCGCCTTGCACCAGCCACACTGCGACTTCCCCCGCAGATCCCCAGGCACAGCTTCTCCAAGTTCCAGCACACACCTTCATCATGTGGAACGATGAGGACAACAACCCCTATGGGGCCTTTGATCAGCATCAGTCGCATTTGTCCGACTCTCTCCACTCAGCTGCGCTGTCTCCTCGTAAGGGCCTCAGCTCTAATCATTCTGCCTTGGGAACAGTCGCTTACATCGCTCAGCTCTCTACGCACAGGATTCTACTCCTCCATCTAGTCGCGACTCTAATCTCGATCCCCCCGAATACATCACCAACCCTGAAGATCTCAGCGATCCCGAGGATGAGGCCGAATATGGAGCCGCCAGCCAACAATACCCCCGGAAGAGCGTTTACGACAGCCGGATTGAGCAGATCCTGTATGAAAATCCGGAGATGCCAATTCTGATCACGGATGCCGGCAAGAACCATGAGAGTGGAGGTGGTTTCATTGTTTACACTATCCGGACAGCGGTAGGATGATGGCGTTCGGAGCGTATTCGTGCTGTACTGAGTGATGACAGGATCTGGAAGTGCGCCGTCGATACTCCGAGTTCGCCTCTTTACGACAGACTCTTGTTAATTTGCATCCCACGCTTGTTGTTCCGCCTATTCCCGAGAAGCATAGCATGGCGGACTATGCGGCCAAGCCCACCAAAGCCAAAGAAGACACAGCAATTATCGACCTTCGGAAGCGTATGTTGAGTGTTTTCCTCAACCGATGCAGACGAATGAAGGAAATTCGGGAAGATGGAGTGTGGTGGAGGTTCCTCGACCCAAACGTCAGCTGGGTGGGTTGGACCTGGATCCTTGCTACGAAGTCACTGATTAATTTTTATGCAGAGTGAGGTTTTAGGTTCCCACCCCGCATCATCAGTTCCAAAAAATAATCTTAAGGCGCCTCCTCTTGATCCTGCCAACCCGACACCAGCCCATGGATGGCTGCCAGTTCCGTCTTCGTCCGCAAAGCTTAAGCCCAGCGGCGGGGTTGTCACATCGACAGGAGGTCCAGCATCACCTTCTTCAGCCGAGCCAGAAGGTCCTCCACCTTCAATCCCGGGACCCGACATCCTTGGGCGCTTCCCTCCCGAGTCGCGGAAGCTTAGCGAGCCAGAGCTGGATCCATACTTTATCAACTTTGAAGCATCTACCCGTGAGCTAGAACTTCTTCTTCAGGGCAATATAGAGAAAGTCAATCGCCGCACGCTGTCGCATTTATCTTCCCTTTCAGCTGACCTTATGGAACTGGGAGCTCGTTACAATGGATTTTCTCTCTCCGAGCAATCTCCAACAGTGGCTGCTGCTATTGAGAGGATCGGACAAGCTGCTGATACTTCTTACATTGAAACTGAAGAATTGTCATCGGCCTTGAGTGCAAGCTTTGCGGAGCCTATGCGGGAGAGTGCACAGTTTGCTAGCGTGGTTCGCGGTGTACTGCGATACCGCGTGCTCAAGCGAGTCCAACAAGAAATGACCCGGGATGAGTTGGCGAAGAAAAAGACTCTTCTTGACTCGCTGGAGCGCAGTGAGCTGGAAGCCAAGCGCATCGAGCAGTATCTCAACCGCACCACGCCTCAATCTGGTGGTACCAAGCCCCGTTCTCTGTCGACCTCGTCAGCCGTCAGCAGCGAGACTGGCCATGAGTCCTCTGCTGACACCCAGTTCCCCCCTACGCACGACGACTCCTACGGCCATCCGCCTTCATCAAAAACCGGTGGGGCCAAGTCGCCATCACCTCCAGCTCATCGTAAGTCCTCCAGTGGGACTTTCGTCGCGAACAAAATCTTCGGTCGCATCAGTCACGCTATTCACGGGTTCGCTGATGTGGACCCGGAACGAACACGTCGGGACCAAATCGGTAAGACGAAAGAAAGTCTTATTCAGGTATGTAACCGGTGGAGAAGCTTCAGATGTTTCCAGAACTAACGGGATGTCTAGTTGGAGCAAGCATTGGAAGTTTCCGAAAAGGATGTCCAGGACGCTAGTGCCGGCGTTCTCCAAGATCTCAAACGCTTCCAGAAGGACAAAGAAGCTGATCTGCGGCGGTACATGGTATGCACGGCGGCGGCCCGGTTCTCCACTCTCACTAACATTCTTTAGGTTGCATATGGTCGTTGCCACTTGGACTGGGCGCGGAAGAATCTAGAGACCTGGACCGAGGCCAGAGATGAGGTGGACAAGATTGTGGCTCGGTAGAACGTATATACTTCCGAGTTCGAGTTCTGGCGCCGGCGTTGGGGGATATCATCTACTAGCTTCAATCCATCAGCATCCATTAGTGGCTTTTTAGTACTGTATAGCCTTGGCAAAACAATGGCATAGAATGTTTGCGGCGATGTCTCATAAAATAAAGGGACATTAGGGCCATTGACTCCTGTCAAGGTAGAAGTGTCAAATTCGTCCTCGTCCTTACGGGAATAGCGAAGGGCACATTCCACCTGGTCCGTGTGGGGACAGGCACTACACCTCACCTTCATACCTCCTTGCTTCACATATTCAAGGCGTTTATGCACTCTGCATGAATTGCAGTGAAAAAGTGTCAGTTTTAGCGCCCATTGCCATACATCACGACTCGTCCAACTTCAAACTGAAATCTTTCCGCATTCGTCACCAACGCCAAGACATCAACATCAACATCAAGAACAGGTCGAACTGGCATTCCACACCTTGCAGGCATGCCCCTCTGTGGACCCCTGACTCTGCTGCATCCCTCTGGACTCCGGCGCTGAACCCCACCCTCGAAGGGTGGACCGCCGTGCGTCGACTGAAAACGATGTGTGCCTGGATCCATCGCAAGGATGATCGCCAGGGCCAGTCACTTATCACGGCCGGGGATGCCACCTCCTGGGGATTACGACAATCCTCAACTGTGGTCTCTCCGGTCTCTTTTGGCACAGTTCCCTCGACGCTGGATCAAGATGCTTGCCCTCCTCGGTCTTGTTGGTTTCTTCTCCGTCGGCCTTGGCGTGAGTATCAATGCGAGAGATCAGAACTTCGAAAATGGTCAGAAACTAGAGGATCTTGGTCAAGCTGTTAGCCAGTTTCCTCCTTCTCGCCAGACTCAGCAACATACACATGATCCTACTATTCTTCGCGTTGATGATGAATATTATCTTTACAATGTCGGCGAGCATATCTTCATCCACACTGCCCCGAGTATGGCCGGCCCCTGGAAGCATATCGGCAGTGTCCTTGATGGCAACAGCGTGATTCCGAAGGGTGATCGAGCCGTACCTTGGGCCCCTACTGTCATCGCCGTGGATGGCACATACTATTGCTACTACAGTGTCAGCAAGGCTGGCTGCCGTGATAGTGCCGTGGGAGTTGCTACATCCGACTCTCCAGGCCCCGGCAACTGGTATGACCATGGGATTGTCATTCAGACTGGTACGGGCAATGGCTCGGACATTGCTCCATACACTATGACCAATGCCATTGACCCTGCTACATTGATTACTCCAGACGGTGACGCTTATTTGACATTCGGTAGCTACTGGAATGGCATTTTCCAAATCCCCCTCGGGCCGGATTTGATTTCGCCGGCTAGCACTACGGAGCCCGATGCCCGTCAACTGGCGTGGGAGCCTAAGTCTCTCGGCATGCCGAGCCGGTTGGCCAATAACCTTTGTGGTGACCCGACTGGTCCTCATGCTATTGAGGGTGCCTTCACTTCTTACAATGATGGTTGGTATTATCTCTGGTATAGCCATGGTTTCTGCTGCAACTTGAAGAAAGACAACTTGCCGCCTGCTGGTCAAGAGTATGTTCTCGTCACCGTTCCTTGGGACCCAAACTAATTTGATGATAGATATTCCATCCGTGTCGGACGGTCTCAGAGCCCTCGTGGCCCATTCGTTGACAGAGCTGGTATTGACCTCGTCGAGGGTGGTGGTGAAGTTGTCTATGGCTCGAACGGAGATACCTACGCTCCAGGTGGTCAAGGTGTTATCCGCGATGGGGATACCGATGTCCTCTATTACCACTACTGTGAGATCTCCATCGAGCAACTTCCTTTACTTGGAACCATACTGACTTCCTCACAGTGAACAAGACCGTTGGCATTGGATTCTCGGTAAGCTTTCACTTTGGCAGGCTTGTAGATCGTGATGTTCGCGATATCTGCACCCCTGTCGATCCTCCTTCATTACCCCTTCCACCTGCTTCCACGTCACACGGATCTGATCTAACACATATTTCACAGGATGCCTTCCTTGGCTTCAACCCTCTCGAATATGTAGATGGATGGCCTATCGCCCAGGCCTAATCGCCCATATCACGCCATTCTTTACTCGTCATCTTCGATTTTCCGATATATCTATAGACTAATCACCCGCGATCATCCTTCATCCCTTACGATCTTCGAGCATCCATCGCTCGAATTCTGCACATTTCGCGTTCTCGCTGTTGACATACTTGTTTCACTTTTTGCTACTGGTCTGGTCTCTTTTTGTTGCGGGATTCACTGCTCATACGCGTTCTTCTGCCCGAAGACATTTTTCTGCATTCTGCGGCGTCTAGGTCTTGGGGCTCAAAATCATTTATTTTCACACATTAGATTATTGGTCTTGTTTGTATTGTTATTTACCAGGCCAAATACATACTACTTTTACCTTTTGTTGAACCTTTACGAGGGTCTATGCAGTCATTAGATTACCCATAGAAAGTCTTGCCCAGGTGACTGGACCTCTATCAGTTACTTGATAACTTCTACGATAAAGCCATCTTTTCACGGCCTTTCAGTCATTTTGGGTTTCATAAGGCCATATGGAGGCCATTGATCGTCGCATTCCTGACTCGTTCTACTTTCTACTCGGAGCCATATAAGAATGGAATAGGTTATTAATCAAGGCAAAGCAGAACGAAATATGTGTTAGCCCCAGGCGGCATAGCACAACCACATGAGGCCTAATGCCAGGAAGATGTTCGAATATCGCATGCAACGTCTCATCAGTATTTCCAAACCTCACCACCCAAAGTCGTCCGATCTTCGAAGATTACGACCGACAGCAGTCCCAGAATATTTGTCGCGAGCCTGTGAATGGTTCCTGCCTCGGTCTGTGGGTGATTGTCGACAGGCATTGTGTTCCTGCTTTCGGTTCTGATTTCGTCCACGGGATTCGTTTTTGCTCCGGTCTGCTATTTCACTTTGCCATCCCTTTTGCGAGCCTCTGACTTGGTCATTGCAATCCTGGCCCCATCCATGGCTGTTATTGTGATGGTATCCGCCTCCCCAATCTCCTGCGGTCCCTTTGTTGTCGCTCCATGCCACTCGGCTCTGATTTGGCGCATTGTCATTTTTGTCCCAGTCATTGTCCTGGTTCGATTGGCCCCATGCTGCTGTTCGGTGAGATCCATGATTGTTGCTCGGTTGATTGTAATCTTGCCCCAGGGTTTCATTCACTTGATGATTTTGCCAGTTGTGGTTCGATGGATTTCTTGAACTCCGGCGTTGAGACCTCTTGTTGTGATAGCCATTGCCGTTACCATCGCCATGTCCATTGCTACCATTTCGGTGTTGCCCATGATGTCCTCCGTGATCTCCCCACGTAATCTCGGGTTGATTTGAATGAACTGGGACCGCATGGAAGCTTTGATTGTTTGGCTCTGACTGGGCCTGTACCCAAGTCGTAGTCTGCTGTCTTTGGGTGTTGTTGACAAAGCCATTGTTATAGCTGCCACCAGAGCGATAGCCATCGTTATTGCCATTGTTGTTGCCTCCGTTGCCCTGCTTGTGATTGCTGCGCTCTTTTCCTTTGGCCTCATGTCCCCATTCTATATTCTGATTGTTGTGGTTATCGTTGTCGTCTCCGTTGGCCCAGTTGCTTTGCGGTTTGGCGTCCCAATTGCCTTGCTCTGGCTGGGGATGCCAGTCAGGAGTCGTCTTGTGTTGATCACGGTGTGATCTATTCCCCTTGTTCTGGCTTTGATTGTGGTTTCCGCTCCCCCATGTGATTTGCTTGTTGCTGCCCCAATTACCTTGATCAGGCTCAGCATGGCAGTCTTGAGCTGGTTTGCCTTGATCACGTTGTGACCACTTGCCCTTGTTGTGATCTTGATTGTTCGGTTGGTTCTGACCCTCTTGCTGCTGTTTTTTCTTCTCCTGCGCTCGTAGTTTCTTTTGTTGTCTTTTGGACAGAGGGTTTGGTTGCTGCTGATACGGATTCTTGGGGCGTTTCGGAGGAGGACTAGATACGATTCGGTTTGGGTCTTCGAAGCGCTGGTCAGAATTTTGGCGGCCTTTGCGTTGATCCCGGAGGTGAACATACTCTGGTGAGCGAAGTGGAATTGAGTCTGAGAGTTTGGGGCGACACCACCCTTCTGCGGTATATTTTGGGATCCAAACAGGACCCTTGATCTGACCGCCTCTCTCAGCATCGAAGTGGTTTTGGGCACGATCCCGATTCCTTCTGGAAATCCATTGCCCTTCAGCAAATCCTCTTCTCACTCGTCTTGCGTACCAAAACCACGCCAAACATAAGATGACGGGCCCAGCGAGCCCAACAGCAAGTAGGACTGCAATCAAAGTGTTGGTCTGCATTGTAGAAAATGTCAAAGGGAGAGGTGGATTGAATGAGAGGGTGAAGCTCAGCCATGTACAGATGGTAAACGAAGAGGAAGTAGGCGTGGAAGACACGAGGGGACGTCCGGGGTAGCTATTCATGGAGGGGGCTTCGAGACCAGAGAGGAAAGAAGGATGGGAAGAAGGAAGGAGCAGATACGACTTGAACTGAGATTTTATATTCGTTTGATCTATAAACTGGTCTCCAAAGCCCGTTGAATTCTCGACAACCAATCTCCATGGACAGACGCCGCTTGTCCTGCACTGAGAAGCAATTTGAGTAAATGCTTGAAAGTTGCGGAATCGACAGTCTCCTTTGGCCCCGAGAAGTCCGGAGATGCCAGAGTAGAAGCGATCGTAATAACGCGGAATCCAAGAGTAAAAGCCTCGGGGGTCGAAACCCAGCCCATAAGTCCATCTTGGCCATCTTCCTCCCCGAGAAGACCGATGATGTATGTCAAACCCTGCAAAGCCCAGGAAGTGATCTGTTGCAAAGAGGATTCTGGGAATGCTGACTCCTCTAGGCGAAGCAGAGCCCGAGACCAGACCTCAGCTTCGCGGATGTCATCAATGAAAAGATTTTGCTTCTCCTCTACAAACAGTACCGTGCTTTCCTGGCGATACTCGACTAGCAAATCGGCCACACGAGCAATACTGTTTTGGTGGTCAGATGCACTAAGCCGGGGCTGCTGGCCTGTGAGGTAGTGAAGGACCTGCTGTCCAAGCAGTGCAGAGTCTGAGTAATTTTCGACGATGAAGTCTGCAAGAAGCGCACTGGCGTTCAGAGGTGCCAGGGTAACATCGGCGTCGGGGGAGACGGATGAGTGCGACAACACCCAAGAGGCTGTCGACGCGGACATGTCACGTAGCTCTTCGTCATCATCGTTGAGCATGTCATATAGGACTAGATAGGTATTCAACAAGACTGGGTCAACGCGGGGCTTAGCCCCTGAAGGCCGAAGAGCCCGTGCAAAACTGGCGATAGAGGCAACTGCTGCAAAGCGAGTGGTAAATTCCTGTAAATATTTCAATAATTAGCACAGTGACCCTAAGGTACCTGGACAAAGCAGCAAACTTAAAACTTACGGTCTCTTCGCTCAAGGCAGAGCAAAGTTTGATAGTCCAATTGTGAATATCGTTTTCGAAGGAGATGGAAGCGCTCTCGCGATGAAAGGCGAGACGAATGGCCAAAAGGCACCCTCGAAGGCGAAGCTCGGCGTCTGTTGCTTCGCGGTTCCAAGTTTCAATATCCATCTCAGGGCGGAAGTTATTCGAGATAGCCTCCCACGGTAGATCAAGTCGAGAGACGCCATCAAATTGGGATGCCATCATCTTTTCCAGGATAAAGGCCAGATTCGATGCAGCAATTGTTCTCACGTACGGTGGACTAGTGCCAAGAATCACAGAAGTATACAAGTCGGCCAGTGGCTTTCGGTACCTTTCATCTGTACCAATCTGCTCGTCGAGTCTCTCGGAAATCCAACGAGCAGCATCGGCATCGAACTGCGAAACTCCGTTGTAGAAGGCTGAAAGTCCCTGTGCTTGTCCGGAAGCAAGAAGCTTCAATGTCGTGCACCAGGCTAGTGCTCTTCTTAGCAGCGCGGATGATCGAGTGGCACTGGATAAATTCCACCCTGAATGAGAAGCGTCGAAGACAAAGGTCAAGATCCCATCCAGATCGTGAACTTCAAACATCTCATTGATAAAAGAGATAACCATGGCTGTTCTAATGTCAGTCTGTAACTTCCCCAACTGTATACCCGTTACGTACTCTCGCTTTGGCCTTGAATAGCCCGCTCCAGCGTGCCCACCAATATCTCAACTAGCTCTGCTGCCACAGTCGGTGACTTTCCGGCACGGAATAGAACTTCCAGTACAGTACGTAAAGTAGTGAAAAGGTTATCGATGTTAGCTGACGATTGTTAGCGATGATATAATCCCCCCGGGGGGGGGGGCGGCGGCTGTGTTATACTCACAGGTCCAATATGCATCTGTACTCGCCGCATATCGGCGAAGAGCATACCGCGCACACATAGCCACTCCATGGACATAGTTCTCAGTGATGGTGGACGGGAGCATAACAAGTGCACACAAAGCCTCGGGGATATTTTGTCGCGTAAGTAGCGAGGCATATACGCGAGCTGCATGCTCTCTAACACCCCAAACAGGGCTGCTCAAGTGTGCAAGAACCAACCCACGCAGCATCTCGTCAGTCTCATCAGTGAGACTGGGAACTTTATCACCAACCAATTCAAGGGCAGGGAACACCCGTTCGGTGATGATCTCCGTGCCCTCCGCTGCTTCTCCTTGTGCGGTCGTGAGAAGACCAGAGAGTAGCTCCAATAGACCTGGGTATTTGGGGAATGCTATCCTAGATCCAGGCTCAGATCCAGAGCTGCCTCCGAAACCGGGTCCAGCACCGGGAATAGCGCGGCACATTTTCGTAAGTAGGGCACGGAAAAGCATGAGTCCCGAATTCCGAAGCGCCCAGATAGGCGATCCCAGACGTTCGGCAGACAGCGTCAATGCCTTCATGATGAATGGCTCCGTATAAGGGCCAAGCTTGGCGTTCGTGAAGATATCCTTCAGACAGTTCATTGCATGAACTTGGGGTAGTTCCAAGTACTGTCTCTCCTTATCGTACTCCACAGGAAGGTATGAAATTTTGTGCAGCTCTTCTAAGGCTTCCTTGAAGAATGACGTTCCGGGGTCCGAAGCAACAATTCCTGTTACCAACGCAGGCAAGCCAGCGGATCGGCGAGTAAGTTTCGATGCCGAGTCGAAGATAGTCGATTTAGCTTCCTGGTACCAACCCCGGGGAGCTCCCGAATTGACGGGTCCTTCGCGGAGCTACATCTCTGACAGCATGTCGCAAATGTCTGGGAGACGTTTGAAAATGCACCTCTGTGGCGGAGCTCGGCCAATTGTGTAAAACTCGCGCCTCCGATCTTGGCGAAATCCGCACGCTGGAGCCCGTCATCTCCGCTTGGTCCATAGCTGGTATTGATCAATGTAGCATGGAGGAGAAGGCTAGAACAGTTAGCAAAAGTAATCTGGCCAAAAAATATATGGTCTTACGTTGATTCACGAAGGGATCTCCAAGAATATGAAAGAACGTCCTTGGGCCCCACATTGAGCTCTTCGGTTGGCTCATCCGAGTGACCCTCGGGGGAATCGATACACAATACAGGCTTTGCCTCCAGCCAGATTCTATCACAAATTGAAACAATGCGTTCATGAACTGACCGCCACGCAGCGCATCCCGACTCGTCTGAGATAAGGGTGTGGAAATTGGGCATAAGCACGATGAGCCTGCAAGTTGAATGAGTACAACTTCATCCAGGGGTCTAGGAATTTAGAAATACTTACCTCAAACCAGATGTATAGCCGTGAAGGGGTGCCTCACGCATGCTGGAATTGAAAAGGCCTTTTGAACTCGATAAGCGCTCCTCGAGCTTGGTCAAAAGTGTATCAACCACAGAAGCCTTGGTGGTCCACCAATTTGTAGCCGACTGGCCAGAGTTTCCTGGAAGTGCCGCAGCGAAGATAATGTGGTATAAACGCGCAACGGTATCGGCGTGATCGGCTCTGCTGGTATTGCTTGCCAGGCTCTCTGCCCGTGCTACCGCATCCGTCAACCGCATCCCTACGGCGGAGCTTTGATCGTTGGTGTCCATGCCATTTAATAAAATCTCCCGGGGGCACAAACTCAGGATCGAAAGAGAAGTCTGGCGTACTTCTTCAAACGGATCCATTAGGAGATCAATCAACAGTCGGAGTAAGTGAGCATCAAACACTTCAACTTGTACCTTCCAAACATTTTCAACCTCAGACTTTTGCGGCTTCGCCTCCGTGCGTGGATCAAGACCGGAGTCCAGTAGAAGCTTCAATGCCTTCAATGCTGTAATATGGCGCGGGTATGATGCAGTCAAGCGCAAATCACTCCCTAGGAACTGAATGTATTCCCTCAGAAACTCCTTTGTTTCGCGTTCGTTCTTGGCCTGGCCAGTGGCTGTTTTGCTCGATGCGTTCTCGGCTTTGGAAACAACATCTTCATCCTTCACAATACCTCCCTTTAGGCGCAGAATAAATCGCCGTGTCATGCTGAGGATCTCACCCCGGGTATAGGCATCGGATTCGGCATGCATCGATGGTAGCCCTCGCAGTATTGCTTTGGTTGCTCCGACAGTAAAAGGCTTTAACGTGGAGAAAGCCGTGATGAGCAGCGAGAGAGCGGCAATACGGATGTTCGCTTCGCGGTGAAGAAGGAAATTGCCGATAACTTCGCTCTTCAAAAGCAACAGCTCGCTCTGGTTGATCTTTGCTTTGCTGGTGTTGAGGATATCTGCAAGAATTAGCAATCTTTTCACTTAATTAGACGTTCCACGGATTCACTTACAGTCTTCATGAACCAAATTGACCTTCTTGCCAACTTGTAAAGCAGCGAACAAAAGCATATACTCTGCTTCAGGTTCATCACTCATGTCACCTTTGAGAAGGCTCTGAACAGGGAGGGTCCAAAGGAAAGACCTGAAACCGCTCGGATCAATGGTAAACAACGGTTGCAATAGCCTATTTGACAGATCTTCCAAGCTTTCCTCGCTTTGCAAGACCATCCTTCTCACGGGGGCCACCCAGATTTCAGAGAGCTTTTGGGGCGATGTTTCAGGTTTCATCTTCTGTATCAAGACAGAAAGCAAGTTACCTGCCGAGGCAGCCATGGTCCTGTTATTCGTTTGAGTCAAAAGCCCTAGCACGAAGATCCTGGCTGCTAGTTCGTCGGAAATATCTGACGAGCTAGGTACATGTTGGAAAACTTCACGATCCTTGGCGAAAACGGTGGTCCATCTTTCTGGGCTCTTTTCTAACCACGCTCGAACCGAGGAGATGAACTCAGAGGGCAAGAAAGCACCCTTGCGGATGAACGTCTCAAGAAAAACCAAGCATCCCTTAAGTCGCGAGTGGGGCTCACCAAGCACAATGCTGGGAATGATAGCGTCAACAATTGCAGTTTGTATAACTTGCCGTGTCTCTCCTTGATGGCGTTTGGCTAGAATGGTCGTGATTGAACCCAACAGGTGCTTGATATGCTTCGGCTTGGCATCTTCATAGCGGTTCAAGCAGATGTCGAAGATTGACAACCAGAGCTCGGTAGAGAGGGCCAATTGCTTTGTTGCATCACATTTGGAATTTGTAGCAGCATCAATGAAAGCAGAGCCCGCATTGTAAGCCTCCGCTGAATGAGGTGGTGACAGAGATGGAGTGGACAATGTCTGAAGCAAGGACTGCCACACCCGGTTCACCTTCCTATGAAATAAAGATGTCAGATCGAGTTGTGCTTCTCAACTTGAACACCACTTACTCCGTCTCTTGACATGTCAGTGCGAATTTCACCAATGGACCTTTGGCGATCTCTCGCAGCGTTTTTTCCGACAGAAATTGTACTTTCTGCCCAATGGCTTCCATGTCCATTGACGCGCCTTGCGGGCGGGTTATCTCAGCTGCCATGACCAGCTCGATCCCACATTCCCGGATATTGGATATTGGATATTCGCTCACGGTCAAGAGATATTAATTTTCTTCGTTGCTCCCCG
Organism: Penicillium canescens; assembly: GCF_028828765.1. NCBI lineage: Eukaryota > Fungi > Ascomycota > Eurotiomycetes > Eurotiales > Aspergillaceae > Penicillium > Penicillium canescens. The sequence continues at coordinate 5,635,057 of NW_026703966.1, forward strand.
CGCTGCCTGAGGCTCTGATCAGTGGGCTTCCATATCGGGCCTAGCGTTATCTGGCAAACCTTCGTCCACGTGACCATTATCACGTGACCGAAGTTTTTGCTGGCTCCGATGGCAGTGGAGCTGCAAAGGGTCATCACTTCTCTCCAGTCTCCCCTTCCCTTTCCTCCTGTACCCTGTACTTTTATCCCCTAATCCATTTATACCTCCTCTCACAATGTCCATCTGGGACTCCCTCGGCGGTCGCAAGCAAAAGCAGCCCGATGCCTACGACTCTTCGCAAGACGCCACATCCTTTCTCTCCGAGGTCGCAATCCCCGATCCTTCTCGCCTTCACCCTTTGGCTGGTTTGAACCAGGACACACTCGACTATCTCTCCCTCGAAGACTCCGCCCTCGATGAACTCCCCGGCTCCCGATCAGTGTTGCCATCCCGTGGATGGTCAGACGACCTTTGTTATGGTGCCGGTACGACTTATCTCATTGCACTCACTGCCGGAGGCGCATGGGGACTGGCAGAAGGATTGAATAAGACACCGGCCACGGCACCACCCAAGATCCGTCTGAACGGTGTCCTTAACTCGGTCACCCGCCGCGGTCCGTTCCTGGGGAACTCTGCCGGTGTTGTGGCTATGGTTTACAACGGTTTCAACTCGGCTCTTGGATACGCACGAGGCAAACATGATGCTTCTAACAGCATTATTGCTGGCGCGTTGAGCGGAATGCTATTCAAGAGCACACGCGGTGTTAAGCCTATGATGATCTCTGGCGGCATCGTGGCTTCCATTGCTGGTGCCTGGACTGTATGTATCACACTATGTTGTTCCATGCGACGTTTTCTAATCATCCTCTAGGTCACGCGACGGGCCTTCTTCTAGATTGCTGGCATGGCCAGTTTTATCCTACTTGACTCCTCGATTCTCCGATTCTCGGTTATCTGAATCTCCATACCCTCTCCGCCATCTATCAACGACATTGGCGGTTGACGATTAGCTACCAAACTTTGTCTTTCCACCTGCGATGTATTACAACCATTTTTTTCTTTCCCGATCTCTTCACTCCGGCGCTCAAAGCATCCATATTTCGCATTTATGCGTGGGTTGGGAATGGGGTGTGCAACTGGGTTTGTACTTTGTATTTTTTCTGTGTACATAGAAAAGTCTCTTGCATACCTACGGTTCATTGGCTATGGCGCTTCTGTGTCTCTGTCAGTAACGTTTTAATGCTGCTCGGGATTTCCAATAGACAATTTCTCACTTCCTAATATGCATGTCCGTCCTAAAATGGTTGATGAACTATCTTTGTTGCGCTTGGAAATTGGCTCCAATGCGAAGGTTGAAAAGTAGCTATGATGAACACAATTGATATACAGGTACCCCAAATCAAGCAACAATTTGGCGAATATTTTCTAACAACATTCATCCAGTTTCCTTCCAGCCCCCTGCAGCAACTTCAGGGTGTACCACTGCATGCCATCTCTCAATGGAAAAGACTTGCCACAGACCCAGCCAAAAGAATGCCAACCATGCCAATAGCAGACTTCGACAGTGGCTGAGGCGAGAAGACACCAGCAGCCGCATTAGCAGTCGAAGTTGCGCTTGATCCACTAGAAGTACTCGAGCTGGTAGAATCCGCGTCAGTAGCTGTGGCACTGAGAGTCACGACGCCTGTGCCGGTAGCCGTTGCTGTCGCAGTGGCTGTGCCATTGGCGTTGGTGTTGCACCACACCTCGCCAGCCTCAGATGCCTTGATCAGGCACTCAGCAAGGGTGCCAACACTCTGTCCTTGCGCCAGACAGTAGTAGTCGCAGCCGTAATATTCAACGACAGAGGCGTCGGAACAGCAGCTGCTCATGATGGCAGAGTTGTTGTTCTCCATGGGCATTGCGCATGCGGCATCGTGGGTCGGGATGTCGTACAGCTTGGCATGGCAGCTGGAAGTAGCTGTTGCAGAGGAAGTGGTAGAGGTAGTTGTCACAGACATGGTGATGATGGTTTGAACGAGTGGACTGAAGTATTGGGACTTCTGACGAGCTGAATGAGGTGGCTCGGATATTATGGTTAACAACCGGGTCTTGGTGCCTTTATACGCCCTCGAACTGGAAATAACCAGTTCCCACTTCACATCACCAGACAAGCAGCTCTACTGGCGCTCGTGTTGCTGGGGCAAATCAAATGTAAGGTCCTATCATCCACTCAATGCAGTGCTTGCACAGCCTTGGGCTATTGAAGTATACTATATGACGAAGTGTCTCACGCTGGTACCCTAATTCTGCTAGCCGAGACGAATGTCTCCCTATTCTTGGGACCGATTGCCCAGATTGGCTATTTCCGTCCTCTACACACTGTATATCAGGTCTTGGCGAATCCGCTTTGATTGCATTCGAGGGTCGAGTGACGCGTGTTATACCAGGAGGAATGAGGGATTATCCGCTACTGCCTGATGCTCGAGAAATACGACCCTGGATTGGTGGCTTGCAATCAGGGTGCCCGAATGTGGGTAAAGATATACCATCTTTCCCTATGTGACGGGAAACCCAATGCGTGCTCCTCAGCTACTACCAGGCTATGTTCAGTCTGTCCTTGATCTTGATCTATTGCATCGTGACTTCGTATCTTCTTAGCTATGAGTATTGATTTCAGCTTGTATAAAGATCATATCTACACATGTGTTTGAAATGACAAGGACGCTGGTTCCTGGGTAGCAGGGCACGTCAAGCTCGACCCATGCTCGGACTTGCTAAGAATAGGATGTGATTGATATCCGAATATTGCCATTTTGGGCTATTCTGGTGTATGTTTACCCGGCCCAGCAAACGGGGAACTCGGATTTAGATCGCCTCTGGAATCGAGCCAAGTGGATAGCTCCTCGGTGGATCTTTCAGGGCTGTAATGACCGACACGCCGTCCCCTAATGAAATATACAATGCTTAAAATCCAAATCAATGACTTTTGGTCATTATATAGCAATATTCAAACAAATGCCACAAGGTTAGCGTGTAAATATGGAACTTGATACTTGCTTCTAAATATATCAGCAATGTGTGTATACGGGTGGATACTCCGGATTAATATATAACAGTACAGACACCTTAGATGTCATTCTCCATAGCTTACACAGTTAAAAAATTCGTCCTTTTGGCTTAAACAATTATTCAAAATGGAGCGATAATTCGTAAATGGTATATACTGGCTATATTGGTGGGTTTGATGTAGTTGAATACGCTTGTTAGGAATACCACTAGCCAGAGAAGGATGAGAAGGGCAAATAAATGCGAATCTCTAAACGCACATAGCACAGAACAACCCCATTTAAACAACTACCTCTACAGATATCTCTATGATTCAAATTCCTTGTGTGGCGTCCAGACCGGCAATTGCCGACGTGGGGAGGAGAATTCTGGCCGGCCGCGCCAGAGCCTTCACATCTCCTTTGGCAATGCCGAATCTTAATGCGAGAAACCCCAAGCCACGCACCAAGACCTTCACTGGGTGCTGGACTTGCCGGGACCGTCGAGTGAAATGTGATGACGAGCAACCACATTGCCGGCGCTGTCAGCGTAGCGGGCTCCAGTGCGGAGGCTACGGCCTGCGGCTAGGATGGTCCCCAACCCCTGGAGGCCGCTCTCATCGGCGGCAATTACGGTCTTTGACCCATGGGGGTGATGGTCTGTCACCTACCGCTGTGACAGCACTTTTGAATGAATTGGATGGCTGCTCGGGCGACGGCCGTGACCAGCAGCGAGGGCCTTTTTCGGTGTTCTCCGCCTTATCCAAGACGGATGTATGCGCTGACGCTTCACAATCGTTTTCACTGCAAACACGAGGAGAGACAAACCAGCCAGCATCAGACTTGAATGCTACTGCTTCATCAAGTGACAGAGAAAGTGACAGAGACAATGACTTGCCCTCTCCAGGCCGAACATATGATTCTTCGGACACAACGATATCCGTTATATCCGAGGAAGAAGTACCAACAACATCAACTGAGCCAATCTCTCAGAGCGAAGATGAACTTATCTCGGTCGACCTTTTGGTTAATCAGCACAACGCCAGCGGTCTTATACTGAATTCAAATCATTGGACTAAGGCCGCGTCAAATATCAGCACGAATGCTGTCGCTCCCCTGCGGAACTCTCTGAATCCCTTGGCCCTACCAAGACCAGAGACAGAATTGATTCACCACTGGGTCGTTTTCCTCAGCGGCAATATGCTGCTCATTGATGACCCGGACAATCCCTGCCGAGCAGTGTTCATGCCCATGGCCTTGAAAGGTCTCGATGTCTCCCCGGCGGAGTCAAATATCCACCTTTCAATCTTCCATGCTATCTGCGCTTCCTCTGCATTTAGCCTCTACCATATTCGCCACGACCAGCGATATCATTCCCTCGCCATGCAGCATGACCAGCTGGCTCTGCGTCACTTACGTGGGAATTTGCAACAGGCCCAGCGTATAGATGAGACCACATTAGCTGCCGTCCTCACCTGTATCACGTCCGAAGCTATGTCTGGTCGACGGAGCCGGTGGAGGACACACGTTGCTGGATGCCTTGGTCTATTAGAAAATGAATTCCATGGAGACTGGATACGAAGCCCCATTGCTTCGAGATTGCTTCAAAGCTATCTATCTCTTTCGTCACTCTGCAGCCTTCCTGTTTCTGGGCGGTTGATGTCTCTGCTCAATGGTCCTTCGGAATTTCGGCATAATCTCGAGCGATCACATGGAATCACCACGCCACTGGTTCAATTTCTTGCACATATCACAGCCCTTGTTGATTCTCAGATTCAACTCTCTTTTGAAGAGTTAGATCGACTCGAGATGCAACTCTACCTTAATTTTCCATCTCTGTCTAACCCAGACGCACCCGAATCAATCATCATCCAGCATGCTTTGAACTCATTCTATTACGCCACTATCGTTTATTTCCGCCGAACGTTGCGGCGCGCACCACTCTGCGAGGTTCAGGATTTGATTGAGAAAGCGATTCAAGATCTTGAAGCCGTGGATGCACTCACACGTGGCAACGGCGGCTGTTCTTATAACTGGGGCAGCTTTGTGGTCGCAGCTGACTGTGAACGACCTGATCTGCAAGATCGCATGTTGGCCTTCTTCGATCGTAAAAGTCGACACGGTATCCAGAATATCAATTTACTATGCGAGATTGTTCAGGCTTTGTGGAATCGACGGGCAGCGGCTGGCCCGCACGTCGATATCCACTGGCAAGAGCTTGCAAAGGAGGCTGATTTCGACATCATGCTTGTCTGACATATAATATTTATCCAATAATAATATCCTATCTAAATCATCTCAAACTGTGAATCCTCCGTCGACGACTAATGCCGCTCCGCACATATAGCTGCTCATGCTGGAGGCAAGGAACATTATCACATCAGAAATTTCCTCAACCTTTGCAGGGCGACCGATGGGGGTCATTTGGAACTGAGCATCCATTGAGCCGGATTCAATTTGCTCCTTGATGATCGGAGTGTCCACAAATCTATTGATCCTTGTTAGCAATTTCTCCAGGGGCAGGTATATAACAAAGTTCTTACCCAGGACAGATGGCATTGATGCGAATTCCTTGTGGTGAATATGCTTTGGCGTCCTATCATTATATTAGCAGTGTTGTTTGCAATCAGAAAGACTGATCACCATTTTGGTCACTCCAACGACCGCTGATTTCATGAATTAGCCGCGTTTCATAGCAAACATGAACTTAGAAACATACCGTGCTTTGCAGCAGTATAATGCGGAATACCGAATGGCCCTGGTGGACCACCCACACCAAACATAGATGAAACATTGACAATAACTCCTCGACCCTCGCGAATACCACGCGACCTACACAAGTCATGAGTTAAGAGTTCCACAGCACGGCTCACTTATAACATACTCCTGAGTTAACATCTGCCGGATGAGAGCTCTCTGACAGAGCCACACTCCCGTCTGATTAATTGCAATCACCCTATTCCATTCTGCCAATGACATCTCGTGAGTGAAAGTTGGGGTTCCGCTGATTCCGGCGCAGTTGACTCCAATGTCAATGCTGCCGAATCTTTCCACCGTCTTTTGAACAGCAGCGTCGACAGATGCCTCGTCTGCGACGTTGACCTCGAAGATTTCAACCTCGACCTGTGGATATTCATTCCGGAGTTTTTGACGAGTGCTCTCGAGGAGAGCCAAGTTCAGATCGACTAGAGCCAATGCATTGATGCCAGTCTTTCCGAAGGTCAGGGCGGTGGCCTTGCCAATTCCTGTGTATTTGTTAGTGAGTACATATTACTCTGAATCTCTATAGTACCTGAAGCACCGCCTGTGATAAATGCTGTTCCCTTAACCTGGCAAGCCATTTTGAGGTTGTACACAAAGTATGGACGAATTGCCTACTCAGCCAGAGACACAGTCAAGTCTTTATCGGAAAAAACACAACGCTTCATCCGTGATCAGCATCGGACGACGGATGCTACAATTCCCGAGGTATTTATGTATTGAAGACGAGATCTGCGGGTGAAGATGTCAATACATCCGTGTGGGGCAGAGCGGGTTCTGCACTCGCGGTCAACTTCCTCATTCTCTCTCTATACTTCTTACCCGTGTATCCCTATTCCTTTTTGCAACCGACAACGATCCGAGACAGTCAACATTTCAACGGAAGCTGAAGAGCCGATTATCAATCGTCAACAAAATGGACACCGGCACAATGGAGACTCGTCACTTCAATATTCGGTCAACTGTTGCAAGTCATCTAAAAGGGACCAGTGTCCACCCTGAACCCAAGGCGTTTCTCAAAATCTCTCATCTCTGATTATCAATCAAAAAATCACCATGACACAAACGATTCAAATCGAAACCGACGCCATCGTTATCGGCGGTGGCTTCGGAGGCTGCAATTCCCTCTACAAGCTCCGCGAGCAAGGCCTATCTGTGAAACTCATCGAAGCCGGCAGCGCCTTTGGTGGCGTCTGGCATTGGAACCGGTACCCCGGCGCTCGCGTCGATACTGAAATGCCCTCATATCAATTCAATATTCCCGCCGTGTGGAAAGGATGGAACTGGTCGCAGCGTTTCCCTGGAGATGAGGAGTTGCGTCGATACTTCCAGCATGTTGATTCTGTTTTGGGGCTGAGCAAGGATGCTTTCTTCAATACTGTTGTTACTCGCGTGCAGTACGATGCTGGATCTTGTCGGTGGACTGTGGTTACCAATACTGGTCTGCAGGCTACTTGCAAGTATCTCATTGCTGCGACTGGGTCGTCATACAAGAAGCATTATCCCGAGTTTAAGGGCTTGGATACATACGCTGGGAAGCTTGTTCATGCTGCGGATTATCCCAAGGACTTGGATGTCACGGGTAAACGTATTGGGATCGTTGGAAATGGCGCCTCTGGTCTTCAGATTGTTCAGGATCTGGCTAAGAAAGACTGCCAGCTCAACGTGTTTATTCGGACGCCCTGCTTTGCGATTCCGATGAGACAGCGTGAGATCACTCCCGAAGAGGCTGAGATGATGAAAGGCTACTACGATGGCATCTTTGATCGTTGCTACAAGTCTGTTACCGGTTTCCCTCACAACACTCGCTTGCAATCGGCTCACCAGGCCACCCCCGAAGAGAGAAAGGTGTTGTTTGACGAGCTGTGGGCGCGAGGTGGATACAGCTTCCTGGTTTCTAACTACTACGATTTCTTGCTTGACGAAAAGGCCAATTCCATCTTCTATGACTACTGGGTGCAGCAAATTCGTGCCCGCATGACGAATCTGGAGAAGATGGACCTGGTCGCTCCGTTGAAGCAGCACATGTTGATTGGGACGAAGCGACCAAGTCTTGAGCAGGACTACTATGAGATGGTTGATCGTCCCAATGTCACACTTCACAATTTGAAACAGTCTCCTATTGTGGAGTTTGACACCACTGGCTTGGTGACTTGCGATGGAAGCAGCAGCAAACACCAGGATTTGGACATCGTGATCTGCGCGACTGGGTATGATGCCGTAACGGGTAGCCTGCTAGATCTGGGGATCACCGACAAGAACGGTCAGTCTTTGGAAGAGAAATGGAGCAATGGTGTTCTGACGCACTTGGGCCTGATGGTTCCTGATGCTCCCAATTTCTTCATGGTCTATGGACCCCAGGCCCCGACCTCACTCGCCAATGGACCACCATTCATTGAGATGGAAGTTGACTGGATCTGCAAGGCCATCGCAAAGATGGACAAGGAAGGTCTAGGGTCTATTGAGCCTACACAGCAGGCAGCCGAGGGGTGGCGCGATCATGTTGCCGCTGTGAGTGAGCATACTTTGTACCCCAAGACTGATTCTTGGTATATGGGCTCCAATATTCCTGGTAAACGCCGCGAGCCACTCATCTATCTTGGTGGTATGCAGCGCTGGTGGCAGAGCTGCACGGAAGCTTTGGAGAACTGGGATGGATTTAGCACGAAATGAGCGGGACAAAAGAAGGGTGTTATAGGGACAGGTATATTGGAATACTTTGTATCTATAAGGTGACAGTTTGTATGTTAGGACCCGGGGTTGAATCGAGTCAAATTTAAAGACGGAATTTCGAGTCGAGCGTCTCTAACGGCTTGAGAGCCGAATCAAAACCTGAGATACTCTTCACTGAAATGATTTTGATACTACTTATTTGTGTTGGCAAATATATTGACAATAGAGGCACGTGAATTCAACAGAAACAAGTAAAAACCATCAATGGGGCAAATTACTTAGATATTCCAATTTAGATCACAAAATAGCCAACGCATTCGGCGGACTCCCAACAGCACCAGGAACATTCAACGGCGCTGAAGTAAGTAAAAAAGAATACTGTCCACTAACCCAACAAGCCTCACTCAAAGCCTTCAAATCCCAAAGTTCACCAAGCGGAATACCAAGCAAACTCAAACACCACTGATGCAAAACAAGCTCATAAGTCGGTTGTTCAACACCATCAATCATAGAAGGCATAGCTTCAACAGCCATATTATCCGAGGCAACAGCCGCAAAATGTCTATCCCATAGCCAGCGCGCCATCTCCTTAGTTCCTTCTACTCCGCACATCTTGTGGCTGCTCATTGCAGCGCCTTGTTCCTCGCCTGTCATGCCACTTAGTGTTTCGGTGACGCCGAATCGGATTAGGAGGATGTCGCCCGGGCGGAAGGTTATGTTTTCGTGCGCGGCTACTGCTTCGATGTCTGCTGGCCCGATGTGAAAGTTGGAGAACTTTTCGTAAGGGATTTGTTTGGCGTGTGCGTAACGTGCGAAGTCGATTAGTACGCCTCGGCCTGTTACACAGCCACGTTGGTGCCAGTCTGGGTTTTGTGTTAGGTTGAGGATTGGGGTGGTTAGGGACGGGTGGTTTGTCTTACGGTCTAGGGTTGGGAGTTGCTGGGCTGGATTGGGATTTTGGAGGTCTTTGATTGTTGGCTTGGCTCCGTTGTAGGTTAGATCGGTGGAGAGGTGCATGAAGTGACCTGGCTGGTTAGTATTTAGTTCGCCGACTGTTTGTTTCTGGGACGTACAGAAACTATCCCATTGGCTGCTGGCTTGGGTATTAAATTCCACCTGCGGTGATCAGTTATGATCAGAAACTGGGATGAATGACAATATACCTCATCGTCAAATCCGAAATGGCAGCCTGATACTGGGTCTTCGAGTTTCATGACATTGTGGCAAAGACTCTTGCGAAAGAAACCGGGGATTTTGATGCTTCCAATGGGCCAACTATCCGGGGTTAGCCACGTCTCGTCTCACAGTGAAGAGTAACCGACTTCAGAGAAATCGATAGCCCTTGGCGGACCTCGGCTGCAGCATCCTTGACAACCTCCGGAGTAAGCAGGTTCAGCGTTCCAAGAAGGTCCTTGATGCCATTCTTGTCAAACACACCCCAGGCACAGCCTTGGGGCATGCCCTCGACTGGAGGCAAATCATCAAATTTGGGAAGATACGCCATAGTCGATGTATGAAGGCGAGTAGCTTGAAAGAACTATAGATGACCCAAGTACCCCATGCCAAGACACCGATGAAGTGAAGCTCGTCGTCAACTTCCCGAAAGATGGCCCCCCACAGTGGAGTATGGAGTCAAATTATCCGACAATATTGACACATGTGGGTGTATTGCAACTGAAATACAGCGTTTTGGTTATATTTAAATGAGTACATTGAACGCTACACTAACCTTCGAGTCTTATCATTCATTATGCATTTACAATACGACCCTGAATTTCTGAAAGAAGCTGCTCCAATCCTCGAACAGCTGGCGCAGACCCCAAAGCCACCCTTGCATGATGTTGCAACGAGGCGCGCGATGCTGGGAGCTATGACGAGCGATGACTTCCCCCTGCCAGAAGATGTGGAACATCGAATTTATCAGGTCGCCGCGCCAGACGGACATAATGTACCTGTCTATCACTTTTGCAAGACACCATCCCGTGTGGGAAGGCAACCGGCTATTATTCACATCCACGGTGGGGGATACATCTCTCTCAACGCTGCGCAATGCGCCAGGTCTCATCCGCCTGCTGTTTCTCAGACGGGGGTTCAAATCTTCAGTGTCGATTACCGATTGGCACCCGAGGACCCATATCCAACGCCTTTGAATGATTGCTGGGCTGTCTTTGAATGGGTTCGCAGTAATGCGGAACAGCTGTCAATTGATCCAGCACGCATTGCAGTAATGGGGGAAAGTGCTGGTGGTGGCCTAGCTGCTGCTCTGACTCTGCTGGCCCGCGATAGAGCGCTGTCGCCACCTCTTGCAAAGCAGATTCTTATTTATCCCATGCTGAACGATCGGACTGTGACCAACCATGCGGGTGAGTTGGCATTCTGGGACGCCAACGATAACATCACGGGATGGACTGCATATCTGGGACCGGACGTCGGTGGTGACCAGATTGTCCCGTACGCTGCTCCGGCTCGAGTGGAATCGGTTGAAGGCCTACCAGCGCTTTACCTGGACTGCCCGCAATTGGATATGTTTGTGCACGAGGGTATGGAATATGCACGCCGGTTTGTGGCAGCCAATATTCCCACAGAATGCCACATCTACCCAGGTCTGCCGCATGGGTTTGAGGCATTAGCCTCGGGCGCCAGTCTCACAAAGCAGGCCATTGCCAATCGCTACAAGGCCATGACCAGCTTTTGACGTAACCAACTTGGGAGTTGAGAGATAAACAAGAGTGAGCTTCACGGTAGCGGTACTCATAGCAAGAATGAATATAATACAACAGGACAAAAAGATAAGTACATACATCCACGATTATTCCGTGTAATATTGTATCTGCCGTCTTGTGTATTTAACACGAAAAGTGGGCGTGTATCAGATACCCGAGTGGGCCGTGGTCTATATAAGGACGGGATGCCAGTTCTGGAGTGTCGGTTCCCTCTGTCAGGTTAATAGGTTTTTTTTTTTTCAAGATGACTTCTATCCCAAGACCAAGCATCGATATCGTCCAATGTATTGTGGACAACCAAGTTGCCATCGTCACTGGCGCTGCTAGAGGCATCGGCTTTGCCACGGCATCTCTCCTGGCAGAATATGGAGCACGAGTCATTCTGGTAGACCTCCGAGAGGACGACCTGAAGGCAGCTTGTGCCAAAATCGGCGAACAATCCACATACGAGGTCTGCGACCTGAGTGACTGGGATCAGCAGGTGAACCTGTTTCACCGCGTGTCAACTACAATCGGGCCGATCAATCTGCTCGTCTGCAATGCAGCGGTCAATCCCGAGATCGCGCTGCTGCAGGTATCCGACCCGGCGAATCATGCGCAAATGAATTCACAGGTCCGCTTCAATTACCTTGCGGATGAGAAGAACCACCAGAAGAGCGATACCTTGCAGCGCCCTTCAACTACCCTTTTTGAGACCAACTTAAACTCGGTTGTGTTTGGTCTCAAGCTGGGCATCCATTATATGAAGCCATATGGGGGCCGAATCGTGGTGGTCGCGTCAGCGGGTGCGTACGTGCCAATCCCCTCCCAGCCCCTTTATTCAGCGAGCAAACACGCGGTGCTGGGATTGGTCCGCAGTACTGCAATGATGGACGAGGTGCTTCGGTCGGGCATCTCCATTTCCTGGGTGGCACCCTGGTTGACATTGACGTCAATGGTGGAGGGCCTGAAGGCAACCACCAACCCGGATAACCTGAAGAGTTCTCCCGGGGACGTCGCATGGGCCATTCTTGCAGCAGCGGCGGCCGAGGCACCCAATGGCAAGGGGTATTGGGTTCAAGGTACAGCGATCAGCGAGGTCGAGAGAGCCTACGGCGAGGTGGCGGGGCGGCTGATCTCGCCGGAGAATCGGTTCTGAGCGGGAAAGTCCGGGATCCTGTACGGCACCTGTCGGAGATCGGGAATGAGGAACAGTTGCCTTCTTTGCATTTAGTTCGTGAGAACCTCGTATTGGGTCATTTTGTCAGAGCCTCGAATGTTAGCGAGAATGGGGAACCCAAGACCAAGACACATTTAAGTTCGGCCAAGCCCACTGGGGAAGCTCCGGCGAGATGAGCTAAAATTAACTGCGTGCAGGGGCCCCTGCGGCATATGAGTGGCAGGTTAACCTTTTCCGGATCATTCCAAGTATGAAGCAAGTATGAAGCAAGGGTTAGCTATGTGAGGAGAGAATATGTGTAGAGAGAAGAAGAAGAGAGGAAGAGAGGAAGAGCAGCGGGAAGGAGGTCTAGACCGGGAAGGGAACGACGGAGTCATTTTCCACAACATTTCACCACTTTACAGTCTACAGTCTACAGTCTAAAGTATATCTACGATATATCTACAATATATTAAACTATACTCCTAGAACATACTATTCGACTGGAATATATAATATAATAACTGATAGCTCACATACACACTCGAAGTATAAGTAAACACTGCGGGGAACACTAACCGCAACCGGTCAGCTGACCAGCCTATACTGGTTTTTCTGCATCATCGCCCTCAGTCTCCCGTCATTTGCTATTTCCTGGCCTTCGGCTTAATCTTTGGCCCTGCGAGGCATCCCGGCTCTCGTCTCTGCTCTCTTTTGTTACCTCCCAGCCTCCTATGCGGTCTGACTCTTCCGTGTAGATAGACCCTTAACGGGTCTCCACGCTAAGCGCTTTAGGTCCGGAGGCTGAGTCGGATACCTTTCATTGCCTTATCTTGGTGCATCTGCGCATTTGCGCCTTTGCGCCTCACCTTCAGACCCCCATACCCCCGGCTGTGAGAACAGCTTTATCAGTGGCTTGCCGGTTTCCCGTTTGCGGTCGAGTCATCCCACCATTCTCTTTGTGACCGAGTCCGGCATGGCCTTTCACGATGCAAACGAGAAGGAGGACGCACCTCTCCTTGTAGACGACCTCACTCCTTCCTCATTTAATCCGTTGCCGTCACTGCAGATTCGCACCGACTTCCCCAGCTCACGACCGACCAGTTCGCGAGACTCGGATTCACTGTCCATCTTGTCCAGCAGTATCCCACGACGAACCCCGAGTCTTCGCGCCCTCATCGCACCCCCCATTTCCAGTGCTGGATCGTTGTCTCCGGCGTCGATCATGTCCTCGCCGCAGTTGACTGCAATGGGCGACATCACACCCTTACCCTCCCCGATCGGAGGTGCCTCGCCGTGGCGGGGTCCTGGCTTGCCGTCACTGTCCCGCAGCCCATCAATGGCGTCGCGCAGTGGTTCCAGCCTGCGACTGAGTGATTCATCGCAAATGCTTGGACCTCCCGCTGTGTCCCGATCGCGCGGCAAGACATACACGGGCATCGATAACGCCGGGGAGGAGTCACCCACTGCGACCCGTTTGCGTCGCGAGTCCCCTCACAAGCATGCGCGCAATCGCAGTCTGAGCGACTACGCACCCCCTGGTCGGATTTCCATCCCACAACGTCCGATCGCAGTGTCGGGGACCGCCAATCTAGGGATTGTATCCTCATCGAGTACAGATGGGAAGTCCAATGGGCTTCATCGCGAACAGTATCTGGCGGTCCACCGTGGAATCACTTTGCCGACCATCCGTCCGCCCAGCCCACCGCGCAGTAGTGGCAGTGGGTATGGGGACAGTGACAACGAACCCGTCATCCAACATCCCAAGCCCCTCTCCTCCCCCCAGGAAGTGTATTCAGTACGGTCGGTTCGGACGCAACAAGCTCGCATGTACCAGAAGATCCGGGCTCTGGGTCAGGGTACATTCAGTCAAGTCAGCCTGGCAGCGCGCCTTGAGCCTCTTCCGGACGCCCCTCTGTCCCCGCACAGTGACGGAGGCGCTGAGATCCAGGGCTCGCTCAACACTCAGAAGTTAGTCGCAGTCAAGATCATCGAGCACGGGCCCGCAGGGGGCGCAGACGAAGGGCGACTGGAGGTGTCCCTAAAACGAGAAGTCGACATCCTCAAGTCAGTCAATCACCCGTCACTCGTCCAATTGAAGGCATTCGGAAGCGATGAGAAGCGGGCCTTACTCGTTCTGGACTACTGCCCTGGCGGGGATCTGTTCGAGTTTGCAACATCTGGAGCGCCCCCTATGTCCCCAGGCTTGATTCGACGCATCTTCTCCGAGTTGGTTGACGCTCTGCGCTATCTGCATGCTAACTACATCGTCCATCGGGATATTAAGTTAGAAAGTGAGACAACTGCTAAGACTCTTTTGTCTCTGTACTGACCACTGCTCTAGACGTCCTCCTCACCATGCCTGCCCATGTCATGGATAATGTGAAAGACTGGCGCACTTATGACCGTGCCGTGGTCACACTCAGTGATCTCGGTCTATCGCGACGTATCCCCGAGCCCCCCGAGAGCCCACTACTTCAGACTCGGTGTGGCAGCGAAGACTACGCCGCCCCCGAAATCCTGATGGGCCAGGCCTACGACGGCCGTGCGACAGACGCCTGGGCACTGGGTGTCTTGCTCTATGCCATCATGGAGAACCGTCTGCCCTTCGATGTTCTACCCGGGACTCGTGGAGACCCAGCCAAACTTCGTGCTCGCACGCCTCATCGCATCGCCCGCTGTGAGTGGGCATGGTATCGATATGCCAACGAGGACGAAGAATGGGACCCCGAGAAGGGGAAGGGCCTTGACGGTGCCCGTGATTGCGTCGAGGGACTCTTGAAACGCAACACGAAACGCAAGTCCCTTGATGAGATTGCCGCCATGGAATGGGTGCGCGATGCGATCTGTGTGCCCGATGGGCTGAAACGAGGCGACAAGGAAGTGCCGTAGAGCAGGTCTCCCATTTGCACATTGCTGTCTCGTATATTACTTTCCTTTCTTTTTTTCCTACCTTTCTTACTCACTCTCTTGCCCTTCTTCTTCCATTTGCATATACATACCTATACCTTTCCTTATTCACGTTTTCTACGCGGCACGATGGCTAACTCGAATGCACCGTGATGGATATGAACGTTACTTTTCTGTGGCTAGACCAATTGTTATACCCTTTTTACATACGCTACCTTATGAGGTAGAAGATCAAATACAAGAGACTTAACTTCTCTCCATTCTATTAACCAGGCATTGCTTCACTGGACGTAGTATACATGAAGCAGAGTTTCACAAAATGTAACGTTTCGCTTTACCCTAACACGGGTCACGCCCCAAATTGCTTATAAATACTCATAAACTTTCCAAGGACCTATCCAATCCTACCAAAGTGGAACAGATGATGAGAAAAGACCTCCAACGTACCGCGCGACTTGCAACATCCGTGTAGGGCTTCCGACCTTCCGAAGTGGACCCCATCTCAAATGCCTCAGATCTGTAACATACCTGAACAATGTGGGACTAATAAGTAATTCTAGCATTGATTTTCCGGTAGTTACAATGTTACTATAAACATTCAAGAACCCTACAGTAAGGGACAGGGAATAGTTCCACCGCTGCTGCATGTTATACATAATCTCCAGAATAAGCATTTCGGCTTGTATTCTGCCAGATGAGATTGAAGGATCTCATGTCTCATCTTGTTCCCAAGGATCTATCTTTTATACATCGGGTTAGAAGAGCAATCAATCCCACACATGTGAATCCCGAGTTGTGATCGTCCTGGTGGTCTTGTTTGAGAGCCAAACAACTTCAATTTCCGAACATTGTGACGTCAAAGAAAAGAATATTCAGCTGAAACTGCAAAAGGTTCGTTTACGGCGAATCTCATTTGTTGATCTGACGCCCGAGTTGGGGCTGTGCTGAGGCCTCAGCCTATAGCGAGTGGGCCGAGGTGATACTCGCGTGGCGCATGGTTCGTTTCGTCAACAACCTGCATATATCCATGGCCATCCTTGTCTCTCAGGGATTGGGTCACTGACTGGCAACTATGGAATTATATCAAGTCTAACATTGGATTTGGAACTTCAAAATGGCATTTGGACATTCAACTCGCTCAAGGAGACGCTCTACCTCTCCAGAACCGCCCCCAAAACCACCACGTCCGCGTCAGCGAGCTGAGAGCACACCTGTGCCGCCGACTCAATATGGCTATCGCTATGCAACAACGTCGACATATTCAGTCAACACTTGTCATGCTTCACCGCCTGTCGCGCCTTATCATCAAATAGGCACAATGTCTATGGTCCGGCTGCCCCCTCAACCAGCACTCCCTCCACCACAGTCTTCTTCGGGGACGTTAGTTGCCAGTCCACAGCCAGTATGGAATCATCAGCAGCCACTACCAGCACGAAGGCTTTCAAAATGGAAGTCATATACGAGCCTTAACCAGTCTATGTCTCATCTTGTATCGCATACTGTTGAGAAAACCAATGCAACTATCCAGGAACTCGAGCAACTTGTTCACCAAAGCTTGGGTGGTGGTGCGAATGTCAATGAAGCCACATCGCGGTTGTTAGATCAGGTTATTACTTCTATTGATTTGGGATCATTCTGTGGAAGAGAGAGTGAACTCAGTAAGCCACAATTACTGACCTATCTACTTTCTTGGGACTTGTTGCTGACTGGATATTGTAGTCGCCGCATGTGCTGTCCCTTCTCAGTCCGACAGAAGAGATCGCCGTTCACAGCGAACAGGAAAGAAACACACAGGGTCTGTGGATTACTTCTCCAAGGTGTACTTGTACGCAAACTCACGACTACCACTGCATATACAAACATTGAAATTGTAAGTACGCCCCCATAGTTTGAAAGACAGTTACTAACATTCAATCTAGTTATCCCGCGACATATCCTCTCCTCCAACTGGCAGCCAAGTACTCCCGACGTGCCTACGACAAGCCTTCAGGGCGAGAACGACATTCATATGTCGGCTCCGACTGGCTTCAAGGTACAAAAGCCATGGTCGTAAAGTCGCTGCCAATCGATGATATGAACACAATTGTCTTCGCCATACGAGGCACGCAAAGTTTCATCGACTGGGCAGTCAATGTCCACACGGCACCGACGTCTCCCTCGGGGTTTCTGGATGATCCTTCCAATTGCTGTCATTCTGGATTCCTTTCAGTGTCTCGTAAGATGGCTGCCACTGTTGCAGAACGGCTGCGCAATTTGCTCGAAGAGGACCCGTCTCGTATGTCCTATTCGCTCGTTCTTACGGGTCACTCTGCTGGCGGTGCTGTCGCCAGTCTTCTATATCTGCATATGCTTTCTGAGTCACCAGCGGTGCAGTCTGAACTCACACACCTTCGTGGGTGCTTTAGACATATCCATTGTGTGACATTTGGTGCTCCGCCTATCTCACTGCGACCGCTTCAGCCCTCTCCCGCTGCCCTGAGGTCAAAATCTCTATTCTTCGCTTTCATCAATGAAGGCGATCCAGTAGCCCGAGCCGATAAGGGGTATTTTCTCTCGCTGTTGGATCTTTACGTCTCGCCGGCGCCAGGCTCTATGCTCACTCTATACGATCGCAAGAAACAACATGCACCTATCTTATGGAGGACTCCTGCATCCACTCGCGCTGGCAGGTCGCCTCATTGTTCTTCGACCGCGAGAACAATGGAGTGGCCGGCCCGTTGTTGTAGCACCGCCTGTCTCTGGCGGTCCTCCCACTCTGCCGCCGCGCGAGAAAGTGGATGCTTGTGGGGTTACAGATACGGAGTTACGAGGTGTTGTATTTGGAGATCCAGTCATGCATTTCATGGACTTGTATTCTCGCCGCATTGATGCGATCGCAAGAGGCGCCCTGGGCAAGCGATGAACTCATGTGCCTGTGATATGTAATCTTTATTGAGTCTCAATCATGATGGCGGGCCATCTGATTCCTAAGAATATATACCCTTTGAGTAGTTATACGCCCATCAGAGTGTTTGGTCCATGATCCATTCAGAACCTTCAGGTTCAGGGCCACCCAACCAGTCCTGGTCAAGTGATAAATCATAACTGAGCCCCGGGATGGCGGCAAACTCGCCCAGTTCATTGGGAAAAGACGAGAAAAATCCATCAAAAGAAGGAACGGAGTTCGGAGAATGCTCATCGAACGGCGGATCCAAATTGGTCGAAACGAGCACGTCACTACCATCCAATGGATCGCCTCGCCAAAGCTTCGCCCATTCTTTAAACTGATCATAGCCGGATGAATCATCCGTCGTGCCTCTCTGCTCGGTCACTGTTTGACTGTGCAGTCGTTGTCTTGCCCGTTCAAGTGCCTCGATGACAGCCACTTCGGATCGCGCGGATTCCAGCCCGGCGCAGACCTGGCGGATAAGCCTCATACCCTGAGACAATGCACCAGATATTGTGCTTGTTGGTTCGTTGATACTGTGGGCAATAAGTGCCAATAAAGCAACGCGACACCCGTTGAACTCAGTGTATGAGACACGCGCGAGGCCGACAGAGTCTTGTAGAAGCTGACACAGCTCGATGACTCTGAGTGCTGCATTAAGTGAGTCACGGCGAAGAGTGTTCACAATATCTGGGACTTCGTGAACGGGTGAAACAGACTGTGGGTTGAGCGACCCAGCCGACGCCTGAGATATGATGAAAGGGCGGCCCATGTATATCAGTGTTGTTGTATACATGATTTCAAGATGCACATTGCAACGGAAGAAGGGCCCGCTAGGAGTGAGATCGCGACAATAAGTCTCGGAGGGAAGACTGTTCCACCACGAGCTTAGTCGATCGCGGGTGGCGGCAAGTTGCCGAAGATGTTTCTTTTTCCTGGCTTTCTGGCAACGCCTCAAAGATCTCATCACTTCCGATGCCTTTGCCAGATGGTTCGTCAAATGGATTGCAGCGGTAAAATTGGGTAGATTGCTCAATTGGTTAATCGGACGTAGAGCCGGCAGATCCATAGGCATGGGAGCATCGATTTCGGTGGGGGAAACTGATACAGGGCGGCCATGTAGAATGCCGATGCGACTATATAAGAAGTAGAGCTTTTAGCACTTGGTATTAGATACCTTGGGGTAGAGAGAGTAATGTACCTTTCTAGCGAATATGCAGACCACCAGAGCCGATTTCGCACTTCAATGATCTCTGCGCTCACGTTACCTGCTAGCAGCTTGCGGTGCATGCCATTTTGAACCGCCATTTTGATTGCCAGGCCGTAGTATATGTACGCCAATCCAGATGTGTCGATTGGCAAAGTGTACACACCCAAGAGTAAGAACGCCTGGACAGTCTCCACACTTGCAACTGTGATGAGATCCGGGATGAGTCGACATGAAAACCGATAGAGCTCCAACCCAATCTGATCATCAGGGGTGCTTTCTGTTGTGGAGGCGCCAGCGGGTGCCGATTTAGTCTCCATATGGGCAAACTGTGTGCCAATTGCGAAAGTCATGAGAAGAGTACATATCCAACCGGAGTCATTGATGGACAGCACATGCTCAGCTGCATAGTAATAGTCCAGTTTCTCACGAAACCTTGCCTCGTGGAAGTAAAAGTAATTGGTTTGGCTGAATTTCAAAAAAGCACTGGTCAGGAAATCGGCGATATTCTTTGGGGGGAAATATGATTTCGCAAGCGCGACGCAAGAGCCAGACGACTGCAGATCAGTCGCTCGAAAGAAGCCTTCGGTATGGTCAACACTCTGGATTTCTGTTAGCAGCGTACAAGAGACTACAACTGATACGAGAGGCCGCTCGGCGAACCTTTTGCCCTGTCCTGTCCCCGAGACTTCGTAGTCGCCGTTCGAGCATTCTGGAAAAATTCCAATGGGACAACTCTCCCGAATAATCTTGAATCACGTCAACCTGCTGAGAATCAACATCGCGATGGCCAACATACGCATTGTACTGGTGGAAAGAGGGTCTATGGAGTAGTCATTGGTCGAGGTGTCATCGTGTGAGACAATCGAATCAGTATCCGACCGTTCTTGGGTCAGATCATGATCCTGGGTCAAGTTATCTGCAATATCTCGGAGCGTGCTGGTATCGAAAGAAACATCACCCAAAAAAGTGAGTAATGATTCGCCTCATTTGAAGTGTGTTTGCGTGCTGCTCCAAAGACCCCGTGTCACTGCTACAAAAATGAGCTTGTCGTTTCAAAAATACTGTTGGTAAAGGCTCACCTAGTTCGGCCATTCCTGGCTTCTGTTGGTAGTCGACCGGCATTCTCAAAACGACATGCTCTTTGCTGCTGTTGGCAACGGGTGCAAGGGTTGCCGCCTCCACCTTTCACATTGAATTGGTTAGCGGATACTCAAAACGATTGCTTATCCCATTCTTGGGCTATCGAATAGGTGCAAAGGTACACTTTTCCTTGTGTTGGCGACAAGGCAAGCATCTAACAGTATTAGAATCTAAATGTCTTGGTATATGGCGTTACTCACGCTTGTGCCGCCCGCTTTCGCAACGACTCCGGTACACGGGGTCGTCTTTGCCTTCCCTTGCGTATCTTGGTGGTACTTGGCTCGGTCATCGCAACATAGGGCAAATTGTTCGTCAAAGATAAAACGTCGCGGGAAATTGTTGGTTTATGGCCTCCCTGCCTGAGGCACAAATGACGTAAGCGACTCCAGAATCCAGATCCGAACCAAAATATAGACGCTCACCGGAATATAATGAGAAGTACAGTACGTAATTAAGGGAAGTCATTTGATGAAATTGAAGAACTAGAATGACACCTAAGTCGTAGGTAGAACTTAGGTGTACATGTCAAGCATATGTGCCACGTGACCAGAAACGAGCCAGCGCCACGTGATATGGCTTTTACTTGAATGTTGCTGGGACAAAAACGAGCTCTTTTAAACTGGTGACGCGAGCTGCGCACGCTGTAGCCCTGAAACGGTGAGGACGACGGGCGGGGATGAGAAAAAAGGAAAAAGGGACGTTGAGTTGCTTTCCTAATACTTCACAATGCAAATGAGCGGCGACCAATGAGAAGGTAGATGATATGACAGATAGCCGAACACCCTAGAAAACAGAAAAATCAGTAATTCTGCTAATTAACGATTGTATTTCGATTGTGCAAGTATATTGGCGTATGATGTTTTTCGTTGTCTTCGAGCACGCCTCTCTGGAGGTGGGGTGCTAGCCCGTGGCGAGGGTTCGTTTTCGTCGACGGTTTCTGGCCATGTAATTTGTGTGGTCTCCCCATCCTCATTATCATGTGCGACTATTTCAGCGCAATCTAGTCGCGGATGGGTGGTCGCGGAAGTGGGTGTGGTCACGTAAGGCTCATCACTCGGACTCGCAGCGGCGGATTTCTCCCGTCATAAGAACTCTAAACTGTGGCACGGAGAAATGCCGGGAACACCAAAACCTTCAACCGTCTCTGTCGGGCATCCCCACGGGGAAGTGGCGAGTCGTCATGTCCAGCTAGCTGCATTAGGAAGGCGCCTAAGCTATTTATTGCCCCTACATGGATGCCCACACCTCGTATGATTTCTATATAATCTCCTACCTCTCCTGGGTTGTCCAGCTCAACATACACCATGTCTTCTCTTCTCAAGCTGAGCCTGTTAGCGGCTGTTACCGCCGTGGCAGGTGGTGACGCCGTCCATGTAAGTAGCCTTTGCGCAGTTGAAAAACCCACATCCACACTAGACTAACCACGCCCCAAGGCCATCAAAGCCCGTTCCATTGCTCCCGTATGTCCCAATCCAGCATCACTGCTGTCGCTTAGTGACCCGCCTTACTCGAACTACTTCTACTCGGACTGCAATGTCGCCGCGCAGGCCGTGATCACCAGTCCACTCCCAGATAGTGATCTATCGATCATTGGTCCGAGGCTCATTGTAGCATGGCCAGCCGGAAACAGCGGCGTCTGTGCATTCTTCGAGCCGCAGAACGGCGTCAATGGCTCGCTCGCTATCGGGCTGGTCAATTCCACCGGTGAACAGCTTTTGAACCCCGTCTACGATGCACCTGCCAAGGGAAACGAGTATCCCAGTGTCGGTATCCAAGGCATCCTTCGCTTTAACTCCTCCGCAACTCTGACAATTCCGATCCTGGGGAGTATCCGCACGATCCGTGATTTCACTGAAGGCCCTAGTCTCCTTTATCCTGAGATCCAGGATGCCGTGTCCTTTACCTCGAACAGCGACGGCAGCGCTACGCTCAATCGGGTGTGGTTGGATAACGCCACTTCTACAAAGCTTACCTTTGCTCCCAATGGCACGAACAGCAAAGTTGCTATCTCCAACAAAACCCTCACCTTTACCCCAGGAGACTACCAATTCTCCGCTAAGATGGACTACCCCCAATTGTCCCAGCTTAAGCCCAGCGCAGTACTAAATAATGCTTCAACGGATCTTACGACCAAAATGCTTGACCAGACAAGTGCTCTCTCGTTCCTGTCATATTCTGAGAAGCTCCTTGCGGGTGCTTGGCGATTCTTGACGTATTTCGGCCGGGACTCAATGATCTCGGCGCTGCTTTTGGAACCTGTGCTCAGCTATGGAAATGGCAGCTCAATGGAGGCTGTCATTGGCTCGGTACTTGAGAGAGTGAACCGGACGGACGGAAGTGTCTGCCATGAGGAAACTATCGGGTGAGCTTTTCATAGCGTTGTTTAAGTTATGGTCTGAGTATAATGGCTGACTATTAATAGGGACTACGCGACGTACACGAACTTGCAACAGAATATTAGCAGCAGTGCGATGATTTGCGATTATAAAATGGTTGGTCTACCACAAGAAATAGTTATGGTCAATACTAAGGGGTGCAGATCGACTCGGATTATTACCTTCCTATCTTGATGGAGCGGTACTTTGTGGAGAACGCAGTTGGGCAAAATAGAGTGGCTGCTTTTTTCAAGTAAGTTTTCTTGTCTTGAATGACGTACACAAGTATTAAATACTCTTATAGCCAATCCTCGGGCATCAACGAGGTAAATAGGAACTTGACCTGGGGCCAGCTCGCAGATATCAACGCGGAGCGCATCATGCGCCTCGCTGCTCCTTTTGCCCGGGACCAGAGGAAAGAGAACCTCATCCACCTCAAGGAAGGCCAGGTAGTCGGAGAATGGAGAGACAGTGAATACGGTACATATCAATTATTGACACCCGCGGAATTCATATAAATATACTGATGGCTTTTTTAGGCATTGGAGGAGGCCGTATCCCCTTCGATGTAAACACAGCCCTCGTCCCTGCAGCTCTACGCTCCATCGCCACTCTCACCCGCCACGGCATCTACTATAAGCGAAAAGATTGGGCCCGAGTCGCAGACGCCTACGCCCAGATCTGGGAAGACAAAACACTCTCCTTCTTCGAGATAATTGTCCCACAAAAAAAGGCCCAATCTCTCGTCGAGTCCTACGCCACCAGCTCCTTCGCCGGGCCAAGCCAATCCAACTCAATCGATACAAGCGTCGTCTATCACGCAGTCGCCCTCGAAGGAAACAACAACCAGACCAAAGTCGAAATCATGAACACCGACGACTGTTTCCGCCATTTCCTCCTCAACACCACAAACGACGCCCAACTCACCTCATTCCTGAACAACTCCGCTACCAACGTCCGCCGCACCTTCCCCGCAGGCCTAATGACCTCCGCCGGAATGGTCGTCGCCAACCCAGCCTTCGGCGAAGACCCCGTCTACGCGCAGAACTTCACAACAGGTGCTTATCACGGCACTGTCATCTGGTCCTGGCCTCTGGCTATGATGGCAAAAGGGCTAGAGAGACAATTGGGTCGATGCGAGGTTACATCTAACGTACCCATTTCATCTCGCTCAAAGCAACGTGTCCCGGCGTTCTGCACGGATGATTCAGTGTATAAAAACGTGAGAACGGCGTATAATGTGCTTTGGGATAATATCGAGAAGAACCAGAACCAGCTTTCGCAGGAGGTTTGGTCGTGGGTTTGGAAGGAGAATGACTTTAAGGTCACGCCCTTGGGTGTTATTTCCCCGCCTGGCGGTGGTAGCCAGACCGGTATGTTCGTTCTTTTCTTGCTTTCCGGTTGGTTGGTGGGTTGGACCTGGTACTAACACAGTATAGAATCGGACATTCGGCAGCTTTGGTCGCTCGCTTTCCTTGCTGTGACTCGGAATCGCCACTATCAGTGAGAGAAGGTGCGGGGTTCGCGTTCGAAGGTCGGCCATACCGGTGTCGTCGACCTCCATGTAGTGGAGAGGGACGAGTAGCTGTAAGGTATGGTGATGTAGGTCGTGTGCTGAAGGTCTACCAAGCAGTGCGGGGCCCTAGGGAGCTTTTGCTCTAAATCTTGTGGTCTGTATAGATATATTGCCTGGGGTGAAGATGAGATTGCAGATAAATGGAGCTAGCGGAGTACAATGGAGACGGTAATATGTGCAGAGCACTGCAGACCACGGACGGCAATACGAGGACAGATTTGAATATGGAAATTCTTAAAAGGGAGCAGCAAATGTAGAAGACACAAAACTTGGAAGGGAAAAAAGAATAAGATTAAATCAAACGGAGGCATAGGAAAGCATTGGTGCAAAGGACGGTTACCTGGACGAGGTGGAATAAACGGCGGATAGCAAGAAGAGTGCAGGGAATAGGCAGACTATCACAATAGCGGAGAGAAATGGTAAACGGTACAATACACGATGATGAACCTTGTAAAACAGGAAGAACAGGAGATCGAAGAGACAAACAGAGACAACCACCACACGAGAAGGAGGGAACGTGATCAGGAATCCACAGGGAGGCTGGCGGGAGAGTTGGGTGTGTGTTTCTCGCAGTGTTTCTGGCAGCGTCAACGCTGGCGTTGGGCAGCCGTGGGGTTAAAGTAACCCCTTCATTTCGGTATTTCGTTTCAGGGCTTTGGATACAATCTTCACAGTGCAATCAACGCCAGACATCCTACAAGTAGGGGAGCTCCTCCTGTATTGACTTACTTGGCGCTCTACCTGGCACGCCCACAAGGCTTACTCTTGAGGTACGAACCTGTGTAATGCTTCGTACAGCAACGGTACTGTATGGTTGCGAGTCGGGGGCCAGCTCACAGTGATCAATTAGCAATGGAGTTATAAGATTTGCAGATGAATGAATATTCCATTTTTATAACACGATCTACTCAAGCAAACACTAGACTTATATCAATCAATCAATTCATTAATTAAAACTAAACAGGTCAACGAGCCTCGGAATGTTCAAGCTGTTTAACTTCATCACAGATACCGCGCTGTAATCAAGATAGCAATGGTTCACCCACAAGCAGATAAAACTCTCTTTTCAACTCGTGGAGGCGTTCCCCTGAACGGCTCTGTGCACAGCTCAATAGTTCATCCCGGAGTCTCTGTGCTTCAATTTCTCGAGCCTCAGCCTCCTTCTGGCTCTCTGTTTCATAGATCCACCAGCCAGATAGTGGCTGAATAACATTTCTTTCAGTACGATCACTGATTTCCGTGTTTCTCATCGTGCTTTCCTCAATGGCGGCTGCATTCCCAGAGGCACCATCTTCGACATCTGCTCCTGTGAATTTAGCCTGAATCCCAACAATACCAGCAAGCATAGCAGCATCATATTCATGGCCATTGTCATCAATCTTGATAGGAACTGACGCAAAGCCCGATGGGATCTTATCTATGTCGACACGACAAGAAAAGACGTTGTCCAGATTATATCGAGTTTCGGGCGATTTGAATTCCTCTAAAGAGACTGGGCGAATTGGTCTACCAGGCAGGCCCAATTGCTCTCCCTCATCACTCCAGAAGCAAAATACCGAAAGCCAGCCAGTCAATTCATCTGATCCACTCACACAGGTATTTCTGCGTGCACATCTGTTCCAGAAACTTATAACATCGGGAGCGGCCGGGTTATCAAAACTTGCCACAAAGTAACTAAGTACTGGGCGCAGTAGCTGGGCGAAGACATTGGTCTCGTCACTTAACTGCAGCAGCTTGTCAAGCTTGGTCACCATGAGCTCCCAATCTTCTCGCTTACCCAGCAGTGTCACTTTTGGGATACCGCACAGAAATCCAGATTTGTAGGTAAAGTATTTCTGCAAGGCACCCATCATGAGGGTTGCTGCAACAACCCGATCTGAGTCCACAGTGGTAGTGAACGTGGGCATAATCCAGCTTCGCAGCTCTTCGTCAAGCACATTTTTCTGAACCAGCTCTGTCATGCGCAGGGAGATGGCGCCAAAATCAGCACTCTTTGCGGTGCCAGCCGAAATCACTTCTAACTCTGTCTGACCCTGATGAGAGACAAATTTGTCTCGTAGATCTTCTGCGTGGCTGTTGATATAGAAATTCAATTGCGATAGGATGGACAGCCACACATCATCGGGCCTGATGATAAGTTCGTGGTGGTCACTATAGGCGTTGAACACTGCCCAGACAAAACCATGACTTGAAGCTGAGATATAATTCGTCTCGAATAGCCTGGGTGAAAAGGATTGTTGGATCAAGGCCTTGCTTTTGCAATGGTTCTTGGGGCAAGAAAATTCAAGCAAGTTTTCAGCGGTTGATATCTTTTGCCCTGGCCACCCGCGAGGACGGTTCTCAGTTGGTGTTAGAGTCACAGGCATCTTGTAAGGATCTACCGGGTAGTTAGAATGCCTGTTGATTAGGCAAGGATTCAGAGACAGAAGGAATAGGAAGTACAAGAGATCGTATTGTCAGACTGAATGTTGAAGAAGAGAAATAGATACAATGTGTGATCCTTTTAACCCCGCCATTCCGATCAACAAGGGCCGGTGCCCTAGCTGCAGGGGTCTGGTATCCGGCTCCACACATGTGGGACTCGACGATATTTCTTCGAGGGGACCGGGTCAAGATGAGTTCTCAGCCTCCAGACGCCAGAGAAAGCCGGAAGCCCGAGCCTTTCTTAGCCCTACATCATCCTTCCTTACTCCTCTGATCCACCAACCCACATCCCAGCGACAAACTTAACCACCACGGTATGGAGCCTTAATTCTAAGGCATCGATCATCGACTCTCAACATTTTCTAATTAGGGGCGGTCCCAAGAGCCTGAGGCCCATCTACCATCTCCCATCTACCCAAATAAGAACCCCTTTGTCATAACTTGGATTTTAGAAGCTCATCATCTCTCACCTGGTATGGCTTCCGGACATTCGCTGGTCGACATTCCAGTCGAAGTTCTTTTAATGGCCCGGTCATTTTTAACCAATCGCGATGTAAAGTCTCTACGCTTGACTTGTAAATATCTGAGCAATACGGTGCCATTGAACTTTTCACGAGTGTTTCTTTCTGCAAACCCGTTGGATATTGAGGTGTTTCGTGCTGTTGCAGACCACCCTACTCTTCGCCATCAAATAGAGGAGATCATTTGGGACGATGCACGTTTTGTTTCTGAGCCATGGTCTCTCTGGTCCGAGCTAGGAGACTGTGATCGGGAAGTGCTCACGGAGTGGAGTAATCATCACGAAGCCCCCTTTTGGTTTGTTTACAGATGCAGAGAGAACATAATAAGTATGAGGGCTCGGAAGACCTCGGACATCGAAAGACCCGCCCATGCTTCTCTTGAAAGTCAGTTGAAGGCTCTGCTACCTATCAAGCAATGTTACAATCACTATACGAGATTGAAAAAGCAGCAAGATGAGGTGCTCATATCTGGCGCCGACAAAGATGCGTTTGTTTATGGCCTGGATCGCTTTCCGCAAGTGACCAAAGTTGCCGTCACACCTGCAGCGCATGGGTGGTTATTCTGTCCGCTTTATGAAACCCCTTTCATTCGTGCGTTCCCGTATGGATTCAACTACCCGATCCCAAGGGGATGGCCCACTCCTTGGCCAATGTCCCCTGAGTACCCGGCACCTTGCTCATGGACCCTGGAGACTGCGAGAAGCATACCGAACCCACTTTTAAACCCAGAGAATCGCACCGCAGGCGAAGGTTACAAAGATCTTTGGAGGGGCGTTAGGACTGTTTTGAAAAGCCTCTCCCAATACGACCATCATGTCTCCGACTTGAGATTCGATGCAAATAAACTCAACACAGGTGTTCATCACGAAATGTTCACTCGACCGTGTGAAGAATACGATCACTTTATGACGCTGCTCAAGCGGCCGGGACTTCGCCGCTTTGATTTGACGTTGTTCATCGATGACCCAGGGCTGCAAAGCTTTGCGACCGGAGACTTCCGACGGGCTATTGGCCATGCCAAAGATTTGACACATATCAATATAGCGACTACGCTCGACATTGCGTCTCGTTATTGGGGGTATAGGGAATATAATGCATTCACGTCTTTACGAAATATTCTCCCTTTTGCTCAGTGGCCGAAGCTTGCACATTTCGGCATCACACGGCTTGAGATAACACCGTCAGATTTGCTAGAGACGCTTGGTAAATTACCACAAACAGTGCGATCAATTGAACTCAACCGGCTGCGATTCTACGGCCAGGGCGATGTCGACGACTGGCGCGAGTCAGAAAATCTGGAACGATTCGGCATGTTCCACGCTTTACTAGAAGAAATACGGCAAAAGCTCAAATGGCACGAGCGAGATAGATCCGAGAGGCCTTCTCTTATCATGATTGCGGATGAATGTCACCCATGCACCAGTGAGTTCCTAGATGATGATGTCCATCCATGCTCTCGTGGGACTTTCTACGCGGAAGCCTATAATCCCTGCGAAAATGGGCGAGGCATTCGGCTCGGAAAAGAGATTCATGATTTCCTCTACGGATCTGGAGAAAATCCCTTTGAAGAAAGTTTCCAGGTACCAAAGCGTGGGATGGGGACGAAACGAGATATCTTCTTTCCCGATTGCATTCGGCCTCAGGTCGGTTCGAAGGAAGATACATCAATGAGGACTACCGACCCTGAAATTTGGGAAGGGGATTGGCCTGGATATTTACAGGACTACTCGTCTGAAGGCTTCAACCTATTCCATAGGATGGAGGAATTCGAGCTGGATGGCGGGTCCCGTCCCAACTAGAGAACAACAAGAGGTCTTGCCCACCTGGGCAGGTGACTGAATTATGTGTGTTCAGGATTGTCAGTGTAGATTATGTCGTATTTAGTGTGGTGTTTTGGGGTGCACCACTCGCTTACAGAATACGTTATATAACTTATGCGTTGGTCAGCTGTTCATCATCCGCATTTTGACAACTCACTGCCTTAAGAGGTGTATCCATTTGTTAACCTCCTCGGGCCTCCATTTTTTTGAGCTGTCAGCCGATAATTTCACCTGGAGATTCTTCCAGTACACACGATGCCACCTCCGCTTGCAGTCGAACAGCCAGAATTTCAGCGCCAACCCGTCCAACCAAAGACGGCCTTACTTTCGGGATGTGCCATCTGCGATAAAAAAAAGAGGACCTCAAAATCTGCACTGGCTGTAGGGTGTTATCTTACTGCAGTAGATATCACCAAATTGAACATCGAAAAAAGCACAAGGAGATCTGTAAATATGTTGGACAGACCCAAGCGACTTTAAGAGCCATCGAGGCTCAATTGGGACCTCACCCTCACGATCCCTCGCTCCCTAATATGCCCCGCCTGTTGACGGACAGCCTATTGGCAGCTGATAGGAACAAATACTTCATCGCGGTTTTCAATCTGCACGAGTGCATAGAGCATGTTTACACGAAGAGTTCTATCAGAGCATCGGTCGCCCTGTCAAAGTTGACGATGCTCTACTATCCCGATAACTACTACACGGCTGGTCTGGTTTCAGCTCTCTGGATTAGATTCGATGAGGATGAGGAAATTTATAAATTTATCAAGTCCTAGTATCTCTGGGAGGAATCCGAATGCCACTCTCCTGGACAAATAGCACCAACACCTACTGAGAACCCCGATATTCTTGAGGATGTTGATTTCTTTCTAGATATAGAGGCTAGGTTTATGGATATGACAGACACTATCACCTTCCTTCTCTCTTTGACTCTGCTGAAAATCAAGATTCTGCTCGATCTTAAGGATCTACACCAAGCCCGACAAGCTGTTGGGCCGAGGGTCCCCCAGGAGGTACTGGACGAAATCTAAGCAAAGATCCCCCGAAGCTCGGCAATTAAGGCCAATCGCTGTATCATGAGCAGCCCCGATCTGTCTGCCGAAATCGCAAAATCTAGATACCCAAGTCGACGCCCTCTACGAGAAATTTCTTCGGACGAACTTCTTCTGGTGGCGAACTTTGGTAGATAGACCAGTCGATGCCATTGAGGCTGTCGTGAACAGGTCGCACAATGGCCCTAAACCAGAATGCGGGAGTCCACTCGAGGCCGCCGTCTGGATCACACAGCGAAGCCAACGTTTTTGCTGGATTGAAACACCAGGAGCTCTGGATTTCCTGAGGGAGAAGAACTCGAACACTTCTCTCCCCAGATTGAGCGAGACCCATCGGATCTACGGAAGACGTGCAGATAAGTTAATGTCGGCTCTGTATAACTCCCAGTAATTGAAGATCTCCTTTCTTTCTGAACACAGTGGATTTAGTAATACTGTAGTCATAGCAACACTACTACAGTACTGTTTAGCTAAACTCGCAAGAAGGCATACTTTCTAGACGTAGCCAAATACCCTATGGGGAATAGTCAACAAGGGAGAGCAACGTTAGCGCATCAAGTGCGTACAGGATATACAGGTGTAAAAGAATGGTATTTAATTAACTATGGCGTTCTAGGTCTGCATGACTTTAGCAAACAAAAAGAAATATAGACATACAACAGTAAGGATTCGCTAGTGGTCACCCACCTAACTACTAACTTACCGGCGTGTGGCTTAAGTACGGCTGAGCGGACGGGAAGCCCTGTTCTCCACACCCTGTGGTCGTATGTACTAGGTTTAGTATTGAAGAGGAACTATATAGGTCTTATGTATTCCAATTAACGGAAGGGACAAGTGGTGCTACAGAAACAGCGATCGGACCTTCGGGGCAATACCCGGAGGTGCCAGGCCTTTACAGAGATTTGTGGGAGCCCTTTAATGACTATCGAGAGAACCTGACATATGCTAGAAAAAGGGATCGAAAGAGAGAGAGACATGGGGAACCAGAAACTAGCGGGTAAACAAAACCAGCAAACAGAAGGTGGAACGCCTAAGATACATAATTAGCACTTCAAGCTCTTCTTCTCCTCCCAAGGTCATTTGTTACCCTATTATTAGGAATGTCTCCAGCACAAAACTCATCATTTCAATTATTTGCTCTCGCTATGCAATAAATCCTTATCTCATGCAATGAGATACGATGCATTGAATGCACTGACTTGAGTGAAGTCGGAACAATTGAGATGGCAATTCAGAGGTTTCCCACTCCTGATGTATTTTACCATTATAAAGAGCTGTAGAGGTACCTCCATTGGAGGGACAGGCTTAAATCATCTCTTTTATTGCCATATATTACTTATACCCGTTTTCTCTATCATTCGTTGTATATCGCAAAAAAGCGGTTTGTATACTTTATATAGTAGTCGAGAGAATAGGCGTTGTCCTTATCCTAAGAAAGATGGTATCTACCTAGCCTATAGTGCAGCACACTTCGGAAAGCATGTAGCGTACTTCATTGTGGCAAAAACCCCTGAATTTCTCTTGCGAGTTTCCGAACCAGCGTCGCCAGCCACAGCTATGGCTAATTCAACACCTCGCCCCGCCTCTTCCGCACAACGTCAACTATTCGATATTCTTCAATGGTGCATTCTCTGGTCTCGCACATGGATTTGATGACTAGCACATCCACGAGGCTATGTAACGATTTGACAATCATTGATACTCAAACTCTAATAGTGACTGAAAAGCTCCTGCGTCAGCCCCAGACGTGACACCAACGAGGCGGAACCTAAAGCTAGCCGCCTCGAACAGCCGAACAAAATCACCGACAGTCCGTTCGCGAGCATTATGGGCAGCTAGCATAAACTGATCCTCAATTCTGGGTAGATGTTAGTCCCATTATCAATAGTGCAAGAAAAGCACCTTACAAAATCATTTTGTCTGTCAATGTGTTCAGTCTCTTAGCAGGCGGGTCCGGTAAGATGCCCTCGCTGATGAAAACTTTCGCACTCGGCTTTAAGGCCGGGAGGAGTGCTTTGATTATAGCAATCGAGTCATCATCATTCCAGTCGTGGAGGATATGACGGAAAATATAACCGTCCGCGCTTACGGGCTGTTCTTCGAAGAAATTGTGTTGCTGAAAAGAGATTCGAGATTTAACACCTGGCTCCGACGAGAGTAAGACAAGCCTTCTTCCCATATCCAAGGCATCAATGTTGTTATCCTGCACAATGAATTGCGCTTCGGGTGCCAGTGGTGCAATTGCTAAGACCGTGTGGCCGGATGATCCACCAATCTATCAAGTGAACTGTTAACCCAGCAATTTAATAAGTCAACCGTCAGGGAACAACGTACATCAACAATGGTGTTCTGTCCGAGATAGGACCAATTCCAAGCGGCGCGAAGACGATCCATCGACCACAGAGGGGTATTGACGCGTCCCATGAGATACTCGTGATATTTCTTATTAAGGTCTTTGGAATGCGCGAAATACTGGAAAAGGTTTTCCTCAGTGTTATAGGCCAGGTTGAACGCAGTTTGAGGAACTTTGTCAGTAATGCTATCCACCTGCGCGATAATTGTCGGGGGGATCTTCATCAGAATGTTTTGAAGGAACTCGGTGCCGAAATGCACAACATTGCGCAAATGGGGATTACTGGCCAACGCTGCTGAAGCCGCGGAGTGTGTTATCTGGCTGGGCGCGACCTCTCGAAATAGTCCATTTGCTATGCCATAGCGAATGCCACGAGCCAGTACATCTTCTGGAAGACGCGTGGCTGCGGATAGCTCAGAGATTGTGATGGAGGACTCGAGCGGTACAAGTTGCGGGATCTCAAGCCGCATGAGAAGGTCTAAATTGGAAGCATCTGTTGCCTATTGCTGTCTGAGCTCCTTTTCTTCTGTATTGACGGCACTTGACTCACCGACCAAGCTAAACTCAGGACATGGTCCGTTGGGCCCATTGCCAGGTAAAGGAGGTCTTTAGCCGCCTGGATGAGCTCATTTCGCGTTGCTAAAGGGGTGACGCTGGACAGGTCGGATGCAACGGGATCGTCAATGCTTGGGTTAATCCCATGTTGTCTGCTGATTTCGGCCAGCTCAACGGCTTTTGCGTAGACTGTTGACGCCAAAGTCTCCAATGCTGACGACATATTCACTTGTGGCCAGTAAATCAATAAGTCAACTGAAAAAACTTGGTTATAAATCGAAGGACCGAAAGGTTTGATTTCTGTACTTTAAAGCAATAAGATGAGGGATGCACTCTGTCAAAACAAAATCATTTCTCAACGCACACCAACGCACGTTCGGACCGAAGCATACCGGTTTGCAGTACAAGTCAATAGCGATAAGGCGCCGGCTCGAGTCTGACAAATCTGGAAATCTACAACATCGGCGGCTTTCGCAGAAGGTGTCGGTGCATCTGAGCGGCGACTTTTGCTCCACAAGCAAAATAAAAAAACCCTCCGGTGAAATATCCTCCTCCACGGCGAGCCTTGGTGTCTGTCTTAGCATCCAACAAAACATACTCATATTTTCAGGAACAGGATATACTAGTCTAATATCGTGGAATTGCTGGCAAGTTATGCAAGTACATGCAAAGCTAAGAAAAGAAAAAAAAAAAGAAACGACGTGAATGAAGCCCTGCATTTTTTCTTGATGTTGTCTAGCTTATTTTTAGGTATTTGTAATATTTGTGTGCCTAGTTAATTTAGGATATATGGGAAGAACTGAGCGAGACGTCATCTTGAAGTTGGAGACAAATTAGTATTGTAATTGAAGCAAAATGTAGAATACCCTACCTCACTCACTAGTATTGCTGTGGATTACAGTATTTACTTTGCTTCTGTTGAACTTTATGAAAAGCTCGTAAGTAAGCTGCAGACAAAATAAAATTCGCAAAATATTCCATGCTATATCCGAAAAATACTCTGTTTGCTTCATCTAGCACCTACCAACTGCTTGCTTCCTGCGGCAATAGGATCATGAGCGTAAGCCGTAGATTCGTTCTTCGGATCTAGGACATTTTCCCGCAAAAACTTCCGTGATTCTTCAAACACATCGTAGCTTTTTTGTGTATCGCATTAGTATTGAAGCGAAAGTTTGTAAGAACAGCTAAAAGGTCTTACCCAAAGTCATGAGCAAGTCGCTCAGAAAAGTTTCTCGGAACATCTGCAGAATCTATATCAGCACAATCTCTTTCTATCAGATGCATCGCATGGTAGCAATGGCGATCCTACCCGAAAATGGAGTGTCTGCGTAATGTTTAAGCTGCTCGAATACTTCGTTTTCTTTGCCCACGCGCACACTAGACATGAGTTGGACCCTCGAAACGCGGAGCTTTCGAAGTTTTTCAAAATGGGAAATCCTTGTGTGTATGTGCTCGGCGGAATCAACCGCCTCAAAGATGACCCCAAATGCCCCAGCATCTTCGATAGCCTGGTTGGCGCCTTGTCCACTGAAGGGTAACATCTGAGAATCATCAGTCGCTGCATGAAAGAGAAAGTGAAAACCTTCTTAACTGGATGAGCCGCGTCTCCGATCAAGATAATCTTTCCACGAGTATGATAGGGCAGTGGCTGAAAAATGTTGAGAGGCCACTTCGTGATGCGCGGTGCGTTGCTGTCGAGCATGAGTAAACGCTGTCTAAATAAGTCTCCACATTTGAGTTTACCTGATTAAACGCAGAAGGACAGAATGAAAAGTTCCAAATTGGCTTGTAACATAGGCTAGCAAGTCTTTGCTTGATTCAGTGGTCTTACTGTCTCCTTCGTCCGAAGTCGAGTTGTGTATTCCTACGAAATTCTGAACCTCGCCACTTCGAAGTTCTCATCAGATATATTCTCGCGAGGGGACTGATAATCACTCACTTTTGGCAATCATACCAGACCATGTGATCAACTGTGTTCTCGTCCGATATGTCCGCAAGGATTGATGGGCCATGGCCCTTCAAAGCCGTGAGCGCAAGAAATTCCGGGTCACCTCTAATCACATCCGTCGGGATTTGAAACCGAAAAGCACTAAGACCAGTTTTGATAGGTGTTTCAGGGTGTCCCTCTAGAACCACAGACCTGAGCACAGAATGAAGCCCGTCAGCCCCGATGATCAAATCAGCTGTGAAGGTTGATCCGTCATCAAGGTGCAAGACTCCGGTATCAGGCTGAACAGTTGAAACTTTGCCTCCTAAATGAAACCGAATATCTGAAAGTCCTGGGATACTCATCGTGGCAATTCGATAAAGTTCTTGGTGAAGGTCTGCTCGTTG
Organism: Penicillium canescens; assembly: GCF_028828765.1. Lineage (NCBI taxonomy): Eukaryota > Fungi > Ascomycota > Eurotiomycetes > Eurotiales > Aspergillaceae > Penicillium > Penicillium canescens. The sequence goes on from NW_026703966.1 coordinate 5,670,552, forward strand.
CATAGTGTGCAGCGGGGCGCCGAACCTCTGCTCGCCACCCGAGAGTTTGACACCAGCCACATAGTCCATGTTCCTCCCATCACGGAGCTCGAAGCAGGATTTCGGCTCACTGCGAGCATTTTCAAAGGAGAACCCCAACCTAGACAGGACCTTGACGCCGTTGGGCGCGACGACAAGAGCAGCTCCGATCTCGCTGAGGAACTTGGATTTTTCGAACACCTATTCGTCGCAGTTAATTTAAAATATTGAATAGCCTGAGGAGGTTGGTGCGGCAATCCAGTATTTTTACCTCAACGTGGTGTCCTGCGCAACGGAGTGCCGCAGCAGCACTGAGGCCGCCGATGCCAGCGCCGACGACAGCAATCTTGATAGGCATGTTGGTTACAGAAATGAGAATTTCCGATCACTTCTTCTTCTATTTCTTCTTCTGAAGAATTATGTTGCGGATAGAATGGGGCATTTTAATCTGTCCTTAGGGTTGGCGACGAAATAAAGCGGTCGAATTAGGCACCGAACACTTTACACTGACCTCGGAACCCATCAGCGGGCCGTCGGCGCCCCCGCCCCCGAGGTACTCGGGGCTTATTAATACCTACTCAATCGGGCTGATTAAACTCGCCGGGTCTACTTTCATTCCTACTTTCATGCCGGGAATAATGATTATGAGGTTGAAATAATCACTAAAATTTGGTTCGCTGGGTGATCCCCCTGTTAGTGAAGACCAACGCTGTTCTATCATAGTCCTCTCTCAAACACCAACAAAACTACCGTCTCGAGTCGTTAGTTAGCATCGGTCGTATTTACCTGTGAAAAATATCTGTAATCGCGACCAAATATGTACATTCTATGACTAAAAGTTTTCTCAAGTCGATCTGAACCCTTTTGCGAAATCTTCGGTTGGAATCACCGGAGTGCCTCTGCAATGGCTGCCGACAACGAAGTAGCCTGTGGAGAATTCAATTAGCAAGGGAAGTAGAACAAGTAAATTTTGCGCTCACATTCGAATCCTGCATTATGCTGAAATGATCTCCTGGAACGGTCGAGATGCGAGTGCCAATGCCTGGGAGGAGCTTGTCCCAGCCCAGTGCATCCAGCAGCCCACTCCTTTTGACCAGCCACTCCACAATTGTGCTGCGGTCATCCAAGCTTGAGAATGACTGAATACTTTCAGTTTCCATCTCAAGGCCATTCTCGGCCCAGATTATCGTCGCCTGCATGGAGTCTGTTTGCGGCAGGGGCCGTGGTGCGTACTTCTTCACTGCGCCGATCGTGTGCAAGAAATGATTCTTAATATCGCTGTTCAAAGAGCGGTTGTTTGAGATGAAATCCAAGATAGAGGTAGGCATGGCGTCAAATTGCAAGCGACATGGCGAATCGATAAGGATCAATGCATTCACTTGCTCACCCGACTGTAGTAGCTCTCTGGCGGCTTCAAAGGCGTAGAATCCACCGGCTGACCAGCCGCCCAAGAAATAGGGGCCGTGCGATTGACGCTCCCGAATGGTCTGAACCATTTGTGTGGCCATACTTTCTATGCCCGACTCCGCAGGAGAGGTCGAGTACAGCAAGGGGCTGTTCAGACCGCATACTCGAATGCCGCTTGAGATATGGGGCACCTTCGCGTAGGCGCTGGCGAGACCACCTCCATCAGGAAATAGAAAAAGGGTCTTGGTACTCGAGTCTCCATCTTGTAGCATAATCGAGGAGGGAAAAGAATACTTTCTCTTGCCTGCCTCCGATGCCTTCTCTAGTGGAGAATGTTTGGCAGGCGAGCCGCCAAACATTTGATTCAGGACGCTGTGCATATCCTTTGCCAAAGATGCTTCGAAGATATCTGACGGTAGTCGAACTCCGATCTTGTCTTCCAGTGCCCCGAGGATGGAAATTGCCATCATTGAATCAAGGCCTAGGACTGAGAGATCTTCCGCTATGAGAACATCTTGAACATCGACACCTATCTCGCTCGCGATGACTGAATATACCTCCAACAGGCGTGTATCGGTTGGTGACTGGGTTGATAGATCATATACACTTGGTGGTAAAGATATCGGAGACTCGGAGCTACTCGAACTTGGGGTCAAGAATCTTGTTGGTTGATCGGGCAGAGTTCTCGAGACGTAGTTGCGCAGATCACCAAAGGTCACAAGGTCAGTGAAAGAAGATGCTGGCAGTTCTAGATTGAGTGAATCTCGAATTTCTGACAGAATCGTCATGGATAGCAACGAATCGACTCCAAGCTCCATAAAGGTACTTTCATCGCGAAGGTCATCTTCTGAGATTCCGATTTGCGAAGTAAGCAATTTCTTCAGAATTTCAATGCTTGACGCCGTGGTTTCCTCTCGTTTGACAACGGGCCTTGGTTCATTTCTGGGCTGTTTTCTGCCGGTGGCAGCAATATCCAGGCGAGTGACAGGTTGTTTTTGCTCTGCTGAATAGGAAAGAATCCTTTCAATCAAAGCGCGCGGAACCTTTTTGAACTTGACATCTCCGCAGCGCGAGATCATTCGATCACCTTGGAAAATGGAAACATCTCCCACAAACACCGTTTCATCTTCTGGCAGCATCCTCACATGCGCTCGGTATGGAAGACCCGCAGCGATGCTTTCCGTAATCTGGTAGCTGCCGATACCATGAGAGATGTACGTAAACTCTCGAGGATTGACGGTCCCAATGGCATTCATCACGAAGCCTGCAATTTGTGCCAAGTTGTCGAGCCACAAAGGCGAACAAAAGAATTTTCCAGCATCGCTACCCTCGTACAGGGCCAATGACACAACAGCCTCCAGCTTTTGTGAATCAACAATGACTTCTTGCATTCCTTGGTATCGATAGTCATACTGGACCACATTCGAAAACAGCTTGTAGACCATTTCGTGTGAGATCCGACTAGTGGTACTGCCGACGCCACGCTCTAGATCTTTCATTCGCTCAAGTATTAGATAGGAATTTCTGTTCCATAGTTGTGCCCAGGAGTCAGAGTCGCCAAAGAGTACTTGACAAGTGACTTGGGTGTGGAAATCCCTGCTTTGGCTATCCTCAGTTCCCATGCGTAAATGGACGGAGTTTGAGTCGAAATTTGCTTCTCCAACTATCTGAAGCATCTTCGATTCAGTGGGCCTCTCCAGTGACATGACAACAGGACTCGTCATCTGCAGGTTGACAACATTCATGCCTGACACGGGGCCAGGGAAAATAAAGTTTGTTCGGAAGTAGTCCGCCACGGTAAGAGATATATCAGAGAAAACCCCCTGCAAAGTTCTTTTAGCTAGTGGGACAGCAAACATTGACCGCAAGCGTCTTGAAATAGATTCGAACTTACCGATGGACACAATGCCACTCCATTAAGAACATGACCCGCAATCAAGCTATGTAGGCATGGATCTGACAGATCTGACTCAAAGGCCACACTGGCACTTGTACCCTGGACGATTGAGGAAACAACCCGTTGTACCGTGGTTGTCAGATTTTGAATGGACTTGTTTGACGGATGCGAAGGTACAGATTCGTGACGTCGTAAAAGCCAATCATTCTTATACTCAATCCAATATCTCTTCTCGTCAAATGCGTAGGTTGGAAGTTTCAGAAGTCTTGGGGTATGATCAAAGCTGTTGTGATACTCATTCCAGTCGATTGAAAATCCAAGGCCATTGAGAGCTGCGAGGGCTTTACAGATGGTAGTGAGCGAGTCTTCCTTGCGATGCAGCGAGGGAAGTAATCGCTGGGTGGAGTCAATAGTGGGACGTATCATGCCTAAACAGACGGGATGAGGGCCAATCTCCAGGAAAACTGAGCTTGACGTGATCATGCCTTCTTCTTGTGCAGTATTAAGGGCATCGAGGAATTGAACCGGTTCTCGAGCATGGCGTACAAGATAGCTTGGTCCTATCTCGTCCCCTGCTTGTATGATTTGGCCAAGCAAGGTTGAGAAAATAGGAACTCGGGATGGTAAAAATGAGATTGCAATGACTTCCTTATCAAATGATGCAAGGATTGGATCAACTTGAGAAGAGTGAAAGGCATATGGGACATTAAGCATGGAGCATGATGTTCCATTTGCCTTCAGAATCTTTCCCGCTTCTTGAACGGCAGACTTTGGGCCGCTGACGACGACATTTGAGGGTCCATTTATGCAGGAGGTCTCTAGATGGTCGAAAATGGCGGCAAGGGCGTTCCTAACTCCATTCAGTGGCATATTGACTGCCAGCATTGAATGTGTCGAGGGGCTGCAGTTAGTTTGCAGAAGAGTTGCGCGTCGACCAGTGAGGTACAACGTATCGCTTGCAGACAGAATACCCGCGGCAAATAGTGCAGCATATTCCCCTAGACTATGGCCAATCACTGCGGAAGGTTTGATGTTCCAAGACGACCAGAGCTGAACCAAAGCCATCTGAATTGAGACATGGCAAAGCTGCGTCTGAACAGGGGAGAGTTGATCAAAATCATGTTCGCCATTTACAATCTCCTGAACAAAGGAGGAAAACCCGTGATCTATCGCGATGCGCTCAAATCGAGTTAGGTACGACCTGAATAAAGGACTAGTTTCAAAGAGCTGTTTTCCAGCCCCTAGCGACAGGGAGCCCTGACCGGTGAAGACAAAAATTGCATCTTGCGTTTTGCTGGCTGTTCGAGTAACTTGGCGTTCCAAGGCCAAAGTCAGGGCTTTCTTGGCGTGGAGTATTGATGAAGCGGTGAAAGAAACACGGAGTGGATGTTGGACTTTCCGTGCAGTGGTTGTATATGCGAGATCCTCAATAGCCGTGTCGGGATACTGATTGAGATAATCGATCAAGTTCTTCAAGTTCCCCTTGAGAGACACGTCTGACTTAGCAGTTACGCTGATCACATGATCGCGCTCGAGTGTCGATGGGGAATGATCAACTAAGTCACCTTCTTCCAAGACAAAACTTGAGTTTCCACCCGCAGCCCCAAAGTTGTTGATCAAAACCTTACGCTTCCGTCCGGGTGTTGCGGGGAATGATATTGATTGGTCTGCGATTCTAACGCCTCTCTGGGCCAGTGATGGAAAGGTGCGGTTTAAACGTCCACTCTTGATGCCGATATGAGGTGGGATCTGCTGTTTTTCAAAAAGGAGCAAACTTTTGATCAAGGCCGATATCCCCGAGGCAGATTCTCCGTGGCCGATGTTTGCTTTGACTGAGCCGACATATAGCGGAATTTGTGACCCCCTGGGAGGGAAATCTGGCGCCAAGACGTTCATTACAGAAGTCATCTCGATGGAGTCACCAAGTTGAGTGCCCGTCCCATGGAGTTCCACGTAATCAATATCCCCAGGATGTACACCCGCTTGGGAGAGCACTTTACGAAACAATGTTTCTTGTGTGCCAGCATGAGGCTGAGTGATTGATGCCGCGTACGCCGAGTAATTTGTGGCAGATGCTAGGATGACACCTAGTATGTTGTCATTATCTGCAGTGGCAGCATCCAGCCGCTTCAGTACAACACTTGCTACTGCTTCGCCACGGCAGTAGCCATTCGCTTCGTCATCGAATGTTTTGCATGGCCCATCGCTCGAAACGAAGTGGCCGCGCGAGAGGCCAGCATACATGTCAGGGCTGCTGAGAAGCATCATGCCCCCAACCACTGCTGTGTCGCACTCTTTGCTCCATATCGATGTACAAGCCAGGTTCAACGCTGTGGCACTGGAGGCACAGGCCGTGTCAACACTCACACTTGGACCACCTATCATGGGTCAGACAACATTTCATCTCCGATGCGATGATCTTGGACTCACCTAGTTGATTCGCTCGAGATACTCGTCCCTGTGGTAAATCGTTAGTCAACACAGGTGCGACCAGCATACGCAATCGGGGAAGCAGGAAGACACACAGGACCAAACGCACGAACAACCCCAGGCACGTAATACGTATCTATTTCTTGCACGACGTTGACATCTTTATAATCATCGGTCGTTTGTCCGAAGAATGTCCCAATCCTCTCCATTTGCGTGGATGATGTGCGACCGGGTACATATCCTGCCATTTCGAGGGCTTCGTATGCGGTGACCAAGGCCAGTCTCTGCTGGGGGTCTGTCTGCATGGCTTCCCGCGGAGACATGTTAAAGAACCGAGCGTCGAACATGCCGGCACTCTTCATAAAGTTCCCGTACTCCGTCGCACTCTTGTTCTTATCTTTGCCGTTTTTGGAGACATAAATCTGTGGGTCGAATCTATCACTGGGAATCTGCATGACTTTAGTTCTCGACAACATGATGCTTTTAGAAAACGGGGACCCACCACTTTATGACAGTCAATGCCGTTTGAGAGTACATTCCAAAGCTCTTCTATACTATCCGCATCAGGAAACCGACCCGCCATCCCAACAACAGCGATCGGCGTGTTTAATGCTTGCCCAGCCCCGAGTTCACCCCCTTGAATGGAAGTGTCAATGATTGTCACAGTTACACCCGCCTTCTCTGTAATATTGGAGGCGAGTGCTTTCTGGTTATGAACTGGTCCAAAGCACTGGATCTCCCACTCCGATGGTCCAGCCTCTGAAACACAAGATGTGACACCTTGACAGAGGTTGCTCCATTGGATCGGCTGGATCAGGATATCTGTCAGAGCTTGACCGAGCACTTCTCTGTAAGTACCCTGGGTGTAACATCTGCCGTCCTGGGATGAAAATATTGAGGATCGGCACATTGGTCGTTTTTCTTCTGGGCAGGCCACGTGTAGGTCTTGGATCAGAGTTGTAATGTCCGCCTCGCTATAGAGATGATAGGCATGGTAGGGGGCGAAGATGGGAACTGGCCGTCCCCACTGAGACTGATTTTCAGGTTTTGACTTTTCGAGAAGGGCCTTTCTTAGATGCGCTAGTGAGGATGGAGAGCCTTGTATCGTCACAGTTCGCTCAAACTCGGCGGTAATAAAGGTCTTTTTCCGACTGGTGGTATCCTAAAACATGTTATGTTCCGGACTCCAATCTTTGAGTCAATGATGCCTTACCACGGCTTCAATCACGGAGCGCAAATCCTCCATCGCAACAACACCTTTGTCCAGCAGAATTGCCCATGGCTTTACTTCATTGGAGTCCTCCAATTCACCTCCAACGGTGAACACCAACGATCCCAATCGAATTGCAAGCCTGACAACTTCCACGGCAAGGGGAACAAGTTCTACGAGAGTTGTAGACAGACCCACTGCTGCAGCTGACAATCGCCCTACACATAGGCCAACAAGCATCGAATCATTTCGGTTGGGGAACTCAGTATGTGGATGGTTTTCGTACCAACTTTATCATAAAAATTATCAGTAAACTGAGTGAGGCTGTTGTTGAGACTCACTAACAGTATGCAGTTTCCAAGCTGAACAACAACAAGAAGCGCGGGCGACAGGACCCGTAAGCTATATGATCCTTGATTCTTGGGATCCACAAAATCAAACCAAGTGGTAAACTTCAAAGAGTCTTGTCGGATATGCCCCGGAAGATGTTTGATGCTACCATGAAAGGCTTCCAGTGACGATGATAGGAATCCCGAGAGCAGTGTATTCTTTCTTTGTGATTGGAGTAGTTGAGACAAGGCAGCCGTCAGAGGCATTGAATTGTCTCCGAAGAAAAGTATCTTCCCTGGAGGCTCCATCTTGACAATTGCCTACTTTAGACACTGTGATTATCACGCTGGACTTCGGGGAATGGATCGAGTGTCTTGAATATTGGGCGACAAAATGAGTTATATCACCATAGGTCTACCTAGGTATCTGTGGCCCAAATAGGAGATGAGGCAGTTGCAAAAGAACTGCTACCCGTGTGCATATGTACTATACTTTTTCAGGAGTAGGCTAACGGAGGCTTTTCTCCCTCCACGCTTGATGCACGAAGCGTGTCATTAAGGATTTGTAGTATGATACTCGCCGGTGACCTCTTATTGGGCCTGTAGGCTGGACGCCATTGTTGCCACATTCATCTAAATTCCTCGGTTGGCTTGTTTCATTTCAAGAAATCGCCGGACGATTGGGTCCCCCCAACTTTACATTCGCAGATCATCATGCGTGTGGGAAAGCAATATCCCTCTATTTTCCTCTTTCTTTCTTTCTTTCTTTCTCACGCTCGACCATTCTCTGGGGCGACTTCGTCTACCCTGAACCTTTCGGGCCTGGGTGATTTGTTATGGGAACTATTCAAATTCCGCAGTTTGTTATAAAGTATAATTCGATTGAATATTGTCTGTTTGCAGAATAGCCTATGAATTATCTCTAAACATCTCTGAATATCCCTTCCGCATACAGCATTTATATCTGCGCAGACAATGAATTAAACGACCCTATTGGCTCGAGAATTTCCTTCAATGCAATAACACGAGTCGAAAGATTTTCGCCCACAATTCCGGGATACTGGCTCCGAATCGCCCCCTGTAAAATCACACTCGCTGTCAAAGTTACGGATTTTTTCCACTTGGTCTTACTATTTCAAGGGGTACCACTGTCCTTCTCGGCCGGAATAGCGGTCGAGTCTGAGACAGAATCCGTCTGGCTCTCCGGCTTCTGGCTCATTCTCCGTTCGGCCTGCACGCGCATTCGATCGGCCATATCATCCAATTGCCGGGCAGACTCTGAGGCATATTTGCAATGTTTGCGAATCGCTGGTCCATATTTGTAGAAAATCCATGGGAACGGCAAACAAGCGAGGGCGAGGAAGGCTGAGATGGACGAAGCCCAATGAATACCGAGTCTCTCGTACATTGGGGTCGTGAAGAGGGGGCTATAAGCATGTCTTTTTAGCTTTCTGTAATAGCTGTGGCCAAGAACAAGGGACTATAGACATACAATGCTGCGCCGAAAAGCGCCCGGATAACAGCGTTGCCCGCTAACGCCGATGCCGCGTAGATAGTGTAACCATCAACTAGGTAGTTCACCACACTCAAAAATATGGAAACATGAGAAAACCCAAAAAGAACGGTTCCGATCTCACATACAACCCAATGAATACGCGGGAAGTTGGTCCAGGCAAACCAGAATAGCCCGATAGGGAGTGCAACTGCTCCGACCATAGCGGGGATTAGTCGAGCTTCAGGGGGTGGTCGGCCGTAGGCAGTGCGATCGGCAACTTTTTTGTAACGACCATCGTCAAGGATAGAATATGCGCAGCCAAGGATCTGTCCGATCATCATACCGAGGAAGGACAGACCAGAGGTACTCTGGGGCCATTTGAGATTTTCTTCAAAGATAATAGGGAAGGCAGCAAATTCCATGTACATTGTTCCGTAAACTATTGATACTCCGTTAGCTTTGCTTTAGAGAAACGAGGGATACATGGGACTTACTGATAGCCATGTAGATAGACAAAAGCAGCACAATCGGCTCCATAAAAAGCAAGGTCCAGGGTCGCACCATAGTCTTAGTAAAAATCTGCCCAGCGGTCCTATGTGCATTGCCCACCTCCAGACGGCTCTTATATACGGCTCAAGTCAACTTACTGAGCTTGGCAGCGCGTTTCTTTAATAGGACAGGGGTATAAGTCTCTGGGATAAAACAGATTCCAAGCAGAAACACCACCCCACAGAAGATAGTTGTGAGCCCTTGAACCCACTTCCACCCTTTTGACACTGCCAGAAAGTCACAGGTAATTGGACCAAGACTAGGACCTAAGAAGGGAGCTCCAATGAAGGCGATAGTCGCTAGCCCTCTATCCCTAGCTTTGTACATGTCCGAAACAACACCGCCGGCATTAGAAATTGCTGAAGAGCCAAATGCGCCCGCGAAGAACCGTAAAACTAGCAAAGTTGCAATATTCGGACTTGCAATCGTTGCTCCGGAGAATATCGTTGTTAATGCATACGTTATGAAATAGATGATCTGCCGACCAAATAGCTCGGAAAGCGGAGCCCAGATAGCGGGCCCGATAGCGAAGGCAAGAACAAAGAGAGAAGTGTCGGCAACGATCAGTTCGGTGCTAGCACCAAATTGTTCCTGGATCTGGGGATTGGCTGCTGAAAGAGAGGATGAAGCAAATGTAATTGACAAAAACGAGGCCGCTTGGAGAAGTGTGATCGACCACTTAAGCCCGTCTTGCAATTGATGCGGGTCGCGCGCATCTTCATGAAGCCAGTCAACCAGGTATGGGTCTTCCTCCGTGCCGCTTCCTTCCCATTTATGGTGGAGAACGTCGTCGGTGATGATATCTTGAGACAGCACTAGCTGGTAAAGGGGGATTCGATAGGGCTCGCTGGATTCCTTTGTGACTGGCATAGCTTCGAATCTTCGATGTGCAAACCCTTCGTAGGTAGTGTCAGTGAGAAAATTCTAAGGGAATAGCCGAAGATCAATGTAGCTGCTCACAGGAAGATCGAATTGGGTCACAAAGTAGCAAGCAGTGACTGAAAATAGAAAGTGAGATTGCTCCCTAGATAGGTCTGGGGACGTCTCAAATAAATGTTGGAAAAGAATGACTGGCTAGACAATGTGACTAGATAATGGTTGCAGCGGAGACATTAGAAATCAAGTTCCGACCGGACTGGAATGCGCAATTTCTTTTGAAGCAGCGTATTTTTGTATAACGTGGTCTGCAAGCGAGTGGGCCATGTAAGCGAGTGGGCCACCCAACCACTTTTTCTACACTTTTATACGTATATATCAACCACAACGCTATTATATTGATTAATCTCTTCTTGGACAGGCATTCTTCTTATGCCCTATCTCGCTGCAATTACCACATTTAGGTAGGCGCCGCGTAACCGGTGCTTGCGTAGCCTGCGCTGGCGCTACCCTCGGTCCTGTTCTTGGCTGAAAGAACTGATTGTGAGCTTCCTCTAGCTCTAATGCTTCTCGTACTGATAGACCGTCATCGTGGGCTATCCATCTATTCACACGAGCGCGCTTTTGCCTTTGTGTGGCGTTAGCGGCACGTAGCTGCTTGTTTTCTTCCTCGAGAAGTATACCGTTCTGCATTGCGATTTGACAGCCTTTGATAAGCTGGTTTAACGCGGCCTGTGAAGGCGAGGGTGGGCTATTTGAGCGTCGCTTAAGAAACTCTTTAATTGAGGATGCTTGCTTTAGAAGCTCGTTAACGTTCGCGGGTGTATGTGGGTAAAAAGCGCTTGCGTCACTACCACGGCTCACGGGTGGCGTCGGCGTCCGAAGTTGAATATTGAGCTTTGATAGCACTTGTTGAGGATCGAATGGTACTAATCCTGCTGCCTGAAAGCTATTCTTGATAGTGTCTGTTTTAAATGCGTTGACACGAGCTTGTGGATATGCTGCGAGGAAGTCAAGCTTGTCGATATGGTTGATCCCGAGCCGTACTTTGTCGCCGACTAAGGTACCGTACGAGCGCTTTAAAACCGCAAAGCACCCGATATCAAGAGGCTGTAAAAGATGCGAGGAATGCGCTGGCATACAAATTGGTATAATATTGTGATCCGCGCAAAGTTGATCGAATTCTGGCGTAAGATGGCTTCCGTGTCCGTCGAGGACTAAGAGTCGATATTTTCTATGCGTACGACTATTTGTCGACGGAATAAATTGCTTTTGAAGCCAGCGAAGGCCTATCTTGTCGGACGTCCACCCGTTCGTACTAACCTCGAGTCGCTAGTCGAGTGGAAGGTCTTTAAACCATGCTTGATTGTATTGCTTACCCTTAAAAATAAGCGTCGGTGGAAGCGCCCACCCTAAAGCGTTGACTGACTCGATTGCGGTTACCCACTCGCGGTTTCCTGGCTGTAGAACTGATCTCCGACCGTAGTATTCTGAGCGGGTAATCACTTTTTGATTCGCACAAAGGCCCATTGCGAAGCCAGTCTCGTCAAAGTTGTAGATGTCGTCCGAAAGGATACCGTATTGCTGAATTGTGGTATATATAGTGTTAAACCACTCTTGAATAATCTTTGGATCCTCTTGCTGTGCCCTCTGGTAGTCGTATCGTCGTGAAAGGCGAGATCTAAGCTCTGGATGGCGTTGGATAAAATTATATACCCATTTTTCGCCGACAGTTTGAATTAGGGTAGAACCACGCTTCGCGAGTAGAATATTCGCCATTTCTCGTACGTGAGCTTGTGTAGGGGCTGCTCCACGTAGATCTAGCGATAGTATCCGCTGCTGAAGTAGTTCCTCTTCAATTTGTGTCATTTTATGACCATTTGCGCGAGATTCAGCGCGGTTTGTAGTTCCGCGTAGTCGACGCGTGAGCGTATTGCGGGGGACCTGAAATTGGTCTGCGGCCCGCCTAATTGTGCTTATTTCTTTGTTCTTAATAGCCTGGATGGCTAATAAGATCCTACCCTCTTGCTCTATACGATTTCGAGAGCTTTGAGAGCGAATTGGAGGCATGGTGGTTGATAGAAGATAGATAGATAGACCGGGATGCGAAAAAGTGGTTGGGTGGCCCACTCGCTTACATGGCCCACTCGCTTGCAGACCACGTTAAATGACGATGCCCTGAAACTCAGGCTATGCCAAGCTTTAAGGTAATGGAGCAGATGCGAGGTCCTCTCCAATGAGAGGCCACAGGAAGACCCACCAGGATACGTTCCCGCTAGTACACCCGTCCCGTTTGTGCTTGGCTGGTCGGGGCAATTCCTGTCCGAGGGCAAGATTACGAGGTCAAATCGCGCCGAGAACGCTAGCGAAATCTCGTGCAGGGTCGAGTCCCCTTTGCTTGTTCATGCCGTATTTATTCAACGTTATTTGATTTTTAAGCTGGTTGATCGAGCACAACACTTCATTCATTATTTACGTTTGGCTTTCAACAAGATATACCCATTACCAGGGATCTAAGGCATACAATTTAGTGTGACATTTATAAGAAGTTGTGATATGACTAATGGAATGATTGCTTTCCAAAGTGGTCAACTGTGAATAATATTTCTAATAGCGACCTCCGTAGCCAACACTAGTTTGTGTAAATCCTCTAGAACAAAATGAATTGGCCTTTTCTCGCATGAACCGAGGGTCGCAAAGGGAGTTTCGTGCACTCGTTTGATATAGTCTCTCATGGACTCATGAGTCCATTTGATTTTGCTCAAGGCGCGAGCAATGAGCACGTCCGTCAAAAATGCCTGCTCATCCTGCGGGATTTCAAAGCTGCCCACGCGAATAGTGTTGGTAATCAAGTCGTGTGATTCTCGATTAAGTCCTTCCACGCCCACTTGATCGTAAAAACTGCTTTGGCTACTCGTCATACTAGAGCTTCCACTCCAAGGAAAATGTCCCACAACTGATGATTGTTGCTTTGAGATAAAAGACTGCAACTCTCGAAGGATTTGTCGAAGACCCATCGCAAGTATAAGCAAAGCGACTGAGTCATAATCGCATCGGCAATTGGAACATTGTGATAGACTTTCCCATAATGCCTTGCTATCTTGAGTGGCTTGTAGAATAATTGGAACGGGTGTCAGAGCGTGTTTACGCTCTATCTTCTTCATCTCAGATAGGAACTTTGTCTGATGGTCAAGACAAGAGCAACTTTCAAGCAACCTTTCTCTTCCTTCTCTAGGATAACCTCGTGGCTGCAAAATACCTAAGGCTGCAGCTGCAGGCTTCTGTAAGACACCTTGACCTATTTCAAGAAAAGATAGGTCGTTCCTTTGCGTGGCATAATGAAAATCACTATCGTACTCCTAAATATATATAAATAGATGATCGTGTTAGTAATGCATGACATTCGGAGTAAGTTTAACATTGCATTGCATATTGTAAAACCTACCGATGGCATTACAGATGCTCCAGATCTATCGTAGGGAAGCCCTAGATCAGGAACCAATCCGCCGAACAAGTCACCCGGCTCTTGCCAAGGCTGATCGGACATCGCTGTTGATATGAAATCTACCCCTTCGCTTAGATAATCGGTAACACTGTTCTCGTTAGAAAAGTGGTCGACTTCATCCCTTGCTGATTGTATATTTCCGTCGAATCTCATTGGAATCTCTTGTGTGGTGGTACAGTCCCTCAATATTCTCTCTTCGTTGAAGCCATCTAGCTTAGGTTTCTTTGTAGAAACCCCGTGCACTAGATCATCCCTTTGCCGGGTCCAATGTTGTTGTGTCTTTCTGTTCCTAGAGCCCTTAGGTCTTCCAATTCGATTTGGCGCACTGTATAGGCAGTTCTGCTTGGATCGTACACAGCCAGTGCAAGGATCCCCGCCAGTGCACTTCATTTTCAAATCATGGCATGCATCGCAGGCTGATCGAACCTTTCGCTCACTATGACTTTGCATCCTCGATGGTGTTCTGGGGTTCTGACCAAGCAGCGGAGAGGGTGAGGAAATGCAACCTAAATGGACTCAGCGTTGTGGGGTTCATTGGTTGTCTCTAAGTCGCGATCTTGTACCCCTGTGTAATCTACGAATCAAACTTCAAACTATAAGGTAATCTGATTCCGAACCAACCTATTTCGCCTCCATGTGCATAACAGAACGTATGAGGAACCCCTGCAAGCTATCTAAATAGCCAAACGGATAAGGCTCACTCTAGACAGGTGGCTCAATGTTTCACGGAGCGGAAAGGAGAGCGACCTCAGTCCCCAGTATGAGAAGGATCGACCTTGGAAGCGCGTCCACTTTCCACCTATCGTTCACATGAAGATAGTCTTATCTGGCTGTTGTGGTTATTTAGACGACGATCATTTACTTGGACACTGCAAGATAAGCCAGAAGGATCTCATCCTGGTCAACAACTTGTATTCGCGCCCAGCCACAAAAAGACATCCTCGCAGGCTTCAAAGGCGAGATCTATCTTGGCAACTTTTTAGTGTGGACTCTTTCCCTTCGAGTTAGCAGCCGCATTTTCTTCCTTTCGATTTTTTACTATATTTTTTTTTTTCCAACCCCTCTCTGAATAATAATTTGCTGCAGGTAGAGGTCTTCGGGTAAAATGTAAGAATTGTAGAACTACTGGGGAATCTTTGGGCTCAAGTTGGTCTGATACTTTTGTCCGGACCCTCAATCTGCTGGTTTCATGCAGTCAGACGGGAGTTCGGCGGTCCCGCGACAGGCGTACTACGCAATTGGATGACATGCAGTTATCACCCATCGGCTTAATCCTGCCAGCAGGATGGACGGATGGAAGAGCAGATTGCTCTGCTAATATCTTCTTTCATTAGTTAGCTCAGTGTTGCAAGATGCAGAGCGACTTCCTAAATGATGAACACGTTTATGGATTAATGACTACAGAATCTGTCCACTCTGCATGAGCAGTCGTAATACCGAACGTACGTACGTGTATACTACGTTCTAAAAAATTTTTCAGTCAGCCTCCTAGCCCTGGAGGTATGAAAACCTACACCATTTTTTCTCCCGGCCAGACAAATTGCGTCAAAAAGGATTTACTTAGGCAGCGAGCGACTTATTATGTCGCATAACCTCCACATTGCTTGCGCATTGGCAAAATCCCTCTCATGCGGTGAGAAGTTATTCGACATGCTTGTAATTATCTCCAAATACAACTCAGCAATGTTCTATTTAGGTATCCCGTCTTCGGTCTAATGCTTCACGGAAGTAGAAACCTTGGTCCGATAAGAACCTTCTTGTTTTATTTGCTACATTATACGCATTATTCTAGCCGAGGTACATGTTTGGACTAAGTCGGTTAGGTTGCATTCTCCTATTCCAGCAATATCGGGTAGATTTCCCGAGGCGGAGATGTCTCAGTTGCGTCCCCGCTCTACGCGGCCCGTCTCGAATCACCTATATTTTCCACATATGCACTCAACGGGTTTCGGGTCAAGCGGGCAGGATCTGCTGCCACACTACGGATGGTAAATCACCTCCGGTTTGTGATCGGCACTGTCAGATTCTGCACGGCTCACGGACTTCCGCGATATGTTGTGTTTTATGCCTTGCTTGAGTGGCGCTCACATAACTGCAATTCTTCATAGTAATCCTGAAGGAATCAACTTTGGCCGCCCATGAAGAAACCCTGATTTCACTGCCCCTTTTGTAATTTCTCGTATGTTTTTTTGCTAAAGCTCCTCCCGCCATTCACCTTTTCTTGCCTGGTAATGATTGATGTTGGAAGATTCCCTCGGCCGGGTAATCTTCGACACATCTTCGTGAGCGGGGTTCACGAAGTTACCGATATCATCAATTGGCATTCTATTACAATAATAAACACAAGAAAGGCAGTGCCTTTCTAAAATACATGATTCTCTCATTGTGGAAAGATGACATAAGATGACGAAAGCAGCCTTCAAAATAGGCAGGTCAAACTTGCGTCACGATGAACGCAGATAAAGCAGGCTGCTATACTTCTCACTAATTTCTACCACAAGATCAAAAACCTTCCCAGCTTTCTCTTCTATATAACATCCAACAGTCCCAAAATGGCACCAATAACACTCGCCTCAGTCCAAGCAATTCCTCTATCCTACGCCTCCTGCTCAATCGGCTGCAGCTCCAGTGACACTCTCCCCCGCAAACTCGAAGCAATCAGTAAAGCAGGATTCACCTCGATCGAGCTTTCATTTCCCGACATTTTGGAACATGCAGCAAATCTACAAGGCCATCCAATTTCGGCAGATAATTTTTCCACGCTCGTCACAGTCGCCGACGGGATCCGGAAGCTCTGCGATGCCAATTCATTGACCATCATGATGCTGCAACCGTTCGCGAACTTCGAGGGCTGGCCGAATGGGTCAACTGAAAGAGAGGATGCCTTTACGAGGGCAAGGGGTTGGATAGAGATTATGAAGGTTCTAGGGACAGATATGTTGCAGGTATGAATTGATTTGTATCGTGATTTGAGTTGTCGAGTTAACCAGCTCGGCAGGTCGGAGCTACGGATACACCACAAGACAAGATATCAATCGCCCGTGAAGCAATCGTTTCCGACCTCCGTGAGCTAGCCGACATGCTGGCAAAGCACAAATTCCGTATGGCTTACGAGAACTGGTGCTGGTCAACTCATGCACCTAGCTGGAAAGAAGTATGGGAAATCGTCTCAGCTGTCGACCGCCCGAATGTCGGGTTGTGCCTAGACACATTCCAGACAGCAGGGAGTGAATGGGCAGACCCGACGACAGAATCTGGACTCATCGAAGAGGTACCGTATGATGTTTTGCGCAAGAACTTTGCTGCTAGCATGGATGAGCTCGCTCGCACCGTTCCGCCTGATAAAATCTATCTGCTGCAGATCTCAGATGCGTACAAGGTTTCTCCGCCACTCAGGAATGAGCCTATTGAAGGACTAAGACCACGTGGTCGCTGGAGTCATGATTATAGACCTATGCCGTATGATGGGGGTTACTTGCCGATTGAGGATGTGGCGAAGGCGGTGTTGAAGACTGGATTTCGTGGGTGGTTCTCTATGGAAATCTTTGATGGCGGGCCAGAAGGGAAAGGGAAGAAGTATGAGATGGAAGCTTACGCAAAGAAGGCGATGGAGAGTATGCAGAAGTTGTTGATGAATTGCACGGATGAGTGATGGTAATGCAGTACGGTTGAATATTTCATTTTCTGAGACAAAATAGATATACATGTCAATTCCTTCCTTTATTCAATAAATCAAACAGGCGGCAAACGAGTACTTCTATCGAGAAGAATGCCAACGGGGATATATTCACGTCGTGATATCATAAGGCACAAAGTATTACCAAATTCAACAAGTCGGGCTCATAGCTCTATCTACCCTAAATCCGCCTTTCTGGGTAGACAACCATATTGTAGGTGGGAGAACGAACTCGTCTTGATTAGACATCGCCCTGGGTCCAAGGTGCCGACCCGATACCCCGCAAGTTCAAAATTATATAACCCATTATTATTCATAAAATACCATAAAATTATAGTATATAAGCAAGAAATTTAGAACTAGTTACACGCATAAACTTTAGTTGCGGGTTTTGGCGATGCCTGTTCCTGATACGCATGCTCACGGCGCGACAGCAAGTGGCGACCCTCTCGGAATTATGGAGAGTAAACATCTTTAGGTCCTGGTGCAAGGCTTTCAGTGGGGAGTGTAGTGCACCAGGATCTCATTTGTACATTGAATCGCATGGTAAAGCAGAAGGAATCGTGTAATAAGTTTTGACGGAGTCATTCAGAACTCCAAACGGCTATCGGGTGGCTTTGCCCCAGAAGAAGTTAACCAGGTCAAGAGTGCAAACGATGTCAAGCTTCATGCGGTTGACATCAATGCTGTAATTCTTCCCGCAGTTAGCAGTTTTGGGAAATGTAGAACGATTTTCATCTATTCAATCATAGCAGAGAGATCGCAGTCCAATAATATCTATGAGTCCTGCAATGGCACTGTAGCTACTCAATCATAGATCTACCCTTGAGAGATTTCTCGGAGAAACCATATGTTCAAATAGCGCAGCAGAAAATCAAATACCATCAGAACGTGGCATACGCTCGGTACAATGTCAACCCCGTTTTTGTCGAAAACTCCAGCTCAGCGTCTCTTGCGGCAAAATAGACATTCCCTTCCCCTACATCATGGATTGTTCCATCACCCACATTCATCTTTCCACAACCTTGAGTAACAATCAAGACACTGGGGCTCCCAAGCACCCGATGCTGCTCAGTTTCCGGGGGAAACAAGGTCACGCCCAAGACATTGAACTCGCTGAATGGAGGCGCATATTCATTGGACTTTCCTCTCAATCCAATCGGACTCTTCTTCGATTGGAGAAGAGACTCTCCTGGGTTATGTGGCTTGAATGTAAGTGCCTGTGCGAATAACTCGACATCGTCACGGTCAGGACGGGGGCAGAAGCCTGTGTTTAGGACGTTGTCAGACCGCGCCATGCACTCGATAATGTCACCTGAAAGGTACGCATGGATGCTGTCGGCTGGGACACAGACAGCTTCTCCAGGCTCCAAAATCATGTAGTTCATTAGAAGAGCGGCGACCAAGTTCCCGTTATCAAATTTTGAATATTGCTTGCTAAGTCGATCGAGGAGCGACGGAACATGGTGATCATTTCCAAACTCAGACATAGGAGTATCTTGTAGTTTTGTGATGGCGTCTGATACGGTGTCCGGGGGCAAGGTTAACAGATTCTTGCATAGTTGTCGTAAAGCTCCGTCATCAAAGTTCTTGTGCGCTGGCATAAATTGCTCCAATGGCTCCAGCCGCATGAGCTCTGCAATTTCGTCAAGTGGTTTGAATCCCACGAATAATTCAAAGCGAGACAATGCGATGGCGATCTCGGGCTTGTGGTTGGTGTCGCCGAATTTCTCAGGATCCCTCGCGTGCAAATGCTCGGCAAGGGCTTTGTCTGGATGGATTTGAAGTGGAAGCGCTTTAGCAATGGAGAGCACCTGGTCATAGTTAGAGCGAGTGTCATCTTCATTACATTTCCTCTATCTTTCACCTTGGGAAGAAAAGGGATGTCAGGCCCGTATGTATCGCAAACAGAGGGTCCAACAAGATCGGGATTATTCTTGAGATGCTCAGAGAGGAGCTTCCCAGTAGAACGAATCCGAGATGGCACAGAAGGATACGTCCCCATCCACATCTGTATGACATTAACACCATTGTTTCATTGTATATAGACGGAAGAAGTAACTGACTTCAGAGTAAGTCTCTGAGGCGTCCAGCTTTCCCGCGTCAGGCATATTCGACCAAAAGCGCCCAGCAAGTGAACTTTTGCCTTGTTTTCCCCACGGGTCATGCTAGAATTGTATCTTTAGCTTTCTCCAGGGTGTCATGTTTTGAGGTGTCTTACCTTGCATTCGCACACGAGTTGCAATACTCCGTCCGCCATTGTAAAGTGTGTAAATGAGCTGTTCGTAATATGTGAGAATCGATTATGAGATATTTTCAACAGATTTTTAGCCTGGCCCATTTAGTTGCCAACTGAGAGATGCGACCCATTACGTTGGTATTCCGTCATCCACATGCTCCTATGAACAGGTTCATCTCACATCGGGAATATCAGAACTCCGGGACATTGATAACTTCAAAAACTTGGTTCAGCTAATACCCGCCCGTTTACCAACATCTTAGTTATTTTGGCTATTGAAGGTAAACGCCGATTTCAGTCGGAGTGATCATACCATCATATTGACGTCAGAAATCAGCTTTGCTTTCCACGGCCTTGTAGCAAAAGATACGACGGTTAGTGTTTATATTGAGATGAGGACAATAAGGATCCATAATTAGAAACTATCCTACGATATAATCCACAGAGAAGCTATAAACAGGCTAAGAGCAAGTGCCGGAGCTGGGCAGGGTGAAAAGAAAGAGGAAATGCTAGTTAAGAATGTACATACTTGAATGAAGCAAGCAAGCAACCATATTGGAGCCCCAATTGGCGATCTTCCTGACATAGCGCCCACTAGGTTGGATGGTAACGGCTAGCCTAGCACGGCCGGAAATACGGCGAAGATTGACAAGGTCTACTTGCCAAATTTCTCAACCGTCGACACCATTTTTACAAATCATTCCTTTGCTGGCCGCCATTCGTGGTGATGGGGACCTTTCCTGACGGGCCCTGGATCCTCTCCAGTGACACCGGGCTTATCATATCCGTGGGCACCAAAGAAATCCATTTGTCCCTCCATGAATTTCGTCGGGAGTGTTGTGCCACCTCCATATTTCAAATACTCGAGAGATGCAGAAATCGCGGGAAGATATTGGTCGGCCAAGGTGCCCTGTACCACGATCTCTTTCAGAGAGCTGAAAGTGCGGTGCAGCTCCCCCGCGACTTCGTCGGAATGCTTCAGGTTTGTCCAATGATGATCGGTCGATAGGACAGGCTCTAATAGATCGGCTATACCGTTGGCTTGGATGATGCAGCCGCCACGCCAAACTCGAAGGCATTGGCCTAAATCAATGCCCCAACCCTCGTCGTCGGAAGCTCGTGTAATCATTTCTAGCCCCTGGCAGAATGAGGCTAGGAAACAGCAATATACGGCACAGCGTAAGTGCTCGATAACAGATTCTTTGTTTTTGATCCCCTGGAGTGGCCTGGGCTCTGGAATTTGAAGCTTCTTGGCAGCCAACAGCCTCTCCGCTCTGTTTCCGCTAGCAACGCGCAAGTAATGAGCTGTAGCAAGTGTAGGTGTCGCTATATGCCGAGATGCTGACTCCATGATGTTCCAATACGGTGTACCTTCAGTACCATCGTCATCCTGGACGACTTTATCCAGGACTTCGTCGAGCACGTAATGATCTTTGCTGTCATCCTCATCTTGCCTGCCAGAAGGCATCTTGGCGCGTAGCATGTCGACCGCTATATCGAGCAGATAGGTACCTCGTAATTCTCCCCGGTTATTCCACTGGCTGAAGATATCTGCTATGGCACTGTAGTCGAGTTCCAGGCCATTGTGGAGAAAAGACCACGCCTCGGCCAAGGTCGATAACATGCCTCCCTCAATCCCATTGTGAACCATCTTCACATAATGCCCCGAGCCACCAGGACCAATTCGAGCCACGCATGGATTGCCTTTAGGGTCTTTCGCTGCGTATAGCTCGAGTAGTGGCATCACAGTCTCCAATGCTTTCGCATCACCGCCTGGGGACAGACTTGGACCACGACGAGCCGCCTGGTAGCCGCCTGAAACACCCATGCCGATCCAATGAACACCGATCTTTTCGCATTCTTCCTGTCTTTTCTGGGTACGTTGATAATTTTCATTGCCTCCATCAAGGACGATGTCTCCATCCTTGAGATTGCTCTTGATCATACTCAACACAGACTCTGCCGGGTTACCGTGCGAAATGGAGAAGAGGAATAGTTTGCGTTTCTCATTCTCCAGGCTTTTGACAAATTCATTGATATCGTGAAATGTGGAGATTCCACCTTTGGTCTTGTTGTTTTGGGACCATTCCTTAAGCTGGTCGACGTTTTTCCCATTGACATCCCAGATCGAAACTTCAAGACCCAATTCTGAGAAAGCGATGGCCATCGGTGTACCCATATTCCCAGCACCAACTATTCTGATGCAGTGGAACTGTTTCAGTGCATTGTCTTTGTCAGAGGTTCTTGCCATGGTTGGTGCCGCTTGGAAGGATCGAATGAAATTAAGACGAAAGACAGCTCCTTTGATACGATCTTGATCAACAATTGAATCTGTCCTAACAGTACAGATACTCAGCTTTCGGCTCATTCATAAGCGCTGTGGTCAAAATTTAAGTGTCATAGTTGGGATTATTACGTCATCGTGAGCACACGGCGGCGCGAATGACTTGATTTTCCCCCATGTCACAGTCCTATATACAACAGAAACGGAGTTACTGCAAGTTATCCACTGTCTAACAAACTACTACTGAACTTAAATTTGGCTAATGCAGACTTAAATGGCATCTTGGTTGCGGTGAATTGGCAGTGAACTGCCTATATAGCGTTGTTGACTAGATGACGGGTCCACCGCGAGATCTTTCAAAACCTGAGAGTCATGTCAAACAGTGAGATTTTAGACACTAACATGCAAGTTATCAGACCAGGTGGATGAATGAGACCGCTAATTGCCTGTTTATCTTACCTAGTTTTAAACACAGTACGTTTCAATGTTGAACAAAATGCCTCCCCAACCTCCTTACCCCCGGAGCGGGTAGACTGTCATTCTCATTCCAAAATTATAATAGTAGTCCAGTGATAGTGTTTCACCACGAACTCAACCTTTTTATATGCTTGTTTAGCTTGAGGATTTTCATCAATATAAGAGTTCAGTCCATCCTTGTTGTCTAGATTGTAACCGTGCTGCATTATGAGACTGCCGGCGCCACGGCCTTTGTAGGGCTGGCTGTACATAAAAATTCTCCATCTTAAGAATGTGCTTCGTGGGGAATCGGGCAAGTGAGTCCTCCAGGAGGAACGGGTTCGATGCATACAGTAATGTGGGCCGTCTCTCGTGTATTTTTCTCTGTTCTTTCCCATAGCCCCAACACGGCGACGGCGGCTTCTTCGTCGTAGCAAGTTATGAATTCGTTGGTGTACTACTGCTATCAGTGTTCCGAAATTATGAGCGTAAGAGAGGTGTGAGTAAGAAGTCATGAGTTCCTAGGGAGACCTTTACCCTGACTTCTGTGGTTGCTCTGCACGAGTCATGCTGTAAGCACGGGTCAGCTTGTATAAAATCAGCCAGAAGTGACAACCCCGCGACTCCTTTTTTTTCCTTCCTTACGTGCGCGTACGCATAATCTTCTGCTACTATAAAGCCTCATCTGCTCACCATTGCCGTAGTCACTAATGCAATGCCTCTTGTCTCTCCTTCAATGCACCACTCCAACGTAACCATCTATTACTCGAATCAGATCGTTGAACAGCCTCTTTTCTCCCCAAGTTTCTAGTCTTTACATAATGAAGTGGGCAAATTAATCGAGGCTTCCATGTGCTATCGTTTGCTTCATCCACGTACTTTGTTTCCGTGTCTTTGTTGTTCAGGATTTAGGTTCAATTCTGGTCGTATCTACTGCCATAGACTCGCGCTATACCCTTCTCAAAGGCCATTAGGCTGGAGTTCATACCGAAATAAATTTTTATTCATAAGACTAGCGAGGTATCGAATCAAGTGTTACGCGGGCTGCACAAGGTCTGCCTCATCTTGAGCTGTCCGAGGTTCCTTGACTTAAGGAAGAATCACCCAAGCAGAATGAAAGTAATTTTCGGTTCTTCCATTGTTTTCCGATTTAAAAAGAAATTCGCAAAGCACAAGATGAAATGATGGCGATCGATGTCCGTATCAAGGTTTTCTATTTTACTTCTTCTCTCCTCTCTCAACGTCTGGGGTGGACTCACGGGCGAATAAGATTGCCGTACAGTGAATCAGGTTTCGGAATTAAGAGTTTTGGACTGATTCTATACTTCTGTGACGAATGACGTCAGGATGACCACAATAACCTCTATCAATATCTCTACAAATAAAAACATCCTCAGCCAGGTTTGTGCGGAGCATAAAGAGCACAGATTACTTTGGACAGATCAATAAGGTGCGATTGATAAGTACCATCCAACACTTCTCCAAAGCGAGGACCGAGGGGCTGTTTCCTAATCTGGAGCATCTCTGGTGCTACCCTAGTCTTCTTCATTACCGCCGTTTCATATCACCTCATTTTTGAATCATTTTCCTACTAATTTCCTTGCCACACTACCAAACACACGTTCAAAATGACCGACAAACAAATCATCTACGCCACCCCGCCAGCTCCGGCCATCGATCCCTCCCTGACCTCTGGAACTTTCCGGGTAAAACTCGTCCCCCGGCCCGTTCATATCCCCGCTGATAAGATCCTCGTGCGCGTGCACTACCTCTCCCTGGAACCAGCTATGCGCCAGTGGCTCACTGCCAAGCGCTCATACATCGCTCCAGTCGAGGAAGGCGCCGTGATGCGCGGACAGAGTATCGCGCAAGTTGTTGGCGTGGGCGAAGACCTCACCTCGCAATACAAGACTGGTGATTGGGTTGTCGTCGACTCCGGGTGGCAGGAGTATGCACTTGTGGGAGAGCGCGAGGCTGAGAAAGTGACCGTGCCTCCAGGCGGCCGCCGCACAGACGCGATCTCTATACTCGGTACGACCGGGCTGACGGCGTACTTTGGACTGCTGGAAGTTGGGCAGCTGAAAGCGGGCGAGACTGTTGTTGTTTCTGGTGCAGCCGGTGCGACGGGCATGGTGGCGGGCCAGATAGCGCGGATCAAAGGGGCCAAGCGGGTTGTTGGGTTGGCAGGCAGCGATGAAAAGTGTCACTTCCTAGTCGAGGAGCTTGGCTTTGATGCTGCTATTAATTATAAGGATACGGATTGGCGGAAGCGGCTTAAGGCGGCTACGCCGGAGTATATTGACGTTTTCTTCGACAATACTGGTGGAGATATTCTTGATGCTTGCCTAGCGAGAGCGGCTCGGGATGCACGCTTTGTTATCTGCGGTGCTATCAGTCAGTATAATGCTGCCAAGCCGCAGGGCCTCGCTAATTTTATGAGTATCATTGTAAGTTTTATTTCTGGGTTCACTGGTCATTCATTGGTCTGGGAATGTTGAGGCTAATAATTACAGTCGCAACGGATCATGATGAAAGGTTTCATCGTCTTTGATTACATCAAGAATTACCCGGCTGCACGGAAGGATTTGGCCTCCTGGTTGGCTGAGGGTAAGCTCAAGCGAAAGGAGCATATCGTGCTTGGTGGCTTGGAGGCTGCGCCCCAAGCCCTCGTTGATCTCTATGCCGGTGCCAACACCGGTAAGATGATGGTTCAAGTTGCCCCTGTTAGCGAAGCGTTGACAAAGGCCAAGCTGTAACCAAAGTCTTAAATAGCCCTCGATTGCAGTACTGCATCAAAATAGAGCAAATGGCGGACTGCTCGATGCAAGAAGACCTATACCCCTTCTGCCAGCATCTGAAATTAAATTTTTACAGCTTGAAATATTTCCAAGTTGTTCTCGAGCTTGTATATTCACATTACGAGCTACCAAGTTCATTCGTCTGAATCTCAGTACAGGAATTCTGACGGGTTTAATGCTCAAGATATATAGCGAACGACTAGCTGAACAACACCAGAATTTTACCAAAAGACATAATCGGAACGTTGCACGAGGTTTTTTACCTCCCAGGCTTTCGAAATAAACGAAATAAGGAGTCACATACAAGACCGAGGATACCATTGATGTATCCGATCAATTGGAGATTCCCATGACTCTGTATTGTATTACCCTTATTTCTTACTATTCATGGTCACATCTAGTTACATAACATATGAATCGGATCAACTATAGACCCTGTCTGATGCAGTATTCGTAAGGTAATGCCGGCATAAATTGCGGTCTTCCCGTGGATTAGAAACTAACAATCGTTCACTATAGGACCCACAAAAGTAGCATTTGCCATCGGAAGCCATTCACGGGTTCAGGATTTGCCACTAAGACTTGGTCCGACCCACAATCGATGTCTATGCCTACTGCCCGGGTCACAGTACCATCGAATCAAGAAAATTCGTGCCTTTCTTCCCGGATCCTAATGCCATGGGTCAACCCATACGACCCCTTGGGATGGATTATTCTAGAAGCAAGTTACCGTTCGAAACCCAAACACCACAACTGTTCTGAGCGCACACTTTCAATGACCGATCGAAAAATACCCGCATCTGACTTCTCCCATTTTTTCCACAACGAATAGCGCAACATCTTGCCTCAAACTGAAGCAGACACTGCCTGTCAAAGATACCACAAGCAGTAACAGCAATCTAAACTAACATCTTCATGCTAGCTCTGCCATTTGGTCATCGAACAAAATGATGATTCCAGCGACAGAACCGGTCCCGGGTGACCTGAAAGGAGAACAAGCTGGCAGCGACCTAAACACTGCCAACAAAGAAGTCAAGTCATGCAGTGTACCTGTGGGTCGCAACCGACAGAGGATACAGATTGCCGCAACTTCAAGATCCTCCACGGGCAGTCAGTCTATAAGATTAACACCTCGTGTAACCCGCTCGCGCTCATCTTCATCAACATTCCAAATCAGGACCTCGACCGCGTCACCGAAACCGTCACTAGGCCAAATTCCGAGAAGAACAAACTATTCACCCTCCGCATCTGAGTCCCTCCTCCATGACACGATCCCACCAAATTTAATCCTTCTTCTTGTGGGTGTCAACCCAGGAATCATGACTGGAACGACAGGGTACGCCTATGCGCACCCATCCAACCTTTTCTGGAAGCTCCTGCACTCGTCGGGAATCACGAATATTAGACATCCGCCCTCAGACACCTACAAACTACCAGAGTTGTACAGTGTGGGCAATACGAACCTCGTGGAACGGCCCACCCGCGACGCGAGCATGCTCAGTCGAGCTGAGATGGACGCTGGTGTGCTAGTGCTAGAAGCCAAGGTGAAGGCACAACGACCCGAGGTCGTGTGCCTAGTTGGCAAGAGTATCTGGGAAGCCGTGTGGAGGGTACGGCATGGGCGCGCGATCAGCAAGCAAGAGTTCCAGTATGGGTGGCAGGACCAGTCGGAGAATATGGGCCGTATGCCTGGTTCGGATTGGTGCGGGGCTCGGGTTTTCGTTGCAACAACGACGAGTGGACTGGCCGCTGGGATGACTAGGGCTCAGAAGGAAGCTGTGTGGGCTGAACTCGGGGCATGGGTGGTCCAAAGAAGGGCTGAGAAGACACTAGCTGACTGTTCTTGATGCCGGATAAGTTGGGATGATGTTGCTATGTTTGGTTTGGGCCTTCACTTTATCTGGCAGGAGTCTTCTAGTATTCATATATTGCCTCTCTGTCTTGTCACCGACTCCGAACCTGGGCAGGTTTCTTGAATCTGGTGTGGTCTGCAGGATATGAGACTGAATGAGTCTCCTTGATCGAATGCCTTTTTCACCCTAATCGCGAGATCCTGTCAGCCTTCAAGTGCACCGGTCCAAATTCTTGAGTGTTTCTACACTAGCAGACGATCTTTTCCTTTGCATGTCAGCGTTCGTTTTCCCGAGGAGGTGTTCCGGATAGACTTTCGATTTTGGAGTGATGGACATCTGGCGAGATCATAGGAGAGCATCATCCAGCGGACCGGAATATTTTGTCAAATGCTAGGGGTGGTACCGATTTCCAAGAACTCCGAGATCCAGAACTTCCAACCGGCCTTGATCCCTCGGATGATAAGGAGGATTGCGACGCACTAATAAATGGACGGAGGTCCATGAGACGATCAACCTTCTCTAGTACGGACCTCGCCATGGAGCTAGATATAAATACAGATATAGAAATGAATATACCGATGACGACATTATATATATTTCGGATCGAACTTTGAGAATTCTAAACTTAAAGATGTCTCAGAGAACAGAAGCTGGCGATATACAGTAGTTTTCGAGATCAGTTATACCGCCACACTCTTACGACTTGAACTCCTGCCTATCATCGGCCAGTACCATCCACGACAGTAATGAGAACGTAGCTGCTACCGGTATCGTCCAGCCCGGTGCTCACTTTGTACATGGCGGCATGAACTACCGTGCTACACACTCTCCTCCGACCTAGCTCTCGCAAGCCACCTTACAGCGAACTCCTAATCCCCTATGATGGCCGCTTCTGCCTCCACGTCTCCGTCCATACATCTGCCCTGACCACACCCTCCAGTGCATAGTTATATACCTCGCAACAATCTCCGATCTCCATGTATCACGTC
This sequence comes from Penicillium canescens, assembly GCF_028828765.1. Lineage (NCBI taxonomy): Eukaryota > Fungi > Ascomycota > Eurotiomycetes > Eurotiales > Aspergillaceae > Penicillium > Penicillium canescens. The sequence continues at coordinate 5,698,563 of NW_026703966.1, forward strand.
CAACGCGTGTCCTCTCTCACGATAGCAGCGGTGGCATATACCCTTGTCTGCTGACAGCCACTGTCGCCGACAGTATAGCTACAAGCTACGCGACCGCGTCAAGTACAACGCCGCTATCCGCCCTAAGCGAAGCGCACGATCGCAACTACCATCGCCGGTATACTAGCGGCGCCCTGAAACTCACCCGACCGGCCGAGCGAGCGAGCTGCCACCAAGAGCCACATAGGCATTCCTCAGGATAGCAAGGATTACGATGAACGCTTTCCCACTAAGGTGCACCGCGTTTTCCATATTTCAGGGAGCCTGATCGATCCCTTTCTGCACCCAAGGGCTTCACTCGGCCAGGAAGCAGCCCAGGGGGAAGTCAATATTGCCTGGTGGAGAGGGTTCGTCTCCTCGAGAACCTGCGTCGCCTCGTCTCCAAGCTGTTTGAGGGCTGGCAGCTTCATACAGAGCTTGGAGGCAGAGCTCCTCTGTCTCTACTTCCCCGGCGGCAGAACTCAATCCCACGGAGGGTGTTTAAGACAGCGGCTACACGTGCCTTTTCCAAACAGGCCAATGAGGATCTCTCTAGGCGTCAAAGTGAGGCAATCTTCTATCCCATATTACATGATGTATGAAGACTGGGCTTCTAAACGCCTGGCGCTGATGCGTAAATCTTTGTTCTGTTCTTCGTGGCTTCGATCCTGATTTATACCGTGACGGGCATTCCTTTTTAGCCTTCTCTTTGTTATATCAGCTGTCGTCGGAAGGATGGCCACCTAGTGAAGTTGGGTTGAAGTCCCCGTCTGCTGATAGATGGTGGTTAGCTTCGCATGGCCATCCAGCCAAATGAGGACACGAGAATACTACACCAACAATCAAATTGGTGGACTACGCCCAATATGCAAGCAAGCCGCGATTTCCAAGAAGCCGCTCAATTTCCGAAATCTTCCGATATTTCTCATATCTGTCAAAACGACTGTACTCCTAAATCCTCGCTCAATATGCTCCATAATTATATGGAATCGCACAGAAAATTTGGACAAAACATGGAACCATAAGTGTACCTTTTTTCCACGTTTGATGTTTTGATGGTTAGAGAAATCAACATTTTTAAGTTGCATTAAATTATCCATACGACAGCTTATTTTCATGCTGAATTACAAAGATTTTACTTTAGTAATTTAACACCTATATGGAATCTTTCCATAGTGTCATTCGGTCCTATGGGAGGATGTAGAAATATGATCGAGACGAGCTTAGCGGAGAGGCTAAAGCACTCTCAAAGGCTCGGTGGAAATTCACAAAGCACAAGTCCGACTTGGTCAGCAATTGGTCACTTTGTTTTCTTGGCTACCCCATCCGTGATGCAACATAGACATGAGAAATGCCAAGTTCAATGCCGCCCCACCATGACTCGGGCAAGTTGGGTGAGAAGTGCTTGAAATTTAGCCTTTTGCATTTCACGCGGTGTGTCCTTTGTTGTTTCTGGTCGAATCAAGTTCATTCTGTTTGAGATACCAATACATTGCCGCGCTTCCTTTATCTGCTGTTACAAACACTGATGTTAGTTGTGATCTGGCCCGCATTGCCTACGTTTGGGCCTCTCCACCTTTCACCGAACCATGTTACAATGGGAATGCTCCGAATAGCCGATGCGAAGGCGTGCGGGGGAGGAAGATGGTTCAAGATGCAATACTAACGTCACCAGTGATCATTTGAATCATCCGGATATCTTGCCTGTTTGAGAGAGGGCAGTGCTATGCCGAGTTGGGTGCCGCCAATCTGCCAAGGCCGAACCGCGATGCTCATAGTAAATCCTAATAGACGTAACCCGAGGCACGCCGAAAGTGGCGCACCGGGACGGGGAGGAAGAGAGTCTCCGAGGGCAAATTGGCGCCAAGCGGCTCCTACGATTTACGTCATTAGGGGCCAGCGTTAGGGTGGGGGCGACCTTGGCGGCATAAGAAATCTCCAAACAGCACCAAGCACCGCTGCCGCTCCGGAAGGACAAGCCACATTGCTTTGGTGCCCTCGCTTTACCTTCCGTTACGCCTTGTCTATGTCTGATTGGTATGCATAGAAGTCACGCTTCTATCTTCGATTAGGATGTTGACTATGTCTCGTCGGCGTGGGATGAAGTCTGGAAAAAAACTATGAGGACCGTTTCCCCAATTCGAAGATAATCTTGGCCTACGAAATATGATCTACATGGCTTACGGCTGTGTCTAAACGCACGCCACCACCACCGGCCAAGCCTGCCCTGTCTGGTCACCCCTTTTTAATATTCTGACTAAGTTCCAGAATAAAATATTAGGTTACCACCCCCGAAGGCAAAGAACCTTCCTACGTCGATGGCGTACCTTCCCGTCTCAACATTACGTTACACGAATCCGGTGTTTTTAGCTCGAGGCGAGCCCGCTCGTAGCTGGTTGACCCAGAGCTATAACCGCATTGGCACACATCAGTCGCCTCTTCGTTGCGATTTCGCTGACGCGGGCTAATTTCGATAGGAGATTGCAGTGGAGCCATGCAGGCTCGCTTTGGCCAGCGTACCCTCCGCATGTGAGTACCATGTGCTGCCCATGTGGAGCCATGGGGAAAACTCTTCGTCTCGCCTCCCCGAATTAGTCATGGTCCCCCGGAGTGCCAAGTCCGCCCAGATCCGCCAAGACGCCAAGGGGAAGGGGCCCCGCGTCTCTCCGTCTCGAGAACTGTAGAGTCCTCGCTGGACTTTCCCGGTTGGGGTCTGACCAAGGTTGCGGGTCTACTTTATCGCCCCCATGGAGGGTGATATAAGACAGCCAATTCCTCCCGACCTCGCTCCTATCCTCTTTCCTTCCTTACTACTTTTTCCCCCAGCTTTCTTTTATCCCCTCCCCGCAAACTGACGGCTCTTACTTTGTCCGTACCGTCAACATGTGGACGACCACCAGCGGCTTGAGTGGTCGGTCGCTCCGTTTGAGCATCACCTTCACCGCTGTCATGGGTTTCGCGCTCTTCGGCTACAATCAGGGCATGATGGCCGGCCTCCTCAACGGCGACGAGTTCGTAAACTCCTTCCCAATTCTCAAAATGCCTGAGCCTGCGACTGCGGCGCAAGAACACTACATCAACGTCATCCGCGGTGCCGTCACATCCTGCTATGAGCTTGGCTGTTTCTTCGGCGCATTGTTCTCCATGTTCTTCGGCGAGAGACTCGGTCGCACTCGCCTGATCTTTACGGGTGCCAATGTCCTGACTATTGGTGCCTTGCTTACAACGGTCTGCTTTACTGGTAAATGGGAAATCGGTCAGTTCGTCATTGGCCGTGTTGTATCGGGCATTGGAAATGGCATGAACACGGCCACAATCCCGGTCTGGCAATCGGAATGCTCCGGCGCTCACAATCGTGGCTTCCTCGTCTGTTTTGAGGGTGCGATGATCGCTGGTGGCACCTTTATCGCCTACTGGGTGGTCTTTGGTATCTCGCACGCCGCGGATAGCGTCCAGTGGCGATTCCCTGTGGCGCTCCAGATCTTCTTCGCTCTAATCGTGGCCACCGGTGCCTTGATGCTCCCGGATTCCCCGTCGTGGTTTGTAAAGAGAGGACTTGACAAGGAGGCCTGCGAAGTTCTCGCTAAGATCAAGAACACCTCTCCTGATTCCGATCAAGTACTTCATGACTTCAACTTCCTCAAGACGGACGTGGAGTTCTCGAAGAACGTGCAGTCAAGCTGGAAGACAGTCTTCACATTCGGCAAGACCCAGGAATTCCAGCGCCTTCTTATTGGTTGCTCCGGCCAGTTCTTCCAGCAGTTCACCGGCTGTAACGCCGCTATCTACTACTCCACGCTACTTTTCCAGGAAAATCTGCACATGCAGAAATACCTATCTCTGATTATGGGTGGTGTCTTCGCTACTGTCTACGCCCTTGCGACCATCCCGTCCTTCTTTATGATTGAAAGAGTTGGCCGTCGCAACCTATACTTGATTGGTTTCCTAGGCCAGGGACTCAGCTTTGTTATTACATTCGCTTGCTTGATCAAGGAGAACGAGAATAATGCCAAGGGTGCTGCCGTTGGTATCTTCCTCTTCATTACTTTCTTTGCATTCACTCTCTTGCCACTGCCTTGGATCTACCCACCGGAGATCAACCCCCTCCGTACCCGTACTGTGGGTGCGGCGGCGTCGACCTGCACCAACTGGATCTGCAACTTTGCCGTGGTCATGTTCACGCCACTTTTCGCTGGCCAAAGCCCATGGGGCGTTTATCTCTTCTTCGCACTGTTCAACTTCCTCGGGTTGATATTCGGCTTCTTCTTCTACGTTGAGACAGCCGGCCGTGAGCTTGAGGAGGTCGACATAATCTACGCCAAAGCCCATGTCGAAGGGAAGATGCCGTTCAGGGTCGCCCATGACCTGCCCAAGCTCAGTTTCGAACAGATTCTCCAACAGTCTCGCGAGCTGGGCTTGGATACCACCGATCATGCCGCACCTGAGAAGTCCGAGCTCGGCCTCAGTAGTGACAATGGCCAGGAGACTGACGAAGTTCCGGATAAGCAGTAGCGCTCTTTTAGTGGACGTACTGTAGCTGTGGTGAGATAGTTGGGCGGTGAAGGAGTGGTCAATTACTCGGTAGATGTGTCAAAACACTTTGTTTCGAGTACGGAAGCCATTTCTTGCCCCTAGCTTGATCACACAGTGAAGTTGGCATACCAAGTCGACTGAAATGGTCGAGCACCGACGGATTCCCCTCCATTGGTTTAACTATGATGAAGCGATACTTTTTGTGATACAAGGTTGGTGCAGATCAGGATAAAGCTGCATCATCGGGAATAATTCTTTTGCAATGTTTACGAATAAGACCCAGTTCTTTAGAAATAAACTTGGACCTCGCGTTGTATATAGACTCTTGTACTCATTAAGAAGTAACAAGAAAATCAGTCATTCCTCTGAATTACATTAATATTTGTTCCGACCATCCGACCGTACTTAAGGCTTAACACCGCAAAACAACCGATATCAGGAGGCTGTAAACGAGGCGATAAATGCTCAGGCACACATATTAGAATATCACTTTGTCTGCACATCTCATCGAACTTTAGGGTTAAATGACCTTCGTGGCTGCCGTCAAGGATCAAGATCGATCGATATTTTGCCTTCATACGCGAGGATCGGAGCCCACGATGGCCGATTTCCTCAAGAGGTCCATCCATTCGGACTAACCACGAAGCGTCAATCGTCCGGGAGATCGTTGAACAAAGATCCGATGAAGTGTTCGCTTTAAAAATCACACAGAGGGAGCAAAGGCCCAGCTGTTACGGACATGCTAGTCACCAAACAGTTACCGGCCGCAACTTACTGATGGGCTACAGAGAGCAGACCAGGCACACCCCGGCGCTGAACACTGCAAAGCCTTCAACCTGCTCGGTGAGTGGAGGTGAGCATCAGGTGTGAGCGCCAAGGGAAAAACGGCAATTCCGGCTACTCTTCTACTAACAAATTAGGATTATATATAAAGAGGTGTTAAAACTTATGAACCGTCATCCAAACCCTAATGTAAATCGAAGAGCTGTTGAATCCCCTGTTGAATAGCTTCAATGTTTCTGGCACAATCCCTGAACAAACTGTATTATTTAACTAGGTCGTCTATCATGATCGGTCTTCTCATAACTCATTTACACTACCTCAAGCTTGACACTGTTGCAGCCGTACCTTAGCCTTCTCGGCCTCGCCCTGGATCTCGTTAATATCTTTGCCCGTAGTCTGCAGGATCCCACGCCGCTCCTCATGTTGACAAGCCAGCACAGCAAGCGTCGAAGACTTCCACAGGGGAACACGGCGGCTCTGGCGATTGCTAAAAATACTCAAGATGGCGAACAAAATCGCGAACCCCTCAGTCACAATCGGAACAACGAAGTACCCCCATCGGATGAAAACAAACGGCTCACTCTGAACTACCTCTCCATGTGCAGACAGGGTATTTGGACCATACCGCAGATAGTCCGTCATGGCAGTCGCCATTTTGTCAAACCGGTAGCTAATGTCTACGTCGCCAGATAGAGCAGCTGCGACACCGAGGTTCGTATTGACAAAGTTCCCTGCAACCCACTCGGTAACTATTGTCGTGGACTCGAAGAAATTTTCCACCGCAGCGAGACTGGCATAGTTCGTTCCAAGCGCAGGGATATGGATATCACCACTCGTCGACCCGTTGGTGTATATGCGCTTGAATTTCATTTCGCTTCCTTCGGTCCCGAGCGTCCAAGGATTCTTCACGCCAAAATCGACCTCCTGCCTTCTCGAGGAGAAATCACTACCATTGGCCTGGACATCCGTGTATTGGTAGGCCGTGATGGAGAGAGAGCACTCTGTGATGTTGATGTCTTGAACTCGAAAACTGCTGTCTGGGGTCGATCTATAGATTGCGAATCGCGTGATTTCGGGAAAGGTGTCTGGCAATTCAACTGCTGATGTGTTCATCAGCAGTGAGGACGCATTCATGTAGTATGTTGTCGCCAAATCGGTGAACCAAGCGCGAGGTGCAAGGTCGACTCCGCCTGGCGTTGTCATGTTGCATTGGCGCAGGGAATCTTCGTCACCCTCGCAGGTGGCCACTTGCAATGTTTCCTGGGTGACGTTCCTGCACTCGGCCTTGAACCCAAGTGATATGTATGATTCGGTCCAGCGACATACCCCGGGGCACTTGAAAGGTTCTGCGGTGTTGATGCCATACAGACCCTGGATGATGGTGGACTGCATACCGGGATCCTGCGGGATGCTCCCTAGTCAGAAGCATGTTAGCTGCACTTGTTGTTTTGGCTGTGGAGGGTGTCGACGATGCTTACCGATGCCAGAGTTTGCCAGGCCATTGAGTAAACTCCGGCTGTAATTGTGCGCATATCCGAAGGTGGCGGTGCCGGCAGTAGAGATGATGTCTCGCTGATCAATCAGAACCACCTGTTGTGTGAATGGCGAGAAAGCAAGTCGCAAGATCGTGATGAATGCGCCGATGGTGGCTAGATTCCACTTGACGGTGGTAAGCAGCAGGATAGACCCCCAAACACCGCGACTAGCTCCGTCAAATATTTCAAAGTCAGCAAGCTTGCGAGGCCCGTTTTTGAAGTGAAGCCATTTAGACTGTCCAATAAATGTGCTAACCCCATGCATCAACGCCGTAGTGTATGCAGTTGTCAGAATAGAAATTGTCGCGTTGAGAGAGACGCGGCCCCTCCAGGCAGAGAGAGGCTTGTCGTCCATATACCAGAAGATAATGGCAATGCCAATGAGGAGGCCCAGGGCCAAAATCGAACTGATCGATTCCAAAAGCCATTCGCTGGGGGAGTACACTGGATGGCGCTTATACTCCGTGGTGGTCGCAGTCTGTGGCTCGGAGTCTACTTCGGAAACCTGAGCAGGCTCATATGGGTGAGCTTTCGGCTTACTGTCAACTCCGGCCATGGTGACAGCCTGTGATCTGTGATTGGGGTTGCTTTCGAGCGATCAACATAGAGATGAGACAACGTGATCAACTGAGGAGCGTCGCTGGAGGGTGGCTAGTTTGACTTCTTCCTGACTTTTGACTTTTGACACGTATGTTTTGGTTTCGTGACTAAAATCAGCCGTCAGACTGCTGGGTGTTTCTCCGAGGAGCATTACTCAGAACTTCTGTACGTTGGACCTTCTGGTGGGACCTGCTAGGATACAATTCTTCGCGGTGGTCTGTTCTCAAGAGCGATCAGCAACTGCGAGCTTACCCGTTGGGAGTGTGCACTTTTCTTACTTGAAAAGGGGAAACTGAATCCAAACGCCAAGAAATCGGCTGTCCTCATATTCCTACTAGGGTAGAGGCAGTTCACCTCCAATTGGTGGTAGGAAATTCCGAGCCGACACCACTGGCTGTGAAGAAGAGGTGGGAAACGAGAACTGGGATCATGTTTGCGGCTGAAGATAAGCCTGGGAAAACCTTTCCTGTCAGATCTCGTATTCCCTTCCCCACGCCCCCGCAACGGTTGGCCGTAGCGCTGTCTTTCCTCTCTTTGGCTTCGCTGGGCATCGCTACGTCAACCTATCAGCGATGGTATATTTCCCCTTGAAAGGGGCTAAACGGCCTCGCCAGGGTCATCTGAGGCATTAACTTCGATCTTTTTGTTTAACAGTTACCCCCGGCGATTTTTGTGTCGTCTACACGTCCGGTCATTGGTCCGAGATGCATCTGCCAAGTGAAAGACATTTCTTGGTTCGATTCGATGAATCAGGTCTTCATTTCGCGGGTGAGCGAAGCGAAGCAAGCTCCTTATCGGTGATGATAAATGGCAACCCTCCTTCCTGTTATTTCGCGTCCCTGGCATGGTTTCCTTATGTAATGTTTATAATATTAAGAACTGCAGTTGAAGGATGCCTAAGAGAAAAGTGTGGCTAGCTGAGTCGCAACCAGACCTGCATTAGTACATAAACTAACCTAATTAAACCCGGAATTGGCGTTATGCTGGGATTAGCCGATGTGTCACTGCGAAGCGACAAGGTCCATGAGCGCTAGTAGGGCCGGGCCGTTATCCAAGCCCAGCCCTGAACTTATCATTGGATGAAAATCCATTGACACTATCCCTTTCCAATTTTCATACATTGTCAATATCCTAATTCAGTTACACCATGGAGGATGACTAAACGGTGCTGACGCCCTCCGATGAAGCGTCAGGTAGAACCCTGTGCACTTGCCAAGGGAGTCGAGTCAGCCTTGCTTCTTTTGTTCTTTGGCTGTGTACCAGTGTTCTTGGCGAGATTGCGGGATTTAAGCCGCTTTTGCTGGTCGTTGAGCATTTCAACAGAAAGCGTGCCCGTGTCTGGAGAATGAAGTCCTCTCAATAAAGTCACACAGTTGAAATTCGCTCTTCACTGGAGAGTACTTCAGATCTCCAGAAGAGACCATGTTACTTCTTCTGCACTACCTCGTGGCGTACGCCCTGTTACATTTACAGGGTGCTGCAGCACTTCCACAGGGAATGACCCCATCCGAAGTCTCGAGCGTAACATCAGCTACACCCACAGGGACGTCAGTTGTAGAGAAAGAAAGGGCCTGTGACTTTAATACGATAAACGATTTCTTCGTTTACGCCAACAAGAACGGTCTAAACATCACTGTGGAGGTCCAGAAGTGCCAGAATCTGTGCCTGCTCACATACGGTGTCGGAAACCCTGATCTTTCTGGGATCGGCGTAAGTTCCTAAACACAAGCTTTCTCCGTTTTCTCCACAAATATGTCGTAGCTGATCGACTGTGCCTCCTTCTAATCCAGATGATGTATGCCTATAGCATACAAGCCGCACTTACCCTCCTCGTCGGTCCTGTTTACCGTATACTCTATCTCACCCTAGCGCCAGTGAGCAGCTTCATCCGAGACTTAAAAGATATCCAAACGAATTTTTTCTCTTCAAATGGCTTCTTCGTCGGCTCCTCCGCCCTAGCCACGCTCGCAAACCTGTCACAGAACCCATCCACCTTTGAGATCGCCGAGATGCAGGCCATGGCATTCCTGCAGGTCAACAGCATCCTCGTGACATTCTTCTGCCTAGTCGTCGCGCAACCAATGTCGCGTTGGGCCGCGCGAGTGCTACTCTATTTTGCAGTGTTTGTCCTCGTGATCGTCGCCCTAGGCAAGAGCCACCTGGGCAGCGACAGCAAGGCAAACTGGAGACTTGCCTCGGATGGCTGCGCACACAGCTCAACGGATTACAGCGTCATCAATCCCGTCCCATATCCATCATGGACTGTCGCTATCTTTGCCGTCGCGGGTACGATTGCGTTCTGGCTACAGTCTCTCAAGGAAAAGTTCCAGGCAGACATGTTACACAAGTCGCTGTTTAGGTTATTGATGCTGTTTTGGGTCTTGTTGATTGGACTCTTGACTGCGGGCATGGTGGTCGGCCTGACGATGATGTGGCGACAACGAAGGCATCTGCGAAGCTTGGCGAGAGACCAATTTGAGGATGATCAGTGGGGGTTCGGGCAGATTGCTGCCTTGGCGATCTGGGCGCCGATACTGGTTGAATTGCTTTATATTCTGAATGGTGAGGAGCTCTTCATTCTTATTGGTGGTATTTGGTCAAGCTGACACATGCACTTTGTTACAGACTTACTCCAACGGAAGTCCGAAAGATGGAATCGCTTGAATGAGACCATTAGCGTTTTCTTTTCTCCGAAAGCTTTGAAGGGGGACCAAGCTTCACCCAGCCCTAACCTGCAACCCCAAATGAAGGAGCAGGGTGGAATTGGAAGGGTAATCGAGGTTGCTAGTAGCTAAACAAATAATGTTGTACGCGTTGTGATATTTTGCCCTGGGTAATTCCAATCGAACGCAGCTAGAGTTATTGAGGCAGCAAACGAACTTGTTGTGCAGCTTTGTAAAACGCCTGGACATAAGAGAAATAGGTGTCCATTTATTCCGAATAGCTTCTTTTCCAATGAAATTTCATTGTGGTTGAGGTAATGCATTAAGATGGTAGACTTAATTAGGCAGGTGGTGACTACTCGCTTTCAGAATACCTTACTATGTCCGTTAAGGAATGTTAGCTGATAATCAAGGCATCTACGGTTCTCTGAAATAAAGCATTGTGGTACACTAGGAGCTATTCTATCAACAATGACGAACTCAGGTTCTATGTTTGACTATCTCGTCTGTTGACAGGTCTGTCCGGCTAGACTACGGAAAGCGTTAGGTTATAGTCGCGTGTGCGGGCACCCGATCAGCGAACAACCACGTTAAAGATTGGCCGTCTATTGGCACAAATGTTTGAACTTATAACATTATTCCTTCAGCTGAGCCTGGACCTTCACCACATCAAGTCCCCATACTTCGCCAACATGAACTCCTCTTCTCGGAAGAGCTCACGGACAGCATCCCAGCCCCTTTCAAGTCGCACGATTGGGAGATTTGCCTCTTTATATGATTCGATCTCTCCCTGTGTCCATTCATGGCAGTCTGTAGCTAATTCTGTTGACTCAGTTCCTGCGGCTATGTGGGATAATTCGGTGGGGAATTCACTCGTCGTAGCCGAGAGAAGACCGCAAATATCCAAAGCGTGTTGAGGAGGTACTGTCAAGCGGCCCCTTTTAAAGACCATCCGAGTTACAGCAGACGCAAATACATGTTTGTGTCGTTCTTCCTTCTGAGGCGCTAGATTTGTGGTCTTCCTTTTGTTGATCGAAGCATCGGCCTGCATGACGTAACGTCTGGGCCAAAGCTTGCTCTTGTCGACGAAATGCGTGACCATATAAATCCACTTATTATCCCAGCTTGCAATTCTGCTCCAGATTTCGTACTGTTGGAATGGCTTGATCTCCCGATGGAACGTACACGCAATCGCGCTAACGATCAAGTTGCAATGCATGGAACCTGTGGTATTCAAGAAGATGGGCGCAAATAACAACCCACTGAGATGCGCTCTCGAGACATCAAGGTCAGTGGTGTAGGTCGAATTTGATTTATGAAAATTGAAGTCAGTCTCAGTTGCCGGAGACCGTGATCGAACCACTGCCGGGAGGAAGATGTGGTGTTGATTAGGCGCATTGTTTGACCTTCCGCGGGTGAGGAAGCCCATTGCTAGGGCACCAAAAAATCGAAACTAGGGAGTTAGAGTCAATTTCTATGGGAAACGAAATGCAATCACGATCTCACATGCCACATAAAAGGTAAATTCTTGAGATTCAGACCTAGTATCAGGGTGAGGCACCATATCCAGAGACTCATGTCGAAACTGAGACGTGATGACAGAAGTATGGGCCAAAGTCGATATATAGGCTGGTAAAGCTGCAAAGATACTGAAGGTTACCAGATGTGTACTCTATACTAAGGTTATGTGCAAGTGCTCGCATTGGGCTGGATCAAAGCCAACCTCAACCGAGGCAGCGATAGGCACTGGCGTGTTCCGCGGCACTGAGGATACCCACTCATGAGCCGCGGGAACTCAAACTAAACGAAAGGAAATGTGCTGAAGGGACAGACATTGGTTTAAAAGGATCAATAACAATACTTAAATGCAAGATTAAAAACCAGGATCTTTTCAACATTTACTAGCTATATTTTATCAAACGCAACATCGTGGTTAAATCATGTCTGAAGATCTTGTTCGCCTCGACATCAACGGCATCTTTGCCGTCATCACGTTGAACAACCCGACAAACTTCAACGCCTTGACGCAGAGTCTGTATTATCGCCTTGCTAGCTTGCTTCGAGACGCCGAAAAGAATCCGGATGTCTACGTTACTGTTTTGATCGGGGAGGGCCCCTTTTTCTCTGCGTAAGTTCTCTCCGTGATGGCGTAAATGTGGGAAAAGAAAAGAGAAGCTGACGCAGACATTTAGAGGAGCTGACCTTAAAGGCAAACCACCTTCTACGGAGGACATGTTATCTCGCCCCTATTGGCTTCCGAAGTTGGTGAACAACAATGTAGACGTCGCGAGGGCATTCTATAGCCATTCGAAGATTTTGGTAACGGCGCTGAACGGTCCCGTCATAGGGCTTTCTGCAGCCTTGATATCCCACTCGGACTTTATCTACGCTGTGCCTGACGCTTATCTGATGACTCCTTTCACCTCACTCGGCCTCGTTGCCGAAGGCGGCTCCAGTGTCGCATTCGTGCAGCGGATGGGTCAAGGCAAAGCGAACGAGGCACTCATACTTGGCAGAAAGATTCCTGTCAGCGAGTTGGCTCAGGTTGGGTTTGTCAACAAGGTCTTCGAAGACAAAAGCAATTTCCGCGGACAGGTGATGGGGTACCTGCAGCAGACATTCGGCGAACATTTAGTGAAGTCGAGCCTTTTGGGGACAAAGGCTCTCATGCGCCGCCGCTTGGTTAGGGAGCAGGACGAACAAGCGCCGCTAGAAATGTTCGGTGGCCTCGACCATTTCTGCCAGGGTATCCCACAAGCCAAGATGGGAGAGGCCCTGTCCAAGAGCAAGAAATCTCGACTCTAATTTAGCTTAAACTCCAAGGCCACGGAGCAGACTATGCTCGAGCGATGTAGCAAAGCTTTATGATCATTCAATATCATTGTCAATGTTATAACCAATTACCACTTTCATGTTCGCCTCTACGGATTTAATTTGAAATTACTGCGAACCTTGAAATTGTTTGATGTCTCTATGCCTTTGAGTGTGTCCCGTTTTGGCGTACACACTGTAGGCAAATTGACATCGCACTGATCCGATATCACTTCAAAGGTATCGAGCGACAAAAGTTCTGAGGATTGAGGCGTTCAGAGGAGGCCCTCAGAGGACCCTTCCCGCAGAATTTCTAATACGCTATGGAGAAAGTGAGGGTAAGGTTCTTGGCCTTCAGTCTTCTCGTAAATATAGTATTGCGACGTCCAACCTCCGCTTTCCTGGTGGCGAGGTCAGGAGTGATTGTTATCTGAGGTACACGGAGCTTCACTCCGCAGCTTATTTGTTTGTACGACTACTTAAACTAGTGACACAGCCCTCCCGACGCTCGTTAAGACCATAGCAGGCGATTGTGACATTGAGAAAACTTGAATACCGGCATTGAAATTCCTAATTACATGCTCTTCACCCCGGCACGGTACGCACTCCGGAAGAGCTTCAGTAAGTAGCCTCAAGTAGATTGCTCTTTGTAATCAGAGGTAACTTACATCGTTACAATAGCCGTACCATTTTCTCGCCCACAGTGCGACGGGATCCATCCTGAACTTGGTATTGTTACCGTGTTACGAGATACCCTTGGGATTCGCAGTCAGTACCTAGGAGGCCAAAAACAGCCGCCTCAGCATAAACCCTTGGTATTTTGTACCGACAGCCGAGGCAAAAGCTACCTTGAGTGGGGACCCGTGAGCCTTGCCCCGGCAAACTTTGTATGACTAATCAGTGACAATCAGACGGCCCAAATGCTGGCTTGAGTAACGCTTGCCAACACTCCTGGAACCCGAGGTACAACGCATGCCGCTTATACTACGGCGTACTTCCTTACCTCAGGGAACCTACCCAAATCCGGGCTAGGTATACCGTGTTGACTTCAACTCCTTCCCAGAAACAAGTCTATTGTTTTTTATGATGCGTAATTTTTCAGAGGAAAGCACCCGGGCTTCTGGCAGAACACGGCGGCTGAGAAAACGGGCATCCGTTGCTTGCCAGTCATGCCACTCCCGTAAAGTAAGATGCAGTCTTCCACAGACCGGCACACCCTGCACCAATTGTTCATTGGACGATATCTCCTGCGTGCCGCGGGTGAGCAGGAGACGAAAGTGAGCGAGATGTGCAGAACTCAGATCGAAGAACCCCTCGGCAAACATGCTAACGAGCTTCCGTGGCAGACCTGCACTACAATCTTCGTCCCAACATCTTGGTCCGGCGTCTTCGCCGTCCAATGGTAGTACCGCGGTACGGAGTGCTCCCGTGGAAGGTGGCGGCTTTCCACTCGACCCCGAGCGTCTCGTTGCGTCGAAGGGTCTATCTGTGCGGAGCGGCTGTAGGCCCACGGCACCATTGATTGGTGAGAATGGAGTTGGCGCTGACACACCTTATCATCCGTTCAACGAGCATTTTAGCCATCACAGTGGAGTAGGTGACACGGTCATGTCGCAGATAGATGGAGATGTGGCGGATAACTGCTATTCCCCGTTATATGGTGAGAATCAGATATCCTTCGAGGGGTACATGAGTCAGTGATGATCCACTATGATGCTGATTTGGACATTTAGGTGATCCCCGCGGCGTTGGTCTGGTGGTTGATATCTGTGAACCGGAGCCAAGGGAAAAGAGCGGCCACTTCCTCGTCCCATGTATTGGTCCAACTCACATAGACCGGGAAACTATCGATTACTTGCGCCTTAAGGGTGTGTTCAACTTGCCCGCTCCTGCTGTCTGCGAGATGATCATGCGGACGTATTTCTACTATGTGCATCCCTTTTTCCCAGTCATCGATGCTCGTTCATTCCTTGACATGTTCGAAAATGCACGCGACAAACTGAGCATCCATCTTTTGTGGAGCATGTTTCTAGCTGCTGCTAATGTATGGGTCCCATTCACTCCCTGACTTCCCTCGTTGGCATGCTAAGATGAGATAGTTCGCAGACGATATCACCCTAAAAGCAGCCAACTTCCCGTCTCGAAAAGAGATGAAACGTGCAATGTATATCCGAGCTAAGGTCGTACCGGGTAAAATATTTTGGAGAAAGGGCGCCAGCTAAAGTCGCATAGGCTCTTTATGACGCGGAATATGAGAGAAGGAAGATCACTTTAATACAGGCGGTACTCTTAATGGGCTTCTGGTACTCGGACACTGAAGACAGAACCGGACCTTGGCACTGGAATGGCGTTGCCATCGGTCTCTGCCAAACGATTGGGCTGTACCGGCAGCCAGACACCGTTCGAAAACACAGTAAAGCCATACCGATGAACGACAGCAGAGTCTGGCGGCAGATCTGGTGGAGCTGCTTCTACCGTGAAGCGTGGTTCTCTGCCGGCATGGGCAGGCCTATGCGCATCAACCTATCCGACTGCAGTACCCCGATGCCAGACGCCAAGGATTCCGCTAACTTGCTTGCGGAGGTTCCGGAGAGTATTCAAAGGAAGTACCTTCCTAAAGGCACTGAGGACTTGTCCAGATTGTGGACAGAGCTATTGGTCCTTACGGTCTCTTTAGCGAAGATTCTCTCTTGGCAAAACCGCGCGGAGCGGACGTGGCCCAGTAGGACTGAAATACGACACATGGACGATAACATGCGACTATATTATTTCCGAAAAGACGACGTCATAACTCACAGACAATGTCATGTCGTCTCCTTACACGCCTACCATCTAGAGCTGTATCTAGAGTAAGTGCAATCATTTTGTTTGGTTAATCGTACGCTGATACGGAAGCTATAGGTCTGTTATGCTGGTCCTATACCGGCCATTCCTCTTTGAGAAGCCAGAAGTGAATTCGCCTGATGACTCTGCGAACGAATGGAGATCAAGTGTAGAGCGGAGGACGAAAGACTCCGCGACGAGCACCAACAGGATCCTCGGCAATATGATCGCTGCTGATATGATCAATAGCGCTCAAGCGATGATGTACGTACATCTCCAGATACCCATCAGACATATAAAATTCAGGATGCTAAATATCGGTAGCTGCATTGCTTTGGTTCCCACATTACAAATCCATCTCCTTGAATCTACGTCGGAAAAACCGTTGGTTCAGCGTATGGGCAACCACAACCTCGAATTTTGCATGATCGTTATTGAAGAGCTCAAAACGGTATACTTCGGCGCTGAAATACTTTCCAGAATGTTCACCAAGGCAAAAAGACAAATTTACAATCAGAGGCTGGCTCCCGCCACGGCTCCTAGAGAGAATGCGCCCGAGTCCTCGCGTGATTCCACTATTAGTATTGTTTCAGATGTGGTAGAGGATGAACTCCAGGACGATGTGGAGATATTTGATGCCTTTTCGGCGACGTGGAATCCCTTCGCGCCAATTACAGCTAGCGGATTGTTCGACAATGACGAGTACGTATAAGCTTGGTTCTTAACCTCTTCCTGTATCGTTTCTCTACGATGCTTTCCGCTTGATGAGCCAGCCTATTTTCATTTCCAAGTTTACTGATCGTCGTTCTTGCTCGTGGCAGGCTATTGGGTTTCGAATCCGACATCACGCTCGGGCAACTAATGTTCCCTGAGTCTGAAGCCTCTGCAGTTACACGTTAGACATCAGACAACGGCGTCCTATCAGAGCCTGCAACGGACGGATACCAGTGGCTCCATATTCAGTTCGAGATTTTCCTAGTCCTCTAGTTCGTCCTGGCTGGTCCGGAGCAGCTCGAGTGCAAGGTAGCAGTCTGTTATTAAGACAAACCAAAACCAGGAAGTGATACAGAAAGAGCAGATTCGCAACTTGTCAAGTCTCAAGTCCGGATGTCAAAGAACTGGGCGGTAGTACTTAACAAATTTACTACGCAGGAGGGAAGAAAGATAGATCGTGAAGTAACCATGTGCGAAAGGGTCACCCTCCCACCGAAAACGCACGTCTACGGGCACCTACGTTCTTTGGCCACCACCACGCCACCAAAGCATAATGATATAGCTCTGAATCAAAATGTCCACATCAACTTTTAAGAATATAAGGGCTATCTCTTACGGCAACGTATGACAATATGAAGCATAGGAGCGCGAGACTTCGTGGTTTAGAGATATGACGAACAGGACAAACGGCGGATAGGAAGATAATGATAATGGTATAACGCTGTCGGCGGTGTGAATTCCCACAAAATTTGGAATTTTCCGAGGAATTCCCAAATTGTCTTCTGGCAATACCGACCGACGTCTGCGTTCTGAGGCCTCGTGGTCCTGTATCATTTTATCGCCGGATGACGTCATGAACACATACGTTGCTGTACATAAGCCAACTGAACTTCCACGTACTTGAACAATTTTTACTGGTACTATAAGCAGATGCGTACAGTTGTAGTTGTACCAAATAATTATGCCCTGCCCAGGGAAGATCAAGAAACTTGAATTCTCCACACAAAAGCCCCTTAACAGGGAGCCCCCTGTAAGGACTTTGGTTGATCGGTACGTATTATTTCTCAACAAAATCCTATTCACCTCATTGTATTCTTCCACATACCACCTGTCGTGCCACAGCTGATCTGAAACAACAGTTTCCTCACCCCTCAGCGGATCGGTTTTGACCGGAACCACGGCCCTATTCCACATATATATGGCGAAATGCACACCGTCCACGTCGATGGTCTCGTCGTTGACCCGCTGACGCTCACTGTGGACCGGCTGCGTTCTGACTTTCGTCAACACGAAGTCCCCAGCGCGCTCGAGTGCGCCGGAAACAGGCGACACACCATGCGGACGCTTGTGAAAGAAGTCCAAGGAATCGACTGGGACGACGCAGCTGTCATGAATTGCAAATGGAAGGGGCCCCGCCTTCGAGATGTTCTTCTCCGAGCTGGTCTGTGCATAGAGTCTACTGATCCAAACCGCAAGATTCATGTAGCTTTTGCCTGTTACCAAGCGGAGTGTCAAGACGATAATTGGTACGAATCTAGCGTGCCCTTAGAGGTATGTCTTCAGGCGGAAAGGGATGCTATCTTGGCACTAGAGGTAGGTATTTTAGATCCCTCTCATCACTACCTACCCATTGTTAAATATAATATATGCTCATGGTTTCTTCTAGGTGAATGGTACTCCTCTCACGGTAAACCACGGCTATCCGGTTCGAGTTGTTCTTCCCGGTATTGTGGGGGTTCGATGGGTGAAGTGGCTTGACCGTATCACAGTTCAGGACCACGAGTCAACTAACGCCTACCAACAACGCGATTACAAAGTCCTTCCACCGGATGCAGTAGACAGTGAATCTGCGGAGAAGTACTGGCACTGTACACCACCTATGTATGACATGCCGGTCAACTCTGTTGTTGCGGTTCCTGCTGATGGTGAAACCGTGACGTTGCCATCAACCGGTTTGGTGGAAGTAAGAGGTTATGCCCTTCCACAAGGCGCAGACGGGCCTGTTACTCGTGTTTCAGTGTCAGGGGATGGCGGGTACTCATGGATAGATGCGCAACTGGAAAACTCGGGCGGTACTTCGAAGTGGTGTTGGGTATTGTGGACGGCCAAGATCAAATTGACCGCAGGCTCCCAAAGGGAAATACTGAGTTGCGCAACGGATGCTGGGGGTAACTCACAGGGGCAGGAGCATTCGCAGTGGAATTTAAGAGGAATTGGGTACTGTGGATATGGCCGAGCAAGGGACTTGACTCTCGTCTGAACCCACCTTTGGATGTAGCTGTATTCATACTTATGATCTTCACTTCAATAGCATGGACAGATGTTGCTATACAAAAGATCAGGGAGACGCTCTTGAGAAATAGATTGCACATCATAGGGGTTCGCGCTCTACAGTCCGATATATATCATCGATCTGATCTCTACAGCATAAGCACAGCCTTCTGCTTGATGACGGGCGGACGTAGACGGAGGCTACGTATGGGAAGAATGAGGGGGAAAGGGCAAGACGGGACCAGGGGGCAAGAGGAACAGAGGAAGCCGGCGGCTAATGTCGCCAGATCGCGGTTTTTCAGAGGTATGCGCTACTGTATCCGGTGACTGTGCATTACTGCATGGGACATTATGAATTAAACTGATGACTCATCAATCCGAGTATATGCAGTCCTGCCCGAACTACATAGCGGCGACCTGACTGGGGATAGAGCATTCCGGATTTGTTTTCCGGTAAGTCAGTCGTAAAATGGTACTGTAGGATAACGGGTAGACTGTTACTGTACTGTAGAGAAAAATGACACGATCGTGAGAAAGAACGTTGGTGATAAATTTATTGTGATTTGCTGCCGAGCAGAATGGCGGACCACCCCCACGGGGACTTCCAAGCCATCATGAACACGCGGAGAGAAGCAATGATACATAGTTGATAGTGGCGGTTCGTGCTTCCGGCAGTCTATTACCGCCATCGGGCCAAACCCCATTCTGCCGCCATTTTATTACTAAGTAAGAAGTAGGACGGCACCCATAAATCAATCCATACATGCTTACTTGGTTTTTATTCCAACATCAAGCTGGTCGTATACCGGATTTGCTGTATCTGAATGTGTGGGCGGAAGCTAGCAAGATCCTGCCGCAGTCTAACCCTTCCCGTCATTATGATGCTTACTATTACTTTTCTTCTGATTGGTACATCTTACAGGCAAGGTTCGTCTAGACTTGGATGGAATGGTTTACTTCAGGATTTCAGCGAAAAAAAAACACATACATGGATGTACTATACGTCAGTATGATCGTGAGCCCAAGAGGTCATTAAGAGCTAGTGACGTGTTTCCCTGCTGTTACCACCGAATTACCTATAAAAATGGCCACTTTCCAGTCCAATGCGATTGTGGTAGGAACATCCTGATATAATATGTTTGTTCGTTCATCAAGAACCGCGCATCTCAGACAACTCCTATCACCTATTGTTCAAAGACGTGGAATTGCAACCTCACCTATCGCAATGGCTCCCGGCATTAGCGACGCGATCAAAACCGACCATCGGGAGATTGAGTCGTATTATGACAAGATCATCAACTCCTCGGATAAGGATGAGCAGACACGCTACCAGAATCTATTTACCTGGGAACTAGCTCGACACTCCATTGGAGAGGAGCTTGTTGTTTATCCTGTTTTCGAAAAGCTGCTCTCTGGTGGCGTCGATATGGCAAATAAGGACCGTAAGGAGCATTTGAAAGTAAATTTAAACTATCATTTTACATTTAGTTATAAAACTAACATACATTTAGGTTAAAGAGCAGTTAAAGGTATTCCAGAACATGACGCCTTCGGATACACAGTTCATTCCTACTATCAAGGAGTTGATGGAGGACTTGTCCGAGCATATCAAAGAGGAAGAAACTCACGATTTGCCTAAGCTGGAAGAAGCCTTATCTCAAGAAGATAGCGAGAGCTATGCTAAGAGCTTTGGCCGAACAAAGATGTTTGTGCCTTCGCGCTCTCATCCTAGTGCACCAGACAAACCCCCATTTGAGACAGTGGTGGGGCTTCTAACGGCGCCGATCGATCATCTCGCGGATCTGTTCCGCAAGTGGCCTGATACTTCTGGAATGCCGAACCCGTCTACAAAGTGAGCGTCTGCTGGTGAGACTTACAGCCTTTCTGTTCTATTTGGGTCTGGATTTCCGCTCCGTTTGTAGCTTATTTGTGAAGTATATTATTTCATGTAATTCTGAAAATGAAAGTTCCATGAAACATTCGCCGTCCTACGCTAGTCATCTTCATAATTCGCGTTTCCTGCCCTGGGCTTTGTAAGTAGCAACCTAACCTTAGCTCTGAAACTGGTCTGGGATTAACCCGACCTGTGGTACCGGTCCGGAAGTTATACATTTCGTCTATAATCATTTTATCTACTAGCTGGGGGCTAAGCAGGGACGAGTAGATAGGTTTGTTTTCTATCACACTCCGAGGAACGTATACTGGAAAGCTATTCCGCAGACTACTTTAGGAGTGTGCTTATTACCGCTGTTAATAAAAGTTCAATGCCTACAATTGTTACGTAGTATATACTAAACGGTCTAATAAGGTCCTCGTCGTAGGCAACTTTCGGCGTCGTGGTCATTGAAGAGAGCATAGGCACTAGAGAGGAACCAGCATTGCCGTATTCTATTTAGTAGGCGGCGATAGTTATTCGATGTAGCATGATAGATAGGAGACTAGAATTAGGCTGACTGTCGGTAGATGTCGTAGGAAGACATAGTAGGATAGTCGAAGACCAGTGGAGGGGATTCCGAGGGCTGGTGAGTGCATCGTTAGGCGAACGTTGTTTGGCGATCATCTGAAATTGGAAAGTACTCGGTCACAGATAGACAGTGATCCAGCTTGAGCTCGTTTAATCTTTCAACAGAATATGACGCACCCGTTCGTTTGTGACTGCATATCGCTTCTTGATAAAGTAGTAAGTGTCCTTGGCGTCAGCGCAATCCTCAATCTCCATCTTAATGCCGTCCGAAATGCAGCTGTGAAGCAACTTGCTTGCAAGTTTCATATTTTCTTTTGCATTCTTATGCTCGTCATAGTCCATCTGCCATCGGAGGGTGTTTTTGGTGGTCAACAGAAGTGGCTGACCATCATATGTTTCGTCGCCATCGTCACTCGTCGGAGTTGGAATCAACAAGCCTCACGAAATATTCCTCTTTTTTTGTTTGGGTAGAACGACTTCTTCACCTGTGAGGAATTCAAGAGCTATCATATGCTCTGGCCGTTCGCTCAACTCGTTTCCAGCTGATAAAATTGGTCTTGCTCTTGAGCTGGAGATATGATTTGACTTCGTCCATTATGGAACAAGTCATAACGAATCCAAGGCAAGATGTGAAATAGATTTTTAGATAGAATACGCAGCGTATCGAGAACCTTCCATCAGCATAACATACGAAAAATCAATTGACTGGTCTTGTGATTTCTACCCAGCCTCGAACCAATCTGGCTGGTCTGATATCGTACCGAGGCGATCTGGTATAAGGTTTTGCAAGAGGAAGTCACTTGTCTTGAAAAAGTTGAATGAGTGTGTGTCTGTCCGCCGCCAGTGCCTAGATGTGTAGATGCTCATGTTGGACGAGACGATAGGAACAGCAATTGCAATGATGCAATTGATGGAACCCCGTACGACACAAGCCAACGACAACGCAGTCTCGCATGAGCTCCGGATCCGAATCTGGTGGGCGCTTTTCGCAGCGGATAGTTGGTGCTCTTCGAGCCTGGGCTTCTCCCGCCATATGAAGGACTTGGCCTCGACCGGCTCGTTTACCCATTGATGAGCGCTTGTTTGCCGACATGAATCCAGACGAGCCACTAAATGACCCAAAAGGGCCATGTGAGAGCCCTGGCCTGTGGGCACATATGGCCACGCTCATCGAATTGTTCCGCCCAATCCAGGAACTTAACTGGCGCGCGGCCAGCAATGAGGGACTGCAACTGGATCAAATCGAGCAGGACAGGGATCATCTCGCCCAACTGCTGGATCACTGGCAAATGAAACTTCAAAATTTGCCATGAAAATCTACAGACTCTTGAGATTTCACCAGCGTTAATCCGAGGACGAGCCAATAAACTCAGCACTCTATAATTGTGGAAATATTCGGTGAGAGTCCCACCGAAGAGGCTGGCATCAAGTCCACTCCCCAACAAGGAATTGGGCCCAGTATGCGGGACATTGACTAGTCATAATGCAAAGAAAAATATCGATTCTACTGATTTTGGCAGAGCCTACTCCCAAAACTGCAAATCACCGAGTTGAATTGTTAAAATCATAAGAATCAAAAGGGTAAAAAGTAAAAGAAACTTACGAAAGAACAGAAACTCCGACGATGGGTTTGCATGTGCCACGCAGAGGTTTCCCACTAGAATGCAGGTTTGAATGTTTTCCAGACACACTCGCTCAAGATCGATCTGAAGTAGCCGTTTGGACTCTGCAGTGAGAAGAGGCTCCAGTGATCGTAGAGTTGGCTGAGTTGAAATGTGAGCGCCCATTGCGCAGATAGCCAGAACCAAAGCCTTGCTGGCTCGCCGGTCGCGAATGTCTTTCCACAGAGTCGCTGCATGAAAAATGCTATGGGGCCGACCGTGACTGTTGGACAGATATTCGTGGACCAGCACCACAACAGACTCATCTTCGGAGAGGAAAACCTCTACTTTCGTGGATCGAGTCTGGAATTCTGCTGGTCCAACCTACGGGCTGACGTGCCTCGAGTCGCATCCGCACTAGTCGCCTGGCCTGAGAATGTGAACATTCAAGATGAAGGCGTAGGCAGCGGATACAGGAAGACGATGTATCACTGCCCTTGCTGGGCAAACACTTGCGCTTGGTATCTCGACATTGCTGACAGGATTTCATGTCCCCTGGGTAAATGCAGCAGGGGGAAGAAGAAAAAAAAGCTTGAATGGCACTTTCCCCGCAGTTCGGAGTTTTCAAAGAACAACAATTTAATCGCCAAAACGAAGACTTGGAATATCTCAGGTATCAGACCAGTTGGGAACGATTACTCCAGAGCAAATCTCATATAGCTAGCTCTCTTCACTATATCTTGATATCGGTCATAGCGCCAAAGGGTGCTGGGCCGGTCCCGTCAGCGGCTGCCGGAGTCCGGGTCTGCCATCGAATAACCTGTGCATACTGAACACCCACCGCGACGTGCACACACTGCTGAACATATGTAGGCGGACATCAGTTGGTGGTAATCAACATATTCAGCACAGCCGACGCGTAAGAAAACCAGATCAAGTGAGGAAAACCGCAGAATTGGAAGACTATACTAACATTTTCTTTTTCTTCTGCAGGCAGTTTGGCAACATGCTTGTTCTGCCCGTCACTTACAGGTCCAACCTGCGCGAGCTCGTCAACGCAGGGCTCCTTAAGCTCCTTCTCAGACGCATACTTGGCTTCCCCACGCAAAGTGAAAACATGTCCCCCACGCTTCGTGCCGATGCCCACATCCTCATTGAGGTCTACCAGTATAACTTCCATCATGCTCTTGAAAGGAGCCCCTAACCGACGACATGAAGTAACATTGATAATTATTCGCACAAACCTGCACTATATAAAGGAATAATGAGCGAAGTATCAAATCTTACCGCTCAAGCCATCTATACCAGAATGTTAGACTGACATATTGTTGTGATAATTGAGCCGATGTAGTAGGTCATGGAAATGCATAGAACATATTATATTTAAAATATTAGCGTCTTTGGCCTGTTTACACCCAAAATTGGGTCATATTGGAGACGGCACGAGAGTAAAATTTAGAACGACTTTAGTTTTTGTATTTCAAAGCAATCGGACTTCTCAAGAATATTTGTGATATAGATCTGGTTTCCTTCCCCGTTCCATAATTTAAACCCGCGAGTTGGTGTGATGACTTTATTACCGTTTCCGGCTTAGCCCTCTTAAGCTAAATAAGCGGGCCCCGTCTCCTGGTGGCGTTGTACAGTGACGCCCGACTTCGCCTTCCATAACATGTCGGAAACAGAGATGCTCTTTTCAAACCCTAATCACATGATACGTAAAAATGACATGTTTTATGCCTTTCCGTAATAATATCAGATTCTTTTTTTAGATTGTGAGACAGATAAAGAGAACTGGCAGAATGTCAACTACTCCCTTCTGCATCTCGCAGTCGCTTTACTACAGAGAGCTTGGTGCATCCTGAGGGTCCATTTTGGTTCAAGGTGATAGGCAAGGCTCAATAGTATAGTTTTTGTTTCGGAATCTCCAGTATCGCTTACCATCTTGAGGTAAGCCATTTTGGTAGACCGAGTCTTCCAAATGACATCTAGAGGCAAAGTTGATCGGTTGGTGATAACGATGTAACGTATGGATAGAGATGGGAAAGGCAAATTTTGTGTGATCAGCTATGGAGGGAGGGGTATAACGGGATCGGCTGCGCAAGGAGGATTATGGTCATGCAAATAATAGAAGTAGGCATGCAGTTATAACTATTCAAAAATCAGATCTACTATTGATCTTCAACATTGATTTAGGCTACTTTGGATGAGAGTATATCTAGGAAAAAAGATCTTCTAAATTCTATTCGAGTTGTGTTCCCTCTTGGCACACCGCGTCTCTTCCGCACGTGATGGGTCTAAATCTCGTATTCTCTCCAAGATAGGGCCACTGGCCACTCGGACTCAACTTTTGCTTATTCTTACTCTTACTGAAACCGCACTCGACATGGGCCGCTGGTGGGGGCTCCCACTTCCCCCAGAGATCGTTCTGGAACTATTTGAGTATTTGGAACCCACAGATGTC
Source organism: Penicillium canescens (assembly GCF_028828765.1). Taxonomy (NCBI): domain Eukaryota; kingdom Fungi; phylum Ascomycota; class Eurotiomycetes; order Eurotiales; family Aspergillaceae; genus Penicillium; species Penicillium canescens. The sequence goes on from NW_026703966.1 coordinate 5,723,840, forward strand.
GTGGCTCTCGCGCAAGCCGCGGAGGGGTTCGCCCAAATCGCTGTCTCAGCGTACTCATCTAGTCTCCGCGAACATAGACGAACGATATTGTTTTCTGCAGTTACATATGGACATATAAGCATTGTCCAACATTATCTGGAGGGAGGAGCCGATCCCTACGCCGCTAATGATAAGGGAACCACGCCATTGCACTTTGCCGCTGCTTTTGGGCACTGCAACGTGGCATCTTTACTCATTGATATAGGAGCCGATATCAATGCACGTCGTAAAAATGGACTAAGTCCACTAGATCTTGCCATTATAACGGGATATAATCGCGTTATAGAGGTTCTCTTAAACAAAGGAGCCATCATTACGGATATAAGGATCGGCCAGGCTCAAATGACGACTCTACATACGGCTGCTATCAAGGGATATAGCCGGATTGCAGAGATACTACTAAGCCACGGAGCTCCCATTAATGTCAAGAATGCCCATGGTCATACGCCTCTTCATTTAGCTGTTTCGGAAGGGCATCTTGAGATAGCTCGGGTGCTACTTTGTGCTAGAGCAACCGTCGCCATTCAAGATAAAAAAGGCGACTCACCATTACACCTCGCTGCCTACAACGGTTATGTTGCTATCGTACAGGAGCTTCTAGATAAGGGAGCAGACCCTTCTCTACAAGGTCACGAAAATGCTACGCCACTGCACCAGGCATCTTCAATAGGTTTCGTTGACGTTGTCCAGCTTCTCCTAAAAGCTAGGGCGAATGTGTCTGCTCAAAGTTTAGATAGGAAAACCCCTCTTCTTCAAGCCAGTGGCGCCGGTCAGGTCGCAATCGTGCGGCTGCTTCTAGCTACCGGAAGTAGTCCTTCAATTCCAGATAAGGATAGGACCACGCCACTATATTTCGCTGTCCTTTCAGGGGAAGCAACAATCGCCGATATGCTAATAGAAGCTAGAGCGCATGTCGATAGCATAAATAACAAGAAACAGACCCCCTTACATTAGGCAGCAAAGGGACATAAAGAGATAGTTCCTATTTTGCTGAATCACAAGGCTGATATACATGCTCTCAGCCATACAGGGTAGACTCCGATACATTAGGCAGCTAACGAGGGCCATGTTGGTATAACGACAGCTTTATTGGAAGCCGGGGCCATCGACCAGATTCAAAATCAAAACGGGAAATCAGCGCTGCACTTAGCCGCTCAAAATAGACATAAGGCTATCGTTCAATTGCTTATCCAACGGGGCAGCAATCCACATCTCACCGACAACAGACTCCGCACAGCTCTGCATTATACAGCTAAGGAAGGACATAAGGATACGGTGAAAATGTTGCTAAGTATCAAAGTCAGATCAGACGCCAGAGATATCGATAGTCGGTCTCCGTTATACTATGCAGTACTCCATGGATATGTGACGATCGCAAATATGCTTCTTGATCTCGGTACCACCCTTAACGAGACCGTCAAGGAAGCCTTTTTGGAGGCTGCAGAAGCTAGGCACGAATTGGTGGTTCAACTTCTCATCGTACATAGTATTGATCTGTCTTTCAGAGATTCAAGCGGATATACAGCGCTGCACCGAGCCGTTCTAGGGAGTCATATTAAAGTTCTTGAACTTGTTCTCAATACGGAGGCTGATAGGTCTGCCAGGGACAACGAGGGAAAGACGGCATTGCATCTTGCTACCCAGGAGGGCGAGGATGAAATTGCCAAGGTCCTTTTGGGAAAAAGTGAAATAAGGAATCTTCAAGATTATAATGGCTGGACGGCTCTGCATTGGGCGGTTGAAAACGAACATGAAAGCACCGTCCGGACCCTATTAGATGCTGGTGTTGACCCTGGTATTGATTCCTTCGACGCATGCACGCCGCTTGATTTAGCAGAAGTTGGGGGCCTAGAAACGATGGAGCAGATGCTACGAGAGGCATTAGCATAGCCATGACGTTCGTTGAGAGTAATTCGAAGGAACGAGATGAATTAGAGCTAGATGCGACGCAAGCCTTGATGAATGGTCTAATTAAAGACAGGTTCAAAGCGTGGTGATGCAAGGACAAAGGCTCTTTTCCAAAGCTCAATCCTGGAAACATGCGATGAGACCTCGGGTGTGATCATTTCCGAGGGGAGGTTAAAGGCACATGTGTTTTACAGCAGCAACGGACGGTCAAGCAAAACGGTTCGTTTCTCCGATAAAGGCCATATCCTGCGTTCCTACGGCCTCTTTGCGATGGCATACAAACTTACAAAGATATTGACCATGTCTTGCAGCTTGTTAAGAGGGTGTCCCACTCAGCTAGATCTGAATTGCTCTATTTTGTTTGGTGTAGATTGGTGGTTGCACACATTTGACTATTTTACCATCGGTCACCTCTAACACTTCTGGTGATAAGTTAGTCACTTAATGTGATCGTTCCTCATTATCAAAAAGAATAATAAAAGTTAAATTACTAATTTATCCGAAATTCGGGTACTTTCAAGGTATTTTCATAGCGACCGCAATTCTACGCAAAACCTCCCTTTTCCAGGTTTCTCCCAAGAACACGATAAAGTCAACTCCTCAGAATCACAGCTTACTCTTTCGTCCGCTGACTGCAAATGGACTGATATCAATCCTCAGTGCTGAGAGAACATACGCCTCTTGAATGAACAGATCTGCCAGCCACACCTTCCCTGTCCATACCAGGTCGCTCGGATCAGGTCCCTTCCATTGTTCCAGATATCTCTTACCAGACTCGATGCTGAGGCAGATATTACGTTGATCTTTAGTCTTGCCACCGAGCTTGACAAGGTTGGCCAGGATTAAAACAGCGTAGGCAGATTCTTCGCTGGAGTGTCGTTTCCCCCACGAACCATCCTTATTTTGAGTTTTGAGCGTGTATTCTCTGCACTTTGACAGCGTGGAATCCACTATCTCCACCACGTTACTCTCCGTATAGATAATATCTTGCGAGTTGGCAATTCGAAGTTTCACCAGGCTGAAGGTCATGTGAAGGATCGCATAATACTCTGAGGTATTCTAAGCTAGATTAACATGCCGTCATCGCAGCGGAAGGTAAAAACCCACCCAATGATCACCGGGGACAGTATCGTTTCTCCAGCTATCGCAGAGGTACTTAACACATTTGTTGATTTGTTGTTTTGGAGGGTCTGGACTGGAAAGTAGTGCATTGAGCACGTTGGAGTTAACACTGATGCTAGGAACTTCGTTGGGAATGCGGCCGAAGAATGTTTGAAAGTACGTATCGACTTCATGGTTGCTGATCAGGCTGTCAAGATTGGGGTTATCACCGTGCAAATAGAGTGCAGTCAGTGCTCTGCCCGTATCATCGGCGTCCGGCACCCACATGGTAGCTATAGGACATCAACATACTATTGCTTTGAGAGAGCAGCTGCTAATGATAAAGGGGAATGACACTTACTCGCACCAACCCGGCCACCATTCAAGTCGAGCTGCTTGCTGAGGAATCGGATAATCGTGTCCACATTATCTTTGCCCAGCTCGTGAGTACTAAATCCATTTTCGAGCAATGTTGTCAAGACCTTGAAATTGTTACTTTGTGTACTTAACAAAGAGTCGAAATGGAATCTCACCCAGCTTGACTCAAAGGTCGTCAAAGGGAATATTGACGCCACCCCACCTGTTCCTTGGCCGCTTCCGTTGTATACAACGTTACGTAGGTATTCCTCGCACTCGTTGCTCCAAACCGGTGCGTACAGCAGGTACGCCGCGGTCGATGCCGGCATAGCGCCAAGACCTTCAGCTGATATCTGATGACCAATTCGTGCGAAGTCTATCTTCCCCAGGAATCCTTCATAGCAGAGCAAAGGTACACTGCATTTCTCGGTATATAACCACTCAACGTCCATCTGCCGGGCGTCGTTAAACATAAATAAGAGCTCTTCTTCACCAGGGAAAGTAAATGAGATTCCTTGCTCGTCCTTGAGTCTCTGTAGAAGGACGGGGATAAGTAGCTGGAATCCAAAATGGGTTGTCTCAGACACATTCCACTTTTGGAGCTGGGCATTGACCGATTCCTTTGCACGAGAGATACGGCTTGATAAGTTGTATGGCAATGTGCCATTTATGCAATCTCTATTTTGGGAATGCACGCACAAAGCGAGCAGTCCCGCAAGAGTATGAATGATGGTATCGGGAATCAGAATGCTGGCCGAAGGAGTGCGTGTTGAGTCAGTCGTGCTGAAGGAAGACCACTCGCCATTGCCGCGTTGCTTTTCGAGCAGGAAATCAAAACATTCAGTGAAAAGCCAACTGGGGCCTTTCCCGCCCTTCTTGATGATCATTGATACCCATGCTGTGTCGTAGATCGAGTATGCCATGGAGGAAAATCCATGATCTGTTTCCACAGCAGTGGCTATCCGATGAACAAGCTTCTTAGCACGCCGTGTAAGGTCTTGAGTCGTGGACATGGAGACGGCCATAGTGCTGGCAGGTTATCGATTTTGCCGTTTAAATTGGAAATATATTGAGAGATGAAGAATCAAGTATAGAGTTCCAAAAAATGCCGTAGAGGGCAATATGAGCCGCGTAATGAGTTCAACCCTCTGGGATTCCTTCGGGTATAGTTAAAATGACCTTTTTATAATTTCACTGGTATGCCACGATGATGCGATACCAGTAATATCCAAAATAGCGGTCAAAGGGCTCAGCTACGCGGTCATCTCCCTGCGTCCTGGATACTTGGAATTCCTCCACTCGCATGTGATGCGTTCTCCAAGCTAATCGAAGGACCCGCTCACTTTTTCAGACACGTAACATGCTTCTCGTTGATCGCCATGTCCCACAATCGTACAGTTACATTCACCGTAGAGGATAATGCACTTGACCTGATCTGAGTGGCAAAATGCATTTCGGGCCTCAAGCGTGCATCAAACCTCCATAAGGACACCATGGCTCGTTTGATTATGATAATCAGGAAACTTTTGCCGTATTTTCGAATCCTCTTGTGGTTTCCTTTTGATATGATTCTCGAGCTAGATACAGTAAAGTGATGACTGCTTTGGATAATTTTGGTCGCCGAAATCATAAACCTGACGGACGTGAAAATAGATTTGACGTACGTAGTCTCGGTTTAAAGTGGCTGGAAGCCGTTAGTGCACATTGCTGATTAAATACTGTACTCGAATCTTCCTTTATCGGCAACATTGACGAAAAAAGAGGGGTTCATTGATAATATCTTTAACACGAAGAGGATGTCCTATTTCTGACTTTGACATTGAGTGGCGTCCGACTGACGCTGGAAAGGTAACAGTCCCATTGCATAGTTGAAGCTTCTGGATCAGCCAGTTCTAGTTCAAACTCAGAGAAGATGTATGCAAGACAGCCGTACAGTTGAGCTATTGCCAGCCTGAAGATGGTAGTAAATATCCTATTATATATCAAATTGGGAGGGGATAGAAAGTCCTTACTTTTGCCCAATGCAATAATGCCTTCCTTTCCCAAAGGGAATGACCCATTTATTCAATGTCCGTCCTGACTCCCCCAGCCATCTTTCTGGTTTGAATACACCCGGTTCAGGGAATATGCCTGCATCCATGTTGATACTTTCGTGGACGATCGAGAATGAAGTCTATTTTCGGTTAGGAAGTTAGAGCAGATACAGTATGTAAGTTTCTCACTCCTCCTGGAATAAACTGGCCAGCTGCCACAACTCCTCCCTTTGGAATGACTCTGGCGAAAAATCCAGGTATAGCAGGTGTGAATCGCATTGTTTCGTTGATAATCGCATTCTATCTCGTTTAGTTATATGAGAGCCTGGCATACTTAGTGGGTGATACCACTCACCAGGTACTCCATACTTTACATCGCCTTGAAATCCCAGCTCTTTATATGCACCTCCGAATCCTTCAGTTCTCTTTTCAATCTTGCTAGAACTGGTGGATGAGTGATAATATGGAACGCTGCACCGTGCAACGTATAGGAGAGGCTAGTGGTCCCGGCAAAATAGAAAAAAAATGGCGTTATTTATGATATAGTCATCATCGACGGGCTTCCAGAGCCTCTCCGGTGGGCAATCAAGAATTGCATCGCACAGTGTTTGCTGGCCGCGATGCGAGACAAAATGGCCTTCACTTCGTCGTTTGCGAATGGATTGAAGGTGTCTCTCGCAATCCTGGCACAGTCAATCAATAACAGCTATTTTTTAGATTTAGAAGCACATTGAAGCTTACATTCCTTAAATCCGAATACTCGGGGGCAAGTATCTTCATAAAGCGAGGAGAAACTATATCGACATATTTTCCAAGAAGCGGAAAATATTGAACTAATTAGTGGTGGCTGTTAGCTTAGATGTGGACCTGAGCTCCGAGGAAGGAATACCATACAGAATATTGCGTTCATATTGAACGTATGGAATAGATCGGCTGTGGCTTTGATGACCTTCCTGTCTGTGTTTAGACTTTTAGATACACCGAAACTTACTTCTGAAGTTATGTTTGCCTGGCTGTTTGTCAGCTTTCGTCTGTAATCCTGATAGGGACGAGATCGGAGAAGAAACTTGAGATAATTAACCGCCAAGAAGATAAAATAATCCTGTAATTCGATTGTTTCTTTCGATTGCACATATCTGTGAAGAATTTCACCAAGCTCCTCAAGCCTGGTAGCTATAATGGGCAGAGCCAAGTTTTGCCCTACTTGAAGGGCTCGGGGCATGATCTGCGCAGGCAGCAAGTTGGCGGTCTACGTTTTTCTTACCGATGCTTGCAGGTCCTGGAAGGCGTTCGGCTCATTGATGAAGAGAACACAGGGCTCTACATTTTGACCACGTAATTAATCGTCTAGAATGACTGCGGTAGGTGCAGCAAGCGGACCCAGCGCCACGGTTTACGGCAAACTGCAGTGGAAATGCACAAGTGCACAGAATATCCTGGCACGTATTATTGACTGCATATAACTTGCTGAACATTGACGCCTCCTATCTCTACCTGCATGTTAATTCTAGCCGATTGAGACCGGAACACCTAGGCATGTGCGCCGACCCTAAGGCAGATTTATTACTGACCTATTTTAGAGCACCTGGAAGGGAAATGTATATTATGGGCTTGAGTTACAGGTCCGGTATTTATGCATAGGCCTAGTCCTAATGCGGCAGTGTTCGTAGCAGTGTGACAGGACGATAAAGGAGCTCTAAAGTCTTATTCCCGTATTGGGCCTAGTCAGGATCTAAGGCCCTCAATCAGTAGTCTTATTACCGAGCCTCGATAGAGAAACGCTCCAAGATACATCTTGGGGTGAACTTCAAAATTCGGGGTATTTTCCGTCGCTGAGATTCCGAATTAGTTCAAAGCAAGTAAACAAAAGAGACGTACAAGATGTGGAGAACTCACATGACTGCTCTTTAATGACTCCATTAGTTGTTGCAGAAGGATATCCAAGACCCGCCATCAGTGGATCACCATCCATCTTAGCCGTTTTAAGACCCACACTGGTCTTAGCAAAGGCTTTCAACAAGTCACAGTATTTCAGGTAATTTCGGAGCCCGAATTTTTTTTTTTTTTTTTCCTGAGATAGAGGAACTAACATCCAGAAATTATTGCGTGAGTATAAAATTGGTACTCGAGTTTTCCTACGGCCAAGTGCTTTTCCATAAACCTGAATATCATATATTGAAATGGGGATGGCTCGATTGCAGTCCGATATAGCAGACGGGTCAATATCAATGGAGAGAAGACAACCAACCACTCCCATGCCCACCGTAGACGTGGAGAGTAGTCTCAGGAAGCGACTGAGGTACTGATCTTGAAGCTATATCATGAATGAAGAATCTGGTGGAAAAACTGTGTTCATATTGATGATGGATGGATGCCCTTCCTAGAAGGAGAAGACTGCATGCAAGCTTCCTAGGGCATTTGCGACACCTTGGCCAATAATACGCTACAGTCACGGGTTCCACCACTACAATATGTATTATTTTAAGAGCAAGTACCTTAGTTAACGATTTATCACCTTTAGTCTGCTATTGTTGACAGCCTCGGATAGCAATATATATATAGAAATTCTCGTATCTCTATGCCATCAGCTTTCGCTGCGTATACGGACACGTATTAATTGCCTCGAGAAGCAATTTTTCTTAAGATCTTGTGACACGCCGATCAATCATCACAAAACGATCTCGGGTCGGCACCAGCAGCAGGTTTTCTCGTGTCTGAAGACAAGATATTGAGATCGAGACCGCTATATGATGTGGCTAATTTTCACCGGCGATCGATTTCGGCCGGCGCCTACTGATCTGCATATGTGCCTGTTGATGTGAAACTCTATATGTAAAAGCCAAGCCTCATGGTAAATGGAAAGTAGCCCACCTGGCCGGTGAAATTCCCATGAACAGAACTTTATCTGTTACAGCTTGTCTATTTGACCGCATTTCGTAAGAATCTACTTAGGTGCTGCCGTGTATATATTGCTCTCTCACCGTGAAGACTGTCAATTAAGTACAGGAAACGCCACGACACGTAGGATTAATGTAAGGGGATTTTAACTCTTCCACATCCTCCAAATGATAGTGGCGGTGACGGGATGGAAGTGTTGTCCTCCGACCCTGAAACGGGCTAACTTTTCATTCCTTAGCTTATATAAATTGAGGTTAGGGCTTGAATGTAAAGTACACTTCACTTAACAGCTTCCCCAGCCCTATTTTTTGGACAGAAAACGAATACTTCAGTCATGGGTAAACCTCACGAGTCACTCAGAGAGTCCCTTCAAGGTCAAATAGTCACCATTCCAAACATATATTCTTTGCTCCCGGAATGGAATCCCCGAATGCATGATGAATATCAAAGATCTAGGGATGAAGTTCTTAATCCTTGGATTGAAAGGTGTGTTACGCTTTGATGCTCCATATCTTTATCTTAGTAACGACGTCTCAAGGTGACTGATGCTATATTTAGGTGGGTGGATGACAAGCGCACGGCTCAAAAGCTTAAGGCAGCGGATTTTGGTGTGTTTGCCGCTGTTTGGTGTGCAAGCGCATCATACGACGTACTTTGCACAGCCGCTAAGTTTTTTGCTTGGGTTAGTGCACCTCGAACATATTTGAAATAGTTCATATCTGATGACTCAAACTTTTTTACCTCATAAGTACTTCGTGTATGACGACAGTATGTTCTCTTTACTGACTATCAAGAATATGTTTTGTTACAACCTCACTAACTGTGCTGTCTGATAAATAGTCTTTGACTGTGGTACCCTGAAATATGACACACAGGTCCTTGGGGCCTATAGAAAAGCCAGTATTCAATACTTCAAGTTCATTCTTGTTGACGAAGGAGATGTCCCAAATCTTTCGGCTTTTGGCACGGAGCTAGAGAAAAGCTTACGTTGCTGGGACGAGGTCGGCCATCACATCAAAGAAGTTTGTTCGAAGGGTCGGTAAATGATTTGAAAATTCAACTTATTGCATGGATCACTTCTCTAAAGTCTATATAGAGACTCGCGAAATCCTATGCGACGAAATGCTGCGATATGTTGAAAGTCTTGACAACATGAACAGTATCTTTAGTGAGCGCGTGCCCTCCCTGAAGTGAGTATTCTTCGCATACAAGTTGCCTTGAATAAATGAGAAACTGAATCCTCTAATATCGTGCAACAGCCAATACTGGGAACGACGCGAGGCCACGGCGGGGGTGTATTCTGTGATCGCTACCATTCCGTATGGATCCCTCATTCCTCTAGTCTAAATGGGAGCAGACCGGCTCACCTGTCAAGGTTCATTTATGGGGTAGACGTTACCAGAGAGGATGTTCAGGTGCAATGCATGAAGGACCTATGGAAACATACTTCTTACTTTGTTCATATGTGAGTCCCTATCATTATGTCGTAGTAACCCCACCTGTGGAGACTTATTGACCTGACTTTCAGAACCAATGACATGTTTTCAATGCGCAAAGAAATTGTAGGGTTTCCTCACTCCTCTAGTGGAGCCAAGACTGAAAGATTACAGCATGATGGTCAAATCGAAAACCTGATTCCTGTTTTGATGCTGAATCGCGATATTGACTGCAACATGGCCATGCAACAAAGTTATGCCTTGGCACTTAATGAAGCGATGGGTTTACGCAACTTTGATTTAAACGCCTGCAAAAATTCACACAAGATACCAAAGAGTGTCTCACAGGCATTCATTCGCGGTTGTCAAGATGTTGCAATGGGCCTTGCCCATTGGAGGTACGCTTTTTGGCCCCTACATTTGATAATGTATATTAAACAATAATTGCAGCTACTGTGGCCATCGCTATGTGGAGCCCTGGGAGCGCGATGCCAACGGCGCTATAACATTTACGATTGCCGTTCCAAAGCCCCTGTCAAAAGCCGTCGGCTTTGCCAAAGGACTCAAGTCTTTGGGAATCCATCTTAGGCTGCTACGACTTCCTATACAGAATATAGCCTTGAGTTTGGTTCCGTTCAGTCCATTGATCATGTTGATGGCTATTTCGACTATCTCAGCCTTGGGATCGCGTTCTGGAAATTCGTTATATCCATTGCCTCCAAACTGGGCGGGTCAATTGAGGTAACTCGCATGATAACTTGCCATGTTTGATACATCGAGAAATTTTGAGTGGGTTGATGCAATATTTTTGAGGTTATCCTAGTTATGCTACGCTCAAATTTCTACCTGATTGTTGCTTTGCATATCTCTAGGTTGTTCTATCGAAAATAACAACGTTGTGTTTTCGCTCCATGCAGTGGGTGGATGGACGGATGGAGGATTTCATTTGCCCTGAAATGAAGGAACGGAGTGAAAAGGTTTACAACCCTGCCCGACCTGCCCGCTAGCTTTGGCTGCCTCCCCGGCTCTTCTCTTATTCGCCGTTCGTCATTTTGGGCTCTCTTCTGATTGCTGGCCGGAAGCTTTTCTTTTCCCTCCTCCTTAGGCTTAGTGGTTTCAATTTCATTTTCGTCCGTCTGTTGCTTTTTCTCAATGTCTAGGCATCCCGGTTTTTGCACTTGCGTTGCTGACCGACGGATGCCTTCCACCGTCCTCGTTTTCTATAATTTCCGTCCTTCTTCAGTTCTATACACTTTATTGTTATAGAACATGTCTACATCATGCTGTTTGCTCCTCGATGTTTCGCTCCATCCATACGGTATCAACCTTTATCTCTTTTGGTGAATGTATGAGTTGGTGTTGCTGACTTGTTCCGAGTCGTCTCTAATTCCGAGAATGGCAAGTATAAATCGGAAGCAAACCGCACTGGCTTTTGCGAGTCAACCAGCTGGATCTGCCATCCTTCGATCCAAAGACAAATATACATAAAGTGCCTACTCGTGTGTCTGTGCAGTGACTAGGGACCCTATTTAGTATCAAAGCCCGAGCTTTAGCTACCCATGGCATGGAGATTGTCAGAGTCGACATGGATTCGCCATACACCCTGGTGAAACTGATTTCGAGCGCCTACCTTCAGTAATCCGACCCCGCCCCCCCCACCTCCCCCCAAAATAAATTTTCGTCTGCAATAACAATTCGAGAATGTCGACTGGAAGACAGCTTTCTGGTGGCAATTTCACTGCCACACGTCACTCCACATCCTACGACTACATTTCCCCATTAAAGCTGGATCTAGCCGGGAAACACGTTCTGATCACAGGAGCTGCTTGGGAGAATGGAGTCGGATATGCTACCGCCATAGCTTTTGCACGGGCAGGGGCGTCTGCAATAGCAGTGGCCGACCTACACGGCGTGTCAAGCAATCTCGTTGTGAAGTTGAAGTTGGCCGCAGCGCAAGCCGGTCGCCTAGAGCCCAAGGTGCTTAGCTGCACGGTTGACATTGCAAGGCAGGACAGCGTCCACGCAATGCATAACATCGTGTCACAGGACTTTGGCGAACGTCTGGATATTGTCGTGAACAACGCGGCTCACATGGAACCATACAAGCCAATCCTCGATTCAGACCCAGGTGTGTACTGGCGAACATGGGAAGTCAACGTTCAGGGTCTCTTTAATATGGCTCGCACGTTTCTCCCTATGCAACTCTCAACCCGTGCTAAGTCCGACGGTTTATGCACAATGATCAATGTGTCCTCCTCAGGTGCATTGAGCGCTCGACCTGTTAGCGGAAGTTATCGAAGTTCGAAGTTTGCGATACTGAGGTGGACTGAGTCTTTACAATTAGAATACGGCGACGAAGGGCTTCTGACATTTTGTGTCAATCCTGGAGCGATAAAGACGAAGATTACTGAGGGTGCGCCGGAAAAGGTTCGGGATGCGTTGCCCGATCGTCCGGACATAGCTGGCGATACAATTGCATGGTTGGCTGCTGAGCGCAGGGAATGGCTAGGTGGAAGATACGTGAGCTGTCCATGGGATATGGAGGAACTCATAGCAAAGAAAGACGAGATCATCGATCAGGATAAGCTTAAGATGAGGATGGTGTTTTGAGTCCACTGCTTATTGCTTCTATCTTTCCGTTGCCAGGTGTGCCCATCGGAAGCCACAGTTTCCAGTTGTTACAATACAGCGCCTGGCTTTAATTATAATACGACATGTACTTGTTGTAACTGCAGTACATATAAGTTGTGGTATTCAATTGCATTAACATGCTCTTAGGGGATGTCAGGCACAATCTAGCGTAAATTTGTCCGAAACCCCCGGAATAACCCCTTCTGATGTTTTAAGAATCATGTTGTGTCACCAGCCGCACTCTCATATCACAACATTTCCAATTAGGATCGCTTTGCTTGACATGGCGATACTGTATCCGTGCACAGCAGTTAAGCCTCGGTAAGACCACTGTAAAACCCCATGAGCAAAGGAAGTGCAGAGAGCGCCAGCGCCACCAGGAGCGGATTGGTAACAACTGCTCCAAAAGGCACAATGATACGACGTCCTTCTTGGTAGTGGGATACCAGATCGTATGAATACTGCAGGGTGCCAATAATATCATGACATACTAAAAGCATAATTAATGTCACTATATGGACTCATAGGTGGTGGGAGAGTCTATGACGCGTTGTTCACTTTGTGGCGTAGACTTCTTGTCCCCTTTCGATGAGCGATTAGGCCTGAAAGGACCAGGTCCGATAGGCAGAATATTAATACTTAGCCAATTAGGTTGGTCCGCGTGCTCTCCACATTACTTCCACGTGGTCAGGGGGTATGTACTGCAGATGTGGTTCCTCCCCAGTTATTATTTCTAAAAACGAGAGAATGTCTAGTATCGTCTTACCTGCGCTATGCCTCTCACAGTTACGCCATGATATCCAACCCGTATGTTGCGTGCCTCTCTGCACCCCAAGTTGTCTGAATTTGAGAAACACCCACTGATTGAATCAAATAACAGCAGCCAGGCTACCGCCATCAGCGCCATTGTTTTCATATCTATCGCGCTGTATAACTCATTGGAGTTGCTTATTCTCATTCTACTGAGCTTTAAGCGCTACAGAAGCCTTTATTTTTGGGCGCTTTTAACCTCCAACGTCCTCGGGGTGATACCGACCAGCATAGGGACCTTGTTGCAATTTTTCAACCTTGCTCCCATATCGTTGACCTTTACCCTTGCAATTATCGGATTCTACTTTATGGTCCCGGGTCAGTCTGTCGTCCTATACTCCCGACTACACCTGGTATCACAAAACTACAAATTGCTTCGCTTCATACGGTATCTGATTATAATTGACACAATCATCCTTCTTATCCTAACAACCATTCTAAATGCTGGTTGGGCTTTTATTAAGACGCCAGCATGGATACAGGGGTATAATGTCATAGAAAAGGTGCAATTGTCCTGGTTTTGTGCGCAAGAGACATTCATATCTACGATCTATATAAGGGAAACTGCGAAATTGATCCGGACAAGCCCAGAGGGAGACAAACGACGAATCAAGATATTGTATGAGCTAGTCGCCATAAACCTCGCCGCGATTATCATGGATATATCGCTACTTATCTTGGAATACGTTGGTCTCTACTTCACTCAAGTTATTTTGAAGGCTATGGTTTACAGTATCAAACTCAAGCTAGAGTTTGCTGTTTTGGGTATGCTAATCTCAATTGCTTCGCGTTCAGGTGATTCGGAACCGACATGCGGTCTCGAGACGGAAGGGACCACATTGAACGTTTCTCATGTCGTCTATTAAGTGAATACTAATATACTGTTGGATTATGTATGGAGACACCTAAGGCTACCTAGAGAGCAAATCCTCCATATAGTAACGGTCTTTGGCAAACATCTAGGAGAGATGTTGATTGCCATGACCCCCGAGCATGCATTAGAATTGCTCTGGAGGAGAGGAAAGGAAGTCACCAGCTCGGATGACTTTACCCAGTCGTATGGCCTTGAAGGTCTTCCAAGTTTCATGCCTCGTTCAAACACTGCTTCAAATCTATATGTTAACAATGACGTTCATATAGATGCTATAGAGTTCTAAACTAATACTGGGGCATCAAGATTCATTCCAAATTGTCATATTAGAGCTCGGCATTATCTACCATTTCCCATTGGTCTAGCAGTTGTTGGCAAGGCTTTCGCATAGGCCACGAATGCAACTCCATAGTTTGGTGTATAATCCCAAGCAATGCGTCCCTGTCCTCGGGTCGGGTGAAGTACCCACCATAAAGCGTGATAGAAATAACAGCATTCACCATTGCAGGCTGGCACCGCGGATGATGTAACGCGATTCCACAAATGCTTAGCACGATGGATCGGACTTGCGCCTCGGCTTTGCGATGAACGGCCCCTCTAGCATTTCTAGATATGTATATTTGGTTAGAGATAATATTTCACATTTGATGGAGGTTATGCTTACTCGAGATGGGGACTTTCCGCAATAAGGATCATCTCACTCAATTTCAAGTGTTGGATTGCCGTCACCTGGGAATCGTAACAATACCAAATCGTAGGGAATATTTCACCCTTAGCTCCATCTGGCTTTTGCTCAAGGAGTGGTTCCAATTCAGATCGGAACTCTTGACTCAGATGTTGATGTTGCATCTTTAACGGCTCTGATTAAAATGTTAGCCAAGTTAGTTCACATGGCTCCCACTTGTCCCGGGGGCTACTTACCCCATTCTTCAGCTTTCTTCATTCCCCAGCGCCATCGTGCTACCTGACTGGCGAACACTATCATGGTGTTGGCAACCGAAGTAGTTTGCCAGTGTTCAGCCCCGAGCCGGAATTGCGGGCATCGCTGTCTGGTGAACGCATAGTATACTTCCTGTCGAATCGCAATCCAGTGTGCCGCAGCGGCAAGGGAATGGTGGATCGGTGTCGAAATCATTGTGTCAATGATGGTTTGAGTGATAGCCAAAAAGTTGACTCGATCGTTGGCATGGGACTTCTCATCACTTTCCTCGGTTTCCTCTTCCATCTCTTCATACTGACGCAGTATTACAGTGGCGGCCATTATGTTCTCCTGGTGTCGCGGATCTTGGATTTCTGGGAATTGAATCAGTTCCGGGATACATTTCAGCATGTATTCAAGTGAAGTAGTGTGTTTCAAATTGGGAAGAGCCTGCCCACGATACACGATGCCACGAGGAGTCATATACTGAGGCAAACGAGAGAGATGACGGGAGGATACTGCAAAGACAGCATTTTTCAGAGCTAGGCACTGCGCAGCCCGACGAGGAACTACCAGTTGAAATTGTCTACGGTCATCGCAGTGGTCAAACTAGAAGATGTTATCTTCAATCGCATCCAGGGTTCAAGAAGGGAGGGTCCAACATACCCAAGGAGACAGCTCCTCGATGAAGTAGCGGAGCAAGCAAGACTCTTGAACATCGGCTGCCACATGCCCAAGGTTTCCATTGGAAGAAGGGGATTGACGGCAGAACTCAGAAAGGTCTCTGTGGATTGTTATATGAGTTCTGTTACGGGCATCTTGATCGTCCAGATGAAATCTTGAGTTTGGTGAAAATTGCGTGTTGAAAAATCCATCGCGGCTCTGCAATATTGTCGGGGAGTTTGAGACGTTGGCTGAGGAGTGGGGAGAGACACCTGTCAGTTGAGTGTCCTCTTTCCCGGATCGAAATTCTCCGGAGGCTTCAATTTGCGCATAGTTTTCAGGCCTGCCGTAGTCAAAGTTTTGATGATTCGGAGAATGGATATCGTGTCTATCACTGGAAGTCTGGCCCAGGCCAGGCAGTGGTGCCTCGGGCTGTGGCGATGACCCTGAGACTGCCGTACTAGGTCGACGTTTAGACAGTGTAGATGAACGAGCTGACGATCTCCAGTTTTTAGGCCTGCTATTCACCCATGTCTGGTCTTGTTTGAAACTAGCATCCAGGTTTGCCGTGGAGCCATGCCGAAAGACAGGTTGGCGTCGCGCCGGTCTGCAATCAAGGCCTTTGGCCTCACATCGCCTGCAAATTGGCTTCCTCCTGTCGCCTATTAAAGTCAGTGATGTTCAGCACGGTGGAATACGCCCGGCGGGGGTTCATTGATGGATTTTTCGCGTTGTAGGATCGACGTACACTTTTGATGCCTCTCTAATGAGAGAATTAGCTAAGATTGCGGAGGTCAACGGAGGTGCACTTACCGCGACAACTCGAACAAGGTACACCTGACGTGGCAGTTGACATATTTCATGCAGAGAACAGACGTTGTGAAGTTGAAGAGACACGGCGGCTCCTACCAGAAAGGGGTTACCCCGCATCCCCACGAATTGCCACATCGGGAAGAAATGCGAGAGTCCATCTTGACTTCAACGCGATACTGAGCAAATGGCCATTGAATATGCGAGAACCCTCGATATTTTGAGAGAATTAAGTTGATGTTCTCACATTAACTGTCAAATAACATAACATATATTTTGACAATTGCCTCGACAAACTCGTTGGCTTCCAGGGCAAATGCATCCTCGAATCTCTGCCAGTACTCGGGCTGCTTATACCAAATGATAAAATGCTTACCATTCTCCCGAGACCAACAACGGCGATGTTGAGTGGTTCCATTGTAAAGAGGTTGTGATGATAAAATAAATCAATGGTAAACTCCGAAGATTTCGTGTGTGAAGATAAGAGTATGTACATAGTCCACCGCGAGTCCATCGCGAGTCCATCGCCTACTCTTACCTAATCAGGTAATATCTCAGCGAGACCCTTCAATCGACTTGGGACTTGGAGATCAACATCACGACTCTCATATTCCTGCATGAGACCTTTTAGGAAGATAATTGGCTATGGGGCGACAAAAGTTAGGAAGTCTAGCGACATGTCGCTGAAAAAGCTGGCCCCCAGAACGCGCTCTGGATGAATGTTTTCGGTAATATTGCAGTAAGCTTGGAAGTCTCCTGCCCCATTCAACTTTTTGCGGATAATCGAAGCATATTCAGATAGGGGACAGCTGCTTCCGGGTCCACTGCGGCAGCTCGCGATGGGGTAAACGGCATCGTTGAAGAGGATTCGAATGTATGTCTCATTGGAGGAGCTTTTGGATTCTGGCTCACAATCCATGACTTCAAAGGCAACCGTTCCACGCATAGTAATAAAATTCGCCACATTGTAAAGATGATTAGCTGGTATATGGTCATCAGGAAGCAGTCCCTCCGAGTCAAAGATTCCCATGGCAGCGGTCATTTCAGCAATTTGATTATCATTCAGGAAGGCCATGATAAGATTTGGGACCTTGAAATTGGTGCCATCTCTACCGATACCTATTTGCCCTGGGCCCTTTTCAAGTAGTGAAATCAGGCTTTCGAGGAAGGGAAGAAAGAGGACTTTGGCTGGTCCGATTGAGCCGGGCCCGACGCTGTAGAAATAGTTCAAGTCCTGAGAGTAGGCATATTTACGAAGCTCATTCTCCGTAAACACACCACACCAAGGACTCAGTTGCCCTGTGATTTGGCTCTCGTATGCGCACATATAGGGGAAGAAGAGGACTTCCGTTTCATCAAAAGTGAGGTTTCCGCTTAATTGCGAATTGATACGCCTGACAGTCTTTGGGACCCAGGTAGCGTCCCCTGTAAAACGTAAGCTGCTGTTCCCGAAGTTTTGTCGTAAGTAGAGCAGCCTAAGGCATCCTTTCCTAATACTCGAAAAAAAAAGAAGGATGGAAGGCTCAGATCACTGACAATTTGTTACATTGTTTCCTCCGCTGATCGTGGAACCAAATGCAGGACATGAGTCTGAAGGGCCAAGCGAGTTTCCAATCGCACTATTGGAGCCTGTGGAATTCACGCTCACAACAGTCCCATATGTGTCGGCATACTCGTAGAGGTATCCCCGGATGAAGGCTCTCGCAGTTTGAATAACCCGCGAGCTGTTGATCGGAGACTTGTATTGGTTTGCCCAAACATAGAATGGACTGCCGTCTTGATAAAAGTGCGGATCTATTACAGGTCAGTACACCAATAACTCCAGACGGATTGATGCAGATAGAGCTAACACTTGGCCCGTAGTTGATAGCCGAGATCGCTTGCCTAGTACTTGACGTTAACAACCGCATCTATGATCAAGCGCAAATATCGCATCATACCTCTTTCCAGCCTGTCATTGACTCCTGTGCTAGCTGTAGGCTAGGATTGGTCAGTACCGGCTTCCATTCGGATATGAACTCCAATGAGCCGCGTGCTTTGAACTGGGTCTGATTCATCGCAAGTTGAATCTAGTTTCATGATAAGATCAAGTCTTTCCAGTGATTACCAAACCGCTCCACCAACCTTGTCATGAATTGCAACCCAGGCGTTATATGAGCCAGTGTCGGGATATCTGAAGATAACCTTGGTTAGACCGAATCAATTGATCAATAGTAAGCTACTCGCCTACTGCCATGCCGGACGATGTAAGCAGCTTGTCGGACAGAGCACCGATCTGGTACCTCATTCTTGATGCCATGAACGTTAGGTCCTAAATCAAATCAACAACTTGTAATTGATCCAAATTTAAGGCATCCTGACCAGCAAAGTAAGGGCTATTTCCCCCTGCGTATTGTAGAGGATTGTTGGATGTCTCGCTTGACGGGAACAAGATGTCGTTGGCCGGAGCTAAGAGTTCCGATCGGACTATTGTTATAAGGCCAACGAGGAGCAAAAAGAATGGAGTCTTCATGATGGTCTTAATTCTCACATTTATATTCAACTGTGACGTGATACAACAACATTTATAGTTCCGAGTGTTTGAACGTCCTTACTTGAGACACGCTTTCATGGCACCGCTCAATATTAACTAGTCTTGGCTGTCACCAATTAGCCTAATACGTGCAGGCCTATCGTAGGTCCACGTGGTGGTGTTGAAGCCACTTGTGTGCATAAGCGAGATTATCATCATATTTTGTTCTTCCTTTATCAGCCTTTAATCAATTTAGAGTCCGAATGATGTGAGGAGCAACTTGCGCCACGGACCGTCATTGGTTCATGACCGTGATATACACCCTATCAGGGGCTTTGTTTGCAACACAATGTTGAGCTAATCGAACATCGGAGTATTGCCTAAGTAGGATAGATAACCCTTGCGAGGGAGGTCCGCTGTATAAATGATTTCTTGTCAATAATTGGTCATTTGGCCACGGTGAAAACATCCATGTTAGGACATGGTCATAGGTGTCCTAGTAAGCGAGAGCGATAATTGAGGGAGCAAGTAGGATTCTTCAGAGATATGGTCATTTACATGTCTCATCAGCGACCGACAATATGAGTCTGGGAGGCGACTGGTAAAGGTCTCTAAGAACCGTCGAACTTGAACGCTTGGACCACCTGGAGAATCTAGTTTGACTACATGCGCAAGTACAATTAGATGTACAAGAATGAATAATTTCATAAAGCATGTCTTTTGTGAGCTATGCATATGTTCATAAAGAAAACAGACAGTGTAACTGGCTTCACATAGTGGCGTCTATCGTGGTGGAAGACTGCGTCAAACCAAAGGCGTATTAGCGTCACTGGTTTGCGGTCGCGATGTTTGCTCCCCTGTAGACATCCGATCCGCTGTGAGTTGCGAGGCCACTGAAGGAGTGTGGCTGTGATAATTGGACACCGAAGGTACACTCCGTGTTGATGGGAAGTAACTTGTCTGTGGCTTATTGGTGAACATCATCGAGGACCGAACACTGTTGACTTCAGGAGTGGATATCCCTTTAGAGGCTGCAGGGGGGATTGCTGAGTATGAAGCGTTGGATTCCAACAGCTCTCGCGCTGCGATGCGTCGCGCCTTCGCCCTATCACGAGCACAGTGAACGATGCTGATGCCCAAAAATAGCGAGATGAGACAACAGCCGAATACGATTGCTGTAATGTTTCCCCTGTGATTCCACGCTTTCACCGCGGCACTGGTGGTGCTAGTTGCAGTTGCAGTGCTAGTTGTTGTTGTAGATGTGCTGGTCGTCGAGCTGCTAGATGTCCAGGTGCTCGAAGTAGTCGAACTCGTAGAAGAGGTGATTGATGAAGTGGTAGTTGAGGATGTAGTTGTTGAAGAGGACGTAGAAGTGGATGTTGACTCGCTTGTGGTGGTGGTAGTTGTGTCTGACGTGCTTGTGGTCGACGTTGTACTCTCCGTGGTGGATGTAGATGAGTCGGTCGTTTCGGTAGTGGCTCTGGCCAAGAGAATTTCACCATATTCGCGTTTCTCATGAAGTCTGGCGGTCTCGCCTGCCTCTGGCATCGGCGTTGGGTTCAGAGTGGTTGTAGTTTTAGCCGGAATCCATTCTGTGTTTGCGGCGGCATGAGGGTGGCCGAGTACCTGGGCGCACTGTACCGCTAATAAGGCGACTACTAAGCCGCGCATGACTGCTCGACTAAGGTGGTAAATGATGCAGAGCAGTGAAAAGCCTTGATGCAATTTGTACGGGGGTCAACATGCTTTAAGACTTATCCACCACACGCTACTTCGGACGTCGGGATACGTATACCCTCCACCCTTTAACAGGTTTGGCCCGTTTTTCAGGTCTATGATTGCGTTTGATGGCCATGCCGCGCCACATCGACTCATGGTTTAGTGGCATATTTTTGCACAAGCGTAGTGGAATCAGCCACTTTAGAGGCGGTGGAGTTCGAACTTGAAGGGCACACGCATATGCCGCGTGGCACAGTCCCCACAAGGCTGATATGAATCTTCGCTTTCACAACTTCTAGAGGCATTCAACTTGACCTTTAATGTCGAATTATATTAAAGCGCTTTGTGCAGCAATTCCGTATCACTGTCACTGGCAAAGATAGAAGCCTGTGAGTCAATTAGGATCGAAAAGTTCTTTTCCCGCTAACAAGCACTATTAACCACTGCCAAGCACTAACTAGCCCAGATGCAGAAATTCTGCTAAAGTCATAACCGGTGTCCTGGTTCTATTTATATTTCTACTTCAACGCGGTATCTTAGAGGCTGAGAATAAGGATTCTGTGGCTCTAGGGATAAAAATATCAAGATCAGACCAAATAATTAAACAAAGCCATATTTTTTAAAAATTAATAATAATAGTAATAATAATAATCGAGGGTTTAGGCATTCGTACGATCGGGCAACAACAGCTGATCTGTTCCCCACACATATCAATATAGCAGGGAAGCTATGCTGGCGTTATCTAATATACTGTATTTATTACGGGGCGTTTTCAAGGTTCAATGACGCCTTTACTCTCGCTTCTAGCATCAACAGTAGCGCAGGATGTGCATGGGATCCAAATCTTTGTGCCCAGCGATATTTGAGTGAGTGAGGGCTTACTGAGTGCTTCATGCTTGTCGATTAGCGCAGTCTAGGAATGTAGCAACGCCACAAATAGTCATCTGGACAGAGATAACCTATCACACAAGTATCTTTTCTGGCCTGATGATCTACGTGCTTTTTTTATTACTTGATTTTATCATATAATTACCTTTGCTTTTACGCTGCTCATGATCGCTGACTGTTAGCAGCAAGTAGCACCAAACGGCCTAGAGTTACTTCACACATAGCAGTTTAGCGGATACGCTAGCTCAATGTCTCATCACGACGAAGCAAGATAATGTCGCTTTGAAGTCAGCATAATGACACGGTGATATTTTCTTGAATAGAAAATCACACCCAGACTGTCACTAGTCAACACTCGGGGGGAAGGCTCGCACGCTCTGACTCCTTCTACCGAATGAATTACCCGGTGTCAAAGAGGAAAGGTTATTCGGATGTCACTATTATGTGCCTCTTTCGGGGACAGCTTCTGCTCATCCTGCTCGACAGGCAGCATCGTAAAGGTATACTCAGTTTGAAATAGCAGCAAACATCTTGATTTAAAGTGAGTCCCCCCCCTTTTTTTTTTTTTTATGTTGCACATATAGGAAGCGAGACCGCGAGGTAATGAGAAATGCTAAGATGAAAGTCAATCATTTCAAACAAAGTGACGGGGAATAAGTGAAGCCACGTTCACAATTCCATGGTATTCAACAATCTATATTGCCAGGGCTACAGAAGCATTCGACTTCGATAATTATTCCTTGTTCATCCAAATCACCGCCAACGGTAGGAATTATAGCTCGTGGGTTACATTCGGGAGGTTAGTTGATTTCCTGGTGATTAGATAACTTTGGGGTGTTACTGGTCTACATCCTATGATTGTAGTACAATTACCCTCATTGGATACCCTTTAGGGCTCTACGCACATGACATCAAGTAGAAAAGTGCTAAGGCAGCATTCTCACTGGGTAAATAATCGGATGGGGTTTCATCAACAACTTCCCTGGCAGGGAAGAGAGCGCGTGTCCCTCAGATTTGGCGTCCGAATGACCGATAATTAAAGCATCTGACACAGCCTACAGGGCGAGGGTTTGTTGTTCCTGTACATTCGGCAGATAACTCCCAGATATGCCAATCACCCATTCTTAGAAATACTCAAGGATCACCACTGATATAGTTTCACAGATTCAATGACCTCAATCTCAATCACTAGAATCGATTCGTGTGCAGATTCTTGTAGCGACCACACACTCATTGGAAGAAGGCCAGCCGTGAGCTATTATACGGTCCCAATACCAGCAAAGTCAAAGCTAAGAAGCTTTGAACGTGAGCGCTAAAATTGAGCTTCTCTTGTCAATGGAGGGATGTGTTGAAGGATTTTAGGCTGACCCATGCATAGATACATCCATTTAATCCAGAAAGAGACTGCTGTTGCGCAATTTCCAAGCATGAAGACTAGAAGTAGTTTTCTACTAGCTCTGTTGGCTGTCCTATGCATGTTAGCAGATGCCCTATCTATTTTCGAAAATGGCACCCGTGTTGACAAACGACAATCAACAGACCGGCTGGTGTTTGCCCACTTCATGGTGAGACTCCCACTTAGTGCGATTTGGCATCCAGTTAATTGGTCATATAGATCGGAATTACTAGTGATAGGCATAGTTCGTCTGACTATGACGATGATATGAAGCGTGCCAAATCCCTAGGAATTGATGCATTTGCGCTCAATATCGGCGTTGACCCATATACTGACCAACAACTCCAACTGGCATACGATTCCGCTGCCAACAATGACATGAAGGTTTTCATATCGTTCGATTTCAACTGGTGGAATATCGGGCAGGCTACGGCAATCGGCAAGAAAATTGCCCAATACGGCAGTAGGCCCGCGCAACTCATCGTCGATAACAAGATATTTGTCTCTTCCTTTGCGGGTGACGGACTCAATGTAGCAGCATTGCGAGCGGCAGTGGGTAGACCGATTTTCTTCGCGCCAAACTTCCATCCATCATATGGAACCGACATTTCCCCAGTTGATGGCCTCTTGAACTGGATGGCATGGCCAAATAATGGAAACAACAAAGCTCCAAGTGCTGGAAAAAGCGTTTCCGTCGCCGATGGAGACCATGTCTATGTCAATGCACTTGCTGGAAAAGCCTATGTCGCCCGTTAGTATATTGATGCCTATACTAACTTCCTTAGGATTCTTGATAACGATAATATAGCCGTCTCACCGTGGTTCTTTACTCATTTTGGACCTGAGGTTTCTTACAGTAAGAATTGGAACTTCCCATCTGATCTCTTGTGGTTTAATCGATGGAATGAAATTCTTGCCTTGAAGCCGCGCTTCATTGAGATTGTGACATGGAATGACTACGGAGAATGTCATTATATCGGACCTTTGAAGTCCCCCCACACCGATGACGGCGCGTCCAAATGGGTGAACGACATGTGAGATCCTGATGATATCCAATTCATTCGCATACAGATGGCTGACTGTTCTAGGCCCCACGATGGATGGTTAGATATCTCAAAACCATTCATTGCTGCGTTTAAAGCGGGCGAGTCTTCTCCCGACAGTCATATCTCTTCAGATGAGCTGGTTTACTGGTATCGACCGGCGCCTCGAGGTGTTGATTGTGACGCAACAGATACATGCATGGTTTCAGCAAATAATGGTAGTGGAAACTATTTCATGGGACGACCCGATGGATGGCAATCCATGCATGATTCCGTCTTTGTGGTCTCATTGCTCACGGCTCCAGCCACGGTCCAGGTCAATAGTGGGGGAAGTGTCTATAACTATGACGCACCAGCTGGCGCAAGTGCTGAAGAAATTCCAATGGGGATTGGCTCACAAAGCTTCGCGGTAATTCGCTATGGACAGACAATCCTTTCTGGCACAAGTCTAAAACAGATCATCAATGGTTGTGTCTGTGGTCTGTATAACTTCAACGCCTATGGTATGTGCAGAAGTACCTATTTTCTCATGATTCTACTGCTAATACGCAATATTTAGTTGGAACCCTTCCGCCAGGTTTCAGTGATCCTCTCCAGGCAGATGGACTTGCTGCATTTGAGCAGGGCTTGCGTGTTCACACTTGCCAACCCACTCCTTCTCTGGGCACTGTTCCTCCTGGCCCTCCCAGTTCCACTACAAGCAGTAGTATGCCAACTACCTCGCCCAAAATTCCACCCACTGTACCACCCACTACTCCGCCTTCGTCCCCGCCTACTAGCTCGCCCAGTCCCCCTGCCGGAGGTGGAGGTGGAGGGGGAGGAAGTGTTTGCGTCGCTGGATCTGGATCTGAGAACTATATCGGGCTGTGCACTTTTTGCTGCAATTTTGGGTATTGCCCGCCGGGGCCATGCCTCTGTAATGCGTACGGCGATCCAGTCCCTACTCCGCCCACAACCGGAGCGCATGGAATGCCACTTGTTGGCGAGGATGATTCCTATTTGGGGCTGTGTAGTTTCGCGTGCAATCATGGGTACTGTCCTCCTACTGCGTGTAGGGAGGTGTAAAATGGGATTGTTGCTCGTTTGTGATACGCTATTTTTTTCCATCGCCACACGCAAACCCGATGCCAGTAGGAGAACTCCTCCCAATTCAATCTGAGATTCAGGAGAATCAACATTCCATCAGTGTTTTGACAGATATCGCTACTTGTCAGCTTCAAAAATGACCTTTTGACTTCGCATTTCATTGAAATCGTCGTATCTGGTGTCGTGTTAATCAAATGATATCAAGTAAACGAGATAACTTACGCTTGAACAGCCTGAGACAGAGGTCGAATATCATGAGTCATGAAACTAGAGGTTGTAAGTCTTCACATCGTTTTCGGAAGACGAATTGAGCATACTTTAGAACATCCTGCTTCTTCGCCAACAATTGCATAGCCGGTGCAAAAATGCCTATCGCTCGTCAGTACCCGTCAAGATAGGATTTCGGTCTACCTACTCCGGACCGGGCAACGACCCATTTGCAAGCGCAGATTCTTCCCATAGGCTTCATTTCCAGTCCACGGGATTTCTTGGTTGTGGACACCAACACTGGAGAGGTGTCCCCATGGTCGTAGCATCTCGAACCCCATGCGCAACGCACTACTATGTCCAACCACTTCAATGACTACGTCTGCGCCTCGGTCTTCGGTAAGATCCTTGACTCGTTGTCTTAGGCCCGCTTCATCCTCTTGAAAGTTCCAGGGCTCTGCGCCTAGACCTTTGGCAACTTCTAGTCGCGCTGGGACGCTATCAATAGCAAGTAGATGCTTCGGCTTATAATCTAAAGCACTGGCAATAGCACACAACCCCACTGGGCCACAGCCGAATAGAAGAACCGTACTTTGTTGAATCTCCTCGGGGTCCAAGTCTCGAAAGGCGTTAGAAGCCGCAAAATAGCCAGTAGGGAAGATGTCCGCCATTAGGACCAGTTTCTTTTCATCAATCTCAGGCGGAGCGTGAAATAAAGTAGAATCGGCTAACGGCACGCGAACATATTCAGCTTGTCCGCCATCGAGTACCGCTGAGCCATATAGCTGGCTGTGGGCACATCGAGAAGAGAAGCCTCGTTTGCAGTAAAAACAGCTCCCACAGCTCACGGTGAATGGCGAGACCACTCGGTCGCCAAGCTTGAAGGACTGTACGTCAGGTCCGACTGAGCTTACCTATACCAAGGAATGTTAGCCCTGCTGTGTTTTAAAGACATGGGGCAATCACTTCTCCTGTGAACTCATGGCCCATTATGAATCCATTTGCAGAGGGCTGGTGTCCACGGAATACGTGCAGCTCGCTAACACTTGTCATGAGCCGTCTCTCTGTGGAATGTGTCACATTGCTCACCTGCCACAGAGGGCTGTGTATCTGACTTTCAGTATCACATCTGTCGAGGCCTGGATCTCAGGCTTCGGCCTCTGTTCCAGCGCGACTTGCAGGGGACCTTTGAAAACCACTGCTTGCATGATTAGTATGTAATAACGGAATTATTCAGTATGTTCGTTGCAGCTGCGTTAAGTGTTTGTTTGCGGGTGAGGGGGCCGCTGAGGGGCTCCGGAGGTCTTGGGCCTCGGCAATACTCGGATATTGAAAGGTACGGAATCAGATTATCTTGGACACTTTTGGACACTTTCGGATACTTTGGATATGCACCAGGGATCACTCTGATTTCAACAATAGGGACTATTTCCATTGTATTGAGAGCTTCCTAAGGCTTAATATGCTTAGTATCACCGAGGTATTCGTCAACAGCCCCGATTTTCTTGCTTTGCTCGATATTTCTACCATAGATGTCGGATACACCTATCTTAGAGAAGATTCTATTGTTAGAGTTAGCAATTGTGATAGACTTTATTTCCAGGATGGCAATGCGATGCAGGCGAAGACTAGGTCACCCTCTGGTGAGGCCTTGTTGAGTGCTTCTTGGTAGCAGAATGGGCCAGCCCAGTCTTGATAGCAAGAGTATATACTTAGGCTTACCAGGACCATATATGAATTCCTCGGCCATGTCCCGTGAACAAGGGACTCGGGGATGAGGTTATAGAAGTGACGGATCAATGTAATACCGCTTCCGGGCTGGCACGCACCAAGGCAGTAAGCCTCCAAGGCCAAGAGGCCTCATTTTCAGCCTTTTTCCTCTACAGGTCACTTTAGCATCCCTTTGTAAAATTTGCGGGACTCAACATTGAGTCGGCTTAGTTCCTTGATAGAAAGCATCAATTGGAAGAAAGAATAAACCTTAGTTAGGCGGAGTACATATTAACACCAAGCTCTTTGATATATATAATGTATGCTGGGTTATTCCTTTTTTGCTGGTAGTATCACTTGCCCTCATCTTGCTAACTTGACGTTATTCTCTGACTACCTTAGAAATGAACAACTGGCCTGGTCGCTTATTCCAGGTCAGATCTGCTAAATTGCTGGTATAGTGAGATATCCAGGGCAATAATCTCGGGTACCTTTTTGAGGTACCCGTTCCGAATGAGAAAAAAGAATGTCAGAAATAAAATAGAAGCACAACGTGATAGAAGAATACCTCCATATTCCAAGCAACTTGAGCCCAACTACATACTGTAGTCTACTGTAGTCAACTCGTAAAAAGTTGAGCCAAGACCTTGGCCCCACGTCCACGCGTTCCCCCAACTCTTCTCTTCTTCCCACGTCATGTAAATCTTTCTTGGCTTTGTCGATCAAGTTTTTGTCCCGGTTTTTCACTTTTCTTCTGTCATGGCGATATACTCTTGACCCGTCGGCAATGCCCTTCTATCCTACGCCCATCCAGCATGAACGATGAGGCATCCCGGGGGTTCTGGGCCCGGGGTAAGTCTCCTCCTTTCCGTGCTGGACATCGCTAATCTTAATCAATCTAGGTCTTGCCCCGATTCGTTTGCCTCGACCCCCAGCCCCGAACAGAGGTTGGCGCCCAGTGGCCCTGCGCCCGCCCTACCTTGTCGCCCTCATATGCCTGATGTTGACGATGCTGCTGTGCCTGGAGGGGCTACGGCAGTATAGCGATCGCGAGGGGGGTCTGGTCTTCTTCGACGATACCGACGATGTCTCCGCAATCCAGACCTTCGCCTATAACTACGTCCCGATTATCATTTCTCTCGTGCTTGTTTTGGTCTGGACCGTCACCGATTTCGATGTTCTTCGCCTGGAGCCGTACTTCCAGTTGTCACGCCCGGAAGGGGCGCCGGCGAGCGTCCTCTTCATCAACTACAACTTTGGGCAAACCATTTTGACCCCGATCAACGCGGCACGCCGTCATCACTGGCTAGTACTTTGGGTCTCGTTTGTGACGCTCTCGATACGGATGATTCTTCCCGCCTTGCAGAGTACCCTGTTTGAGCTGCGCGAAGTGACGGTTATCGACTATGGATCTATGAAAAGTTGGCCTAACCTAGTTGGTCTCAGCACACAGGCGAACTGGATGTCAACTCAGGCAAACAACACTGTCGACTCGGTACTCTCTACGGACGAACAACTCCGCCGGTCTCGGTCGGCTCAATACGCTGTGGCACCCGTCGAGATTCCGGATAGCGACCTGGAGGAAAGTACAACGTGGACGCTGGATCAAACTTTGTATTGGGCGCAAGTGTCCTGTGAGAATGTTCTTGTTGGTGACAGCCTTACTGTGAGTATCGATGACACTGACGCGGAGTTTCCAAACATCACATGGAACGCGACTGGGATTGACTTGGACGATGCGTATGGGGGAGCCAACAAATGCACTCTCGATTTTCAATATGAGAGCGTTTTCTTTCCTCAAACCGACTACCTCCAAGTGCGTTATTGGGAACCAGTCATCAGTGATGCTGCCAAGGAGTCTTTTCCAAACCGAAGTCAGGCCTTTACAGCGTCCGGCTGCGACCCTTATGACCTTTATGGCATGATTATTGGGGTGAATGCGACCAGCTCGACTTCGACGTCCAGCTCGACCCAATATTCCGCGTCCGGTGTCGCCTTCGCTTGCGACATTCTGTATCACAAAGCCGACGCTCAAGTGAATATGCACTCGAACAGCTCTATCATGTCTATCAAAATCGACCCAACCACTACCCGCACGCTTACCGATGCCGAGTTTAGCATCGAGCACTTTCAAGCCCTGCTTTCCCAGCGCGCTCCGTACACGAGTGACATGCTTTTTATTCGTGAAAACGTTACCACAGGAGGACGCACCGTGACTGAGCTACCTGTGATCAGCCAGGAACTAGGGGAACTTCAGCCGCTCTTGGTGCTTGACACGTCGACCGTCATGACGGAAGCTGAATTCGAATCGAAGATTGAACGTGATGTAAAACAGACGTTTGTGTTGACTCTCGGTCGTTTGTTTGATCCAGACACTAAGCCTGCCATTGTTCCGGCGTCACGCTTTTCCAACCAGGTTGCCATTGCCGTCGTCCACTTTGCCGCTATCTGGTCTGAGCTCATATTGGTTTCGGCGATCTTGGCTGCTTTGTACCTCCTTTACACGTACCGTACGCGACCAATCTTCCTCCAAAGCGATCCGGGCTCCATCGGTGCTATGTGCAGTATCACTGCGGATGTCTTTCACCCATCCAACATCCTCGCCGAGCCAGTCGCTGAGTTTCATCAGTTTTCCACGCGTCAACTTCGGCGTATCTTCAGAAAGGCTAGATGTTACTGGCGACCGGGCCCTGGTGGCGATCGGTTGGAGATCCTTGCTGAAGATGGTATGTACCCTTTCTTTGGCACTATATGGTCCCTTTGAAGACCCGCGACTGACTATGTAAATAGGCTCCCCCGTTCAACTTGATGAGAATCTCCAAACCCGTGTTGATCCGATGCCTCACTTTCTCGTCATTCCCTTCTTTCTCGTGGAGTTCCTAGCTTTGGCTGGTGTCATAATTCTCATGGGACTGGTGATTTCTTCCCTCCTCAAGGACGGCCGCTTCCGCCACCTGACTCAGGGCGACTCGAGCTCATTCCAGGTTGTTCTTTCCTTCCTACCCTCGGTCGTAGCCTCGTCTGTGGGGTCTCTCTGCACCTCCATCCACCGAAACCTCAGCGTTCTGGAGCCTTGGGTCCACCTTCAACGTGGGAATGCGTCCGCACGGGCTTCCCTGTCCTTGAATTACTCTTCCCAAAGTCCGTTTGCCATTTTCTTCAAGTCTGTACGTGATAGACATGTGTTACTGGGACTGGTCTCTATAGCCTGTGTTGTCAATATGGCTCTCACTGTCGTGGCGGGCGGACTTTTCACGCAACAAATGGCAACTTCTACTCTGGCAACCCAGGATTTGACCATGAACTACAGCCAGTCCATCTTTTGGCAGACTGACTTTGCTGCTCAATTCACTGAGTATGATCTGATACAGACCAGCATCACCAGTGGAATCCCTATGCTGCCATGGACAAGTCCTAACCAGTCTTTTGTTCCCATCCACGTGAAAAACCGCGACGCTGATGTGACGTATGGGGCAACAACCCTTGGGGTGGGTACCACACTGGATTGTCAGACACTTCCAACCGACGCCCTTGTGCACAACAAAACCAGCGGTCGTCAATATTGGCGATATGAGTTGTTCGGCGACTCTTCGATGGAGTGTACCGCAGGCATGCCACCGCTAAAGGGCAAGGATGAAGGAATTGCTCTCTCCATTCATTTTCTATCTCCAGATGACACCGAGCATTCTGATATCTGTCAAACCTCGACTGTCTTGGTCGTTGGCCGGTGGGACTACTTGACAAATACGCCAATCACCGACAACAACACCATTGCTTTGCATTGTGAGCCTCAGGCCAAACTGCAGGACTACTCTATCAATTTCGATGAGAAAGGTCAGATCGCATGGCATAACCCAGTGGCCAATACATCGATCACGGAAGGAGCCATGTATGACAACGCGACCGTGAGTCTCGGGCAGTTCAACAAAGTTTTTGCCGCCATTCCCAACAGTTATGTCGGCAACACCACTATGCAGAACGGGACATACAACGTATCATCGTACGACTGGGCAGGTTTCCTCGTTGCCCGTCTTTACCAGCGCGAAGATCCTGACTTTGACTCGTTGAACCCCGACCTCCTAATGGATATGACTCAAACCGTGTTTCAGTGGGTATATAGCACCTACTTCTCAATATGGCGCAACATCTACCTAGAGCCCCTTATCGAGCCCATTCAGGCCACGAATGCCACCGTCACCAGAAGCACCTGGCGCATGGTCCCGTCGGCCCCATCGCTTGCCATTGCCTTGACTATAATTGTATTTGACACAATAGTGGTGCTCTTGGTATTTTGGACCCGTCGTGGCCGATTCCGAGCGCCGCGAATGCCACGTTCCATTGGAGCTGTCATTCCTTGGATTTCCCATAGCCAGATGCTTAATGATTTTGCCGACACTCACACATGGAGCAGTGCCAAACGGCATGCACACCTCACATCTTTGAACAAACGTTACGGCTTCCGAATGTTCATGGGTGCCGACAACCGCTGGAGGTTCGCGGTAGACCAGGAACCAGAGACTATTAAGCCTCCAGATACCCGATCTGGTGATTCAGAAACAGAGGGCGACAAAAATACATCGATTCAGTTACAGGAAATTCGAAGGCCGCAGAGCCCGACTCAGCTTTGATCTCCTGGTATATGTTCTTTCGCTTGTGATTTTCTTTGATGATTGTGTTATATCATGTTCCCCGGATATATTTTGGATATGGGCGTTTTCGCGTTGGAAATATTGGGCGCTGAGGTATAGATGGATCGATCGACAAGCAAGCTGGCTCTTACTTTGTCTGGTTGCATTTGGGAATTTTCGCCCTTACGTGGCAACGGCGCTTTGACATACTGTACAAAGAATCTTGGACTGGTGTTGTGGTTTCTCACGACTCCTTTTGTATGTCCACCCCCCTTTCCTCACAGTAATTTGAAGGGGCGGTCCTCTATGATATCCATGAAATATTTGGCCTCATATTTATACACATTCTTCCTTGGGCCCCGAGGACAAAGGGCTGCTTATGCGCCGTCTTGCCTACGCTCTAATCTTCCTACTCATTGATACCCGTTACCCAGAAAATTGGTTTCTAAAATATCTCTCCTTGTAACTCCCTTGGCCTCTTCTTTGATCGCTCTATCCACAGTGTATGGTACCACAGCTTCAACATGAAGGAATATGGATATCGCCAAGCTATGTCGCGTGGGGGGCTTGTAAGAGAATTACACAGCAACCTACACAATATCAAGCGGGAATTGGTGCACAACAAGGCTCCACAAGGATCTTACACATGACGCCACGCGTGGGGGACTTATACGTGGGGGAATGCACTTACACCAAATCACCCTACTTGGAGTATCAAAACAGACGATCGTGAATCGTTTACTGTCATTGGTGGAACTTCTCTAGCATGACATATCATTGACGCTTGCTAACTGAACTCAAACCGAGATGATCTTCATCTCGGTTCCAACCAAGTCTATTCTTACAGCGCCGCCCTGAGTCGGCCATCAACTGCCCGAAGAAGAACATATAGAGCCTCCACATAAGGCGCTTGAATGCCTAGTTCTCGAGCTTTGCGCACTGGGAAACCCAAGATCACATCGATCTCCATTGGTCGCCCGCATTTGCAATCGGTTTGCATGCTGCTTCCGATACCAGGCATGGCATTGATCTTGTCCATCTGTTGGTCAATCAGCTCATCCTTAAGTGGCACACCGCAGGCACGCGCAATGTTAATAGCCTCCTGCATCAATTGGCGTGTGAATGGTGTCGCGTCTTCAGAGGAGTGCAGCCAGGTCTGAGTGTCCACCATGGTGAGCGTGGTCAATGAGTTCCATGCTATATTCCAGACAACTTTCTCCCATCGCTGTACTTGTATATCGTCAAGAACCTGGAATCGCGTCTTTCCATTCCGAAGGAGGTCAGCAAATGTCTCGAGCCGTTGTTTTTCGGTCTGACTGTTGACTGTGAGGTTTGGGAATAGACCGATCTGCATATCCTCGGATTTGGTGTGCTTGACGATGCCCGGACTTGTTTGCGTAGCGCCTACCCATGTCTAATGGGAGTTAGATTCCAAGCTTTGAATTGTGAGAACCGAGAAGCTCTTACCACGCAAGTTATAATTGTGTTGTCGGGAAATCTCTTCCGGAATGGTTCCTCGTTCCCCACGCCATTTTGGATGACCACGATAGTAGTTCGTTTGGGGTCAATGGCTGGTTGCAACCGACCAGCCACCTCGTCCTGGTCGATAGCCTTGTGCGCACACACAATGTAATCCACCGGGGAAACTTCAGCAGCAGACTTTACCACTTAACAGAGTGTCAGCTAAGCAAATTGACCGATTGTAGATTGAATGTACCTCGGTGGGGATGGAAAGTATGCTGGCCATGGTTTTCGCTGTTTATAGTGATGCCCTATCGAGAAAGAGTTAACATTTGTTGTTATTAGTTTTATTGGAACGTACATTTGCTTTCACAGCTTCATAGTTGGAACGGGCCACGACCGTCAGGCGAACGCGGTCGGATTTGCTGAGGATAAAGCCATAGAAGGAGCCAATTCTACAAGGTCAGCATATAACTCGCGAGTGGATAGAAGTACTTACGCTCCGAGCCCGTAAAGAAGAACATCAATTTGGCCTGACATGGTGTGAATTGCGATAAAGCAGACCAAAGCGACGGAAATATGAACATTCGTCGCGTTTCATCCCCGCATCGGAGGGCGGCCGAGGGCGTGGGGGTCAAATTCAAATGCCGAGATCAGCGGCAGAAGGGCTGGCATTGGAGCATTTGAGGGTCTTGTTGATGCACCAATGATGATTTTTCATTTCTAGGTCATTCTTTACCTTGCTAAAGGTAGATTGGATCAGATTTCCTGGTCAGTATGGAAGGATACAAGGAGCAGTTGAGACTAAGCACAGAAGCCAGTATAAATAGTCAGGATTAATGAGTTATAGCTTCACACTGCCAATGAGATCCCTCTCCAGTCGACTGACATTCAGCATCTCAGGCTTCAGCTCTTTGAGACTAGTCGCTCCTAGGAAGACCATATTTGTCTCTATCTCCTGTCGTAGGATGTCAAGCATTCTCAGCACCCCTTTTTCTCCATACCCAGCCGACATGCTAAAGAGGAATGGTCGCCCCAGTCCTACAGCAGTTGCACCAAGCGCGATAGCCTTCAGGACATCAGTCCCTCGCCGAATGCCACCATCAATGTAGATTTGCATTTTGCTTCCAATCAAATGAGGTGCAAAGTTCTTGATTTCCAGAAGGGTTAGGAGTGGCGATTGAGCCCTGTGAAATGTCAGAACGGAAACACCATTGGAACGACTAGGTAGAACATACGTGTCTTGTGAACGTCCTCCATGATTGGAGAGAACAATGCCTTGAACACCATGTTCATATGCCTCTACGGCGTCTTCAACGCATTGTATCCCCTTGATTACCACGGGGAGACTTGTGTGTTGACGGAGCCATGTAAGAATATCCCAGTCAATATAAGGAGATGTCGAACTAGCCAATATCTTGGCTACTCCCTGGCCCTGGGCATCGCTATCAGTAGCATATGATCTGTCAGCTGGAATATTCAATGCGGAGGACACTTAAGACATACTGTGACATTCAGATTCAACCGTTCGTCCATCTCTCGCTTTCCCACCACTGGCGAGTCAACCGTGATCCAAATTGCGCTGGCCCCAGCCTTTTCAGCTCGACGCACTGTATCCACAGACTTTTGAATGTCTTTATTCACATAAAGCTGCTGAAAAATAGGCTGATCGGGTGAGTTACGGCTCTGCATCACCCGCTCGATCGGCATGCTTGAGCCATTTGCAAGTACTTGAACAAGGCCCCTCTTGCCTGCTGCCGACGCGAGCGCACATTCACCATCTGGGTGGGCGAGCTTGGCGATTCCCACCGGAGAGATATACACCGGAAGAGAGACCGAATGCCCCAAGATCGAAGTCGTAGTGTTTACGCTGGGGATGTTGCGCAGAATACGTGGGCGAAGTGCGATCTTTTGATACGCGCGGGCACTATTGCGCTTGCTGATCTCGTCGTCGGCTCCTGACGAGTAATAGGCCCAGGCATTAGCGGGCAGATGCTTTTCCGCTACATGTTCGAAATCATGTAGATTGATCAGACTGTGCAAGAATGGTGGGGCATTGGAGTCCGATTTTGTTTGCATTGTGTCGTTCAGTTTCGGGTCAAGCACCTGCAGTTCAGCTGGATCAATATGACCTCGAACTGTACTTTCGAGGAGGACCTCGCTCAATAGCTCAGGTGCATGAACTGAATCGAAATCCTCAGTTGCGTCTTTGCCCGCACATCGCAAGATCACCTGGGGCCCTCCTGGGTGGGAGTCAAGGAAGTCTATGGAGTCAGCTTAGGACATTCCACTGAAGACAAGACCTCACCTGTGACATCGTAGACAGCTCCATGGATTATGACCCAGCAAGATTGCCGGCTGTTGTGCTGGCTGACCTCCTGACGAGTGAGTGTCATTGCGAACTTGCATCCTATGTGACTGACGGGGATCATCTCATTTTAAGCACCACCGACGATCCTTGGCGTGGGGGTCGCATAAGTTCTCCAGACGGAGATATTGACTCCGTTTGGGGGTCCATTGCTTGCGGGGATTTTGGGTTAGTGCGTCTTCCCCAGTATATCTATGGACTCCAGGTTTCACATTCAGCTTCGAACACCATCTCCACCATGGCAGACAACAACACCCCCAAACCAGCCGCTATGCATGTTGAGGGCGCTGGAATTGCCACTGATACAGGCAAAATTCACAATGGAGACGCAGCACTGGCTTTGTTTGATAACCTGGATGAGTTGCACCAAGGCTTTGAGCCAGGCGAGGAGAAGAGGCTGGTTCGCAAGATCGACTTGATGATTTTGCCCTTTTTATCTGTTTGCTATGCGTTCTACTATGTATGTTCTGCCTGAGTCTCCGAGGTACGTTTGCTGATGTTCAGATCGACAAAACCACGCTATCCTATGCAGCAATATTTGGAATTCAGGAGGACTTGAACCTTTCTGGGGCCGAATATTCATGGCTGTCGAGTGTCTTCTATTTTGGCTTCCTAGTCTGGTCTTTTCCAACCAACCTGTTGATGCAGCGATTCCCTATCGGCAAATATCTTGGTGTCAACATCTTTCTCTGGGGGTTCTTCCTCATGCTACAGGGTATTTCCACTCTCTTGAGATATTGTTTGGTGTCTAATTTTGACAGCGGCTGCTAAAAACTTCACCCAACTCGCTGTGCTGCGAGTTATATCGGGCGCAGCTGAAGCCTGCAGGTATGTGTACATCAGCTGTGTTACTTGTGCATTATCTTACTAGCCTTTTGACAGTGATCCTGCTTTCATGCTTATTACAAGCATGTGGTATACTCGTCGTCAACAACCTATTCGGATTGGACTGTGGTACACCGCCAATGGCTTCGGAATTGCGGTCGGTGGTCTATTGGGATATGGGATTGGCCAGATCGAAGGATCCCTGGCTTCATGGAAGTACGAATTCTTGATCATCGGTGCTCTATGCTGCGTGTGGGGCATTGTGATGGTCATATTCCTCCCCGACTCCCCAGTCACAGCGCCACAGCTGTCTGACCGTGAGAAGAAACTCGCAGTTGAAAGACTGCGAGACAACCAGACTGGTATAGAGAACCGAAACATGAAGCCTCACCAGATCTTCGAGGCCTTGACTGACTGGAAAGTTTGGACATTCTTCCTGCTTGGTCTCAGTGCGAATATTCCAAATGGAGGCATCTCGAATTTTGGAACGCTGATTATCAAGGGATTCGGCTATTCAACGCGTGGGTGCCCCGTATTTTATAGAATTGTTTGATGGTTCTGACCGTTTTCAGTGGTTACAACTCTTATGCAAATCCCGTATGGTGTCTTCATTGCAGTGATGATCCTACTCAGCGTGTTCATCAATGACCGACTGCCACGCAACAACCGATGCATGGTTGCCATCGTGTTTGTTCTCCCGACTCTAGCAGGTTCCTTCGGTCTCAACTTTGTACCTGAGTCCAACAGTGTGGCGAGACTGATCTGCTACTACCTGACCGGCTCTTACAATGCTTCATTTGTGATCATCCTTTCGATCCTCACCGGAAATATTGCAGGCCACACCAAGAAAGCTGTTACCAACGCAATGATCTTCCTGGGTGTTTGCACTGGTAATATTGCAGGACCATTTTTCTACAAAGCTGAACAGGCACCGGGCTATACATTGGGTATTTGGTCGATGATCGTGGCGAACCTCATCGAGATCGCATTGATCGTGTTCCTCGCAATTGCTCTTGCATGGGAGAACCGACGTCGCGACCGGGCACAGAATGTGGCGCCAGGAGGGGACAATGACTATGTCCGACAGCTGGAATTAGATCGGACGGCGTTTAGCGACCTGACGGACAAGGAGAATGCGAACTTCCGCTACCTGTACTAGAATATTTTACTACAAAGAAGATCATGACAGCATACATATGTGTACCGCATCCTGAGGTTTTCCCGCCAATCACATATAGAAACATGCAGACAATCCCCTTGGCGTGGGGGTGTTGATCCCCGGACTTCTCCCGACCCCCCCGCGTGGGGTGCTGGCTATGCGGGGGAGCTCTTGACATTTAACCAGGTTGCATCCTTCTTGTGATCATACTGTACACTTTTCACGTTCAAAATGGTCAAGATCAAGTCAATCGAGTACTTCCGGGTGAAGCCCCGCTGGTTGTTTGTCAAAGTGACCGACGAAGAGGGTCAGTTTGGATGGGGAGAGGGCACTCTGGAAGGACATTCACTCGCTGTCGAGGGTGCTTTGGATGAGATCATCCCGCGCATTGTGGGATATGAGGCCGAGTACGCTTGAGAATAACAATTGACATAGCTGTAAGGCTAATCCTGGACAGTGACATTGAGCACATCTGGCAGACGGTGTGGCGACTAGGATTCTACCGGGGTGGGCCTGTCTTCATGTCTGCCCTGTCTGGTATTGACATCGCACTGTGGGATCTGAAGGGCAAGAGGTTGGGCGTGCCGGTGCATCAGCTGCTGGGTGGCAAGGTGCGCCAGAAGGTACAGGTATACGCCTGGATTGGAGGTGACCGACCGAGTGAGGTCGAGGCCGCAGCGTGAGTTTTCTACAAGCATTCTAAGGAGGAACATATAACTAACATGCCAGGATAATAGGAAAGCACGAATCGCCCAGGGCCTCAAGTGTATCAAAATGAACGCTACCGAAGATGTCAACTGGCTTGACTCCCCAGCAGTCTTGCAGTCATGCGTGGAACGACTGAAGCAAGTGAAGGCTCTGGGACTCGATGCTGGCCTGGACTTCCATGGTCGTCTGCACCGGCCAATGGCTAAGCAGCTGGCGAAGGCACTGGAGCCTTACCAGCCGCTGTTCATTGAGGAGCCCCTGCTATGCGAGCATCCCGAGGCAATCAAACAGCTCTCACAGCACACCACAATCCCCATTGCCTTTGGTGAACGCCTATACACTCGCTGGGATATCAAGCGGTTCTTGGAGGACTCATCGGTGGATGTTCTACAACCCGATATTGCCCACGCGGGAGGCATTTCAGAAACAATGCGGATCGCAAACATGGCCGAGACCTACGATGTGGCTATCGCGCCCCATTGTCCTCTCGGGCCTATCGCTCTGGCCGCCTCACTTCAGGTCGCGGTCTCGATCCCCAACTTTGTTATCCAAGAGATGTCGCTAGGGATGCACTACAACGTAGAAGCAGGGGACATTGACCTGAACAGCTACTTGGTGGATAAGACAGTCTTCGATATCAAGGAGGGCCATGTGGCTGCACCTTGTAAGCCTGGTCTGGGTATTGACATTGACGAGGAACTCGTGCGGAAGATCAGCCAGGAGACAGTGCCGTGGCAGCCCAAGGAGTTTTATGGACCAGACGGCTCCATTCGGGAGTGGTAATCATATATCCAATAGATAATACTTGTATGACAATTTGACCTTAGCATTTTGCAAACCCGAATTCCTCATTCGGGTAAATTGAGCCCGATGTGCCTCACGAGTAGTGATCATTGGCATCATGCGGTTTACCGATGCGGGGGAAAGCGTGGGGGTGAAAGACGATGGTATAAGACGTGGGCTTCTCCCCACAGGACAAGATCGACGTTGGACGCATAGTGAACAACATCGTCAGGCTCCACCATGGACTTCTTCTCGCTCTCCGGAAAAACAGCTCTCGTCACGGGTGGTACCCGTGGCATTGGCCAGGCCATGGCCATTGCAATGGCTGAAGCTGGCGCCGATATAGTTCTTGTCCAGGTGACCAAATCTGATGTCCGTAGTCATTGGAAGTGACTGACTTCTTTTCAGAGAGACACTAGCAACCAAGAGACGAAGTCTCGGATCGAGAATCTTGGGCGAAAAGCGACCATTTATACTGCTGATCTTTCATCGCAAGCTTCAGTGTCGCTACTCGTTTCGAGTGTGTTGAAGGGTGGACACGACATCAACATTCTCCTCAACTGCGCGGGAATCCAGCGCCGACATCCAAGCCACATCTTCCCGCTCGAGGACTGGGACGAGGTAAGTTTCTCGGGATGATTAGTCACACTACCACTGATGGATGGTATAGGTCCTCCAAGTCAATCTCACGACTGTATTCACCCTCTGCCGCGACGTCGGCGCGCACATGCTTACACGTACCCCTGACCGGGCGGGTCAACGCGGTAGCATCATCAATATCGCATCTCTGGTTTCCTTCCAGGGGGTCTCACAGTTCCCGCATACGCAGCAGCGAAAGGCGGCGTGGCACAACTCACCAAGGCCTTATCAAACGAGTGGGCAGCGAAAGGAATCAATGTCAATGCCATTGCGCCGGGCTATGTCGCGACCGATATGAACACGGCCTTGATCCAGGACGAGGAACGTGCTGCCAGCATCCTAGCCCGAATCCCTGCCGGACGATGGGGGAATCCGGATGATTTCAAGGGGTCAGTTGTGTACTTGGCGAGCCGGGCGAGCGCATATGTGAGTGGCGAGGTGTTGACAGTGGATGGGGGCTGGATGGGACGGTAGACTATGGCCTGATGTGGATAGCTTTCGAATGCATAATACATAATGCAGCTCATTTCAAGATTCGATCTTGCGCAGATCTCCCAGTGATCTCACAGTGCAGAAGATGGCGTCGATGTACACAATTCGCGCAAACACGGGCCCACCAGCTCCACACACTATTGGCTTGGGGTCACACGTAGAGGGAGGAGGCCATTGTGTTCTGTATTGTGGGTACGGAGTACAGATGGGGCAGATTAAGTGTGATATGTGTGGATGTTGGGAATCAAAAGAGATGAGATGTTGAGGGTAGGCCAAGACAAGACCCCGTGATCTGATATCTGCATCTCTTTTCTCGTCTCTCAACTCTCACATCTCAAGTATTCCTATATCCCGGTTTAGTTAATGGCTTTGGAGAAACGATTGTAGTGCATCCTTTTTTTCCTACACAATACCTTGTTCCTCTCATGATCTCACTTACACTTTCCTTCACCGTGACGGCAAGACGCGGGCCTAGCTAGTACATTTACAGTACATCGGAAGTTGCATGGAGCCACTAATCAAGTCCGTAACTTCCGGATGTCCGATAGACCCTGCGCCCTCAAATCTGGATGGCTCATGAATGGTTCGTGGGTGTCAATCTGCCGATCTCTTCAGCTCGTCCACAGTGGGACCGCAAGGTACATGAAGTCCCTAAAGTATCCACAACAATGACCAAATGTGGTCAATCCTGCTGTTCTTTCCGGCCATGATGTGCGACAAATCTCGGTGACCCAGGCAAGATCGACCGGGCTATAAATTCCTTGTCCTCCCCCAGGACTTGAGTCGCTGTCTCTTCTTTACAACGCAACCGGCTCATCATGGCTCCCATCAGAGCTTTCGTTTCTGCCCTCCTGTCCCTGCTGACAGTCACTGGCGCAGTTTCTGTGCCCCAGACCGACTATGATGTGATCGTTGTCGGCGGTGGTCCCTCGGGCCTTAGTGCTCTCAGCGGTGTTGTTCGTGTCCAGCGCAAAGCCCTCCTGATTGACAGTGGTGTATACCGCAATGACCCCACACGAGAGATGCACGATGTTCTGGGCAACGATGGCACTCCGCCAGCTGAGTTCCGAGGTCTGGCGCGTGAACAGATCCTTAAATATCCAACTGCTCGAATCCAAAATGGCACCGTCGAGTCAATCACCCCAATGGGCGGTAATTACTCTTCTTTCACCGTCACTGACAATTCTGGCAAGAACTACACTGCCCGCAAGATTGTACTAGGCACTGGTGTTCGAGATGTCTTGCCAGCGACTCCCGGCCTGCAGGAAGCCTGGGGCAAGGGTGTCTTCTGGTGCCCGTGGTGTGACGGATATGAACACCGCGAGCAACCTTTTGGTATCATTGGCAACTTGTCCGATGTCCTTGGCAGCGTACTTGAGACTAATACCCTGTACTCGGACGTCATTGCATTCGTCAACGGTACACAAACCCCCCAGGGTGAGATACAGGCCACTAGTCAGCATGAGGGCTGGGAGGAGCAGTTGAAGGCATGGAACATCAAGATCGAGAACCGCACGATCGCATCGCTTGAGCGTCTTCAGGATGGCAGCATCCACCGCAACAGAACCACCGATACTCAGTTTGACAAGTTCCGGGTCCATTTCACTACCGGTGAACCCATCGACCGTAGCGCTTTTATCGTCAACTTCCCAACTACTCAGTACTCGAGCCTGCCGGCCAAGATGCATCTTGATGTTGCTGATGGAAAGATTACTGTAACCAGCGGCATGCGGACGAACCAAACTGGTGTCTTTGCCATTGGTGATGCCAACAGTGACGGAAGTACCAATGTCCCACATGCTTTATTCAGTGGCAAGCGTGCTGCTGTCTATATCCATGGTAAACATACCCCGGTCCACTGCAAATTACATCGAAGACTGCTAACGAAGTTGTGTCACAGTGGAAATGTCTCGCGAAGATTCGCAGTCCAAGGTCTCCAAGCGCGATATCTTGTCCCGCCGCGAATTGGAGAAGGAAGCCGCTCGTGTGATTGGCGAGAACCTTGAGCCGCAGTGGAAGCGTGCTCAGCATATCTAGGAGACTCGAGCACCCGTGTGTTATATTGTCATGATTGCATTATTCTGCTATCCGTACACCGTAAATAGGGATGTGTCTTGGGCTTCTGTTGCATATGATAACAAATAATTATTTAACCTCTTGAAGTATCTTGTGCAGATAATCTACAGGCATTGAAATCGAGCTATAAACGCACAATGCTTAGAGCTATACAGATCAAACAAAACACTCACCAATTTGCCGCAATGACGTCACTGGCTTCAACGCTATCCATTGATGACTCGACTTCAACCATTCAATTGACTGTATTCGTTTATTGCTCTTGAAATTATGGCTGCTTACGTTAGTCATACCTATATTCAAGTTGGACTTGGTTCCATGTGGAGATATATATTATGCTAACAAAGTACGCGCAGCGTTTCCATATTCAGTTTGAAAGCGAAGACGCTTGGCGGAGTTTTGAGCCTTTCGATGAGAAGTAGGACTTCCTGTGTTCTGAAGAGCTCCAGAACAGGCACTAAACACCCAACTTAGATATAAGAAGGCTCTAGAAAGCAAAGGAGCAGGTGTCGGTCTTGTGATCACAACGCGATCCTTACCACCCAGCTACAATATCAGGTGAGTGCTTGTCTCTAGTACTGTTTCGACCGGAGCTTGACTTTGACCAAATCATACAGGGTGAATGTGCCACAGTATGTGACGGTACAGCATTTGAGAGAGGTCGATCTTCCTGAGGGAGTAAAGGTTCAAATCAAAGAAGAGTAATAGACAATCGAAAGATAATCAAAACTGATTGAAAATGTCAAGGTAGATTCAATTGATAAAATATATTCCCAATCTAATAAAATAATTCATGAATAACAAGATCTTCCGTCAAAACGAGCGACTATTCCAAACATTCGGAAATATTGCACAAAGACGGGCAATTCGACAATCCCAACTAGGCTCCAAGCCGAGTGTTGGGATGATTAATGACCGTTCCTTAAGCTGGATCTTAGACCAGAGGCTGGCTGAAAGGCGAGGCACCGGTAGGGGTGGGGAGGGGACGGCCAGACGATGAGGCAGAACCAGCAGCCGAAGAAGACACAGCAGGCGTAGCAGATGCAGAGGAGGCAGGGCGAGTAGACAGACTGCTAGAAGGCGTAGGGACGGCGGTTCCAAGGGGAGTGGAAGGAGTACCAGTGGGAGTCGGAGTGGGAATGGGCTCCGAAACACTACGCTTCTGGGCACCAGCAGATGCGATTGCGGCTCCAACAGACTGAGCATCGGACAGCAATGAGGGCAGGTCGGTAGGGATTGACAAAGCGTCACCACGCTTTTGGGCACCTGCACCGGCCGAGGCAAGGGCCGCAGCAACTGATTGAGCATCAGATACCAGGGATGGAAGATCGGTGGGGATAGAGAGAGCATCTCCACGCTTCTTAGAGCCAGCACCACTGGATGCCAAAGCAGAGCCGATAGACTGGGCATCAGACAGCAGCGAGGGCAGATCCGTGGGGATCGAAAGCGCCTCACTACGCTTATGGGCACCAGCGCCAGCAGAAGCAAGAGCTGCAGCCACAGACTGAGCATCGGATGCCAGAGAGGGAAGATCCGTTGGGATAGAGAGAGCTTCTCCGCGCTTCAGGACACCGCCACTAGGAAATTGTGCACCGGAAGAGGGGGTTCCAGAAGGCAAGCCAGTGCTAGAGGAAGCGAATGGGTTGGGGAGAGGCGGGTCAGTCGACGACACCTGGGCAGAAGTCGAACGAGGAGAAGAAGTGAAAGCAGGGCGAGTTCCGTTGGAGAACGGAGCACCCATGGCGGAGCCGGAGAGGGCAAGAGCAACAGCGGCGAAGGAGGTCTTCATTGCGAAAATGTGATTGAATGAAAGACTTGACGGTTCAAAAGATTGGGAAGAATTGAAGAGTTGTCGGTCAACGATAACTCGAAAAGCGAAAGAAGTCTTTGTGCAAAGAAGAATTGGAATAGAAAACTGATCTCTGATCTGCTTGATGAAAAGAAGGATGGAGGAGGGATACAGAGGGTATTTTATATCTTTTCGGACGATCGGCGGCACAACATCGAGCGTTGTAATCACCAATACTCGTTCGAGAGCCGAGTGCCAAAATTTGCCCTAATGCTTGCCTCCATGTATGGTGGACCGGATCTCCAAGGCTCCCATATCACGAGGAAAAGTTCTGGTTGGATTAGAACAAGGCGACCCGCAAAGCTCGTCTTCCCATTCCTTGATTTTGGAAGGGCCTTGAGATAGCCGGACCTGAATGATACACTTAACGGGCCATTTCATGTCGATCATATACTGGGAGTGGAAAAGAGGCCCTAGGCGAGACCAGCGGTACTGTAGATATGGTCCACCATCTTCAGGAACAGTGAGAAAACGTGCGCGACTATGTCCATCGACTAGTCCAAGTTTTGAGTCGAGAGTCCCCATAGACGAGATACCTTAGGCCTGGGTGGCGCGTGGAGAAGCACATGGAGTCGATGCATTTGGAATGAGCCCCGTGGAGGAGTTGGAGATACAATTCCTCGAATCAGAACTTCCAAGGACAAGGGACTTAAATATGTGGTGCCGATTGTCGATCCCGCCGATCGCCGTTTTCGGCCAAATATCCGCGGCTCTTCATTATGGTGGACGAATGAGCGGCTGCATTCTCCGATGAACCGTGGTCGACTCGGCTCTCCACTTTATACGGTGTTGTCGGCTTTGATATACACTTCGGCTTCGAGATTCTGGAGATGCCGGCAATGCTTCAAGTCCTATTTTGCCGCCTATCACGTAGTTCTGGGGAATGATACACCCCATGATCAGCTGTGGATCCAATTTGTGGGAGCGTAACTGAGAGGTGAAAAACTTCCG
Source organism: Penicillium canescens (assembly GCF_028828765.1). Taxonomy (NCBI): domain Eukaryota; kingdom Fungi; phylum Ascomycota; class Eurotiomycetes; order Eurotiales; family Aspergillaceae; genus Penicillium; species Penicillium canescens. The sequence continues at coordinate 5,768,816 of NW_026703966.1, forward strand.
GGCAGTCCGGATGCCGGGGCTGCCAGCAGAAACAACACATCTGACGCCGAGAAACGATGATCTGTGGTCTATGTCGGCACCCCGATACCGAGCCGAAGACCTTGATACCTGGGCGGATGAGTTATCCTTCGATTGAAAGAGTCTGAAGTCGGGTTAGCCTCGCTGCCTTCGCTCAATTATCAAGTTAAATACCAGGTTTCGTTCCCTGACTCTTGACACCGAATCAACTTCGGTATCTGTATGCCTTTTGCTGCTATATCCAGTGGGCCAGTACTATCCGGAAATGTTTCCTACGGAGATATAGTCATGCAGAGGACGACTCGTAGCCTCGTATAACACACCCTTTGTATGACATACAATGTTGGATTCACATGCTCATGGGCCTATAGACCCAAGAAACGCGTAAAGTATCAATTAAAAGTGCTCACTAATCCTGGAAACGCTTCATGGGACCATATCGTGAAGTGAAAGCTCGAATAGAACTACCCCAAATGAAAAGGGGGATCGCAAAGAGGATGCTCACGACTTGGATCGCAGTCATTTCACCAAAGACAGCTGTAGGTCCTTGACGTTCAATCCAGTCTGCGGCGTATAACGATACCAGCATCCCGATGGTGTTCCGAATCACGAATATGATGACCAAAGCCTCACCAGTAACCTATTGTTTTCGTCAATGAAAATGTCGAAGGAACAATCTAAACAGTACATACCGGTTTATACAAGTCCAGCGAGTATGTCACCGCAACGTTGCTGATAGCGGCGACACCGAAAGCCTGCATAGCATTACCCACTGCGGGGCCCATCCAGTGGGTTTTGTTTGCGATGCAAAGACCAAAAATGAGAATTCCTGCGGGTCCAACCACGCCAGGGATCACGATAGCAGGCAGTCGATATTCCGGCTTACGAACGCCGCCATGTCGAGCAGTGCTTCGCGTAGAGACAATGTCGATCAAGCGACCACCTACATAAAATGCAAGGATAGAACCAATGAATCCCGCTAGCGAGAGCAGGCCCAGGTCACCCAGTTCCCAGTTGTAAGGGGGCTTCGTGAATGTCCGAGATGACATAAGTTGAACAACAATGTTCCTGAAATTTTGGTCAGTAATTGAAAATTGCGATTGCCTCGGGTAACGAACCAGCCAACAGATATTCCAATAGTTAACGAGCACCAGATCAAAGGCGGGTATGCGGCATTTGCAAGGATATCCAAGAGAGCCTGCATGAATGATGCGTCTCGATTAAAGCCCGCTGTCAAGGACATCCACTGCAATTGCGATCGGTTCATCGGAGAGGAACTGACGTGTCGTTTGTGGTAAGAGGTTTCTCTGATGGTGAAAATAGCGACAATGAAGATGACACCAACGGCAATCGCAAGGAAATAACACATCCAGCGCCAGTTCTCCTCTTGGACTAGATAAGCATTGATTAATGGACCGAGAAACAGACCTGATGTCATTGCCAAATGGAAGAACATCATGTAATGTCCACGATCCTGGGGAGCGACCATGTCCGCCACCACGGCGGGAACAGTGGCATCAGCCGCGGCTGCAGCAAATCCAGATAGGATCCGCGAAGCAAGTAGTTCTCCATAACTCATGGCTTGACTGGACCACACGTTCATCATGCACAGGCCGAGCATTGCAACTAGATACACCGGACGCTTTCCAATGACTCGCATAAGTGGCACCCAGAAAATATTTCCCATGCCAAAAAGGAATACATTGAAACAGACTAGCTCACCGGCTTGAGTCTGGGTAACATGGAACTCTTTGATGATGGGCTGGGTTGCAACAGTAAAATTGCTACTGTTGACGTTGGCGAGGAAGGTAAACGAGCAAATTGTGGAGTACGTGGATAGTTTGGCTTCGAGAGACCAATTCTTGACATTCTGTTAGTACTGGGACGACCATGGAGGGATTGAGCCCTTTACCTGTGGGTTGTTGGGATCCACAGCATCCGAAGACTTGGGGTCCCCAGAAGGAATGCCCCTTTGGTCGGGCTCGGACATGGTTTCCAGATGACTGGAGGTTGTATATGGTGAATCTTGCTTGTCCACCATTCTAGAAATCAAGAATTCAAGGGTTGAAAGATGTGTAGAGCAACAGAAAGGGCTCTAAGGATCCATAAAGGGGCCTTCTAGAGAATGGGGATCGATCTTCCCCACAGACTGGAAAATCTGTGATTGCGAAGCATAGTCGGCAATTCCGAGTGGAGATGTTGGGACTCGATATCAGCTAGCGTGTGGTCTGAAGCCACCAGTATCATGCCCGGGATAACATCATGCTCGGTTTCGGTTTGGCACAGATGCGTAGATTCAATCTTTTGGATACTACCTCGTGAAAGAGGTCGGGAGGTTCAGATACCGCAGTCCTTCAACCATCTTGTCGATCAGTCGGAATTTCCGAATTTGTCGTCATTTTTGAATGTCAGAACATGTCGAGGCATAGCAGATGATTAGTGGTCGACTGAGGCCAAATGGAGGCCAATGGATTGGTCAAGCCGAGTTTGTGGGGAAGGCCGGCGTTAAGCCACCTCAGCAGTTCAATTGAGATATCTGAGATATCTGTAATATCTTAGATACCTCAACTTGGACTCTCCCAAGCTAAAATGTTAGCTTGCTGTACTCCGTAGAATGCAAAGTTGACGCGGGAGTCAGTTTCCGCCGCCAAGACTCGGAGAGCTCCCCGAGCTCTCCGAGCTACACAGTACTTCCTCTCTGCCCTCTCTGCCCTCTCTGCCCCTCCTCATAGTCTAACACCATGGGTCTTTTCAGCCGCCTATTGAAGGTTTCCGCCGCAGGTACTGTCGCCTCGGTCGGTGTATTCTGGGGTGCCACGCGCAATGACGTGTTCGAGCCCATGGACACCTCTGATCCAATCTTCCAATCGGCCTTTTTCAAGAAGTTTAACCCCAATCGCAATCCTACCCTGCACGATGTCTGTGTCCGCCGCATTCCCCTCGACAAAATCAAACCGGAGCTGTTAGAGAACAAGGGCAAGCTGGTGGAGGCCTTCTGCGCTGGTGTCTGGGGTGGCATGGGTAAGCCCCGATCGAAGCCCTGGAGCTTCTGTTGAATAAATTCTGACTCGATTTTGCATAGGATACATTCCCCAACGCGCCTACCTGGATCAAAAGTACCGTGGCCCCGAGACTGCCGACCACCTCTGGAAGCGATCGGACCTCCTCTCCAGCAACTACGAGGTCGGTACCCTCATCACCGATCACTTCGAAGTGGTCGAGAAGACCGAGGACCGCATCACTGTCCGCTGCGGTGCCTCCCCTCGCATCCGTGATGTTCGTCCTTCCGATGGACTCTTCGAGATTGGTGCCGTTGTCAAGCAGGAGCAGGGTGTGGCAGAGTTCTCCCTCAAGAGTTGTTTCTACCAGGGTCTTGGCAAGGCTGAAGCTGCGCCAATGGATGACAAGGTGGCTTGGGCACACCGTCAATACACCAAGCTTCTGTTGGAGACCGCGGTGCTGAAGAAATGCGTTCGGTAAGATAATGGATCTGATCGGGTCTCGAGTCTACAGGCAGATCTCCTGCTGTGTATATATACGTAGTCATGTTCTACAAGCGAATGAAATCGGCTTGCTCGGAGCGGAAGACTATCATTGTTCGTTACTTCTTCAATTGCATAGGTGAAAGTTCGAATCCTCCGGGGCTCACAACACGACTCGGCATCAATTTTTCACTTCAGCCTGAGGCTTCTCCGGGTCGGGTAAATTCCTACCGTTGGTGGAGTCGTGGTAACTGATGGAGAGTGACCGCCAGCACTGTTTGGATGGCGATACACAAGGAGCCTATGCAAAGGCCCCGGTCCATAGCGAGCTGGGTCATTGCTGGCTTTCCCAGGGCATTCACGCGCCACGCCACGGCATCTCCAGTGCTCTGGAAGGTCTTATACGCTCCCAACAGAACGGCAGTCACCGCTGAGGAGTTGAATTGGGCACCCATGATCTTTTCTTCCTCCACGTTCTCTCCATCCGCTCTACTAAGCCAAAGCATTGCAAGGTTGGATCCTCCTATACTCCCCCTGAAGCATATATCTTGCATGAGCCCGGATCTGACCTTTGATTACTTCTTCCCACAGCTTTGACGCCTCCACCACACCAATCTCCGGCTTTCGTCACAAGTGAGAATCATTTTCCTTTCCCGTGCGCTTTCTTTTAGTGAATTCCCCATACATTGCTGTCCCGAATTTCCCTGTCCAGCTACTTAGTCTAGATCCTGGCTATCCTCAAAACTAACGATCCTTTTCTTCCCCCGTGGGCTTTCCTTGAGCGCATTCTCAATACGTTACTAACCCTGATCCTCCTAGTCAACCATTTAAATCTAAGATCTAGCCATCCTACGAAGTGAGTATCGTTTCAGTGCATTCCCTATATATTGCTATCCTAAATCCCCCTCTCTAGCTACTTAGTTCCAGATCGAACTATCCTTAGAACTATCCTTAGACTGTCCCCAGAATTATCCTTAGAACTAAGGTTTCGCCACTTTATTTTCAGATGCAGTTTCGCTTTCTTCGCCTCACTTTACTAACCCATTCTCAATATCTAGGTGGACTCTATTCAGCCTCTGAAGTTTGCGTTCCGATTCGACCTCAATCTTACCCTCTACCATCTCTATCCAACCGCATCGGCATGGATGTGTCTCCGGTGAGCCACTACTGATGGCCATGACACATGTTTACAACCAATGCTGATATCGGCTTCCCACAATGTGCCCGGTAACTCAGCTTCCCCGGATGGAGTGAAACGCAAGCACAGCGGATCTGGTTCTACTGACGGTGGCTCCATATGCCGATGGGACCCAGAAATCCCTTTCCAATCGCCTCCTTTTGCTAATCATACAAGCAGGCTAACAAAAAAGCGGCGAAAAAGAAGGACACAACATCCCGCAAGCCCAGTTCCTGTACAAAGGGCCTTCAAGGTGGCCCTATAAATGTCTTCCACCAGAAAGCGCCAATGCTCAACCTTCAAGGCGCGGAGGGTCCACTCGCTTAGACCCTCTGCGACCCTGACAATACCAACCTTTTGCGCGAAGCGAGCACGAAATGGAGAATTCCATCCTGGAATGTGATGACCCGCTGCCTGTAACTCTGCCAATTGTGCCAATTGTTGGCAGTTCCAATGCTGATCCACCGGACGATTCTCCTGAAGCGACATTCGAAAAAGACGATTGAAGTCGTTTCATTTCATCAGTCTGGTAACGAAATGGAGCCACTACTCCGGCACAAACTTTACGACAATATCGCGAGTTTGGGGATTGGCTTCATTATCCTGTATACCGGCGATGTCATGGGAATAATACATGTATTAAACAGAGAGTTAAGTTAAGCTAAGTTATCCCTTAGCGGAGACTTATCTTATGCCTCATGAGCAACGTTCTTATGTTGAATGAAGTCCTGGGGAATAACTGCACACAGGTTGTTGAGGCACGCATCGCTAGTCTTGCTGAGGTTGTTCTTAGACTCATGAGAGAGGGTAAAAACGCGGATGCCATTGTGACCTCCCAGATCGCCATACTATTTGGGCGACTGTTCAACCCTAAGGGAACCGATTACAAGACACCACAGACTTCCATGCTGGTTTTGGCCGGAGGACTGATGAGAAAGAGAGGTATCGAGATGCATTGGAAAAGCAACTATACCATCACCGATAGTATTATATTTCCGCTGCACAGCCCTCGCAGGCGCAAAATATTTGAGTTGATTGTACTCTGTACATAAATTGCTGCCCTTTCCTCCAACTTGTCTTCTCTTCCTTACACTACTTGACCCTATCCTACGTCCTAACTGGAACAGCTTCAATTTCACCGACTCCATCCCTGGGCTCTGGTTCCAAATGCCAGCAATTTCCAGCCCAGCGCTGTGCAGCAGATCTCTCCATTGTCCCTCCGATTTTTCGACCCCAGCTCCAATACTCATCATCTGGATATCCAACGAAGCCTGCATCAGAGGGGTTTTAGTGTCGGACAAAACAAAGTCCACTATGAGAATGCGCGAATAGTCCTGGGCCATAGCCGACACGGTGTAACGCAGGATTTGCTGGCAAATTTCGTCGGGCCAGTCGTGGAAAATGGCCCGAAAGTAGTACACCTGCGCTCCTTTGACAGGTTGAGGATCCAGGAAGTTGGATCCCATCACCTCAATCCCAGCGTCTCGACTGGACACCCCTTGGATCACACTGGGCAAGTCTTGCAGGATCAGTTTTCCCGGAAAATGACCATATTCTCTCCGGAATTTGCATAAATCATGACCCAGGTTTCCCCCGATATCGACCAGGAACACAGTGTCTTCAAATGGCACCGCACGGCCAAGCAGTCGCTCAACAGGGTATGTGTTGAACCACATCGGTCTGCCCTCGCGACGGCTAGCCATGTAGTAGTTGAAGATCGCTTGCTGCTGTTGGTTACTCGCCAGCCACTCAAACTGACTCTGGCCAACCGCCCATTGCATAGGTGAATGAGTATAGTCCTGGGGGTTGGCATAATCATGGGATCGGAGGTACTCGGGCAATTTGCTTAGGGTTGGAACCGTGAGATCATATCTATTTCTTCACTGAGTATATGGAAAAAGAAAAGATAGAATTACCACCAGCTTACATGCATGGGATGCCACCCATCTCTGCCAATAGGCTGGGTGAGCGCCACGGTCTTCTCATTGGCAACATAGGCCTCCGAGGTTAAGGAACCAAGCCCGAGCGATGTCATGACACGCATCAAACGGACTATTCACAGAAGTGGCCGGTCCACGCCACCTGCGAGGGTGTGTAGAAAATACCAATCAAATTAGGCTCTGCGCCCGTATATTCGGCCAGTTGAGTGGCAGAGACTCCCGTCTCTCTCTGCCGCTTCTCCACCAGCACGGCGAAGATACCCAACTCAACCACGGTGCGCAGCGCAGCATTTTGCGGAGACTATCTTCGATCAGAATGACAAGTCGACCTCGGTGGAACATATTTACCTGGTAGATAAGACGCAAAACGGTCTCTGTCGGAGTTTCCACTGCCGACCTAAGCTGGTCGACCATTTGCAGCAGTTCAAAGTGGGCTTGTGGAAACGGCTCTGAAGCTTCTTTCAAGGCCATCGCGCCGATGCGGTTGACTAAAGAATACAGGGACGTGACGATCGTCATCTTGGAAGGTCGGTGCAATTGCTTCTTGGTGTAGCACAGGCTGGGGTGATGGAACAATTCCATCTTATATTTCCGTTTGTTCGAGTTACTGTGACATTGTGACATTGATTCCTATCACTGATGGTATTTCTCCATTCTCCATGCATCGGTCTTTCCCAGAAACAGCCACAATTCAGGCGATATCAGACGTCAGCTTAGGACCGCATCAACGGCAGTTGAGGCGATCGCCGAGATCAACCGCAGGGTGTACAGGCTTGGCATACGGTGTGCAATTTCAATCCGGACGATCTCAGAGTGGTTTACATTTACCCACTTTTTATGACTTGAAAGCGAAATCCCTGAAAGTACATACGATCAGCACGGAAACAAAGGCGTCCCGGTGAGGTGAGATCTGGTTTGTTCTATAAAAGGTGTTACTAGTGGCTGCTAGTCCCATGTGAAATATACATCATTTTACCGATGCATTCCCTTCCCAGTCCCCCTATCTCTGAGCTTGATCTGCCATGGAAGCCGGCCATTGCCACTGTGAGCTTGGGAGCTGCGCATTTACACCCGCTCACCGCCAAGCTCGATGCCGCTGCCCGCAATGGTCAACAAGGACTCGAACTGTTTCACGATGATCTCGCACAGCTTGCCAAGACGCTCCAGTTGAATGACAGCTCGCCCCGCACTGCCCGAGACTACGAGATCGACGCAGCACACGCCATCCGAGATCTATGTGCTGAGCGCCATTTGCGAGTTTTAGCCCTCCAACCCTTCCGGCACTACGAAGGCTTGATCGACCCTATTCGCCATGCAGAGCGGATTGACGAACTCAAGCACTGGGTGCAATTGACGAGAATCCTCGGAGACTCCCTTTTCATTCTGATCCCTTCGTCATTCCTCGATCCCTCCGAAATCACAGATGACCGAGACCGGCTTGCCGCCGACTTGGCCGAGGCCGCCGATGTGGCATTCCCAATACGCATCGCGTACGAAGCACTGGCTTGGGGCACATACATCAACACCTGGGAGGATTCCTGGGATGTGATCAAGCGGGCTAATCGGCCCAATCTAGGCATATGCTTGGACACATTCAACATTGCAGCCCGGTTGTGGGCCGACCCCACCGACCCAACAGGGCGGCTGCCTGCAAGCGCCGACAAGGATTTGCAGGACTCGATGGATCGACTCGTACAGGAAATCGATCCGAGCCGGGTCCTGATGGTCCAGCTTGCCGACGGCGAGCGGGTCGACCCGCAGATGCCATTCCTCCATGCTCCAGGCTTGCCCACGCTGCTAGCCTGGTCGCGGAATGCTCGGCTGTTCCCATGCGAGGAGGAGCGCGGTGGATATCTTCCGATCCGCAAGGTCACAGATGCCTGTATCACACGCCTGGGCTATACTGGGTGGGTCAGCATGGAGGTCTTCTCACGGACAACCGGAGAGGACAACCTGGTCATTCCAGATGAGCATGCTATGCGAGCCAGTCAATCATGGCAGAGGGTTCTGCAATTCCTTGGAGAGAAGATCCAATAGCGATCCGATTCAGTCTCATAGGATTGAAGCAAAATCATCCTGCGTCGCTGCATGTGTATTTAAGGCGTTATTCTGGCATGTTTAGGAAATTAATGAAACCCTTGTCGCATCCACCAAAACCAGTGTCTTGTGTGCTCTCGGTAACATGACCAACCTCTATTCATGCCCACTACCCCGTAAGGATGTCCCCCTAGGCGATGGTTCGTCTCGACTGCCTGCATACAGTCACGGAAGCACTCCCCGACGGGATTGATAGATGTTTCAGATTGGCGGAATGAACTAGAAAAGACGGGGCGTTAAGCGTATAGGGCACAACTATGCTGGATCAATACACCCTTTCGTCCAAGGCCCACTGGCCAACCCTGGACCGTTCTGCAATCCAGGAATGCAGTCTAGGCCTCTTCCCGGAACTTTAGAGAGCCTATATAAAAAAAGGGTTGGATTTATCGGCATACCATGGCCCGATCGAACAGTCAGCATTCCATAGGAGATAGGGCAAGGGATTCCGCTGGACCGTTTGCCGAGAACAATCGCGATTGAAAGGTATATATCGGCTTCATAGGGCAGCATTCCGATGCGGTCCTATTCCCCCAGATCTCCAAGGTGGAACGATGCAGATCCACAGGTTCAGCACCCGTCTTGAAAAACATCTTGAATGCCGAATACTAAGCCCATTTACCCCATACGCCATTTTTGAGGTGATATCCTGCTTTTGTCTCTGTCCTTTTGACAATAAACGGAGATGTATATTTGCGGCAGATATTGAGGCTGGGCCTGCACAGTTAACGTTTGCTGTGTACCCGGTAAGTCTCAATGTAGCACTAGTCTCGTAATCCTTGAAGTGTTGGGATGGAAACGGAGACAGCTGAGTGGTTTCCAAGCCACAGCCAGTCGCCAACAGTTAGTCGGAGCGTATTGGAGAGCGTACACACGCAGTCTGCACAGACGTCACCCAGCTAACGCTGATATCCACACCTGGTCACACCCACGGGGTATTAGAGACGATGTCGCCGACGGTGATATCGTGGATCAATTAGTAGGTAAAATTTCATGTACCACGCCACCATAAAGGGAAGTAGGCGGGTTGAGCAACGGGATTTTAATGCCGACGGGCTCAGGCATCTCAGGCAGCTCCGCAGTGTAACAATTCCCACTGGATACGATTTCAATTCTACAGATGCATGCGACTAAATTTAAACAGTGAATGTCTTGGGATTAGATTTTCGAGACATCTTCGAAGAGTGCTGTGGGATATGAGTATGAAAGAAGAGACAATGTTTCTTTCACTCCGACTATCAGACAGGGTAGAAAGACGTGAAAAAGAAGGAAACTTCAGCCAGCCGATCTGTCAGCATTAGATTTGTGCTGCATCGAGTGCTTGCGTAGGGATATTTCCTATCAGGATCTTCTCTCAATCAAACAGAAAATTGATAAGCACTGGTCTTGCAGGTATATTTCAATAGCGGAGCCTTCTCGGCACCTACAGACAGTTACAACTGAGTCTACCAATGGGTTAATGTCGTGCGAAATGTATATCTATCTCCACATGCGGAAGGACATCCTTCCGGGTACCCCGAATGCAGTCGGTGCAGGCGAGAGATCAATCCATACCCAGTGGCTTGGCCGTGGACGCTTAAATAGTAATCGACTTTATATCATACTCCAAGTCCGAGGCTGCCGTGCCACCCTTCTCATAGTTTCATAAAATCCCCGCGGGCATTTCACAATGGGTGTCCAACGCGGTGATCAGACGCAGGCTGGCTCCTTAAGTACTATCAGGGAGGGAGTTGATAGCTTTAAAGGTGATTCACTTCCGGTGTCTGATTCTTCACCATTTCAAATTTCAACACAGCCATATTCCCACTCAAAATGTCATATTCGAGGCAGGGAGCATATCACGATTGGCTCAACATATTTGTGCCTTGCAAAAGGGAGATAGAGTTGCAAGCAACCATAATGCCATATCGGTGATGACAGACTTGATCGATAAATATTCCGTGTTCCGACGACATGCGCATCGACAAGACGTATATCCAAATACAACCAGTGTGGTAAGAACATAACTTGTCATTCATCTGAACATTAATTTGACAAGATAAAAGGTTCTAACCGGAGCAACCGGTTCAATTGGTGCGCATGTAGTGTCCGAGCTATTAAATGATGATTCTGTGTCGACAATTTATTGCCTCACAAGGCGCGCATCGTCGCAGGACGCAGTAATCAACAACCTGGCTGAAAAGGATCTATATGTCGACCCCGAGCAGATAAAGAAGATCGTCGCCTTCGACAGCTGTCTCGATAAGCCCGATTTTGGCCTCACTTTGGAAGAAGACATAATTAGCACATGCTCGACTCGGTTTCTCTAATTATTCACACTGCATGGCCCGTCAAGTTCAATCTCCCTCTAACAGAATTTGAGCCCCATATCCAGGGACTTTACAACCTGATTCAGTTCTCACTCTCGGTTCATAGACGCGAGCCGGCAGTGATGATATTCTGCTCCTCAGTGCACTAAGTTCACCCTCTGATGAGATACCCGAGAAGCCAATTGCATTGGGTTGTGCTCTCATGGGATATGGACAGTCCAAGCTTGTCGGAGAGCGTATCGTGAATAATGCACGCCAGTCTTGCGCAAGAGCATATTCACTTCGGATTGGACAGGTCTCGGGTCACTCCAAGAAAGGCCTGTGGAATGGCTCCGAAGCTCTACGGTTGATGATCCGATCGGCACTCACCATCAGGGCGCTGCCAGATCTAGCTCAGGCATGTTCCTGGCTCCCGGTAGACACGCTTGCCTGCACTATACTCGAGTTAGCCAAGACATGCTCTTCGCCAGCTGGAATGCAAGACAGTCAGGGATCATGTTCATCTGCTGCAAATAGGGATGATTCTATTACAATTTGTGCCATTCGCGCTCATTCCCTTGGTCATCTCTACTGGACACGCTTAAACAAAGTAGGTTCGAGTTTGATACGCTACCTTTCGAGGAATGGTCGCACAGGCTTCGTGAGAGTTGAGACAAGGGGTGAAGAGCGTGCCAATCCAGCAGTCAATCTTATTCATCATTATGAGCAAATGCATGGAGGACAATCATCTTTTGGGGCAAGCAAATCAAAGATATTTATCACAGAAAGAGCTGAAAGGGGTAGCGTGACTCTGCGAAATGGGCGACTGAGGATTGTTGATGATGGGATTCTCAGGTGCTATGCCCGGGACTGGTTGACAAGGTGGACATCAGTCAAGAGCTGACCAACATTTGCAAGTTCAACTTGATGTTGAAGTTGTGTGAATGGACGCAGGTCCAAATATTAGGAGTAAGGTAATAGACTGTCACAAATTTATGGAGACTCGAACTTTTCATTAGCCAGTTAAATATTCCACTGCGAGCTGAGTGAACAAATAAAGAAGTGCGCTTCAAGAGAAATAGACAGACTTGATCGAATAAGTGCCCAAAGCCGCCTAGGGCCAAATCTAAGGCCTACTACTATACAATAAACGAGAGAAGATCCACCGTCAATTTCAAACAAACCCAATTGCAAACAATTAGAGCGCAAAGGCAATCAGAGCACATAGAACTACAGAGGAGCTCAGTGACATCTTGTGAGCAGCACCGGTGAAAACAGGGACAGCTCCGGTTGTAGACTCGCTAGTAACGAAGTTACCAGAGGAAGAGGTGGCGGCAGTTTCAGGGGAGACATCAGTTGGTGCAGGGATGAGAGCCCTGGAAGGCTGAGATGCAACATCAGATGGGGCAGCAGATGCTGCAGCTGAGGGACCCAGCCAGGAAGCACCGAATAGATCGACGCCGGGGGTTCCAGCAGGGGCAGGACCTGAGGGAGCAGCTCTGGAGGCTGAGTATACCGGGGTGGGAGAAGGTGCGTTGTCGTGTGCTGCAGCAATCGGGCTGGTTTGGGCAGAGACACCCGTCTCGACAGAGGGCTGGGTTTGACCGAATGGGATTGCCTGTGATGCGGGGGCGGATTGAGGAACAACTTCAGCTGCAGAGGTGGGTTCTTTGGCATTCTGGCTGCTACCGGGAATCTCAGTAAATGGCACAACAGGATGAGATACTATTGGGGTTGCGGCCCAGAAAGCCGCAAGAGAAGAAGATTTCTCAGCTTCGGGGCAGATAGTCTTCGTTGAAGTGACAAACGCGGTGACAGTCCGGGTTTTCTTGGTGGCAGGAGATTGCTGGATCCCCTGAGTAGCGGTGTTTTCAGGAGCGGCAGCGGGAGCAGCAGCAGTAGGGTTCAGCGCCTGGATGCTCCCAACAGCGTCTGTTCCGTCAGTCAAAGCCGACGAGTGCACTGCAGTGGCCTGGTTTTGAGCGGTAGCATGGGAGATAATAGTAGCAGCCTCGGTAGTGGCAGCAACAGCATGACTCTCCATTGCCTGAGTCTCGGGAGCCGAGGAAGTGACGGGGGCCGCGGACTTGGAGGACTGGGAGGAATCCACTGCAGTTCCCTTTACACCAGTTTGATAGATCTTGACCGAGTTGATTTCCCAGTAAGACTGCTCAAACTGGGCAGGATGGTTGGCGACAAAGTTGTGGCAGCTTTGGAAGGAATCTGAATCGGTCATAGGGCAACCTGAGCCGCCGAAGACACCGCCAGCCCAGTCACCACAGAAAGTAACATCAAACACAAAGGACTGAGACTTGAAGGCGTTCGCAACATCGCATGATTCCTCCACCAAGGCCATGGGGGTGCCGAATTTGGTGACATCCGGCTTGCCGCTAGTGATGGAGGCCGGGATCGAGCTCCGGGGGAAATACCAAATCTTGAGGAATTTATCGGTCCACTGCATGGCATACACACCACCTCCCTGACCGTTGAACGATGTGCCGTAACTGCCCTTGTGGCCTTCGATCACGCAGCCAACAGTTCCCAAGTCCTCACCACACCCAGTGGCATTGACAACACCAGTCATATCTGTGTCCGTCAAGCTGCATGTACCAGCAGTGTGCATGACGATCTCGTTGTGATCTTGAAGGTTCACCCCCTCAATGATATCAATCTCTCCATCCCCGGGCCAGTTCTTGCCAGTAGACCAGAAAGCAGGCCATGTACCGCAGACGCTCCCGGGCATGTGGGCAATATCCGCAATGACCAAAGACTGGTCATAGTACTTCTTACTTCCAATGCGGACTGAATCACGCCCCTTGCCATTCGGGTCCAGCTTGGTCTTATGATCAACCCCAAGATATACACTGCCGCTATCGGTCACCTTAACAAGGCCTGCACTCTCGGCACTCTGCTTGTCGAGATAGTTCACATAGCCGTTCGTCGGGTCGGCTCCGGTGTGGAAGTTGAAATAGTCCAGGAAATTCTTCCCCTGCCAAGTCTCCACAAGGGAGTAACTTGTGGCGGCTACAGGGGAAGACAATAAAGCGAGCATCAGCGAACCAGCGCTCAATGAACGTGAGGGAACCATCTTGATGGGCTTGCAACGAACAAGGTCCGAAATTGACTTTGATCTAGAAGATGAAGATGAGAAACCAGAAGAGAAAGACAGTAATTGAACGAAAAGAGACTAAGAGAAAGGCAGACAATCCAGATTGTCAACAAGGAGAAAGGAATGTGAGTGTGTCGAACGTGTTCGCAGAACAACAGGAATTTGAGCCAAATATCTATTATTGCCCAGCCGCAGGTGTCCATCTATTTAATTCCTCAATAGAGAAAAGTCCATTGAGGATCCATTCTTCCGTCCAGTCAGAGTGGCTCAGTGCCTGACCACTTCACTGTTGTATCGTGCGGAGGCCCGGGATAGGTTACATGCACAGAAAGACCCAGTACGGGGCTCTAGCCCAGAAGTCGAAATCCACCGCGACTAGTGATGATCCATTCTTCAGGGGGATAGACCAACGCAACTTGCGGACTGGTCACTATCTCGGCGGTTAATGCTGAGGGTGTCAACCTGAAACGTGTATCCCGCGCTATGGCGCACCCCAAACGACCGGTGAAACAGGGAAACATTGGCGACAGCGAGTGAAATAGGGGAGCATGAGGTCCAAGTCAGAAAATCACAGCATCTCTTCTCCAAAGGTATGTACGATGTCGACTGTAGAGTATGCGACATTCTTTCAATGTTGTTGTGGAGACGCGACCGCATTGTCTGTCTGGAGATGTTTGCCTTACTATCCACTAACCGCCCTAATTGCTGGCTTTCCTTACTTTCTTGAGTCTGGGCGCGTCCAGTCCCACTTAGGAGTATCCCAAGGATAAGACAAAAGCACGAGGATCCCCGTCATGACTTCACATGGAATGCAAGGGTGAGACAATAGAATTTTCAGGGAATATTCGCTAAATTGAAACAAATATAACCGTGGGCTTCAATTTTATGAATTTCGCGTGTTCATCCCAAGCTGCTAACTTACTCCCTTTGCGTTCTTGCGTATTCTCATCTATAGTAGAGTTAAAATGTATATATTTCACAAACAAGGACTGAAATTTCAGAGGCATCAACCATGGACTCGCTACAAATCATCCTTCATATATCCTGGAGCTGTCTCTGTTTATTATTATTCTATATGATTAAATGAGACGAGAAGTGTCAACTTTACACAAATTTGCGAAAGGGAGACAAGGAATTAGTGTGGTCTCTTC
Source organism: Penicillium canescens (assembly GCF_028828765.1). NCBI lineage: Eukaryota > Fungi > Ascomycota > Eurotiomycetes > Eurotiales > Aspergillaceae > Penicillium > Penicillium canescens. Next base: position 5,784,075 of record NW_026703966.1, read on the forward strand.
CATACCCGGAGAGTATGGGTTGCATGAACGATGGCAATCAATGACGAATATGAAACACCAGTGTCTTTATTTTGAACTTCCCAAGTCCCATAATGACATACAGCGACTCTGTTTGGAGTTGGGCACCTCCAGCCTTGGAGGGCTGTGATCTATAAGATCTTGCGCTAGACCACATTCTGACGAGCGTTCCATGGTTCTCTTAGAATTAGAAGCACGTGACTAAGCTGACACATCACCCTGCACCTGATGGACGTCTTCGCCTTGTTTGATTCCATTTCTATACTTGTCGTCGGGATGATCGACAATGGTCTTCAGACGCTCGCATACTAAATCCCGTCATGGGTGTACCAATTGTAAGCGGAGGAGAGTTAAGGTACCACGCAAAACGCTCCCCTAGTATCTATTTCCTGACTCTCAATCACAGTGTGATGAGCAACACCCGAGTTGTACTACCTGTAGCCAGCGACAGGACGAATGTGTGTACAACGCTGAGGGACTTTACTTCTTCACGGGAAAGCAACCCCGAAGGCCTCGACGCACGAGGCAGACCTCGGCAGACAATGTGACATCTCCCTCCAACAGGGACACCTTGGGTGTTTTCGATCATTTCGAGGCCACAGAGGCAGCTGCACGCACCCCTGGGCTGAACATGGAGCAGCTAGAACTTGAGCTACAGTGGATCATGCATACGCATAAACTTCTAGCTCGCAGCGAGGCGACCCGCAAGGTCTGGGAGCTAGTGGTATTGCAAGAAGCTCTCAAGGCACCTTTTCTGATGCATGGAATTTTGGGCCTATCCGCACTACATTTGTCAAGACTCCGCGAGCCTGAAAGCCAATCCAAGTGGCTGAGCGTTGCAATTTCACACAAAAACATTGCCCTATCCATGTTCTCCGAGCAACTTTCCAATATTGACCATTCCAACGTCAAAGCAATGATGAGTTTTGCTGGGTTGGTAGTGGCCTTTGGACTAGGGAGTGTACTTACCTCTGGGGCTGCCGAAGGCCCAAGCCTCAATTCTTTGATTGAAATCTTTAATCTCTCGCGCGGAGTCCAGGCAGTCGCTAACAAAGAGATCGAATTCCTACTCCAGAGCAATCTTGCGCCCCTCTTCGACGTAACGCCACCAGAAGTCTGTTTTCCTGATCATGTCCTAACTGCGTTCGATCGTCTTTCTGAACTTAACGCTCAGTGCGGCCAGCAATCTGTCCATCACAATTGTTCAACATACGAGCGAGTGCTCAAAGATCTGCGAGAACTTGTGACTTTCACTTTGGCACAACCCAGCTCAATGACTCTTGCTGCAGGCTGGGCTATTCGAGCACCAGCAGAGTATCTCAATGATCTAGACAACAGAGTACCCTTTTCCCTCGTGGTGCTAGCCCATTACTGCGGATTCTTGCACATGGCCCGCGAGAACTGGTGTGTGGGGCCTTGGGGCTGTGTGGTTTTAGAAGAGATCAGAAATTCCTTGACCCCTGACTGGCAACCCCATATCGAGTGGCCAAACGAGCAAGTTGGGCGGCCGCAAAACAATCAATCGATTCCACTGCCGATGGAGATTTAAGAGCAACATTTTCAAGAAATTGAGTTACAGATTTATTCATTACACAGTCTTGCTATCATGAATGGCTTATTTTGAACGACCGCCATCACGCGCTACACCTCCATGGCTCCACTCATCTCCAATGCTGATTCGGGCACGAATTTGCGCGTCTTGAAAACCTTCTCTGAGTACCGATCCCCACGACCAATAAGACAATTGATCTCACTTGGGTGGATGTATTGGAGAACCAGCATTGCCACCAGCATCAGGAGCCCATCGAAGACATAAATGAAAACTTCTTGTTTCATCAGATATCCGTCATAACCCTGGATGTACTCCACAACGCGAACAATCGATCGAACCAGAATTAGAACACTGGTGATATACAGGGCAGTTAGGTGCCGACGCCACAGGCTTAACAGCTCGTTAGACATTCCCGTCGAATTGCTCACGATGCGTGACTGGAATACTAAGGCAGTAATCATGAAGAACCCAAAAAAGATGATCTGCACTAAAAGTCCTCCGATGATGATGCGTTCGCCAGTGGATGGATTTGTTGTGTCTTTCACCATAATTCCAGCCCCTGTTGACTCAGTGATTAGCCGAGGTCAACGCCTTGGGGAAATTGACATACCGGAAGCTTGCATCAAGAAAGACAAGACATCACCCGTCACAAATATTTTGGTCAACCATTTCAGCCTGATCAACGAGAAATTCTCTCCATTGAGCATGAATATAATTCTTCCGAGTGTCATATAGATACTTGCTGCCAGGAAAGCAGGTGCAATCAGGATGAGAGCGCTTTGCATGATATATGGCCCCTTCGTGTACTCCGGGGCCTCAATTGACGACAGCAGACGGCCGACATAACCGATCGTTTCGACTAAAGAACGAAAAGCGACATGAGAGGTGAAAATCAAAACAACGGAGGCTCCCGACTATATGGACTTACGGATACCTCCGATCAGGAAGGGGATCATAAACCATGAGCGCGTTCGCACCAATTGGTAGAAGTGTAGGAGGGTGCTCATGCCGAGCAGCCCAACAAATATACCCGCACCTGGGCTGGATGGGGTATAGTAATAAAAAGTCCAAGTCATTTTCAAAATTATAGGTAGAGCTCAGATGGGGAAAAGGGGAAATAGTTTAGCACTATAGGTTATTGAGAGGCATTTATACAGCTGAACTGGGGCAAATCGTTATCCTCGCAGCCTGATTTGGGGTACGTGAATCTATGTCCTACAGATAGACAATTCTATCGTATTTCGTTCTGTGTTCTATTATAGGAAAGTCGGACAGAAATTTTAATCGAAGAACAAAAATTGGCCAGGGGCACTATTCGCGACTGGGTCCTCGTATTCGTGATGTTTTCCACTTCCAGGATCTAGAAGATATTCTAGTGGATAATGATCCTGGAAACCCAGGCTTATTGGATAGATCATTGCAATCGAAGAGGGGCAACAAGCTGCAGCTAGTTTGACTGTGCCACATCAGAATTCGTATCCTTACACCAAAGAAGACTAGTGTTCAGGACTTAAAGCCTGGTCCCTGGTTGTGGAGTGAAGCCTATCCGCACCTTTCTAATGTTCCCCCATTTCCAAGGCAGATGCAATGTTACAGTATCTGCTGTATATATTTAAACAAACAGAAGAAACCAATCCTTAGTGTGAGTGTCCACGAGTAGAAAAGTCGGGGTTGCCTTCCATTCTCCTTCCATTCCTTTTCACATCCAACCAGCGTCGCCAATCTTTTGAGCTTTTTGTTTGCCTTACTCACCTCACTCGTTTAAGATGACCGAAGGATTCAAGCTATACCACTACAACCCCTCATCTGGGGCAGCTATTCCATTTGCAGCTATTTTTGGCCTGAGCACAGTGGTACATTTGTGGCAATTAGGTCGAAATAAATCGTGGTACTTCATACCATTTCTTATCGGTGGCCTCTGTATGATCCATTCTACCAGCACTTCATTCCTTCTTCTCTAGTACATGCTGATTGATATGGGCTTTAGTTGAGGCATGCGGATACGTCGCGAGGTTCGTCAGTGCAGAAGAAAGCCCGAATTGGACGACCAAACCATATATAGCACAAAGCCTGATGCTTCTGTTGGCACCCGCCTTCTTCGCAGCCTCTATATACATGATTCTTGGACGTATCATTCATCTTTTGAACGGGGCTTCGTGTTCGCTGGTGAGACCATCATGGTTGACTAAGATATTTGTGGCGGGTGACGTGCTGTCGTTCTTTATCCAGAGTGGAGGTAAGCCGAGTGATTCAGTTCTAAACTGGAATTTGGAATGCTTATGAACATTATTTGATAGGTGGTGGCATTCTTGCTACAGCGAAAGACAAGTCGAAGGTCAACCTGGGAAACAACATGATTGTTGTAGGACTCTTCGTGCAGATCTTATTTTTCGGATTCTTCATCGTCGTCTCCTTTGTTTTCCACCGCCGTATGCTTGCCACGCCATCGTATGTCGTGGGAGACACCAGGGTTCCTTGGACACGTTACATGAAGGTTCTCTATATTGCTAGCACCCTCGTCATGATCCGGTCCATTTACCGAGTGGCGGAATATGCCCAAGGAAGCGATGGATATCTTCAAAGCAAAGAGTTCTTCATTTATGTGTTTGACGCGACGTTAATGCTGATTTGTTGCCTGCTCTTTAACATCTTCCATCCAAGCAAAATCCTGACCCGAACCTACAAGATAGAGGAAGAAGTCGACTTGGAGATGTTGAACCAGGATGGTTATACTGGATACGGGCGCACTGGGGATAACAACCTCTCGTAATTATTTATATGGACCTCTGAATAGCCAAATCAGTCTTTATTTTGGGTGTTCACTCCTTTTTGTTGTTTTGCCTTGTGTGATGAAGGTGTGACGTGGCCCGCTGTTTCCCGCCATTCTCCAAAGATATTGGCTCCCCGGGAGAAGAATAGTAACTGATTGATTTCTTCCAACATCCACCTAGCATTTAAATCCACGATGTCAAACCTGGGCGAAGACAATAAGCCCAAGGTCTCTGTTGAAGATGAAGTGAACGCGATACGTGGCTATAAAGCGTCAGTCTACTGGAAAGTGTTCATATAACTCGACAGAACTAATAGATCCTCAGGATTTTAAACTACGCAAAGGTCACAAATGAAGCCAAGCATAATGCAATAGACATCATTAGCAACGAAATTGGCTGGGATCCGCCTCCCCATCATTTTTCTGGTGCCTTTGGCGAACACAGCAGGGACTCTAACGGCCTAGCCGATAGTTCCACAAGGTGAGATTCTTTAATCTGCTTTCAATTTCCCTTTACTCACCCCAACTAGAGCTCAACAAAATGCCTACAATAATGACCAAGACATAGAGGAACCTGTGGAGCAGCACAAGCATTATCCTGGCCAGTAGCCTAATCGCAACCAAGTCTTGTATATACACATGCAAACCCGAGTATTTGAGGGATTGGAAGAAATCAAAGTTGAACATTTCTTTGCTCTCTCGTTTGTGACCCCTGGATCATTCTGTAGGCTTTGGGTCTGGCTCATCCTCTGACCATGTAGGGAGCAAAACCTGGAGGTTTTCAAGAGGGGCCGTAATTAGCTCCGCGACAGTCTCATAGAGTGGCTTGGTAGGCACACTTGGGCGGGAGTTAGATGGCACAAACACCTTGGCTCGTTGCAGAGAATATGCCAGCTGTTCGCTTTCGTCGGAAGTAATGTGATTCTCCAACTTTGGCAGATCGATGGTCTCTACGTCATGAAAGCTTTTGGCCAGATCATCCATCAAGCGTTTGATCGTAGGAAGGAAGCGTGGATCAGAGCTATTCAGACTTTGAAAGGCATCAAGTCGCTTTTTAATCTGTTCACAATGTCAGAATATTCAATTATTAGTCAGTTAGGCGTGCTCACCGTGAAATGTTCATGACGATCCTTGTCTGCGATCGTCATTCCATCGGGTAGAAACTCTTCCATCACGGGATAAACTACCAGCTCTTCGCTAACAGCATAGCGTGTGAGCTCCCAGATAAACTCCTTCTGGATACGAGTTTGCTCATCTGCGTTTTCGAGCTCACTATGGTGTTATAGTAAGACTGCATCTTCTCATGGTCGCTCTTAATTGCCTCGCTGATGTGGACCATGTTTATCGAAGGTGATTTAGGACTAGTTTCTAAAGCTAAAAACCCTTTACTTCTAGCAATCTTATGCTCATAAATTCCACTCCTTGCCCACAGGGGCCAACATGACGTCTCACGGTCTGAGGTCGACCTCAAGGTTCAATATGCTTCTTTATCGCCACTTATACGGAACAGCATTCCGACACGTGCGATCCAATCTGACGTTTGATGCATATCATATCTGTCTGGCCACTCGAGAGACTCATGGCAATGTGTATCTTAAGAAGTGAGTGCAGGCAAAAGCAATGAAGATATACTCAACCGGTTTAGCGCAGCATGTTGAGTTATTTTGTTTTATATTCAAATTCTTTGTAGTTTTGCTTTGCTACTGATGAAAATCTACCTTAAGAGCCAGCATCGAGAAGCCTGACGTTATTTTGATTTTGATTTCCCTTTTTGCATTTTCGCGCCGCTTTGCGCCGAAGAGCATCTCTAGTAAAGTACTCGTGGAAATGGTTCAGAAGTCCATCACAAGCTAGTAATTACTCTTATGACTTGCAAGTCTCATTTCAATTTCCCCCTACAGCATCGTTCGCAATTTGAGTTACAACTCGGCGCAACACCGAGACTGCGTTGCATCGGATCACTGTCACCCGATACCCCCTCCACCTCATACATAATAATTTCCCTTGAAAAAAAGTGCCAAAAGGTATATATTCCTATACTCCTTCTTTTCCTCGGCATGATACATTGAACTGCTGTGGTGGTTGGGATCTATGATTTGCGATTCAAAGATCGAAAATCCTTTTGATTCAAGGTAAACTTCCAATCCAAATCAACTTATCATCCTCATACTAATAGTGTAGATGGAATCAGAGTACAGTCGATTGGCAGAAACTATCCGCAAACAAGCTAATGCTCATCCCAAATCGCGCTACCTGGTTGCCATCGCAGGCATCCCTGGCTCAGGGAAGACTACTATAGCTCAAGAAGTGGTCTATCAGCTGAATCAAGTAACCCCAAAGGCAGTAATTCTCTCCATGGATGGCTTCCATCTATCTAGAGCAGCTTTGGACCAGCTTCCTGACCCCAAGGAGGCGCACATTCGTCGAGGCGCCCCTTGGACATTCGATGTCAACCGCTTTGTGTCCTTCGTCCGTCAACTTCGCACCTGGGCAGATGATACCCCCATGGCATGTCCAGGCTCGGAAACCTGGTCTGATATAGATATTCTGTGCGCGCCAACATTCGATCACGAGGCGAAAGATCCTGTGGAGGATGGCATTTCCGTCACCCCGGATGCTTCCATTATCATACTTGAGGGCAACTACCTACTTCTCAATGAGCCCGGTTGGCAAGACATTGCAGAGTTGGCCGACTATCGTGTCTTCGTTGACACGGATCCCCAAGAAGCACGGGGGCGGTTGGCTCAGCGCCACTTGCGGGCAGGCATCGAGAAGACGCTGGAGGAAGGATATTGCCGTGTGGATAGTAATGATTTCTTGAATGCTATCTTGATTCGTGAAAAGCTGTTGACGCCAGACATGGTTTTGACAAGTGTGGCAGTCGATATAGACACATAAACAATACCAAAATGCCTGGTGCCTTTCCCATATCACTACTGTTTCACTTCCTGCTTGTGGAATACATCTATTCTGGTCAGACAATCTATGGCACGAAAGCCCTCTATACTTGACTCACTTGGAATCTCAGGCATCCAGCTCGCACGAGCTTTGCAGAAGAACTCGCCCTTGGGAGGCAAGGCTTCTGGATCATCAAGAGAGCCAACGCAGATGTATCGGAATTGGTCTTTGACAGTATCCTATTAACTATGTCAGTAAGCTATTATATCGATATTTTATGGATCGGACATACTCCATACTCGAGGATGAAGCTTCCACAATTATCACAAAACTCCCGGTGGATCACCACCCCAGATCCATTATCCGCGGCATGCTCCTTGGGAATACCGGCCTTAAGGTGAAATGCATCTTTTGGAACCTTTGCTGTCAGGCCGTAATTCGTTCCGAAAGCTTTCTGTTCGAATTATCAGGATTAACGTTATCAAGTTAAGACTAGTGTAGACAAACCTTGCAATTGCGGCAGTGACAGACTGATGTTCTAGCATCGTCGGCGGATTCAAGTTCAAGCTCGTATTCAATTTTATGACAGAAGCAAGACCCTGTGAGTAGCATTGTGAATACCTAGAATTGATACTTTAGTATGACGTCAGAGGCAACAAGTCAAGTCATCGAACAGGAGGCATTCCGAAGTTAGCATCATAACTTGTTATGAGCACGAGGAACTTGCCCAATTTATATCCACAACCTCATCTAGTCAAGTGACTCTATGATGCTATAATTACATGCAGACCCCCCACCATTTCTCCGCCATGCCACCCCAATCCGAGCTCCAGAAGAGACGGGTGGTATCTGTATTTCTTTTCTCCAAAGACCAGGTTGCACTATTTCGACGTAGCGGGAAAGTCAGGACATATGCGTAAGCCCGATTCAAGGCCTTCTCTTACCCTTCTGCCTCGGTTTTTCTGACTTCAGCAGGCACTATCTTGCTCCCATATCTGGCAGCCTTAACTTGGGCGAATCACCGGTTGCAGCAGCATGGCGTGAGCTGGAAGAAGAAACAACATTGACCTCACGAGAGGTGGAGTTATGCCGACAAGGAGTCCCGTATGTGTTCACTGATAACTCAGTCAATCGTGAATGGACCATATGTCCATTCGCATTCCGTTTGAAGCCCCTAAATGAAGGAGGCCACGGAGAGGAAGCTATTCGCATCGACTGGGAACATCAAACCTGGGAGTGGTACAATCCGGCGACAGTTGAAGATAGTGAGCGGTTTGGTGGTGTGCCACGACTGAAGGACAGTCTACGACGAGTCTGGTTCGAAGGCGACATGAACAAAGAAGCCAGCAAAGCACTTGTAGCAGGCCTAGGGCAATTGAAGACAGATCACCAGAGCGGATCTCACGAACTAACGTCCATCGCTGTCAGGGTATACCGAGACGTGATAGCCCAGATGCAAGAGAAGATTGACACGGAATGGTGGAGGACTGCTCGAATGGCAGCATGGCATCTCTCGAAAAGTGGACGGGAAAGCATGGGAACAGCCACACTGAACGCATTTCTAGCTTTGATGCCCGACATGGAAGAAATTGTTCACCAGAACTTGGCTCGCAAGGTGAAATGGGAGCGCTTGCTGGGCGTAATCGACTACCATCTGGACAGGCGCAAAGATATGCCGGCTCGCATCAAAAACGCTTTCGCAGAGTATCTCCGAGGCTCTCTTTCTAGCAGAATTGACCGTGGTGGAGACAAGGATTCTCTAGCTATCCTCACACTGTCAGCCAGCTCTACCATTCGCGACAGCATCCTCAATACCTTTGCCACTCTTCCCATTTCTCATTTGGACGTGCGAATTCTGGAGTCCCGGCCGCTTTGCGAAGGAGTCAACATGGCTTCATCCATCCTCTCCGAATTTCAAACCAAGTTTCCTCCTTCTTCCGGTCGGGACCTGAAACTGACGGTCTACACTGATGCATCGGTTGCCATCGCCAGCCAAGGTGTGGACTTCCTCCTGCTGGGTGCCGACCGTATTTCAGTGGAAGGCTCTGTCTGCAATAAAGTTGGATCCTACCCAGCCGTTTTAGCTGTTAAGCGAGTCTCATCTGCCTCGGTATTGGTTCTCAGTGAGCTGGAAAAGGTGGATGCGCCTGGCAGTGGAGATGTGCAGGACTACGAGGATAACGGCCCTAGGGAGGTGATGGGCTGTTGGATAGACGGCGGTATCAAGGCAGCCCAGACCATTGATGATGCCCTTCAGGCTACTCACCAAGACGATGTCAATTGCGCGGTTGAAGTGAAGAATATCTACTTCGAGTGGATTCCGCCTTGGTGCACAGATGCTTTTATCTGTGAACGGGGTGTACTGAATACTGCGGCTATTAAGGAGAAGGCACATCAGGTGAAGCTGGGAGCGGACAAGTATTTTCACTCGCTGTGATCCCCAATAATGAAAGGCCTCGTCATGGAGAAAGTCCGAGAGACTCCTACGATGTAAACCGATATGCTGAAAAGCAGTCACTGTGCATTGAAAAACCAAATAAATGTAACACTCCATACAATAAATCACACGCTAAGACAGACCGAGTATCTCAAAAGGCTGCCCAAAAAAAAGAAAGACCATCCCAACGAAGGCGCCAGGGTAGGGAACAGGATCGTGAGAGACCCCTACCCAAAAGAAGACGGAATATATGCAAAAGGGGGATGGGGAAGGTATCATCATGCTCAAGCGTCACGGACGCGCGCCTGTCGTTTGGCAGTGCCAATGTGGGTGTTGTGTACTTTGGTGGCGAATTTCAAGCTGGTCAAGGTCTCCGACATGTGCGCCTGGAGAGGGCTGACCATGACGAACATGAGTGTCTTGGAGTTTCCACCTAGTGAGAACTGAAGCAAGTAGGTAAGCTGAATAGGGAGTTAATATGTGCCGCAAAAGTATCAAGTTCGGAAAAACGTACCTTGCTGTTTCGGTATGGGATGTGGCCTCCCTCTTTGCCTTGGCCAAGGGCCGAAATCACATCGCCCAGAGAACTGAGGCTGCGGTTAATGTTTTGCGTCTCCTTCAAGCGCTCACCTGTGGCTCCGCTGTGGCTCAGGCGTTCACTTCCTGCCAAGTCAACCAAGTTGAGAGTGCCCTCGCTTCGTTCACCGGTGATGTGGTTGACACCGGTGAGCTTGAGAATGAAGACTGAGTGCGACCGGGATGAGCGCTCGTTGGCCTTGGTAGCTGCCACTGAGCGGTTGGCATCAGCGTTTTTGAGGATGGACTCCACCATCTCGGGCGAGTCGAGATTGACGGTGGTAATGTCAGTGATGGTGGTCTTTCCCCGCTGCATGTCGTGACGGATCTCATGCTTCTTCTTGTCCAACTCATCGGGGTTACCCAGGAGATCGTTGAGGTTCTCGTTGTAAACTTCGACAAAGTTGCCTGCCATTGAGTACCGCCAACCCTTCTCCTCCAGGCCCTGGGCGGTCTCGTAGATCTGGTGAACAGCACGGGGAATCATGCCATCAGCCGATGACATTGTGTGCGTCTTACCACTACCAGTCTGCCCATAGCAGAAAATGCAAACATTGTATCCGTCAAGGGCACTCTGGACAAGCTGACTGATTTCATCGAAAACCTCGGCGTTTTGGGTGGTTGGATTGAACACGCGATCAAAGGAGAAGGTATTATTCTTGCGGCTGACCATTCCAAGGCTGGTCTTTTCCTCGGGCCCCAGGATATTGATCTCCTTGGCATCATCGGCTTCGTCGGGGTATTGCATGAGAGTGAGCTGGGAAGCAGGCTCACTCTTGAGCGAAGGACGAACACGGCAGAACACACGGATGTTGCCTTTTAGTTCCTGCACTTGGTTGTGAAGTTTGCGACGCAGGGTCTCCTCTCTACGCAACTTTTCCCTGATAGCATCTGTCTCAGCAAGTGCGTCCATCATCTGCTGGTTGGACCGTTCAAAGGCTTTAGACTGCTCTTCTCTTCCACCCTCAAGGAACTCGATGTGTGCTTTGAGAGCCCGGATGGACGACTCCAGTGTGACGCTGTTACTGCTTGCGATATCCAGGTTTTGTTTGAGGTCTTGGACAGATTTCCGTTCACGAGCTAGGTCTTCCTTCAACTCTTGTAGCTCAATGTTCAATGTGTTGAGTTCCCGATCCTTGCGCTCCAATTCGATTTGCGACTTTTGAGTATCCAGGGCAGATTGGGAAGTAAGCTGGCCGAGAGCTCGTACTCGGGCCGCCTTTTCATCCTCAATTTCGCGGTCGAACTGCCTTTTTAGTTCACGGACCTCTTCTTGATGTCGAGAGTTGATCGCCTCCATCTCCTTCTTGTTGTCTTGTTGGATCGATTCCATTTCAATGCGCTGGCGTCGGTCGAGGTCGTCCATTGCGATTTCTTGGTCTCGCTTGGCCTCTTTCAGAACGTGCTCTGCCGTTTGTAACTGATTTCGCAAAGACTCCAGCTCCACGCGTTGTGTGACGTTAATTTCTTTTAGGCTATCGCGAGAAGTTTCAAGTTCATTGACTGGACCAAACCATCAGCATCGGACGAATCGCCCTCTCCACCATATCGACTTACTCCTTGTCTTGTACACCTCAACAGTCTCCTTGAGGCCAGAACTTGCTTGACCTTGTTGGTTCATATGGGTCATGAATGTCTGCATCAATTCCTCCATATTGCGTTCGCGGGAGTCTTGATCCCATTCGGGGCCTGTGACATGGTCAAAACTTTTGGTCGAGGAACCCTTTGACAAAAAAGGTCGTGGTGGGGGCTTGGGGGGTGAGCGCATTGAAGAAGCGGAAGGGGTTCTGGAAGGGGTTCTGGAAGGTCTGGCAGGTACAATGAAGCATTCGGGAGGAGGTACAGCTTGCACGAGTCCAGGTGGGGTTGGGATCCCACTGGGTCCATTGAGAGACGGGGTAGGGCGCACCACGGGGATGGTCATTGCATGCGTTAAGTTCGGAGAAAAGACAGCCTCCTCGAGACAAGAAGTTTCGGGCGATTGCCCAAACTCATCACAAGTCTCTTCCAATCTGGGGGTGACGGGTCCAAGGGAGTAAAGGGGGATTCGACTGGGAGAGAAAGAAAAAATTCGCGTACCCTTTCGTTTGCCCAGTACACTTGGGGAGGTGTCTTCCATATGGGTATCCAATGCGCTCGCTGCGCGCGGAATCGATGCGCCGACAGGTTTGCGCCCGTTGAAGGATGCTTGGGGTCGGGACATGGCAGAGGGGGGCGGGAGCCGGGGCCGACTGTGGATGAGAAAGGACCATTCGCGGCGCGCGACGCAGGTGTGGTGGATCGGGACGTGGTTGATGATGCGTACGAGTTGCCCCGGGTATGCGCCTTGGTGGTGGGCTGTCGGGTGACGGAGCCTGGTCTCTTCGTTTCTGGGTTCGCTGTCTTGGGACGAGTTGCTTCAGGGGTTGTCAGCTCTTGTCGTAACATGGGCTCCGTGTCTTCCATACGCGACATGCTCATCGCCTTGCTCGCGATCGATCCTGGTGGCATGATGCCGGAGCGCGAGTTAGTAGTCGCGGAGCTGGCCTCCCGGAGTCCCTGCGGGATGCGCGTCCGAGTAGACGCCCTGGTCTGAGTCTGCGCACGATTTAGCCATGTCCATGCAACATCTTGGGATCAAAACGAAGTGGGGGCGTTTACCATGTTTTCACCGTCCATGTTTGGGTGAGACCGCCAGGTTACCGGCGAGTAGAGTATCCGGACAAGAAGGATCAGCTCACGTCCAGCCACTGTCTATTATGACTGGAACTGGGTGGTAGATGAATCAACGGGCAGTGGCATGCCAAAAGATGGTCTAAGCTGAGGAGTAAAGTAGATTATCGAACGAGCGCAAACTGGTTTCTGGAGGGACGAGATGCAGCTCGGAGGTAAACAAACGCTGACTCAGCGGGTAATGCGCTAGTCCCGGTTGAGCATAGCCGTATTGGTAATACAATGAGTCACGTGACGCAATATGGACAAAAGCTCGCAATTGGCGAATTCCTCTACAGGTGGAATTCAAGGAATTCGTGGCATTCGCTCTTTGTTTCGTTGTTTAGGGGTGGGCTCTCTGCCTCTAAAGTTGCCATTCGTGGGGCGTGTGTTGCCTCCACTCGGATTCCCGGTCCCATCCCGAGCTTGGTTCTCAACGTCCCTTTCACCTCCTTTTCTCTCTATACCTCTCATCTATTGAGCTCTTGACCATGTCCGGACGTTTTGTTCGTTCCTCCAAATATCGTAAGTGCTATCCCTCCTCAAACTGCGCCACCTCGCTAACATTTACAGGCCACGTCTTCGGGCGTTCGACGAGAAAGGTAGACTCGGTTACCTCCAACCCTGTCCTCCTATTCTGACCCTCACTGTAGGACCAATGTTATGATAACCTTCGAGTCTCGCGAAATGCCTGGGATACCAACCTTCTCAAGGTGCGTTTTGCCTTCTGCGCCACCCCTGACCCCTCACGACTGCGGTTCTTCTAACGCTCAGCGCATTTAGGTCAACCCGAAACATATCGCCGTGAACTGGGAAGCAGGTGGTGGTGGAGCCTTTGCGATTATTCCTCTGGAGGAACGCGGCAAGCTCCCGGAGCGCATTCCTTTGTGCCGAGGTCATACTGCGGTCGTATTGGACACCGACTGGTAAGGAGTGGGAATCGCAAGTATTCATGTCCACGACTCATTGAAGCTCTGCAGGAACCCCTTCAATGACGATCTGATTGCCTCGGGCTCTGATGATGGAAAGGTACAGTGCCACAAGCCACGGGTATCCGCGTTGCGACTGACCAAGTGTAGGTTTTCCTCTGGCGGGTTCCAGAGAACTTCACTGTCCGCCCCGATGCCGATGCCGACGACATCAAGGACCTCGCGCCTATTGGCAAACTGAGCGGTCACCCTAAGTGAGAATCCTCGTTGGCACATCCCACTATGGCATTTTATTGACCCCTCCCTGCAGGAAGATCGGCCACGTGCTCTTCAACCCCGCGGCAGAGAACGTGCTGGCAACGGCCTCGGGCGACTACACGGTGAAAATTTGGGATATCGAGGCCGGCGCGCCCAAGCTCACCCTGAACATCGGCGACATCGTGCAATCCCAGTCATGGAGTGCCAACGGGTCCTTGTTGGTCACCACTTCTCGCGACAAGAAGCTCCGCATTTGGGATGTGCGCCAGGAGCGTCCGGCCCACGAAACCAATGGCCACACTGGCGCCAAGAACAGCCGTGCTGTGTGGTTGGGAGAACGCGACCGCATTGCGACCACCGGTTTCTCTAAGATGAGTGACCGTCAGCTGGCGCTCTGGGATATCCGTGCCGTGCGTGAACCTATCAATGGGTTCAAGACCTTGGATTCTATCTCCGGTGTATGCATGCCCTTCTGGGATGACGGCACCAACTGCTTGTATCTGGCGGGACGAGGTGACGGCAACATCCGTTACTTCGAGCTCGAGAACGACAAGTTCGAGTTCCTCTCTGAGCACAAGTCTGGCGACCCGCAACGAGGAGTTGCCTTCATGCCAAAGCGTGGTGTGAACATGCACGAGAACGAAGTGGCTCGCGCTTATAAGACCGTGAACGACTCTTACATTGAGCCGGTTTCCTTCATCGTTCCCCGTCGGTCTGAGAACTTCCAGGACGATATTTATCCCCCTACCACCGGCCTGGCCCCAGCTATGTCGTCGTCGGAGTGGCTCAGTGGCAAGGAGGCAATTCCTCCTAAGATCTCTATGGCCAGTCTGTTCGATGGTGAAGGTCTCAAGGAGGTATCGGGCGTGGAGGATAAGCCCACTGGCGCTATCGATACCCCCACCCCCAAGGCAGCCGAACCCCTTAAGCCCGTCGACGAGCCCAAGAAGACCCCCGAGTCAGCTGCCCCCAAGGCAGCTCCCGAGCCTGTCCCAGAGCCTGTCCATATTGGACGCCCAGCTCCCTCCATGAAGGAGCAGGGAGCTTCAATGGCTGCCATGGTAAACAAGTTCGCCGACGGCGAGGAAGAAGGCAACGTCTCAGACGATGATAACTCCAGTTTCGAGGAGATTCCTAAGCCAGTTGAGCGCGCCACACGTTCTCCCGTGGCTGAAACTTCTTCACCACGGGTTAGCAGTCCGTTGAGACCTAAGGAGGTTGAGACCAAGTATCAAGCCGCCACTACTGTACGTTACCTCATTCCCTGCATCAATCCCTTACCGCGCCCCATACTAACTGTCTCAGATCTCTACTCCATCTTCCCCGGCTCCCGAAACCTCCACTCCCCCAGCTGCCGTTCCTAAGAACGATATCGAAGAGATCAAAAACCTCATCGCTGAACAGACCAAGACCATTGCATCCCAGGCCTTGCAAATGCAAACACTGACCGCCGAGATTGAGGCCTTGAAGAGTAAGATGAACTAACTTTGACCACATATTTTTCTTTCTTCCTGACTTGTGCTTCGGGTTGGAATCATTCGGTGTTCGACGTACATGAGGTGCAGTGTGGATATGTTTTCTTGTTTCTTTTTTTTTTAGCGGAATTGTCAATACATTGGCCCACTGCAAACAAAATTTGGTTATGATGTTAGTCCAATAGCCACAAATATGAGATATTCAGCCCTACCTCAGTACATGCAGCCTCTAGGAGTTATTGGTGTAAACTGCAGTCGGTGATAATTATTGCGCATGTCTGGATGTATTAATAGTATTGATTTGGTTTCAATGCATGGGTGTGGCCAAGGGGTGGTCTGTTTTATATATCATGCATGTGGAGCGACAGATTATTTCTCCAAGACAACGCTAGAAGTTGGTTGAAAAATGTAGCAAAGTTCGTTAATTGGATTTTCGTTTGTGTTCTTATTCATCAAGGTAGATCTCTAATCGAAAGAGCTTACAAATGTCACCATATCTACTTCAGACCAAGCTGGTTCTCAAGGAAAATGCCACGAGATGCATGAAAATTAGAAAGCAACCAGTCCCGACGCCATTCCCAAGCCCGAATGAACTTTTGTGTATGCAAGTCGCAAGAGACGAGAGACAGATCCAGAGATGAAAGCTTAGAGCTCATCCTCGTATTTGTAATTGATGCGGCGGCCCGCCACCACACGATCCTGACGATCTTGCCGGCTGTCTCGGCGACGACCAGACTTGGCCTGGTTGCGGTGCTGTTGCTCGCGCTCGAGACGTTCTTTGTTTCGCTTTTCACGCTCTAGCGTGTAAGGGTCTTTCTCCGGCTCAGCTTTCTGGACTGATCCATTTCGGTGGCTTCGGTTACGGTCTTCATCGGCTCGACGCTTCACATGTCGGGTTTGGTGGTCGATTCCATTTGTGGAGGAGATCGCTCACGGTGAGAGCGCTTGCGGTCACGGTTGCGGTCTCTGGGATGGTCTCGGTCGCGTTCACGCTCTGAAGGTCGATCCTTATCGCGAGCACCGTCTCTGCGACTGTCACGCTGGGTATCTCGCTCTCGAGGACGGCGGTCTCTCTCGCGGTCACGGTCACGATCTCGTCGGCGAGTGTCTCGATCGCCCCGCATACGGTCGTCTTCACGTCGGCTGCCTCTGTCGTTGCCAGGGCGGTAGCTGCTGTTAATTCGGCTAGCAAGGTCACGTTGCTCTGGATCTTCAGATGATGCCTTTGTGCGGCCGCTTGTTTCTGCCTGACCTGCGATCCGATGCAAACGACGCGAGGGACGGACATGTCCATTGCGGCTTGAGCTGCGACTGCGACTATCACGGCCATGGTGCCGGCGTGAGCGGTGAGAACGATGGCTACCATTTCGGTCTTTCTCACGATCACTGCCATGTTGACGGTGGCGTGAGGACCGACGCGAAGACTCCCGGGAAGGAGAGCGAGTGCGTCGGGCATCGGACTGTAGTTCGTCAACCCGGTCCATACGTCTCACCTCTGCCTCCCGTTGAGTTTCTCGACCATCTTCAGTACCATGCATAGATGGCGAGTGGGCACGAGATGTTCGACCTGCCGGAGAGCGAGACCGTGTTTCACGGGAGGCATTCAGAGGGGTCTGGCGCATATCCTCACTAGAAGAGTTAGAATACCAGAACGAACAGAGTCATGAGAACTTACGAAGCACGGCCAGAGAACCGCAACACGCTCGTGTTGGGTAGGCCCTGCCGCATGGCACGCGGCGCGGCTGGTGCACCCTCCACACCTGGTCCTTCAGGTCGTCCGTGCCGATATCCTGTGCTTCCCATGCCTCCATTTGGCACTTGGTCGATGGGAACCTGGAGGTTGGATCCCTCAACTTGTCCTTCTGCATTTTCAGTACTCGGATTTTGGTTTTGGTTACCCTGTACATCCATTGGGCTTTGTGCATATCCTGAATTAGCGGCATAATGTCCTTGCGTAGGCCCAAAGCCACGACCATAGCCACGGCCACGGCCTCGGAATGCACCGCGGCCATAACCTGATCCATAGTAGCCAGACTGATCCGGATAGAGATTAGACCCATATGCACCTCCGTAGGGAGGGCCCGTGCCATTAGCGAAAGCGTTTGGATTGAATTTATCTTGGCCTTGCCACATGTTGTTCTGGGCGTCCCATCCTAAGGATCCATACATGCCCCCATTGAAGTTCCCCGTGTTCATGCCCATGCCAGTCATGTTCATTCCGTAGTCACCGAACATCCCCTGATTTGCCATTAGGTCCATCCCCATGGGCATTCCTAGATGCATTAGCAAGAGTGATCAGAAAGCGAGATCGCCCGGAACGTGACTCACCCATCGTGTTGGGGTAATTGAACATGCCAGCCATGTAAGGATTCATGCCATTTCCATTCCAGCCCATTGGGAAGCCTCCCATATTCGGGGTCATCGCAGCGGAGTTGGACTTGGGAGCATCCTGGGGAGCTAGCTCTTCATTGACAGCATCATCGTTGCATTCAACGGCCTGGTCGGTACCATCAGCTATCTGTTCAGCGGCTACCTCGGGCTGCCTAGCAGGTTAGTAAATGCAAACACCGGACTACGGTGGATGGGTCTTACCGGAGCCGACTGTTCAACAGCATCTGTAGAAAATGGTTCCGGAGCACTCTGTCCAACTGGGTCTGTGGGAGCCTCTACTCCGGCGTTCTCGGATTGAGGTTCTGTAGTAACAGGCGCCTCAACACTCACGCCTCCTGCGGTATCTTCCCCATTTTGACCTGGACGTGCGGATACAGTATCCGCAGGGGTGGCTGGAGTTGATGTTGCCGAGGCCTGGCGATCCTTCTCGCGTTTCTTCTCCTCGGTCCGTAGAAAAGCCTTCAGAGTTGTGCGCAGAGCTTTGTTTGGTTTGCAGACATCCGGGGAGACTGGGGTATGCGCGCAGACAGGACAGGTATCGGAGAGAGAAGCTTGGCCTGGGGCAAAGGTCAGTGATAATCAAAACGACAATTGGAGGGCACATACAAGGTTCACAGATTGACTGGTCGCAGCATGGCAGGCGAAAAGCATTTACAGCAAGCTTGTTGCAGATCGCACAGCGCAACTTAAACGGAATATCCTCCTGAGCCAGGGTGCTGCAGAATCATGAGCGTGGAATTCGAGATCGGCATTCCGGTCCACATACCTGGCAATGTCCATCAAGCCGGGCGCATCAGCCGCCATGGCTGGAGATGTTAGAAAGAAACTCAGAGCACAGATGGCATCTCAAAAAAGCGAAGGTCGCACGAAGAAATCGTTCTGCCGACAATGTCAGAGAAAAGCCCCAAAGCCAGAAATGATGGTACACAAATTCCCTCAGATTAGATCAAGTTATTGGGGTTCATCAAGGCACAGCGATACCATCGCGTGGTCTCATCTGTCCCTTTCCAGCTAAGGTATCTTCATCGGGAGCTACACGAGCTACAGGAAGGGGATACATACAGTAATACAAGTGAAGCGAAAGTGAATATAGAGAAGAAGAGAGAAGGAAAGAAGAGGGAAGAGAAGAGAAGAGTATAAGAGAAGTGAAGTCGCGATAAAATCCATTGCAAATACCACCATACCAATACGGCAATACACTACAAATACACGGATAATACAGTGAAAATACCCCGTCGCCCCCGGACTTTAAATAGCCCGCGATGCCCCGTCCAAACCGGAGCTTGGACCAACCACTTTTTATTTTTCTATATCATGACAGAGGACAACTATCGGCCGCGTTCTCCTGATTTCTCCTCTCCCTCTCATCCTCCTCCCTCTCCCTTCTCCTACCGCAATCCGAGCGTGTCGCAGCAGTACGTTCCACCATTTCAGGACATGGCCCGTCGCTCAACTCGTCTTGCCCAGCCTGATATCGCAATGCCCGAATATATGCCTGAACAGATCACGGAACCCGTTCCTGAACCCGTCCCCGAGTACGTTCCAGAGCCTATGGCGCCTGCGCCACTGAAGGAGGAAGAACTGGCTCCGGCTCCGGCTCCGGTGCCTTTAGGTGCGGGGATCGAAGTCAAGACGAAGTTCCCAGTGGCGCGCATTAAGCGCATCATGCAGGCGGATGAGGACGTCGGAAAGGTTGCCCAAGTGACTCCAATTGCTGTGTGTAAGTATTACTCAAACGCGCCCACGCGTCGCAATCAAGTACTGATGCCCTTTAGCCAAGGCCCTCGAACTCTTCATGATCTCCCTCGTCACCAAGGCCGCACAAGAAGCCAAGGATCGCAACTCAAAGCGCGTCACCGCCTCACATCTGAAACATGCGGTCGCCAAGGACGAGGTACTCGATTTTCTGGCCGACATCATCGCCAAGGTGCCGGATCAACCAGCCGGCCGGAAACACGAAGATGACGGAAGCGACCAGAACGAGGGACGTCGCAAGCGCGGAGGGCGGCGACCAAAGGAGGAGAGTGATTGACATCTTGCTCTGTAAATGATTTGACGTGTTAGACGAGGGATTCCGGCGCATAGATTTCTGTCTTTCTTTTTACCATGGGCGTTACGGTGGGAGGCAGATCTGGGAGCATATTCTTGTGGATAAATCGGGGTTTCCGGGGTCGAGTTAGTCGAACCCCAGCACAAGGTCGTGAATTACACACCTGAGTCGCATCTTTTCTGTGAACCTAGATGTGTTGGGAGTGTCGTGACACGTAGATGGAGTATTCAGCTGTATACTGTAGTTCGGACTTGAGCACGAAAATTTGTATCAGTGAATTGCAGGTATATTGCAGACATGAGGACCCTGTAACTCTATTGACACTGCAGATACTAATTCATCTTGCAGTGGCGAGTAAGTTCATGTAAATTCAATAGTTCCGCCTTGATATGCGTGTCATATGTAGATATCTCAGATTTCATTCCACATCCCAAACAAATCAGATCATATCCTGGCAGAGCGCGATTTAAAGATCACTTAACAGTGTTTCCATGGGTTGCCCAGGAAAAGCGAAGCTTTTATCGGTATACGATCGTTTTCTTCTGGAGGACTAAGCTGCAGTACCCACAACCATTTCTGTTTGTCTCGGAGACCCTGTTTTGCTATAACCAACTTGACTGGTTTCATGTTTTGATCGTTCTTATTCTTTCTGCAATACTGCTCCCCTAGGTCATATAGCATGTTTCGCTACATACGAAAATCGCCATATTTAGTGTTATGGGCTTCAGAATCTTGAGCTTGGGAATCACAGCAGGAAAGCTAATCTTTCTGAAATTGTGCATCTGCTCAACAGAACAATGCCATCATAGATTGTTGAATCATAAATCCTTTGAAGCATCAACGCCATTGCGGTACTTTCTTAGCATCCTTAGTACTGGCAGGGCTCAGTATAGTATCATTTACTAGGCAAGCCATCACCCAGCACAGCATCGCTACGTGGATACAGACAAGGGTCCGTATAATTCTAACGCGGACGCTTCTTTTCCTACGTTGGATGGACGACTGGATTCACCGCAGAGCGTTGGGTTCAGTTGATATCTCTAATGTCGAACGCGATCCCGTGGGCAGTTGGCAGCGGAAGTATTAAACGGCTCCCTTGTTGACCACCGGTCTTTTGATTCCAGCGGCCATGGCAAACCGTGGCTGGGATAACTTCAGTGGCCTCTACTATGCGGGATTTGTGCGAATATTCGTATTGTTACATTTAACGTTTCTGGTCAATTCTCGGGCTCATTGGCAAGGAAATCAGCCTTAAACAGGATCACTCGCCGCGGCAACTTCCTTGTAGGTCTCCTCACCTCCGATGAAGATTATCATAGCTTTTATCATCGATTCCCGTCCAATTACGGAAACAGTGAACGCTGGATGTCATTGGATACAATAGACGGTTTTATCTGGCAATATGAAAGACTTGGTATAACAAAAATATCTTATCTAGACACCCGAAGAGTAGATATAGAGAGTAGAAAGAGAGGTTTATGGAAGGACACTCCCTGGTCAGCTTAACGAGGATTTTTGTCCTATTATCATGCCTTAGAATCAATACTAGGAACAAAATAGAACTGGTCGGTGCTTAGCTAGCATAGCTGGCCGTGTGTGCGATATTATAGACTGTGTTCAGTCCTAACCTAAGTCTTTCTGCGTCTTGTTCGTATTTCCACTAGACGTGAACATAAATGATTAGATAACCTGATAGTATGAGAAAGGAGGAGAGAAAGAAAGGTAGGAACTCACCGCGGGCCAGATATACCAAAACCACTCCAAGTTCCAGGTATTGACAGACGCCAGGCGAGGAGCACATCCTGAGACTGCCGAAATAATGGTACTCAATAACATAGCCATCAGAGGCCCATCGCGTGGTTGTGTAACAGCAGCCACGATGCACCCAAGGCCGTATATACAAAGATAGACAAGTAAGCAATTACACTCGTGTAAAGACATCAGAGAGAAGGTTCAGCTTACAGTAGTAATATAGGAATTTGAGCGCCATCTGGAGACCGAAAGGAATCACAGGGGTTGTGAGGACCATGAAGAAGGCTGTGTAGTGAATTGCGGACAGAAAGATTCGTGGGACAGTGGAAAGGAACTTTCCAAGAAAATAAGCACTTTGAGAATATCCAGCGTGTGCTTCCCTATAGAACACTAATTCTAAAAACTCAATACTCAAGTCAAAGAAAGATGACCCCAAACTTACTTTTAAGCCCAAACGTTCTCACGCCAGCCGGACCGGCACTGCATCATTAAGCAGAGAAAATATTTCAGCTCTCGGTTGGTGAAGAGCACATATAATGCTCATGCCGCTGCGAGTTAGCTTTTCCAGAAGTTTCATCAAGTCTAGTGCTGTTGTCGATCCAAGCCTGATGTCGACTAACCCAAGCAAGAATTTTGGGCGCCGTCACCAACTCCAATGAGATATTGACACGCTTTCTTTCACCTCCAGACAATACTCTCTTTGACACGTTCCCCACCAGTTGATTTCGAACCTTTCCAAGATCGAGGGCCGATATCAAATTATCCACGTGTTTCTCCAGGCTTTTGGGGCTACACAGATTTCCCATCCGGACGCGAGCTGAGAAGAGAATATTTTCTCGGACAGTCAGTTGACTCTGGCCTCCAGGTGGGCAATATTATCCAGCCTTGCAAATTGCTGGCTCGTATTGCCCCTGAGGCTTGTCACGGATGTTGTGGGACTCCTGGAGTCGTATCAACTGACACTCAGCAGTTGGTGGACAATATTCAGAGGGGTGCTCAGTGTCATTATCGGGACCTTTTGACTGTTAGACTTGAAAGAAGAATAGAGAGTTGCCATACGAAAAAGCGGTCTAGGCATGTGGTGCTTGTGTTGTATGAGATTGCTTGTTCCCCTGACAGACACGTGGAATATGAGGTCGACGTGCCTCAAGATGAAACAAAAGGGTATAGAAGCAAAATGAATGGCTGCAGCTTTCTTCAAGGGTGATTATCTATTGCAATTTCCGAGGTAAGGTCCAAAAGTCGAGATTCTATCTCGTCTCTCTCGCCTTGGTGTCGGATGTACATCAGTATGATTCGTATTTAGCTGTGAAGCATTCCACATGCAGAAAACGAAACCAACATAAGATTTCGCACAGGATGTAGAAGATCCCACTATGAGAGCCTTTTTCAGGACATGTACCTCTGCATATGTACATCGGTGACACCCCTTGCCTTTGATCTGCCAAGTTTGATAGTACAGTCAATATTACATGTAGGCTAGAGACAATAGCAGGCAACTTGGTTCTACCCTACATAAAATATACAAAACTGGGCTGTCCAAATCTCTGCGTTCGTCAAGCCCAATATAGATATACGTGGATACTACCTGTTCATTTCCTAGACCTGAAGGAGATCACCAAAAACACTGGCTTCTCGAGGAAAATTAAACAAAATCATTAACATTAGCTTATAGAAAGTAAAACTCGTAGACAAACATCCCAATAACTTATGCCTATACAGTACATGTATACCAATATCCCCATGTCCCCATGACCCCATACATTTTAGGTCCGCGACGGAGATCAGCGTAATCATCGGCTCCACTCATCCTCCTCCTTTCATCATGCCCGAGAATGGACTTTGTATGCGTCCCTGACAGCTTCCAACTTCCCTGCTAATCCATTGCCAGTGGTCTCGTCTCATCGGTGGCTCGCGTGCCCTGTCCAAGCCCCCCGGGCCGCCTCGCCCACGGAACGGCTGACGGCCTTTAAACGCGCCTGCAATGCTCTTCAGGTACGAGATGCGCCTGACACCGCCTCCCAGCCCACAACTAACCTCACCAGCAAATATGGCGCTCTACAAATACTCCCTCTGGCGAGCAATCGGTTACCCACGCGCGCACGTACATTGAACGACTGAACTCGATCCTGAGTGAGGAATCGCGTGGGCCCGCACCCCATCCCTGTGTGGCATACGCAGCGTCCTCTCAAGTCTTTGTCACAGTCACCAAACTTGCCCTCTCATTCTATGATGATGGTATCCTCCGGTCGGCCACAATATTCTTCAACACCCTGATTGACGCGGAGGTGGACGGGGTGGTGGACAACCGGCTGTTCGCCCGCGCACTGGTGGATCTGGTTCGTCGGGCCGAGAAGTCTTCAGATGAAATTGAAGGAAGGCTCGTGGAGTTGCTCTTCGGTATCGCCAACAACATCCGTCTGCAGCCTGTGATTCTGCCCGCGTGGTTTGTGCCTCGGGTGTCCCCAGTCCAGGATGGCGAGTCCCCAAGCCCCATCGGGACGGAATTCGCAGGAGCTACAAGGAAAGATGAGTTCCCGCTGTTCTATCTCTTGGTCGACTATGTTCACCACGAGGGACGAGCTGGTGATTTTGCTCGTACGGGGTTGCTCTACATTATTGAGACTGCATCACGGTCTAAAAACCTGGAGAAATGGTTGATTGAGAGCGACCTGGCCACCCTCATGGCTACTGGCCTCGGTGCACTTTACAGTCAATTGGGACAGTAAGGTTGACTCTTGCAATGATTTGGGACAAGTTACTGATCGACTGAAGTTTGACATATACTGAGACCGACGAGAACGTGCCTCACATTGTTGTTTTATCCGACCACGCGAAACAGGAGACAGCTCTGCAACCAACACTAGGCCAGGCTATGGATGCGTTCATGTCATACTTGTTGTTCTGGCAGGACACCATTGACCATTGTAAATCTACTGAAGTGAACGACACCTTACTCGACCATTTTCAGGTGCTTTTTCTCGAGCAACTCTTGTAACGATGCCCTGTTCCTCTTTGATGCACCAGTCATTGACTTTCGCAGATATCCCTCACTATTAGAATCCTCCGATGTGGCCGGTGGCTCGACAGCAGCGGTTTTGACCTACATGTGCCGCATCCTTGATTCGATTGAGCAAGGCGAATTAGTCCATCGAATCCTACACTTTTTACTGGCATCGTCACCTAAGCCAGAAGAGCAAATGGACATGTCAGCGAGCCGACGGAAATCGCTCAATGTGCTGGCTGCGCTGGCCGAAGAAGCCGCCCCGCCATCCCCATCATTGTTCAACTTGCGCGACCTGGCACTACTAGGGCTTCAGTCATCTAATCGCCAGACTGTCCTAGCTACTTTGCGGCTCCTGACCACAGTCCTTCAAAGACACCATCCGTTTGCGCGGTCCCTCATCCATACTCTCCCTACCCTGCCCGCGCAGCAGCGCCCAGTTGGAGCATTGAATTCCGAGCTGGGGCACCTTTTCTCCATGGGGACGTCTCTTGTCAATGACCCCACACTAAACGAGTCGTACGACAACTACGTCGCGGATGCTACATGGGTGCTTGAGTCTCGCCTGTGTTTACCGGTTTCTGCAACGGAAAAGGACGATGAGACACTTCACATGCCGCTCCAGCTACAGCAAGACGATCCGATCGTGCAGGCCCTATTTGGGTGCCTTCGTACCTTCTTCACCAACAGTGTGATCGTCAACTTGGCGCTCACAGGCGTATTTATGAGCATTGCCTCATCACATCTTTTCTCCCTGGACGGTTGGGTGTTGGTTGATCCCTACCAGTATGATACTCCAGCCTCTCTCGCGACTACCGACGGGCTTGAGACCGTCCGACAGGCATATGAGGGGCCAACATGGCCTGCCACAGCTGCCCCAACCCTCACATCAGCGTTACAAAAACTCGTGGAACAAGTTCGGCAGTGGCAGCAGGAACTGCCTGATTTCGATGTCCTGGTCGCCGCCCGACGAGAGCTTTTGCACCAAGAGGATCGCCCTTGCACACCACAAGAGTCGCTGGACCCATCGGAGCTTCCAATGCCCCATTCCGCGGACCGCTCGCGTCCCTCATATTCCGGCTCTCCAGATCCTTCCGCCCCAATGTCCCACGGTCGGTCTCCGCACGCAGTGAATCCGAATATGATAACTAGCCATGAAAGCCACGAATCTATTTCTCCGACAGGCTCACGCGGCTCTTCCAGTGCCCGGGCTGCTGCCGGCGAAGCTCTCCGCCAGCGTCTTGCTACACCATTCCCACCTGCTTCTGGTACAGACCCCGAGTCGCCAGCTGAGGAGGCTCCTGATTCAGCAGACCATCCTGAAGATCCACCATTCGCCTCTCTTGGCCATGTATTGACCAATGTGGTGATCCTATATGAGTTCATGCTCGAGTTGTCGGCAGTCGTACAAGTTCGGGGTAGTCTATTTGAAGAGGCGGGGTATGCATAAATTCGAGAGAAATGTACGGATATGTAAATTGAGCAAATCAAATAATTCTACAATATGTGAATATCTTACAGCCGCAGGTAAGGAGGTAAGCAGAAATAGTCAGCGGGCCACTAACGAACTGCCCCTGGACAACGTGAAGAGTGCCAAGACTCCGCTTGCGACGTCAAGTAGACCACGTACCGCCGTAACACATCCGCCTTTTCCATGGCCTAATCTTTATTCTCCTGGATATCACTCCTTTTATATATCCATGCCACATGGCCCACGTACGTCATCCTCTGGACGAGGATCAAGATCGTGAAGACGCTCCATTCCTCCACTCCTCCGACCCGAGCTCCTCAGCAGCACATCGTCATGTTCATTCCAAGCCCAGCATCGGCAGCCGCCCTGTCGAGGCTAATGGCTCCGCTGGCGCCATCACATTCCGCTTCAAACTCATCCTGTTCTCCATGATCCTCGCTGTGGAAATCGGCTTCGCCTTCTTGGAGGGCCCCATGACCCGGATCATGGAGGCCATTACCTGCCGGCAGTACTTTTTGGTGGCTGATCCGACTAAGATCGGTGCAGATGGACAGGTGCCAGAGGCTATGTGCAAGATTGGAGAGGTACAAGCAGAATTGGCTGCGGTGAAAGGGTACCACATGTTCTTTGATGGGACTTTATGTAGGTTGAACTGTATACACCTGTATGGAAATGCGGTCTGATTGCTTCGCAGGTGCTTTATTAGCAATTCCATATGGTCTGCTGGCAGACCGTCGTGGCCGCAAAGCCACGCTCGCATTATCTCTTCCCGGGTTTGCGTTGAACACGGTCCTTACGCTCACTGTTCTATGGTTTTCGAACATATTCCCTCTCCGGGCCCTCTGGTTTACTGCCTTGACATGGCTTATCGGAGGGGGCCCCGTCGCGGCATTTGCTATCATATGGACTATGATGGCTGATGTCACTAACGAATCAGAACGGTATGGCAAATGCCCCAATTGGTCATGGATTTATAGAGGCTAATCGAGCTTACTAGAGCGGGTATATTCTTTCAATTCGCCATTGTCTCAATGGGCGCGGACTTTGCTTCTAGTTCATTCAGTTCCTATCTGATGACCCTAAACCCGTGGATCCCATTGGTGATTGGATTCACAATTGTGATGGGCGGCGTGACGCTCATTCTTCTACTGCCAGAAACAAAGCATGCTGTGCCAGACAAACCCGTCCACATGGCCCCTGTTGAGCTTTCTGATTTGACGGATGAAACCGAGCCGAAGCCTTATATACACCAAGCTAACCAGTCGGAATCATACCACGACGAAGCCGACGTCAATGGTGACCGTGCAAATGAACCTCCATCTTGGAGTATTCCATCTTACTCCCATCAGTCCTTGCTCGCCAAGTTCCGCGCCAACTACCGCTTCTACCTCAAGCCATATATCTTTATTCTCAACCGAAAACCAGTGCTGCTACTCCTCACAGCATTCCTAGTATATCGCCTAAGCCGAGGTTCGTCCTGGTTCCTGGCCCAATACATCTCGACCCGTTATGCTTGGACCTTAGCCCAAGCCAACTTTTTGGTGGCCTGTCGACCAATTGTGTCAATCCCACTATTCCTCTTTGGCTTGCCATACCTCAAAAGTCGGGTCCTGAACCCCCGGCGCTCATCAACCGAGAAAGACCTCTGGCTCGCTCGTGGAAGTATATTCTGCTTGACATTGGGGACCCTGGGAATAGGCCTTTCCCCATCCATCGCCACCTTGATCCCAAGCATGGTTGTGCAGGCATCGGGATCCGGATTTGTGTTCATCACTAGGTCAATTATTACCACCCTGGTTGAAAGAGATGAGACAGCTCGCCTATTCACTGCGGTTGAGATCATCCAGTCTCTCGGCAACGTTATTGCAAGCCTATCCATCACTACCGTCTTTCAGGTTGGTCTGCGTCTTGGTGGGTTCTGGATTGGACTGGCATGGATGATGACCAGCACCTTGTTCTGCCTTGTCGGAGTGGCTATCTGGTGCTTTAGGCTGCCTCCTGCTCCTCCTGCCCCAGAATTTGTGGATAACAATTATGAAGAGGATGGTAATCCTCTATAGACTGTATATTATCTATAGACAAAGAGATTCTACGTCGATTCACAAGAAACACATACAACATTAGTGCCTCAGGCAGCCAAGAAGTCACGTGGCGATTATCGCATGTGACGATCATCTTCAGCTGTGAATGTTTCCCCTACGAATGTCAGCATTTGCGAACTTCACTCCAAGTCGCAACCTCGGAAGTCGCGTGAACGCTCTCTCGCTTGGCTGAGCGCCGTGTTGATGATTGAGCTAAAATCCCGCTCTTCATCTCATCACTCATGGAGAAATACTCACAATTTCGAGATAGAGGTAATCCTCCCTCCACGTCACTACCTGCTCTCTTCAACAGATTCATACTTACAATGTCCAGGATCGGGCATCGCGCCCTTTCTGCCTATCCCCTCGGAGCCACTAGGCCTCCAAGCTCCCCTCCGCGTCTTCCTCTTTTGCTTTCGCCTCCCGCTATTCATTTTTGTCACTCTCAGCTACTTTTTAATTCTACAATGGCTTCCCATCGGATCGCTGGGCAAGAAAGCTGCCTTGTGGTGTATTCTTGGCGTTCCGAGCATCTGGTGGATTGACCTGCAAGTGGACGGAGTGCGGAAAGGGTTCGTGTGCTTGCAATGTAACTCGTTTGCAATGCGCTGGTAGCTAATGGTTCTCCTTTAGATCCTTGAAGCAACAGCAAGCCCGTCTGCCGCAGCCCGGCTCGGTTATTGCGTCATCCTTCACGTCACCCATCGACGCGATCTATCTGGCAGCTATATTCGACCCGGTCTTCACAGCCTCCTACCCCAACACCCGCCAAGTCGAGCGTATTTCCCTGCTTCAGGCTGTCTTGCGAGCATTCAAGGCCCCATCTACACAACCGGCGCCTGGTTCGCGCCTGGTGGACCTTTCGACTCTGGTCGAGAGATACCCCAGTCGCCCGATTGTCCTATTCCCAGAATGTACCACCACTAACGGCCGAGGCATTCTACCTCTGAGCAAGTCGCTCCTGGGCGTTCCATCCAAGACTAAGATCTTCCCTGTCAGCATCAGATATACCTCCCCGGACGTTGTGACTCCCATCCCAGGGAGCTATGTGAGCTTCATGTGGACGCTGCTTAGCAAGCCCACCCACTGCCTCCGCGTTCGAATCGCGGAGTGTATCACGGGCGGCAACGCAATTGAAACACTGGGTCGTTCGACACGGAAGTCGACATATAACACGAATTACCTTGATACATTGGGCCAAGACAGCCAAGATGGCGAGGCCTCACCCAGCGATAAGACCCTGCTGGATAATGTGGGGGAGTCTCTTGCCCGACTGGGCCGGGTCAAGCGAGTAGGCTTGGGAGTGAAAGAGAAGATGGATTTCTTCCAGGCGTGGACCAAGACCCGTTCGACGTGGTGATCTTCGCAGGTCGTTTCTCACTACATATTTAGACAAATCAAGATTCAATTGATAAAAGCAATAACCCGACACATTGCTTGAATCGTGAGACACTAATTATACTCGTAATATACATCTTCACTCTCAATGTCTGAGCCAATCGTCTTTGGGAAACGATGTCATCAGCTTGACTGGGATTTTTAGGCTATCAATAATGAGGATGCACATCGCGAATCGACAGATCGATCAGTGTGTGTTAGTATACATATTAATCAACCTAATCTAACATGGAGACTGGATATGTAAATCTCCTCCAGAGACACTCCCTTTAGGTGCATTTTCCTTCGGAGCATCCAGTGGCGTGAAAATATACGGCAATGAAAATACGTGTACCCGCGAATCGAACCTGACAAGTACTGTACCGAAGTGCCTGTTTCATGGAGTCAAGCGGACAAAGAGCTCTGCAATGCCGATTCCACTCATACAAGCAACTTATCACCGGGTAGTGCCTATTCAATGGGTATACTAAGAGCTGCGACTGAATTAAAGGCGATGTGAAAGTTTGACGGTTCAGCTGAAGCCATAAGTGTATGAGTATGAAAGAGGATATCCAGCATCTTTGCCATTGTTCACGCACATGACACTAATTGCTTAGCTTAGAGGCCTTACTCACCTCAACATGAAGACAGACATAAAGCACAAGCGTTAAGCAGTGTCTCCCGCAGGCAATAGCCCTGTCTATCGTGACGATCACGTCCGAGCGAAACCTACATAGTGATATCAGGATACTTTCCGCCGACCCTCAGTGGACACACTAGACCTCATATCGAGTTTGTCATTGGACAGTCTCGTCGTATTTTCCAGGAACCGAGTTCCAATGCTTATCAATCCCTTCATTCGTTCAATGTAAAGAATTGTGTCTGTGGACTGAGCCGAGCTGAGCCGAGCATTTTTCTCCACGTCCCGCTGGCCCTCAGTTCCCCTGGTCATTGAACAATCATTGGTTCTATTTCAGACTGACTCGTTGCGTGAAAACAAGTCAAAGGATCACCAAGTGGGTTTATGCCCCGTTCAAAGATTCTGCTCTACTAGCTAAATGTATATATCAAGGCTAGGAGACCCCCCTGGCTTGGTCTTGTCGGTCATTGGGCCGAGGACCTGGTACTGGACTTGGGAGCTCGAGTCCCAACCAATTTCTACTCCAAATCCAGTTCGAGAACTCCCCAGAACCTGATGACATCTGAAACCATTGGCAAGATGTTTGAATATGTTGATTCTGCCGACAAGGGCACTCTGGCATGGTTCTTGCTGTTTGATTTCTGGGGAGACTACATTAGCGATGTTCTAGCTCGCGTGACGTCCTACGCCCATCGCGATGTGCTCATCTTGCTGCAATCCTACGCACTCAATCAATCTTCTTGGACCTGTCTCACAGACCCAGATTGACTTCCTTGATCATATCAATAAACTTGTTACCAATGACAAGCGCTCCTATGTTGTCTACCCCGGCTTATGTTGATCTTCCGATGCCAAATGGCCCGGAGGCATATTTGGGTACCAACCTACCCCGACTGCAACAGATCAAAGAGAATATTGATCCCACGACTCCGGAACCAGCAGAGCCTCTCATCTGCAACAAACTAAACACCTTTATTACTCATTGCCCATCTAGGCCGAAAGTACGAACACATCTTTAGTTGGAACCCATTCGAGTGTATTCAATCAGACGTGAATAATATCATCTTAGTATGTATGCAGTCAATATTACAAGTTACATGACAAGCGATTCGATCGTAAAGTCCAGACCCATATCGGTTTTGGGAATTCTCATGGACAATTCCCATGGAATTTGTTAATGATTCTTGGGCGAGTCCGATGAGGACAGAAGGGAACAGGAGCAAAAGACAGTTAATGCCATCCTCCCCTACGTAGCAACGGATGAGCCAGCCGCTGCATTGGCCTGATCGCCCTGACACAAACCAACATCTTAGGACTTAACAATCATACTTTGGCCCTAAGGGAATTCTGAAAGTAAATGAAGCAGTGGATGTTTATGGAAAAGCATTTATTGATAGAGAGGTATATAGTAATACTTGAGTGTGAAAAAGAGTAAAGAAAAGCGTAGAATCTATGGGATTTGCTATGGTGTCCCAGGCTGCACAAGGTAGGATATGAAAGAAATTATCGACACTTGTTCAATGGTCCGTTCACACAGTTGTTGACTAATTTTAAATAATCCTTTTGTTTAATTGATACCTGTCGACAACAACTACCAGGCTCAGCTAATGCATGCTGTCCCGTTTAGAAGATTGCCTTCAATAGAGAAACAGAATGCTGTAGCTCCTCTTCGCTAAGCCGGTTAACAATCATCAGATATGGCACATTCGGCTGTAGAGCTTTACTGGGAATCTCGGTTCTCTTCTCCTGAGACCTCCGCAACTTCTCTTTGATTGGATCATGTGGAAGTTCCAATCGAGCGATCCGCTTCAGGTCTTGGAATTCCTTGATAGAGTTGGCTGCCTGCTCGATTAGGCCTGGTTTGTTGCCAAGCCGACCACCGCTTAGTGTTGAGAGAAGCTTGCGTTTGTTTACTCCATGATTTGTGTCGTTATAGCGCGAGACAAGTCTCCTGTCACTTGACCCACGGACAGCTAGGCAACATGCGGAATCTTTGAGTCCCTAGTCGACATGAGCTATGCTGAAAGTAAGAGTATGCGTGAATGACAGGGTACTCACGTTTGAGGACTGAGCCTTTTTCTCCATATGATCCTGCAACCTGGCTCCTGCGCTCTTCGACTTCCCCTGCATGCTTTCGGATTTGGCCCTTCTGCCACTTACGGTCTGTGTTGGCCCGGAATACAAGTCAGGGTAAACCAAGTGCGCAATTTGCGGTAACTCAACCTTTGTGGTGGTTGAAGAGGGGTGAAATACTGTCGCGGAGACAGGCTGATTGATATCAATCTTCTCGGTTGTGAAAAGCGTTTTGCCAATCTTTTGAGATAGTATACCAAGGGCCCCCTGTTGTTCACCGGGGACTTCGTCTTTGAATTGCAAGACCACAGCATAGAGGCCATTGGGAATGAATACCTCGTGGTTTGCCCACTCAAGAAAGGCGTTTGCAGGGCAAGAGGTCTGCATCTCATGAGCTGCTCCTGCTGCAACTTCAAGTGAAAGGCCTGTTACAAAAGAAGCTATCTCAGGGACCTTGTATGATATATCCGCTGCGACATTGACAACATTGAGCGACTGTGAATCCTAAATCTCCCGTCAGAAATAAACAACCTTAAATCCGACGAGGCGGGAGCGTAGAAGTAAGTGGTAGCCTACCATAATTGCTTGATCAAAGTCCCCCAGAAACCTCAAGAATACATCCTGGCAGATCCCACAATTGGCTAAAATGGGTGCATAAGCACGCCCAAACGTGGGGGACTTCGTGCTGGGCCTGCAGTGGGGAATGACAACAGGACAGGTAAGCCCTTGCGAGCGATTAACTGGCTGCTCAATTTGAATTGGAGAGTGACCGATATATTGTTCCTGCACTTCTGTTGTCTCCCCAGTCCCAGCCCTAGCCAAAGCGACAGGAGCCCATTCTGACTCTTCATATGTTGGCAACCTCACATGCTGCAAGTTCTCAGTTTGTGTCCAGACTGCCTCAGCTTGCTCAAACTCATGCTGCATGCCAACTGAGTAGATTGAGTTATTATACCCGTCCAAGTCATGCCTTGGCTCAGCGGCAGTAGGTGTTGCCTTTCCGTCGATCAAATTATCCACTCCAATAAACTTGTTCTGCTGGCACTCTTCCAAGCGGTAGGATAGCTCGTTGGCTGGTGGTAGCTCTGCATATTGTTGATGGATAGATGGCTCGGTTACTGCTGGTAGCTCTGCATATTGTTGGTGGATAGATGGTTCGTTGACTGCCGGTAGCTCTGCATAATGCTGATCGATATAGATTTCATTGGAGACCGGAAGTTGTGCGCGTCCTTCTTGCATAAGTTCTTTGGCGAATTCTTCGTCGTCAATGAGGAACTGGTCGCTCTGCTCGGTACAAGAATCCCGAGTGGAAGAATTGGAGGTTGGGTTTCTGTTTGACGAGCGGTTACGGGCGGCATGGATGGCTTCAGAAGTGAAGCCAATGCCTGACTCTATGAGTTTCACAACCAGCTTTCCCATGGCTTTAGTGTAGAACGGATGTGGGAATAGAGTGTTCAGTAACGTCGGGATCATGCCGATTTTAAACTGCGCTGATTATAATCGGTTTCTATTTTCAGCACTCTACTACTGTAGTCTACTCCCTCCAGACCCCACCTCAAAAGTGGCCGCAGCGTGCAGATCAGAGACATCCGGAACCGAATCGCATCTTGTACTCGAATGGGCCTAGCAGTGGATACTAAACTTCGAATCCACTGGGGCCTTTTTATTTTTTCAATTTCAATTTCAATTTATTTTAATTTTTTTGTTTGTCGTGGCCTAACCTATTGCAATTGTACATGCATCAGATGCGGAAGGAAATGGGAACTTGGGCTAGGGAAAAAGCTGGCAGCGCAGCAAGTCTCGGCGACAGGGCAGTGTAGGCATCTCTAATACATTGGAATAACCGACACCCACTTCGTAGGGAATCCGTTAGGACAAAAGGGCTACACATGCACCATTAGGGACCATCAGGAATTTTCATTTCTCATGATGTTCTTATTGTGAAGCCGACGTACTACAATATAATCGAGCAAGAATCTAAAGAAAAAGAAAAATACTTAAACTCAACAACATAACACATACAATCATGCAACTTCAAGACCTGGAACAGATTTCCAGTGTTGTTCCCAAACCGTCAAAGTAAAGCCAACAGGCAAGCAAACAAAAAGAACAATGAGCTTATGAAACACAGACATGACCAGCTGAACGGTATTGCTACCGTCGATCATGTTAAAGGTGGAGTTGGCAAGAAAGAACAGCAGCATAGCGTAAATGATGCGCACAGGTATAAACGGAGCCGAAATGGCCACAGCTACCAAAGCAAGGCTTTTGCCGTTTTCAATTGATGACTGGTATAGGAAAAGAATACCAAAGAACATGCACATGACAAACCAGCTGACAAGGTATAAAATCATGCCGACCTTGACCACTACACTCAGATACTTCAGCCCGTCCAGTGTTATATTCCATGTTAGTCCGGAGGCAGTGAGGAGCAAAGACCCAATGGTGACAGCTCGAAAGAAGGTAAAAGCAAACATGTGAATAAGAGGCCGAGGCATACATTCATTTCTGTTGCCTGTGAGAAAAGGCTTCTAAGGATATAGGCAGAGCATACATACGCCCTTGAAAGTAGACCCAAGCATGTCATCAGGTGTGGGGACAATCCTATAGAACTGCAAATTGCAGCTGCTGTATAGAGACCAGTCGAGGGGCTGTTGATGGTCGCTAACTCGCAGCACGCGCCAACAATACGAACGATCGTGAATATAACGAGGAAGACAAAACCACCACTCCTTCGTACACCATGGCGGTAGACTAGAAAAGTGGCTACAAAGAACGACGGAATTTAGGCGATCAATTTCAGGATGGAGGTGCCACTGTGGTAGGTGACTGACCCATGATGGACGAGGCTTTTTTAGGTGCTGTTGTTTTTGTAATTCTGTAGATGCCGTCGGCTTGTTCTCAGACATTTATAGGCGTACTGATCGATCCTCACCAGCCCCCGGTTGCTCTATATATAAGAATATAGAAACATGAAAGTTCTGATTAGCCCTCGCAATTGTGGCCATCTTCGGTTTAGCGGCTCGTGGGGCCCAAACCAGCCAAGGGACTTGATTAAAGCCTCATTTCTCCACACCCACCGGATTTGCGCCCAAGCTAAAACTCGGGGGCCATCTTACAGTCTATTCATAGTCCATGCTTGATAATTTGGAGCCTCGTACTCCGTACTCTCCGCATTCGTGCTTTGTGGCACTTTTATACAGGCTCTCGGATACCCGATGACTTATCCAATAGCCGTGATAGCGCCCAAACAATGACACGATGAATCTAACTACACGTGGTTAGTGTCTCATGGCTTGTCATTACGGTGTTCTCTCGTAATCGGGGTTAGACCTTGACGAAGCCCGCCAAACTCTGGACGATACCAAGCTTTCTGGTGCTTATTTGACCTCCCGATTACCTTGAGTGGTTGATTTGATTTGGTTGATGTATGTTACTAAAAACTCACAAAGTAATTATGAATAGCTTATTCAGGCACTAGTGGTCCGAAACGGGTGAGTGCTGCATCCAGACAAGTCAACACCCAGCACGATGATGAAATGATACATAGGTTTTGGTCCCAAAGATATCTAATTTCGCGCCCCCCGCTCCAGGATATCGAGATAAGACATGATTACACGGATATAACCTGCCTAATACCACTAAAAATTTAGCTGCATCCTACCCCGTACTAGGTTGATACACCGGCTTAGGTGAATTATCAAACCAATATCTTACGGTCGAGGTCAAGCCTCATAGCACAGATCCGGATAAGCTCTCAAAGATAATCTTCAAAAAGCTTGGTGTTATTTTTGTAATCATTACCTCCATGCTTTGATCCATCGGCAAACCTCACTTTCTGATCATCGGCGCTGGCTTAAGTGATATGGTTCTGGCTTAGGCTCTTGGGAGACAACGGCGTTTCTTTCAATGCTGAACTGGGGATTTATTCTCGCGTCAGAAGTCTAGGCGATATTCTTGGGACAAAGAAACATGAATTACCCGACCGATACAGTAGAGCAACGGGTTTGGGCATACCACGTGGGGGGGGGGGGGGTGGCTTCGTGAATGTTAGTTTTCATGTAGTGTGGTGGTGGAACCGCGTCCTTCAGTAGAATAGCAGTCTCAGACAGCAAAATGCAGGGACTACTAACTCATTTTCATCCTACAAGAGGACAATTATCCAAATACCACAATATGACTACGTTTTTTCGGATTCTTGATTTCATGATACAGTACCGGCCTCCTAGCAGCCTAAGCCATTAGAGGCCAACCTATACGACTTCCACCGATCAGGGAAGTGGTTGGTTGTATCCACACTTCGGTAATATCGACCCGTCTGCTATGCCCGATTACTATCGTGGCATCCCCGTTTCAAGAGCAAGCTTAATATATATATTTATATGTGTGTGTGTCGAACAACCCATTTCATGATATTCCACTGTTACTCCATTAGAGAGCAAAATCAGCCCTATATATATTCTCACATCAATTCCCTCGGTCGTTGGCGAACTTCCACCACCAGCAGAAGTGAGAAGTAACTTATTTCACAGCTCGTACATGTAGGTTTCCACCACTTCACGCCGATGTTAGTAAAACTGAAATTCATAAACACTCTATTCGTGGACGTAAGCTGTAGAGCAGGTTACGCGTCGGGCTGTGCATCGTTAATCTATGAATTGGCCCTTATGGGTTAGATCCTGTCATTAGTCTGTGTCAGTTGTTGTGGGGCGGCTCAACCGAGCGCTTCAGCCGCAGAATGACGGACTCCCTTCCCCCTTTGGAAATGGTTCTCCCGTCACATCCATCAACATCCAAACTTTTTGCTTTCTTTTTTGAGTTATGGTATACGATGGCAAACCGAGTAAAGGCTGCGGTAACTGCCGCTCGCGTAAGATCCGGTGCGACCAAGCCCGCCCAGCGTGTTGGGAATGTACTCGAACTAACCGAGAATGCTCTGGCTATCGCGATGAGCTGTCACTGATGTTCCGCGACCAAAGCGAATCCGTCAGACGCAAGGCGCGTTCTTCTCAGTCTTCTTCTGCCTCTACGACCGGTTCTCTCAGACGTCAAGGGCCGGCCCGACCGGGCCGCACCGCTTTCCATAGACAGAATGTTGTATCCTCTTCAATGACAAGCTTCTCAGAAGGCACAGAAGTCTACTTCGGTTCCGACCATGAGAATCAATTTCTGACGCGCCAGCTAAGACAGAGTCCTCGGGAGACACATCCTAACACGGGGCTGTCGAGGCAAGAGGCTATCTGCTTTTTCTGCAGTCACATGCCATTCCTGGTACATCTCTGATGACGGACTCTTTGACCACTTTTCTCATGCAGTCCGGTGGGTCGTCGGGCCAACGGGCTATACAGTCTAGCATTGTGGCGGTTGCCAGCGCCATGCTCTCGCGCGTTCAGAACGTCACATCACTGAGACAGACAGCGCGTCAAGAGTATGGCTCTGCGCTCAAGATGGTCAACGAGGCGCTGGCTAATACTGACGAGGCCAAGACAAACCAAACTCTTGGCGCAGTCGTGCT
Organism: Penicillium canescens; assembly: GCF_028828765.1. NCBI lineage: Eukaryota > Fungi > Ascomycota > Eurotiomycetes > Eurotiales > Aspergillaceae > Penicillium > Penicillium canescens. The sequence continues at coordinate 5,822,033 of NW_026703966.1, forward strand.
TTTGTCTCTATACGAAGTAAGATGTCCCACCAAACTCACAAAATGCAATATTGCTAACATTGGTAGATCGTCATATCGAGGGCTCCGCAGGGTATTGAGAGCTGGACAAACCATATTTCTGGAGCTGCAGCTCTACTAGAATACCGGGGACTTGGACAGCTGCTGACGGAGGCTGGAGTTCGGCTGTTCTTGCATTTAAGATATCAGATCGTGCGCATGCGTCCGTTCCTTCAATAACTAAGACAATGCTAATCCGCTCATAGATCATAAGTTGCCTGCAGCGCGACGTACGGGTACCCGGCTCTCTACTGGAGACTGCTAAGCTTGATATGATCCCCCAAGTGAAGGACGCCCTTGGTAATAAGCTGATTACTATCATCGGCAATCTGGCAAATCTACGTGCAGATATCCACACAACAGCGAACAGCAATCCCCAAGAAGTTCTTACTGCGGCTTGTGCCATCGAAGCAGACCTCATCGCCTGGTTGGTTACCCTACCACCAGACTTCACATACAGCAGCCATACATTAATGCCACTAGACCGCGCCTTTGAACGCCGGTGCCACGGAATTCGACCCTTGAACAACGAATACCACCTCTACCCTGACATCTGGGCGCCAAGTTGCTGGAACCATTACCGCTGCGCGCGCATCTTAGTCAGCGAAATTATATTATCGCATGCCCACAAGCTGTCTAACGGCTCGGCTACTTCCTTATCTGAAGACTTTCGCTTGCACTGCAAGTCACTGCGCTCAACCATCCGTCGCTTAGGTGCCGACATCTGTCGCAGTGTACCCTTTCACCTTGGTGCTTGTAACTCCGAAGTTCTACCAGAAACACCTATTCTTCCTCCGGAGAGCTACTTGGGTGGCCTCATGCTACTCTGGCCATTATTCATTGCTGGTATAATCGAAGGGCCGAAACATCCGCAACGCCGATGGGTAATACAGTGTCTTAAAACGATAGGACACTCGTGGGGGCTGGACCAGGCACTGGCAGAAATGGACCTCCTCACTGTAGACCCGGGAATGTTTTGTTCAGCGGAAAGGTATGGTGAGGCAGCTGATGTAATGTCTGGATTGTCGGGAGTGCTTCAATTTTCTATCTTCCATGTGCCGTATTATGGTCTATCTGCTTTGAAAGAGTATCAAGCGATTCGTGCGTCCTCGGCTTGAACAAGGACAAACAGATAGAGTGCTTCGCTTCGAGTGTAATTGTGTGGGTCTACCGGGGAATCAATATTTTCGTCCATAGTGATATTATCTGCTTCTCCACTAAATGCTGAGTGGAATTTCAAAGAAAAAAAGGGAGAGGGGGAGGTGGCGGATGGGAAAGTCCAGCCTTTGATAGGTCGGCGAACTTATGTCTGCTTGTCTCATTGCCACATCTTGTCCACTAAAACGAACTCTGTTCTTGACGCGTTTCCTGGCAGCCGTAAGTGGGGGCCAATTGTAGAAGATCTCCAGTTGAACATAGGGCTGAGAGCTGGAGCTTCGGCTTTAACTCTTGAAACCCTGGCGAGTGCCTCTCAAACTGATCAGAGCACGGATTGGATTACACACACGCCCTTTTCCCTTGCCTTTTCCCTTACTCTTTCCCTTGCTTTTTGATGGATTAGTACTCTGTATGGCCCCGAACATGTCTCACCTACGAGTCTCCAGGAGTTGTGGGAACTGCCGGGCTGCCAAGCGACGCGCAGGTGCCGTTTCGTGTTTACTTTTGTTTTCTTTTTCTCTCCCATGTCTGCTAGACCAGTGCTCATTTTGCCCTGTCTTCCCACAGTGCGACCAGCAGTCTCCTCATTGTGGACGTGCATTCGAATGCGCGAAGAATGCCCTGATTACCGAGATGAATGGGACCTCATCTTCCGTGATCATACTATCCCATACCATTAAACGTCCCAAGGGAATAAAGCCCAAGAGCACCTTCGACATGCCACCCGCCTGCACGTTAAGCCCAGCGCCGATGAGATAGGTGTCAACAATTTCCTCCGCAACTTTGTCAACCATTCATCTTCACGTGGGTGCCTCAACTACAATTCCTCTGTTTATCACAACGATGAAGAGCACCCAACTTTGGTGGCAAGCATGGCCGCCGTAGGCCTCGTAGCGTTGGCCAATTCGACTTAACACCCCGAGCTGGCAATCCTCGCGCGCGCCAAATATACGGAGACCATCCGCAATGTGAAACACCGCGTTGTCATCGCCGGTCGAGTCCATCAAGGACAGCACCCTGATGTCGGTAATCTCGATGGGGGTGTTTGAGCACGTCTCCGAGCACAAATCGTGGACTTGACATGTCCAGGGCGCTGCAGCGTTGGTGGTTGCCAGGAGAAAAGACGAATTCACCACTCCGGCCACAATCTTTACATTTAACCAAGTGTGAAGTGATCTGGTACTTGCCTGCTACCATGGTGAGAAACTGTTTCCGGAGAACATGATTGAGCTGCAAGAAGGGACAGCCAAGCACACAGACGTATCTGGTGCATTCTGGCTCCTGGCAGTATTAGGAATCGGGTGCGCAAATCTCCTCATGGGCGTCAGGGAGAATACCGGGGAAGTTCATTGGCCTGAACACCTGGAGCAAGCGATTCCGTTGGAGCGTGAGTTCCAAACCCTCCTTACGCTCCTCGCCATACAAGAACCGTATACAACTACCCGATATTCTGGTGGGGCGTCAAAAATAATTTATAATGGGAGAGTTGACCTCTGTAAGGACCCTTCGGCAATCCGGGTTTGGAACAACCTGACAACTCTTCATATCATTGTCTGCAAGACTTTGTTATTTCTCCTGAGAGAAAGTTCTCGCCACAGATATCACACTCACACCGGCCGTTCGGGAGTCCCTGAGGCTGAAGCTCCAAATGGCAATGCAAACCCTGTCAAATCCGGGAGACGATATACTGGTCACCATATCACGGGCTTTGGAATTTCTATCCTCGGCATCTGAACACCGCCCCTCCGTGGATATCTCGTTCCGTGGTAGCGTGTCGGGCGGGTATATCCTGACATGGTGTCTTTTACATGGTAGGAAAATGCCCGGTCACAAAAAGGTGAACGCCGAAAGTGGATCATCCAACATCTCCAAGATTTTGGTAGGAACATTGGAACTTCATTTGTGATGCGCCTAGTAGAGGATATAGTAAAGATAGACCAATTTGCCGGTTGAGTGTCATTGAACCGCTCCGATCCTGATATCGGGTTCACATACCGTTGGGTCTACGTTTTCCTTCTTTCTAGAGCCGAGATAAGCCGTGATTGGGCTACAGAATCCGCCCACAAAGACCGAAGGTTTGGTTGTTTCGAAGGTGGACCTTCAGTCCTTAAAATTTACGGTCAAACTTGGTCCGGGGTTGCCCTGAGTGTCAAAAGCCAATAGCCGCACCCCACGACTATGCACAATGAAGTCTTACCATACAAACAAGTTTCCGGCGGGAATGAATATGCCATGATCAATGGTCAAGTTAAAAACAATATTGTGCTCTGTCTATATCTGTGTTTTATTTCAGAGAAATGTTTTTTCCTCCTTTATTATGGTGGGGCTTAAGGGAATACATACAATGTGAGGCCCAAATTGGTTGTAAATAAACTTGTTTCTTTGTATATATTATAAAGGTATTATTTTTGATATCTCGGCTTGGTTCATGATCTACACCAGCCATATCCTCTGCATAAATTCGGCAGCATTCCTCTGCTGGCAAAAGGTGAGTCTCATGGACCATGCCGCACACTTGGCAGGGCCATTTAGGTATAAATTAACAAGCTCTATTTGCTTGAACATGCCGTGTGCCTGATCATCGCCATTGCTAGTCTGCAAGCCTCCCGTGCCAAATTAAGTGGTCCTCAAAAGCTCCGTTCCGTTATATCCCACAAGTGACGAAAGGTCTAGAAATGAGGCACAAGAAAATATAGTATTACAAATACCGGCCCAAGAAGAATGACCCATGGGAAATTGATGATGTTTACCGATGACTCCATCCTTGTGGACTAGAGCTCCCAAGTAGATGATAGGTTCGTTTGTCACCTTCGGAATCCACTCGGGAGCTCCCACACCCGTGGCAATGATTTGTATTCTCTCCTATGGACCAATTGTCATCGACGGAAGACTTTTGAAGCCGCTAGGGAGGGCTTAATTATATGATCAATGAATGATGTCAACTAATTGAGGGCTGTCCATTTCATCAGCTCGAGATCAACCTATGGATTTGAACCTCGGGGAGCATTTCTGCCGACAATATATTTCCGGGATAGGGTAAATGCTTCCTTGAGTGATGCCTGACTTACATAGTTTGACGTTTGCCGCATGACATACAGAGCGGTTTATCAAATTGGAAGTCCTTAAAAAAATTGAACAAATATCCATGTTTAGCATTCCCAAATTCACCTTACTTAAGGAGCCCTGAACAATGTATCTAGTACCGACCCTACTCGAATGGTTTCTTCGTCCTCGAAGGGGCGCCCTACGATTTGAACAGTGGATGGTTGGTTTGCAAACAGCTCCGGATCATCTGTTAACGATGGGAAATTAGATACTGTCTTGTGAGATGTAATTGAACACGCTTGGAAGGCTTACACAATTCATAATTGGGCTTGTCGTAGGGATTCCTTTCCGACGGTCGGTAGTTGTCGTCCACGGGGTCTAGCTGAGGATCCACCTTGAAGTTGGGAATTGGTAAGATGACCGAAGGATAGTCAAGAAGATTGAACAACGAGGTATAACCCCAATAGATGTTGAAGTCATGAGGATAGCCCACTGCAGGCGCTGGGGGCACTATTAGTGCATCGATAGTATGGCCCAAGGGACCGACTGTATTGTTCCATCCCTCCGCGAATTGCTCTTTGAGGGTTCTCGTTTTGAGGTTCAACTGTTCCCTATATCAGCGTTCTCCGCTCTTTCAGTATGACCTTATCAGTAACATGAAAGAAGTACGTACTTGTAAAGCTTCTCCAGCAGAGTGCTCTCGGGGGTTGAAAACTCTGAGCAGATCAGCAAAAGCTGGCATGATAGGCTCCCCAGAAGCTGCCAGAGTCGACCTAGTCCCGTGAGACCCTGACAGGTAATAAATATCGAACTGACTTGGCATTAAATCCGCAGCTTCAGACGATTTTGCTGGAATACGTACTGTAAGTTGCATAGCATCCCAGGCATCAAAAGGTAGCTCAAATGTAAGGACTGTAAATATGATTAACAATGGTTCTATTGGAACTCTTAACTGAAGAGGGTCGGGTAGTCAACCTACCTTCATGTCCGGCCTTTTCCAGTGTCTGTTTACAGTGTTCTAGAGATCGTAATACTGGTGGATGAGGCATTACGGCTCCGTCCCACCTCAATATTCCGATCGTGAGTTTGCGGTCTAGAGAATCCAGATTTCTCCAGGGGACAGGCGCGGAAGTCACATCGTATTTGTTGTTCGGGTGCGCATTAATTATTCTAGTTAATAACTCAAGGTCGTCGAGAGAGTGGCACACAGGCCCACAAGACAGTTTTATCGTATGATTCCCGGTGTTAGTGTTTTGCATGTCACCCTTGGGTATGCGATCCGAAGTTGGTCGGATACCATATAGCCCGTTGAAGGCAGCCGGTACGCGGATAGATCCCCCCATATCAGTCGAGGGGGCTATGGGACAGCCTCTCAGAGCTACTAAAGTTGCATCTCCTCCCGAGCTACCGCCGGCACCCAAGTCTCTGTTGAACGGGCTTACAGTGCGGCCCCAGAGATTACTGACTGTCTCTAGGGCCATACCTGACTGAGGCATCGTTGTTTTGCAGAAAAAGACTGCACCAGCGTCTCGCAATGTTGCTATAAGAGCAGAGTCCCGCTTGGCGATATTGTTCTTCCTTGCAACGTAGCCCATTGTTGAAGCATGGCCCTCAAGCTCATGGGAGTCCTATTTAGTCATTATGTCAGCCCCTTGATGACCAAATCAAATCCGACAATGTATATTTTGCACCTTGAGAGCCACAGGAACACCATGCAATGGCCCTTTCAATTTCCCACCCTTGGCAAGAAACTCGTCAAGCTCTTTCGCCTGCCAGAGACCATCTTCAAAAAACCAATCAGTGAGGCAATTCACCTGTTGCTGAAGTTAGCCCGACAACAAAGTTGTCAAGGATTTTAAACATACCAGCTGATGAGCAATGGCAGCCCGAGCGGCAAAGGCGTCTAAGACCTGAACTGCTTTCCACTCGCGAGATTCAAGACATTTCACAATCTCCCCGGCCGTGAGTTCGGTGATTTCAAGTTGGTCTTTGGTCATTATGCCACTGGTATACGGAACGCTTCTCACATCCCTCACCGATTTGTATTTTTCGATATCCAGCCGCCAACGGGAGGGTATGGACTCAAGGACCGCGCCTTGGGCTTCTGTGCTTATGGCTTTCCATGACATCTTGGGGTGTGCAACTGAAAATGTTACATTTTTTGTTCGATTTGTTGAGGGCGAGGATAGTATTACTCAAGGGGTAAAGGTGGTGGAGTACGTGACGTCAAAGTGAAACGAGGAGCTGAGCACGTAAACGTACATGTGTACTGGGACCCCAAGGCTATCTGCATCAGTCAAAGAAACCACAAGGTCTAATTGGAGCCAATGTCCGACTCGAGATTCGGAAGGATGCATGTTTCCCACTTGCTGTTGGGGTCGGTGGAGTAGATAAGGATTAGACTTCTTTGTTCTTTTGTTCATGTCCAATCATGTATCCGAATCTGATAACTTGCATGCAGATCAGGTTACGTGATTCACATTACATTAATAATATCACACTATTTACGCTTAATTTGTAATCAGTAAGTGCATACGGTCGTAAGGTGTATGCCGACAAGTCGCTTGCACTTAATTATTCGCTAGTTCTCCTTTCGAATTCTCAAAATACTTGACTGTTCTTTCTGCGCGTTATTAGTTAGCGCCTTTCCAAGCCTCCAGCCGAATAACACCCAAATCATGGCACAAAAAACAATCGACAACGTCGCGGCCCCGGGCGTCTCCTACTATACGCCAGCTCAAGAGCCTCCCGCAGGCACGCAACTGGAAGGGTCAATCAAACTGTTCACCCCCCTTACCATCCGCGGTGTAACGCTTCCAAACCGTCTGTTCCTTGCTCCCCTTTGTCAGTACTCTGCCAAACACGGCTATGTCACCGATTGGCATCTAGCGCATCTAGGTGGAATTCTCCAGCGCGGTCCGGGAATAGCAATCATGGAATCCACAGCCGTACAGAAAGTGGGCCGTATCACGCCTCAAGACCTTGGTCTCTATGAAGATGGCCATATCGAGCCGTTGAAGCGGATTACCGAGTTTGCACACAGCCAGAGTCAGAAGATTGCTATTCAATTAGCTCACGCGGGTCGAAAGGCCAGTGCCGTCGCCCCCTGGTTGAGCGCTAACGCTATGGCTGTGAAGGAAGTTGGTGGGTGGCCGGATGAAATTGTTGGCCCGTCAGCCATTCCTCACGAGGAAGGAATCAACACCGTTCCAAAGGCCCTAACTTTGGAAGATATCGAAGTCTTGATAAACGACTTCGCAGAGGCTGCGAAAAGGGCTGTAAAAGCCAATTTTGATGCTATCGAGATTCATGCCGCTCATGGATATCTATTACACCAATTTTTGAGCCCTGTTAGCAACAAACGAACGGATCAGTATGGAGGAAGCTTCGATAACAGGATCAGACTACTCTTAGAGGTCTCCGAGGCAATCCGTGCTAGTATTCCGGAAACAACGCCTCTAATGATCCGGATCAGTGCAACTGATTGGTTCGAGTTTGATGATGACTTGACGAAAGAGTTTTCCGAGAGCTGGACAGTTGACCAGTCGGTTCAGCTGGTCCCGCTCTTGGCTGACCGTGGTGTTGACTTGGTGGATGTCAGCTCAGGCGGTGTTCATGCCAAATCTGCGATTGCTATCAAGCCGGGCCCTGCCTATCAGGTGCATTTAGCCCAGGAAATCAAGAAAGCTGTAGGAGACAGGATATTGATATCCGCTGTCGGTGGAATCAAAACTGGGCCTCTAGCAGAGGAGGTGGTGCAATCCGGTATTGATGCAGTCCAGGCGGGACGTTGGTTCCAGCAGAATCCTGGCTTGGTTCGCGCCTTTGCCAATGAGTTGGGAGTGAAGGTGAGGATGGCCACGCAGATCGATTGGAGCTTTGAAGGTCGTGGAAAAGCGCAAAACAACAGCTCTTGAGCAAACAGTTCAAACAAGACGATGTGTTGTTCGACTACAGCTACTCAATACAGTTCCTTTTTATCTCAAATTTTAGCAAGTTATAATAAGCTACCTCTTCTCGCATTTGCTTTGGAGTATACAAAGCCCTCTACTTGTCGACCATAGAGCGATAAAAAATCGGGATATTTTAAGAGGATACGGGAAAATGGCCTATTACAGGAGGCGACCCGGACCTAAGGCGTCACTTTAGCAGTCCAGACGAATCGAATCACCTCGATTATATCAGCTTGTAATGATCAGAAGGGGTAGTAAATACATTGGCGGGTTATCAAGATCCCCTATTATTGTCTACGTTTTTTTAATTATTATATATTAAAGACCCTTAAACTTGGCTACTGATATTCACTAACTGGGCTGATTGCTGGCAGTTTTCATCTGATCGCCTCTTAAGGCTTCATTTATATCGTGGTTAACATCTTCCGGGTGACCCTCAAAGAAGCCACCTCAGGATCTACAGATACTAGTCATATGTTCTTACCCACTGCCCCACTACAATTTGACCCGGCAACCAACTCACCTTTTAATTTTTCTTCCTACACCTCCCCTATTGCTCCGATTGTAATGAAAATTGATGCAAAAAGTAGCAAAACGGCGCAGCTTACTGTTATATAAAGGTCAGCTATTGTATCTGCTCATAAGAATGGTATTTCGTAAGTGAAATTAGCTAATGATTTCGGCTGTTCTCGTAAGACAATCTACAATACGCTTAAGCGCTACTACAAAGAAGACACCCTCGAAAATCGTGAAAAAAGTGGCCGTCCCGTAATTATTAGTGAGCGCGCTTACTCTTACCTCTATTTATAAGTACGTCGGTATCCGTTTTAGACCTATAAATAGCTAAGTGCTGCTATAGCTTAGTATCCGTCACCCTCCACTATACGTCGAATTTTAAAGCGATTCGGACTCGGAAAACGGCGATCGAAACAGAAAATACTAATTAAGCCTCCTCTTATAAGGAAAAGCCTAAAATTTACGCGAAAATAGCGACGCGAAAGCTTCTAATCGTGGATCTTCTCGGACGAGTGTTCGGTATAGCGAACCTCGAACTTTAGACCACAATAGTGCTTTCGTACGACCTCGGAGGGCCTTCGAAAAGAGCTTATAAATACTAAGGCTCACGTAAAAGATATTTTATAAATAGTTTAGGCTAGAATTTAGCTCGGAGGTCGGACAGACCTAATTATTATAGAAAGAGACGAAGACTCGTATTTAGGGAGGGGTTATACTACGAAGTCGTATATTTCGACGCTCGAAAAAGGTCTAATGCCAATCTACACCCCTGATTTAGTATTTTAGCAAGATAACGCGAGGATTTATCTAGCGAAGGACACGAAAGAGTGGTTTAAAACTCACGGAGTATACGTCGAGGATTAGCCCGCGCACTTACCCGATTTGAACCCAATTAAACCGGCATAGCGCTAGTTAAAAGTGAAGCTCTTTGTATTATTTCTAGAGCTTATTAGCATAGGAAGGTCGGAAGTAGACTGGCATTATTTTAAAAAATGCCTAGTAGAAGCTTAGAAGGCATTGGATCAGGCAAAGATAGATACGCTAATATTGAGCATAGGAAGACGTTTGAAGGTAGTACGGAAGGCTAAGGGGTATTATACAAAATATTAAGCGAAAATTTTATTGTGCTATTATTAAGCAACCTTGAAATTTAATTATAGCATTATAGACCATAAAATAATGGTGCTATATAGTATGAAAGTGATATATATATTTTGCATGGGGACCCGAAAAAAGTGGAGTGGGTAAGAACATTTGGTGGGGGAGGGTACTAGCCACGGCTCCCACCAAAGACTGACCGTCCTCACATCGTCTTGTTCTTCGTGTGCCTTGATATCATATAAGTCTCTCGCTATAAACACCATGACTTCGGCTAACATTGTGTCTGCTGTAGTGCTAGTTGCGTTTATCATTCAAATATTTAGGCTGCTAAAGCAGAGAATGTTCGCACCCCCGGCATGAATGTACTTATATAGGCGGAGTTTCGACAAAAACAAGAAGCAAGACTTTGTGTATTGATGCTAGCAAAAGAGAGAGGAAGAAGAGAGAGAGAGAGGGAGAGAGCATCTACCTATTTCTCTACACAGCAGTCCTGTCAGCACGAAGGCTATTTCAGTTAAATTTTAATTCTACCGTAGATTAAGGAATCTAATCTCCCACAGTTTCCCGTCTGAGAAGCTTTACGTGGAACTTTATGATGAAACCAGGAATACGGGAAAAATGTGATCCGCTGGTATAGACTTTTTCCTGAATGTTAAATTGAAATGCTAAATTGAAATGTTAATTTCAAATGTTAAACTGAAATGTTAATTGTCAGAGATACATTTGGGGGCCATCACATACGAACTATTGCATCTACATGTAAGTACGTATCTGCTTTTCAAATCAAGAGTCATGGACCGAGCTTCTTACAGTAAGTGGTGATCGAGCTATCCCCTCTAGGTCATAGATCCGGGTAGGCAACGGAGTCAGCCGTGATCGCTGATCGTTGCTTCCGGGGCACTGGGCCCATGCCACGCGACTGTCTCACCCCCTTTCCCAGGACTTGCCTGGACGAGTATACGGTCGAGATTCAGTGGGGCTGGATGCCACGCGACATGGAACACATGGCTGTATGGCTGTATGGCTTAATGGCTTAATGGCTTGAATATATTGTAGCATACATATACATAACTTATATGACCAGTCGACCGTCGGTTGCCTTGCGTAAGGTAAGGTTACCGAACACATGGCCATCAACCACCGTCGACAACCCCCTTACAGGACTGCACCTGTACATCTCCTCCATCCAACCCCCAATGTCAGCTAGTCCCAAAGAGGAAACCAGGGTCCGATTTGAAAGACCTCGTTTTCATGCCTTTCAGACCTCAGCGACCCCCCTAACGTTTTCCATCTCCAGAATCTTCACGAATGTGTCAAATTTGTGCCTGTCCAGTGCCTTTGTCAATCCATTTGCGGTGTTAGTAGCCGTATCCACTCGCTGCAATTCGATCTTCCGTAGATGGATGCTGTCGCGGACGAAGAACCATCTCATATCCAGCCACCGAGTGGAAATCTTGGGCTTTCCGGTCATCAAAAGCTGAGTGTTCACGCTGTCAGTGAAATTCGTGATCGGCCTGTCAGGCAAAAGCAATGTCTTGTCGATTTTCATAAACCACCGCGCATCCCTGGCAGGTTGATCTAACGCGCACAACTCAGCTGTTGTCGGATAATGGGCAAACTATCGTGCCGATTTGCGATAGCTGAAGCAGTAGCTGCCTTGGTAGAATCCTCGTCAGAAATAGCAAGTTCGTCGCACAAAGCGTTGATATCATGTATTGTGAGACTTGCTGGGTCCCTTCTCCCGCTGGGTCCCTTCTCTTGATCTCCTGCTCCAGAAGTGGCACCCGTGAGAGCTCAGGACCAAGTCGGTCAACAAGCATAACAATACAGGTAATCGGTGTAGGTTCCTGTTTGACTTGGCCGACGACAGTGATTTGCTTCTTAAACGCAGTAATAAACAGTGAGCAGGAGGCAAAGTCCTTTCGATCCATATTCCACAGCTTCTTGATCTGTCGGCCAATATTCCAGAACGTGTTTCCACCACCGATAACCTTCTCAACTCGGCAGAGAAGACTATCCGCAAAACGCGGCCATTTGCCATCAACAAGGTTCAGCTGGATCGCATCCGTCACCTCGTTATCAATCATCGTGGTCATCCAAGCTCCAGCAAAGGCTGACCATGCCTTCCAACGTGCACGCTTAGGGTCACTAAGTGCGGGGCGGGGCAGACTCTTAAGTCCGCAACCTGTGAGATCCCAAGCACCCTCAAAGTGTTCATCACCCTATGTTTCCACGCCTGTAGGTGCCCAGATAGTTTCAAAAATTGAATGGATTGAAGTCTCAGTGTATGGGCCTCTGTGTCCTGAGGCAAGCCCTCACCCTGGTGAGTAGACGTTGTCTCATCATCCTCCTCTTCATCGCTTCCATATTGAGGTATGTCCCGGCTCGGCTTCGGGGTGGCGGTGGAGGAGGGAAGGTGGAGGGCGCGCGTTTGTCGTTGCGTACCGTGTGGTTGCTGCTGCTGTTACTGCGTATTGCGGTCGCGCTGAGATTGTAGAAGTACGTCATCACGGTAGAATTCGTCATCCGTGGTGGGCGCCATCTTGATTTGTCGGGATGGTCTCCAAAAATCCTGGGAATGCGGCTCAAACTGGAAAAGTGGGGCACACTCGTCCAGTGTAAACAAAGGAAGTCTTCAAGGATAATGGCCTTCTCGCGAAGGGCTCAGAACCTATCGACAAAAACAAGCAGAGATACTGTATGTATCGATGCAAGCGAAAGAGAGAGACTGAGAGGAAGAGAGAGAGGGAGAGAGCATCTACCTATCTATCTACACAGCAGTCCTGTTAGTACGGCGGTCAACCACGGTCAACACGGAGTGGGAGTTCAATAGACCTTTATCCTTTTATTCGCTGTTTTCGATATTGCCTTTCGTTTGATGGGTTTGCATGGCTTCCCATATATCTCCCACAGTCCAGCTAGCTCCCCCCCCAAAAACCACTTCTCTTGATTGTTTGCTCTCTTTTTTGGATGGGCTTTGAAATCAGCCCAAAAGAGGTTATGAGCCCTGGCTTTTTGTCAGGTGGAAATTTCCTGTCCTTCCTCAATCCTCCCGGCGCGCTCCAAGAGCACATTTTCTACCAACTTCGCTGGCTCGGTTCAACCAGCACCATCAATTGCTTTACATCATTGTGAAGCCCTCACGTCTGCAATTCTGCGAATCCTAGTCTCGTCTTTATTGGACCACTTTGAAATATCGTCACCGTGGTTACAAGACATCCCCAGGCCTTTTTTGGTGTCTTCTTTTTCGTACGCTATTCCTGCGTCCCCCGTTCATCTGCTTGAGCATTCCAATTGCGCCTAAGTTGCCCAAAGACTAGCTCACTGCTAGCGTTCAAAACCCAGTTTTCACTGCTCAGTCCCACTTTTCTACCCCGCATTCCGTCGATTCCTCCCGATCCCGAATATCCTATGAACCGAGACACCATGTAGTCACTCATGTACGACGACGGGGTAAAGCTCACCGATGACGTCTCAAATCTCAAAGGGCCCAGCAACTGGCATTGATGGGTGCAGGATTTGAAGTTTTACATTCTGGGACACTCTGAGGAACGCTGGAAATTAATTACGGGGGATTTGGAGCGTGCCCCTGACATCACTAACACCCAGGCAGAGGTCAAACGGGTTGAAGATCAGACCGAACAGGATGCTGCTACTGCGGAGGCGGCAGCAAATCAATTCAGGAAAGATGCTTCCGATCAATTCACAAGGAGTTCTACTACTAACTCGCAGGCAAGTGTTCAGGCTACTACCGCTACCGCTCCACCACGGATCACGGTGGCTATGGTGAAAAATCGTCACCTCATGGAACAAAAGCAGTAGGATCGTGGAAACCATCAATGCATCTCATGGATTTGAAACACAGTATCTTCAATATGACGGTGTAGGTCCGTGATGGCATGTCAGCTTTTGAGGTGTTTCCAGCCTTGAAAAAGGTCAGCGAATCAACTACTCATCAAGTCAAATGCGACAGACTCCGTGCATGGATGTTCTATATCCACAAAGAGACCAAGCCATTTGATTTCGCCAACAAATCGCGGCAGAATTTGGGGGATTACCGTGCGGTGTTCACCGAGGATCAACATCCGCCACTTGCCCAATGCAGCTACATGTCCATCGATGCAGGGAGCTCCTATGCTTCCGTCAATGCTTGGTGGAACGCATACACCCTCAGTACGACCAAAACCGATGCTGAGACTTTAGAGGCTCTCTATGAAGTTTTCATTGCCTCCGAGAATCGTCGTATTTTGACATGAATCTTAATGGCTTTCCCTACTGCTGATGGAACTGCAAATGGGCGATTTGGGTCAAAAGCTGGCGGAGATCTTCGGAGACAACATAAGGGCGATGACCCTAGTGAAGAATCCGGAATACGGTGCGAGGTCAAGCCATTGAAATGCGTTTCCACTTCATATGTGATGAAGTTCTATGCGGAAACGGACGTTTTGCATACGTCAAGACGTCGGAACAATTGGCCGATGGGTGTACGAAGCCTATTGGAGCCGTCAATTTCAAGAAGTTCGTTGAGAATCTGGGTATTGATCAATTCCGACCCTCATCATGGTCTAGGCACGGATCTAGATCATGGTTATTGCAAGGACTGGGGAGGAAGGACCTTAGGGCTTGTTGAAACGTCCGAAAACAACTTCTTTGCAAATCAACTTCTGTTCCTTCATTGGGACATGCTTCATGGGGTGAATTCACTGCTAAGTAAACAACCTGTCAGGAACCCAGGAAGGACATGGAGTCAATAGATCTGCATCGGCTACTGACTAATCGGTGATGGGGAAAAGAAAGAAAGACAGACGACAAACAAAGAGAAGGGCTCAATCCTCCTGGAGAACAATGAGATTGATCACCTGATCCGGTGATCTCAAAACCTTGCAATTTTGGTTCAAGCTAGTTTATATAGAGAAACTGACAGTGACTTGGACTGGATCAGACGATCAACCAGCTCTATCACGGCCACTTCTAAAGCGCATAACGACGACATTAATGGACCTCAGGACTAGATATTTCCAATTAAACCCAAATTGACCAAAGTGCCAGGATACATTCAGCACAGGGCTCTCAGGCGTGATTCTTATGAAAATATTTCCAAAAGTTGGCACTCGTTTAACTTGGCAAAGCAGGATTCATGGCGTCCAAGTACCATGATGTAAGGAACGGCTTATGTTAAGCTGCTGGCTGATCCATATTCCTCTGCGTGAGCTTGATCATTAAGGGGCTCTTCGTCCAAAGAGTATAGCACTTTTGATCTTGCCAATCGATGTCTGGCTCCGCCAGCTCCAAGTTAAAATTGAAAATGATCCTGGTGAGAATCAAGCGCATTTCAACATAGGCGAGGCTAGATGATGACATGTCAGGACAAAGAATCTCCGGTGGAGTTCAAAGTGAACTTACTTTCGACCAATACAGTTTCTCGGACCAACGCTGAAAGGCTGCAGTGCATCTTTATTATCAGATGCAAAGGAAGGATCGCCGAGATGACGCTCAGGGATGAACTGATCCGCATGTTTGAAGTTCGACTCGGAATGAAAAGTGGCTATAGGGGCGACGGATACAACTGTCTTGATTCTTGTTAGAGATGAAGCAGATTGGCGCTGAGGTGAGATCTCGACATACCCCTCCGGGTACCCAGTGTCCATCAATTGTTTCTCCTTGAGCATCAACAAATCGCGGGAGGCCAATCGGGACCGGTGGGAAAACCCTCAGCGACTCGTTTATAACAGCCTGTGTATATCGGAGTTGACTGCAGGTGTCCATATTAATCTCTTCATCTGAGTTGAATGCCGTTCGAACCTCACGTTGCAGTTTGGCAAGTGCATTCGGATTTTTCAACAAAAGATATGTTGCTCCAGACAGTATTGTTGCGACCGTTTCGGAGCCAGCAACGATGATAAAGCTGGCATTTGAATAAAGTTTTCCACGGGGAAACTCTTTCTCGGTGTTTTGATGTTTGAGAATATTGGCGAAGAAGTCGGGACGATCATTAGACTTCTCTATTCTCGCATCGACTTTCTCTACCGTTAATTTCTCATGGTTGTCTTTAGCATCAATTAGGCTTCTTGGTGCTAATAAACCAAGAAGAAAGTTTCCTCCTGGTAAACGGCTAATCACACGACAAATTGTGCCAGCTTTAACATTTTCGAAGACCATGCTTACCCATGGATGATAGTTTGAGTTTTGGAGACAACCAAATGGTTCACCAAATGAAAGATCGCCAATGATATCAAATGTGGCAAAGTTATACCATGAGACGATATCGATGGGCTCAGCCCCTTTTTGTGATCTTTGTCGTAAACGGTGAATGAGAAGATTGACGTAGCCCTGAATGACAGGTTCCTGGCCCCGTAGTGAACTATCGGAGAACGCATGTGAGAGCGAGCGTCGAACAAATGCATGATCGGCATCTCCAGAGAGAAGAATACTGGGGTATCCGTCGACAGATCCCTGGTAAAATCTATGATCTTTCTGCTTTTGGCCATGACCCGGCCTAGTTGCATAGATTCGCTTCCAGGCTTCGCCTTCGGTTAAAAACGAGAGCTCGTCTGGCGCAATACGGAAAACGGAGCCATATCTCCGATGTAGGGCTGTGGTGACTTTGGGTGCGTTGCCAGAAGCTACCATGCGTAAATAAGGGAGACGTGTTGCAGCCATAACCTTGGGCCCAGGGTATTTGGCCAATGGATGGAAGTAGACATTGTAAATGATTACGCCGATGAAGTAGAGGGTAATCTAGATCGAAACAGAAAATCAATGTTCAAGATTATTCTCTGCTCATATTTCAGCGAAGAATTACTTACGGGCAAGATAGACAGCGCGAAGAACGCTACGTATGGGCGAACCAGCGCGTCACCTGAGTAGTCGAGGACTCCAGTGAGGACGGACATCGAAGCTGAATGTCAATTCAAAATCTCGAATTTAACTTTTGAGGGGCTCGGCTTTGAAGGTAGTCTGAGTTGGATCTCTTAAGGGCTGAGACCTCCATATGAAACAAAGAAAGATACCTATTTATATCTAAACTGAGGGGGAATGTTGGCTCAATTTGACGTAAGTACTTGAAAGCATGATGACAGAAGCAGAACAAAAATACACGTAACGTAAGCCCCGCAACACATGCATGCAATGCCTAGCGACTGAGGGGTGATGGAAAGCTTTGGAAAAGGAAACACCTGGACCCTCAAATACTTCAGCCGTAAATGTGTTTACCATCTGCGGAGTACTAGCATTTAGATACACGGCGTGTGCTACATCTGAATATTTTGGGCATCTAAATGGTCATATTGATATATCCTCGAATCGGGCACATACCCCATAATACTTTTCTATCCGAATCAAAAACTGGCACAAAGAATTATTTCAGGTATACGTGGCACTAGCAAATACTAAGAATCTGATTGGTGGAGCCGATCATGTCGTCTGCAGGAAGTATGTTGACTTACCAATTTTCAATTTTCAAAAAGGAGATCGGCAAGCGCCAAAATTTAGGTCCCCACTCAAGCTGCTTGGCTGCTCAGCGTCAGATTCCGTGCAACGATCCCTGCGTTTTGTCTAGATCAGTCGGAGACAGATAAGTATTTTTTCACACCGCTAATTTCGAGACTCGCAGGGGAATGGACCATCAACAACATTATTACTCTAGCACTACAGGACGATTCAAATAGCTTAATATTATTGCTTTCTGGTTCGATTTTTACATACCTGCACATTTGTCATCTAGTTTCAATTCAGCTAGCTCTACGGAGTATTTTCCGTCAGCAATTCTATATTCTGACCTTCCCCTCACCCTCACCGCACCATAACTGCTCCTTGGGACTAGAGTATAGGTATCTGATGGACCCCCGGGCCGTTCATTCAAATACATGATAGTGCTTGCATATTGCAAATCTTTACAGAGAATGTTTTCCTCTATGAGCTCCCCTATTACAGTTGGTGTCATTGGTGCCACTGGAAGCGTTGGTCAGTCCGTCGTTAAAGGGCTACTTTCTTCAGAAATCAATTTTGTACGAACCCACCCAGCCACTCTTTTCGTTTGATCTTACTGAGAATTTTTAAAGAGTATTACATCCTTCACCCGTCAAACCTCGATCGACAGCCCCATCAATCAAAACTTACGAAAGGATGGCCTTGCTATCACCGGCTATGACTTGGCTCAGCCACAAGAAACCCTCGTGAATAAGCTGCGAGGAATTGATATCCTCATTTCTTGTATGAATTGGGAGAATTTACATCTCCAAAAACACTGGGTTGAACCCGCAAAATCAGCGGGTGTCAAGCGGTTTGTACCCTCGGAGTGGGTCGCGCCTACGCCACCAGGCATCAGTGATGTCCAAGATACGGTGCGGTTGCCATGGAGCACCTTGCTTACGGTCAAGTTCAATGGCTAATTAGTTTGTATAGAAGCTTGATATTCTGGCTGCTATTCAACGCGCTCATCTGTCATATACCGTCATCGACGTGGGTTGCTGGTTTGAAGTCTTTGTTCCTAAGATCCCGTCTGGCAGGTCAGATCACGCCCATTGGAGCCTTGTCGACCACCGAATTGTCGGTGATGGAAACCAAAAGTTCGCTTTGATTGATCGGACTGATATTGGTAAGTATGTGGCTCAAATCATCACCGACCCCCGAACCATCAATAAGCATGTCTTTGCGTATACCGAAGTCCTGAGTATGAACGAGATATGGGACACTATGACTATTGTAAGCGGAGAAGAGCCCGTAAAGGACCATGTAAGTAGACAAGCCCGGGAGACCTACTTTCTCTACAAACATGCTAAATTAGACGCGAGCAGGTCATGGTCGAGGAGCTTGAAGCGATTATCCAAGATTATCCCAAAAAAGTTGAGAATAATCCCGAGACAGCGTATCATCCGAGCAGGATACAAGACACTGTGAATTTCAATATGGCACAGTTTCGAATATCCTGGTGTGTCCGAGGATATAATACGCCAGAGTACGGAGAGTACCTTGGGTACCTGGATTTCACCCAGCTCTTCCCTGACTTTCCAAAGGGGAAAAGCCTGAAGACTTACTATCGCGAAGTTGTCAATGGAAGTGCGGAGTAAGGGGAGCAGAATAACCACAATAAATTTGAATGAGCTAAATGAAATCCATGGAAATGTAGTGCTACTGGGAGTTAATGTATGTAAAGAAACCACATGGATCTTATTGCGTAGAGTGGATCACTTTCGTCCATGATGGCGAGCTGTCATGAAACGCAGAAAGCGGGCTCTGGTATATAAGCCGGTACCAAGATAATCGAGCGGAGGCTTGAGTATCGTGGTCTTTTGGGCTACCTTTGGAAGGCTGCTCCTGGACAGTTTCACTCCCCCTTGGACACTTCCTAAATAGCAGACCAATGATAGAAAGCAAACGAAAGATGAAAATCAGGATAGCTTATTTTTCACTACGGTGAGAGCAGGAGTACAATAAAGACTCATTATCAAACCTAGCTAGACCTCGCCAAGATCGCGGTTCGGCGTCGACCCTTGACAGGTGAAATATACTAAATTACGTATTTTTTAGGGTACTCTCTAACGTGATTCCCGCCCGAGCTGCGCATCCGGTCGAGCTGCGCACCCCAAAACAGATAGTAAATGCGATAAATTACCACTTTATATCTCAACAATCTTATCTATTTATGATAAGATACCAAAAGTATATAATATAGATAGTATTTATAACCTACTGGGGAAGTATAGAAAAATTACTAGAAGCATTGATGGAGATATATATATTTATGTTCCCCATGTCAAAATTATGCCGTATTTTATTGTAAAGCATCGAAATAATCATCTAAATTGCTTAAAACTAAGGTATGTTATTTCAAATGCTAAGAAAAGCCTATATCCTAATGTCTAAGTAAAAATAGCCTATGGCTGTTGAGATATGAAGTAGTAATTTATCGCATTTACTATCTGTTTTGGGGTGCGCAGCTCGGGTGGCAATCAAGTTATAAGTTAACGTATTTCACATGCGAGCCGCCCACCCAAGCGAGCCGCCCACCCCAAAACACCATAGTAAATGCGATAAATTACAGCTTTACATCTCAACAACCATGGCCTATGAGTATTTTTCTTCTTAACAGAATGTTTTTCAGGTGATATCTAGCCTCTTTATGGAGATTGGAAAACTTTTATGACTTTGTGATTGAGAGATATATATTTATAGCTCATAGCAGTGTAATTTTCGGTAATTTTTGAAATGAGGATAATATGGCTTTTTTATTTCCTTGAAATTGAAGCATAGTGCTAATACATCTTATCAATAGCTATCGGTAAGCAATGAAATATAATTAAGACGTGGCTGTTGAGATATAAGTGTAGAATATATCGCATTTACTATGGTGTTTTGGGGTGGGCGGCTCGCTTGGGTGGGCGGCTCGCATATGAAATACGTTATTACACTTATAATTATGTAATGTACAGGCTAATGGGCTCTCGGCGGGTTCACGGGTACCCAAAAAGCGAATGGCGAGATCTACTCAGACCCTAAAGGGGGAAGAGCTCGACGAGTTCAGAGGCGCATGGAGGAAGAGAGGAAAGGCCTGCTGAGAGAGCCATGTAGGACGGTGGGCGGTCAACTCGCGGCCGCCAACGCCCAGCTATCTATCTACTCCGTACATGCACTGTAACGGAACTAATCAAGTGGACTAATGCAATTTGTATGCACATTACCTAGCCTAAAACGTCACCGATCAGCAACCAGCCAGCCACCTAGGCCGATGCATATTTGTAATAAGCTGAACTTTCTAATTTACCCCTTCCTAACAGATTTCTCCCAATCTTGTCAAGTCACAGGTGCGCCTTCAGTCTAATACCCCCCAGACCGAATTGTCCCTTCCCTCTGTTGGCAGGCAACACACCATATCCCCGGAATATTAGGTATCTTTGTCGTTGCCAGTGAGCGCCAGATAGCAATAGCATATCGCAGCTTCGCCTCGTCTCAGGCCTTTCCTCCTCCCCCACGCTCTTTCCGGTCGATACTTGTCCATGACCAACCACAAGGCACTTGATCATGACGAGAACCACTTGGTTAGACGGCCTGCGAGGTCTAGCTGCTGCCAATTCTGTTCTTCGACATGCTTTCTTCATGGAACCCAAAAGTGTGTTTGGAATTTTGTTTCGCTCGTACTGGGCCGAGCCTCGTGAAGAAAATCGCCACTTTATTGAACTTCCACCACTTCGACTCATCTTTGCCTCAAGCTCATGGGTCACCTGCTTCATGGTATTGTACGGAGTTGCAATTTCAATACCCGTCATGGAATCCCGGAATCTCCCCGTCGACAAGGACGGATCTTGGGTCAAGGTTTTATGCTCGCAGGCTACTCGTCGGGTTTTCCGTCTCTATCTGCCAGTATTCTGCGTCTCACTTGTATCAAATCTCTTATTCTTTTGCGACTTTGTAACCTACCCACAAGCGCTTCAAATGATGAAACGAGCATGGAATCTGCAGCCGCTGACAGCACCCTGGGCGCACATCAAATTCTCGCTGTGGCAGTTGCTTCATCTGCTGACTTTTGTTCGATACGATCTTGACATCGCCAACACAATGGAGCGAGACGATTTGGAAAGTGTGCTCAATCCGCAATTTTGGTCAATTCCAGTTGAATTCCGTGGCTCGTTGGTGGTTTACTTTTTACTCCTTGTCACTGGATTTTGGAGGCCCCTTCCCCGTCGCCTCTTGTTCATACTAGTCACTTTTTGGTGGTTTTTCCTTGGGCAGTGGGATATATTCGCATTTACTTCAGGCCTGTGCGTTGCAGAACATCTCTATGGAGAAACGGAAGAAGCAAAGGGCGAGATCCACCTGTCTTCTGACTCTGACCTTGCCTCCGACCACTCTTTCTGGAAGCGTATCAACTGGAACTGGAACACAATCAAGTCATCGACTTCTTTCCACTACCTGTGGACAAATCTATCCTTACTCGTGGCATTATTTCTGCTGTCTATTCCGGACGATGGGCCCCTTGGCGCCGAATACCATTTTCTGCTTGCCATCTCAACCTCCCCATGGTGGACCGTGAATGAGATTTTCAACAGGTGCTGGACCGGGCTCGGAGCAACCTTTTTGATTATCACTATTGCCAATACAAGATGGCTACAATACCCGCTCAACTCGCGACCATTGCAGTTCTTGGGCCGGATCTCTTATCCACTATATGTCATTCACTTTGCGGTTTATTTTTCCTTGAAGTGGCCAATGCAAAACTTGTTCTGGTCCATTGCCAGAGGCGAGTGGTATCCTCGATCGGAGGCAGCCTGCTTACACAAAGGCGCATTCATATTCACTTGGATCGGCTCGCTTCTTACCTGCTTCACCATTATGATTATTCTAGCAGACTTATTTGAGCGACACATTGATCAGATGGCCCGCCATACTGGTAGGTGGTTTGAATCTCGAGTCACTAAACAGCGGCCATGATTGCAATGGCAACAGCCTTCAAAATGCTACACTAATTGAGGAGATGGATGCTAGGTCCATGGGGTTTGACCTCTTGTGGCCAGATCATATGTTTCCTTTTCGTTCTTCTTTTACTGCTGTCTTACTGTTTTACGACCAAGCTTTCTCATTCCTTTTCATTTTGGGGGCTTTTTTTGAAGTATAGCGCAGGCAATGAATATAGATCATTTAAAAATTCCATGCTTCTCACTGTCGTCTAAATTTACTTTTCATCCGGGGTTTTCAAGTGCTCGCTGTCCGCCTATTAGTATTCATTCCAAGGTTGAAAACAACCAAAGCCTCAGCAAATCTGCCGAGATATTTGGAGATGTGCAGATTGGTATGACTAAGGCAAGGAAATGTTGAGACTTCGGGACCAATATGCGCACCTAGGCATGTACAAGATATTTGCTCCGGAAATCTTTTAGGTCCTAAACCTCACACCTAGGCAGCTCAGAAATCGCATAACCAGATGGATATGTGTGAGTAGTGGTGTCCATTTCCAAAAGCTCCACATCTCCACTTCCCTCTCTTCTCTCTCGAGGCCACCTCGGCGTGCGTTCTGTTTGCGGCCTTGGTGGCTGCTGATCCCGTTGCTGCCTGGTTCAATTTCCCTATGAGGTAGCATGGAAACTCTCCGTTGGTGCAGCTAACGGGCCATTGTGGTATGAGGAATATTAAAGAGCAGTACAGCCTACATATTGGCATGCGAATAGACACGGGCTGAGCGGGTAGCAATGCGCTGTATTCCCCGGGGCTTTGATCTCTGGTAGAATTTGCATTTGAGTCACGATTCAGTTGGGAAAAGCTTTGGAAAATCATTTTCGCAGACGTAGGGACGGCCGAGGCATGAAAGGACTCCACGTAGCGTACAGCTCGGAGTGATGAACGAGCATGGGCTGGACAGCACTGTGCATGTCTTGCTCCATAGCTGCATTCATCTGGGAATAATTGCACTAATATGTCAAGATCCACATACACACTCCGAGCCAGCTGGCGAGCATTGAGTACATGCTGGGCAGACACGAGCTCCTAGTAATGCATAACGCCGGATACTTCGGGATATATATGTCTTACAATGGCCAATCATGTGAATATGTTCAGTACACGTCAACGTTGCGTATACAGCGGCAAATGCAGCAGCACTTGGGCGTGAAGTATACGACTTAACCTTCAACCACAAAAACACTCGGACCTCAGCCCGGTATGTGTATGTAATGACTCTGAAATTCCAATACCCGGGTAATAGACTTAACAAATACGGCTGTATTACCGCCGTTTTGCGCTATGAGCAAGACTACATATTTGCAGAATAATGGATACTTATGCAAGACTTTAAACTTTCTATCTCAGAACAAGGGAAATACGCGACTAGTATTTACTAGTAACTAATTTTTATTTTTTATTTTTATTGGTTGACAAATTCTGAGTTACGCACTAAATTGACCGACCACCGAAACTTCCCGTACATGTAATCATGTAATCTAAAACATCTCGCGTCGATTGTACCTTGAAGGTGGTGCCACTTGAAAGGCTTACAAGTTTTGGTCCGATTCGCTTTCCCCTCAACTTTGGAATAGCTCAGCCGTGGCCAGGTTAGGCGGGGTTGCACGCATAAACCAATAAGATGTTCATTCAACATTAAACATACATGGGCTAATAGATTTCCCACGTCATATAGCTCGTGCCAACCTCTTATTATACAGTTAAATAAATGCCATTGTTGGTGCTTGAAACTTTTACTCTTATACTATCTAAATCTGACTAGAATAAACGCGAATCCTTTTTACAATGTCGGAGAATTTTTCATCTCTTCCCATTATTGACTTTCAAGATGCCCTTTCGCCCGCCACAAAACCCCAATTTTTGTCTGAACTTAGACATGCACTTGTCAAGGTCGGATTTTTCTACTTGAAAAATCATTCTGTTCCGGTCCAAGTGCAACAAGATCTATTACGAACATCGGGTGATTTTTTCAGCCTGCCTTCCGATATAAAGGCAGAAGTGAACATGGCCAATACCAAATCATTTCGTGGATATACTGGTTTGGGAAATGAACGAACGGCTGCGAAGGCTGACGAAAGAGAAACCTTCTGGGTATTTTACATTCCCCCTGACGTGGTTGAAATGAAATGATTGCTAACGTGGACACACATCTAATAGGCTGGATTGCACGAAATTCTGGACAGTTCCGAGCTCCCTGTTTGGTATAATCTCGTGGGGCCTAATCAGGTATTTCCAAGAGCCATATCTTCTGAAAGGCTAAGCTAACTTTGTTCATAGTGGCCAGCAGAAACCTCAGCGGTTGGCTTTCGCAAGTCCGTGGAAGCATACTTGGCAGAAATCGAACATCTTTCGGAGAGGTTCACAGGCCTGGTTGCTGAAGCGCTAGATACGGACCCCTCGGTATTCGCCAAATTCTTTAAGAAGCCATGTATGAGCGGTATGAAAATCGCGGCATACCCTGCACCAGACGCTTCACAAGGCACCAAAACTGAGTTTCAAGGGGTTGGGCCTCATAAGGATGGCTCGTTCTTGACTTACCTACTACAAGGAACGGAGCATTCCAGCCTTGAAGTACAGAACAAATCGGGCGAATGGATCGCAGCCCCCCAGTACCAGGCACATTAGTGGTAAATATCGGTCGCTCGTTGGAGGCTCTGACTCAAGGCGTGTGTGTTGCAACTACGCATCGAGTCAACCTAACGAGCGAACAATATTCAGGACGACAGTCGGGCCGTGGGCAGCTTGGTACACGGCTTAGCTTCCCCTTTTTCCAGATGTTTGGCTTTGATGTGACACAGGAAGATATCCGATTAGACATTCCAGATCACATCACAAGCTTGCGTGATGAAAGTGTCCGGTCTGATGCTGAGTCATTCTTCGGGGATCTCTTCAAAACTGTCATTGGGGAGGCCTTCATGATCAACGCGCTGACGAGCCATCCGGAGGTGGGCAAACGATGGTATCCTGAAGCCCTGACTGAAGCCCTGAAAAAGCAGGAAGAGGGGAAGAAATTGGACAATGCGAAAGCTCAGGCCGCTGAATGTGTTGCATAGGCTATAGTCTGCGTAACGATGCATTGATCATTCACAAATTTCAGAACACTTTTCGGGCTCACTAAATATCCTGTTCGCGTGGCCTTAATCTACAGAAAAAGAAAAAGTCGGCATGGATGTCAAGTGATAAAACACTGTCTTGTCCTCATGACACATTGTAACTGAGACTATCTAGAATTTTGAATGCGGAATGGCTGTTAGGATAGTATTGGGTGCGCTATGGACAATCTGCTTCGTACATTTAGATCATCATTGACCTACTTCTACAGAGGCTAGAAAACCCCAATATTCCCCCCAGTCCTGATCAATTTTATCCTAACTGTAACGCAAGCATGGCCTTCCCTAGGGTGCCACCATGTTTTTCGTTGAAACTATTGACTTACACCTACGTAGCATTTTCTCCAACCTGAGGCTGTCTTATGATCGAACAGTTTGCAATAGCCGCCGTAGGAGCCATTTCCCGAAAGTCGCCAAAAATAGTAGCAGGGGTCCAAGCAAGCCATTAGTTCGAGGCGGCCCGATCCCCGAAGAGAGTGGAGAGAGATAGGCATGTCTCGTGCGGTGTAGCGCTGATCTTGATGTCATTTCATTTGCATTTTCCCCCTCGTTTTCTTTTTCGAATTGTTCTTTTGCCGCCCCCAGCGGTAAACAGTCTGATACACATAGTGTCTTGGCTACTCGTACGCAAATAGATTGTACAGTTAGCATTCCCCACGGCCCTTGCTCACACGCTCACCTCTTTTTCCTCTTCCCCCGTCCAAATCTTACCTCCTCCCATTTCTCTGTGTTTATATCTTTTTTTCACTCATTTTCACTCATTTTCATTCATTTTCACTTATTCTCGCACATTTATCACCCATTTGTCATCCATTATCACACATTTATCACCAAACGATGAATCAATGTCTATCAGATGGCGAGCATGAGAACTTGCCACTTTTAATCGAGCAGAGTGGACGCCAGAAGAGCCAAACTCTTCCCAAGTCGCCGCACTTTCGACAACCTTCGGTGTGCTACACACCCCAAGGTTTCTGAAAAAAAAAAAGAGGATTTCTGACCGATTCATAGCCATCCTGGGTCGTGTGTTTTTACACCAATTACATGTTCATTTTCGGAGTCTTGGCCATCCCAGAGTTTAATGCGACTCTCTCCTTGATCTGTCACCAGCGATACCCACTCGGCCGACCCGCCCGCGAACCTACCGAGGAACTCAAGCAATGTTTCGCCAACAAACAAGCGCAATCCGATCTGTCTCGCTTTCTCATCTATGGCCAAGCGACAGCCGGTCTCCTGGGTGCCTTTTCAACCCCAATGCTGAGCTCGCTGTCAGATCGCGTCGGTCGCAAGCCGATCCTCGCCTGTACCGTAGTGGGACCGCTGCTATATGAGACACTCATGGTATTAGTCCTCCGCTATCCAGATTGGATAGATATCCACTGGCTGCTCGTGGGATATGCAATGGAAGGCCTCAGCGGGACCATGATTACCGCAACAGCGACCTCGCAGACATACATCACCGACCTCACACGCCACAGCGCCCGGGCGCGCTGGTTCAGTTATTTGCAGGCAGCGTTTTCATTCGCGGGCGCGGGAGGGCCTGTCGTTGCCGGCTTACTGCTGACGACGCCTAATGGCATGCAGCTGATCTACCAGCTTGCTGTGGGTGCTCACATATCCCTCTTGCTGTTGATTCTTTTTGTCTTGCCCGAATCGCGCAGCCCAGACTCAATTAGTCGTCGCGACCGAGACGGAGACATCTTAGAATCACCCCCCGACGAGAGGAACCTCCGCGGGTGTCTGATGTCGATCAGGTCCATTTGGGAATCCCGAGTGTTCCGACAGAAGAATATGATCATTCTGGCCGTGATGGACATGATTGTATTTGGGAATATAATAGGCCTGCCCACGCTACAATTGGCATACCCGGCATTCTTATTCGGATGGGCACCGACCACGCAAAGCTTCTTTTTCTCCATCACCTGTTCATGCAGTGTTCTGGTTTTGACGTTGGTATTTCCTCCGGTACTGGCTCAGGTACGTCGATGGAAGAGGAGGGTGGATATGCCGAGTCAGTCGACTGCCTCCAATTCTGGGGAGGTGGGTTTGATCCAGGTGAACTTTGTACTACAGATGGTAGGCTATATGGGCATCGCCTTCTCACAAGCGCCTAGCCATTACATCGTATCCTCCTTGATCCTTGCATCTACTACATCCATTACGCCTCTGTTAACATCATGTCTCACAGCGCAAACGCCTCACTTTAAATCAGGGCAATTACTAGGAGCTTTGAGTTTTCTTCATTCAATTGCTCGAGTTGTGATTCCTGCGCTCCTGAATGCTACGTACAGCATGACGATAGGACTCTATCCGGCGCCTTTGTTTATGTTATTGTCAACAACCATAGGGGGTTTGCTCCTTGCCAGCATGTATATAAAAACAAATACACTGTGATAGGCTCCATGGAGGGGGTTTTCGGCGGTTTGATCGCAATTTCTGATTTCCTTTCCTTTTCATTTGTTTACTTATCTCTTCGATCCCCTTTTTCTTTTTTTCTTTTTCTTTTTTTTTTTTGGAGGAAGGGGGGCTTCAAGTTCGTCGAATTCTGTTTGTGCAGTGCGATTGACGATCCCAGGAGGGTAGCTCTATGAGCATCTCATTTCATGGAGTTGATCCTCATCTCGAACTGAAACGAAGCCGCTGATATGATACCTAGCGAGGAGTCCTATTCAGTGCAAGGTAAGGGAAATTAAAGACTATCACACCCACACACCCACCATTCAACACACCCATCTCCACGAAAGCGACCTTGATTTATCAATGCAGAGATACCCAGCAAGCCGGTCGCGATTCCCCCTAGTTTGCACTCCACGTAACGCAAACATTCTCTCCTCTGGTCACCACGTGGACAGTTTTGATAACAGCAATGAACAAATTATTGAATGCGGTGGCTGGAGCTTCATCGGACGTATCAGTTCTTGTTACAGATACTTCTTACGCGGGTCTCATAAGCAAGGAGTGGTGATCTTCCTTCTGGAATTCAGGTGGCCCACTCCATACCGAGAAGCCGATCTAACAATTCCTCCCAGTCCGGAACCGGAAAAGAAGGCTCCAGGGCTGATCAGAATGCTTACTTCTATGCAATTTATACGCGATAATTGGTTTCTCTACGTAGTCTTGCGTCATCTAGAAGGTCACACAATACCTTGCATTCCAACGTCTCGCAGATGATGAGGTATCGTTGCGTTCTCAAAAACCGATCGGTCTTGCACTTCCAGTCATCTATTTTTCCAACCTTTCTATCAGAAACTCCCGTTTCATTGTCCATCATCACCATGGACCGAAATCAGCCCGAGTCTCTCTCTGATGGATCCACAGCATGTGACAATTATGAGCACAAAAAACCTTTGAAGAGAAGCAAATTGCTTTTGGCAACCTTGTACTTTGGTATTCACTCACAAATACTGAGCCATTTGTTATTCTGGTGCTGATTACATGGCTTGTTCCTCCTTTTCTAGGTGCATTTCTAGGAACAACCGATGAGAGCTTCGTGCTTATTACCGCCCACCAGATCGCAGAAAGTTTAGGGCAAGCTTCGTCTGCATTTTGGCTCATCACAGGGTACAACCTTGGTTATTCGATGGCACTGCCAATCTACGGTAGGGTCTATGAGATTGTAGGCCAACGAAAGGCCTTCCTGCTTGCCTACTTGTTATATGCAGTTGGGGCCGCCGTGATGTAAGATAGCGATGACTACTACCCGCAATCCCTTTACCACTCAGCTGCTCACATGAATAGGGGCTCCGCAAATCCTTTGCCTGTAGCAATTCTCGGGCGGCTCTTGGCGGGCCTTGGTGGCGCCGGGATGGTAGATCTTGCGTCAGTTGCTTTGAACGGTATGACTTCTAACATTGATCCCCACGCCCTGCTTTTCTGACGGTAAATTTCCACGCCACAGAGATGGCGGATCTACGTGAGGTGGCTGTCCTGAGAAGTTATCTTACTGCCTGCATCGTTCTTGGGGGACTTGTTGGTGCCCCTTTGGGGGCCTTTCTTACCAGTGTATTGGGATGGAGAATGTAAGCCCCGTGCGCTGATAGAACGCTCAATGCGTCAATGCTAATTGCAAGCTTCTTGAGATAGATCGTTTTTCCTCCATATACCGTTGGTATTTATTTGTGCTATCGTCACTACATTCAAGCTCCTTGCCGATTCCAGGGCCTCGTCCCAAGAAACGGGCCTCGGGGATGAAGAGAAATGGCCAAAGAAGCCGACTACAGATCGCCCGTCGCTCGACATGGGAGGAATCATCACCTTGAGTTGCACTATCGTCGCCTTTGTTCTTCTTATTCAGTTTTCATCGGAGTACGATCTGAGCGGTGCTCGCATGGGTATTCCTATAGGTCTTGGGATTGCTTTTCTGGTCTGTGCCACACTCTTCGGCATCGTTGAAGTCAACTGGACTAGCAACCCTGTGATTCCGTTCCATCTTGTGAAGACCACTCAAGTTGGTCTGATATGGGGTGCCACCTTCTTCTCCTCGATGGCGAACTTTGTTGTGAGTTATTGACCATAACTCATTCGAATGGGCTTGATCAGGAAAGCTGACCTCTCTCTCCTATAAGCTGGCTTCTACTATCAGTCCATATTTTGTCCAAACTCACGAGTTAACAACAGCGCAGAGCGGACTCTGCCTTATACCTCTCTCAGTGGGAGCTACTATTGGGGCAATCCTGACTGGCATGATTGTGAAACGGTACGAATCGCTTCCTGATCCCCCTTCAGCCCAAGTCTAACAGTTCTCCCTACTTCACAGCAAGGGGCGTCATAAGGCGTGTTCCATAGTCGGACTCTGTGTCGCCATTATGAGTCACGTAATAATTATCATTCGTTGGTCAATCTTCCAGCCATTTATGTGGGAGTTGATATACACAGCAACTGCTGGGTTCGGGGCTACAATGAGCTGCTCAGCCCAATTTGTTGCGCTGAGCTCTGCTGTTTCTGAGCAACACATTACCGTATCCATCACATCGTACTATCTTTTCCAGCAAATTGGGAACATGATTGGTGTTGCTTTGACACAACCTCTGCAGCGTCTCTTGTTCCAAAAACTGCTTGGAAGAAAAATTGGAGCAGATTTGGAAACAGCAAAGGTATGAGAAAGGACGCTATTCTCTGTGGACATTTTCAAAGATATTAACATCACTTGACAGACTATCAAGCATATACTGGACAACGTCAAATTTTCGTGGTCACTGCCGAACACTCTA
This sequence comes from Penicillium canescens, assembly GCF_028828765.1. Taxonomy (NCBI): domain Eukaryota; kingdom Fungi; phylum Ascomycota; class Eurotiomycetes; order Eurotiales; family Aspergillaceae; genus Penicillium; species Penicillium canescens. The sequence goes on from NW_026703966.1 coordinate 5,852,633, forward strand.
CGTGGAGTGGTAAATTTTTGCTTCCGTGAGAGTTATTTAATTAGCCCCGGTAAATTCATGGCCTGCCTTCAGTCTCCAGATACCCAACCTCTTATACTTACAATATTCTCGTTCCAGTTCTTAGCATAGTAGCCTTATCCTCGGCCTTGCTTTTGCTTATCAGGCTCAAGGATACTACTGTTTGATCCCATCAATCACAAGGTCAATTTCCCTTGAACCAATAAAGACCAGTGATCAAACGGACCTAGACCGCCAATGTAGTGTGACACAGCACCATGCTGGTGGGCTTTTTTGCGCTTCGGGCGCTGTGATTGTGATAGGCTCCACCCCAGCGACCGCCCCTACTGACCTGCGCTCGTATACATTTCTTTCGCCTCGGAGCACCTTTTTGTTCACTGGCTGTCTTTTGTATATTAGCTCTTTTTTTTGCCACTTTTTGCTCATCCATTTCAACCATACCTCTAGATCTTTAGCTTAATTTCCATATCCCGCCTTCAACACTTGCTTCTTCACCGCTGATCGCTGGCGTTACACAAACCTTACATAATGCATATTTTGTGGCTAGCTCAGCTCCGTTATAGATATCTTGATAGGTTAGATTGATGAACTTGTTTGGCTCGCTTACTTAGGTACCTTAGTGTTCAATCATGAGAAAATCCCCTCCGAAAAGCGCAGTGAGTCTATGTCCCCCATTCAGTATATTTCCCATCATTTGTTGCAGGGATGTTTGCGCACTGTTATCATTACCTCTCTGCGATCGACACCAGTATCGCAATAGGCGGGGTCAGAGCACTATGCGTGGACTATGCGTGACTACAATTTAATATACCGAAAGAATTTGACTCAATCGTTCCCTTCTAATTTATCTGAATTATACCTGAGTGAGCCTATTCACACGCAATGGAAATTCACACAAAGCAAACACGCCTTCATTCCCAGCACGGCTCTTCTGAATTGTGTGAGAAAGAAAGCCAGACTATGATCCAACCATCAAACTCCATCTCAAACGAAAACACCTCATTAGATTCTCCCCAGGCAGAATTGGAAAGATCTAAGAAAATTGACGGTCACAAAAAGTTCTCTCGCCTCGGTTGGAAACGTCTCGTCATTATTCTCATCGTGGAAGCCGTTGCTCTCGGGAGTCTAAGTCTCCCCAAGTCATTCATGACTCTCGGTATGGTCGGAGGCGTTGTCTGTTCCGTTGGGATCGGTCTCATTGCCACATATGCTAGCTATGAGGTTGGGGCGGTAAAGGTCAAATATCCAGAGGTTGAGCACTATGGAGATATCGGGAGGCTTATTCTGGGAGAAAAGGGTTTCTGGATCATCACAGTTGTCTTTATCTTTCAGCTGATATTAAGCGTGGGGTCGCACTGTTTGACTGGTATCATTGCCTTGGCTGATATCACGCGAAGTGACGTTTGTAATGTGGTATTCGGAATGGCCTCAGCCTTGATTATACTTTTACTGGCCATTCCACCAACTTTTGCCGATATCGCTATACTTGGGTATATCGATGTCGTCTCAATCCTCACAGCTATCGGGATCACAATCATCGCAACAGGCGTACAAAGCTCTCAAGAGAATAATTCCTCATCGCGGGCAAATTGGTCAGCGTGGCCTCCAGAAGGCACCGATTTCGCGACAGCCATGGTGGCAATTAATAACATTGTTTTTGCATATTCGTTTGCACCCGCAATACCATCATTTGTCAATGAAATGCACACCCCAGAGGACTACACCAAAGCATTATATGCACTGGGCATCATTGAGATCGTTCTTTACACGCTTATTGGCTCTCTTGTCTATTCATTTGTGGGAATGGATGTGCAATCCCCTGCCTTACTCTCAGCCGGACCGCTTTTATCGAGAATCGCTTTTGGTGTTGCCCTTCCAGTCATCTTCATATCTGGATCCATCAACACCAATATTGTTGCTCGCTATATCCATACACACGTATATCGTGATTCCATTCACCGCTACGTGAATACGAGGATGGGTTGGGTAACCTGGTGTTTGCTTGTGATAGTCCTAACGCTTCTTTCGTGGGTAGTTGCGGAGGCTATTCCAGTGTTCTCACTCTTGCTATCAATCAGTACGTCCTTGTTCAATTCAGGGCTGTCGTTCTACATTCCTGCAATTATGTGGTTTGTTCTTGTTAAAGAAGGCAGCTGGTTCTCCCGACAAAATATTCAACGGTCCATTTACAACGGTATTGTCTTTCTTTTTGGCATCATCATTCTTGTAGCCGGGCTGTATGGAACTATTGTGGATTTGGTGAGTCGTTCTTTGTATACTTCGGACTTCCCGCTTTCTGCTAATCCCTTAAAAAGATACGAGAATCCAAAGATACCAGTTTCGGTCGACCCTTCACGTGCTCTGTCATTACATGAAGCGAGTTGTTACCATAGAATTCTTTGATATTCAGACGAAAGCAACCACCAGAGCCCTTCGGGGTGCCACATATACCTCGCCTGAATTGGGAGTGTGTAGAGCCATTCACAGCTCCTCTGAAGTAGAGAGGCAGGAAAATGGAGAAACAAGCGAGAGCCTGGAAGTCTGATGCACGGTATTCTAGTGAAATTTGATAATCGCTCTCCACCTGGGCAGTATACATCCAAGGTTGTATCTTCTGTTCTGGTTTACCTTTTTATACATTCATCGAAAAGTTAGAAACCTAGTGAGTTATTTGATTTGTATCGATCTTCTCCAGGGCTCTCATAACTAGGTAGAAGTGAACCACTGCCGATCTAGCTCAAATTATACCGATTAGCTTGCTCTTAACGTGATCTATAGTAGTTCCTTGGAATCGACACGTCGGGGTGAAGCGAAAGATTCAGAATATATACTATGTACATATCGACGGACTTCGTTAATTTTTCACATATCTTGGTGGTCTTGCGATATGTAGGATCAGGCTGGTGGCATTAACATGCGAATGACTTGTCAGGTAACCAAGAACTGCTCAGGTGAGAATTATTGATTAGGTCTGGCACTAGTATGGTCTATTGTGCAAGGCACTGGTATCGGGTATCGGCATAGGCTCCGTACATCGGGCTCTGGCGTCAGGGAAATAAGGGCTGGCACTGGAACTTGGATCTGGCATGTCAAGGAATTATCATGGATTTCATATATCATTGATGGTGACGCTCGATCGCAGGTTAGACGTAACGACTGTGAGGTGTTGCGTGCCTCGGCGCGGCGAAAGTGTATGAAGTGGCCGACTGTGAGGTCCTTCCTCGGCGACGCTAAGGCTTACATCGAGGTATGTTCGGTGGCGTAGAAATTCGGTTGGCAGAGGGGTCTTCCCTGTGGCAGTTCCTTGTGTGCGTTGATTGCTGAGCTGGTTGGTAGGTTCCCGGGGGTAGCGAGTCTAGAGAGACTACTCCGTACTACCACGGTTTGTCGAAGGTAATAAGCGTGATACTGTTGGGTTGGTGACCTATTAGGTGACCCCCCTATGGGATAGGATCGAGGGATAGATAGCTTGTTCTCTCTTCTTTTCTTCCTTTTCTCTCTGTCTGCTTTTTGTGATAGCAATACAACCCTGTATCTGAGGATCAATTTCTGTATTGGAGATCCCTGAGGAACTCTCAGAAGGATGAAGAGTTGTTGTGATATGAAGCTGGTGTGGATCAGGAACCAAGCCGCACCGTCGGAATCAACTCCGAGGCATCTATACGGATAACCAAGTTGATGGAAATCAACTTGGCTCAATGTTGTATATGTAGCTTCATGTCTCTCTCTGATCTAATAAGTCGATTCATACCTCTGAACTACAACAAAAGCGACAACAGGGCCCAGAAACTTGCAGAAATTAGGAAGGAGGGTAAGCAAAACGACCGTATTGACCTACTCTGTAGCAAGTCACTGAACTGGGGAAAGAAGAAGGACAAGGAGCAAAAAATATATATACATATATTGTAGTGGGGGAATTGCTGACTGCATAAAGCCACGTGAAGTAGCGGTGTATCAGGACTATGTGACATATAAGACTTCCCTGTTCGCAAGATAGCAATTCAGACACACTTCTCTTCTTCTACCACCTCTACGTGTTCTCCTCTCTTACATCTCCTACTACCCCTAGTGGCCAGGACCTGGTTCGCAGACAGGGAATAGTCGGGTTTCCCTTACGGGCTCCCCTCTTCAATATCCAAATCCTGGAGAATTGGACCAACATCATTCTCATTCTGATGGATCATGTTTTCTGTCAGAGATCAAGTGATCTTGGTGAACATTTCCCCATCTCCCTCTCTTTTAGTTTTCTCTTCTCTTCCTCACGCATCTCAATATTTTGATATTCGTGCCTTTGACTGGCAGTTCCCTTTTTAGAGTTCCATTAGAATGCTCTTTCTTCCCGCATCGCTCTGTCAACTCATGTGCAATTTCAATACTTACATCCGTTATCGTGATTCGTGTGTTTACAATTTCTCTTTTCGCCACATAGAAGAGGAGCTGAGACCCGCGACCCATGAACGGCAGAAATTTCGCGCGCTATTGTAGTAATCATCTTGGCGAAAGGCTCTACTCGTCTAGATTAAGTAAGGGACGCGGAGAGATCCCTCTGAAACAAAGGCTTGCGTCTTTAATTTTTATTTTTTCCAAAAAAATAAATTAAATTAAAATAAATTAAAAATTAAAAATTAAAGTTCCCATATACACGCGGATCAAGGGGTGAGCAGATTATTGATAAGAACCTCTGCTAAATCCTACGTTTCGGTTGGCTTAGAGGACGGCTGAATATTTCAATTATTGGTATTTGCTTGTTTTCAGATCTCGAAGTTCGATCGCCACACATTGCCACCGACCCGCATCGAGGCAATGCCTAAGCCACAATATCCTACTCTAGCTGGGCCAGGTAAGAATCAGTCCTTATTATGTGTTTCGTGCAAAATGCATATGTTTACGTGACTACTCCGTAAGCAATCTTCAAGCCGAATCCCAATCAGCGCTTTCTCCCACTAAAACAAATGTAGAAGGTCCGCAAGGGGCGCAATTACTACTTGAATCGTGCGCTCGTGCGACAGAGCGGAGCCACATACCCAGTGGGAGCAATTATTGGCTATTTCAAACAGTGAGACAAACCCCTCCACTTTCATGCATCGATCCTGCAGTCGATCAACCAAAATGATGGGTGTGATCAAAGGGTTTTCAGCTAGGGTGTTCTCCCTATGTGACTGAATTTTAAGTAACGTTTTGCACTCTTGCAAGTGTTGCTGTCCTAGGATTTTCTTCATTTCTGATTGTCATAAAGCCGATACAAAGGTCATCACAGGCTCGAAAATGACCGTCGATGACCAGAAGGCACTCCTTGATAGGCCATTTGGAGTTGATGATGAAGAGTCCATGACCAAGTCAAAGCATCTCCGGATTGGCAAGTTGGCGCTCGCATCGCTCTTACTAGGTGAGCTGCTTTGCTGTGATGGCAAATCAAGACTTTCATGACTGACACCTGGGAACACAGCTTGTTTTCTAGCCAATGCGGATGAATCCTTTATCCTTACGACAGGCAGTGATGTCGCCGCCGCTCTCGAAGCACCGGACTATACCTCGTGGCTTATTACTTCGTATAATCTGGGCTATACAACTGCGCTTCCATTGGTGAGACCTTCTCAGCTGAATGCTGACTCGGTGGCTGACAATCCAAGCACGGTCAAATATGCGATTTGACTGGACCCAAAAGAGCCATTCTATTAGCCTTGGTCATGTATGGATCTGGCTGCATTATGACGTGAGCTATCCCATGCACGACCCTGTGAAAGTTATGTGAAAAGCCATATCTGACGCAGCGATAGGGGAATCTCGGGTTCAATCCACGTCGCCCTCGCTGGTCGTGTTATCTCAGGAATCGGCGGTTCTGGAATGGTTGAACTAGTCTCCGTTCTGGTAAATGGTATGTCTATCTGAACTTGTGGTGTGGACATCCTGAATGATGGCTTTACTGAGACGTCGAACTTGACTACAGAAATGGGCAGCTTTCATCGCGTCGCGGTGTTGCGCTCTTATGTTACCACGTCTTCGATAATGGGAATTACTTGCGGTGCTCCCTTGGGTGCTCTGCTCACTAGCTACCTTGGCTGGCAATGGTGAGACCCGGATATTGAACTCATTCCATCTGACGGCTAACGGGCGTTTTTCATCTTAACTCAGGGCATTCTTGATACATGTCCCATTTGCGATCCTGTGTATCGCCGTGATCTTTCTTACACTTCGCATTGAGAAGCCGCAGTCTAATATCCCCACTGGACAAACATATGGAGCGATTGATGCGAGTAAGGATGGTGGCGCTAAGTTGAAACAGAGGTCTTTCGATGTTGCAGGGCTTGTTTTTCTCATGGCCGCAATCGTATGCTTGCTTGGCCTAATTCAAGTGATCCCAGCGCAAGATATGGAGAATAGGTCAAACTCTCTGGTCACTCTAGGGGTCGCTTGCTTGACATGCTTTGCGGCGTTCTTCATCAACGAAGCCTATGTGGCCCAAAACCCATTGATCCCGCTTTTCCTCCTCAAGCCACACAACCTCGGCTTGATTTATGCCGCTCAAGTGCTTATTGGACTGACAAACTCTGCTGTAAGGCCCCTGAGCTCTGATGAAAGCGACTCGCAGCATGGATTTCTGACTCTCTCGTCGTTTTATAGTCAATACCGATAGTTTCGGACTACTGGGTCACCACTCGAGGGTTCTCAGCCGTGGAGGGCGCAATGTGCTGGGCGCCATCTACCTTTGGATTTGCGGTTGGCTCACTAATAGCTGGCAGGTTGATACAAAGGTAAGGCTTCAATAGTCTATCTACCTAAACCTGAAATGTTGCTTCTTAACTCACACTTTGACGACAGCTCGGGCAGATATCTTCTTTACACAAAGATCGGCGTTCCGCTGGCTTGTTCGAGTTTTCTCCTTATGCTGATACGATGGGCATTGTATGAACCGAATATGTGGGAGATCACGTATTCATTTGCCTCGTCGGTGGGACTCGGAATGATTCTTTCTTCTCAATTTGTTGCCCTATCAGCCGCCAAACCGGAGGCAAATGCGGCTACATCCGTCACGACTTTCTACCTTTGCCAGCAGATAGGCTTTATGGCAGGTGTAACCTCATCAAGGGCCTTGGTCAGGAGCGCCATTGAAAGTGGACTGAAAGCTGCTCTTGGGAACAACACTGGAAGCCGGGAGGTAAGTCAACATCTACCGATCCTATCACTGCAAAAGACTTACGATTTCAATGACGAATAGTTGATTACTCAAGTACTGAGTCATCGGCGATCATTGCAATTTGTCCCACCTCATCTTCAAAACACTGTGCGAACGACGATCCAGCGGAGCTATTACGTACCTCCAGGTGAGAAGCTTGCCCGTATTGTCTCCAAAAAGTTGGTTTTTCGCTGACATAGTCCTGTTACAAAGCGGTCTCAATCGGCTCTCTACTCCTGGTTCTTTTTGTTTGCTTCAGACAGAGAGAGGTTAAGTCAACTTAAATTTGTCAGCTAAGTTCAATTGTTGGAACAGTCACTCCTGCCAGAAGTCTTGTCATGCTGTCTAGAAAATAATTTTAGCTTGCCGTATGGAGGAAAGAAGCTTTTCATTATGCTAGGGTGATGCTTGGGTTGTCATCTGAAGGTTGCTGCTTCATTGAGATATAACGTCGTTCGATACCTCTATTTATTACCATCCTGTGCCTTGCGCCACCAAGAATGTCCCTTAAAGAAAATTATCGCAGAAAATGACACATCCTATCTTCATTTCAGCCACGATTCTTGGCCCGGAATCTGCTAAAATTTTTGTTTTCAACCAACTGCTCAATGTCTTGCTGCAGGTATTGGGCAGGAGGGTTGATGGAAACCAAGGAGATAGAAATGTATTCTCAAAGCGAGGACTCGGCTATACAGCACTGACTAACGTATCTGGACACACACGCTCTAATAGTCCATGAGAAAATGCAAACCCCGTCTATACTACCAATCGAAACTTGAATTTGTCTTCGGCCACAATTCTTTCCTTCTGGCTTTCCAGCTCAGTAACATCCCATCCTGAGACCAGAAAACGACCCGAGAGCCAGGCACGCTTCATCTTTGTAAGCCAGACACAAAATCCACCAGGTAGGCTAACATCGTCTATGAGGACTATGCATAATTATTTGATTAGCAGTGGCACAAATACGCAATAGGCAGTCACAAGACTTACAGTCCCACGGAATTGGAAAATCGTCGTTGATCTTAATACATCCAGGATGAATAGCAAAGCACAGCACGCCATCTGATTTAAATTCATTGTGGACAAATTCCGCCAGACGGGTAACTGCAAATTTGCTCGTAATGTAAGAGGCCGTGCAGGTCGTGGGAGACGTTTCAGAGGAGAGTGCCCCGATAGAAGAAAGTATGATAATCGACTGGGGGCCATCAACGGAGATTCGAATCAGAGGGAGCAGTGCTTTAATAGCCAGATAAGAACCATGGTAATTAGTATCCCAGCTATTGGAGACGTCCTCGCGTGTTTCTTCATAGAGACCATAGGGGAAGCGTAGGCTCCCATCTTTATTTTGGATGAGGCGTGGTAGATCGCTCTGATTGAGTACTGCAACATCTAATCGGCCAAAACATTCTTTGCAGCGAGAGGCCAATCGAACAAGGTCATCCTCTATACACACGTCGCAAACTTGGTACTCCACGCGACAACTTGGGTTGATAGCTTTAACCTGCTCAGCAACGTGCTTCAAGCTCGCTTCAGTGCGTGAACTTAATAGGATCCCAGATGCTCCAGCCTTTGCATAGGAAAGCACAATAGAAACGCCAATCCCCCTTTTACCAGTTCCTACAATAGAAACGACAAAGGGGGTTGCCATCTTGACACGTGCAGGGTCGAGTTGGCCTTTCGCAGTACGAAAGTACCGCTTTGTGACGTGTGCCGCCGGTCCAAGAACTTCATCGCGAAAAAAGGGCGGGAGATCAGAGCTGTTGATCCATTCGACCTGTTTGATATCCATTTCGTCTGTGAACGAATCGAGTATAGGCGGAAACCTAGGTGTGGAAATCAAACAGGTAAATCAATGGGAGAAAGGTAATTCCAATGGTAGAACTTTGAAGCGTATGAGTCCAACACAAAACTGAGTAGTACTGAAAGATGAAACCTTGCGGGGTTTTGCTGTGTCTTATAGATCATAGCTTCTACAGGCAAATGACTTCATCAGTCGAGTGTCTGACAAATTGTGAATTAGTATAAGAAAATGCTTGGCTAGTGACGTGTCAACTAGTTTAGTGTCACGATTTGTCCTGTCTCCACCCAATTGGAGATGTAAATGACTCTGTATTTCCATTACCCCTATTTCTCACTATTTATGGGTCCATTCTAGTTACATAAGCTATGCCGACGGATCATCTATCGACCGGTTTCATGCAGTATTCGTAAGGTAATCGCGACATTTAGTTATGCGCGAACCGGCCTGTGACACGTCGTCTCAGTCTCAGTAACCATGCTATGCCGACGAAGAATAAGCATATACCGTAACTAGGCGGGGTCAACAGATCCGTCTACTGTACTTTCGATTATTTCAGGGGCTAGCAGGGACCCACAAAAAAAAAAGCGATACCGTAGCACCGGTCACAAGTAATTACGCATGGCCCCCAAGTGCTGTAACAGTACTCGGGCCTAAAACAAGGCAAAGGGCGTTTCCATGTAGTCCGGAGGTTCCCTGGAGATCTACCTAGTATAATTTGCCATTAACCTTGGAATTCGTCTCTGTGAAGCAACATATCAGAAATGAATATACAAAATCTATGGTTTATTTCAAACTTCTTTTGCATAATTTTCGCAAGGTTACGAATATGGCAGAAACCAATCCCCTGGTCCGCAACATATGACGCACGGTTACACGGTTCCTTCTGACGGGCAGAAAAGGGCCTAAGGCCAAGAGGACCGAGAAGTTTAGGTCTAGTCACGGGACTCGAGCTATCTCCTTCCCAATAATTGTATTCTTAGCTTTTCCTCCTTCGTGCATCTCACAAGGACTAATTTCATCATCCCATGGCCTCAATTCATCTCTCTTGACTATCAGAGCATCAGTAAATCCTCCAGAGAGGAACCCTGAGAAGAATTCGGCGAGAGGAAGACGTTGTGGAGTCGTGGGAGTGGGAGTGGTCACGTGAGGTCCACCACTCGGACTCGCAGTGTCGGATTCCTCCCGTCACCTTCTACGGTGCCTTATCACAATCTCATTTTCCAACGTCATTCCATCTCACACAGTCCCTGCCCACTTAACTCAATAGCCGTGTCACGGGACGACTCCCACCCTCTCGGGTAAGGGGTGTCCCACAGCCATAATGCAATTAACCTCATAATGCAAATTTCCTACTTTTTCAATTTTTACGCGTATTCCTTCCCTCCGAAAATGCCTAAAAGCCTCGTGATGAAGAGGATCTGCTAGCCAAGGCATTACATGCATTTAATGCGCGAGAATTTTCATCCCTACGTAAGGCTGCGGACCATTGTCGCATGTCTTATTCGAAGCTTCGCGGTCGCGAAAACGGACGGCCGTCTCTCTCCGATCGCCCTACCACTAACAATGCATTGGATTCGAATCAGGAAAATGCATTAATTAGCTAGCTTGCTATACACCTATAACTACAAAGACATTGAAATTGCCGGGAATCGCCTATTGAAAATAGCGGGTTCAGAGAGAGTTATTAGTTCGATATATAGCTATCGGCTTATACGGCGTCTACCTCTCTAACGTATTTCACATGCGAGTGGCCACCCCACCACTATCTATTCACTTTAAATGCAATTATCTCAACCAAAACGCCATTAAATTCAATCAGCTAAACTCGAGGTCTATTAGAACATATAGTCATTCTATGGCCCTGAATTCCATATACACTACACTTCGTTTTTGCCCTCGTACGCGGCTGAGAAGGTGCCGGAGCTAGCCCTGCCTCACGGGGTATCGGCGCTTTAATTGCTGGTTCTTCTACTTAAATAAGCTCGAGAGCCTCTGAAACTGATAGGCCTTCCTCTCGAGCTATCTGCCTTGTAGACCGAGCTTTTTTACGCTTCTTCTTCTCGTTCTTAGCGCGTAAATCGCTTACTTCTTTCTTAAGAATAGCTGCCGATTATATTGTGATTTAATAGGCTTTTAAAACCTGATTTATCGCGGAATTAAGCGGGCTCGGTAGGCTTTTTAAGCGCTGTTTTAGCAAAGCTTTAATTAAGGAAGCTTATTTTTGTAATTAGACGTAGTTCGACGGCGTTTTTAGCTCCTACTCGCTTCCCCGGCTCGAGGGGGGTGTCGGGGTTCGATGGCGAATATCGAGCTTTGAGATCACTCGATCGGGGTTATAAGGTATTAAACCGGCGGTAGCGAAGCTATTCTTAATAGTCTCTAGTTTAAATTCCTTGATTCGCGCGGACGGGTAGGCTTCGAGGAAGTCTAGCTTATTAATATAGTTAATTCTAGCACGTATTTTCGATTCGACTAGCCGACCCTACGCGCGCTTTAACACCGTAAAATAGCTAATATCGAGAGGCTATAAAAGGTAAGATAAATACGGAGGCATATAAATTGCGATAATATCGTTTTTTTCGCAAATTTCGTTAAATTTCGGAGTTAAGTACTCCTATAGCCGTCGAGTATTAAAAGTCTATACTTCCCTTTTATACGCGAAGAAGTAGACGGAATAAAGAGCTTTTCGAGCTACCGAAGTCTAATTTGATTAGAAGTCTACCTATTAGAGCTAACCTCGAGTCTCTAATCGCCCGGAAGGCTATCGAACCAAGATTCGATAAAGACATTGCCTTTAAAAATCACGCACGGAGGAAGCGCCTCCCCGACACGTTTATACACTCGATTGTAGTTGCCTACGCGCGGTTTCCGGGCTACAAAAGCGATCGCCGACCGCAGTATTCCTTCCTCGTAATAACCTTCGCGGTCGCGATTAAGCCTATTACGAAACCGGTCTTATTAAAGTTATAGATATCGTCGGGATCGATACCGTACGAAAGGATCGTTTTTTAAACGAGACAAAACCATTCGGAAATAATTTAAGGATCTTCATATTTTGCGCGCGCGTAATTATAGCCTTTCGAGAATCGGGTCGAGAGGTCGGGATACCTTTTCACGAAGTTTATAACCTAAATATTACCGACCGAAAAAGGGGGGTTAGATCCACGCGTCGCGAGTAATAGATTAGCTATTTCTCGTACGGTAGAAGGCCGAGGGTCTGCTCCGCGAGAGTCTATAGAGAGAATATATTTTTAAAGCAATTCCTCCTTAATTCCAGTCAATTTATATGAATTTGCGCGAGATTCGACGCGGTTTTGAACCCCTTGTAGGCGGCGACGGAGAGTTAAACGCGGCACATTAAAAGTATAAGCAGCGCGAGAAATATTCCTGATTTCTTGATTCTTAATAGCCTAGATAGCTAATAAGATCCTACCCTCTTGCTCAATTGAATTTTGAGAAGATTGAGTGCGAATTGGTGGCATGGTAGGTGGTTAAAGAAGGAAGGTCTAATTAATTGACGCGTTTTTAGGTGGGGTGTGCCACTCGCATGTGAAATAGGTACGTTACGAATTTAGGCCAAGGATTCTGGAGTTATTAGTCATTGGTACGATTGGCTTGCGTATCTCTATCGTAAGCATGACTTCGAACCTTATGAGATCTATAATTAGGATAAAACCGGCTTTTAAATTGGCCAAGGACTTAACTAACACGTTATCTCTATGCGTTAAACTACTACTATTGCTACTAGAGATCGAGGTAAAACTATTACTAGCATTAAATATATTGCCGCTAATGGTTAGGTAATATTTCTATGGTTTCTAGTTAAAGGTAGCGTCTATATAGAAGACTAGTATAGCACTACCTCTTCTTCGGCGTACAAAAGTATCCACTTAACATCTAATAGCTAGATAGACTATTTGCCGATAGCTCTACTCGTTTTATAGAGCCATCAAAAACGGCGTACGGCGCGGGCGACCGAGGCTTTTTCTAATAGATAATTATACGTCTCATATAACTATCGAATTTTTCAAATTTATAAGGAAAGCTTGATTATTCCTTAGTATTTTACACCTTACACAACTTCTCTATATTAGCCGCTTAATGCTAAGGCATTTTTAAGCCTAAAGCTTTATTTTAAGATCGCGAATAGCGAGGTTATAGCGTGGGGTGGAAGCAATAAAAAACGCGACTTCTTCCACGATATTAATACCGTCCGACGCCGCGCCCTACGGTCTGAAACTATCTAAACCTCGTTTAGATCTACTAGTATCTAGCCACTAGATCCGATATAAGTTTTAGATAATTTAGGGTAGTATTCGGATAAAGAGATCTTACGTATGTATAACGAGTTGTCACCCGCCCGCGAATTCCTACGTTTAGCGACCAATTCTCCGCCTACTTCTTATACGTGCATTGAAAAATTGGAGAAGTCAGTTTTCCCACTACTTAACCCGGATCCTGATTTACAAAAAAATCGGAAGTATATACGGCGCGCAATTGATGCCGGAAAATCGTCTACACAATACGGAACTTGCTGAGATGAGGCTTACGCGCGCCCTTAGCCATAAAACGCCTAGGAAAAACCGTACAAAAAGCAAGCAATAGGTAAAGGGCGCCACAAATAGTCCCCTTTCATTGATTTTAGGCAATAGGCTAGTACAGCGTAGGTGTGAGAAGGAAGATAAGTCGAAGCTTCGTGCTTGGCGGAAAGACGCAGTGAAAATGGCGGCTAAGTTAGCGGCTAAGGAATTAGAGGAAACGCTTGAAAGTGAGGAGGATGATATATTACTGGCTAATGAGGCTATTGATAGGCTTTATTTCATGATGCTGGACCTTATACGTCTAATAAATGAGCTAGAATTTGAAGAAATTGAAATTTTGCATTTTGGAGGTTAATTGTATTATGGCTGTGGGACAGCCCCCTACCCGCGAGGGCGGGGGAGCGCTCCTGTGACACGGCTATCTGTGCCTTTCGGTAGAATTTCCTTCTTTCGTTTCAGAGAGCTCTCTCGCGCGTTCTCCTTTCCTCCTATCTTCATCCCCATCTTTAGTTGTTCTCTGTGACCAATAGACCTCCGCAAGGGGCGGGGTTAGGTCCAGACCCCGGGCCCAGGGCCCAACCATACCTCTTGTAATCACTGTACTACGACCTTCCACTGATCGCATGGAACTCAAATTTGAGATTAGAGTAAGAAACCTTGAGTATACGTTTTGATATTGAATAAAATCTGACCAGTGGAAGTCGAAAAATCGGGTAAAAGTGTAGAGTTGATGTTTTGATGTTGGATGTACAGATACTAGTCATATGTTCTTACCCACTGCCCCACTACAATTTGACCCGGCAACCAACTCATCTTTTGATTTTTCTTCCTACACCTCCCCTATTGCTCCGATTGCAATGAAAATTGATGCAAAAATTAGCAAAACGGCGCAGCTTACTGCTATACAAAGGTTAGCTATTGTATCTGCTCATAAGTCTGGTATTTCGTAAGTGAAATTAGCTAATGATTTCGGCTGTTCTCGTAAGACAATCTATAATACGCTTAAGCGCTACCACGAAGAAGACACCCTCGAGAATCGTGAAAAAGCTGGCCTTACGCCTATTATTAGCTAGCGCGCTTTACACTACCTATATCTTTAAGCCCGTTAGCACCCGTTTTAGACCTATAAATAGCTAAGTGCTACGACACCTAGCTACCCCTCTCGGTCCACTATACAGCGGATTTTAAAGCGATTTAGTGTCGGAAAACGGCGTTCGAAAAAAGATACTAATTAAGCCCTCTCTTATAAGGAAACGGCTAAGATTTACGCGAAAATAGCGGCGTGAAAGCTTCTAATCGTGGATCTTCTCGGACGAGTGTTCGGTGTAGCGAACCTCGAAATTTAGACCACAATAGTGCTTTCGTACGGACTCCGAAGGTCTTCGCCACGACCTTATGAATGCTAAAGTATACGTTAAAGATATTTCGCAAATAGTTTAGGCTAGAATCTAGCTAGGTGGTCGGACAGAATTAATTATTATAGAATAGGACGAAGAATCGCCTTCGGGGAGGGGTTATACTTCAAAATCGTATAGTAAAGCGCTTAAAAAAGGTCTAATGCTAATCTATACCCCTAATTTAGTATTTCAGCAAGATAACGCAAAGATTTATCTAGCGGTGGCGACGCAAAAGTGGTTTGAAACGCATAGAATTTACGTCGAGGACTGGCCCCACACACTCACCCGATTTGAACCCAATTGAACCGGTATAGCGCGGTTAAATTGAAGCTTTTTGCGATGTTTCTAGAGATTATTGGCATAGGAAGGTCGGAGGTAGACTAGCTTTATTTTAAAAAATGCCTAGTGGAAGCTTAGAAGGCATTAGATCAGGCAAAGATAGATACGCTGATATTGAGCATAGGAAGACGTTTGAAGGCAGTGAGGAAGGCCAAGGGGTATTACACAAAATATTAAGCGAGTTTCGAAAGTGCTATTATTAAGCAACCCTAAAATTTAATTATATTACTGTAGACCATGAAATGGTGGTGCTATATACTATGAAAATGATATATATATTTTGCATGGGGACCCGAAAAAGTGGAGTGGGTAAGAACATCTGAACCCCTATGGTATATTTGCCCAAGTGTGAATCTTACGGGAGTACATCGGGGCCTCTCCGCTGCTCTGAGAACGAATCTGGAAGGTCTAGAAGTCACCTATCGCCATCCTCACTAAATACAAACAGGTGATGAAGAGGGACGAAGAGCTTTGATGCTATTGAAACATGATGAAACTCCTAGAGGAATGTGAATGAAAGATGGATTGCACTATGCGAGGTGCCCGGAGACAAAACGACAGTTCTCTGATCTGATCTAATCAATTTGCAATCATACAGCAATCAACGTTCTGGCAAACATCTATGGTTTAGATGATGCGGAACCTTCGTGAAAGATTATTCATCATTTTCTGGAAGGGGCCAACTTTTCTTCACCAAGCTTCACAGGAAGAGGGGTTCCGCCGTCGAAGGGTAATTTCAGTCTCAGAGCTTGGCGATGTCATATAACCGTAGAGTCCAGAGTGTTCCTCATACGGCTCTGTAATTTGGAAGTCATACATCATCAAGAAATGACAAAGAATTACCTTCAGCTCGTTCGCAACGAAAAACCTGCCAGGGCATGCCATTTTGCCATACCCAAAGCCCAAATGATCAGGACTTGTAGAGACAAGCAAAGCTGTATTTGCCTTGTCTGGGTTTTGCCGCAGGTTGAAGAACCTATACCCATCAAACTTTTCACCATCAGGCCAGACTGAGGAGTCCATCATGTGGGTGGTTGAAATACCAAGGTATGTCCCCTTGGGCACATGAATATCACCGGGTAGTGTGAGAGTCTCATTCGCGATGCGATGCATTGACACTAAAATGTGAGAGCAGTTAGCTATCGGCTGACAATCCAAAGCTCTGAAAACATGAGAATCCTTACCCTTCCCCGTTGGCCGCAATCTTTGACTTTCCTTGATGACGCTGTCTAAGAGCTTCAAATTTTGCAGCTCTTGTTTGGTAAATCTTTTTCCATCCAGATTAGACTTTATCTCTTCTCGCAGCGCATTGACCAATTCTTGATCCTGCGACAGATCCGAAATGACGTGGAAAACTAAGTCGGCGGTGGTATCCATACCAACAAATGCAAGACAGATTTGCATAGCAATGGGATCGTACTGACGGCCTTGAGCAACCTCCTCCAGCCAATCTAATGCACACGAGCCTGTTTCTGAGGTCTCTCCGTTTTCTTTGCGAGCAGCTATTATTGCATGGCGCTCCTTGATAACCGGTTCAAGGTTCCGTCGAGCAACCTCCACCGTCTCCCGAAGTCTTTTGCACGAAGGCAGCATCCATACAACGATAGGTCGCAAGAACTTTGGCCAGGTATGTAGCTCTCTAGCCGCTGTGATCATCTGATGTGACCATCTAACGATATCATCTCGCCAGGCTGGCTCCCTGCAGAAGTCATGACCAAGAAACGCTCGCCCTGTCACCTGGGCTACAATTGCCGCGATGGCCTGTTTCAATTTGAGCTTGTGCCAATCTAATTTGTTATGGTCCGTTTTAGCTGTATCCCCACATGTGTGAATAAGGGGCGGTTCTCTCTGCATACCTTGTTCATCTGTGCAAATTGTTTTGAGAACAGCCACAGTTTCTGATGCTACTGGCCCTGTGAGCGCATCTTCGAAGGGTGAAGTTAGTAAAATTGGTTTTCATTGTCAGGAGTCAGTTTCGGCTCACCCAGAGAATGCGACATTTTTGTTTTTATCATGTCATTAATAATTCCAGTATGCGCAAGTTCTTTGAATGGTTCGAATCCAGGTAAATTTCCATGAAGCTCCTATCAACAGTCAGTAAATACTATCTTTCACCACAGCTCAATTTTCCACCGGGGCATTCTAACGTCGAAGATCCACCATCGAAAGCTCATCCGAGTATCATTACGAATAATGTTGGCATACTTTGGTCCCAGTATCATTCGATATTTGTTATCCGCAAAGAGATAAAATGCGGACTGGGTCTAATTTAGAGAGCATTCATCGATCAGCACATTTCTGCTATGCCTTGAAACATCGGAATACCATCAAGCACCTTCGTTATGCCATCCTTGATCAAATCTGCTGCATTTGTATTGAATCGATGCACCGCTTTCTCTGTTCCAAATTCGTACCATTTCCGTTTGTTGATGATCGGAATTTTGGATGGCCTGGAATTGAAGAGTAGAGTTATGGCCAATATAATCAGACTACCCAGACCCAATATATAAACCGGATCTGGTGACTCATAAGCTTCAGTCATATTGAAGCTAAAACTCGTGTTGTTCATTTTGAGGCGGTGTTCCGAGGAATATTTCCCGTGTGATGAGATAGACCACTAGCTCTCTTCTGACCAACAATGTGCAGCGCTTTATATGTCCTCTGCTGCCACGTCATAGGTTCCATCCGCAAAACACTGACTTCACAGGTTTCTTGAAATCTTTGAAAAGTCCTTACAAACCCCGCAACCCGCGAAAAAGAGTACAGCTATCTTAGTAGTAGTTTGATTTCTCCATTTTAAATATGATACCCAAATAACATTATCGTATTGCATGTATCGCCTAGTACCTAGGTACATGTAGAGCCAGAAGGAACATTACTATATGCATGGCTAGCAACATAGCCCTGCTGCCTGCTGTATACTTCCTGAATCTCATTGGAGCTTTACGTTGTGATTTCTGCACCAACATTTGCACGCAAACCAAAGCATGAACCTTGCGATGCCCCTGGTGCTTCTAGTCGTCCCTGATGCTGGTACTAGTATGGTGGGACTATGTGGGTCGTAACTCGGCAAAAAACCACACGCTAGGTATCTGGGTATCTGCAACTCAACAGGCACTCTAAAATGAATCCCAGGCAATATGGGGCAACCAACTTATTTTTAAGCTGAGATATATTTTCTTAGCATTCGGGATCTAAGCGCGGGACTACTGCAAGCGTCATACTCCACATATTGTACTAAACGAGATGGGATCTCAGCCATGCCCCGTTGGCCGCCGTGCTCGAGCCCCTCTTATCATGCAAGTAATTTGGCAACTCTCCATAGGTCAAGATAAGCCGATCGCGATCGCGATCGCCACCTTGGTTCCTACTTGCGAAGTGTACTTCGTAGAACCTTGGAAGGGGTTGTACCAAGTGGCGTAAGCGTCCAGGTAGGCTCATGCAAGTAAATTATACCGAATTAAGACAAAGGATACGCGGTTGAATGAACGTACAGTTTTTCACTCCATACATATAAGCATTTCAAGAAAACGAAAAAAAAAACCCCTACGTAATTGGCAAAAGTGCACATGTTACGAGAAATGCTGTGTTCTTATTTAAGTCCGTATTTTGAAGACCATTTACCACTAAATTATTCCAAGGTTGCATTATATTGCACTGCCATGCGGTGATTCAATTGTCAGGAATGTGTTCTGTTAATCTAAAGATTACCCGATTACCCAGACGTGTAATTTGGTATTTAAGTATTCCGTACAGTGTGTACGGAAATTACTGGTGTATACTGCTTAATACCGAGGCCCGATCAAGATCATCCACCTGCATGATTTTTTATACTCCGTATATATATAGCCGTCTTATTTGTTAAACCTCGCCGATCACTGCTATGATGCTTGGATGCAAAACGTCACACCGCTATTCAATATGACGATCTATGTATACATGCCCAGGCGCGTAGAGCAATGTTGCATAGCGCGCTATTTGCGGGAATATCGCATGAGTATACGCTCGGACGACAAAAGAGTATTACTAGCTTGGATGACAGAGAATTTTTCGCAATGGGGCGGGAGCGGGCCGCCCCGCAATTCATCAAAGTTCCGTGAATTTGATACCGAGGATCTAGTGACGTGGACAGTGTATTTAATACGTGGACATGTAATGACAATACATATATGTAACTAGAGAATCTACCGGCTTCAAGCGCTTACTATATAATGGCCGGGCTATACTATTCGCCAATAAATTGTGGGGATTGCAATTACTGATAGGTCACCGAGGGCCCTGGAGCCCTGGAGCCAAATGATCTTTTTGCCAGTCATATTACGTGCAACATCGAATACTAAGCACCCTTGGAGATTCAATGAAAAGTAGAACCATGATCGGTTAAAACTAGACCTCCGCAAAGCCCATGAAACCCAAAGCCCAACCCGGCCCAACCCGGTCCAAACCCCATTGAGCTTTTTGGGGTTTGTTGGGGGGGGGGGAGGGGTTTCCATTGGACCCCAAACAATGCAAACATCTCGAAAAGCGTGACGTTTTTAACCTTGGAATTACCCTATTTTAGACCACGTTTCTAAACCTCATCCTAGGGTAATATGTTCTAATTTTAGATGATTTAGAATTCAGCACTGGTAATGTTTATATGACACGTTTAAAACACGAGAAAACGCGATATTCAGATAATTTCAAAATTACAGATGTTCATTTAGAGAGTGGTGGTATTTTGAGGATGATTCCCATACATATACCTATTGAAATGGGGATGGCTCGATGGCAGTCTGATATAGCAGACGGGTCGATACCAATGGAGAGAAGACAACCAACCACTCCCATGCCCACCGTAGGCGTAGAGAGTAGTCTCAGGAAGCTACTGAAATACTGATCTTGAAGCTATATCATGAATGAAGAATCTGGTGGAAAAATTGTAGTCATATTGATGATGGTGCGATGCTCTCTCACGAAGGAGAAGACTGCATGCCATGCTTCCTGAAGCATTTGTGATACCTCAGGCCACTAATACGCTACTGTCACGGGTTCCACCACTACACTATCTAACCGTAGAATATCAAAACACCAATTTTAACAATTGCAAGGTTTCCGCGATTTCGACCTGGGCATCGGTCTGATTTTGTTCAAAGTTGAGATACATTCTCATATAGCTATCTTAATTAAAGATTTTAAGTTTGAACTTCATACGATTATCTAGGTAGTGGAAGGTCGCAATGCAGCGACTACAAGAGACGGGGCCCGAGATCTGGGTCCAATGCTGGGCTGTGCGGGAGTCTATTCGGTGTTTACCTAAGGAGAATCCGCCCCCAAGAATGTTCCATTAGGGTATCAACAGGGTTTGAAATTGAAAGTCGATCTAATTCAATGTATTCAAAAGCGAAGTTGGGATGTAAGCATCATAGGGAGGACTCCGTAACTTGCAGCAGCACAACGTCTTCTTGTGATGCCTAGTAATTCTGCAATATCGTGATTCGTTTCGTTTGCTCGCTCATTTCATCGACTTGCTTGTTCCACTCCCTTGCCACATCAAGATAAGTGGCCGTGTATTTTTCCCCCAAGATTTTTTGCAGGTCTCTATCATCAGCGAGAGACTTCATGCTTTGCTGTATATCACGTGGGAGCGGAGTAATGCCAAGCTGTTCGCGCTGCTCTTCTGACAGCTCCGCGGGAGAGACTTGGCAGTCCCCTGCGACGAGTGGCAGTGTTTTTCTGAGGCCATCAAGACCCGCAGCCAAAATTGCAGCGAGGGATGTGTATGGGTTTGCCAATCCACAGTGCAATTTCAATTCAAATCGATTATTGGTGATGCGACGTAAGGCAGTTTCTTTATTCTGCCATCCCCAACTCACAAATTCCCCCCACTCCAAAGTCCGGTCGCCAGCCTCCCGTAAGACACGTTGAGCGGAAGGCAAAATGCCATTAGAGATGGAAGATGATTGATGATACCCGCAAAAAATGGGTCCGAGTATTGTGCCTCCGGGGGCGACGACGAGCCAATAGAGTTGACCGAAAGATGTATATGGGCCCCCGTGCCAATATTTTCAGGGAATGGTCGAGGGTGTAATGTTGCGCGATATCCAAACTCTTCTGCCATCCTAGAGATGATATCCCGAGCGCGAACAAGAGTATCAACAGCTTTTAAGGGCTGTTGGGGCTGGAGGACGAACTCCCATTGCCCAGGAGAAAGCTCTGAGTGGTACTGTTCGAGCAGAACTTGCTCTTCCTGAAAATTCCTCACGATGGATTCTATCATAGGCAACAATGACCGCATTTCGAATGTCATTGCAGAACATTTGTGGTTTACAAAAGGTTCGGCGCCATCCTTGTCCTCTCTTCGAAAGAAGACGACCTCGATTTCATATCCAATGAGAAGATAAAAGCCGTGGAGGTGGGACAGGATGTCCGACAGGCAGGACAACTTGGAGCGAATACATTCGGCTCGCGGACTTTTATCTTGGTTCACCAGATTTGCAAGGATGCGAACCCGCGAATTCTCATGAGAAGTAATGGAAGCAGTGGATATATCGGGTGCCAGATACATCGCGCCGGTGGACGCCGCAGCGTCCGCAATGTCATCATTGCGAAGAGCATGAAGGTATGCTGATGAGATGCTGATATTTCGGTTCTTCTCGATCATCTTTGTGAAGTATGAGACGGGTATCATCCTCAATCGAGTAGTTCCTTCAAATAGAATGAATTGCAGCCATACAAACTCGATTTTCGGGTGGTTGGCAAGAATTGCTTTCCATTTCGCAGTATTCAATTTGCACGAATCGGGATCATCCTGTGCATGAAAGCTGAAGTCAAACTTCTCAATCTCACTCATGACGAGGGACCAGTAGTGATATTTCTCCAAAGCTTTGGTCGAGATAGATGATTGAGCCGGTGGGTTATGTATGCTGGTAGGGACGAGTGGTAAACGATTGCGCGGAACAAATGAAGGACTAAGTTTGCCGTCGAGACGAGAAACTTGATCGTGTCCAGAAAGAGGGGTAATACCTAGTTAGTCTGTGTGGTCGCAGCTTTCCCCTCATAAATTTCCGGCTGTCTCTCAAGTTTCCAAAGCTCGGCATCGACAATGCACCTTTGCCAATCGTGACAGCATCTCCATGGTCTGATTTCGATCTTGTATTATTCACTTTTCAAAATTACGGAACTAATACCTATCCAAATGTAATTTGCGTAATACCAGTCACGTAACTTGCATGTATGTAAAAGGCATGTAGTGACTCCAACCACAAGCCCCACTCCAGAAGAGTTACACGACACTACATCGTGAGGGGTGATAGATGACTGCATATATGCACCATGTATAGTGTTACTGCATGAGTTGAACGGTGCAGCTCTAGACTTTGGTGAGCTGGAGAGCAAAGGTGTGCCATGCTTGCATCGAGACCTACACCGCATCTTACACAGGCGCGTAGATCCGGCCCTCTACTACTGCTTTGACGAGCTCGGGATCATTAGCAGGCTCGTAAGTCCTGACGCAGGTGAAAAGTCAGAAGTCAGATTCGCTCAATTGGGAGGTATCAGTACACTTGTATCTTGTGGAATTTACCTTTAGTCGTATAAAAATATTCTGTCGCTCATACGTAAGTACTAGTAGCATTCAGCCTTTAGATGTGAGAGAAAGCTGCCGAAATCGGGCGTTGGATAAATATTCTACGCCGTTAACATATTTGTGCCGATGTAGGGACTTGGTAAAATAGCTTCTATGTTCTAACCTACATGGGAACATGTCAAAATTGGGAAAGACACACCCGGCCGCTGTGGATTGGCCCCGCGTTTTACTTTAATAATATATAAGATAACGTCTTTGCTTCGGCTTCAGGGGTACCATCTTTCCCTTCATTTGGATTTGAACGAAAGACGAGAACCTTGGAATACGTCCGACATTACCATTCGAGTAATCCTAGCCTACTCAAAATGGTGTTTTTCCCTACACAGTTTGCTGAGAGCCTGCAAGTATCCATTGATAAGCGACGAGACATAGGTCGCCTTTGGACCCTTCGTCCCCCTGAGTCATACGCCGAGCTTGTCAATTTCACATCCAATGATTTTTTGTCCTTGAACTCTGGAGTTCACCGCGAAGAAACCTTGAATGAGATTCAGCGGAATCCTGATTTCAAAATCGGGGCTGGCGCCAGCCGCGTAGCGGACGGAACCTCAGCATACACCTTCGCGCTGGAACAGTGGCTGGCAGAATTCCACAACGCGGAGTCCTGCTTGTTGTTCAATTCTGGGTATGAAGCAAATGTGGCCATATTCAACGTTCTTCCCAGACCCGATGATATCATTGTCCATGACAGTGCAATCCATGCGAGTACTCATGTCGGCATGCGTGGTAGCCGGGCGTCGTTGATCAAAGCCTTCGAGCACAATGATCCTGCATCACTGAAGGCTGTTTTACTTGGGATCCTCCAATCCGACCCTGCGGTTGCAAAAGGTGAGAAAACTGTCTTCCTCGCAATTGAGTCCATTTACAGCATGGACGGGGACATAGCTCCAGCTGTCGAGATTGTGCAATGTGTCAAAGAATGTCTTCCGCTTAAAAACGCTGTTTTGGTGGTCGATGAGGCTCACTCAAATGGAATTATGGGACCCCAGGGCAGGGGGTTTATTTCCGATCTTGGACTTGAGAATGAGTTTGCCATTCGCTTACATACCTTCGGCAAGGGAATCAATGCCCAAGGTGGTAAGTGATCGTTCCACTTTCAAGAGCCATTCCCTATATTGATTTTGAAAGCCGCAATACTATGCCCTCCTGTGGTAAAGGACACTCTGGTCAACTACGCCCGAAACTTCATATTCACTACCGCTCCCGCATTCCTTACCATGGCCACTGTCAGGGCGTCCTATAACGTCATTGCAAGTGCAGAAGGAGCAAAGGTATATCTCCGGTTCTAGTGATTATTGACTCTACTGACAATCTTTGTAGAGGAGGGAGATTCTTCAAGAGCGAGTGCACCAATTCTATCGTTCTCTCACTCGGCATGCACTGTGGAACATTTCGTGCAAAAAGGATCGGCTACGAGTAGCCGCCGCTTCGAACTGGAAATCCATGGCCTTTATTTCACCTATTGTTCCTCTCCTGACTAAAGGCGGCCTGTCTCACAGTCTGGAAGACTGGCTCACCGAGAAAGGCTTTTTCACAATCGGGGTGGGCTTTCCTGTTGTTCCGAAAGACAAGGAGCGTGTTAGATGCATCATACATGCCGACCACACGGAGGTTGAAATTGACAGCCTCGTTGATGCTATAGTCACATGGGGGGCGGACGCTCATACCTGAAGTTAGAACATCATCATGGCAATGTCTGGCTCTTAATTTTATCATGACTACCTCAAATTGAAGTGGACTCATCAAATCTTTTCCTAGTAATCCAGCCGCACTCGTAGTTGTGACCGATCCCACGATTTTCAATTACTCAATGGGTGGAAGTAAAGTCTCTTTGTTATGCTGTTAAATTCTGCAACCGAGTGGAGGACATGACAGGATAGGCTGGCAGATTGACAACTCAGTGTAGCTTTCCAACGCAATAACTAAAGATAGGCATCACTGAATATTAGAGTACCCCTGCGGCCGAGTGGAGTTGTGCGAGCACAGTCCTCCGAAGTAAGATGCACCTACGTGGAGGATGAGCTGTCCGTCTTCTCCTGCATCTAGCGGGGCTGGCCCCACTGGTAAGTAAAGGAATTCTTTTCGCGCTTGTTGCGGCAGAGCATTAAAATAAACGATGCAATACAATATTCAGTGACCCAACTGGATTTAGCATGGGCCCAAGCACCGATGCAGGCTTTACTTGCCCATCACCTCCAATGAAGGAAGCATTACAAATCAGATTATTTATTTTATCGCTCAGCTCCTCCGAGAGGTCATGTAATTATAAACACACCAATCCATAGGGCCGTACATTTATCTCTACCTAGCTAGCAACATCTTAGCCACCTAAGAGGGATATTCCTGCCATGACACTCGTCAATGCTTTCGACGTCAACAAGACAGTGGCAGCAGCCATTCTCCTGCTGGCCATTGTCCCCGGCATATGTTTAGTGAACATTATAAAGCACTACTGCGATCCGTTACGAAGCATTCCTGGCCCATTCTGGGCAAAGTTTACTCGACTATGGTATCTACGTGAGATGCTTACTGGCAAATCTCGTGAGACAATTGTGAAACTTCATGAAAATTATGGTTAGCTGGGTTTGTTCCTTTCTTTGAATTTTGAGATTGCTGATATGTCCCAAGGCTCTGTGGTGCGAATTGCGCCAAACGAATTCAGCATTTCCGACATGGATATCATGAGAGAGGTTTACGGTCCTCGGACCACATTTGAGAAGGTTAGTTCGTACCCTTCTGATATTGAACTCCTCTGAATCTCATTTGCGATTAGTCTGAAGCATATGCGCCCTTCACCAACCCAGGTGGGGTCACACTGGTGTCGGAGCGAAACAACAAAGCCCACAGGGAACTACGTCGAAAGTTTCACTTCTCATTTTCCTTTTCTCAAGTCATCAAAATGGAGTCTTTGATCGATGAAGGCCTTGACATTCTTTCGAAAAAGTTCAATGAACTGGCAGAGAACGGCAAAAATTGTGACTTGCTACACTGGCTCAAGTTTTGGAGCATGGATAACAGCGCATTGCTAATCTTCGGAGAAAGCTTCGGATGTGTTGAAAACGACGCCGATAACAATGGACTCTTGACACTTACTAGAGCAAGCACATTTTACGCTAGTGTGGTGGGGATTATTCCGGAGTGGCATAAAACTCTTTGGAGTCTTGTGCCGTCTTATATATTGAGAGAGAAGGAGGTGCGCAATTTCTCAGAGAAGCAAATTGCCGAGAAGGAAGCAGCGAAAGATTCCAAGGGAACAGCTTGCTTTTTGGACACCTGGTTTCGACAAAAGGAAGCCGACCGCATGGACAATACAGAAGTTCGCATTGGAATCGGAGGTGCTCTAGGCGGAACTGAGCTCACACCGTCCTTCGTGGCCCAAGCGATATTTCACGTCTACAGGGAACCTGCTGTTTTACAGCGCCTAAGAGATGAGATCGACCCAGAGATGAAGCGCTCAGACACCGTTGAGCGTGGCATCCTCTCCCACAAGGCTGTACAGACAATGCCTTATCTACAGGCTGTTCTCAAGGAGGTCTTGAGACTTTACCCAATCGCCGCCATTACAATGCCTCGTGTGGTACCCAAAGGAGGTGCAAACCTTGCAGGCTATCATTTCCGCGCGGGACAAGTCATTGGTGTCAATGCGTGTGCAGCATCTCGCAAGGAAGAATATTTTGGTCGTGACGCGGGAAGCTTTCGCCCCGAACGTTGGCTAGATGATCCAGATGAAGCCAAAAAGGTTAACTACTACAGTTTGCCGGTAAGCTCTCATTGTGCTCTTCGAGTATCTGAGTACTAACACTGCCACTATAGTTCAGCATGGGTGGAAGAGAGTGCATTGGAAAGCACCTTGCCACTTTAATGGTTCTGAAGGCACTGGCATTGATCTTCTATTCCTATGAAATTGAGACTCCAGACAAAGACCTGGAGCTTTGGAACGATATTGTGGTTCAAGTGAAGAGCCTGACAGGCCGAATCCGGCCAAGACAACTTTAGAAGTTGAGATATGTTCCCTCATATCTCGTACTGCTCTTTCAATCTCTTCTTCTACTTTTGGTCTTTGCATCTCATGCGGATAGGTTAAATCTGCTTGTCATGTCACCTGTCCTAGGAAAGTCCTGTCAACGGCACGGTGTTCTAGATCCTGATTCTTAGTGGCTCCAGCAAGAATGAACTATGTAACTCATTCCCACAGCTCATTTTAAGCTTGTCTTCATTTATTTACTCGTGATCTCCTGCCCTGTCGTATACAGTCTACCAAGTTATAGAAATTGGACACGGGATAAATCGGTCTACAGGCTTCACGAATATTCTTCCTTGGAGTGATGCAATATACTATACTATGTACACAGAATTACTCCCCAATTCCATGCGCCCTGGCTATGATGACTTAGAATATCTAATTATGAACGCCGTATACAGAAGCCCGTGCGCACCGCATGTGTACGAATTGTCCGAGCAGTGTGAGCCACCCACCGAAAGGCGTACGGAAGGCAGTACCTGTTCCGCCATTGGCATCCTTGAAGCCGCTTGTGCAGTTGACGTGTGCAGAGTATATATGATCACGACAGTGGCTTTGCGCAAGAAGATGATGGAAAAAATGATGTCGCGCTGTTGGCGCCCCTCACCGACAATTCAGCGGTGGTAAATTCTCCCACGGGCCCAAACTCCGGAAATATGCGGCCGAGTGAACCTCAAACTGAACGATCTTCTTCGGCTAGAGGGGATGTGCTGTGAATATTGGAAGGTGTTGATTGGATAGTGGATCCAGCCGATCGGGCCCTGCCGATCGCACCGGGCCTGGCTTCCCTAGAGAGGAGACTTCTGCATGATGACAGAATTGAAAGCATTGAGGGAATTGAGAGATCCGAGAGAGGGGTCGATCGTGGCTTGCAGATACGATACTGCATCTACAGCCAGCCACGATTCCACAATCTCCGCGCCTGGGCCGCAACTTTGCAGTAGTATACAACTATCCATAGCTCTGCAGATGAAACTAACGTTGGACCTCCATGTGTACCACTAAGAATGGGTCGTATAACTGCCTCTGTAATGACAGTAACAGTACATCGATACCTCTGGTGTCATGGATGTAATTGTAAATACCATATGAAGGACAATACAGCTAATGTCATCGTCGTATATTCTCACCCTATCATTCTATGTACGTTGACTCCCCGAAATAGCTAGTGAGCAGCTTTCTGTAGTGCCTCCCAAGGAATCTTTCGATTTCTCCACTAATTTCTGTTCTTTTGCAGGTCACAATAGAGTGTGAAATGAAGTTTCCATAACCTTGTTAACGTGTTTTTTTCTAATACGAAACGATGTCTGATCCATGCATGTAGAGCGTCGTGGAGCAATATCACTAGTTTGGAGGGGTTGGGACCCCTAGATATAGCAGGATTAGCGGACTAAGTGGAATAATGAGCATTCACATGGGAGGACAAAATTCAGGCTTTGGCATATTTGAGTACGGTATATAAGAGGCCCATCAATGACCTAACTTAGTGTTTTTAGCTCTTCATAGAAGCTTGCGCTTGAAACAACTACCCAAAACCATCCTTTCTTCCAGCCCATGAACCATTCCCAAACATCCCTTTTGCAATCCAATATGCCTTCTTTCATGAATAGTCATGAAGGCAACGGCACGCAAGACCCTGGTGATCTCAATGCTGCCGAGGCAGAGCCAATGGCCATCATCGGACTGGCAATCCGTGCCGCTGATGAGGCCACAGAAGCCGAACCATTCTGGGATTTCCTGCTGAGAGCGCGACAGTCCACTCGGCCAATCCCAGAGGATAGACTTAGCTCCAAGGCATTCTATCACCCAGACCCAGATCATGGGGGAACGGTCGGTAGCCCATTATGATTTTATGGACTGTAGCTGATTTCGGTGAAGTTCTATGCCAAAGGTGCTTCCCTTCTCGGAGAGAGTCCCAATGGCTTTGATTCCGCATTCTTCAAGATGAGCAAAACAGAAGTGCAAAGTCTTGATCCTCAACAGCGGATTTTGATGGAAAATGTATATCATGCACTGGAAAATGGTGAGTTCTAACTTCCCCGAATCCTAGTCAGGATCGGAACAGAGATAGTAATATTCCTAAACTCGCAGCCGGTCTTCCGATGGAAGAAGTAATCTCCTCGAACACTTCTGTCTTTGTCAGTGGCTTCAACCGGCATCACGCAGATCGCATCAACAGTGACTTAGAGCTTTCATTTAAGCACAAGCCTACCGGTGCTGAAAATTCGATGATTTCGGGGAGAGTGAGCTGGTTCTATGATTTGCAAGGAGCCAGTCTTACTGTCGATACTGCTTGTTCGAGCAGTCTCGTTGCTCTTCATTTAGCGAGACAAAATCTTGCCGCAAGAGAAAGCAAAATGGTCAGTCATCCCTAAAGAAAAAATATAGTCCATTAACCCCCAATCCTGCTCTTTCCATCGCCACTCATTCATTCTCTTCCGGGAGTTACCCTCCAATAAAAAACTTTTTGATTTATCCCCAGCTATCTTGTGTCGTCGATCCCTTCAGATTCACGAAAAAGAGTTTGCGCTGATATGCAGGGTTTTATGAGGGCAGGCCATTGTCAGCGGCGTGAGCGTAATGGGGTATCTTCCTCATTTGATGTCTATGACATACTCAGGCCTTTTTGGCGCAGAGGGAAAGTCAATGGCATTTGATCAGCGCGCTGATGGATACGGATTCGGAGAAGGCGTCGGAACTGTCATCCTCAAGCCCGTTTCTGCTGCTGTTCGTGACGGCGACACTATCAGAGCGGTCATCCGCAGCACTGGCATCAATCATGATGGCCACACTCCTGGCCTCACATTTCCCAGTTCAACAGCACAGGAGTCATTAATTCGCAAAACTTACAAGTCGGCCGGGCTGGACCTGAAAGATACGACATATGCAGAGAGCCACGGAACGGGGACACAAGCAGGCGACTTGATCGAATGTACAGCCATTGCGGCTGCATTCGATACAAAAAACCGAGATTCACCATTTTACATTGGCGCCCTGAAGCCCAATGTCGGTCATCTTGAGGGAGCGGCTGGTATTGCCGGTGTCATCAAGTCAGTTCTACTTTTGGAATCTGGTGTCATACCGCCAAATGCGACTTTGAAAGATGTCAATCCGAAGATCCCTGAGGCCTGGAATGTTCACTTCCCCACAACATGCATATCCTGGCCTACCTCTGGTGTGCGAAGATCTTCCATAAGTGCGTACGGAATCAGTGGAACGAACGCACATTGCATTCTGGACGACGCATTTCATTTCCTCAAGGAACGTGATATATCTGCCCCTCATAGGACCCGACAAGCCGTTCCCACCCAACAAGAGATTGAACTTCTTGTTGCACAAATTTCTCAAAAATACAAGGCCAGAGCTGGAAGTCACAATCAACAAAAGTCTTTGACAAATGGCCACGATGCTACCACGAATGGCATAAACGGCACAAATGGCATCAATGGCACAAATGGCATCAACGGCACGAATGGCATCAATGGCACGAATGGCATCAATGGCACAAATGGCATCAATGGCACGAATGGCATCAATGGCACAAATGGCACAAATGGCGTCAACGGCACCAATGGTATCAAGGGCACGAATGGCATCAACGGCACGAATGGCCTTAACGGCGCAAATGGCATCAACGACAAAAACGGTACCCACGGAGCCAGCGGCCCAAACGGTGTCAACGGTGTCAAACATGAAAATCAAAGCTCCAATGATCTGGT
Organism: Penicillium canescens; assembly: GCF_028828765.1. Taxonomy (NCBI): domain Eukaryota; kingdom Fungi; phylum Ascomycota; class Eurotiomycetes; order Eurotiales; family Aspergillaceae; genus Penicillium; species Penicillium canescens. The sequence continues at coordinate 5,883,267 of NW_026703966.1, forward strand.
TCTTCAAAACTGCCAGGTCCCGAAAATCTTACTTCTCTCAGCCTTTGACGAGATGACACTGAAGAAAGTGGTAGCAGGCGTCAGAGAGCATGTTGCAGGCTGGCCTCTACGATCTGACGATCTCGCTACCCAAGCATTGGATGACCTCGCCTTCACTCTTTCCGAAAGAAGATCTCGACTCCCCTGGAAGAGTTATGGATTGTGCGGGTCCGTCCAAGAAGTCCAAGACAAGTTTTCTCAATTTCCATCAAAACCGATCAAGTCCCGGACGTCCTTGAGGATAGGATTCGTTCTCACTGGGCAGGGTGCCCAGTATGCAAAGATGGGAGAGCAGTTACTTGTCTATCCGGTCTTCAGACAGTCAATGGAAGCGGCAGAGGCATATTTCCGATCTCTAGGGAGTGATTGGTCACTAATCGAAGAGCTCGGTCGCGATGCCAAGGACTCGCGGGTATCAACATCCGCTTTGGCGCACCCTATGTCTTGCGCGGTCCAAATCGCATTGATCGACCTTTTCATCAGTTGGAACCTGATCCCTCATCGAGTCACGGGTCATTCATCCGGAGAGATTGGGGCTGCTTACTGCGCCGGCAAGATTTCACGAGAAGCAGCATGGAAAGTGAGTTACTACCGGGGTTCTGTCCATCTCCGGGGTAAATCACATGCTGTTGGGGGCATGATTGCAGTTGGACTTGAGGAAGAGCCTTTGCTTCTTCTTCTCAAGAAAGTCCATGCAAAGCTGCCCGGGGGGACCTTGTCGATCGCATGCTTTAACAGTCCCCGTAATCACACAGTCTCCGGTGACGATGCGATGGTTGTTGCTTTGAAAGAGCTTCTCGATGAGCAGGGAATCTTTGCCCGAAAGCTGAAGGTGGGCCATGCTGCTCACTCTGCCCATATGGAGGCTCTCTCTGAAGACTATGAAGCTTTAATGGGGATCTTACCATCAAAACGACTATTGCGCTTTGGCCATACCATACACATGTTTTCTACTCTCACCGGCCGCTTACTTGACGCTACCTGTGTGCCCGAGAAGGGGTCTCACTGGTGTGACAGTATTGTTGGCCCTGTGCGATTTACAGAAGCCCTCAAGTCCATGTGCTTTGATGCCATCGAAGGAGATGGCGTCTCAGCGCGTGGCACATGTGTTGACGTGATCTTAGAAGTGGGACCTCACCCCGCCATGCAAAGTGCAGCAAAGGATATTATCGGTTCATCTGTCGAGATACCATACTTTGCCACTCTCACTCGAAAGGATACAGGGCTGAACACTCTGCTTCACACGATAGGACAGCTGGCCGCCCTTGGTGCCGATGTTGACTTGGACAAGGTTAACCGAGCAGTCAATCCCCTCATTACTCCCACTATGATTGTCAACTTGCCGAGCTACCCGTTCAACCACGAAGAACAAGGGCTCTACGAGAGTCGCCTGATCAAAAACACGCGTCTTCGCAAGTTCCCTCGACATGACTTGTTTGGAGCCCCCGTTGCCGACTGGAATCCCAATAGTCCACGTTGGCGACACTTCCTTCGTGTTTCTGAGAACCCGTGGCTCAAGGAGCATGTGGTAAGTACCCCTCGCATCAAATCATGCATAAATTATTTGCAAAATCTGACAATCTCTCAGGTTGGCGCCGATTACGTATTTCCGGGCGCTGGCTACATCGTGATGGCATTGGAGGCCATGAAACAGATCGCTGACCCTGCCGAGCTGATTGGTATAAATCTGCAAGACGTCGTCTTCAAGTCGATGTTGGTTGTTCCAGACACAACGCAAGGCATAGAAGTATGCCTTTCGTTCTATCCAGAGGCGGACTCCAAAACCACCATTTCAAATTCATGGAAGAGATTCGAGGTTGCCTCTTATGATCCAACTACCGAAGAATGGGTCGAGCATTGCACCGGTAAAATATCACCGGACTACAAGTACCCCGTCAATCCCATTGATACTTCTCGCCAAGAGGCTATCGAGAAAGCAAAGTGGTTGGAATTCGTGGAAGCCAGGGAGGGCGACTGCAAGGATCCGATTGATTTTGCTCCGCTTTATGCGCATCTCCGTGATATCGATATCGATCACGGCGAATCCTTCCGCAACATGTTCAACTCCGCAATCAGTGGCCGCGACAGTGGTTTGATGACGGGTGATATCGTCGTCCCTGAGATCAAGCGATGGATGCCAAAGCAGTATGCACACGACCATCTCATTCATCCGACCACTCTCGACAACGCGTTCCAAGCAGCGTTCGCGGCCATCTTTGATCTAAAGGGTAAGAAAATGTTGAGCCGCGGCTGCATTCCAAGCTCGGTTCGAGAAATGTGGCTTTCGACAACGGATCTATCATCCAAGGCCAATAACACGCTGCGCTGCACATGTGAGGCTTCTCCTGGCCTTCATGATAGCTTCGAAATTGATATCCATTCGTGGGATCCTTCAAATGTCAGCGCGAAGCTGTTTTCGTTGGTCGGGGCCAAAATGGCGCCATTCAAGCCAGAAAGAAGTGATGAAAACCTGAGTGACGAGAAGGCTTCCTATTCCATCGATTGGCACCCTGACTTGGACTTGTTCACCACCGATGACCTGCGGAAGCTCGTGCCAAATTCCCCGAACTCTACCGTTAGCTATCAGGCTCAGTTGGAATTGTTTAGTAAGCTCCAACTAGCCTCGACTCTGTTGGCGACGGATGGTCTCCTGGCTGTTCGAGGTCTCGATGATTCCGCGTTGGAATCTCACCACAAAAAGTATCAACATCTACTACGGGGCATTGCCGCAAACATTTTGATTGATTCGGTTCCATATGTGCCATTGGAGAAATGGTTGAACTATTCTCGCAATCCTGGCCTGAAAAAGCAGCTTTATCGCGAGGTTGAGGCCCAAACCCTTGATGGGCAGTTGCTAATCAGAATGGGTTCCCAAATATCGGCCATCTTGAAGAAGGATGTCACGCCTGAACATCTTCTGTTTGGAATGGATAATCTCTTTTATGATTGGGATGAAACCAACCTGTTGCGAGGTAACATTTCATCTGTACTTGACCAGTATCTCAACATCCTGCGCCGCAGCTATCGCAGCTTGCGCATCCTCGACGTTTCGGGTCGTACAGGACATATGGCTGAACATGTCCTCAAGACTTTCTGTAAAGGAAACGACCCATTGCGCATCGAGAAATACGTTATTGGTTCCGTGTTCAGTGGTGCCTCTACACCACCGAAAGAACGCCTTGCTGCATGGAAGAGCATCGTGACATACAGAGCACTTGACTTGGGAACCGACCCCGTTGAGCAAGGCTTCGAACCGGACTCTTTTGACTTCATCATTGCCAACAACTTTGTTCACACAGAACCAAACATGAAGGAAATCTTCCAACGATTAAACTCCTTGATAGCTCCAGGAGGGCGATTGCTTGTCTTCGATGAGACACGACCGGAGTCACTTCACTCTAACGTTTCTTTCGGCAGCTTGGCTGTTTGGTGGCAGGCAACTGAGGCCTTCCGAAGAAATGGACCCTTTGCCTCAAAGGGCGAATACGACAGGCTTCTGCGAGAGACTGGGTTCTCAGGAATCGATTTCGAGGCTTCAAGCTCTGCCTATACAGAGTTTGCTGACTACACCATGATGGCATCCACCGCAATCAAGCAGCCGTCGCAAACCGCTGCCCCAGTTTTGGAAGTTCTCCTCATCCTTCAATCCGAGTCAGAGATATCTCGCTTGTTCACGAAGCGGCTGATGAATGCAGGTATCAAGTATTCAGTCTGCCAACTCAATGAGCTTGACACGGGGAGCCTTGCGGGTAAAACTTGCATCTCCTTCCTGGAGGCAAACCGGCCTATTCTCAACAATGTCGATGGCAGCACATTCTTAAAAATTCGGGACTTGCTTATTGCGTGCAGCTCATTGCTCTGGGTGATGGGCGACCCCCTGACGCAGCCAGAATTTCAAATGGCGCCAGGCTTGTTACGTACCATTCGCTGGGAACAAGATCGCGAAAACTTGAACCTGGTCAGTTTATCCCTGGACGGCGAAGCGACCGCTACCGTGGAGAGCAATTTGGACGCAATTTTCCGGGTCTTCGAACATCAATTCCTTGCTGGGCCTAAGAACACCAATGCCGAGTATCGCGTTCGGAATCAAGTCATTGAAACAAATCATCTTGTCAAGAACACAAACGCAAACACAGCGATTGATGCAAAGCTCTTGCGGCCAAAGCCAACCCTTTTCCAATGGGACCAGATTGGGCGACCTGTGCGATTGACCAGTCCTCACCCAGGCGTCGATAGCCTTGTGTGGAACACGGATGATAATTATGTCGAACAGCCACTGGCAGAATATGAAATTGAGGTTGATGTTCGCGCTGTTGGGCTCAACTTCAAGGATCTGTTGGTGGCTATGGGAGAAATCGCGCAGCCAGGCTTTGGACACGAGGCAGCTGGCATTGTGCGCAATATTGGAGCGTCTGTCAGTGGCTTGAAGCCTGGGGATCGAGTCATGTGTCTAGGTGATCCTTCCCCTGGTAGAATGGGCACGTTGCGCACCTACAGTCGCATCCATTCGGATCTGGCGATCAAGATTCCTGAAAGTCTCAGCTTCGAAATTGCCGCAGGACTACCGGTCATCTATGGAACAGTCATCTATTCCTTAGGTCATATTGCTCGGATTCGCGCCGGTGATAAGATCCTGATCCACGCTGCCGCTGGTGGTATTGGGCAAGCTGCTATTCAATACGCAAAAGTCAAGGGAGCTGAGATCTTTGTGACTCTGTCAAGCATTGCCAAGAAAGAATTCATCATGGAGACTTTCGGAATTCCTGAAAACCACATCTTCTCCAGTCGTGACTTGAGCTTCTCGCGAGGAATTAAGCATATTTCCCCCGGTGGTGTTGATATCGTTCTCAACTCACTGAGCGGCGAGGCACTACGAGAATCTTGGGCTTGCGTCGCACCGTTCGGTCGGTTCATCGAAATCGGAAAACTTGATCTTCAAGCCGGGTCAAAGCTCGATATGACTCCATTCCTCCACAATGTCACCTTCGCCGGGGTTGACCTGAATGCTTTGGCAGAAGAGCGCCCCGGAATATGCCAGGATATTTTGAAAGAATTGATGGTGTTGTGGTCGGCAGAAAGCATTCGCGAAGCTCGACCCACACAATCCCTTGGTTATGGCCAACTCAAGGACGGAATGCGTCTGTTGCAAACTGGAAAAAGCATCGGAAAAATCACGCTTGTTCCGGACTTGCATCCCGTGTCGGCTATGCCAGCTCCGCTCTCTCCTCTCGCGCTAGACGCCAATGCATCATTCATACTAGCAGGAGGTTTGGGTGGTATCGGCCGTAGCATTGCGGTGAGGCTGGCTACAATGGGTGCAAAGCATCTCGTTTTCCTTTCACGGTCCGCAACTGTGGCTGAAGAAGGTCAGAAAACAATTGCGAACCTCAAGTCTTTGGGCTGTACCAGCCATGTCTTCCAATGTGATATTTCGGACAGCACCCGTCTGGCTGAAGTCTTCGCGGAGATCAAGAGCAAGTTGCCACCAGTCAAGGGATGCATACAGTGCAGTTTTGTGCTGAGAGATGGGGCATTCCATGCCATGACCCACCAAGATTGGCAGACCGCACTGGCTCCCAAGGTCTCCGGATCTTGGAACCTTCACAACCTGCTGCCAGATGTCGACTTCTTCTTGATGCTGAGCTCTATTACCGGCATTGTGGGTAACCGAAGTCAAGCCAACTACAATGCGGGCAACAATTTCCAGGATGCACTTGCCCGTTATCGTGTCTCCAAGGGAATGAACGGCACTAGCGTCAACCTCGGGGCCGTTGTTGGCATTGGGTTTATTGCTGAGAATTCCGAATATGCTGGGAAACACACATTCAAGGTTGCCAACCAGCAAAATGAGGAAGAGGTGTTGACGACGGTTGAGTATTTGATCGATGGTCGTTATCACACCAACATGACAGAAAAGACCGCGCAGCTTGTATGCGGCCTACGAACTCCGGCTTCGTTCAGTATCGGCGACGAAGAGGCACCCACTCACCTTACGTACCCCATGTTCTCACAACTTCCACCAGCCATTCCTAAGTCCGGAATCGCCATTGGAGCAGGTGAGGTTCAGTCTGTCACCCGTGTCCGAGATCTTCTCCAGGCAGCTCCCACCCAAAATGACGCTGCACAGATCATCATCAAGGCTATCCGGCACAAGCTGGCAGACTTGCTGAATATCTCCGATGATTCGTTCGATGATTCGCTCAATGCTCGCGCAAATGGAGTTGACTCGCTGATCGAAATGGAGTTCCGGACATGGCTGGGCAAGGAGTTGGGCGCCACTGTCTCCTTGAAAGATCTGGCGAAGGATTTGACACAGCTAAGTGCAAGGATCGCTTCACTGAGTTCATTCACCAACTTCGGTTGAGAGCATGAGTGTTGGGGTGGTGACCTATCAGGTGGCCCCCCATGGGATAGGATCGAGAGGTAGATAGCTTGTTTTCTCTCTTCTTTTTCTTCTTCTTCTTCCTTCTCTCTCTGTCTGCGTTTTGTGATAGCAATACAATCCTGTATCCGAAGATCCATTGCTGTATTGGAGATCCCTAGACTGAGGGGTTCTGAATTGGGAGCAGTGTTGGCGTTCCTGTGGATGCCTTGTTTTTTATGCCTCTTTGTGGGGATTTCCAATCGGATAGTCGTTTCTGCTCTTTCCTTTTCTCGTCTCTTCTTCGTGTCCTTTTGTGGCTTTGCAAATATAATGTGTTGCTCTGTCGTTCTTCCTATAACAAGTAACATTGAAGGGAGACATCTATATCTCGCATCGGGTAAATCACCGCGTCTCACCCAAACACTATAAATGAGTGCTCTAAGCCAGACTCTATTTGACAATGGGATATGGTAGAAAATGTCGAAAACTGTCCGGCAGTGAACGCCGCGGTCAGTTTCTTTTTCTCTGCCGTTCAGGTAAGTCTGCAACTATCAATTGGGACTGGGACAGGAAGGGGACATAGAGTCAGGGATGGAAGACAGAGGGGGGACAGTAAAGAGAGGTGATGCTCTATATGAGAGACACTACTTGAAGATGCGAAGATCAAAAAGTCTAGGGATCTCCAATACAGCAATGGATCTTCGGATACAGGATTGTATTGCTATCACAAAATGCAGACAGAGATAGAAGGAAGAAGAAGAAGAAAAAGAAGAGAGAAAACAAGCTATCTACCTCTCGATCCTATCCCATGGGGGGCCACCTGATAGGTCACCACCCCAACAAAAAGTAGTGAGATGCATGGAGAGAAGAAGAAACCGAAAGAGGGAAGAGCTGGGGATATGGTCATCAAGATAATCTGATCTCTAACACCATACATTCTTCATCGTTTCTCATGTTCGTCGGGCTCATGGGTTTGCTGAATTCATGGGCTTTTGGGACATGGAGACCAACAAGAATCGGCTGATTCCGCGCTATTTTCGAATGAGCCTCTGCTAAGTCTGTGTCAATGGTCCTCCTATTGGCGTTTGGCAATAAGTTCTTTCCTTCAGTTGGATAGAGCGCCTGCATTTTCATACATAACTAGTTAAACTGCAAATTCATTCATGGCCCAGAGCTCATTTGCACGCTAGCAACCCATACTGGTGTAGTTTCCTGTCTGGAAATCCTCACGCTGCAGGACATAGAAAGAAAGGCGAGGCTTTCCCAGTCCATCAAACAACAATGCTGCGTCAGCTTTGCGGGAAGAACGGGCCCTGGAGCGCAGAGTATACAAGTGCAAAACTAAACTTAATTGGGCGACGAGGGTGTTTCTTTAGGCATGTGGGAGGTGTCCATCGACGTCATGAAAGATACTAAAGGATTTAAGTTTTAAGTATAAACCAATTGGTGATAACTGATGTAAAATTGAATGGAAAGCACTCGCGATTGCTGATGGACGCCGTCCACATTCAATTCAAATCATGCTTTTTCGCCAGCCCAATACATGTTCAAGAACTCTTTGAACTTCATAGGCTGCAGCTCCGGAAAGCGGTCGTTGAGCCTAATATCTTTAGGAAAGTCCATGAAATCATTCACAATGAGCTTAGCCACCTGCGCAGTTATTGCTTTCTGCTCCTCAGCTGAATAGGTGGTGTCACTAGGCATAGGTGGAAGGGTAACATTATCCGAGTTGAGATTCTCAACACTGTCGTATGTCACTTTGAATTTCGTGCCTATAAAGCGGAATGAAGGTGAGCCTTCCAACTTCCGGGAAAATTAATACCAATAGTACATACCTGTAATTTCTTCGGCTATCTTTACCATCTGGTTGTATGAGAGTTCATCTCCCACAAACACACTGAATTCAGGCCATTCCTCTATATCAAGGAGTTTGACCAGATAGTTGGTCATGTCGCGTAAGAGAGTCATGCAAATTATGTTATTTCCGTCACCGGGGATGACTGCTTCACGCTTGGCGATGTTGATTCCGAAGGTGTGTGGAATCAGAGAAGTGGAAATATGTGGCATGCCCCAATAGTCCATGAAAAGACCATTGACAATACGGGTGTATTGCAGATAGTTCATTTTGATTCGGGCTATTGAAGCGACCCATATATCCACAACAGAATCCGGATAGGGAGGACTAACATAATAGATGATCAGCAGAAGACTCATAGAGTTCGGAGACCATAAAGGGGATTCAAAGGACACTCAAGTGCTTACGCAGCTGGTTGAATAAAGAGAAATTCACTCGGAATGAATCTTTTTGTCTTTGTTGAAGCTCCAGCAGCATCAATCAGGTTCAATTGCGCTTGACTTGTCTCGTCGGAGACCAGAACAATAGTCGATATGATTGTATGAACGTTAAATGCCGCCATTGTCTCTGTCATTGAAGGGACATCCTCGTAGTTGAGTTGTACAGACAGGACATTTGGTAGCAGATGGTTCGATGATGGCTTCTTATAAGATTAGCAGTAATTCTCACACTGAAGCTAAGTACTGAGTACGCCTCACCTTGCGAGAAAAAGCGATAACCTGGTATTTAGGCTCTCGGGCTAGCCTCTCAACAATCGCCTTTCCAACACCTCCGGACGCACCGGCAACACCAATAACATGCATATTCACTATCAAAGTGTCAATTTTTTGTTACCCCAAGGTTGTTTAAAGGACAAAGGGTAAAGGAAAATGGCGTTCCACTCCGCCTTATATATATCATATGCCCAGGTGTTCAACCACCTGGGCAATGACTACGTACCCCGCTTCGTTACGTCATATATGCTCTATCCATATGCATCCAGCGCAAGAAAAGGCGCCTAAGGGGGCGCCCAGCCTTCGGGCACGAATCTGCTTTCTGCGGACCTTGATCTAGATTACCATAGCTGAGCACGTCGACATGCCCCCTGGGAGGCTATAGCGTGTTGGGGTTAATGCCACCACCCGACCGACGAAAATCAATGCTCACTCATGATGTATGGTATGCATACCGGCCATGAAGGGCTTATCCACAATACGTCACCCCCTAAAATCAAGGACTATGGATGATTCTTCGGAATTAGAAACCGGAAATAACGTTCCACTAGTTGACCGCGACTTCTTTGTTATATGCTTATTGATATATACACAAATGATATCGCGAAGGACAATAGCGATCACGTTACGGACCCACTTAGTCCCCAGCTTTATAACGATGGATGAACGCTTATCGCTTCAACGACGGGTCTAATGCTAGGAAGCGCGATAAGTACAATTATCCTTCACTCCAACGCCCGAGCAAATGTATACCATTTAATTAATTTAGTGTTGTCTCTTACTATCTATGGACGTGAAGTCCGCGGAGTAATCACCCCCAAGGGTCGATCGCAAGTTGCATAGAGAACAAAGTTCAGACAGGGGAGCATGCAAGCATGGGGCAGTGTGACTCTCGCATTCTAGGGTCCTGAAACTACGTGTAATCATTATGATCTAACACTAGTAGCACCCTTGATCCGTGGTGCCTCTCTGGAATGCCTGACATTGAGGGGCAGTTGACTTTAAGTGGACGGGCTCTTGTTGATAGACAGCTTCGCGCATCTCTCTCTTTCCATCTCTCTCCGCCCGTTTTTGTGGCCTGTAGGCATCGGCCCTTGTCCATTCATGACTTGTTTCAAATGGACATTCTTTGTATGATCATCATTTATATTGGATTTTTGTTCATCGTCTTCATTCTCTGTGGTTCTCGTTTCAAAACCTTGTTGTTATGAGTGATGTAGGTTCCGACTGGCTTCAAGAAGCAATACCCGATGAGACACGTATAAGAAATCAATAAGATTGATTCAATGGGGACGGTCGCTTCTACTCGATCCGAAAAGCGTTTTTGTTACTTGCGACAAGGAAACCCAGCCACAGGTATTTTCCTTTTTTTTTTATTCTTGTTTCTTACATAACCATATAGTCTTGTTCTTCCCCCCAACCCCCCGCCCTCTCCTCCTCCAAATTATTGACTCAAGTTTCATTGGACATTAGTACATTTAGATGAATCGAGACCACCGCCAACTTAGATCGCGAAAGCATTAGACTCATGTTGAAATGGCTCCGACGCAGCCGTAAATTCGCCTTTCTCAGATCGACCAATCGCTTGTGCCCAACTCTCAATATCTTTTCTCTCGACCACATGCTCCTTATCTTGAAGGAATTTTACTGTTTCGTTGTTATATGACGTAGGGGCTTCTAGGACGTTCGGGTCGAGTTGGTGATGCAGACGTGGAGCAGCCAGGGCGCCACTGGGAGAACGATGCTGGTCTAGTGCGTACATCACCGACTGAAGCACGGTAGAAGGAATGTGACTTCCGCCAGCGGCTCCAGTGACATAAGCCACTTGACCATCAGGGCGAGTTATAATGATCGGCGCAATAGATGACAGAGGACGTTTTCCTGGTTTAATGAAGTTGTTTGGGTTTGCTATGTAGCCCTTGTCGTTGGTGGTGTTTGGGGTGGAGAAATCTGTTATTGTTAGAATTGATCACTTAAAGAAAAGGGCCCTATCTCGTACCATCCATCTGTGAATTCATGACAATACCGGTTATGGGGTCCATGATTTGGCTGCCGAAGGGAAGATTCACCGTTGTCGTGAGGGAGATGGTTAGACCTGATTTGTCGGCTGAGACCATATGGGATGTACCCACTCTGCAAGAAAAGTTACTGCTGAGAACTTTGGAGACCATTCTATCCAAAAAAAAAAAAAAAAAAAGATGATTGCAGAATGAAAAGAAAGGGCATCACATACGATTCTGGAGTCCACTTGTGATCAGGGTTGTACACACTCACGTTGAGGTGAGTGTACCGATCATCGATGCCATGGAAAATGCTCTGAGTTCTGTCATGGGACAACATGACGTCCTCAAGGTCAGTGATATTTGGAACGAATCCTGGATCTCCAAAAGAGTTTCGCTGAATTAAAGTCAGAACGATGATTCAATCTATCGAAATCGGCACATACGTAAGCATATCCAAATTTCATAGCCTCAACCATTCGATGAGTGCTAAGATCGGTCATATTGGCCGGTGTGAAGAAATCCTTGTAGTTGTTCAGAACCGAGAGAATATTGAGCACGACCGATCCACTGCTGGGAGCAACAGTGCTTGTCACGTTATATCCCCGGTATTGGACGTGTCTTGGGGTTCGTTCGACGATTGAGTAGTCTTTGAGATCCTGCATTGTCAGATTACCTCCAGCCTTTTTAATGGTCTGTACCATGCTTCGAGCAATGGAACCGTTGTAAAAGTCGGTCGTATTGGTTTGCGCAATGGTTCGCAGCGTCTTAGCGTATCTTTTCCGTTTTATCAATTCACCCCGTTTGACGGGCACTCCGCCAGGGGCAAAGTCTGGCGTCCAGGCTGGATCCTCAAACCAGAAATTCGGCTCAATATCCGCAGGTTGCATATTTTGCCGAGTCCAGTTTATCAAAAACTGCATATCATGGCCGAATATAAATCCTTGTTCAGCCACTTCGATCGCTGGTGCTGTGACTGTTGGCCAATCCATCGTGCCGTACTTTCTCAAGATACGATCAAGACCACGTAATTGTCCAGGAACTGCTCTTTAAGGACGTTAGCATATTTTCTAAGTTTGTAAAATCATCCTGTGCTTACGAAGCGTTGCCTCCAATCATCGAGCCCCACTTGTTGCCTACAAACATGTTTTCACTCGCAGAACCGGGTGCCTGCTCACGAAAGTCGATCATGTCGTAGGTGTTGTTGGGCAACCGAATGAGGGCAAATCCACCACCATGGATACCACTATTATACAACCCTAGAAGGTGTCAGCCGACTTGTGACTTAAGGTGGCTTTCGATAAGGCTCACCGACGACTCCAACGCAAAGAGCCGTAGCAACGATCTATGATTTGAGAGTTAACTCCGCCAAACGAGCCAAGCAATAATATTCGATTAAACTCACTGAATCAGCAGCATTTCCACCCTTCTTTAGCATTGCAGTTCCTGCATGGCTGCATGGCTCGCTTTCAGATGCCACTGCACCATTAAATCCTGTCTGAGATGTCACGTTCAGATCAAAGGAGTACCCAAAGGCAAGTCGGTAGACAGCAAAGCAAGTCAGGACCAAACGCAGGATATTGAGTCCCATCATCTTGGGTTGATATTATTCCAATGTCAATATGTTGTACTTTCACTTGAGAAGTTAGCCCATCTTACAGGTAATCGCCACCTCCATTAAATACTCGCACTAGCCATTATTTGTCAATTGTAACATTGCAAATCGCTTTCTTTCTGAATATGACACCGAGACTGCCAGTCTTCCAAGGTCGAGAAGTCTCGAGATTCTTGTCAATGCATCTCAATACCCGCTATGACGTGAACACAAATTTAAGAACACTGTTATCTATACAACTGCACTGAATATGGCAGTTCTACCAGCAAGAGAGTCAAAAGCCAGTATACTGATGATCCCCAGAAAATAAACTTTGGTATAGATTAAGTTCGCGGTCCCGATCTAAGATCGGATAGGACCCACTTGTTTCTGGCCACTCCGCCCGCGGTGCGCCGCGTTGCCTCAACACCAGGCATTTGGTCATAGAACCCGAAACGGAAAACCCGCATTCATCCATGGTCCACCGACGGCTTGTTCTATATGTTCTCTTTAACAAACAAAGCATCGAGAGTCACTTGTTATGCCATCTTGCCTGCTATTGATATGATTATACAGGAACGCTACACGTACAACGAGAGACTGGGGAAATTGCTCAGCCACATTGGTAATGAAATTGGATACTGAAACCTGACAAATAGTTGATCAAACGGAACCTCTGAGATCCACAGTACTCTAGATTCTTTCTTGTAGAGATCCCCACTTCTCAGATCTTGGTTCGGGAAATGAGGTGGGCTTCGTACGATTCGTTCGGCAGATCAAGATGAAAAAGTACATTGTAGCATCAGCTCAAACCTCAGTCACAAGACAGCTCTTGCTTCGATGGATGGGTACAGTCATACGTCATTGACAAGTCTCTACCTGCCGGGCTCCATTGGTCCAGCTCGCGAGGAGGAACTGAGCGATCGGTCCGATGGTCATGACGCTTTCACATTATTATCGAAGAACAAGCCGAGTGCATATGTCGCAGTGAACTGGCGTGAACGTCATACACATCGCCCAACCAAAGTACAAGAAGCGGAGCAGATTTGTAAAGCGTCGCACTCAGGAGAGCGGCCATTCGGCATGATTCTAAGATGCGATTCTGAATGCGAACATGGATCTACCATCGTCATTCAACTACACAGGGGTGTTACACAAAGATGTCCTCGGTCATTCTTTTGCATTCATCTCAATCAAATGTGTCTCAGATTAATCAAATGTGTCTCAGATTACTACACCGGGTACTATCGCTTTACTTTCACGACAACCACGACAACCACTGACGTATTCACAGACGAAAAAACTCAGATGGAAGAGTATAATGATGTTCACGACTACGATGATGAGTTCGATTCCAGCATATCTAATTGGCGTTTCATAGACTTCTAGAGATTTACTCGCGGTGCCAATGTTTCGGTGCGGCACGGGGATCCACAATCCACGCCCCTATCCGCATTCTAGGCTGCCGAGGCATCTTTGCGCCACCAACCGGCACTGGGACCCTGCTACCGCGAACCTCGTCTTTGGTCAATATCACAAACGGCCTCAATATTGGACCCGCTGTCTGCCAGTAGCGGGGTTTCGTTGTATTGTTGTCGATTTTCTCGAGGGTTTCGTTTGCAAATTATTTACCCCAGGACTTCATGGACACTGTGAACCATCGAGGATTTAGATACTGTCGACACAACTACCGATGCCAACGATACGACACTTATTTCCCCCACAGAAGCCAAGGGCTTGTTGAACGAGTCGAGGAAATATCACGGTCAGATTGCGAAAGCCCCTCGACGCTCAGATCTACCTGTAACAAGAGGTGGAAGGCCTATTCCCAAGACTAGAGAACGCAGAGACCAAGAAGAATGGATGTGATTGAAACACAAAAACTTACTTCAAGGAAAGCAACGGAAAACGGTGGTGCCCACACTCCCTCCAGCCCTCCATTTAACCTACGTGGGCTTAAGACCGACTGCGGGGATTCTTTCATGCGTTCAAACATGCTCCGCTGCCTGGAATAAACTGTCTAAGCCGATCGGGGGCTAGCAAGCGCCATTTTGACCAGATATGGTAAAGACATCTCCGCCATCATATACGACGGACCTTCGTGATATAAAAGCCTCACAGGCAGTAATCTACTTGGCTTGGATTCGCAGCAGACATAGCCCTAACCCGTTCTTCTAAAGGCAAACATAGCATAAACACTAAGTAGGGGTATAGTTTTCAGTAAAGGTTAGAGGAGATAGTCAAAGAGATACCACAGCCAGATGGCTCTTAGTGTTATAACGGACATCAATACCACCTTCACAAAGGATCTGCTTGAACAATGATATACCAAATGTCCTCTAGGCCCGGTAGGCCTAACAAATATATACCTGTTACTCAATAACAGTCGTGTATGGACGTAGAGACCTCGGTCGTTTCTTAGCAGGAGCTACTTACACGCGATATATTAGAAGATGATTTCAATTAAAGAATGATATACGCGCTCGGCTTAATTGATCAATACAGTAGTATCCAGGGGTTAATGCCTCTGCCTATATTACTCGCTCTCAGATAAAAAAAAAAGCGTGCTTTGGCATCCAATCTACCAAACGTATATCTAAAGATACCACAACATTTCTAATAGACTTTACAATAGAGCTTCGTAATCATTTATTTAGTTTGTTTCCGCTAGCTCGGATACGCCGAACGGCTTAGCAACGCGGTATAGGATTAGGTAGGATAGTATCGGTCGGTTATTATTGCTACCAGCCAAGTCTTCTCAAAACAAAAAGGGTGTTCATTCAACGAGAAAAGCGAAGATAAAGAAGAGACAAAAAAAGGAAGAAATCTCTCTACAGGTAGTCTTTGTAGGGCCACGAGAGACTCATCTACGAAAGACACACCCAACACATGTTTTCCAACGACACGTTCTTTCGACCACACGCGTTCTTCACCATGATCATTACATGTAGCCACGACATGCAACTGCCACCAGCAAACTGTACAGTCCATTGCCCATCTGAAGAGATTTGTTCCCGGCACCTCTAAAGCCCGTGAAGAAGCTCGGAAGCTTGCCGATTGAACGCAATTGCACCGCGAATGCTGTTAGGACGCGTTACAGCAGTCAATGAGGGCAGCAGGGCGCGGAAGATAAAGAAGTGATCGAGGAAGCACTAGGCAGGGCCCGAAAACCCTCGGGATCACCTTTAGGGATGGCGGGAATAGGTCCCTTATCAAGAAGGGTTAGATCGTTAAACAAGGCTTCCGGTTTGGTTGACTGGAAACACAATGATGAAATGTATGACATCAATCGGCACTGTATCAGTATGGAGAGAAAGGGGGTTACGTTGTTCCGTCTCTTCTCACTCCTCGGAATTTCGTGGGTCTATTTCTCGGGGATCTCTCACTTCGTACTCTTCCATTTCTTATCACTCCTTTATCTCTTACGCCCCGTTTGTTTCCCTTTCATCATTTTCATCACCGATTTCACCGAATTTTCCTCAGAATCCAGCGGGATTGCGAAAAGGAGGAACCAGAAGAACAGAGGCGCACGCGCAGGGCGAATCTGACGATGATCCATCCACAACTCCTCCCGGACGATCTATTGCTAAACATAATGGAGGTACGAGGGCAAGGCTGGAAACCTGCGGTAACCACCAGCACCCCAGACCGAGTCAAGGTTGCAATCCAAAGCAGCTATCGATGCGGGCTGAATCCTGGGGGTAAGTGCGGGGACGAATACCGGATGAAAATATCGGTATGGGAACTCGACCACCGAGTGTTCGGTCACGACAAGGTGGGCCCACTGCACTTGGGGTTTCCCATTGGGACTTATCGTCCAGACGGCAAGGGGGCTCAAAAATAGGATCGACTGCATTACCGAAGACTTGTTATGATGACGTATAAGCCAAACACATGCAGCAAACGGTGGTATATTCTCCGGATGAACCTATACGGGGAAGTGGATCGGAAAGGGGTGACTTAGAAAACCTCCGCGAAGAAGATTGTTTTTGATAACAAATATATCGATTTTTCACCGAATTCCAGCAGTTCAACTACCTCCCAGAGCGAGCAGGGGTAATCCTAAAGATGAAAAAGGCGGCATTGTTTAATAAAATAGGGAAGATGTGGAATACGGGATGGTCTAACAATTGGATAACAGCCGACATCGTGCTGAGCGTCCCTTAGGTCATCCAAGGAGCGAATTATGCGTTAATACAGAATTCAAGAAGTCAGTTACGATGTCTTATTTTTTAGTGACCAAGCTATAGATGAAGATAACGCGGGAGAGCATAGGAACCAGGTGTTTGTATATCTAGATGCCGCTGAATTTTCGGGGGTATCGCCTGTGACGGACCTGGTTTCCTGGGTGACTGCTAATATGGGAGTTTCTATACAGAGTCTATAGAAGCGGTTTGCTCTATTCAAACGATACTATAACATCGTTTGAACTCTAGAGGACCAGATCCTAGCTGAATTTAGCTATAAGTTGTTCTAGACCTCGCGCATGCGTGCTATTGCAGACCTAGGACCGGATCTTCCGGGGTCTCACAATTGGGAGCCCCGTCGCTGTTAGCACCCACTACGGACGTCCCAAACGTGCTGGGAAAGATCCTCACCCCGGTCAACGTCACTGAAGCTTAGGTGCCGCCAATATATTGGGTTGATTTCACATCACTCAATGATGACATGCCCTTGCTTGACCCTCGTGAGGGGCAGCATATCAAGTGGACAGAAAGAGAGAAGCAGCGAATGAAAGAGATCACCGAGGTGATGAAGAAGGAGCTTGAATCCTTTGCTGAGAGGACGCAACGAGGTCTTGGCGAGCGAACGGTGGACGAAGAGTTGCCAACAACATCTTCCAAGGCAAAGAAACTACTTGTTTCCTCCTTAACCCATACTTACCCTAGGGCCGAAGCTGGATCACGCCAAATCTCCACATTGGGCTACTTGAGTATTCCTGGCTGGTACACAGGTGTGTGACTGTAAACTTTGCGCGTGCTCGACTTAATGAAGATTCGGAGGGCCAAGCCGTTACCCCGGATCGAGAGAGGCAGGTGATCATCAATAGTAACATCTGCCACCAGATCCTCGAGGAATTCCATGCTCTGCGGCTATCATTGATGACAGGTCAAAACCCATCGAGCGATGGAGCTGAAGAGCCACCACCACCTGCGGATTCTCCTGCACGACTACAACGAATGGTGATCGACCTTATCGAATCCTCAAAGCCGAATCCGAAGACGATGATTCTAGTAATTCCGGTCCGAAGGCGGATTTCCGAGGGATTCCCTCACTTCTAATTTTATCCTTAGCACCCATCAATAGCCAATTGAGAACGGGTTATTCCCATTTGCTGAACAGTTCACTGAGTATCCATTGATCGACCTTTCACCATGAATATCTCATGCTTCTGCGCAACGAAGTTCGCAATATTTCGCCCAAAAAATGCTGCACGGTTTGAAGCGACGGGAGCAGAATGGTATGTAGGCCATGGCTTTGTATTGGGCGCTAACAGGATGCTGTATGTTCGGGGCTACTATGTTGTGATGTCAATGGTTTACTATCATTCATTAGCTTGTAGATTGATGAGATAATCCATGGCTCACATTATCTGGTGGCCAAGACTAGGAATGAAGAGACGGCAAAGAGCCATGTGCCTTACGCTCGTGCATTATGGTCGAATGTGTCCGATTCTATTGGAACCGCATAATCCTCAGGATCAGTAGAATTCCAGACAGGCCAGGCTAAGATGCACATACCTACGTCGTGAATATTCGCGCTTTCTCTTGGGAATACACACAGAGGCCGCACAGTAGATCAGCTTAGTCGGCTGCTATAGCGGAGAAATCTTTGTATAGACACTTGGACCGCTAGGCTAAATCTTGTCTCTTTGATCGGCTGGCTGGTTAGCATAGTGAATCTGCTGAGAACAAGGCTTTTTATAGACACAGCCTGACTTGCGGGTCCACGATGTATTCTATAAATGTTAGTACATTAAAAATTGTAGTACTCGATCAAAGGGGAGAACGTATAAAATACCTCAGACACAAGCCTGCTCGACTTTGTGTAATCAAGTGAATAAATTGTACAGCAAATTGCCGGGGGTAGAGGACGAATTTATAGGCTTCTCGGCTTCTGTCAGTTACAAGCTGGGCAGGCAGCATTGAAGACACCTATCCTAATTGAGGCATGTTGAAAGCCACGTCTTATTTTTACCGTCACTATTTGCAGCGACATTTTTTCAGCGAGAGAGACAAGTAAGAGTGGTGTTGTTGGGGTGGTGACCTATCAGGTGACCTCCCATGGGATAGGATCGAGGGGTAGATAGCTTGTTTTCTCTCTTCTTCTTCTTGTACTTCTTCTTCTACTTCCTTCTCTATCTGTCTGCCTTTTGTGATAGCAATATAACCCTGTATCTGAAGATCTCTTGCTGTCGAGATCCCTAGAAAACGTCACAGTTTAGAAACCCCACAATCAGATAGATAAATGTGAGTAGTTGACTTAATTTCCCATTGGCCAAAACTCCAGAACTCCACTTCCCCTCTCTTCTCTTTTGAGGCCCATGCGCTCTGCTTGCTGCCTTCATGGCTGCTGATCCCGTAGTTGCCTGGTTCATGCTCCCTACCAAAGAGCCCGAAAAGCCTCTGTTGGTGCAGCGGAAGGACCTTTGCGTCATGACAAATCTCAAAGAGCAGTACAGCTCACATGTTCACGTGCGAATAGACACGGGCTGAATGGGTAGGATGTTGCTGTGTGCCCACGAGGTTGAACGCCGGTGGAATCAGCACATTTAGTGGTGATACTGTGGGGCAAAGCTTTGATAATATCCTTTCCGTAGACGGACGGCCGAGGAATGGAAGGACTCCACGTAGGACACAATTCGGTGTCGCGAACGAGCGTTGATTGAAGAGCGTGGTGCGGGTGTTGCTCCCCATTCGTGCTAGTAATAAACCTCTACATACACACATCGAGCCAGCTGGCGAACATTGAGTACATGCAGACACGAGCTCCTAGTAATGCATAACGCCTAATAATGTACCAGATACATGCGGATTGCAATGACCAATTATATGAATCTATTCAGTATACACGTCAATGGCGTGGATGCAGCGAGCAAGTGCAGCACTTGGGGGTGGAGTCTACGATTTGAACATTGAAGTCTCGAAACCTACTGGGCATGCCGGACATACATATGTTTGATGAATTTGAATTTCCAATACCCAGGCAATGGGATTACCGTATTACACAACGCCGTATTGTACTTTGAGTAAGACTGTGTAACCGTGCACGCCCCCCTCTCACAGATCGACTCATCTAATGACGTGATTGCGTGTCTGCAGGAAGGTAACGGTACTGTTACCGAAAGTAGGAGGAATTCAATCCAGTTTCGGAAGAGCTGGTGGGTGTAGGCGCGATGTATTGAGCGAGTCAAAACGAGCTTCGCCCCTGTCCAATGCAGCGACAAGAGTGGAGAACAACGGAAGGAATGTGACGACCCTCACTTTTCCCGCTTTTGCCCACTTTCGGATCCATATTGGTCATAGTGATTCATTCGATTCGAATACTGTTGATTTCAAAGCGTTTCAGGTCAGTGTGAACTGTTCAAGCTTCTTTTGATTCATTGTGTTCTCCCTATGCTTTAGCTCAGTTTCCGCTTTACATTCCACATCCATCGTGCGAGACTTATGGCTCTTCAGGTCTTCATGTATATCACCCCACCACGCAAAGCTAAACATCTTTATCTGATCATCTCTTTAGTACTGGTGCCACCGGTTATATCGGCGGAGACTGGCTTTTCATCGCCGCCAACGCCCACCCCGATTGGGAGCTCTCGGCTCTCGTCCGTAGCAAAGACAAGGCTGCTGTGCTCTCCAGCCAGTACCCCAAGATCCGCGTCGTATATGGTGATCTAGACTCCTACGACCTTCTTGAGGAGGAAGTGAGAAAGGCAGATATCGTCTTCCGTATGTTCAATTCAGTGTTCAGAACCACCCACGAAGGCTTATGAATTGACTTCAGACTTCGCTGATTGCGACCATGTTCCTGCTGCAGAGGCCATCGCTAGAGGGGCCAAGCATCACACTCCTGAGCGTCCCCTCTGGCTAATTCATACCTCAGGAACTGGTATATTGACTATAGAAGACCAACACGCATATACATACGGTATCGAGCGCCCAAAGGTGTATAACGACTGGGAGGGCATCAACGAACTTATGAGCTTCCCTTCGGAAGCATCCCACCGTGACGTGGACGAAGTAATAATCAAAGCGGGTAAAGATACGCCTACTTGTGTTCGCACTGCCATCGTCTGTCCCCCAACAATCTACGGGCTAGGCCGTGGACCCGTCGGAAAGAGAAGTATTCAGGTGCCTATTCTCGTCGCCGCCGTACTCAAGCGCGGCAAAGGCTTCACGGTCGGAAACGGTGAAAATATTTGGCATCAAGTTCATGTGTCTGATCTAAGCGACCTCTACCTACTTCTAGGTGAGGCTGCTGCCGAGGGTGGCGGTAAGGCTACGTGGAACGATGGGGGGTACTACCTTGCTGAAAATGGCTCCTTCGTTTGGGGTGACATATGTCGTGCGGTAGCGCAAGCTGCTTTTGATCAAAAGTATATCAAGTCTCCTGAGGTCGAGTCGTTGGATGGTAAGCAAACAACGGAGATCTTGGACATGGGTCGGATTGCATGGGGTTCGAACTCTCGTGGCCATGCTATTCGTGCAAGGAAGCTGCTTGGTTGGGAGCCTAACCAGCCGAAGCTGATTGAGCTGCTCCCGCATCTTGTTGCGCTTGAGGCAAAGGACATTGGGCTGTAAGGTACTTACTGCCTTTCCGGTTAGATTAACGTACGTACTAGTTTAAAATCCCTCAATTTTTCGAAGAATATTTCTGAAATAGCACCATAGATACTAGCCCAAATCAGTTTCCTAGGAACTTTAGATTCTGTACAAAGGTGAATCGATGAGAGAAAGGTAGCTCGGGATGTTCTAACGGTATAATCCAACGCAGAATGCAGCAATACTAGAAAATAACAACTTGCAGGTCTTTGTTGTGTCCTCCAAACCATAGTTTTTCCAGGCGGAATGACTTCATCAGCTGAGTCTCTGGCAAAGTTGCAATTAGTATATTTACATGCATGCCCGGTGACGTGTCAAGAACTGTCTAGGTGGTCAGCTATGAGTGACCCGATTTATGACATCGCTGTACTTCAGAAGTCAATCCAAACCAATACTAATGCAGACGCTAGCAGAGATCCACAAACAACAATCCAATGCCGGAGCACGGACCCCAAGTAATTACGCACGGCCTCAAAGCGCTGTAACATCATCTGGGCCTAGAACTAGTCAAAGGGGGGGGTTCCGAGTAGTCCTGGGGATCGCTGGAAATCTACCTTAGTATAATTCGCTATTACACATTCAGGAGAGAATTTTGTCTCTGTAAAGCAACATAAGAAATCAAAGATCAAGATCTATAGTGTGCTTTAAACTTCTTTCACATAAATTTTCCACGTCTTGAGGTAAATCTAAGCGCCACCCGTGGACGGCATCAATGGACCTTCCAGTGTTCCGTTTATCCGACCCGCTTCCACGCAGCCTTAATAGTAAACTTCATAAAGTAAAATCACACGGCTGTCTTGCTCGTCTTTTCAGCGGACATGACGTGGCCCTCTGGTCTCTCGTCATGGCTCCTCGCCTGCATAATATATTTTCACCGACATTTTTATTGCTGGCCAGGGTGTATCCACGGAGAAATTATGGCTCTTATCTTATTGGTTAAGGACAATCAACTCGGGTGTCACTCTGCATCAGATGATGCTCATATCTCAAACTTTTGTCAACGTAGGAAGCTACACACGCCTTGCTTTTCTTGATAGGACCGATTGTAGCCCTGTAATCAGTGTATTTGGAATGTATAAGTCGATCTCTCATCCCGTGTGGTACAAGATCATCCTACCAGTACATACAGTGTTACCTAGATTATATGGTACGTGTTTCACCATTACAATATGTATACCTACCTCAATTGTCATGTAGCGTGCGTCGCCTTGCATATGCCCTGGGCTAGCTCAATTGAATCTTTTACCGAGAGATTTGTACGACCCCATTCTTGGAATGATTTTGCCCAGGTCTAAATAGAAGGAGCGCGATCTTTCAACTATCCAAATTTCTCAAACAATTTCTACACCAGGGCTCTGGCATTAAGGTTCCAAACTTTACCAAATAATAAAGCGCCGACAATATGCTAGCCAATTTTGATGACGCACCTTGGCCTTGCACGTTGACTTTACTGAAAGCGCTGGGCTTTATCTCTGCATCACTATTGAATCTCTACTTTATCATTTTGTGGCAACAGCGTATATCTGCGTCAAAAGCTGAAGAGGTCAGGAAATTTGTTTCCGATGCACCCGCCTTGATTAAAGCGGGGTTGGCTAAAGTATGCTGATATCTTTTATCGGAATTGATATTGGGAAATTTGGGCTGATATACCTGACTGTACCAATTTAGGCTGATTCATTCCGGATTATGGGTGATAAAGGTCTATTGACAATTTTGTCGCCTAAATACGCTACCGAAATCGGGAATATCAAAGCATTAAGTCTGGACCGGGTAATAGAACACGAACTATATTCTCACCTTAAGGGGTTTAATCCGTTCATCTATGCTGGGGCGCATGTATTTCAAGGCACTGTGAGGAAAAAGATGACACAAGCACTTGGTTGGTACACGTTCAGGAAACTCATAAGAGCCCTCTCTAAACTTTAAGTCAGGAAGCGTGACAAAACCTGTTTCTGAAGAGGCATCACTCGCACTGGAGAATAATTGGACGAATAACCCAGGTAGGAATCAATCCCAAGAACTCTAATCGGAGGTTGCATTAACGACGAATGTAGATTGGCACAGCTTCCCTCTAGCGCCTAGCCTTCTCAGACAGATCGCCCAACAGTCATCAAGGGTCTTCTTAGGCGAAACGATTTGTCGAAATCCTGATTGGCTTCGTATAGCCACCGATTATACAACAAATTCATTTAGAGCAGCAGAGGAGCTCCCAGACTGGCCAGGCATTCTGCACCCGATTTTAGTGCGAGTTTTGGACTCTACCAGGAAAATGCAAAGAGATTTCCAAGGGGCGCAGGATATCATTAAGCCGGTCTTGAAAGAGAGGCGAAAAATTCGAGAAGCCGCCAGACTGGAGGGGAGACCACCGCCAGTCTATAACGACGCTTTAGAGTGGATGGAGCAGGCATCTAAAGGAGAACCCTATGATCCTACAGCAGCTCAGTTGCTCCTATCTACTTTTTCCCTACACACCACAGCGGATATGATCACGCAGGCAGTATTTGATCTTTGTGGCAAGGAAGACCTAATCTATGAGTTAAGAAAGGAAGTGGTCACGGTGCTTTCTCAGGAAGGATGGAAGAAAGTTTCACTTAACAAGCTACATTTGATGGATAGCTTCTTAAAGGAATCTCAACGATTAAAGCCACTCAATATTGGTGAGAACCCTTTCATCATTTGAAGCAACGAGATATACTTATTTTTTAGCCACATTGAGACGAATTGCGGAAGAAGACGTTGAACTTAGTGATGGGACAAAGATTGCCAAGGGGACATCACTTTTCATTCCTACTGATTGGATGCGGGACGCGAATTTCTATGAGAACCCTGAAACTTTTGATCCCTACCGGTTCTTGAAGCAGCGCCAAATACCTGGGGGTGAAACTCGTGCACAGCTGATAGTGCCTGCAGCTGAGCATATGGGATTTGGTCTTGGAATTCACGCATGCCCCGGTCGATTCATGGCCTCTAACAGTATCAAGATTGCACTGTGTCATATTCTGGTCAAGTATGACTTCAAGCTACCTGAAGGCTCGGTTCCTAAACAAAGAAGACATGGAGGCGTTCTTCAAGCGGATCCTGAGGCTGAGATCATGGTTCGTCGGCGCCAGGAGGAAATCAGTTTGGAGGATATTTGCAATATTCCTTAGTGCCATTGTAATGGGGTTCAAGCCCATACAAAGGAATTCGGGATTGTATAACCTTAGTCACCCAAGAGAGGTATATGTTCCCCACTGCGGCCCCCTGTACCTGATTCTTTCAAGATTCAGTCTTGTACCAAGACAGACAATATCATTGTTCCTCGCCGCCCTTTCGGTACCTTATCTCGTTCGTATCTTTACCGGGTTGACAGGCCTTACACCTCACAAATATAAACCTTTTAAAGCCATGTAGGATGGCGTTTACCAGGTGATATTTGTGCACTTGCTTTATGGCAAAGATGATAGGTAGAGATGAAGTTTGTTGTCCTCACTTCCTGTATAAGCTGGTCAATTTGAGATTGCGTATATTATAATGACAGTAAAATGCAGCGGGCAGCCCTATTAAGGCCCCCGTGCCCCACGGTAGACTGAAACAAAGCGGCAGTGCTGGATAATGCCAATAGTATGACCTAGTAGTGTCTTTTGATACTGATAACGAATTTTGAGGTTAGTTAGTAAAGTATGAACTGCATTTTCTTATCGGAGGTACTGAAGTACATTTTCGCACCAATATTTTGGGGGTCAGCTGACCCACCCATAGGATAGGATCGTAGGATAGATAGTTTGCTCTCTCTCTCTTCTCCCTTCTTCCTTTCCCTCTTCTCTCTGTCTGCGTTTTTGAGATAGCAATACATCTCTGTGTCCGAAGTTCCATTGCTGTATTGGAGATCCCTAGACAATATCTTTAGCATATTGACTGTAGATAGGCTGGACACCTGCACCATACAAACCCAGGGGATTCGTGGAGCCTCAAACAGCATTATTTGAGACGGTTCTCATGGGATTAGAGTAGAGGGGACATGCAGCAGCAGAAAAAAATCAAATATATATCTCTTTGCGTATTTTGATATTATTCTCATGTAAGTTTAGGATTAAGCACTAGGCAGGATAAGCGCAAAGACAGGCCCATTAGTATGTCCATTGAATCATTTCATATTGGTCATGCTGACCTCCGCCTTATGCTCCGCCGATAGGCTAATCACTCCTGTTAAGTTTGCAACAAGTCATGTTGAACTTGAGGTGGAATCAAGTGGTTTTTCAAGTATAAGAATTCAACTTTGATAAGTGTATCCTCAAGGTCCGACAGAAACTTAGGCTACGTATCAGAAGTAAGGGAAGAGAAGCGAAATTTCCAGTCATGGTAAGTAAAGTCAAGGTGGAGTCAGTCTCGTTAATTGGTTCGAATCCTAAGGCCAAAATGTGATATTTATATATGTAAGAGTCGGGCCTAATATAGTTCAGGGTTATGAATTAAGTAAGTATTTAAATGTTACCTAAACTGCTGAATAGACTTGTACTTCACGAATGTTTAGTCAATTCATGCCGGGTGCTCCCTAGCCTAGCTCAGCCCGGGTAGCCCGGGCTCCAAGGTATACCCTGTTACGAGCCAAGTCTTCTCAAAACAAAAAGAGTGTTGTCTCAGCCATGCCGCCGTAAATCGGCGGCTGAGCTTCAGCATATACCACGAAGACAGAAGTCAAATCCCGCCAATCCCAGCTAGAATGTACACGCCCCTAATGAATAGGCTACCGAAGCTGCTTCGGCTAAACTATTCGTGTAATATCAAGATGACTTGTGCTTGGGGCCCCCGCCCCAAATTGCTTCGAAAAGCTTGTCCGGGAGGACAAACAAAGTCCAGGCAATCATGCGGCGAAGCGCCATGTGGAGAGAAATCCAGCATCCCACGTACAATCCACACAGTAGATCAACATAATTTAGTATCGTCAAAGTTTGTCGAAGTATTCCAGAACGCGAGAATTGCATGTTTTCATGATCTTTGATGTTGTGAGATGAAGCTGGTGCAGGTCAGGAACCAAGCCGCACCGTCGGAATTAGCTCCGAAGTGTCGATACGGAATAGGCTCATACATGCCTCTGAGCTACAACATGTAGAAGCTCGCTCTCTACTTTAAATGGCGCCCTCCGTGTACCCCATCTATCTCCCGCCATCTCTGTACCTGCAAAATGAATGTTAACAAAACTTTCCCGCAGGGCGTCGCCACCCAATGTGTCGGTCACTCCAGGAGTCAAGGCCGTGGAAAGACAGTCTCAGCCCGCTCACTCATCTCAGTCTTTCATATTGGTATTCCACACCCAGGAGAGTCTCCAGCAGTGCCAACAAACCTCTTTCACGCTGGGACACGGGAAGAGCAGACTAGTCAATGCTAGGTTCGTCGGCAGGGCTCGGATAAGCGAGTATAATTACAAATGCTACTAATACACAGACTGAGTCTTCTCACCGCCTATTCGTCGTTTTTCAGAAGTACAAGTTCTTTCGTGGACAATATTTGAGATCAGGGACAACTTTACATATTAGAATCCTTTTGATAGACCGTAAAAAATAGAGATAATGTCCAGCACTCTTTCACGAGGAATAAGTGATAGCTAGATTTGAATGCTTGTTAGAGAATTCAAGGTTGAAACATTCTGTTGACCACGTCAGGCTGACGGCCCAGCCAACCGGTTGCAGAATAAGTTGGACATTGGTGCATAGCCCACACGTAATAAATTCCATGTATGACATCAGATGTAACGCAAATTTATATATGCATGCATGACGAACCCCCCGGGCAGCCTTCGCATCATCCCTATCTATGTGCATATGCAGCGATACCTAAGCGGTGAAGTATGACAAAACAGAACCAGATATTGATATACAGTTTGGAGGTACTTGTGAACTGAATACATCAGGCCATCGATGTACGTCTGAATAAATATGGCTAGTATTTGAGACAATTGGTGTGTCATATGCAGCTATGCTCAGCTGTGGAATGCGCAAGTTGACCAGAGAAGATAGTAACGCATCGTGGTAACACAGCATAGTCCATTTACAAAGCCTGGAACGATCTATACGTGTTTTGAAGTCAAAGTGAAGATGTGTGAACTATAAAGGCGCGTTAGATCATCCATCAATCCGGATTTGAAATCTTTTCACCTAGGTCAAATTCAACTTATAAATCTTGCTCCAAAATGGCAGGCGAATACGATCCCACGTATGTCTAATCCACTATAAAGCGGCCAATGGAATGACTAACATTGAGAAAATCCAACAAGTCGCCCCAGGGAGAATTCCAAAGTCAAGTATTCATACAAGCTACCCGATGTCCCCGGCAAGACCGTCGTTGGTATTTATACTATACTCCCAGCAAACGGCGCAACTCCACCTCACACCCACAAAAATGCCTCTATCACCTCATATGTCATCAGCGGTACTTATCGAGGCGCATTGAACAATGGCGAGCCGTTTATATTCCATGGAGGCCAGGCCTGGTTTGAGGTTCCACAAGACCATGTCACGCTCAGCGAAAATCCGAGCAAAACGGAGGCAGCTATTTTCCTCTCTACGGTTGTTATAGATTCGAAGCTTTATGACGAGCAGGGAGATGATGCACTCTACAAGATTGATCCACCATACAACTGAGTTGGGATGGGAGTTAGCTCCAGATGTCTTGCGTGCGGAAGAACCATTCGAGAGGTTGAAAATTTCAAAATTTGGAGCTTTCGATGTACGTGGGATACCTTTATCTGGGCAATACTATTTATTATACTTTGAGGACTAATCCTCTTACATTGGTAATGTGGTATACGGTGTTTAGCAAGTTCTGACCTGTCTCCGCCTGGGGTACTGCCTCCAGCCGGCTGACATACGTTCGCTCCTTAAGATAGTACCATAATACATCATCCTACACCTCTACTATCTGACCCCTATCTAATGCCTCGGGCGGTTAGGATCTATCTACTCTGTGTGTGGGGTGTTCGAAGGTTGGTTGGTATGGTTCTATGCGTTGGACTGACCTTTGCACCGCTGGGTGTAGTAGCCTACCAATGTTCCAACTCTTCAATAGGTTGAACTATTGTCATATAGGGTGAATGCTACTCGAAATATCACCTTGCAAGTAGTTTGGTATGTCGAACTAGCTACCACGTATATAGAAAATACTTTGAATGCTATCGTCAATCTCTGTTCTTGTCTAGTTGTGTGACCTATGAGAAATTGTGTAGCAGATCAAATAAACTTAATTGTAATTCCATTAACGTGGTAGGTAGAAATGATAAACTTTGATGAGTTCAGCTTGGCTCCCTTGTTGGTCTACACTGCTGAGTAGTATCATCACGTGGTATTTAGGAGCCCCCAGTGAGCTCGCATTGGGCAACAGCCACAGCCATGCTGTTGGGACAATGGATTCTTACCTTCTCGTGGTAACCGGTGTTAATCTTTGTTGGGAAGACCAAAGTGAATCCGCCGTGGTTGAGAGGTCCGGCCCGGTGCGGTCAGCGCGGGGCACGACCGCACAACCACACCAAAATCAGGGGATATGGATATGACAACCACCCGACCTCATTTTACCTGACTCGCACTCAGACCCAGAAGCTGGTTTTGCAATACCAGTGAAAGTGGTGTCGCCCTACAAAGAAGATAGGACACCCCTGAGCTTGCATACGGTCTGATATCGCATCCTGCGAGATGCGGCGAGGTGGCAGTGAACCGGTGACACAGGGAGTCAAGCTGACTTTGGACAGACCTCGTTAAGACTCGAACTCGTCAAGGCTTTGAGACATGCTGCACTGCGGGCCTCGTTAAGGCTCGGCCACCGACGGAACTGGTTGCGGCTTTGCCACGGGCAACCCGTCGATCCAGTTCAGGCATTGGGGACCAAGCTTGGTTAGTGGAGAGCGACCAACATGCACTGCCGGATGGGGGGTATGTGAGGGCTTTCTACAAGACACGGTCGGCCAGGAGAAGGGAGGCCTCCCCAGGTAACGCGAAGCAAGAGTGTGAGCTCCTGCGGGGCGTGGTAACTTTGATCGAAGTACCTGTCATCCTGTGGGTTCTGGGTCAATTGTTTAACGCGTGCGTCCGCGTCGGCTAAAAATCAACACACTTTCAACGTCCAAACACGGCTGTCCTCAGAAAGCAGGGCAAAATTCGACTACCAACTAACAAAGCCTTATCGACCTGTAGCGTTGCTCAATTCCCTTGGCAAGTTCCTGGAAGCAGTGATCGCAAGAAGAATCAGCTACGCCGTGGAAACCGAGGGATTGCTTCCAAAGGCCCACCTTGGTGGTCGATGGGCATCTCGACTGACCAGGCGATTCACCACATGATCGACCGAATCAAAACCGGGAAAAGGTAACCTGGTGGTGTCACTGCTGATGCCGGATGTATCAGGAACCTACGATAATGTCTCTCACACCCGCCTGCGCCATAATCTCAGAAGCGACGATTGGGTCAACTTGCGTCCTGGGTAGAAGCGTTCATTTCTACTCGGGCCACGAGTATTCGTATGCCTGAGGGTATCTCCCATCAAATTCCGGCACCAACGGGGCATCCCTGTTGGGGGAGGGGTTCCGGTGACCCACCCATGGGATAGGATCGTAGGGTAGATAGTTTGCTCTCTCTCTTCTCCCTTTTCTTCTTCTTGTTCTCTCTGTCTGTGTTTTGAGATAGCAATACAACACTGTTTCCATTGCTGTATTGGAGATCCCTAGAATCCCTCAAGAATCGCCAATCTCGCTGGCTCTCTATCTCCTTTACAACGCAGATCTCATCGAGAACTGCGGGAACGGCATAACTGGCAACGTTTGGGTGGATGATGTCTGTTTCATGGCCAAATGAGACACTGAGCGCGAGGCCACTCAGAAACTCAGAGCGGCATGCTGGAAAGCCGATCACTGGGCCAAAACACATGCCTCTATCTTTGACCCGAAAAAGTATGCCCTCGTGCACTTCGTGAACACTTGAGAGATTGTCCCACAATACACGCCGCTATCTCTACAGGGGCATACAGTACCTGCGATGGGGACGGCCAAACACTATCTGGGTTACTGGCTAGACCCCCGACTGGAATTCCATCACCACCGCGAAAAAGCGGTTGCAAAGGCAGACGTGTCCCTCCAAACGCTATAAAGCTTGGCGGGCTGGAACGGGGAAGTTCTCTCTCTGCTATGTACTGGATCTATCAAGCAGTGATTATTCCGCAGATGCTCTTTGGAGTTTCAGCATGGTATCAGCCTATTCTCGTTAGTAAAACCAAGGCTCGTGCAATTAGTCAACCGTTCGTGAGCATCCAGAAACGGCCCGCATGCCAAATCAACGGAGGATTTTAAACATCGGCAGCGGGGGCACTTAACACAGAATTGCACCTACCACCAATTGCAATCTATATGAATCGACTCGTGATGGAAATGGCCTTACGACTATTGACAAGATCGACATACGCTATTCCACTGACGATGCTGCAACGTAGACCTGTGGACGAAAGAGACTGGGCTAAATGGTCGCCGATGGAGACACAAACTTGGAAGACGGGCGGGTGCCTCACGTTTTCCCCGGGCACTTTGACGAGAAATAAGGAGAGTCGAAAGGCATTCAGGCACCATGGAAATCGCCGCCAAGAGGTAATCATCGAGGACAGAGAAGATGCGGTCAACCGTCATAACCAGATGGGAGACGATAGTACGTCCACCGTGTATGGGGCAGAACTTCGAGTCATTGAGATCGCACTCGAAACGGTTCTGGAAAGCACAGAGCCATGGGCTGAGCAGATGAAGAACGGGGTCGTCATCTTTATAGACAGCCAAGCGACACTGAGGGCGCTCGGTCGACCGCGGATGCCGTCGGGGCAAGTCTACCTAGTAGGATGTCTGAATTTTGATCAGACGACTTGCCGACAGAGGCATCCGGACAGAACTCCGGTAGATCCCTGCACATCAAGGAGTGATACGAAACGAGTTCGCGGATCAACACGCGAAAGAAGCAGCGTAGGAACCGGGCGGGCTACCTAACCCTCTTAACAGAGGTATATGCCTCGCAGCTGCAGTGAAACGGCGAATCCGCAGCGAAGCGAAGTTGGAATAGCAGATAATGTGCGGGAAGGAGACAACCAGTCGACCGACGAAACGCTTAATTGAGCTACCAACGATGAAGACGCTAAAATACTAGTCGGGCTTGTGCAAAGCGACGATATCGGTCTTAATGCAGTTGCGACCTTAGCAGCTAAACAGTAACCCACGTCCTCCTAGAGTGCCCGTTAGACCAGGACGAGCGAGACTAGATGAGAAGTGCTCTCTGTAACCACGTAGTCGCTCTCCATAGAGACGAACCCCTGATACGACTGGAGGCTCGCACAATCGTGGCCGATTTCATGGTCAAGACCGGTCTACTAGGCCAATTTCAGGAAGCCGACCCAACGGCTTTCGGCGCGGAGGAAGGGGATGACAGGAGCGGAGATATTGATCCCTAGGACAGTGTGACGGAAGAAGAAGGAGGCGCCCATTAAGAGTGGAGTGCCAGATCCACTGTACTCCCTCGATCCAGGCTAGCGCGCGAGCGAGAGCCGGCGGATTGGAGGGTCGCGGAGATGAGGGCGTGAGAATGGTGTAGTATATACCTGGGTGAGGCGGGACCCTGGTCCCACCCGCGACCAGGGGAAAGTGACGTTCATTTTGGTTTTCTTTGTTTTTATCACGTTTGCATCCGTGCATTTTTTTTTTTTTTTTTGTTTCGTTTAAATCTTTTCATTCGAGGACGATTGATCAGGAAGGTCGCCTTGCGAGTATCCTGACGGTCACCCAGTGGGCTGGCGACCACTGTACAGCTGTCGGCAGGCCTGATAGCTCTCCCGCATAGCAGCATATATTTAGAGCGAGTTACATCGGGCAAATGAATTCATCATCATCACCATCATCATCATCATCATCATCACGGTATTTAGGTTTGACCTCTTGATAGTGTATGCAATTATCTAGCCTTGGTGGATGAATTGGAGACTCCGAGTCATATTGAGGATGATCGGTGATGAATCATTTGGATTGTAATGGAAGCCATATCATCTGAAATATGTGTTTCTTTATGCCGTGTGCCCTTACCGGGAAACGAATAGACCAATAAGGGCTCTTTTGGCTCAAATGTTGTTTAATATATAGAGCCTGAACCTTTGAGTGTCTAGAGTTTCAGTGACGAAACGTATTATCCCTAACGTATGTACAGCTATAGGGAACGATTGGCGTGGTATCTGGGTAACAGATACAGTTTCGTATAGGAAGACAGTAGGCGGTTTTGCTATAGAGCCCCACCAGTCTTACTTGGTAGTAGATGTAGAAAGAGAGCTTCCCTCTCTTCTCTTTTTCTTCCCTTCCTAACGATGATCTTCTTATCATTTGGATATCTGTTCTTTCAATAGACCGCTTCACGACATCACATTATTCACATGATCGTAATTCAAAATAGATCAGCAGTCATTGGAAGAATACACAGAGAGACAATACGCCGTTTCTGTCCGGATAGTTGTGAAATCTTTGTTCAAAGCGGTAAAAGTAGACGGCACTCTTCAGGTATAAAGTATAAATTAAGCATAGAACTTTAATGAAACCCACGAAGTATCTACCCAAGGGACCACTCCGTTGAGCCCCTCGGGCTCAAGCATTATGGGCCCTACGACCAACTGGCAGCAAAATGGTTAGGTAGTCGTGCATAGCCTAAGCCAAATCATTTCAGTCAAATGATATCAATTATGACACAATCGCATATAGTATTAACTCCGGTAAGCTTCTCAGATAATCCCTATTTATATATTGAATAAGGAAACGCTCAATGGCTAGTAAACTGTCAGCTACGCAGGTTGATAAAGCGTCAACAACCATCTCAACAAATATATTGCCTATAAATCAATAGCCTAAGCTGTTGACTACGTGTAAGAGCACAATCAGAGAGGGATAGGTGTGTGCTGTAAAGAGAGAGTTCTAGTGTTTGCAAGATAGAGCCTGTCAACTAGGTAAGACGAAGATGCCTGGAAGCGAACAATATATTGAAGGAATACAGAGACTGATCCTTGGAAAATCTCTGGGTTCTCCTGAGAGGAGCTATTTAACA
The DNA here is from genome assembly GCF_028828765.1 of Penicillium canescens. Classification (NCBI taxonomy): domain Eukaryota; kingdom Fungi; phylum Ascomycota; class Eurotiomycetes; order Eurotiales; family Aspergillaceae; genus Penicillium; species Penicillium canescens. The sequence goes on from NW_026703966.1 coordinate 5,916,722, forward strand.
TGGGAGGACAACGTTGCGGTGAGCCAACGCTGACGTGTCGACACCTGTACGATGCTGATCCTCTGTAGTTGCGAGAGATCCGCGCAAGATTCCTGGGGATTCCGTTACATGTGCATTGCCAATATGCGTCTAGCTGCGTACTGAAAGGACTGCCAAGTGCAAAGATACAGTATGGTATTTCCCATGTAGGAAGCACAGGATTCCCCACTACACTACATGTACAAAAGTACGTGGGCGGTGAAGTATAGTGAATATCTTAGAATCAGATGATTAGGTGTGTTTTGGTGTTTTGGTGTTTGTCAACTAATTGTATAAGATCATATAGGACCTGATAACAAGGGCTAGGATTTAAGTATATCATATATACGGTCAGCTATGGAATATGACATTCAAATATTGGTAAGAGGGTATAGCATAGTATAACAATATGACAATATTATGGTAGTACAGCATGACAATATGACGACATTATGGTAGCACTGCATAATAATATGACGACGTTATGGCAGCACTGCATGTAAGATTAAATCTCTAGTCTTGGAATTTGGGAGACTTAGGCTTAGGGTTTTATGGTGGTCAAAGTTGAGATTGTGTAACTATAAAGAGCCCTACGGCGCAGAATTATTTGTCCTGTTGATATCTAATCACTAGCTCATTTTATTTCGCCTTATCTACAGTTTTATTAAAGACTGGAAATATTTTCAAAATGTCTGATGATCCATCCAAGCCAACGTATGTCACAAACATTTAATATAGCCAACCTCGAAATGCAGTAACTGACAGACCTAAAAGCCGTCCCAGAGAAGACGCGAAGGTTGTATATGCATTCCCACTGAAAGAGGTTCCCGGCAAGACTATCGTGGGTGTTCACGCTTCGTACCCTCCAGGCGGCTGGACTCCACCTCACACCCACGAAAACGGCTCTATCTCTGTTTATATCGTTAGCGGCAAGGTGAAACTCCAATTGAACTATGGGGAGACGACGATTGATTGTGCTGGTCAATCCCACTATGAGCCTCCAGAAACCCATGTCACGATCGCTGAAAATCCGAGCACGACAGAGACGTGTGTGTTTTTCTTTACGGAAATTATTGATACGAAGGTGTGGGAGAAGGAGGGGGAAGACGCACTCTATAAGATTGATCCAGAGTATGAATGAGATGGAATGAGAGGTAGCTAGGAGAATACATTACGAGATAGAATATTCTGAAATTCTTGTGGGATATCTCGAGGACTATATAAGTCAAATCTGACTTTTGCTCTCAATAGGTATCAATGTATGACAGGCTGAAACCCCTATCCCACGGGGGGTGCTGTACTCTGGCAGACTAGAGGTTAGGGCTTGGGTCTTAACTATGGTACCTCAAAATACGGACCACCCTACAGGTTCTTTTGCCACCCTAACTACTGAGGTCTAGTTAACTCCGATCGGTCTGAAACTTTCACGGCTTATAGATGTATACGTGAGGTATCTCCCATTCTCGTTGGAGCTTGCACAGCCTTATGGTTCTCGAGATATTCGCGTTTGAAATATTTTCATGATGTACGTCTTTTGTACAATGTTGGGTGGTTACAGTACTATGGGTGCGACACTTACTCCGGGCCCACGGTCTATCTAGTGGTCAGATCCGTCTACAATTGTAACACGGTCTATTTAACGAATTACTCTATGGACTGTGAAAATCTAAGCCTGATCGGTCTAATAATGGTGGTGTGGCTGATGATCACAATTAGGTGAATAGTTTTGATAGGGTGCGACCGACGGGGTTTATTACGGTAACCCTAGTACGCCCCCTTATCTATGGTAGGCCATACTAAATAGATTACGACGTATCCGGTTCTTACACCCGCGTATTTTTACACTTTACTACCACCCGAGGGACTACCCGATTAGCTTCTACGTACGTATAAGGGTTTAGTAGACTACGTCTGCGGCTTACCACTTATTATAAGGACTTAATCAATAAGGAAAAAGCAGCTCATTTCTAATATACTACTTAAAAGTAGATGACGGCAAATGGACGGCCAGGAATGGCCGTTTTGGAGGCCTTTTTTGGCCGCCCATTTGCCAACCGTTCTTCTACTCACCTCGGCATTTGCACCTACGCACCCTCTACCGGACCTCAGCGGCGGCTTAGCTTGTACCTTCGTTCCACTCTATAGTTCCCCTTTCCTTACCCCTATCCCCCTGCCTTCCAAAACTCCGAGACCTTAAGGAAACCGAAAATAGGTCCCTTAAGAATCGTGCTATTTAAAAGTGGCAGCGATTCCCTCCCCTATTGTCTTGTTCTCTTATTCTAGTGAGCTCTTAGCGACGAGGTTCTTTTGGCCTCTACTTTAAAATAGGATTTAATTATTAATGTAACGGAATCCTCGAAGTCATGCACAGATCTCTCGCACTTCCAGAGGATCGACACCATATAGGTGTCGACACGTCAGCGTTGGCTCACCGTAACGCTGATCCCCTATGTTAAATAATCTGCTCCGGAGAACCTAGCGGTTCTCTAAGAATCAGTCTCTGTATTCATCCAATATATTGTTCGCTTCTAGGCATCTTCATCTTACCTAGTTGACAGGCTCTATCCTGTAAACACTAGAACCCTACTTCTTTACAATTAAATTTAGACGTCGCCTTTAGAGTTCTACGACTCGGGTTCCTTCGTGTAACCACGATCCCTAACTTTTCTAACTATAGCCCGCCGTTCTCGTAAAGCAAACTTCGAGTTATCTAGCGAAAGCGATAATTCTAAGCGAGAAGGCACAACGGACTATAGATCCGATACTAATTTAATAGAACCTAAGGATAAGGCAGATTAACTATATAATACTAGCGATACGAGCTTACTCTTCACTAATAATAAGCACTTACCGGAGTACTATATCTAGTAACTTCTAAACTTCGATAAGACGGTCTATACGTAGGAAGACTATAGTAAAGGCACTACAGCTCTTCTCGCCCGTGTTAAGGAAAAATAGTCCTAATGAGTTTTCTATTCTATGCTTCCTCTTCCTTCTATAGGAGGCTCGTAAACTCCACATAACAATGAGACGGTGAATAGCAGGCCAGAAAAGGCCGCTTCGGGGGCCGTTTTAAGCCTCCCATTCACCGGCGACGGTCTTGGCGTCACGTGTATCTAAGGACACAGCCAATGTGACCTACTGCCACTTTCACTCTCTTTTGCCCGTTGCATGGCGCCTAGCCCCGCAGCGACCTCACTGGAGCGCCGGCCGTTCCTGGTCCCACTCGTGATACTGCCGCTGCGAGCCCGTTCCAACCAGGGTCCGGAAAGAAGGAGCCATTCTGTCTCCCCTTTCAGCACCTTTTGAGCACCTTTATTCCCTAGATTCCATAAATATCGACCGCCATGGCTCCCGAATTTTCATTCTTCCCGCTCGCCAGCGATCTTCTCATCGTCCAATCTGTTTCTCCGGCAGAACCCTGGTGTTTCGAGTGGATTCTATACACTCTTGATCAGTTCCCTATTCCCTGCCGGACACTGCTCCCACATCATGACTTGCCTTTCACGTCCTGATTTGTCAGACGACGAGAGCGACGCGAGCTCAGAACTGCCTGAGATCTTCTCGAACGAAGCCTCAGAAACCGATTCGGTCACCACATATTGTGATGACGAGGATGAATCGGAGTCGGAGGATGAATTTCCCATGGAAGACGAAGAGAAGCAGCTTCCACCGGAGCACTATCTCCAGGAGGCAGAGTGTCTCGATGTCTCCCAGCTTCGGCAAAAACGCTACAGCCCAAGAACCCAAGACAAACTGGATGAGACGCGGGACTATTGGGACAGGTGAGAGCGTGCCACCCCCATGGTTTCTCCAATTGCATTTGGCTAATTATTCCAGGTTTTGTGAGGGCGGAAAGCGGGACCCGGTGGAATGTTTCTTCTGGCTCTCTGACACAGAGGAGACGATCCGTTTTTTGAAAGCTCTCTTTTCCTGGCGCTGTGATCAGCGGAGGGGGAAGAACGGGCGACACACGCCGGGACTGAAGTATAAAAGCTCGCTGGAGACATTCTGGAAATGGTGGCATCTGGTCTACAAGGCTGAAGTCGGACATGGACTTAGTAAAGATACGATCGTCAAAATCGAGGATGTGAGTCTGTTGGTCCGCTAATCTGTCAGACTGGTCTGTTTATGGCTAACAGCCCATAGGTGCTTGCAATAGTTGCTACTGAGAAAAATCTTTGCTTCGATCGGCGACCGAAAGCGACCATGTATATTGAAGATGTGGCCGAGTTTGCTCGAGTGGTACTGTCTACGACGGAGATGACTTTCCCTTGTGGCTGGTACCGGGTGCAGCTCCTCCTGTACTGTCAACTGGCCGCCATCACTGGCAGCCGGCCTGGAGCGCTCTTGAACCTTCGTTACCGGGACCTCATGTTGACCCTGGTACGAGATCCAAATGGCCACCTTCCTCGGCTTTTTATTTATATGAGACCGGAGTTCACAAAATCATTTCTTGGCAAGAAGGAATCGTAAGAATATTCCCCTAGCCCTCAATCCCTCGTTTATATCCATGGTTCTATTCACCTTGCCCTGTCGTTGTCCTTCCATTCCTCTTTTACCCTCCTCACAGCGATACGAGCTCGAATCAGGTCAGCTTAGCTGATTGCAATAGGAATACCTTCCCTATCCCGGAGGTCATTTTTGATCCTACGCTGGTCCTTAGCCCGCACGTTTTCTTGTTGGGCTTGCTTTTTCGAGTCGGGGCATTCAAGACGCTTTCTAAAGACGGTCGCGTGATGAACTGTCCAGAAAATTTGTATAGTCTTCGGGTTTTGAATGGACTTGGACAGCAGGAGTTGAAGTTGAGACCGGAAATCCTTGATCAATATGTTTTTTGTCACGCATTGAGAGAACCCAATGGGATCCGAATTGCCCTGGAACAGAATCTGTCAGGCGGCTGGCTACGTTATCGTATGAAACGTGGGGGCGAAATTACGGGCTTTGAAGAGGTCACGAAGCCCTATGGCCTCCGGTACGGCGCGGCGAAAGCATTCAATGATAGTCGTGAGTGGCCTTTGTTTAGACTTTGCGCTTCTTGACTAACAAGTCCATACTATACAGCGGATGTGTCAAATGAACTACAAAATGTGATGCTCCAGCATGCCAGCATTAACACATTTGTTCGGCACTACAGTGTTGGTATCCACGTCGATGCTCAGGCAATTGTCCGAGGCATGCCCGCTCAGAAGCAGCTCATGCGTTTTGCCTGCTCGATGAGTCGGTCTATCGATCCGCGCAGGCCATATAGGCTAGAAGATTCGAGCTCTGTCAATCAAATCCCGCGTGTGATTGCCATGGAAGAGTTCAAGCAAGCACGAGAGCAGGCCCGGGACGTGAAAAGACGAACGTTTGAAAATGCTCAGTTCGCTCTCCAGCGCGAGTTTGGTGATGATCCTCCGCAGAAAGGGTCAGTTTCTCGTCGTCTGCGGAAACTCCACAGACGATGGGTACTGCAAAACAAAAAAGTGGACAAGTTACGCAAGAAATTTGAACGTGCAGAGGAGCAGTATAATCTTGCTGTACGTGATTTGCGAAACGAAAAAGGACGACAACGCAATCGCTTGATTCGTGAGAACTTGGAGCGGTATAAGAACGAGCAACCGGTGATCGACAGCGAACGGCAACTATCCGGAAAGATGGTCGACGAAGAAGTAAAGGTCGCTTTAGAAAGCACCGGCTATATGACACCACAGCATATGACCCTTATCGACACCGTCCTGACGATGCCGGGTACGACGGTTGAGAAAGAGTATGAGCGTCGAATTGCTGCAATCAATGCAGTGATTGCGGTATGTGATGCAGAAGAGGGCGCACCCTCGCGGCCTCGTGTCACCCAAAAACGCTCCGCCGATGCTGCCAATATGCCACCGGCTGCCACTTTGCCTAAAAGGCAGAATCCAATCCCTTCACATAAGAGCGACGATATGTTTTCCCAGGCTATCGCTTCGGTTTGCGTCAAATCTCCAACAGAGAGACCAACGATCTGCTTTATTTGCCTTGGTAGCCCTATGCTGCCACAAAGCGATCGCATGAGAACGTACAAGAATTCTGGATCTCTGAGCCGACACTTCGTCAACAAGCATATCAAGCCGTTTCCAAATGACATGCGTTTTGGGTGCTCTATCTGCGGAGAGAAGTTGGAGTCGAAGTCTGCGCTACTGAACCATGCAGAAAGGGTGCATGGAACCGTCTCCCGCTCTTCTAGAACAGCTCTTGGTATGGCATAAATACGAAATAGTCTCCGTTTTCTCACTTCATGAAGATGTTATCGGAGTTCAGGGTTATGGGTGCGATATTTGTTATCTCAGCTGGGATTTATAGACTTATTTAGGTTTTGGTAGAGCTGGTCTTTGCCGTGTGACAAGAATGTTTGATCTTCGCTTCCACGAATCTGGTCAATCCTGGGTAAAAGACACTTTGTAGTCACGGGGTATGACCACATGTACTGTATCACCTTTCTCGTGTTGTGGTCTTCATTTCTTTACTGGGTGTAGCCGTTCTAAGCATAAGAGTCGTCTCCTGGCAGGCCGCGTCTTCCCTTTATTTTCCCGAGCCACAGTCTCCTTGGGGCCTCAAACTAGAGATAGGCCATGTTATTGACGGACCGACGAGGCCACCAGTGCACCTGTCTGTGCTTTATTTCTAGGCCTTTGGTATGGGTTGCCTTCTATCTTTGAAGCCTATAAGCAGTCGCGAATTACGAGTCTGAATCATGAAGCTGTAGTATGGTATCACAGCTAAGAACTCGATTGCAAGCGACAAGTAAAACGGGCATCGGTCTCCGGGCGTCTTCCAAATGGCGTTATACACCCCGTACCTTACGGACAATTTAACGTTGTTTGCCCGGATACTGGAAACTACTAAATTGTAGTATTGAGGACGACCAATTGATAATAAGATAATTGACCTGATGATCTATTGTAATGATCCACAGTCTATGTAATCGCGCCAGGCCCATCAACACCCTCCTGGTATTGAAAGCTGTGTGTGGCACGATTACTGTGTGTTACAACACAGTTATTCCGGTATGGTGAAGATTACCATACAAAACACACAGAGATATTTCGCCGGTAATGAATAACCAAGTGTGACAATACGGTGCGGGGTAATCACAGAATTTCCCGTTGACTCCCAATTTTGCCACCATTGAGCCTACCCTGAGCCAACCCTGAGCCTACCCTGAGCCTACCTGAGCCTACCCTGAGCCAACCCTGAGCCTACCCTGAGCCTACCCTGAGCCTACCCTGAGCCTACCCTGAGCCTACCCTGAGCCTACCTGAGCCTACCCTGAGCCTACCCTGAGCCAACCCTGAGCCAACCCTGAGCCAACCCTGAGCCTACCCTGAGCCTACCCTGAGCCTACCCTGAGCCTACCCTGAGCCCACCCTGAGCTCACCCTGAGCCAACCCTGAGCCTCGGTGCTCAAGGAAGACATAGCAAATACAAATTCCTATGTACTCACTGTTCAAGTTCAACATTTTAGATTCTGTTTTCTTTTGGAATTTTTTAGAACGTGTGGTTGTATTTTGTCTCTGTCAAGACTATAATGTTCTTTGATCTCAATCTGCTCAACTTGAATAATATGCGGCCTTACATAATGCTGTTTACCATAAGATCCAGCGAGCTACGAGAAATAGACGTGATCACGCTTGGGCAGAATGGTTCGCTATGTCTAGGTTTCTTAACACTTGTTGCATACGGGGCTATAAACGCAATTCACACTACAAGAGAGCAGAGCAGCTCTTGCGAGAATGACTAGATCATCCCTCGGGCGATGCTTGGCCGCCAACAGTGGTTGCTACTGGATTTTAGCAAAATACGATATGTTGTTAGCAAAACTTACATTTCTTAGAAAATCAATCGATCCTGCCGTCTCGGTGGCGGATAAGAAATCCACCGCAGCGGAATCAATTGGCCAGCGCTCTAGATCATTCACGCCAACAACGCCTTCATCTTTGTCATATTTCTGCATGAGCCGCATCGTAATTGACGGAAGCGCGGCAATATATGCAGCTTCGGATTGCTGTGACGTGCAATCTACACAAAATTCTAGAGACGCTGTCATTTGTTAGCCAGACAAAGCAAGAGAGGTTCACCAACAGACCTATTTTGATGGTCCCGTCAATCCCGAACAGTATCTCGTTACACGCCAGAGACTGATGCGCAAGGCCAAATAATGCTAAATAGCAGGCACCGTCGAGGATCTAAAAAGTCAGGACAGCTCATCAAACAGACTACGACGGGCAAACCTGGAAGATGATGGATCCCAATTCTGCTTCGCTGGGATAAAGTGTGGGAGTAATCACAACATGCGCGAGGGTCAACGGCAAGTCGTCAACCAAAAAGAACGCAAGCTCGTCGTGCATATAGCATTCATGCAAGGTGAGGACGTTCCTATGCTCGAGACGCCCGAATTTGTGGATTAATCTTTGAGCGTTCTGCCTCCGGTATGTCCGGATGGCAACCATGCGAGACGGACGGGTACGGCGCGTGGCAATCGTAACTTTCCCGGCAATCTCATATGTAATTACCTTCCGATAGGTATCCCATGGCGACTCTTGTCTTACAATCAAGACGGACGCAATATCTCCAACGCCGCACAAGCGTGGTAGGCAAAGGCTCTTACGAGACCCAGTGACAACCTTCGATTGACTATGGCGGCGCAGTCGGGCAGCTTTCGTGGCGGCAGCCGTTTGAGCCTCGCAGGTGGTGGGTCCCAACATTGAGGTGGGGAGCTGGAATTGGGCTTTGATAGTGTCAAGGTCACATATCATGTTCTCTGTGTATGGCTTGGTTGACATGATGTGAGAAATGTATTACTTCCAGTTTGATCAGCGCAAGCATTCAAAGGGAAGTGTGATCCTATTTATTTATACACGCAGTGATACGAATTCGTATTATACGGAACCCCGATGTCTTTTTCGATAATTTGAATGTTTTCTTGTTTTCTCTGCTCAAAGATAGGAGATCGCCGCTATGATCGACTGCCATAAGATGAGGCTGTCGAGCCACGGTTTCCACCTAACACTATCACCGGCACATATTGCGTGTTACGACCGATGATCAGCTGTTCAGCCCTCATTAACATGGCGCCTCGAGTCAACTGAGGTATAGTTTCACACGAATCGACACATGGCCTGACTGCTGAGTATATTGGCCTCTAAATTAACTACCTCAGGGATTCTTTGGCCCATAGCAGTACTAAATGCTAAGGGTTGTTATCCTCGAACGACATCTAGATTTTGTATGACCGAAACATTGAGGGTGTGATGCTGTCTGCTTTCAAGTATCAAGGCTTCAGATATGTCAGACCATAGGATACGGCATTTTTCCGTTGCCTCTATTCCTATTGGTTATTATCGACCGAGTCTCGTAATTGCTCCGGCTTACTGAGAGGACTACATTGTCTACAATAAATTGTTCAACCCATCGTCGTACCTGGGGTCCCATAGTCCATGGACTGATGGATCTGTGGCTTAGTAGATTCTCAATCAACAATTCTGAGTTACATGTCCAACCCATTGCAATGGCTAGTCATGCTACCAAGGGTAGCTAAGAAGAACGAGGAGCTTCTCAATCATAAAGCCGTTCCTCATCCGCAGCAGCACACCTCCGGCACTTGTCTTCTGGCTGTGTCTGTGCAGAACAAAAGCCGGACACAGCATGTATTTCCAATCCTTCCCTCACAATAATCTCTTCGTACCTGCTCAGTAGCAATTGTGTGGCGAGGTGCATCGTGGCCCACTCCCTGGATGAAATGGTGTCGGAAGCTGAGATATGATCAGATACCGCTTGTAGGTATTGAATCGTATCGTTTACCATGTTTGTACTGATTGCTGTAACGCTTAGACGTCTTTTTCGTTGCATCTCTTGCGTTGCCAGTTTTCGTGAGAGGGTTGAGGATTTGGCTGCTCTCTTTTTCCCTTCCGGAGGGGATAGGTCTTGAGTTTCAGCCTTCATGTCGCTATGAGGCGATGTAGAGCCCCTTGAGCTAGCAATAGAGGTAGCAACAGATGTAGCTACAGAGTCAAGCAGGGACGGGTCAACGGACGGTTGGAAAATCTGGCTTGCGTTGCCGCGATCCCCGTGGATGAATTGGCGGACGACCCGTCGAAAGTTTTCATCCGATTCATTGCCTCCATGAAACAGGTTTGTTAGCCAACGGATTCCTCGAGAAAGGGGATCTAGAAGGATGATACCAGCTTGCCATGTATGTCCATTTTGACCTTCTGTGTCTGGGGTAATGGGCCTGTTCGATACCCGTGACAATTTGTAATCCATAATTGCTTGGTTCCTCTAGTACGGGTATTGTAATGACAAGATCTTGTAGGGAAAGAAAAACTTGAGAGAATTTACCATAAGGAGAATCATGACCTTTTAAATATTGTGGGCAGAAGCGGTCATGTCAACCTTGAAAAGTATATTCACAGTTATCTTGTCGCGGGTTAGCGTTATCAGCACCGCCTCCTAGGAGCACTGTGGATGTCAATATGTTGCCCCAATCGCGGTACATACACCAACGCGATGATGGGACCAAGGATATCCGTATCCACATGGAGCCCGAGCCATCAATTAATTTGAAGGATATTCCCAGGAGCAACATGGCTGCCAGATTATAGTTGGTCATGAATAGGAACGTGTGGAAGGGAGTTGTATTTCCGACGCCTCGGGGTTTGTTATTGCCTCATCATTCAGCCGCACCGAAAGCCACACACTACAGAATTGCTAAGACCGCCCAAGGATTAGATTGATTGACTGAATTTAATGCGGGTTCATCTTTTGATTTGACTAGCCAACCGATCATGGCCGATGTTACAGCAGTGTCGTCACGTTAACGCTCATCCTGGAGTTGCTTGGTGCAAAAGACATGTTGGCTGTCGATCACCTGTGTATAAATTTTCGTCAACCGTTGTACAGTATGTGTAGGGACTTTACAAAGCTGACTTCGGAAACATGTGAGGCATCCAGGAATTACATAGCCAGGAAATTGTACGAAGCTTGCAGGACGTTATTGATCCATTGATATTTTTGTTGGCGGCTGTATCAGCCCGTGGAAATCCACATATTAGTCCTGGTATCTCCCTTGTCCTCGTGAGGGTCTCACGTATACATAGAGATGGATGGTGTTTCAAGATGAACTATCAATGTTAAGAACAAATATAGTTGACTCTAACTACAAGATGTAGGGCGAGAAAGCCGCTTCTGCTTCCTCGCGTTCAAGGGAGCCAGGATGCATGTCCCGCATATCATTTCTCCACGCATCGAGTATGCTTCATGTATAACCTTGAACAATGCGACTAGAGCTCCCAGGAATTAACACCGTCTTTCCAGGAATGAGACGAGAAATTTCGGTGGCCAAATAAGCCCAGACTTCATGCTCAGGCATGTAAGGGCCCAGCGAGAATAAAGTCCTACTACGTGCTTTTTCAAGCATCTATATATTGCACTCTTCCTACTTGATCACAGATACCACTCGAGAATAGAAGTCTCCAAACGGAAGATTACACCCCAGATCTCACAATCGCCCCGAGGCATTTACAGCTATTCCTCATCATGGCCTGGAATCCTACTCATCTCCAACGGGTATTGGGCCAAGCATTGGGCGATCCCCTGCACCGTGAGCGGTGCATATGGGATCACTGTCAAAACACCGTGCCGATTGATTCCCGGATAAATGGAGTATTGTGCTTTCAGCTCTCCCAGAACTCTTCTTTCGCATATCCTTTAGCGCAAAGATTATCTTTGGCTGCAAAGCAACTTTTTTGTTTTGAGTGCAGACGCCATAGCTCTCGACGAAAGGTGTGGGCCGACCAAATTTTGCGTTTGTTAGATGCTCGCCTGGATCAAGCCAAAGATGTCATGGGTCAATCGGAAATTCATGATTCGCCTCTATTGGTACATGCGTGGCCAAGCAGCATGCCCTACAGCGTTGACATGGCCGTGTTCCCCAATGAAGCATTCTCAAAAACAAGGAAAGACTGCCCGAAGAGGCAAATCGAGCGGTGCTTAGGTTGGCCGGAGCCGTGAAAATCCGTCGTCCGGATCTTCTCAAGACGAGAAGCCCCTTCAGTTGAGCTGTATCCGTTACATGCCTCCAGTGATAAGCACGGGGTTCTTCGATAAAGAAAGTTGATTGATGTTCTCTGGCGACTGTCACATGTTTCCCACGGAAGTGGCCACCCGAAAGCTTTTGCTTTTGCACAACCCACCTGCAGCCTGCTACTCTCCTCGCGGGATCTGAGTCAGATCATGAGTTGAGCTTGACTCTGTTTTGTGACGCTCTGTGGTGATGGACTGCAAGTCAATCGAGGTGTCTGTTGTTTCTTTTCCATGGCTTTTTATGTTTGTTGGGGACACCTCTGGGGATGGGGCAGCTGATCGCCGCGTGCGTTCGGATTCAGAAACAGTAGCAGGGATATCTGGGAGATATTTTGATCGACAGGGAGAAAAGATTTTGGATGAATTTTGAAGCTTTCGCTTAAGCTTTGGGAAACAAGAAGTGAACATTTTTTTTGATAAGTCCCAATTGTATTTGCGCTTGTAGTGTGTAGAAGACTGACAAAATGGTAGTTTGAGGAGATCTTTAGAGTTGGGAAGTGACTATTACATCCGAAGGATTATTGGGAACCGGATAGAAGACGATAACTCCGGTCAAACGATTTTGGCGCCGTTGCCAGGGAGACACATGGGCCGTGGACTGTAAAAGCGAGTGATATTTAATTTAGGTAAATCTCGTGATATGAAGCGCTATCTGAAATCGAAGTCTGCATCACCGTCCTTCAGATGGTTCGCAGTCACAATAACGTTACAATTAACTTCAACGAACTCTACTCGATTTAGGATCCAATGCATCAGGAATACACTTGCAGGCCACCATTAGGGATATCATCTACAATGTATGTTGCAAGGCTTCACCTGTCGCCCAATTCCTCATATAACTGAGTATTTGGGTGAACAACAGGTGAGATCGAGCATCAACAGTTGAGTAACAGTTTACTGAACTATTCAACGCTGTTGGAAACAGACCTAAGGGGATACGAGTGCAATCAAAGCAGCCTTGGCGTCACTTTGCCGGTCTATAAAAGGCTCTCGAGTAAACTTTTCCTCCATTTCATTTCTACAGCCACGATGGACCATGCCACCTCGCCTTCTCCATTTGATCGGCCAGCGAAGAGACAGCGTCGGGTATCCCAAGATGGGGAAGATGAGTCCAAATTGGAAAACCACCCGCAAGGATCTTCAAATGGCACAATCGTCGAGCCCAAGGTCGGTCATACCTCTTCGGCAGGAAACGAACAGAAACACTAATACTCTGCAGATCCCAGTTACACCTGGTGCCCTGACGGCGGAGTTTATGAAAATTCTGCAATATAATGACACCCTCGCTACGCCAGCCCTGAAACTGCTTGACCTGTACTTTTGCCTATGGGAATGCTACGTGGTCAAATCTGCCGAGAAGATGCGACTTGAGGATGAGCAGCGACAGCTTCAAGAGTTGAATGAGTGGCTAGCAAGCGACACTGACATCCTTCTGCAGCTTTGCGAGGAACAGAAACTGGTATTGTGGGATCGAAAACGAGCAGTTCAGGCCCTTTGTAACGGCGTGGTTTCAGCCTTGCAAGCGAGCGATCCTCAAGCCTATCATGTTGATGGGAATTGATAAGGTCTCAGTATTGTTTGACGCGCTTGGGTAAGGACACGTTTGGATATTTCTGCTATGTATTGGTGCTCTCTACCAGTTATCTTCGCTGATTATAGAGAATGCGAATGCAATTGCGGATGAAATTAATCGGGTTCTGTGACGAAGTGTCAACGTTCCACAGCTGTTGATATTTCAAGCGCTTGGTTTTCGAGGCCTTAGGATCTGGCCGTAAAGCCCTCCTAACGTGCCCTGGTCTTCTATAATTGAAGATAAATAAGATCTCTGCTCAGCTTGCGGCATCTTGTCCCTCCCAACCCGTCAAATGCTACTTTAGGCACTTCTGTAATTTCCCACTAGCAGATCCTGAATTGAAATGGACGAAATGAGCGAGTATTGTCCGTACATGTTTCTTCAATGCATGTTTTGTGCTAAAATTAGTGACTGTGATTTCGATCTTGACCTTCAGGCTATCTGGCAGAAGTCTTCTGGTATATCGACAACGCCCTCATGTCTTGCCACGGATCTGGATCCACGACATATTATCTAGGATGAAACCGAGCCTGCAGAATATGGCGCCGGGGGTCTCCCTTGAATGAATGTTTTTTAAACCCAATGACGACAATCTCTCCGGCTTCAAGTGGACGGGTCCAGATTCTCCGTTCATTTCTACTCAGGCTAGCGATAATTTCTACATGTCAGCGTTCGCTTTTTTCCCCCGAAGAGGTGCAATAGATAGAGCGTCGACTAGCTCGGTTTGGTTCGACATCTGGCGAGAATATAGGAGAGCATATATTCTTTGTTTCCCTGGGTTGAAACGGCCCTGGGGAATCTGTGTCGGGTACGCAGGCAGGCAGTTGCTAGACACAGTCGCCCGACATAGGATTGGTGAAATAGCCATTAGCTTCCGCATGACCCTATCGCCTAGTATGGAGCTTTTACCGCATTCCTCGACGGCTATTCATGCCCTTCTTCTGTAAATACGTGCCAAATATAGAATGCTTCCATGCGGTAATTCTTTTTCAATTGCGGCTCTGTCGTATTATCTCCAAGTTGTTAAAGTAAGACATAGGACAGATATAAATGTGCAATGCTTCACTCTTCTCTTGCGTTGTCCAAGAACCCTGGTAGATTGAGTCTGCAAGGGTGATCCCAGCCATCGAGGATCCTAGTCAATCGACCCCGAGATGATTCCAGTGCCTGCTCAAAGAAGCACAGCCGAGACAGCTGCTTGTCGTGGCGCAGCTGAAGTCCATCCCTCTCTTTAGTCAGGTGTCTGCTAGCCTCCTTCAAGATCCCATTGCTCTGCTCTAGGTTCTGGCCATCGATGTGTTTGGACACGCACGACTCCCATAGGCGTCGATAGAGTCCGACAATTCGACCTGCTGGAAAGGCAAACTTGGGATCGTCGCGTTCGAGGTCTGCTAGCACCTTCAAAATAGGTTGAAAGGGCTCGGTCGCCAAGGTATGTCTTGTTTCTGCTTCCTGTTGCGAGGGAGAGAGCTGCGACGGTCAGCAAGAGCATTGGAAGCTGAGCCGCTTTACTTACCAGTGGAGGGACATGATCAGAAGCCTCCTGCGAATTCTCTTTTTCAGAAACGATTGGCAATGCACTGGGCTGTTGTTCTCCTTCTTTTTCCTGGTCTGGCGTGCTGTTAAGGGCATCCATCTTGATCGCAGGGGAAAGTCGAGTATCTGGGCAATAGTATGTCCACTAATTCTTGGAGGTTTTTATAGACTAGAAGACATCGGTGGCTAGGTACTCAGTCTCATTTCACCATGAAAGTTAATCAGCGTAGTCAGCTTTTCAATCGCTTTTCAATCTCAGCACTCTGTTAGCAGTCCGTTTGATGATGGTGCTGGTGATCAGTCTCGTGGTGTTGATGGTTGGTGAATGTGCCTCATATTAGTGGCTTCCGGTGATGAACGGTCCAAAAGATATATATTCAATCACAACGCATTTTCCACATTCGTTTGAGAGCTCAGAAACCCCAAACGTAAATAGAGTAAAATCTAGAGGACAGAAAAAGAAAACCGTAAAAACAAAGTATCTATCTCAATCAGGATCACAGGTTCAAAAGCTGACTCTCCGCCAACAAGGACGGCCAAGCTTCAACGGGTGACGGGTTGAGTACCCGTGCCCACGCGACCACGGCCTGACGCTTTCCGCAGCCTAGACGGGCAGAACCACACACAGCTCAGACAATCAACACTCAAGCAAGGCCAGAAAATTTTCATGTTCCTTGGATGAAAATGTGAGCGCTCTTGGTGAAATCAAAGAACGAACAGCTTCCATTGCCTCAGTATTAGGACCGTAGATTCAACAGTGAGCCAACGTTTCTTAACCGACTCACTTTGACTAATTCTCAACATGACCCTAGCATTTTTAGTCGGTGGGCATCTAACATGACACCAAAAATTTCGCTGCGAATAGTTGCGGTAGAACAAAGGCATGAATTGCAACAGACCTCACTTAGGATAGCGTCGTGTCCTTGAACGTTTGCTCTATAATAGAGCACGTGCGCGACGGGAGCCGACAAACCTATAAATTCGTCTTCCCCCCAGCAATTTGTTCTACAACACTGTCACTTGCTGCGCAGAGTCGAGCAGGCCCTCGGTTTGAGGCAGCTGATAAGTTCTTCCCTTCAACCCTACTGATATTTCCACCATACTGACACCTATGGATACGTCGTGGGCCGACAAGCTAGAAAGGGCTTGTGAGAAAGTGATTCCCATCAGCCCCATGCCAGCCGATCAAAGAAGGAGATTTGGGTTAGCTGGTCAAAGTATGCGAACATCTGTCCACCATAGCAGCGGACCACTGTCCCGCCCCTGAATATATCGATGCGAAAAAGGGATTTCTATTCAGGTATGTAGATCTCAGAGCGACCCTTTCCGAGACTGGACTGACTTCAAAGACGATGCGAAATAACTGGATCCTTCCATTCCATCCAATGCACGCGCAAAGCCACGGAGCCCTTTTCCGTGTCTTCTTTCAGAACATCTGAGTTCTACATGTCTCGCCGGTCGACAAGCTAATGATGGACAGGAGACCGTTGACAGCGCCCTAATGTGAGTCCGACCCAGCGGCGCCGTCAGTGCTCCGGGCAAGGTCATGGCTTACACACCATTTCTAGCCCTGCCACATCAAACCATGCAGCATGTCCTATGTGAAATACTGCAAATCAAAGGCGCGGGCCAACAACAGGACGCATAAGCTCGAGAACCTTGTTCTCTATGGTAAGGTGAGTGGATATCGCGGCTCTTGATGCGCCGGGTCCGATGATTTGTGCCAAGTCTGTGCCCCAGACACGAACACTCCTGACATCTTCATGCCGTTGCAGGAGCAGCCCATCGCCAACCGCGCAAGGTCTCGTGGCGAGTTACCTATTCCCGCCGACTCAGATAAGACCAAGGAGCCGACGCGCCATCGCGTCTTCCCCCTTCTCACCGCCTTTTCACACGACTTGAGTGCCTCAGCCTCTCGCCGCCTATGGGAAGCGGTCTCCCTTTACGACTGTACAATTTCTTGTCATGGGCGGGTTCGTCACGCGCATTTGCCGTCTTGTGAACTTGCCCGTGCATCCAGCGCGGCTTCTCGAAGCGACAGCCGGAGAGTGCGACGAACATGGATACAACATGGCGTGTTGGTGACTGCATTGCAGAACAGAATTGGCAGTGATCTAGTTGGTAAGCTGGTATGATGACGATCCTAATTGACCATCTGTCTCAACCGTACACTCGGGGAATTCTTCATGAACAACGTAAAGCACGACACCTCGTCCAACTGGATCAACAATTGCTGACTCGGGTCTCACAACAGGAGGCTCCCTCATATTCCCACACCCGAATTCGAAGCGATCAACTGTCTTGTCTGCTCAACCCTGCACCAACACCATCGCATGCTCTGTTTCTTCCTCATGACTACCGGTGGCATCGATGAGTCTCTCCCTCGACGTTCTAGTCGATTTGGTTCATCAGATCACGCGTTGGTATGCTTACCTGATGCAAGACCCCACAGAGCGCATAGCAGTGTCTGTCTGTCGGCATTCGAACACCTACATGGGATACCCTACTTGCGGCTTGGATCCCCGGCATCCAGTGGGTGGCCATCGTTGTTCTTGGATGGCGTCTAGCGTCTTTTGAGCCTAAAACCCCTAAGAAACCGGGAGAAGCCAACGCAGCCAATGCTTTGTCTAGCTAGAGCCATATTTTCGTACTCGCGAGGTTGTTAGTCGAGACTGCTTGCATGGAGAAGGTGAGGCAAACATCCCGTCATTTTTAGCCAAATCAACTAACAATAGCCATGTCAGCTTCGAATCGATGGACAAGACGCGGATGGCCAAACGATTGAGAGGACCCATAACCCAAGAACTACGTCTGATAGAGTCATCTTGATTCCTCTTCCTCTCCGGGTTGCTGAGCTTTTGGACATGTACGGGCGAGCGGGAACAACTCGGACATACACGGAGCTGCATGCTATCAGGATTGTTTGCTTTTCCCTGTTAGACAGAAGCTTGGTGATTTCATTCCTAAGCCTGTGTTTTTCTATCCATGCCCGAGCACTACGTGCACAGCCCATACACCTTGAATGTCAGAGCAGCTGGAGGTCAGTCAAGCCATCCAGTATCCTTTGTCCATTGAGAACCTGTCTAACATAACGCAATTGGAGGGGAAGCAGGTCTTGCCAGCAAATCGACTTCTCTACCTCCCGAGCTCACTGTGCTCTGACCATCTATGATGTATTTCTCCGCGCCCAAGGCGATATCTGGCATATCACTGTTGAGCAATTCACCGTGAAGGTGGGTTTGATGTCTGTAACAGCATCACAAGAGCCCTCGGGTTGTAGGACCTCTGAATGTCCCGTACAGCCTATACGAATTATCTACCCCGATAAGCGCTCATGTTACATTTGCTTGGGGAGGATTTGAGCGGATGCCTGCTAGGGTCACATGTGGGTGAGAACACCCCTGTACAAATCACCAGGTCCCGAGCAGTGATTGTGGAGAGTGTCTTTACCAGTTCTGATTTCAGATGGCTCGTTGGGCCCCGATCAGAAATCAATCATGCTATATCAGCAGCGGAGCATGATTTATCGCATGTAGTGGGGAATAAGCCTCACAGAAGGTAATGACCGTTTCTTCATCGCTGTAGTGGACTTCTACGAGAGATTGGTTGGATTTACTGGCGGGGTATTATTCACAAAGTTGCGACGGCTCCTACATGTAGAAGGAGCGGGTCAGATATTCCCGAGACAAAAGCTACCAATGACATGTTAACCTCGAGAGAAAGAAACCCTCACTCTCGCAATCGCTCTATGATGTAGGCATTCTAGTGTAGAATAGGTTCGAGTGAGTAGTAATAGTCATCTCAAGCAATTTCTTTGGCGACGCAAGAAACTGAGCCTATCGCATAATCATCTTGAATTGAATCCATGATTTGGATTTTTGAGATACATCACATGGCTCTACACTTCGTAGTTCTGATCTTAAGTGTACAGTATGTTGCGTGATCAAAATTGCTTTGCAGGGCCAAAAAGGAAAAAAAAAAAGCAATTGAAGTTTCTATGATGTGGGGGACATGGCAAGAGACTACGTTGCCTCTGTGAGACGGTGACCAGCGCTCCCTTCACCGCCCGACCGTTCACCACATCAACATCAAACACCAACATCAAACATCAACATCAAACATCAACATCAAACTGTTGAAATATCCCGGTTGCTGAGATAATGAGGCTGGGATCACGTGAATACATATATACCTATTCACCAGCCTACTTGTATCTTAGACAACATGCAACACAACACACAATCAACTCCCCTCAATAACATGAACACTGAAGCATCACTTAATAATCAACACAAACATCAACATCAAACATCAACATCAAACATCAACATCAAACATCAACATCAAACATCAACATCAAACATCAACATCAAACATCAACATCAACATCAAACATCAACATCAAACATCAACATCAAACATCAACGCGCATCAACACATCAACTCTCAACTCTCAACACATCAAAACACCAACACATCAACACTCTCACCAATTCTCACCAACATGTTTGCCCTACGCCTGAATGAAGGGTGTCAATTTCACTACGCGAAAGGGCTATCGGACCGCAAACCATCAGTGCAGAACATTTGGGAACCTCCCCTTTGATAAAAATGACACTTTCGTTGTTATATAATGTTGGCCATTGAATTTGGGACGATCTATCTAGTGCTCATTCTACCTATCCAATGATGATCGTTCGGAAAAAGAAACAGACTATGAGGAGGTTGGGCAGGTCTTTGCTTCTTCGAATACTGTTGAATATCGAATACTGGTCTCTAACACCACGAAGAGGTGCCTGCACATTGCTAGAGGGCTTGTTAACGCAGCAATCCCCTGCAAAGCACGTTTGTTGACGCAGAGCTCGTCCTGCGAAGCACATTTTTACACTCGCGGGGCTCAGGGCAGCGAGGGAGCACACTCTTACACTCGCGGGGCTCAGGGCAGCGAGGGAGCACATTTTTACACTCGCGGGGCTCAGGGCAGCGAGGGAGCACATTTTTACACTCGCGGGGCTCAGGGCAGCGAGGGAGCACACTCTTACACTCGCGGGGCTCAGGGCAGCGAGGGAGCACATTTTTACACTCGCGGGGCTCAGGGCAGCGAGGGAGCACACTCTTACACTCGCGGGGCTCAGGGCAGCGAGGGAGCACACTCTTACACTCGCGGGGCTCAGGGCAGCGAGGGAGCACACTCTTACACTCGCGGGGCTCAGGGCAGCGAGGGAGCACATTTTTACACTCGCGGGGCTCATTGGCTGTGAGGGAGCACATTTTTGCATACACAGGGCTCATTGGCTGTGAGGGAGCACATTTTTACATACACAGGGCTCATTGGCTGTGAGGGAGCACATTTTTACAGTCACAGGGCTCATTGGCTGTGAGGGAGCACATTTTTACAGTCACAGGGCTCATTGGCTGTGAGGGAGCACATTTTTACAGTCACAGGGCTCATTGGCTGTGAGGGAGCACATTTTTACAGTCACAGGGCTCATTGGCTGTGAGGGAGCACATTTTTACATACACAGGGCTCATTGGCTGTGAGGGAGCACATTTTTACAGTCACAGGGCTCATTGGCTGTGAGGGAGCACATTTTTACATACACAGGGCTCATTGGCTGTGAGGGAGCACATTTTTACAGTCACAGGGCTCATTGGCTGTGAGGGAGCACATTTTTACATACACAGGGCTCATTGGCTGTGAGGGAGCGCAAATCTTACATCGCTGGGCTCGTTGCAGCGACAGCCGTGGTCACGGATGGTCTGGAGTACTTGGTTTCGCAGAGCCCATCCTGCGAGGCACACTTGTTGACGCAGAGCCCATCCTGCGAAGCACACTTGTTGACGCAGAGCCCATCCTGCGAGGCACACTTGATCACGCAGAGCCCATCCTGCGAGGCACACTTGTTGACGCAGAGCCCATCCTGCGAAGCACACTTGATCACGCAGAGCCCATCCTGCGAGGCACACTTGATCACGCAGAGCCCATCCTGCGAGGCACACTTGTTGACGCAGAGCCCATCCTGCGAAGCACACTTGTTGACGCAGAGCCCATCCTGCGAGGCACACTTGTTGACGCAGAGCCCATCCTGCGAAGCACACTTGATCACGCAGAGCCCATCCTGCGAGGCACACTTGTTGACGCAGAGCCCATCCTGCGAAGCACACTTGTTGACGCAGAGCCCATCCTGCGAAGCACACTTGATCACGCAGAGCCCATCCTGCGAGGCACACTTGATCACGCAGAGCCCATCCTGCGAGGCACACTTGTTGACGCAGAGCCCATCCTGCGAAGCACACTTGGTCACGCAGAGCCCATCCTGCGAAGCACACTTGGTCACGCAGAGCCCATCCTGCGGAGACTCTTGGTGTCGCAGATGTCCCTGCGAGGCGCTTTGTTGACGCAGGACCTAGGCTGCGGAGAACTTGGTAATGCAGCGGTCTCCTGCAGATAACTTGTTAACGCAGCGGTCTCCTGCGGGTCTCACTTGTCATCACAGCGCCCCCTGCGAGGTAGTCTTGTTTTCGCAGCACCCCCCTGCGAGGATTGTTGTTGACGCAGACCTATCCTGCGAAGCACCTTTTTACGCTCGCGGGGCTCATGGCAGCGAGGGAGCACAGTCTTACATCGCTGGGCTCGTGGCAGCGACAGCCGTGGTCACGGAAACTCTCGAGCCCGCAGGCAAGAGAGGGACACTACGATGCATCAAAGTGTGAGGATCAAAGTGTGAGGACCGAAGTCCTGAGTTTTTTGGGCTGGGAATCCGGCCCCTTTTATAACTTTTCGGTCAAGTCTCTACCATGGAACCATTGCGCCGAGGGTAGAGAGATCACTGTCCTTTGGTTGGCGTTGAAGCAAGTCGAACGACGTTGAAACGGTGTCTGGACACCTTGTGGCCCGCAGATTCATGTTTCGACCTGGGACCATTTCTCTCAAATCTTGCGTTGAGTATGGTGAACCGCTTTCATCAACTGTTGAAAGAAAGCAACGCCGCAAAAATGTGATTCCTACATATTGTTGAGTTTGCAATTAAATCGCTCAAGCGGTGGCACCCTACATCTGCCCGTTTAGCCACGGTCACCGTCTCTTTCATGAGGGTTGATGTGCTTCAACAGATGCCAAAATAATAGGTTGGAAAATTTCTGGTTGACAGAAACGCTGGACTGTACCTGCGGTTGGCCGGAGGATCCTTTGGTCTCGCTCGAATCAATCCTGCTCATCCTTGGCCCCGCGCCGCTGAACGTTGTTTCTTCCCTGTCTACTCGTAGCCAGCTAATATTGCTTTTACTAGAATCTCTACTCCCTGGCCGCACAGATATTGACATACTCTCAGGATGAGGATTGTCCTTCTTCGGGAGGGCATAAACAAAAGCCCAGAGCTTATTGGAAAGTTTCCATAGGAAACCGAGCCTAGGACAACCATGTGAAATGTGCAACCAGGCCCACGAGCTAGGTTCGCGTGATCGCCACCCCCTCGCAAGATTGCAACGCTACTATCACATTGATGAGACTCTGGATACAAATAGCGCCCGACGGACCAATCAAACAGAATGCGCGAATTTAGACAGACGCAGGTACGGTTCTGCGATGCAGATCCCAGCGACGACCCACGGGACACTAGTTCAAGGAGGTTCTATTTATGGCCCGGAGAAGAAGTGAAGGATTTGCAAAGGTCCAGACCGATCCACAAGCCCAAACTTGACGGCCGTCAGTGACCGATCGAAAAGGACTCTGTTGCTTAGGAGGTACGGCCGAGGTACGGTCCAGGCAGGTGAGGTATTTGGAATACCACGCGGAATTCTGGCAACAGAATGGTAGGCTAAATCCCGATCCGTGGTTATGCTTTCCTGGTTCCTGTCACAGGAGAATAATTCTCCTGTCAAGTGGCAAGTTGCTCCTTGTCTATCAGGTCTGTCGAACGTTCTAGAAGCTATGTCTTCTGTCCTGCATAAAGCTTCGCGTAAGAGAATACTCTCGTTGAATCCGACACAACCCCATCATCAACCCCATTCAATAACCAGTCCGATATGTCTAGCAGAGAGCTTGTAGAAACTATGCCAATCATGGACAGAATGGGCTAACGTAAAAATATCTCCGGGTTTTGCACCAAAACCAAGAACCGATTGGCTCCTGGATATGCATTGACGCTGTGGGTCGGCCCTCCTGCGGCCCCGAACTTTATTGCAATCGCCCTCCGCATCTTCAGACTCCAGCGATAGAGAATCTTTCTAGTACCGCGCTGGTCCAATGTCCTGTACGAGCAGGTTGAGACTATGGTGATTCTATGCCAATTCTCCGGACTTCTCTTTTACGCTCTAGGACTTAATCACGAGCAGCATAGAAAGCACGTGGAGCAGGAATTTGTAGATAAGCTTTTCTCGTCGATCATTCATGACAGCCGCATTCTCTCACCGTGTGACCGTTTCCATGGTTCATCGAAATTCTATTTCAGGGTTCAGCGATTGATCCACGATCCCGGTCATGTTCCACGGTCTTTGGGATAACATTTCTCAAACCATGGCCTTGTAACTTTCTCGGTATTGTTGTAATTCCAGAGAATGATGCTTGTTTATATTTTGAAAGTAGCTGAATTCATACATACAATCACTGAGATATTCATCATGCTGCGTCTTGATTGTTCAGCTGCCACATCCTCCGTTTGTAGCATCATCCAACAACACTAATTCATCGAGATAGTTACTATGGTTGCTTGGCGATCACAATGTAGCGCGCATGCCAGCGAACTGCTGATAGCATGGACGTTCCGCGCATCGGTATCTCATCTTCCTGGCTGCAGAGATACGATGTACGTAGTGCCAAATCTGCGATGACGATCGCGTTTCTTTACGCCGTGACGGAGGGAGTAATGACATCGCGCGGCCTGTGATTGATGATCAGCTTGTAACAAACGTTGGAAGAAGGTCAGCTCATACCTCGTCTCCAGCCTTCCCTCTTGGTTGATTCACTGCTGTCGATATGGCTAGGCTCGGCTGTTAAGATTGTTTGAAACCACTTTTCAATGTTGCTTTGCGCAGGCCTTTTATTTGGGAGGGTTGCCAATGAACCCCTGCGGCCAACCGAGCGACGAACAGTTCCTGCTCGGTTTCGATTGCCTGAATGCTTAGGCGATCTGGCACCAGAGCGACGTTGCTTGCGCAAGATATGGTACATTTTCCCTCGTAGAGACTCAACGCTTCGGTCCACCTGATATTGTTCATAATATGCGTCGGAGCGGGCTTTCCACGACAGCGCCCGATGGGCATCCAGCCAGGAGAGAAGGTTCTTCTCCTCCCAGTCCGACCAGGCTACCTCGCTTCGAGGAGGCATAGCGCTCGCATGAACTAACAGGAACCAGAGAGACCTTTTGAGCAATGGCACGACTTGAACTCCGCATGGATGGGAAAGGTGAGCCTTAATCCCCTCCAGGTCCCAGTAAAAGCTGAGATAGTATCCTTGGTTCATCTGAAATTTTCTGAAGGCATGTGGCATGATCATGGACCACTCTGGACAGTCGCTTCGGTCAGTCTGAGTTGTACTCTATCGACTCCGTATTTCAGAATCCCCCGGACTCCCAGCGCCCGAACACAATCATAGTTACAAGAACGACCACCCTTCAGTTTAGTACTTGTCAATATCTCGAACACAATGACTGTCTGTGGAAATGAAAAAAGTAATGAGTTCTTAAACCGAGCCCCACCGGGTATTAAGGTAACATGAAACAGACTTCAGAGGCAAAAACTTTGCCTTCTGACGAAGTCCCTTCCTCTAAAGTTGAATGACTTTCGTGCCTGATTGGCTAAAATGTATTCCAAATTAAGCGACGATTGCGGTACGTACTGATGGAAAATAGTGCGCCTTGCAAACCCTATCGCAAACTCCGGTTTGGAGAGCAAATTCTTCATAAAAGCCTCAGCGACTTCTCCTATAACATCCGACTCGAAAACTCGTTATCTCACCCTGACACAGATTCAGCTATGGGTGGAATTCGAAAACTTCCGTTTACTGATCAACGACAAAGCTTTCGGAGCCGTTTACAACGTGCACTGTCCCTGTCATCCTCCGGATCTGAGGATATCTGGATTCCGCCCAGATCCACGGCGGGGGATACTACGGAGGACGAGTGTTCTCAGGAGGACGACTCTTTTGGCAACGACCGCAATGGAATCACAGTGGATGATGGCCAGGAAAGTCCTCTGCACACCTGCAGTACGGGCCCGAGACCAGACGAAGAACTGGAACAACCCGGACAGGATCTCTCCGAGAACTGCAATATGATCGCCTTCCAATGTCTGGCAGAGTGAGTGTCAATCCGCTCCCTTGGAATGGTGTTTTGTGATATGCTGACTTACAACGCTTAGACTAGATGTCCGAACAAAGTCAGTCGTGCGACCCATCAGAGAAAGAACATAGGCTGATTATTTTGCAGGTCCATGCAGAAGTCATTGAATAACCAGAACAGCTGGATTGGAAATATTCGCAGTGATCTGGAGGAAATCCGCAGTCGGTTGGCTGTCGTGGAGACGGCTATTGAAATGAGGGCCAAAAGGGGGAGAACAATGCTACTGAGGGTGATACATCTAGACGATCGCTTCGGTCGCAGCAGTGATTCAGACCGGAAATATGATGAAATTAAGTCTATAACAGAAATCAGTGACCAACATTGTATGGGTTTCCTAACGGTAATCTTAAACTCTCTCTAACTAAAAACTATGAACTTGACAATTTTGTAGGATATGCTGACAAAGACTAATATGCACTTTTATGTGAGGTGTCAGATTTGATGTCGTAAGATATTCTGGGTAAATACCCAGAAATCCACACGCAGATCCACCATATTTCTGACAGTCTATAGTCTAGAGCCGGATGTCAGCCCCTAACTGAGGTATTCTTATTACGTTGCGCTATGCGAACAATTATATTTCACCTTTGCAGACTCTCGCTTGAAGCTATATATAACCGCAGCGCTGCGGGGCAGGAGATAAAGCGTCGATAGAAACATATAGACGAGATGAACGACCGGGCGATCACGGCCCACTTGGACTGTGGGCCCCCATATTCAGCGGCCATGGAGCATTCCCTCTGCCGTCCAATTGGCAGAGCAAAAGTCCGATCGTCCCAGTATATTTTTACGTGAAGTTTTTTCTACTATAGTGGAAGATAAACCAATGCATATATCTGGTTCATATTTTACTGTCATTCTTACTGTTATCCTGGGATGACGGTGGTGCCGCTATCATTATGCCTTGAGCTATCTATCTGTGTGATGGTTATATCGAATTGCGGTGCCGCCACAGCCAAAGCTGTTCCTAGCTCTGAATCTGTCATGCTTCACACAAGTGATTCATACTGGTTGGCTGGGGTTGCCGCCGGCTGAGTAACAAGCGGGTAATAGTTACTCGATCCGGAGAACCCGGGTAGGGCATTCTGACCCAAATTCCCACAAAGACCGTCCTGCTCAGGCCAAGCTCCGTGAATTACTTCACAGCCGGGAAGGCAGGATGTCGGTCTACGATTCTGAAGGGCGTCAATCGTGTTCCAGAGCCGAGTGGTCGCCGACACCAGCTCACAGTGCGTCTGATGCAAGGCCGGCTGAATATCGTTCCTTGAGATCTGATCCTGCGTGGCGGCGTCAAGTGACTCATGCTGCTGCTTGATATGGCAGAGTTCTCTTTCAAGCCTCTGGTTTTCTTCCAAGGCTTTGTCTTTTGCTGCGAGAGCTTGCTGTAGTTTCGAAGACTCTTCGGCCTTTTCCGCTTGTAGACGCTGCATCGACTGAGATTGAAGGGATATTTCATGGTCCATTTTCCCAAGAGCTAGTTCAAACTCTTCTTGAATCTGGTCCATCACATCCAAACATTGTCGATGTGTCGCCTCATGCTCTTGCCTCCGGGCGGTTTTCGTCATAGAATGTCCCTGGAAACGCTCGTCAGCCAAGAGTACATTATCCAGGGAGGACCGCATAATGTCTGTCGGTACAGAAAGATACGAATAACCGAAGACAAGATAGGGAATGACATACCAGGTCTTTGTGTAGCTTCGCTACAAGGCTCTGAGGATTGCGGTCCGCCTTGGACGTAGAAACTGTCGACCGAACAGAACCAGGCGAACCAGCACGCGATCTGCTAGTACGAGACTTTGTTTTGGTAGCACCACGTCCCGCACTCCGAGAGGGCTTGGGTGCATTTGCCATACTGAACCTTTCCGGTCGAGAGATTGTTGTTGGTTCCAGTGGATTGCGGGTAAACTGATGAGTAGGATGAATCGCAGTAGCCTCCTGGGTAACAAAGACTTTAAAGGGCTAGGTGGAGGCCAAACGAAAAGACCTGAAACGGAGGTGGAAACGCTGTTCCCTTGCCAAGTCTTTTTTGCTAGCATGTGGTCCATGAGCAGAGAACCTCTAGCAAATTCTGCACACCGGACCCCACGGGGTGCTAGCGCGAAGTAGAAAAAAGAACCAAAAAAAAAAAAGCCTGCCGGTCCACTGTGGACGAAGTGATCGGCCGGCCCGCACTAAGTCCATGCAATCAGTGGTGTCTCACGACACGCTACATTTGAATTTTCCCCGTCGCTCTTTCACCCAAGGAGGACTCTTTGCACTTAGATATAATGTACTTAATATCTCTTGTCCAACTCTACATGTTCGGCGCCATCCTGTTAATAACAACAATCCTCCCTGACTCGGTCCTCATTAATGAATGCAGTTATAGCGGAGACAAGACCTAAATTCTAAGCAGTTCCACTGTCGCCAGAATCAAGGCCTGGTTTCCAGGACAACAATATGAGCCATTTCAGCTACCATGGCTCCCGATTTGGTCCCTTGTCAATCGCCACCCCGCTCACGAGATTGCAACGCTATTATCACACTCCTGATGGGACCGTGAACACAAATAGCACCAGCTGGACCAATCAAATCACGAGCATGAATATGGACGGAGGCTGGTACAGCTCTGCAGTGAAAATCCCAGTTATGAACCATGGGACAGTAGATCAAGGAGGTTCTGTTGTGGCACTCAGAAGAAATTGGAAGGGCTTGCAAAATTCTAGACACAATCTGCAGGTGGAATGGCTTTGTTGCTTAGGATGTAACTTCTGGGCAGGCGAGGTAATTGCATATCATGCAGTCTTTCCAGAACAGAGTGATATGCCAACAAGATGCGTGGTCATTTGTTTCTAGAACCCTTCGGTCTTCCGTCACTTCTGCTTCTTCATCTTTGAGCTGTAGAACGTTCTAGAAGCTGTGTATTTCACTCTGCATCACCATTTGCAGATAAGCATACTACCTCCCTATCCGATATTTCCTCCCTAGTCCGGCTTTTGTACTAAAAGCCGAGAAACCGATTGGCCTTTGGAAATGAAAGGAGTCAGCGTGGAGCACCTGAACTTCTATGAACTGGAAATATTTTCTTAGCATCTTTCCCCAACATTGTTAATACTCAGGACCGCGCGACCAATAATGTTCATAAACACCATCGTAGCCATTTCATCACATACTCTATGTCAAAAGCCGAAATCGTGATGAGTGCGGTCCATTTCCTCCAGTAAATCAGTTACACTGTAGCGGCAGCCGTAAGCATGATAGACCTAAAAGTAAGTGGAGAAGCGGACGGGAGATCTAGATCGGAGCTTAAAACCTAATTGCCATGGATCATCGCCGTCTTCCACCAAACACGCGGTTCCGTGATCCATAGAAAAATAATTTGTCACGATAGTTTGACATTTGGCCACCGACCGTGGATCCTGCTCTGCGTTCCACGGTTGTTATGATAGTAACCATTGATATGACTTGGATGGAAAGGAACCTTTGTTCCAGTTAAGTGATAGCATGCCATTAGTAGACTGGAAAAAAAGCCCTCCCACCAACATGACTGGGCTGGGATTGAGGTTCAATCATATGCTTTGTAGCTCTACGGTATAGTTAACTCTGTTGCGACCCACCCAACGCATCCAAGGCTAGAATCCTAGTTGACAAGTGTTCTAAGAACTTTGGAACTTAGATAGCTATTGTGTCATGATTTCATATTTCAATATGAGCACGCTCACATCCTGGTTCAATGGAATAACCCTTAAAACCCGCTACTGATCCCATCCATCAATTCAAACAAAAGAGACATCTTAGTACTCGTGACAATCATATCAGACCATGGATACAGTCATCACCAGCCTCCCCCCAATGTGAGCGCCATTCTTATGGATAATATATCCATCATTCAAATTGTATCCATGTTCTCGATCGGCGCGTACAATGCCGTTGAGACGGGGATCGTCACATTTGATACGTTCAAACACTACCGCAGCCTATATTTCTGGAGCATGCAATTCGCATCCTGGGGCATCCTTGTGCACGCCATTCCTGCCATGGCACGATTCTTGTCTCAGTCATCCAATCTCGCGACATCCATTCCCTTCATAGTTGGATGGTACGCTATGGTTACCGGCCAAGCCCTCGTCCTCTACTCGCGCCTGCATCTCGTTTTCGCCGATGTGAGAAAGGTGCGTTGGGTCTTGTGGATGATACTCACGAACTTTTGCATCCTACATATTCCAATGACCGTCTTATTCTTTGGCCTCAACAACGGCAACGCACGCTTTGCTCAACCTGCCGCGATATTCGACCGAATCCAATTGACGGGCTTCTGCATCCAAGATTTCGTTATTTGCGGCATTTACATATACGAAGCAGTTCGTGCTTTCAGACTTATCAGCGCGTTCCGAGGTCGTGAGAGCCGCAACGCCATCATCCATCTAATTTGCATCAATATCATCGTGGTATTCGTGAATATTCTCCTCCTGGTGGCGGAATACAAACTACACTACATTCAAGTGAGCTTCAAGACGGTGGTGTACAGCGTCAAGCTGAAGTTGGAGTTTTCTGTGCTCAACCGTCTCTGCTCGGTGGCCGTCCCCTGCACCTGCCAGAGTGGATCCAGGGAGCAGCGCCGATCATGTGATCTGAATCACTTTGATCGAAACCTTCCACGGTCATCTGCGGAACCAGAGAGGACAATGCAATCTGCGTCGACTTATGAAAAGATACAGCGTCGTTTCAAATTGCCAAACTTGGTCGATAGGTACCACGGGGCGAAGAGCTATTTGTCCGGCAAGAGGATCATTCCCTCCAAAGACAGTTCGTACTCAGAAACATTCCCCGAGAGCCATTCAAGTACCAGTACGACTGAATCATCGGAATCTCTGCCGGCACTGGAACTACGTCTATCTGAATTCTCGCCCAAATTCGATGTCTAAGCATCCTGCCAAGGATGCGGGCTGGGTCTCGTGGAACTTGCTAAGGACTGAGCAGCGTGCTGCGGACTGGTGGTGGACGTGGATGATCAGGAATAACCGTGCTAGCTAGCTAGCGACAGCTCGGCTGTGACGCTTGATTTGGAGTCTTTCCAGACGATGTAACTGGTGAATATTTTGGAGGCAACGTGACTCTGCGCTTGCTAGGTGAAATGTGGTCGATATCAATATGTCGGAGCGATAGGCCAGTGAGAGACATGGAGAACGGGATGAAATGAAAAAGTAATATACAAGACTCTGAAAAAGTGGAGACAGGAAATTAGAAACAATAATTGTTCTCTTCACACCCAGTTTTGGCCTCAAACGATATTTGGCATTATCCTTCCGGTTCAGCCGACCGGATATAGCCTGGCCGAGCTGCCCGGCTATGGCCATGTAATGCTATTCTGTCTACTAGTGCATGGGCACTAGATCAAATGAAGAGCATTCTTATATGGTAGGTGAGAGGCAAATGCGAAATACTAAAGGGTACTCATTGTTACAGCTTTTATTATGTGAGACGGCGAACTTATTGCACGTCCTTTCGTCAACCTGTACTTTCATATCACGCAATCCATGGACCAACTCTATCGTACATTGCTATACCACATCTACATGGAACTTCAAAACCTGGCCAAGGCAGCAATAACGCGGTTGCTTGGAGAAACCTGTGCTTATTTGGGATGTACCCCAGACAGTCCCTTTTTCGAAGTGAAGCCATAGTGCAAGAGAAATCCGTGGGAGATCAACCGTTTCTCATAGCAAATAGAAAGAATCAAACAAAAGAAACATTTCGGGAAAAATCATAGTTGCAAGATGGTCGACTGAGAATTCGCGAGGTATCCTGACGAAGAACATTCAAATTGAAGGTGAAATTTATTGATAACATGACAAAGTCTCACGATTTGGACTCTGGGCCATCTAGAACCTTCAGGATTGGTGTAGGGTGATACGATATCTTAAGATCGAGTTAATCTTCATAGCGACAACATCGATGATAAAGAGGAACTTACTAACTGGTTGTCAGAGAGAGGCCAATTTGTTGAGTTTGACGTCAGAACATACATCTTCCCAGATTTCTTCATGCGAAGAATGAGATGAATGTCGGCATCGCATTCCGTGGTGTACTCAGAGACTTTTTTGAAAAGCGTGTTTCTTCGCCTGCGCGCTTTTTGATTAACCGCGTCTGTTGGGTTTGATTTCGGTTTTGGTTGAGTGGCCATAATTGGGGTTATCGTTTTTACCGAGAGCAGTGTTGAGTCGAGGAAAAATCAGACCGACATCCGATTTTCGAGTTTTGTAGTAGTGACTTGGAAGATCAATGGGGTCGCATAGCAGCTCTGCATTCTTAAGGGAACGTAGGGCAAGAACAGTAGATTAGTAGCTTTGTTCTTGTCGCAGAAAGCCATTTCTATCCGCTTCGTCGTTGATCTCATGCCACACCATGCAAGGAACGGTGAATCATCGCAACCAAGTTGATCGAGGTCTTCCACTTCGTTTCTGTCAACTTCAAGGTTTTTATCGGTTC
Organism: Penicillium canescens; assembly: GCF_028828765.1. NCBI lineage: Eukaryota > Fungi > Ascomycota > Eurotiomycetes > Eurotiales > Aspergillaceae > Penicillium > Penicillium canescens. Next base: position 5,948,756 of record NW_026703966.1, read on the forward strand.
ACCACTTCGCTCATTTAAACAATGCAATCAAACAGGCCCGAGGCAAATTACGCATCGTGAAGTTCTGCAGCATCATTATGAGCAGGAAGAACAACGGAATTAAGCTGACCGGTACTTTTGTGATGACAAAAATCCTAAGCGGTCTTAACAGTTCAAGTAACTTTCGATTTCAAATGCACATTGGCGATAAGGAAAGAAGTATTCCACTCCATTGGCCGTTAGCTGTCCGAACCTCAGCCCGGAATTGCGCCTTGGTCTGGGCTTGATTTAACCGTGTCGGCAATTGTGAGATGTACGTAAAATGCGCGCCCTTTACAAGTGAATGAGTCGCCATCAAAGTCGTCCGAGGACACGCCTATAGAGTTGCTTGCATTTTCTGCTGTGTTACTCGCCAGAGTAGATGGTAGCGCTGCCAAAGAATATGTAGACATTCGCCTTCTTGTCCCGGAAGTATTGATAAGTTACCGGCGACAGCAGAAATTGACCGTAAAACGACAAACCGGTATGAACTGGGAATTGTACAAATGGCCACTATCGAGTCAATGACCAGGACGCCATATGTAGATACGATACCACTGTATCGCTACAGGGCCACATCCTAGCTGCTGTGTTTGTCATGGCACTTAGCTCTGTAAATGAGCTTGGTGAGCGGTGGGCTTTTACCGCCATGCAGTAAACAGATTATAGCGGGTCAATTGTGTTCAAAATTAAATCAAGCGAATAGACTGAACGTGCTACATCAAATCTGATTCTAGTGAACGAAGCATGACAGCGATTAGGAATACAAACTAAATACCTGATGAGGAACAGAAAACAAAACAATTATTGAGTGGGAATCTGTGAAACAATTCCAAAAGTCAGTATGCCGGAACAGGCCATCTCCTGCTATACCGTGTGCACCTTTTTCTTTGGTATCTTTCATCAACTAGCCAGCAGGAAACATAGAATTGTGACCTTTTCTCGAAATGTGATGCCTCCACGCAAAGAGCCACCCCCGATTCAGTGCGTTGTAGCTCAACAACGAGTATAGTAAGTTTTGATACCGTGATATGCAGTCTTGTTCGCTATACTGACCAACAACTTCAACTCCCCTTCGCTGGACGTTCGGGTGAATGTCTCATTCTGTCACATTAGCTGATGGCATGATGTGCATCGGGATGAACCTACCTGCAATAGTTCCTCAATGGAGGTACTTTCCAGCTGCCGAGGTAAATTTTGGATCTCCTGTTCCCACTCGTAGGTACGATTCTTTAACATCAACTTGGTGACGATATCGGCTAGAGCGCATAATTTCATCGTGGCGGAATTCATTTCCGATTGACTGATTTGACAGCTACTCTCAGCGCCCCCTAGTGAGCGTCAGTCTCTTATCGAACGATATTCACTAGGCAGGGGGTATCTCACTAATCTTGACATCACCAGACTGGGTAAGCAGAATCGTATCCGGGCCCAGGGTAGCGAGTGCTCTTCCGAGCCCGCGTAGATATTGGATGCCTTCTAGTACCTTTCCTGGATTAGTGGGGAATGATCCTAAAGCATTGTTTGACATACCGGTCTGACAATGCTAACAATCTCATCAGCGGTGATCGAGCAGCTGGAGGCTAGAATGTGATCGACTGACACTTCAGTTGGCTCCCACACCAACATAGATGATGTGTCATGGTGGTAATATTGAAGCAGTTTTGGAAAGCTGGGATGGCAAATATGTCCCATCAGTTCTAGTAAGGCTGCAGCGGGAGCCATCTGTTGTTCCAGTTGCTGAATATGAACCAACGTTCCTCTATTTGCCCTATGTCGGGCAAATACTAGAGACCGATCTTGCAATGCAGCAACGGGTTCGAAAATATCCCATGGGTTCTGGTTAAGGTGGGGAATCCTTGCATCCGGGGGATCGGGCCGTGGCTTTTTTGATCCGAGGGCGATTGCTGTTGCGTTCCTCATCTGACTCGGCGATGCATTCATATCCGCCGTGGCAGTTGATTTTGAATCTAGTTGGCTTTGGTGGAAAGTCGATTCATCTATCCAAACGGTGGGCGGTCGGCTGTGTTTGTCCCGATTGCGTTTCATCATTGTGTGTGATTTTGGCGAATTATGGAAAGTACAGTGGGAGACCTAGGGGGAAGATGGATTTTATAGCTCTAAAGCTTGGTTTCCATGTACCTCTTTAGCCCTTATCACATCACGAAGGTCTGTTGGTCGCGACATCATATTATCACGTCAGTGCGACTGAAAAGTGATACCCCTCAAATTAGTAGCCTATGGTTGTTGGACTATATCTGTCTCAGTTGACAATTAACAATTTTGCTGGGTTGTTTGCTTTGCATCAAGAAATATCTCTTGAATAGTATTTGCCCCCAACGAATCAACCATTCGTCTTTTATGGCGCTCAAACCTTGGTCTTCTTTTATTTCAGATGAAAGATTATGCATTTCGTCCAAGTTACTTTAAGTGATGGCAAGGCCAGGATTTCTGCACATACCTAATATAAGCCGTGAATAAGGCCAAACATGTTTACTCCCAAGAAAGAGAAAAGAATCCCAAAGCCTCAATTACACGAGGTCAAATACAGTCGCGTGTATATCGAAGTGTCTTAAGAAGTGGAATCACTATCCTATGGATTGCCCGGTATATCCTAGGAGCTACGCGGCATAGGGTCTCCTGGCTTGCTAACAACACTCTCCTGTCCATCGGCATGATTGTGGCGAAGAACAGCATCACTCCTTCAGATACCATGGTTACATATGATGTTACCCACATTCGTTACTATTTGCGCAGGCTCTTATGGTGTGGGGATAAACGTATATAGCACAAAAGCATGGAGACTTGCTGTAGTAAGTAATTGAGAGATGACGACAAGGCTTCCTCAATTCCTAGGAGCACCTGTGGGGCTGAGTCTATGCATTACAAGGAGGGCTCTGAACTATACTTAGTGTGTGGTTTGTTCTGCGGATTGTAACATAAGTAGTGCTCTTTTGCTCCGTATGAGCCGATTGATCTCATACGCTCAGCAGCAATCAGACCCCTCCAAGATGACATCTGAGCGTTTCATCTCTCGAGCACTGTTAGTTTATACCTGGAAGATACCTGACCGCCGCTAACACTTGGTAGACAGATGAAAGACCTACTGCTGCCCCCAGAAACTGCCGGACAGCAGCAATGGACAACTGAGCCCCCAAAATCTATAGAATCAGCCATTGCGACTCGGAGCGCGGATCCTGAAGAGGAGAAGCCAGCCCTTCCCGCTAATATGAAGAGGATTCCCTTCGAATGGGATAACTCCGGTTCAACCGCCGCAGCAAATAAGCGGAAGAACCAGGCTCAGGCATCACAAAGGCGTCGCAATCGAATCAAGCAGAACGAAAGCTTAATGGCAGATGTCGATGCGTACTCGAGCGAGGTTGGCAAGCTGTCAGACTTGGTGTTGCAGCAAAGAGCTCAATTGCTTATCCTGAATGAATTCAAGGAACTGGTGTTGGCTAAGCAGACAGAGTGTGCCCTGGCAGTTCTGGATGGTCGTCCACAGGTACTTTCCACTTACGTTCCCCAGCTTCGAGTTCTGCTAACCACCTCCATAGCCACTACTGTTAGATTCTAATACATACAGGTCCATAAAACACTTTGTCAGATACTGTGGCAGCTACGTTGTTTCAATACCGTGGAATGACCCGTGCATGGACTTTGAAGTATACTACAAGGATGGAACAGCAGGGCAGGTGCGATGGCGAGTAACGATGCCATTAAAATTGCAGGCCACGAGGTATCTCGACGTCCAGGAGGATTCGCAAAAAGCCGAGCTTGCTAAGGGGCTGTTGCCTACGGTAGAGTGGACGTTTTTCGAAAGTCTGAACATCACCAAGACGAATTCTATGCTCTTGGAATTTGAATAGGACGAACTCGCATTTGGCCATTCAGAAAGACGCAGCAGGTGTTTCCTAGAGTTGCACTTTTTCCACAGGCTCGGGAAAATCTAATAGCACTCTGATTCTCAGTTAATGAAGCAGGGCATCTTTATCCTCACCGGTAGGGTCCTATCCTGCAGACTGATTAAAGGCCCCACATGAATCATAGGCTTTCACAAATAATCATCGCGATGAGTAGAAGCAGATACCATAAGCCCAGTCCTCGAATTGCTGCCGAAGATGCCACATTTCCAGACGCTTCCGCAGGTCTCGTAGGACCAAGTTGTGTAGGAGCTGGCAAGTCAGATACTGTACCAGCCTCCACCGTACTAGCCGTTGGCAGTGTGAATGTCGGGATTATCAAAGTCAATGGCACGAAGGCATTGTTCCAGGCTATCGTCCCGGTTGTGTTCGTGCTTTGAGCGGTCGCCATTTTGTTTCCGCCCCAAGCGTCAGTGGTACGGTCGCTCAGAGTGTTATCGCCTGCAAAGTCTTCGATACTATAACTTGTCAACTTTGGAACATAGCAATGTGATTGGCTTACAGCAAGCTACTTACTGAGTTTGTGCATGTGATGCTGGCTGAGAAGTTCTGATGGGCGTTCAGACTTGGCTCAGCAGGGCAGTTGCACCAGCTTCAATTGATCCAGCTACACACTGGTACGGCTTCGTTACCTAGACCTTACCTAAGCTGTTAGAGACATCGTGGGGAACGAAATCGGTGTGGAATTTCTTACCTTGGCCTCTGGCGAAACCTGGTTACTGGCCTGCGTTTCACGTGATCTGTGTATATTATCGAGGAACCAAAGGTATTCCAAGAGAATAAAGTGAGGGACTCGAGAAGAAAAATGGCCTCATATTTATGTTGTTATTTCTGTTAATTTGCCTTCACTTCTAAACCAAATCAGGAGAAATGCTTGAGCCACCGTTTTCCCTTTCGCATGGACGTCAACAGTAGGCTATATCGCTGCGCTAAATAGAAGGTCTCAAAATGAACTTTGTCTGCAAACCCCCTGAGGTGCATTCAAGTTGTTGAGCTTGTTATACCAACTGTGTGCTATGCTGTGTGCTATGTATTTGGAAGCTAGTCACCTCACCACTGTCACCTCTCACCTGTCTCACCACTCTCACCTTCTCATGTTGCCATGATGGGCTCTTAACTCCCTGGTGGATTCTATCGTCCCATTTGTTTGCTTCTGTTGTGCATCAAAGCGAGATAGCTTGGGAAATCGAGTTAGTCACTACTAGAGTACAATCAGGTAAATCTTTCCATATAGGAATAGAAGATTGATATCAAATGTAAGAACGTATTACCTTCCATTGGCCAAGGTTCTCATTTTGGTCATCGTAGTTTTCATAACTAGCGGCTACGTAAAGTCATGGAGTAGGGGTATTGATATACAGAAAGATGAGATCAAACGCCTAGGGACTTTCAGGAGACATGAGTCACGCACGACCATTTCTCACGGGCCGCTTTGTTTTGATTCGGGACCTGCCAAGGGAAATTAAATTGAAAAACAAAGAGTGTCAATTTGGAACAAAAGAAGGCTATCTATCAGTTTAACATCTACCAATCTGTTGCAAATTCAAACCCCCAATTTAACGTTCACAGCCAAGACGAAAACAAGGCCTTAATGGGCAGCGACTGCTGCTCCTGGTCGTTGGCCAATTGGAGTATTGACCGCGTCTTGGGATTGCATATTCTGGGCAATTGTCTCCCGGTACAGGTCATACATGGCTTTCGCAACCGTAAGGCGTCTTTCTCTCTGCATATCATCCAGATCATGCCATCCCTCCGCTTTCTCCCTTTCTGCAATGAATTCCGCTTCCGTGCGTATGGCTCTTTGGCCAATTGCCAGGTTGGACTTGTTCTGCACCGCGTTGGTGTTCGAGTTCAAAGCAGCGCCGGAGGAAACCGGATTGTGAGGTGCCTCATCTCCGTCAAGGTTGATTGGGTTGGCTGGCGACCCAGGTCCCGGATGCAAATTCGCAGTGGAGGAAGGGGGCACTTCACGTTGGCCTGCAGATGAGTGTTGGATTGCAGGTGAATTGCGACGTCGTGCAGGCTGTCGCTCTGGTGATTGCCTCGCTGCTGAGCCCAATGGGCAAGGCGTGGGAGACCGATCCTCATTGCCTCTACCAGCATCGCTCTGGAGCACGCGCAGATAGCGTTCTTCTTGTTTGTCCCAGACCTCTTTGATTTTTGCGTCTGCTGCGCGCTTGCCATTGCAGAAGCGAGTGAAATCGGATCTCGGAATCCAAGAACAAGAATTTTGCATGTTGTCGGTATCCTCTGACTCCAGATCCTTCCATTTAATCTTCAGCCAAGAACATGGATCAGACTTGTATTCTTCATCCGGATTCTTTCTTTCTTCCGAGACAATCCCGTAGATCCCGACAACATTGTGTTTGGTATACCGCCAGACTTTGCTCCGTGGACTAGCTTTGATCTGGGAAATCCGCAACTCTCGTTGAGAAATGTCGTTCATGTTGTCATTGGTATATCCATTTCTGTATTGGAATTTGTATCTGGCTCCATGACGAGGCCCATACTGGAGAATGACGAAGGTTGATCCTCGCAGCTTTCCCCATCCATCCACAACCGCGTCGGTTTCCTCGTCATCTTCTGACGGATCAAGGCTGGCTAAAAGCTCTGGGTCCCTGGACTCGCTAGCACCTCGTGCTTCCGGTGACAGATCGGTTCGATTTTGTGGATGACCGACCATAGAGGGGCGTTCATGAATATTCGAGCTTGATCCCTCTCCAGCCTGATGTACCGAGCCAGCGTCATGCATCGGAGAGTCGTCTCTCTCGATAGACTCTACCACTGAGCTATGCGATGGCAATGAGGCATTGGCTTGGTCGGTTGGATCAATGTTGTTAGGCTGGTCGCTATCGTGTATGTCTGACGATTTGTCGGATGGACGAGGCCCTTGCTGGAATTCCACCTGAGCAGCTGCGCTATTGACCTTTTCAGAAGAGGCCGCCCTGTCGTTTGCCCATTCTTCCATTTCAACAAGCTTGGAATGGTTGTTCTTATTGTCCTTGTTGTCCTTGCTTTTCTTCACTCCACTGTTGGAGGCCATTTTGGGACCAGGCCTGATCCTTTCCGTGAAAAGCAAAGAATTCACGCGGTTGATGGCAGGTATTTATGCATTTCTGATATCAAATCAAACCGTAGTCACGACATAGGGCCGGGATATGATTGTGAAGTACAAGTAAATGCGTCGGCCTCTGATTTCAATCTTATTGGCATTATGGTAATCGCAACCGAGCATGAATTTGTGTTCTAGCTCGTTGAGTTCCTGCCTTAAAATAAAGGGGCTAGATGGCACACGCTTTATGCGTCTCTGGTGAGGTCTAAAACTCAGGCTTTAAGTATGATCGCTTCTTCTAACTGGAGGCAACCTCCTCAAAGTTCACTTTTGGAGCCGCCCTTCCTTCAAGCATTGAATCAAGCCAGGATTTTTGTGAGCAAGATTGAGCAATCAATGTATGAAATTTTTAGCATCCTTGTTCCTCGTGTGAATGTCATTTGCGGTGACTTTCAGTAAGCTGTTGCTCAACGGACCCAATTGTGCTGACCTCAAGGACTCATTTATTGATTATGTTAGATAGGTTTCAAAATGAGCAATTGAATCAAGCAAAACGACGGTTTGCAAAATGCAAAGTTTACCTGTGTTTTTTGGCCTGCAAGTGGTTAGACTCATACAGAAGCAGGTGTGCATTTGGTTTTTGAAATGACCTCTTTTACTATTACTGACTTGACCCGGAACTTCATCTAACCTCACATAAATAGGCTTTGCTCTTGAGTAAGAGTGGCGTCATAAAGTGCCACTTAGTCGATCTTCAATTTACTGCTCATTCAGAGCTTCGGAACGAAGCCCTCTTTTACGTTAAACATGCAATTTTACGCCATTTGCCCTCAGACTAATGTTGCTTCATGACTCCAAGACAGAAGTGTATGCTGAACACTGTATTGGGATTGGAAAACTAAACAAGACTTCATTCTGCGTGACATTGTAAACGAGCGAGATATAGGAAATACATAAAAGCCACATGCAGATTCAGACTGCGGAATTCACGACTTGACTCCAGAAGCAAAAGGGCTTCTGGAGTACCAAAATAAGGGGTAAGACTAAAATGAAGGATAAAGGGAAAGAGCAATCCCATTTCCATAGCGATAGAGATGCCCTTCACAGCCCTAAAAGCTCTAATATCAAGTATCAGACGTGATCGAGGCTCGCGAACGTCGGATATCCTCATCTTCCTTTCTAATTCCCTCCAATTTGTAGAATTTATAAAGCGCGAGAAGTGCTGAACAGATCAGAAGAGTTGCTCCAGTAACAGCAGTTGTTATAATAGCCATTACCGACCAATTCCCACCTTGCGACGTACAGACGTTGATGACAGTGGTCAGCAGTCCGGCAGCAGCATGCAGGCATAGGGGACTAGTTCAGCGTTAAACTTGGATCTGGCTTCTCCACCCTCTCAAATCGGATTTTCTCACTTACACAAACACTTTGTTAATCAGCCAGGGGTAGTTTCCTCTGAGCTTTGGGACGTGCATCAGCCACATGAGAGCTGCAGTGCCACTAACAAAAAGTATGCACGCAATAGCGAGTAACGGGGGGTTCTGGATCATATGTAGAGCGGTACGGCCGGCCTTGTTGGTTTGCAACGTCTTTTCAACCTGGCTCGAAGTCTGCAGTGATGTGAACGTGCCGGGAACGACTAGATAGCCAGCAAGCAGCGCCCAGTTAGCCACACCAACCGTGATGCTGAAACGCATATCCATTTGTGCTTCTTCTCTGAGCATTCTGGCATACGTAGTTTCGTTGGCGTGGTGGATCTGGTTGACTCGACACAGCCCCGTAGTTCCACTCGAAGCTGAACGCGATGGAAGAAGCGCGGGCTTCAATCCAAGAAGGGCAATCTTTTTCGATCCTATCTTAGCTGGCATACATGTATGGCTGCCCGCAACAGACGCCATGACCGAGAAAGTTAAGGGCTAATATGAAGAGAGCAAGTCCGACCAGGGACATTGTGAGCACTTTGTATGGTCGGTAGTGAAAGCTTGCTACAGCTAGCTCGACAGGTTCTACTGTGAGAAAAGTCGCATTTTTCACTTGCGGTGAGCCATGCGTGATCTGATTTCAAAGCTAAAAACGAATGGCTTCAGCCAGAGCACGAAAGTTGCTGCGTACTTGATTTAAGCGGCCATCATCTACAAATTCACTGCCAGGAGGAATTTGAAGCTTGACATGTTTTCTGTTCAGATCGGATTCTGAGGCGGGACAAGAAAATGCCAACTTTAATCTGGGTGTGGAGCCATCCTATAAAGTCCCCGGTAGACTCTTTCTTCTTAGATCTCCCAAGATATCTAATGGCTGCCTGGCTTGACCTCGTCAATGAGCATGAAGCATGGAATCTAGTTGATACCAACCGCCTCGAACAACTAGTGCAGGAATTGCCCTATCCGAAATGTCAATATCCCTCCCTGCTGTACTTTACTGGAAATTCAAACCGCATGAAGGCCTTACGGGCTCTGTTTCCCTACAATAATATCACGCGAAAAGGTCCTGGAGGATTAGTCCGTCTCCATCTTAGCACCAAGACCGCCCATACACAGAATCCTATATTATTTGCTGAAAGCAGTCTTTGCCTCGACCAAAGCTTGGGCGATTCAAAATGGCTGAAGCATTCAATGGCAAAACATCGAACCTTCTCAGTGGCGAGTGCAGAAGGGAAGTTGTCCTCCACAAAGCTACAGCAAGAAGTCAAGAGACAGTTTCTTTTGCCATGGTGCCAAATCCTGTGTTTTTTTCTCGATTCCACCTCAGACATCCAAGCCGCAAGAAACTTGCTGCAGCAACCACGTCGACAGCTGACCATTGGCGGTAAATTGATTCCATCTCCCATGCGGATAGCCATTGTTGTGACCAACGGCCAACAAGCAACCAAAGCCTTCGTCCAGGAATGCGCACAGCTCCAAAGCCTGACCAAGACTGGAACAGTCACTGTTCTCGATCTGAGCCCACGTGGCGGACTGTCCGACAGTGTCGCTTTTGAACCACTGCATACCTTGATCCTTGACCAGCTCAATATAGTTCAATCAGAGCAAGTGTCAGGTTATCGACGTTTCTCAGCATCTCATCTCTGTGCTTTCTGGAGCTCTCGTTTACAAAACCACGAATGGATCCTGGATGCACCACCATATGATCTTTTAGCAAGAGCCCGGAAGGACTTTACGACAAATGAAACAATGCGCGATTGTCTGCGAGAAATCACGCGGAATGCAACATCCACCGGCTACTCAAAGGAGGATTTTGAAGATCTTGTAGCCTCGGCTTTCTTGATGGAGGCTTATCCCCCTGGAATGCATGGTAAAACCGTTTTCTCTAACCTGATTCCAGTGCTAATGTTCACAGGGTTTTCGCCTACCGTGATGTTCGAGACACTTTATGAGAAACTCTGCCACAGCATCTGGGACGGTGACTTCAAACACTATGTTGGTGGCGTATCATCCTGCTTCGGCCAATATTTTGCAGAGTTGAGCCCTATTCGGACATCAGCATCCATTCGAAAAGAGACATTGCATCGCTTGTATCGCAGATGTGGTGGACTTCGCTCTACCACTACTTGTTTCGTCTGTCTGTGTCGCCCACCAGAGCATATGCTCCCTTGCAAACATACACTGTGCGACACGTGTGTTGTGATCTTTGGGAACTCAAGTTCGCTTGGAGAGTACCATTTCGACATTACACAATGCCCCATCTGCGATGAAAGGTTCAACATCACTATTCGCCAGCTACCTCCGACCAAGCACCCGGTGATTCTTAGTCTAGATGGCGGAGGGGTACGCGGCCTAATTCAATTAGGGCTGTTACGAGCTTTAGAGAAGCGCATTGGCGTTCCGATTGCGTCTCTGCCGGATCTGTGCACTGGAACTAGTGTGGGTACGTACAACCACTGGCCGAGTTTCTCATGGTTGTTGGTAGACTAACAAGCCTCATCTTTCAGGGGCATTGTCGGCGATTGACCTTGTCCTTAATCAAACTTCGGTCACGCAGTGTTTCAATGCGTTCCCGGACCTAGCGCGAAACATTTTTCGTCGTGCATCAAAAATTCCAATTCCTCGTTGTATCCGGTGGCTTGCCTCGGCGTTCAACTTGACCACAGATGCACTTTATGATTCCAAAGGGCTGTCACAAATCTTTAAAGCTGCTATTGGACCATGTCGTCGCATGTTCGACGTTGCGACGGCCAGCCCTGCGGGTTGCCGGATCGCTATTGTGGCAAGTCGCACATCCGATGGTAAAGCCTGCGTATTGGCCAATTACCGAGGAATAGGCCCGCGCACCGCGAATACTGCGTACCAATTCTTGGCGCCACATGACGACCAGGAGAATCCTTTTGTATGGGAAGCGTAAGTCGACCCTCGACCTACCCAACTTGAACAGTCGTAGTCGATTTTGCTAACACTTTGTTTTTTGGCAGAGCGATATGCAGTGTTGCAGCACCCTTGTGAGTCCAATCACTGAGACATTGTAACACGCTGACACTCGCTAGTTACTTCCAGACAAAGACTTTGCCAGGACTTGGTCTATTGCAGGATGGTGGGGTCCGTGCGAACAATCCGCTCGCCATTGCTTTGCGAGAGTCGGGCATCATCTGGCCCATGGCGAAACGACACGACCTTCTCCTCTCTGTCGGAACAGGCTTCTCCACATCTACTCTCAGTGATCCAACGGGCTTTCTGGGTCGAATCTGGGAGGGTGCTCTGCCTCGACTGTTTCGGGCCATGATGTCCTCTCCATCTATGGACGGAAAGCAAGGGTTTTTGGAAGCGTTGAATTACCTACCGCATCTATCGACACCGGATATTTTCCGACTGGACCAGGAAATCGATGGAACACTCCCTGAATTAGACGATGTGTGCTGGCTGGAAGTCATGTCGAATATGGATTTTGCAGCGCCAGATAAGCTTGTGAGGACTGTTCTCGCGTCGGCCATGTTTTTCTTTGAGTTAGATGAGTCCCCCACGCAGGGCAATGCTTCCTTCCATTGTCGAGGATCTGTTCTTTGTTCACAGCCAAATCCTGCCAAGATCTTGCAGCGTATTCTTGTGGAGTTCCCCGGCGCAAGGTTTCAGTCTAGTCAGGACCATGATCTAGGAAGCATAGGCCCAGTCGACATTTGCCAGTCTTGTGGATACTTCAGAAAGCGTGTTGCTTTTCGGGTCGCCAGCCTTGACGAGAGGCTCTCAATTGAAATTGCCAATGACACCTTTCGCGAAAAGATCGGTGGTTTCCCCAAATCGGCGCAGGAATTTCTCGATGAGCAAAAGGCTTACGCTCAGTTCGGTCGCGCAGATCATCAAAATCTGGAATGGCCGCGGCGGAGATCTTGTTACTGCTATCGTGGGTCGAAGCGAGTAGTCCACTTCCTGGAGCCTACTTTAGGGCAGAAAAGGCGGCGGTTATGAGCTGGGTGCAGTTGTAGCTCAGCGTTTAAGTCAGCTAATAAGTAGAAACAATATTCAGTTAGATCTCGACGGGGTATCTCGATGAATGAAAGACGGTGTATGAGTACTCTGGCAAGAATAGGGACAATTTGAAATATATTCTATTCTGATTAGATAGTCTTAATCCGAGCTGCGGTATGTCATCTCGTTATACTTGTGCCATGTGCACATGTTATGGTCACACCCGTTCGTGAAACCTGGAAAGCGCGAGGAAGGGACACGCAAAAAAAGATCGCCGCGAAGTCACTGGATGACAAAAAAAAACATGCGCCGTCTCCAATCTACCGCCTATTGGGATTGCAGTACAGCCGGCGCCGAAAAGCATTGCTAATTCATCAACAGACTAGCTTGGAACTATGCTGGTGCTGGCCTGCGACTACAAGTTCCGGGGTCCGTCAACGGCGGTGAGTATGTGAGGAAAGGGAGACGTTCGAAAAATGCCCAAGAACACCAATCCACTACTTTCGCCCATGCAATGAGTTTTCCGTTTCTATAAAGCGACCATCCCCATCCCAACCTCAGTTCGTAAAGGAGAAAAATACGAGACGTAGTCCGTCTGCAACCAACATGAACCCATTCCGAAAACAAGTTCCCGGTCACTCTGGCGATAACACTTCCAGTATCTATAGTCGATCCTCCGACACGGCCAAAGATGCAATACCTATGACTTCCATACCAACTACCCTACAAATCAAGCCATCTCTCCCTGAGATAAATCTGCTAGACCACCAAATCTCTATGGCTCGCGGATCTACAATGGCCTTGGAAACCACACGGCCGAGACTGAGGAAATCCAAAACTCAGCCCGAGATGTCAATTGCAGAATTGAAGGCTGAACGATTGCAGCAACATACTCAACAGGGGCTTGAAAACGACTTCTATTGCAAGTGTTTTGAGAGCTTCCACAAACCCGTCAGCACCACAATGGACGCAACCCAAACTTTGGCTCTGCAGTATCATTTCAACTCTGCAAACCACCCCTCCAGGGAAGCGCGCTTGATTCGAGCTATACTTTCATTGAGGGTGGGTCTTGACAGATCCCGAGCCGAGGAAGCCAGCGCAGAGCAGGAGTGGAAGCAGCAGTGGAAGGACTCTTCTGCTAGACAGTCGTCACTCCGATGGTTTTGACAATTGAGGCATATTGTGTGCTTTAATCAGGACAGATAATCCAGGGCAGAAATTTTAGTTGAGATCAGGAAAAAGACTGACCGAGTGTTCTGAGATCTATACCAAGTGAAAGTTAACAATAAGACACCGGAATCTTCAAAGTCATCGCGAGTATTCACTTAGTGTTTTCCCATATTAGTCACAGCAGAGAGACAGTTCAGTTCCAAATGCTATTGTCGTTGTAGGAATAAAGCGAAGACTCCTACGAATCTTTGAACTCGGCGCTTAAAAACTGTTCAACTTTGCAGACCAAGTCATCTTCACTGCACTGAAGGACTCGCTTTACAGCTTCTGGAAGCAAGTTCAAGCGCCGGCCCAAATGATGTGGGCGGGCTTTACACAAGGAGATTTGTAGGCTGGCTTTTTGTTTTAGTTTGGTAGTCAAATGGTCGAATTCTGAAAGCGCCGTCTTCATGAACGCTTGAAGGCGACAAAGACTTTCGGAATCTTCCAAGCCAACAGTGCATTTCGAGAATTTAATGGCAACGCGAATTAGCTTAAGTAGTGATTTTCGATCCTGTGGAATGCGATGAACAGCCGCGTGGCGGATGCTAGCGATCACGCCACGCCATCGGGTCAATGCTCTCAGAGTTAACTGATAACATTCATCCTTGACTTTCTTTCGATGAGCTTTCAAGAACCGGAAGACTTTGTGTAACTCTAAGGCCTCGGCGCACGTCCATCCAGCCGCGAGTGACTCTGCTAAATGCCATTCTTGAATAAAACGGAAAGCATGAATTTCGAGTTGTCGTTGTATGACCTGCAGGATCTGGTGCTGAGCGCGAAAGGGAATGTACCCAGCCGAAAATCCGCGTAATGAGCTTATGCTTTCCATTACCCCTGTCCAAAATGGTTAACTTATCGCCACTGGGTTATCAATGATGGAGTATCCGACATACCTTCATATAGCAAATATTTCTGGGCTATAGAGCTAATCGGAGCTTCTGTGCAGTTCAGCCCTTTGGTGGTGGGTTAGATAGCATTGGAGATCCACGAACCCAGATGAAGCTTGCGTGCGGGAGGTTTCCTGAGATATATATCGTTGTATGACCACGAGGAACCACGACGATGGACCTCGTAGAATTGAAATGACTGTTTCAGCGGTATAAGACATTCCTCATTTTTTGACTTGCATCAGGTTATTGCGGACTGTTCCATTATAGGTTGAAATTTCACAGCGGCCCGTCGCTCCTTCATACCGAACACCATCTTGCTTGTTTTCTTAGATTAGCCTATCGCACCGCTTATATAGCAGTAGGCTCTTCCCCATTATCTGTTACGCAATAATTTCAACCTTCTGAACAAAATAACATGATTGCGCTGGTGGTATTCATTCTGAGCGTCGTGCTGGTCACGATTCCAGTGGTATGACCCTTCCTTTGCAGTGCGAGTTCGCGAAATGCTAAGTCTTGACCAGGCTTCCAGGCCTCTAAGGGCGATCATGTTCACTACAGAACCAATGGTAAGTAATGCTGTTCTTGTAGTATTGTATCGCGAGCATTTACCCTGCTGATTCTTTCCGACGCAGACGCCTGTCCGTCTACCAGCCCACAACGTGAGACGCAACCACGACCTGTCTAGTGGACCTGTCGGTAATTACTGCAGCCCCTTCTCCAAAAGATCGACTCACTTATGACCTCTCCAGTTGCTCTTGATCCAAGCGCAAAACACGGTCGACTCCACGGACATCGCCGAAGGCACGTGACACGTAGGTAGTGGGAGCGCATACGGGAAAATGACTTTTCCGGGGCTGCGATCGTCATTTTCCCCTGAGGATTGCAACTCTACTCGTGCATCCCCATAGGATCGCCAGACTCTCGACGACCTTACAAGCTCCAACCCCCTTTTTTATTCTGCAGCTGTAGTATTTAGACTAGACTCTCAAGTACTCAACTAGTTATGCCCGTGCTAGTGTACCGTAACGATTGCGTTTCGACATAGCTACCTGGTAGAAGGATACCTGTTTAATTGAGGCGACGCATAGTGAAGTCGATATTAATTGGTGGACGTAAGTACAGATTACGCACCGTCAATAGCTTTGGTCTTTATTATGTGCCACACAGAGGTGTTTTAAGATTGAGAGTTCCTCGGTTTACTAGAGTGACGAAGGGTTCCCAATCTGTCCCTGTCTTTTAATACTACACCCACAAAATACATGTACCGTATGAAGCCATAACAGTTCTGCGAAAATGGCTGAAGACAGTGAAATGCCATTATATTGAACCGAGTTCCTTGGTTCTGGCGACTACGTCTGCTCTGCTAATGCTCGGAATGGGCCAGGAACCCCCTGTGCCCCAACATGTACCAATCAGCAATGAAAAGGTGCGTCCTACTACGAGACCATGCGACGGTAATTTTTCAAGTGCTGCGCCAGAGCGTCCCATTTTTTGTTTTCACGTGTTGGAGCGTAGGGGACAGGGAGGTCTCTTCCGACTGACTGAGCAATGGCCGTGGAATTATAATCGCGAGGTGTTCGAACGACAGTGGGCTTGGAGCGCGAGTTCTTTCGCCAATTAGCGGTCAATCATTAAATCTCATGTGAATATAGTCTTACCATATCTTCCTTGGACGGCGGAAGGACATCGGGATGAGAGTGATACGTAAAGATTTGACCATCAGGCAGTTCCATAATAAGCCAGCTTTTCATCCCATACAGAAGCCAAAATTCGTTATGGCGCCGTAACAGATTATTGCGGCGCTTGCGGAGTTGCTCTCGCTTGACACGGCTTAGGGCGGGCACCATTTTTAGACTAATTTGCTGCGACCAAAGTAGTGGCCCGCCATGGCCGGTTAAAGCATTTATTTATGTTGGAGATCTGCTATGGGCAAATCGTCGAACCTAGCGTCTTCAACGACGAACACCACATCCCCAGAAATTTCCAACGATCCTCACCTGTTACAACTAAAAGTGCGGGCAAGGGGTCAAAATATGCGGCTCGAAATTGACGTGCCATTGTTGGCATTTTCTATCGCCAGATGAGACAACAATATTAGTATTCCATGTGTCCTTTTCTTACCATAACCCTTGATGTTAATTGTATCAGAAGTTCACCCCAGACCTAATATCAGTTCAATTTATATCAGGCGGAGAGATACTATACCCTCTGGACTTCCCATCCTTGATGCACAGTCAGGCTGTGAAGCTACTTGCAATGGAAAGAGAATACTGTCCCTCAGCAATCGTAAGTATGAATCATATCTCTATACCCGCCGTTATTATGTTTTCCACGGCCTCCCGAGGTTAGACTCTGCTTCTCTGGTCACCATCGCTGACTGTTAAGGATTTGCAGCCGACGCTGGCTTCACGGATGCCTCTATTGACTCAAGCCACTGGTCCTCGGACAAGCCAGGTCTTACCTGAGAAAAACTCACCACTTCACACAAAATCAGTCTCGAAACAATTCTCCTCACTGATATTGCACCGACCATTATGTTCTGGTGATTCGCTATCATGCTCCAGCTCTCCACCCAGCATATCTGGCTCTGCGATGGAACTCGAGCACGCTGAAGGAGCTACTGCTGTAGGTCTATCAAATAGTGCCACAAGCAAACAGTACATCGACACTGGATTTAGTAGCGAAAGCCTCTCGACGAAAGGAGATTTAAAGAGCGACGCTACACCCCTGCTTCAGGATGTCATTAGCAAAATCACCCTTTCGCCGCTTTCCTTCGATCGTACCCATCAGCAAATCTTGGAGAGTTCGGATGCATTGCACGCTGACTATTCATCGGAATCTTACCCAGCGCCTACAGATCATTCGACGAGCCTGGAGTATGCCGAAAATGGTACGAGCGGGGAAACTGGGAAGAGGAAGGTTTCACAAAAGGAGACCACAAGCGATAGACTTTCTGGTACCGAGCAGTCTGATACTGCCGGTCGTACTAGTGGGACGAAGGGTCATTCTATATATGAGATATCTACTCATAAAAGCCAAACTATGCCAAGGACGTCGGCAGAAACGGCCACCCCTCAAAATAGTTCGCCGATGACACGACCAACATCAGCCACAAAACCCTCAAACCATGAATGGCAAGACACGGCAATCTATGGCAGTAACATATCAGCATGGCTTTCAAAACAGGGAATGGTATTGATACTCAGCAGTGCCCTTGGGGGCAGTATTGCTCTTATCGGGATTTTTGTTCTACATTATTTAATCATTCGCCACTTGTGTAAGCGCGCTTGGCGATCTACCTCTGTCTTCCAACCGGAAGCCGAAGATTCCCATCTGAAAAGTGACAAGGGATTAGCTCAGAGAGCGGAAATTTCCCACTTTTCTGTGGATACTTGAAAGGCATCTTTTTTGGCATTGGGTGACTCCGTATTCTCAGCAACGATTTGCAATAACTCTCCAGATATTGATATTGATAATCCTAGCCAATGGTTCTTTCTGAAAATTCGATTTCCCTAATCGCGCACATGTACTGTAGTGGTAGAATTTTAGCTAGCTTGCGATAATGATGACCCGAAGCGCGGAGAGGTCTTTCAGTTCGGCTTTGAGTAAGAATGATCATTGAACTGTGACGTGCACACCACCTGACCTGACTCAATGGGACTCGGCGGATGGCGATGAAGACGGTGATGATGGTGAAGATAGCGAAGATGGAAAATTTGGTGAACGCGACGTAGTTCGGTTCGGTCAGGTATACAGAATGTGAGTTCGCACTTTCCTAATACTGAGTCCGGAATGGAGAGAGCCGTGCTATCCCCATGGGCGAGCTATCTAGCGTACAAATCCCCTGGTTGGCATAAAGACCATCATGATACTGATTGAACCGAAGCCCGCAACTTTTTCAGTCATCTCAAAAAATTGGCAATTCTCACCGACATCATATTGTAATGTGCTGCCCCCACGTCGTTGTGTTATCGTGGCATAGTCAATGACTACTTAAGATTGCTGCTCCCCTACGTCAGTGGCGGTACATCCAATTACCCACGATCGAGCTCAATTCCAACAATCTACAGCGCGTGTGGAAGATCCGAATCTGTGCCGCCCAGATCATGGCTTCCGGAAATGAATTGATCTGCCAAAGCCACGGCAACGTTTTACAAACAACAAAGCCGTCAGATAGGCGGAACCAAATCTCCGATGAACATTACATAAGATGTATGATCGTGTTGGTTTTACTTCTTTTACACAACACCCGAGAAGACAGTATCACGACCGTCAAGAATGGAGCAGAGCGTTCGGTAAATACTGTGACGGCCACACTGCGAAAAACTCGACATTCACCCATGGGTCATAGAGTCGATAAGATGACCCTGGTAACGAATCTCGTGACTCCAACACAGCTTGCACAAGCTTCGCAGCGAAAGACGGCAAATGGAAAAGCAACAACTCCATTCAAACAAGATCGGCTACCATTAGTAAAGCGGGTGGATACGAATCAAGTTCTGACGAAACTACAAGGCTTCAAGAGACGAGACTGGCCCAAGTTGAAGCGACTGAGTCGAGTTATTCATCGCACTTCAAGGCGAGTTTTGCTCTTCCGTGCACAGCTGTCGGTATTACAATCCGAGCTCGAAGATCGGACATTATCTGGAAACAGTTCAATCAAGACAATCATGTGCAAGCAAAAGCCCACAGAGCTGGATTTTATCCCAGACCGCTTATACCAAGTTGGATTGTTTTTTATCCAGCACTATCTCCAAAAGTGGAATGCAAGGTCGGTTGATGGAAACCTGGTAGACATTCCGGAGCTGGCTGCATTGTTAATCGACCGATTGCCTTGCCTACCCACGTGATATTGTCTATTCTGCGCCTGTCGTTGTTTTAGGTGGACCTACTCTTCAGGTATAGTTTCCTGGGCTGTGTGAAAACCATATGTCGCTTTTTCTATAGTAATAGATTGCACTATGTTTGAATTATGACGGGTACAATTTATCAGCAATTGTAGATGGTGTCTTGGCGTATACAATATTCTGTTACATCCCTATCCTTGGCTGGCGACAACACTTTGGATTAAACCGTACGGGTATTGCTAACATCTAAAATGCATCCCCTTTTACGCTTTCTGTGCGCTTATCGTATTGCATGGCCCACCAATATATCAATTCAGCAATGCGTAAATCCTTTTCTCCGTAGTTGGTCTGGGTGAGACTACAACGGGGGATTTCACCTCGAGTCCAAGTATCGGACTTGGCGGCCAAGAAGAGGGCCTCTTCGCTATGCAGTTGAAATTTCCTTCCGGATATAAACAATGTAAGACGTACTAATTTGCAGGTACTTCATTCATGTAGTCGACAACTCTAGCTCCCTCTTTCCGTGTTATGTCCTTTCCCATACTCCTCGGGGGCTTTTGCGGTACCAGCCCGGATATATTCAAAGCTCGCCTTCGTCACTGCTATGCAGATCAGACAGCCTGACAATTTGCCCCTGCACCCATTGGTCCGCACTAGCTGCTCTAGCTGTATCAACCCTCCTTCTCTTGCTCCCAGCGCCCATTTGCGAGGGTGTACTATCGTAGCGAGTTTGCACATCATCCCTAAATTCGGCACGAAGAACCGATAAGGCATTGTTCAGGTAGTGCGAGTAGCAGTTCTCCGGGCGAATGGATCGCCCATCCTCGTCAACCCAAACTGTGAAGTGGTGATCAGACAGGCCATTCGAAAAGTCAGTCATAAAGGAGTCGTCCATTTTCAGAATTAATGTTCGTGTTGTTCCTGCTACGCTGATATGCATGGCGTAGGGCAACGGTGACAGATGAGCGGCTGAAGCAGAAGCCACATTCTCATGAGTCCGGGCTGTTGAGATGGCGAGAGGGCTCGGCCGGAGACTCCCAGGATCTACGTCCATTCCGTCTATCGCCATCACGTTCCCACCGACATCTGCTCCAGTCAGCTCTTCGCCGCGACTTTGAACTTCGATGTTATCTTCAGAAGGGGGACGACCGGTTGTTTGGCCATCGCTATTCCAAAGATACCCAAAGAACGCCTTGAAAACAGACTGTCGGACAAAGCCCGCTGTCACGCGAACTGGGAGGTGGCCTTGCCGCAACGACTCTGCCGACAGAGCAAATCGATCTGCCTCGACGGTATTCGAGTATGGTTTCCCACATCTTTTCGCCACTTCTATCTCTTCGCTTAAGTCTTCTGGGTATTCACACGGCCTAGGGGAGGGTAGCTCCCCCGTTGCAAATGATGTGTCGTCTGTGACCGGTGCTTGGAATGCCCTAGCCCTTAGGAGTGTAAAGAAATGGCGCCATATTTCTTGTTTGGGGAGAAAAGAAGATTCGGAGCTTTGCTGACCAAATAGGGCTTCGGGCTTAGCATCCTTGGACCACTTCAGGCGTTGGTGATTGGTCATTTCAAATCCGTACTGGAAACTGAAGCGCCAAAATTCAAGCAGGTCGTCTCCCAGCCATTGTTGTGCCAACACCGTCGAGACTGGGACCCCAGTGTTATATTTCCTGTATACACCCTGGTCAATCGTAATCTTTCCGTCTCGCGGCTGGACGAACAGTCGGTTCATGACACTTCGTGCGACCTCAAGATAGAGTCGGTCCTTGAAAAATGTCTTCAAGGTCGGAATTGGATAATCAATCTCTATCAAACGCGCCCATATTTCCTCTCGAGATGCTGCCGTGAAGTTTGAAAAAAGCCTGCCCGCTTCAAACTCCTTTTTTAAAGCGCTCAAATCTTCGCGGGAGACTTTAGGGACACGAGACTGAATTAGGTCAACTGTGACTGCATCAATCAGGGGTAACAGCTCCTCTCTTCCTCCGACCAATCTCGAAAAAGTCCTGAAGATCAATTCCCAGTAACATGCGATTGGCTAGAAATTGCAACCATGTTAGCTGAGATAAGGTCGATTTGGGTTACCGAGTAACTCACTTCGTCACAATGCATGGCTGTCACTTTATGAAGTAGCCCAATCCGCATGCCTCCCCAGAGGCCCGAAATAACGAGCAAAGAATTTAGCTTCCGGTGCAAAGTCTCATGTTTGAAGAATTGCTTCAAATACTTTCCTTTCTTGCTTCCCTCAAGGACCTTCAGTACAGCCCACCAGTTATTCGCAGCGAGTTGATCCCTCGGTGTGTTGAGGTAGCCCTCGTAGTGGTTGATCCGCTCGTAGATCAGTCCATCAGGTGGACGATTGTCGTTTGGGTATCGCTCCTGCAGCGACTGAATGAACTTGTGACGGACAGACTCCACATCATTGCTGTCGTTCTCGGGCGAGGCTAGGGAATTGTCAACGGGGATCTCAGAGAGCTAGCGCTCAGAACACGCACCTTCGTCATTATCTGTTAGATACACATCTACAATCCACCATTGGCTGTCGTAGTTGAGGACATCCTTGGCAGCCGTGATCAGATTTTCGTGATCGTACCCGCACAACCGGTAATCTAACCCCATCTCCAAGCTAGGAATGACTCCACTGCCAGATCGCGGACGTACGCGATCTTGCCAATGAGCTCTAGGAACTATCACTGGCACGTGGTTGTCCCGCATCAAGCGTTGGCACCCTTGAATCTTCATCATTTGTTTCAATCGGCGGATATTTTGCCGGCCGTCCATCCGTCTTCTGAACCCAGTCTCGAAGACGAGGTGAGAAATATGCACTCTAGCAGATAGCTCGAAATGACGTTCTTGATAGTCGTATAATTTTCGCTCCCAATGTTCAACTTCCAACTGCCTGCGCTTGAAAAGTTCAATTTCCAACTGCGTGGAAGGTGACATGATGGGAGCCAGAACAAGTCATCCGTGATTTACAGAAGAGCCGGTGTAAGGAATGACAAAAGAGACTATTCAGATATCGAGGGGCACTCCATGCAGAAGTCTTTATACTAGCTTGATTATTGAATCTATTTAGGAATAAATGTGAGCCAAAGATCTAACTTCGTCAACCTTATCACTTGAAATTACCTACCCTTCTATTCCAGCGGTCAATGCAGCCAGTTTTCTGTCTGTCCTCAACTACCGTTGTATGTTAGGGGAAGTTCATTCCTGCTAATAGTTTATCTGCCACATTTATCCACTGCCCATACATGTGGAAAATTGCGCCGGCCTCAGTAATCTGGTTTGCCGAATACTGCCCACACGGACTAAGCTGACCATATCTTGGACTTTTATAAAGAGCTTCCTTTCATTGCGATGCAACAAGTTCTCAAATGTTACCCGGATGTCAAGGCCATAATCGGTTAAGATACCCATTCGCTTCTCGCTTGTGAAACATGAAGCTTTCCACCAAGAGCAAACTGGATTCGCTAGTTTCAACCACGGCACTGTCTTTTTCTGTCGCGGTTTTGGTTTGTCTATCTTTTATCTTTGTCGGATGTTCGTCGTCTTCCTCTCCGAGGGGTCTGCATTACTTGCAAGTAAGAAACGCCCGAAAACGCTTCAGTTCTAATCACCTAGCTAAGAAATCGGCAGGTAGACCTGAAAGATTTTCCAAAGCTACCTGATTTACAAATTCGGGATTCGTTCAATATTGACAATGCGCGTTCCGAGAGAGGGGGAAGAAATGCCGTCGAAGACGTGGCGTCTAGCGTCCATACCAGCGCACATGAAGCAGCTATGGAGGCAACGTCTGCTTCCAGGAGCATGATTCAAGCCCAGATACACGACTTGAAGTCACATCTGCCTCGTTACTATTTTGTTGGCCTCTGGAGCTACTGCAAGTCCCAGGATGGCTCGAAGATGGTGTGCTCCCACCCCAGCACATCTTTTTCTTTCGATCTATCTGCCTTGCTTGATTCTACGCCAATAAAGGTAATCGACGTACTTCCAGAGATAGATCAAAGTCTGATTTCCGGCTACCGTCAACTCTCCCTGAGTGCGATCCGTTTGTATATTTCCGGGTTTGTGGCAACCACGCTGACCATAATCTTGGCTGGTCGCAAGTGTTTCTTTTCCAGTGGTAGCAAGTTACTTGCCATATTTTGCACGGTATGTAATACTCGGGAGAACATAGAAAGATGCTGACAAACCAAGCTTTCATCGACGCTCATTACGACTGCCACAATCTTGGTCATGGTGCTGTATGGTCTTTTCGCTTCCGTCGTCAAGAATAACTTTCAGACCTATGGTGTCCAAGTCAACTTTGGAGCAAAGATGCTTATCACAACGTGGTTGGCCTTGATGTTCTCTATTGCCAGTTCAATCATATGGCTGGTTCAAATTTTCTGCTGTTGCATCTAAATGGCAAGCGCATTGCGGGTCTCGAATCAGATATTCATTCAGCTGAGTAGATTGCAATTTATTTATATGGTCAACTGCAGATGGTGGACTGGGGTACTGTATTGCTTGCTTCTATAGTGCACATTCCGTAAATTGGAAATGTTTCTCGCTATATCTGTCGGGACATATACTCCCGTCAGAATAAGCAAAGACAGGTTGTACGTAATCTTGCTAAGCAACGGCTCCCGCCGTATGGATTCAGGGGTACTGGGCCTTGACCTAGGAGAGGACACACATCTATTTTACATGAATCAAATTGACTTTTGCTTTGGAAGCATAACCACTGTCCACTTAACTGTGTACACAGTACCTAGCTGGTGATACCAACAATATCTAATTCACAAAACTTGAGCCGAATACTTGTTGAACTCCCATGTCGTTTGTGGCCTTTATGGTAGAACTATCAGATAAATATGATACATTGTGGCCGCCTAATAATCTGTAGCGGGCGAAATATGGAAACACGGAGGTTCTATGAAAGGTCACTAAAGCAGAACAGCCAATCTTGTCCGTGAGAAAGGATTTGATGGTAGGCTCAAGTGTGACAAGGGGTTTTCCTGCTTTCGGTTGAAGGACCTGGATCTGTATACATCCTTCTGATGGGCTCTAACATATCACGCGCTGAAAATGATGCATTCACGGGACACAACTCCTCACAAGCGGCTTGAGCTTCACATGCCCTTTCAACCAGGTTGCAGATTGTATTCTGGAAATTTCGGAGTACTTGTTGCACGGAATTGTTCGTATCCCCGGTACCGGATCGGTAAAGTGTCTGTAGCTCGTTGAAAGTGTGTTCCGTCAGGTCTTGGAGTAGCTTGAAGAGAGCATAGCAGTCACGATAGTAAGCATTGTGTGCTTGCTGTTGGCCGATCTGGCGAACAATATGTACAATCTCTTCCATTTCTGGATTTCGCGAGGACGTTTTGTGCAAGAGAAAACGAATAAGCACGTTCAACCCTTATAGCCTTTAGTTACCTAATGAGAAATACACCATGCTCTTATCCGTCACAGTCATTGCACACATAGGCCAGTCGCATAGCCCGAAGATCATTGGGACAACGACAGATAAACATGCCTCGACTGTTCAACATGAACGTGCTCATTTCTGAGGGTCCAGCCGTTGAGGTCGTCATTGTTGATATGATGGTTCTTCACCTCAACCGTTCTGGTGATCACCACCGCATAAAGTGTCACTTCCACCCTTCCTTCGTGTTTCAGCAAATACCGACTTGTGTAGTAAAGAATATGACCCGGGCTCCACACTTGGCTATAAAAACGCCTACCCGCCCGAATAATTATCCTCAATCCAGTCAGAATAATTACTTTGACTTTGCAAAATGGACACTCTCGATTACCATAACCTGCGCAACTGTGCCATTGATATCATAATTGGCATGCTCGGGCTCTCCTACTTTGTCGTTTATCTACTAATATTTTTGATTTTCCATTTTCCTTCAACCCAAGAGTCGATCCCATATGCCCTGGCAGTCATCGCCTTTGGTGGCGGAATCGCTTTGTGGCATTTATGTGTTGTCATCCAAAATGGTTTCTGTGTGCTCCACAACAAAACAAAGACAAAAAAGCAAGTCTCATTGTGGTTCGTTGGTCTGTTCCTCATTTGGACCGCTGCTCTTCCGACGGTCGCGTTTCTCTTTCCAGCCCAACCATTGCTACAACTTGGATACGCTTCAGCCTTCACCGTAATCGTTGTTGGAAGCCTCCCAGACGGCTACCTCAAAGATAACACGGTATCCTTTCGTGGTCGATTCGGCCAGTATGCGCCAGTGGGCCTATTGGCGTTGGTGCCCACCATTCATGCATTGGCCGAACCACTCCACGATCCCTCCCCACTGGCCACTGCATTCGGTCGACTGCTGCTCATCAATTTCTTCGGTTATGTTTTCTACGTTTGTCGTCCTCTTGAGAGAATTGGACTGGCGCGGATTGGGCAGCCCAGTCTACACGGCATGTACCTGATCGCAACATACAGCCTCGTGGAGTATTCCAAAGTAGTCATGCAGGTAGCGATCCCCTACATGTCTTGATACCAAGAGGAGGGCGGTGGTCAGAAGCCATTGCCAGACCCAAGAGACTATCACGTGAAACCCATGTCCTGTGTTCCGTTATTCCTCTTACGGCCAGTGAACTGTCTAGGTGAACTACTTGACGTTCAAGTGCATAACTGAATCACCAATGGGATGTGCATGAGGATTCGCATACTGTTTTTATTTTGATTCTTGCGTCTATCTTATGTCTTTTACATTCGTTCTAGCAGTGCTGCATGTAATCATGAAGCAAGGAAAACTTTATCAATTATAGTAGTACTTTCCGAGCAGACTGAAACTATAACTAAAATAGCGAAAGTATTTCCGTCATTTCTATCACCAAGACAACCTTGTACGGCTGCTCTTTGCATGTCGCATGTGGTAAAGCACGGGAACTAAATACGATGCGCTCTAATCCACTGCTCGTTCAATAGACAGAGATAGAAATAGAAAATCCTCTAAGGTTACTGTAAGTACAAATATCTTTGTTGTTCTAATTCCAATCGAAAACTATTTCTGGCATACCATGATCTAAATTACACGTGTAGCCAAGAGACATGATTCCAAGGCAACAGGAATTCAGTCGCGACAGGCATAATACATACTAAGAAGCTACTAAATTAGAGCTAATATCTAGGATCTAGTTTCTTCCTGTATCGGTGTTTGAGTCGTTTTCAGAAAGGTAATACGTGCATAACGATTACCAAGCCTTCCCAAAGATAGAGCGTTGCTCCATCCAAGCTTGCGAGGTTCCAAGCATGTTGTAGGCAACGCGCAAGATTCTACTGTTCCGATGACGGGCCCAAAGGAATTATGTGGGCGGCCAGCGATATGGCCAGATCTCGTGATATGTAAGATTCCTGTATATATTCACCACCGTATCGCATTCCGTCGACATTGAAAAGGCGAAATGCACTTGCAATCGGCCATTTTGAAGCGATGACCGACTGCACCCGTTTCTAGTAAAGTGGAATGTGAACGTCCATTAAGTTTTATCGCTTTTCCCATGCAGGTGATCTCATATTAGCAAGGGCGAGAATGAGCAGGTGCGATACTAATTGGCTCAGCAATATGTTCCAGGCTTTCAAGCGGGACTTGCTCTCGAGCGGGAAGGAAAGCAAAATGTTACCGCGAACCATTAATTGAAGACCTCAGTTCTTCCGCAACGCCATAAAGTTGAGATAAAGGTAGAAAGTTGAGTATGCGATCCGTCGAGAAGACTTTGGAACCTGATGAAGAGCTCCTGGGATCTATATATTCATGACTAGGCAATTGTTGGTTTGGCTATATAAACCTCCATCTCTAATCCCAAGATGTGTCTGCTGCTAAGA
The DNA here is from genome assembly GCF_028828765.1 of Penicillium canescens. Taxonomy (NCBI): domain Eukaryota; kingdom Fungi; phylum Ascomycota; class Eurotiomycetes; order Eurotiales; family Aspergillaceae; genus Penicillium; species Penicillium canescens. Next base: position 5,975,904 of record NW_026703966.1, read on the forward strand.
AAGTATAGCCATGATTTCAGAAGACATTATCAAATCTGTTTTAGTGACTATTCTTCTACTTCTGAACGTTGGAAGACTGTCTCTTTTGTACTGTATTCCATCCAAGTGGCGGTGGCACAAATTCGACTTGAGTTTGTGTGCCTTCTCATGTGTTCCCTTTGCTATTCTTACGGGGCTGTTCTGGAGCAAAAGGTTTCCAAGATGGAGCCAAGTTCTCTTTTGGGTTACCCCGTTATTCCCACCGCTACAAGCGGTAGGTCTTCATTGCATGGAATGAGTGAGGCTTACTATCGGCTAACGGACCACAGTATCTTCATGTAATTTTTCAACAGCGTGAAAACATATTCACACCCCGATTTCTACGCATCGTGTACCCTACTTTCGCCGTTCTTTCCGCACTGGCTAAGGTAGCATTGTCACTTGCTGGAACCTTCTTCCTGAGCTCCGTCCATCCGGGTGGCCTCTTTGTTCTCTTTGTGGACTATGTGGGTGTAGCTGCACGGTTCTGGTTGATGGTTCGACATTCAACCTTAGCCAGACCTAAGCTGCAGTACATCTCATGCTATCTCTCTGTAATGGCACTTCTTTTACTTGTGGTTGCCATCATAGGTATGCTAGGCAAATCATGGATGGTTGCACTCGAGGTAATTACAATTTCCCACATTATGTCAACAGTACTGACACTCAAGAGATCGAGCTTTTCATCATCGCCATCTCGACTTCTTCCTTGCAGTCAGCCGCGTGGGCTGCATAAATGTACCCTTGGGTACCTCCAAAACCCCCTACTATATGTGGATGGCATGTGAAAAGAAACTCTAGAATCTGTACTGTCTATAACAGTAGAAAATGTTTACAACGGAGACGCGACAGATTGTCGGAAAGCTCACTCTGGTCATTAGTTAGAAAATATAATTCAGTCGTTCGTGAGCTCGGAGGCTACTCTAGGGTGCCAACTGGTCGAAGTCTACTGATTACATGTAGCATAAATTGCTCTTAATCAAGTTGGAGATACATGCGCGCAGTTCTAGTATCTTGGATTGGGGGAAGGCTTTGGTTTAGGCCGTTCTCAATCCACCTTTCAATATTTCAAATGTCGTTAGACATAGTACATATATCCTGCAATTAAGCCGCTACCAAATCGCAACCAACCTCTGTTACTGGATACCAGAATTTTCCAGTTCCCAATACCCTACCGTTCTCATGTCCTACAAGAGATGCGTAGATGAGCTTTTTTATAAAGCATTGACTGCAAAAGCAGAGAAACAATCCTGTTACATACTGGCCGTTTTGCGTATAGCAGAACCTTACATTGCTGCTCAAAACATCCTATCTTCTATGTAGAGACTCAATATCTAGACTGTGTCTTTTCGAACCTTGGAAATCTGCACTCTCATACCTAGTTGCCTGTGAAATACTTCCATCTATTCAACGATACAAGGAAGAGAGTAGATATTGCGATATGCCACCTGCTGAGCCTCCATGGTCGACTTGAAATTGTCCGACCTAGTAACGCCTATGGGGCTTAGGTCGAAGTCGTCGCATCCAATCCAGTCGTGTTGCCTCTTGCTCAGAAATCGCTCGTGTCTTGCGCGTGTTCTTGTGGCTGCCTTTCCTTGGGAACCTGCCAGACGACCGTGGAAGTAGCGAGACAGGTGGAACATGATATCGACAATGGACGCTCGTTTGCATTGCCTTTGCTCGCGAATATTTCAAGCTCGGCGAGTCCGTGCAAACGTTGCGACTGGCATAGGTACCATGGCGAGTGGTCATCTTTGTGAGTGGACGCTTGGACAAGTCACACTGCAGTTGCACCATGTCGCGATAGGTCGCTAGTTTGGGACAGGGAGACCGGCGAGTTCTTGGGGCCATTTCTATCAGGATGATCGCGTGCCGAATGGGACATTCAGGTGGCTTGACTTGACCCCTTTTATATGTTTTCTAGACGAAATGAAATCTCCGTGGAATAGCCGATCAAGCCTGACTCTCTGCTCAATGCATCATTTTTTTGACCTTCTATCAAGCCATTCCGGCTTTCACAGCCCATATCGAAGGGCAGAAATGCGCAGCATCGTGAGCCCTACCAAACAGAGTCCTGTGTTTTGCCAACAAGATGTTATAATTGAAGGTATTTCACGCATAAATTGAGGGTCGTAGTATTTGTGCGCGATTCATGCACCCAGCACTATACATGAGGGCTCGGGGAGTGAAAGGTTTACGGAACTTTCAACTGATTCTCAACGCTGAAATCATCACAAGATGTATCTCATCCAATGAAAATCCACTCCGAAAGTGGGCCACCCCTACCCATGGGCACCACTTTCTACCTGAGCAAAGAACGTATCATCGATCCTACATTAACTTGGTATCTAGTGCAAGTGTTATTTCCTTTTTTTTATTGTTTTATAAAATCCCGCGGATCTTTCCCTTAATCCTTTGAATGACCAAAGTACACTATAATGTCTAAAAGCAGCAACCAAAAACGCTTCCAACTGAGAAAACAATGTCGAGAAGCCTTAGCGGCTCATATATGTATTTACCAACCCCTTCTGCTGCCCACACAAGCTAATACACCTAGATAACCGACTTCACCTCGTCGTCGCTCCCGAACGAGTCCGTCTCCAACCGCGACCTGAAGATGGATACGCTTGGTCGGTGACGAGAACGAATGCTGCTTTGCTCAAATCAAACCTAAGTAGCGGCACGATAAACCTTTACCGGAAAATATTGAAGGAACTCGGTCCATCACTCGAAGCTGTCAGCCCGCAGTCCTTAGAAACCTCGCAGTCCAATACTGGCGGCTTTCCAAAGGAGGTGAGTCCCTTGCCGGATGTCCTCATTAATATGGCCTTGCTGACGGAGCATAAAGACACAACGTTTCAGCGAAGGAATGGTGGATGGCTCTTTCACCGCAGAGATCTGCGAGCTTAAGGCTACTAAAGGCCGCATCGAAGTGGAATTGGAACGCACTCGTTCTCGGCTAGATGATTGTCTTCGCGAAAGTAATACGCTCCGGGCTGAAGCCAACCACCTCCGCCACGATATGCAGATTCTTGAGTCGAAAAACGAGATGCTGCGTGATAAGCTGATAGAGACGAGAAGGGGCATCGCAGGAGCAATGCAGACACTGAGTTCGTTGCAATCAGAGGGAATGGAAACCACACTTGATGACACGAACGACAGCCAATAATCAGCCATTGACAGCCATGCAGTATTATGCAAGATCTAAAATTGGCAGAAAGCACAAGGTTGAAGCAGCTGAAGTACGCTGAGAGCCCACCGAATATTCAAGTTCTCATGTTGCGGATCGCAAAGGGTGTATACGGCCCGTGATATGCGCCAATAATTGATAGCCAGATTTCCAGATTGAAGCTGGCGCAAAACTTCTAGCAATGCACATGTATGAAAAGGTTCGGAGCTAGAGATACTAGCAAAGTGGGTACAAAGAGCTTGAGCAGGGTGGTTGAGAAACATAGTGTATCAAAATACTACTAAGAATTCCTGCAAATAATATTTCTGGAGGGTGAATTTGCTGCGTTGCAACTTCAAAGTGACTCTTTCTTCTGCACTAGATGGGCTGGGTCCCATACATGGACACACGCACTAAAAGCGAAGCATAACAGTCCAAAGAAGGCGCGACCCACGTAAACTAGGAATTATGGTTATGATAGCATTTAAAATACACAGGCGTATTAGGAATCGGCCTATACCAGTTGAAAACCTGAGTTGTTTCGTCCTGAATCTAAGTCTTGTTCCAAAAAATCACTGGAATGTATCAATCGTAGTGATTACTCCAGGCGTAAAACATCGACTTCACAGCCTATCGTCCGGACCCTCATTAAACCATATAAACTGGTCTGGTGATCACACAATTTGGACGACACATTGCTTATTCATTGTTGAGGTTCCGTGTACTCTTGGTTCTTGTTGAGCCTGTCGCTTGAACTGAGAACTTTTACTAGAGTACGACGTAACTCATGCGTGATATTACTTGTAATAATATGAGGCTGGCCAGTTCATGCTGTGGAAAGGTAGTGTGCATCCACATGTATCTTTGTGTGCGCTAATTGCTCGCATCCCCGACAGTACAATCGAAGGGCAGATATTTAGTGCGTCGTGCTAACGCTCCGCGAACTACAGCATTTAAAGTAGTCCTCAATCTTTTGAGTTCGTGATTCTCGTCCCGACGCACTTGCTTGGCAGGAGCCCTGCTCTGTTTCCGATCTTACGCTTAGGCCTCTCCCTATTCCTATATAATGCTCGATTCTCGGCAGGTCACTGCTGATACTGTTCTCATCCCTTCTGTGCCTGGTTGATTCACTGTTGATTGAGAAAAACAAAAGTTCGAACATGGCAAAGAATCCCAAGCATCTTCAGGATGACGCAGACCTCAGGTCTGACGGCGTACGGCGGCGTGCTGCACCGTCTTATTCCCTTCGTTCTACTGGTCCTGAGACCAAGGATAGACGAAAGTCACGCAAACCAGAGACGAAATCACACAGAGATTCGGTACGCCAATGCTCACCTGTTTGGATCGTACTACGCTATGGCCAGAACAGCCCCGGCGGCATCCCTTTTATTTCAAGGTACTCTTTACTGACCATGCTAGACATCCTCCATTACGAAGAAGCCCAAAAGGGAAAACGACAAAGCGACGCATAGAAAGTGTCTCAGGGTGATGAGCAATATTGAGGAGGAATTTCAAGAGGTGCTTGAGGAGAGAGATGGAGAGAACCACGATCTTTCTCAGTTTCTGGACCAGCTCAAGGCTGAGAAAGCGCAAAAGAGTTCGGAATTGCAAATCGCAGTTACGGCGAGGGATACCGCATTAGCCGAGCAGCAGAAGCTCCAGCGTGAGATTTGCCAATTGCAGCAGCAGGTCGAATCCACGAACACCGCTTTGCAAGATCAGGTCCCGTGGAATGATATACAGCTGGTGTTGGATCAGGCACACGCAGAGCTGGTTTCCGCGACTACTCGATTCTGGAGCACGATCGACGCCTTTCAGAACAGACGATTGGCATCCTATTTGCCAGGCTCCGGAATCATCCAGGCAGAATGGCCTGATCAGGGCGGCGCGGGTACGCTTGGCCACGATATGCTCCCCAGCATCTCCCAATCGAACAATGACAATGTCCCGCTTGGTACTCAACATGAACTGCCTACCACCAACTGAGATGAGCCCTTCGTCTCACAATTGGGGTGTGTTGATTGGGCAAGGTCCTACTGATGGAGTGAGCTAGCTTCTATGTATGGAAAGGACCGAAACTCTTACGAGTCATGTCTTTCCTGCAGACGACTGGCTTCTTAATGTAGCCGACGCGCAGATAGTCCATGAAGAAGCATTTCGCCACATTCTTACTATACATGTACCGTGCCAAACTGTGTGTATTGTCAATTCTGTTAATTGCCCTGAAGGGGAGGGCTATGTGCTTTTGTCTAATAGATCCGAGCACGGGCGGCTCGAGGCAGTATTCGGTGCAGATTAGCGGCAGAGTCCGCCACAACCTCCATGGTCGATTTACTATGCCATAAATAAATATAAGCGTAGATTAGACTCTTACTTCTGGCGAGACAGCCGTAGAGTATTCGACATCACACCGCTCCAGGCCGAGACGCCCGGATACGCTCTGGATGAGAGAAAGGCCCTGCCACGCGGGCTTGTGGATTTGTTTCACACTGGGTTCCCTTGCCGTAAAGTAAACGCATTTCCAACGGTCCGATCCGTATATTGCTAATATCTGTGCTATGGGTTTCGTGGAGAAAGCCGCGCTTCTCTTGCGCATTATAGTCATTATTTCTTCTCAGCGTTCAGCCAAAGCTTGCCGTAGTATTCTGGTCCAACGCAATCACAAATAACAGTTTCTCGTTGAGTGGGATATCGCAAGTCGATAGATGTGGCACTACTGTGCGAGTATCAACTGCTAAGGATCGCACCTTGCTATATGGCGCATGATTTCAGAGCACTACTGTAGGATTAGCCTTCTTGGGAATTTCGTCACTTATACAGACCAAGTGCAAGCATAGTGAGCCAGGCAATACAAATCATCTGCAATAATGGAACTAATCAAATACTTATTCTACTCGGCAACATATAGTGGCTCGTGACTATAGCCCGTCGGTTCAGGAGAGCCATCTCAGCACAGTTCATATACCAGTCATAGTTTTCCGTCTGCACAGCTAAGGGAAGCATAGGTAAAATACGAAGACCCAAATGAAACAACAAACGATACGTCACTCGCCATGGCATCAGCTTGGCAGTGAGTCTATCGACCTTGTCCAGTGACCGTCCTATCCAGCATCGATGATGAGCGTGTTCATATTCTGTTGGTTGAGCTGGTGATCATACCTCAAGACCAATACAGACTGATCTTGGTCTGATATACATGGTTCGGCATCCAAGTAAACCTCCAGTCGCATCACTGCTGCCGACGTAGGGGTCGGCCAATCTTCTGGCCCTCTGTAGCTTTGTTTGAACCCTGCCTGGTCCCCTTCTGGATCTCACTTTCGACGATTGCCAATCGACCAAAAATGTCCGCCAGATCGTTGCGAATAGTTTCATTCCAGGTTGCTTGGCCCTGCGATGAGCGCTCAATAGACCTGCGGAGACAGTTAGCGCTTTACATTGTCACTCAAGATGGACCACAACTGACCGCATCCGGTTATCTAGTCTAGATGTTTTTAGCAGGCCAATCATGATTATGTGATTGATGGAATTTTACTTACTCCGTCAGGCATTCCAGAGCAACCGAATTGCCATCTCCGGAAAGCTGAGTCTGCCCGCGTGGTTCCAAGTCCCTTTGGTGTCCAAACACAGTCTTTCGCTGTCGTACAGCTTCTTGCTCACTCTCATCGGCCGAGGTGCTATTGTCCTGGTCGACAAAGTCATGTTCCTCCTGAAAGGATGAATCGTCCTCTGTGGTATCGCCTGTAGCGGATCTGGATGGACTACCAGTATCGTCAGACTCAGAAGACGACAAGAACAATGCACGTTGCAATCGGCTTCGAAAGTTGTGTCGTTGAGGAGTGTGCGAGACTTTCCGAATTCCGCCCATACTTGGGTCTGAGTTACGCTGGGGTGAGGAGTGGTCCTAGTTCTGGTTTTCTGTGATAGGAGGAGGCGCTCGGGTTTTATAGCATGTTGTATCGCGGGATCAGGATTGACTGCTTGCTCGCAATTGAGGAGGGGTTCGCAAGTGCACGCATTTTTCATTCCTACATTCTACCCGTAGATATCTATTTCTGAATCTGCACATTTTTTAACAATAACTCACTAAGAGGCGGATCAGACAATAGAATTCAACAATGGGTGAAAAAACGGGAAATTGTCAACAAGAACGGACTCTTGTTGCCGCGTTCAACGTTGTTAATTCTCAACGATGTGCGTTGCATCAAAAATGAGGGCTCGTTTGGGTCTCATAAACACGTAAAAGTCGGTTTTATCTGCCACACTTCAATCTTTTAAACTCAACAACCTACATCTACAAGTTCACTTTCTGCAGTTTTCTTCACCTGTTCTGACCACTTCTGCCAACTACCCAAGCATAACCATGTCCCCACGTAACGCATGCGGCTGGCCAGAATGGGAGGAGAAAAACCTTCTTCCATGGTTGGATGCCCATCCGGAGCTGTCGTGGAAAGCTCTCTCCGACGCATATTATGAAGAATACCAGGTGCATCGAAGCGTTGAGTCTTTACGAGGGAAAAAGTACCATATTCTGCGGAAGCAGAGTCGCACTGGCGCCAAAGCTCCCCAAAAGCCAGGCAAACCAAAGCGAGCCGTTCCCGTACGACGCTCGGTGGTCGATAGCGCTTCACAGTCGAGTCTTTCAGCCAAGACCCCTGCCCAAAGGAACATCGACAAATGGTTCCAAACGATTCTAGCGGTCGACCCTAACCAGCCTGATGACAGCAAAAGGCCAACTCAAACGAACCCAATTCCAGGTACGAAATACTTAATCGTCTCATATTACATGCTGATCCTTTGCCACAGGCCGCTTGACGCCAGCACCGCTTCCGTGCCGGCCTAAAAGAACACGGTCGTCATCCTGGAGGTGGGACTATGTGCATCGTGTCTGTGCTGCTAGGAAGCTGAGATACCGGCGAACAGAGCGTGCACTTTAGCAGCTTTCATCTGCTGGATCGCTACATAGCGATATCCAGGGAACAGTGGTCAACTACCCCTATACACTTGTCCAAGTAAATGTTACTACATCAAAGGCTGTGATCAGCAATGAAGCCTCAGCATGAGGAATATAAGCGTAGTTGTATATCATTCCATGTATTCCGTAGAGGAAGTAGCAATCGCCCTTCTTAGGAATGACAACAATATAGGGGATGTCCCAAAGTCAAAGGACTCGAGCACGATGGTGGTGCCCTTGGAACAGGCCCGCCTACACATTTTCATCCTTGTCATGCAGAACCAGGAGGATTTCATCGGAGTGTTATATGGCCCGGGAAGTACTGCGGACAGCGTATAAGGATTCACGATACTATGAGTGTTCCCGTAGGGAAACAGGACATGGTAGCAAGGGGGCCCTGGGAAAATGGAAATACGGCATTCTTGTCGGCTCAAGGTAATACGTCTGCTTGGATTTGATAGGATCGATGGTCGAAAGCAGGGTAATCTTTGGGTGAAGCGTACGATTTGTTTTGACCTACACCCAAGTCAGGAGGAAATTAGTTTGACAGAGACCGTGGAATCAAGAGGGCAACTGACGATCATTAGCGGAACCGCAAATCATTCGACTGCTTAGTTTGGACGACCCATGGAATCGCCTGCTCGGTGAGAGAATGCGGTCGTCATGAAGGATTCAGGCCCGGGCTTCTGCCCCACTTGCTTTCTAGTTGCTCATGATCAAGTCCCCTACAGCCCAAAATAAAACAGAACTAGGGCAGAATCAACAAAGCCTCGGTCAGCCCATATATAGGAAATTGGAAAAGACCAACACTGTACTAGAAAGATTCTCTCGCTATAGTCATAATCAAGATGCGGAGGATGATTGGAATAAAGTTTAGGGGCCGCAGCAGGGCCGGCCCACAACCTCAACCAATTTTCGGGAGCCAATCGGTTCCTCGGTTTTAGTGCAAAAACCGGAGATATGTTTACATAAGCTCATGAGATCTGTCCATGATTGGCATAGTTTCTACAAGCTATCCGCTACGGATATGGGACTGACGATTGAACTGGGCCGATGGGGGGGCTGTGTCGAATTCAGAGAATACAATCTCTACGGGGAAGCTTTATGCAGGACAGAAGACATAGCTTCTAGAACGTTCGACAGACCTGATAGACAAACAGCTTGCCACTTGACAGGAGAACTTACTTTCCTGTGACAGGAACCAGGAAAGCATAACCACGGATCGGGATTTAGCCTACCATTCTGTTGCCAGAATTCCGCGCGATATTCCAAATACCTCACCTGCCTGGACCGTACCTCGGCCGTACCCTCTACGCAACAAAGTCCTTTTCGACCGGACACTGGACGGCCGTCAAGTTTGGGCTTGTGGATCGGTCTGGACCTTTGCAAATCCTTCACTTCTTCTCCGGGCCATAAATAGAACCTCCTTGATCTAGTGTCCCGTGGGTCGTCGCTGGGATCTGCATCGCAGAACCGTACCTGCGTCTGTCTAAATTCGCGCATTGTGTTTGATTGGTCCGTCGGGCGCTATTTGTATCCAGAGTCTCATCAATGTGATAGTAGCGTTGCAATCTTGCGAGGGGGTGGCGATCACGCGAACCTAGCTCGTGGGCCTGGTTGCACATTTCACATGGTTGTCCTAGGCTCGGTTTCCTATGGAAACTTTCCAATAAGCTCTGGACTTTTGTTTATGCCCTCCCAAAGAAGGACAATCCTCATCCTGAGCTTGAGAGTATGTCATTATCTGTGTGCGGTAAGGGAATAGAGATTCTGGTAAAAGCAACATTAGCTGGCTGCGAGTAGACAGGGAAGAAACAACATTCAGCGGCGCGGGGCCAAGGATGAACAGGATTGATTCGAGCGAGACCAAAGGATCCTCCGGCCAACCGCAGGTACAGTCCAGCGTTTCTGTCAGCCAGAAATTTTTCAACCTATTATTTTGGCATCTGTTGAAGCACTTCAACCCTCATGAAAGAGACGGTGACCGTGGCTAAAACAGGCAGATGTAGGGTGCCACCGCGTTGAGCGATTTAATTGCGAACTCAACAATATGTAGGAATCACATTTTTGCGGCGTTGCTTTCTTTCAGCAGTTGATGAAAGTGGTTCACCATACTCAACGCAAGATTTGAGAGAAATGGTCCCAGGTCGAAACATGAATCTGCGGGCCACAAGGTGTCCAGACACCGTTTCAACGTCGTTCGACTTGCTTCAACGCCAACCAAAGGACAGTGATCTCTCTACCCTCGGCGCAATGGTTCCATGGTAGAGACTTGACCGAAAAGTTATAAAAGGGGCCGGATTCCCAGCCCAAAAAACTCAGGACTTCGGTCCTCACACTTTGATCCTCACACTTTGATGCATCGTAGTGTCCCTCTCTTGCCTGCGGGCTCGAGAGTTTCCGTGACCACGGCTGTCGCTGCCACGAGCCCAGCGATGTAAGACTGTGCTCCCTCGCTGCCATGAGCCCCGCGAGCGTAAAAAGGTGCTTCGCAGGATAGGTCTGCGTGAACAACAATCCTCGCAGGGGGTGCTGCGAAAACAAGACTACCTCGCAGGATAGGTCTGCGTCAACAATAATCCTCGCAGGGGGTGCTGCGAAAACAAGACTACCCCGCAGGGGGCGCTGTGATGACAAGTGAGACCCGCAGGAGACCGCTGCGTTAACAAGTTCTCTGCAGGAGACCGCTGCATTACCAAGTTCTCCGCAGCCTAGGTCCTGCGTCAACAAAGCGCCTCGCAGGGACATCTGCGACACCAAGAGTCTCCGCAGGATGGGCTCTGCGTCAACAAGTGTGCCTCGCAGGATGGGCTCTGCGTGATCAAGTGTGCCTCGCAGGGACATCTGCGACACCAAGAGTCTCCGCAGGATGGGCTCTGCGTCAACAAGTGTGCTTCGCAGGATGGGCTCTGCGTGATCAAGTGTGCCTCGCAGGATGGGCTCTGCGTGATCAAGTGTGCCTCGCAGGATGGGCTCTGCGTGATCAAGTGTGCCTCGCAGGATGGGCTCTGCGTCAACAAGTGTGCTTCGCAGGATGGGCTCTGCGTGATCAAGTGTGCCTCGCAGGATGGGCTCTGCGTGATCAAGTGTGCCTCGCAGGATGGGCTCTGCGTCAACAAGTGTGCCTCGCAGGATGGGCTCTGCGTGATCAAGTGTGCTTCGCAGGATGGGCTCTGCGTCAACAAGTGTGCCTCGCAGGATGGGCTCTGCGTGATCAAGTGTGCTTCGCAGGATGGGCTCTGCGTGATCAAGTGTGCTTCGCAGGATGGGCTCTGCGTCAACAAGTGTGCTTCGCAGGATGGGCTCTGCGTGATCAAGTGTGCTTCGCAGGATGGGCTCTGCGTGATCAAGTGTGCTTCGCAGGATGGGCTCTGCGTCAACAAGTGTGCTTCGCAGGATGGGCTCTGCGTGATCAAGTGTGCTTCGCAGGATGGGCTCTGCGTGATCAAGTGTGCTTCGCAGGATGGGCTCTGCGTCAACAAGTGTGCTTCGCAGGATGGGCTCTGCGTGATCAAGTGTGCCTCGCAGGGGGACGCTGTGATGACAAGTGAGACCCGCAGGAGACCGCTGCGTTAACAAGTTCTCTGCAGGAGACCGCTGCATTACCAAGTTCTCCGCAGCCTAGGTCCTGCGTCAACAAAGCGCCTCGCAGGGACATCTGCGACACCAAGAGTCTCCGCAGGGACATCTGCGACACCAAGAGTCTCCGCAGGGACATCTGCGAAACCAAGAGTCTCCGCAGGGACATCTGCGACACCAAGAGTCTCCGCAGGGACATCTGCGACAACAAGAGTCTCCGCAGGGACATCTGCGACAACAAGAGTCTCCGCAGGGGCATCTGCGAAACCAAGAGTCTCCGCAGGGACATCTGCGACACCAAGAGTCTCCGCAGGGACATCTGCGAAACCAAGAGTCTCCGCAGGGACATCTGCGACACCAAGAGTCTCCGCAGGGACATCTGCGAAACCAAGAGTCTCCGCAGGGACATCTGCGAAACCAAGAGTCTCCGCAGGGGCATCTGCGAAACCAAGAGTCTCCGCAGGGACATCTGCGACACCAAGAGTCTCCGCAGGGACATCTGCGAAACCAAGAGTCTCCGCAGGGACATCTGCGACACCAAGAGTCTCCGCAGGGACATCTGCGACAACAAGAGTCTCCGCAGGGACATCTGCGAAACCAAGAGTCTCCGCAGGGGCATCTGCGACAACAAGTTCCTCTAGCCCGTGCAGGCACCTCGTCGCGATGCTAGGGACCAGTATTCGAGTATTCAAGAGTACTCGAAGAAGCAAAGATCTGCGCAACATCTTGATGATGTGTTTCGTATCCCGAAGTATCATCATCCGAGAGATAGAGTGAGCCCTAGATAGATGCCTATCAATCACCAGAATCGTAAATTCACGACTAAATCTTCTTCACTATCAAGCGCCGTATTCCCAACCCTCCTGCCTTGATAGTTTACTGTATGCTAGTCCATCCGCAGTAATAGACTGCATCTGCCATCAGAGCGGAGAGCAAATAGAGACTTGAGTGTTTGGGTGCATCGTGGATGTGTTGATGAGCATTGATGAGCATTGATGAGCGTTGATGAGCGTTGATGAGCGTTGATGAGCGTTGATGAGCGTTGATGAGCGTTGATGAGCGTTGATGAGCGTTGATGAGCGTTGATGAGCGTTGATGAGCGTTGATGAGCGTTGATGAGCGTTGATGAGCGTTGATGAGCGTTGATGAGCGTTGATGAGCGTTGATGAGCGTTGATGAGCGTTGATGAGCGTTGATAAGTGTTCATGAGCGTTGATGAGCGTTGATAAGTGTTCATGAGCGTTGATGAAGGTGTTCATGAGCGTTGATGAAGGTGTTTATGAGCGTTGATGAACATTGATGAACGTTGACGAGGGTGTTGATGTGGCATACGGCCGGGCGGTGAAGGTGAGTGGACAACGTCTCACGGCCTTAGCGCGAGCCCTTTCTTGCCATCTAACCCACATAACAGAGATATCGGTTTCGCCTCATTTCTTGTCCCCAACTGATCGCTCGGTGAAGTTGGCATACGGCCTTCATTTCGATTGAGCTGGTCGAATGCAAACACTGAACATTCCTCGGTTCAGCTAAAAACAGGGCTCAAGGTCAGACCTACCAGGTGTAGAAGCATTTGATGAGGAGACGCTCTAAATATCATTTGTTGTCTCAACTGAACATCGTGATGCGATAGACTGCTCCTTGCATAGTCAAGTTTATCGCTTTGGTCGGCGAATGAAGTCACTCAATCCTACTCTACTGTAGAATGCCTACATCCTAGAACGACCGCGATAGTCAAATTGGATTCGGAACAAAGACAACCAAATTTTATTGAGGGTTTTGGCTCAAGAACATCCGATCGTCTCCTTCATATGGGAGCTGTCGTACCCTTGTGGGTAATTCCTGCCAACAACTACGATTTATATTGTGAGCCCATCGCCCATGTGGTAACCACAATGGACTCAAATTGGCGATCACTGCTTTTTGGGCGTAGTACCCGAGTCCATGCGATCAAGCATGCTCTACTGCCGAGGGAACACGTTTGCAGCCGGATCGGGGTCCAGCCAGCGCCCATAACCAGATCTGATAAATAACTCCGCCATCATCGATGACATACATTCGATCGGAGAGATCATCGCAATTGGTACTTTACTTGACTTGTAATCGCAGCAGACATGCGCTTAAACCATTCCTCCAAAGGCACACATGGCATGAGGGCCGATCAGGGGTAGGAAATCTCAGTATAGGTTGTCGTAGATAGTCAAAGAGGTCGCACAGCAGGATGACCCTGGGTGGTTTTGTTAGGGACGTCAATGCCACCTTCAGTGAATCTGTCCGAACAGTGATGTACCAAATGTGGTTCAAAGCGCATTGTCTGACAAATAATTGATGCTCAAGGACAGTCGACGTAGGGGATGTAGAGAATGTGGCCATTCCTAGCAAGAGCTGCTTGCGCGCGACCTGTTAGAAAACGACCTCAATGGAAAAAGAACACAAGTGGTCAGCTTGACTAACCTGCAGCTCAGCGACACCCAGGGTAAATGGCCTTTGCACACCCATCAAATCTACCAAGCATCCGTCCAATGACACCACAGCATTTCTGACAGTGCCCTTGATGCAGCGTCGTCTATGTCCAGTTCCTTTTCGCTCGTTCGTTTCCGTTTGTTAGGTTCCACCCGCTTGAATACGTCTAACGGCTCAGCAAGGCGGAGTACGATCAGGTAAACAGTGTCGGTCGGTGATTCTTTAGCTCGTGGCTCTTGAGTCGGCTCGGCTGTGACTCGGGACTAGATGGTCTCCTTTTCTCGATTCGTAGCTGATATGGTAATGTTAATCTGAGGGCTCGATATGACGGGGCCTTTGCCTCACTTCTTCTTGCACACAGACTTGGACTAACAATCTGGCCGTCTGCGAATGTATGGCTCACCTGCCATCAAGCCAGAAAAATCAACCAGCGCTCCCCGGGTGTTTCAGATTTCCAGGCATCGAAAGATACGAGAAGTCAACCTAGGACAATGAGGATCACCCAATGGACGCCATGATTTTAATCCACAGGAAACTGTTCTTTCGGATACCGAGACGCACGGTGGTACAAGCCCATTGTGGCTTGGACTCTGTACCAGGTAGACACATCAGTCATGTGGACACATCAGCACATGACTGATGCACAGAGTCGACTGAGAGAATGGCCGAGACGATCTGAACATTACTTTGGCTCATCATCGATGCCACCAGTAGTTATGTGGAAATGATAGACAGCATGCAATCGCATCGGTATAGGGGAGCTCAAGCAGACAAGACATTTGCTCGCCTCGCATTCTACTCGAGTGACGGGAATATGAGGGACCTCCTGTTGTACGTCCGAGTCAGCAAGGCTTACCACTTGGACGAGTTGTTATGACTCACCTGTTCAGAGAGTTTGCAGCATGTTCGCTTGAGACAAGACGATCAATTAGCTTCGTGGCCATATCTTACCGACGAGATCACTTACAATTGTCTTCATCAATGCAGTCACCATTCATGCCAATTGACATTATGTTGTATCCAGTTCATCGCACTCTCCGGCTGTCGCTTCGGATAAGCCGCGCTGGGTGCACCGGGCAATTTCTGAGCCCCAAGCGCACGTGACGAACCCACCTGTGACAAGAAATTGTACAGTCGTAATGGGACAAGACCTCGCGTTGGGTACGGCGAGAGGTTCATACACCCCGCCGTTCATGGTGTGAGGGCGGTGAGGTTGAGGCGGAAGACGCGATGGATCACGCGTCGTAGTGACGCCTTGGTCTTATCTCCGATGCGGCGATAGAACTCCCAACAGCGATGTTTCACATTGGGGATGGGCTGCTCCTAATTCCAATAGCATGAAAATCGGCAGTGTCCATGTTTTGGAGCACAAAAATTTGCGCGAACAACTGATATAGCACAGCAGAGGGCGCGACAAATCACTCACACTACCAGGATGAATGGACTTCCTTGCAGTCAAGCTCGCAATCGAATGTCCATACCTGTTATTGGTATTACTCCACCTAAGGTATGCTGGCTAGACTTAAGCGACGGGACCAGGAAAGATGTGTAGGCCATGGCTTGTGCAGAGCACTAACAGGAGTGCGGTAGCCTCGGGGGCACTCTAATGCGATGTCCTTAGTTCACTGTCATTCATTAGCTTTCAGATCGGCGAGATAGTGAATGACTCACATGTTCTGGTGGCCAAAAAGAGACGGCAAAAAGCTGTGGCCCTTGCGCTCGTGCCTTGTTGTCGAATTTCCTCGGTTATATTTAAATCGCATCGACTTCAGGATCAGTAGAATCCAGACAAGTCAGGCTAAGATTCACATAACTGCGACGCGGGTATTCGCGCTCTCTTGGGAATACACACAGAGGCTGTACAGTAGATCAGCTCAGTCGGCTGCTGTGACGGAGGCATCTTCGCATAGACATCTTTAATCGGCTAGTGTGGATAGCAGTGCATCTGGTGGGAATCATACCCGTATCTCTCACAAGCACTATCTGGCTTGCTAATCCACCATGTATTCAATGAATGTCAGTACAGTGGCAATTTCAGTATGGGATCAATGGGGAAGAACTTCTCAAGTGGCTCAGACACAAGCCTGCTCGAATTTGCAGAGTCAGGTGAATAAATTGTAGAGCAAATTGCCGGGGTAGAGGACGTATTTATAGGCTTATCGGCTTCTGTGACTTACAAGCTTGGTACCTATCCTAATTGAGGTCCGTTGAAACTCATGTTTTCTTTTTGCCGCAATATTTGCAGCGACTTCCTTGATGCCTTGAGATGCTCAGCGAGAGAGACGAGTAAAAGTGGTGTTGAGAAAAAGGATGCTGAGTTGGTCAAGAAACGTTGGCTGACTGTTGGATCTTTCATGGCTCTCTAAAATTCAGGCACTGAGTACTATTCAATCCGCAATGGCAGGCTCATATTTCTTGTTCTGATACCTCACCTGTGAGTCACTCACAGGCCCTGTGAGTGACTCAACGTTGAATCACCGAAAAGCGCCTACAATTTCATCCCGAGAAGTATGTATTTTTTTACTTAACCTCGCTTTAGTGTGGTGTTGGTTGTGTAGAGCTATGGGTCTGTCCGTCTAGACTGCAGAAAGCGAGGTCGTGCTCGACCCGTCAACCCGTTGAAGCTTGGCCACGCGTTGTCAACACTCAATTTTTGAACTTGCGATTGCGACCATGAAGACA
Source organism: Penicillium canescens (assembly GCF_028828765.1). NCBI lineage: Eukaryota > Fungi > Ascomycota > Eurotiomycetes > Eurotiales > Aspergillaceae > Penicillium > Penicillium canescens. Next base: position 5,992,763 of record NW_026703966.1, read on the forward strand.
CGCCTATTTTTTTGTTTTGTTATCTTTTTCAGCTTTTTTTGGTGACTATAAGTTCTACAATATTCCATTTGTCGGATTTCTGAGGCGTTCAACGAAACGGAAAGAAGTGACTGGTTGAAATATATATCCTCAACAATTTTGAAATGTCTGACTATGAGGGTTCTCTTGGCAAGAAGTGTATGTCAATGAACGTGAGGTGTTTTAATTCTCACTCTCTGAAGAGGTACTTTTACTACGACCGCAGCGACAGGTGACCCGTTATGGCCAAACTACACTCTTCTTGCTCCTCTTGACTGCGTGAGGTCACCAATAAAACTATCCTTACTACCGTCAACGTGGGTGCGAATAAATTGTTCTTTCGTTAGGAAAAGCTCGTTGAAATTATATCATTGAGGGATATCACTCGACAAATATTATCACTGATGAGCATTATTTAACAGAACCTCAGTCCCTTCCAGCCAACCAGAAGAATTGGCCATATCCAAGACTGTCTTGCCCATCCCGTCTTTCTGAGCAAGATCAGCCCGACTGCCCTTCTCAATCAAGAGCTGCGGCAACCGGAGATCGCGGTCTTCAATGGCCTGCATGATAGCGTTCCAGTCGCGATAGCATTTATTCGGGTCAGCCCCCCTTTCCAGGAGCAGCTCAATCATGGAAAAGTCACCATCGTCGCATCGTCTTATCGCCTTGACGAGAGGCAGATGTTCACCAGGAGCATTGGGGTCATGTAGGAGCCGTCGCAACTTTGTGAATAATATCCCGCCAGTAAATCCAACCAATCTCTCGTAGAAGTCCACTACAGCGACGAAGAAACGGTCGTTACCTTCTGTTACGCTTATTCCCCACTACATGCGATAAATCATGCTCCGCTGCTGATATAGCATGATTGATTTCTGATCGGGGCCCAACGAGCCATCTGAAATCAGAACTGGTAAAGACACTCTCCACGATCACCGCTCGGGACCTGGTAATTTGTACAGGGGTGTTCTCACCCACGTGTGACCCTAGCAGGCATCCACTCAAATCCTCCCCAAGCAAATGTAACATGAGCGCTTATTGGGGTAGATAATTCGTATAGGCTGTACGGGACATTCAGAGGTCCTACAACCCGAGGGCTCTCGTGGTGCTGTTACAGACATCAAACCCACCTTCACGGTTAATTGCTTAACAGTGATATGCCAGATATCGTCTTGGGCGCGATGACAAATACATCACAGATGGTCAAAGCACAGTGAGCTCAGAGACGTAGAATCTGTGATTTGCGGGCAAGACCTGCTTGCGCCTCCAATTGCGATATGTTAGACGACGGTCTCAATGGACGAAGGATACTGGATAACTTGACTGACCTCCAGCTGCTATGACATTCAAGGTGTATGGGCTTTGCACGTAGTGCTCGGGCTTGGATAGAAAAACACAGGCTTAGGAAGCTTCTGTCTAACAGGGACGAGACAAACAATCCTGATAGCATGCAGCTCCGTGTATGTCCGAGTGGTTCCCGCTCGCTCGAATATGTCGATAAGCTGAGCAACGAGGAGAGGAAGAGGAATCAGGGGGACTCTATCAGGCGTGGTTCTTGGGTTATGGGTCCTCTCAATCGTTTGGCCATCCTCGGTCTTGTCCATCGATTTGAAGCTGACTGGCTATTGTTAGTTGATTCGGGTAGAAATGACGGGACTTTTGCCTCACCTTCTCCATGCAAGCAGTCCCGACTAACAACCTCGCCAGTACGAAAATATGGCTCTAGCTAGACAAAGCATTGGCGTCTCCCGGTTTCTTAGGGGTTTCAGGCTCGAAAGACGCTAGATGCCATCTGAGGACAACGATGGCCACCCACTGGACGCCGGGGATCCAAGCCGCAAGTAGGCTATGCCATGTAGGTGTTCAAATGCCGAGAGACAGACACTGCTATGCGCTCTGTGGGGTCTTGCATCAGGTAAGCATACCAACGCGTGATCTGATGAACCAAATCGACTGGGAGAACGTCGAGGGAGAGACTCATCGATGCCACCGGTAGTCATGAGGAAGAAACAGAGCATGCGATGGTGTTGGTGCAGGGTTGAGCAGACAAGACAGTTGATCGCTTCGAATTCGAGTGTGGGAATATGAGGGAGCCTCCTGTTGTGAGACCCGAGTCAGCAATTGTTGATCCAGTTGGACGAGGTGTCGTGCTTTACGTTGTTCATGAAGAATTCCCCGAGTGTACGGTTGAGACAGATGGTCAATTAGGATCGTCATCATACCAGCTTACCAACTAGATCACTGCCAATTCTGTTCTGCAATGCAGTCACCAACACGCCATGTTGTATCCATGTTCGTCGCACTCTCCGGCTGTCGCTTCGAGAAGCCGCGCTGGATGCACGGGCAAGTTCACAAGACGGCAAATGCGCGTGACGAACCCGCCCATGACAAGAAATTGTACAGTCGTAAAGGGAGACCGCTTCCCATAGGCGGCGAGAGGCTGAGGCACTCAAGTCGTGTGAAAAGGCGGTGAGCAGGGGGAAGACGCGATGGCGCGTCGGCTCCTTGGTCTTATCTGAGTCGGCGGGAATAGGTAACTCGCCACGAGACCTTGCGCGGTTGGCGATGGGCTGCTCCTGCAACGGCATGAAGATGTCAGGAGTGTTCGTGTCTGGGGCACAGACTTGGCACAAATCATCGGACCCGGCGCATCAAGAGCCGCGATATCCACTCACCTTACCATAGAGAACAAGGTTCTCGAGCTTATGCGTCCTGTTGTTGGCGCGCGCCTTTGATTTGCAGTATTTCACATAGGACATGCTGCATGGTTTGATGTGGCAGGGCTAGAAATGGTGTGTAAGCCATGACCTTGCCCGGAGCACTGACGGCGCCGCTGGTTCGGACTCACATTAGGGCGCTGTCAACGGTCTCCTGTCCATCATTAGCTTGTCGATCGGCGAGACATGTAGAACTCACATGTTCTGAAAGAAGACACGGAAAAGGGCTCCGTGGCTTTGCGCGTGCATTGGACGGAATGCATAGATCCTTGTTTCGCATCCTGTCTGAAGTAAGTCTAGTTTCGGACAGGGGCGCGCTGAAATTTACATACCTGTATGGAAGTCTTTATTTTGCATCGATATATTCAGGGACGGGACAGTGGTCGGTTGCTATGGTGGACAGATGTTCGCATAGATACTTTGACCAGCTAACCCCGATCTGCTTCTCGACCGGCTGCCATGGGTGGCATAGTGGACCTGGTGGGAATCTCATTCTCACAAGCACTTTCTAGCTTGTCAGTCCACAACGTAATTACAGTATAGATGTCAGTACATTGGAAATCCAGTAGGTGAAAGGGAAGAACTTATCAGGTGCCTCGAACCGAAGGCCTGCTCGACTTTGCGCAGCAAGTGACAGTGTTGTAGAACAAATTGCCGGGGGGAGAGGGCGAATTTATAGGTTTCTCGGCTCCCGTCGCGTACGTGCTCTCTTATAGAGCAAACGTTCAAGGACACGACGCTATCCTAAGTGAGGTCTGTTGCAATTCATGCCTTCGTTCTACCGCAACTATTTGCAGCCGAATTTTTGGTGTCATGTTAGATGCCCACCGAGTAAAAATGCTAGGGTCATGTTGAGAATTAGTCAAAGTGAGTCGGTTAAGAAACGTTGGCTCACTGTTGAATCTACGGTCCTAACACTGAGGCAATGGAAGCTGTTCGTTCTTTGATTTCACCAAGAGCGCTCACATTTCATCCAAGGAACATGAAAATTTTCTGGCCTCGCTCGAGTGTTGATTGTCTGAGCTGCGTGTGGTTCTGTCCGTCTAGGCTGCGGAAGCGTCAGGCCGCGGTCGCGCCGGCACGGGTACTCAACCCGTCACCCGTTGAAGCTGGGCCGTCCTTGTTGACGGGAGTCAACTTTTGAACCTGTGATCATGGTTGAGATAGATATCCTTTTTTCGATTTTCTTTTTCTGTCCTCTAGATTTTACTCTATTTACGTTTGGGATTTCTGAGCTCTCAAGCGAATGTGGAAAATGCGTTGTGATTGAATATATATCTCCTGGACCGTTCATCACCGGAAGCCACTAATATGAGGCACATTCACCAACCATCAACACCACGAGAGTGATCACCAGCACCATCATTAAACGGACTGCTAACAGAGTGCTGAGATTGAAAAGCGATTGAAAAGCTGACTACGCTGATTAACTTTCATGGTAAAATGAGACTGAGTACCTAGCTACCGATGTCTTCTATTCTATAAAAGCCTCCAAGAATTAGTGGACATGCTATTGCCCAGATACTCGTTCCCGTGCGATCAAGATGGATGCCCCTAACAGCACGCCAGACCAGTAAAAAGAAGGAGAACAACAGCCCAGTGCATTGCCAATCGTTTCTGAAAAAGAGAATTCCAGGAGGCTTCTGATCATGTCCCTCCACCGGAAAGTAAAGCGGCTCAGCTTCCAATGCTGTTGCTGACCATCGCAGCTCTCTCTTTCGCCACAGGAAGCAGAAACAAGACATACCTTGGCGACCGAGCCCTTTCAACCTATTTTGAAGGTACTAGCAGACCTCGAACACGACGATCCCAAGTCCGCCTTTCCAACAGGTCGAACTGTCGGACTGTATCAACGCCTATGGGAGTCGTGCGTGTCCAAACACATCGATGGCCAGAACCTAGAGCAGAGCAATCAGATCTTGAAGGAAGCTAGCACACACCTGACTCAAGAAAGGGACGGACTTCAGCTGCGCCACGACAAGCAGCTGTCTCGGCTGCGCTTTTTCGAGCAGGCACTGGAATCATCTCGGGGTCGAATGACTCGCGTACTCGATGACTGGAACCACCCGTCCAGACTCAATCTACATGTACCAGGGTTCTTGGACAACGCAAGAGAAGGGTGAAGGGTTGCATATGTATTCATGATTGTCGTAGGTCTTACTTTTCCAAACTGGCAATAATATGACAACATTGTAATTGAGAGACAATTACCGCATGGAAAGTAGCTTACATCTGGAATAGCATAGCCTTCGTGGAATGTTCTGCGAATAATCCCTCATGTTCTAGTATCGCTTTTATTACCCCAATATATTATAAACAAAAAACTACGGATCCAGTGACAATGTGGGCAGTGTAGCTGCGGAGAAAGTGTCGATTAACTCGGCCGTCCCGCATTGCATCACGACAGCTACCCGAAGTAGATGTCGCCAGCTCTTCCAGACCACCAAACCTTCTCCCCGGAGACCGCTTCAGCAATCTTTGCGGAGTGTTGGCATCTCCCATTCTGCTTCGAATGGCCCTCTGGATGCTACCGTTCCTTGTTAGATGCAGGGATTTTGCCAAACTGAAGTATGTCAGTCTCGGATTGACCACAAGTGCATTAACAATCGAGGAATGCCCGCCCCTGACCGCCAACATCAATGGATCCTCAGAACATTGATTCCTGAGGTTCACATCAATCCGATTATGGCTTAGTAGTGCCTGAACCATCTCCAATTCACCACAAGCGGCGGCAATGCAGAGAGCAGTGTCGTGAGTTGCGATCGTGCTTTCATTGATGTTAAGACGTGCGTCTTGCTGCATCAAGAGTCTTACCACATCGAGATGGCCATGTGCAACCGCTCGACAAATGGGCGGATCTATTACATCCATTCCATTGATCTCCGCACCCTCCATACTTAGTAGACAAGCAACCGTGTTCACGCGACCGTGATATGCAGCCACGGAGAATGGAGAGTGGCCCCCAACACAGAGATTCAGACTGATCCCTGGCACCGCAAGCAGCCGTCGTAGGAGCACGGTATCCAACCTGGCCGCGGCGTGGTGGAGAGATGTAGACAGCGTCTCGAAACTCCCGCGGCCTCCAACAAAATTGACGTTGATGTCTTTCTCGGCCAACAGCCTTTCGGTTATCTCGTCGCATGACGTGTAAGTCGACAGCCAAAGTGGCGTATTGCCATTTTTGTCTTTGCAGTTCACGTTGGCACGGGGGTGACTTAGGAGCAAATTGACCATTTCCAAACGTTTGTTTTGAACGGCGAGATGGAGTGCCGTAGAGCCTTTTCGGTTCTGGATGTCCAAATCCAGATTTTTTTTGCCTGAGAAGTCTTTTGACAGCCTCTACTGACCCATAGGCCACTGCTTGGTGAAGAGGTAGCTCAGCCTCCTGTGATGATTGGGTACCAAGAAACACCTCGGCCATCGGATCGTTTGAAAAAATCATTTCCATCACGGGTCTATTGAAGCGACATGCCCAGTCCCATGGCGAGTGGCCCGAATCATCCTGTAGATCAGGGTCGCTGCCTCTAGAAAGTAGCAGATGCACGAGCCCTATTCGGCCTGCGAAGACTGCTAGGTGGAGCGCCGTTCGGCCGTGTTTGTGCTTGATGTCCACCTGGACGTTGGGTTGTTCTAGAACGCGCTTGACGGTGGAAAAAGTTCCGTAGTGGATGGCATACCACAGGGCGCTCTCCCGCGCTTGATTTTGAATGTTGATGTCTAGATCTCGACGATTGAGCAAGAGGTCACGCACAGCAGCGGAAGAGAATTTCAGCGCCCTCATTAAAGGAGTTTTGCCTCGGTAAAATGCATTGATGTTGGCGTTGTGCCGGAGCAAAACCTCCGCAAGACCAACGTTGTCGTATTTGACGGCCAGGTGCAACAGATTGCTGTTCTGAAATTTGATATTGTATTTCCAGATGCTGGGCTGCAGTCTAAAATCGAGGTCTTTGCATGATTTTGCGAGGGCAAATAATGCACTACCGTCCAAATACGACACAATCCACAGCAAAAGCTCGTTGGGCAGGTCTCTGATATTTGGCTGTAACGTATTAGCTCATCGGTAAACCCCGTAAGAACGAATTGAACGGACCATGATTGGACAGCGGATGGAGCAAACGAAATGTAGATAGGGGTGAGGTGAGAGATGTGAAAGTAGGATATGGGAGGCCTTTATATACTCACCTCAGCTAAATTCCGTGGTCAGCTAGGAGTGTAGTCTGTCACTCCGCTGAGAGGTGCGTAGCAATCACACGGCAGCATCAAAGCCTTGACAACAATGTTCAGGCGCGGAGTTGGAGAATCTGTGGGGTCTAGCTCCTGGGAACGCCAAAACTATTCCTGGTAGTGTGTCGATGGCATGAGAACTGAATCTATCTCTACGTACCCGCATCTTGCATCTAGCGCCATAAGAACAAATCACAACCTATCACGCACTTCGAAATTCATAAGCAACCCAGAACCTAACGTAGCATTTGTCGACTTTGCTGCTCACCGCAGTAGTCAGTCTGTTCGCTAATGCGTGGTCACCGCGATGGATAGTCAAAAGTGCAGCTGATTGCAGCAGTGGTCAGGAATGATATCCCTTCATGCAGGCCACTGACCGGCTGTATACGGCGCATACTGCGTGTGAATGCATTCTTCGACGTACCGACTGTTTCAAGGAAGTGTTCCATGCCAGCCACGCAGCCATGTAGGTAAGGAGCCCACGGCGATGGCATATAAAGCTGGCGAGGGAACGCCGCAGTGATTGCCGAACACCACCACAATCCGAAGCATTTTCTGCCTTTGACGACTACCTCAATAACTACCATGCTGCCTTGGAATCCGTTTCTTGTTTGTGAGATAGAGGTCAGCCCCAATGGCCGTCCTGGCTCTTGTTGCGGGACGACGAAAAAAGGCGAGCCGTGCAAAAACTCGATCAAAGTTGAAGACACCAAGGTCGGCCATCAAAAGTTGACCACTCTCGCCAGAGAACCGTTTGACTTGTTATCGTTGCAGTTGAAGCTCTGTGATATCGCCAAAGACTTCCTCTGCGCAAGATGGCACCGGCAACGGCAGGCCGACCAAGTTGGCCAGCAGTGGTATGAAGCCGCCGTCCGCAACCAGGCGCGAGTACCACATGGCTCCAGAATGGCTTCTCCATCAGTTGTTGTACATTCAGGCCAGCGTCAGACATCGTCAGCCTCCAGGCGACGCCCTGCATCAGACAACACTGGCCCGTCACCTCCTCACAGGCTCAGACAAAACCCGCCGGTGCGGCTTTCAACCGACCCCGAGCCAGTGCAGCCATTCAATCCATTTGTGACTTCTGCAATGCTGCGGACGAACAGTGTTCCATGGCGTGTTTCGCCGACCCGACCAGCCATCCTCTCATCGGCAACTAATATCCGGGCTGGTTTCCAAGAATTGACGCTCCAGAGTCTCACCTCGAGTGAAGAGGTCGACAGCGTCCACGTCGACAGCATCTACTGTGTGTTCTGCCAGACCGAGGATGAAGACCATGCGGACGAGAGCGTGATCTTGCACTGCGGTCAGTGCACATCGCTCTGTCATCTGTCGTGCGCCGAAGAATGGCTGGAAAAGCGAGATACAGGGTTTGGCACGTCATGCTGTGTGTGGTAAGTGTGAACGACCTTATTTCTGAGACGACCAAGACACTGATGACCGCAGCCGAAACGAAGGGGCCCTAGATGCCATCATTCGCCCCTTACGAATCCCCTCGTCGGATGCCGAGACATATTCCGTCCACACGGCAAGCGATCCATCTCCCTCTGGTGGGCCCCGTCGCTCAGCCAGACTAGCAGGAACTCATCTACCGCGACAACCTTCCACCGCTGCACCGCTTCGCCGATCGGCACGACTCAATTCCACTCAGCGTAGCTGATCACAGGTTACAGCCGAGTTTGACGGAAAATGCGAAAAGCGAGTGAATCACACGCGAGTACACGTGACCAGACACTCGGCATCGTGATCAGCAACAGAGGTTATAGCCGTTATAGCCGTGATATACAATTTTGAAGCAAATTAGCAAGAAATGAAATACCGATGGTTAAACTCCGAAGTACAACGCGACCGTTTCATCTCGTAAGTGCTGGACACCAATACACCATAGCCAGTAGCTATTGACTGCTTCGCTGATTCCGAAAATGTCTGAGCTCGAGACTGTAGTGGTAGATAAAAGTTCTGTTTTCATGATACCTAACGGCGGTGACCAAAGAAACAGAGAAGGATTCATCTCAGTGGAGCCGTGTCGCGTGAAGGCGGGGATTGTTGGCAGAAAAGCCACAGACAAGAGACTGACAAACTCTCGTGCTTGTTAACCTACTCTGGGAACCAATATGTGGGCCCTGGGAACCTCAAAAGCATTTCTAGGAGCTGTTTATCCCCTAGGAAATACTCTTGAGATCCTGGGGCTATTTCTATTTCTAGGAAAATGAGATCTAGCCCTGGGATCTTCACTTTACGTTCCTGACCGAATACGAAACTCGCTCTGGGAATACATTGGCTTGACCTGGGAGCTGTGGAGCCCCTGGGAGCTTACTTTAGGGTCCTAGAGTCACTATCTTGCCTTCCGAGATCGCCGACAGCCCTCACAAAAAGCCTTCACCAAACCTGCGCACAATTCTGCGTCATTCGGTCACTCCTAGAGGGTCAAATTATAGCCCCAGGAATCAAAAAAGTCGTCAACAGGAACGCGGCTTTGATTCCCCGTGGTGGGGATACCAGACCCCAGAAGCTACATCGGGTTTCCTGGGGGCTATGTGGCTCCTAGAAGCTGCTTCTTTGCTCCCAGAAATGTTATAGGAGCCCCTGAAAGTTATCTTACTCCCAGGGTCAAGAGATGAGCTCCTAGCACTGATCGAATCGTCAATAGGAGCGTGAGAAGTTTCTTAATAGTAACAGTGGATAGTCTTACGAGCCGCGAATAAAACCCGCGTAGTTGACTCTACGTTCACACTGGCCTACGGTTTCTAAATATTACGTATCGATGGCTTCAAATGGCGTTGGCTCTGAATATTCGACGTTGAGTATCAGTTATGCAACACAGATCCATCGCCGAGCGGAATTCAATAACTCATAGGATATTCATCCTACACGATTCATAGATAGTTCATAGCGATTTCCAGATCTACAGAGCTCGCGGAAATCATGAAGCATAATTTGGATCACCCTGTAGGAATAGTTGGAGTGGATATGAACGTTCCTCGATCAATCTATCCAGTTCATGGACTATGGCAAGGCTTGTTTGCTTGCAACCCCACCATCCTCATTTCTTGGTCTAAGTAGGGGGAAACGGCTTTTCCAAGAGAGATATGTAACTTGTAAATAATCATGTACCTAGTAATAGATGTGGGCCTCATCGTCGCACTCTATCTCTTGTGGACAAGTCTCGTTGCATATCTCTAAAGAGCCAACAGTAAGCCGGGAAAATATCCCATATTGTTTAATTTTGCTACAGTACGTTAAGTTACTTAGTTCCTCGTCTTAAATGTTGAGGGCTGGGAATAGACCGACCGATTGCATATCAACGTCTATAAATTTTCCACCTTGACTATATATTGAATCCACCTCCAGCGGAAAGAAACAGAAAACCACACTAGAATTGGCTACCTTCACATCAGTTTATAATAATGCATTGCAAAGATCTCTCACCTCAGGCTAGACATGGTTTGTATGTCCCTGTGGAATGAATACACCTTGCTAACAGCAATCAGATTGGAAACGTGCGGAGGACTATTGCTTGGCCTTTGAATCACAATTCTTTTTGAAAAGGTGGATAGAAGATTATCGTATGACGAAGGCGATGATGATGTCCCGCGTTCAGATGTCGTCTCACGCCTTTGATCTTAAGATCACGCATTACAAAAATGTTTCATGCCAGGCTAAAGGCTTCCGACGCCAAGTCAAGAAGGGGCTTTTAACGGCCAAAGAGATGGAAGAGAAAAGGCAAACTGTTTACAGTCTCTACGCTGATGCTATGAATGAACTCGAAAGATGGACCGGTAAGGGTTCTAAACTGTTAGTAACGCAACATTGGGAGACTAACTTTTTGCAGAGTACCGGTTCCCACTAAATTGGACATGAGAACTTGAGCATAGACTACAGTGAACGATGGAGCCGCCATACAGTATTTTTAAAAGACCTACGCACGGCAGCGCGGTATGATCAAACAGCAAAGAAAAGAGAATCATCAAGCATCCCGCGCCATTCGCTTCCTACTCCAACAAGTATGCTGATTTGATAAAAAATACTTTTTGTTTCTGTCTATTTCACACTCTCCTGTTCTTCGGAAATAAAGTAATTAACACGCAAGCGGTTGAGGATCAACTAAATGTAGAGCACACCCCCTCAGCAATGAAGGATTTCGGTTGAGTGATCACCATGCGTTTTGACCTATACTTGTCTCCACTTGCTTATAATCTACAGATTGTGGGTAATGGAATCAGGGGATTGATGATAAGTCTGGCCTATGCTGGTTTGTCGACAAATCTTGACAGCTAGAGCAACCGCGACACGATTTCTATCTGCAGTGTTCTCCAGACTGATACGTACCAATTGTCTGTTAGGTGAGGCCACAGTGGGACTTTTCTGGAGAGGTACAGAGACGCGATGTGTTCTCTGAAGTGCTGATGGAAACGCTACACGATGATGGTGAGAAATACAAGATTTTAGAAAGTGTGTCAACGGTTTACTTTTATGATGCTCCTCATAAAAATGGTGTCAGCACCAAACACGGAAAACCACAAAATTGAGTGGGTCCAAAAGATTCTTCAAGACCAAAGTAGCTACTAATGACCAGAAATTTATGATATATGGATGCTTTTCACCTCCGGGAGGCGTCGTGAACTCCAGTGACTAATCGTTGGGCCGTCCACTATTGAGCGTTTACTCACCAGTATACCAATCCGCTTTGAAAGCATAGTGAGTCTGGTATTCAAACTCGCAGGATCAAACCCAGGTCTTAAATCCTGATATGTAGGCTCTTCCCATTCTATCAAGCAAGGCAACCCTGAAAAGCCACCGCCGACCACATCACTCAGCATAGAAAGAAGAAAAGTATGTTTTATCTGATAAAACCACGTCCTCTGTTGGCAAAGCGTCCACTGGCTGGAAGCTTCGAGAACAGCGGGTCCTCAACCAGAAAATGAAGACTGTTCTCAATAGAACAACTAGTATTGGATCACCACTTTCCTGCTTTATAGTCAAGCATGCTAAAAGCCGACGGCACCACATTCAATCAATATCAATAGTTGTCACAGTCATACTGTATATATACACGGAAAGAATATGATGATTGGTAACGGAAAGTCATCCTGCTGAAAGAAGTTTAATATTGATTTTGCATTGTCTCCTTCACTCAAGAGAATTCCAAGGAAGCACCAGGTGGTATTGATGTGGGTTCTATATATCCATATTGATTGAATTAACCCGGTCCTACCATTCAACCAACGTGTTCCATTCCCTCGGACAACGATCTTGGGACATCCATAGTTTCAATACCAACAAGCCATCTTTGAACCGTCTCGGGTGCTTGTTCTTCGAAGACCAAAGGATGCTTCGCCATATAATCCTTCACGATGCTCAGCGATTGCAGAACTTGGGACTTCTCAAAATGCGCCGCCAATCCAGTGTAGCTTGCTTCCATATGACTGTGGCTCTGGCTTATCCTAAATGACAAGCCTGGCCATCGCTGCTGATTATTTGGATGGGTAATGTGCTGGTGTAAGCCTTGGTGATCTGTTGGCCGACCACCGACTAGCGCTCCGGATGCATCGCCGGTTAAAACTGACGATTCGATCCTCGCTACGCTTGCAGAGCCATTTACAGGCGGTATCGGTCCAGGAGTGAAGGTAGGGACTTGGTTGCTCGAGCACAAGTCGGAATCCGTATATTGGTTGCAGGGCTCGGTACTGAATTTTGTGCTTCTCGGGTCAGACGTGAAATGAGACAGTATCAAATGAATGAGAATCCAAACCTCTCTCTCCCAGGCTTAGTTGGAGATACCAAGCTGGTATCGGCCTTTAGTTGAGTGGGCTTAAGCTCGCTGCTTCTATTTGGACGTTGGCTACTTCGGCGCATTTCACCTTTCTGACGTTTGCTAGACTTGGTTCGTACGACCTTATCAACCTTCCCGGCTTTGGAACCATCGTTCTTGGGTCGAGGTTGGATGACGCAATATTTGGGGCGCAAGGGTGGAGGAGAGGGAGAGAGCGCGGGAGTTGCCCAGCAGGGTGATGGAACAGGTAACCCGTAAATAGAGTCCCGGGTTTGAAAGCCAGCCTCAAAAGACCTGTTGCCAACGGCTGAGTGGTATGATGAAAGGCATTGCGGTGAGGTGTATGAGTATGGGTAACTCATCTGACCAAATGCGAACTGGTCCCGGGTGTCCATGTTGATCCGGAGTGGAGAGTCTTGAAAGGACTCGCGATTCGTTCCAAGCATATAAGGACATAACTACCTCAGGACATTTCTCAACAGTTAACGGTATATTCAACAATGATTAAGAATGAAAGAGATAGTCCCAGATCGCCGGGGAGTAGGATGGATCTCTATTAACGAGAATTGGGGGAAAGGATGGGCGCTTCTTTCTCGCTCTCAGGGCATTGCACTAGCGAAATCCTCTAACCACATAACATATTATGTGACCGTGCTCTGATTCCTATTGGAAGATAGCGTAAAGGCACCAAACTTTGATCTTGCTGAAATAGTTCGTCCGAGCAAGCCGCAACTGGCGCCAATGTCGGGTTCTGAATCATAACCGGTTGCATGATCTGGTCTTAATGGCTGAGCCTTGCTCACAGGGCCCCGCGGCAACTGGATGATCAGCCCGTGTTTCCAGGTCGAGTGCATAGCAATAATGCCAAGCCATACGTAGACATTACTAGGGGTAATCTAGCACTTCGGCCCATGGTCGATCCATTGCCCTCACATTCTGACTTCTCTTTATCTTCTTATTCTAGGGTATTTATCAGGATCACACTCTTTGGTATTCCACGAAAAGACTCAACTTCCAGAATGACCTTTGAATGGCTGAAAGGCAGCTCCCAGGGTGTATCAGCCCAAAATGAACCGGATTCAGGTGAAAGCCTGACAGTGATGAATGGGCGTATTCTGCCAGACCTGCACAGAAATGCTTTGGTACCAAGCTTTCATACTAGCCCTTCTTTTCTAGATAGCCTTATGGCTAATAAAATGTCAAGGCCCAACCAACGTCGGCTCCGATGCACGACAGTCAGGACCAGGTAAGTCTACCCTAAAGCCAGTCCGTACATTCTTGTACCTTCCAACGACTGTTACTGACCATTTCTCTTTTTCGCATGAAGCGAATATCCCATGATAGACATATTCCGTCTAGTCGGCTTCTTCCCAACCCCGATGAACGGAGACAACAGGGTACCTATGACACGCCTTCTCAGTACGTGGCTTGTGTATTGACTTGCATTACTATAGCCACCATCGACTGCCGCCGGGGACCTCAAGGTATCGGTCATGAAAACCAACGAACGTATACCTTCAATGACTGCACATTCAATAACACAAGCATGGTAATTATTGGAAGCGCAAGCTCTAAGAACGAAACTGTGGTCCTCCGTGATGCTAAAAGTGGCCGAGGCGTTTTTGCCAATGGAGACATGGATAAAGAAACATTCTTGAGGGAATTCTGTGGAAAGAAGTAGTTTTAGTGGAAACTAGGATATTATGCAGCTATTTTCTCTTTGATTTGATATGGATCAAGTAGACATGCAAAGCAGGTCGAAGCTACCGCTCAATACCTCCCAGCAAGCCTTAACTCCCCTTTGTATTCTGTGCTATTCCGTAAGGGGATGATCAAAACAGACCGAATATACTGGTTCTTATTCTATACCTCCCAAAGTCTTTTGATGCGGGGAGTCCAAAGGAGGTAGCTGTGGGATAGTGGGTTTGGAAAGGGAGAATATGGGGGTTCTCTGGTATTCTCGACGACAAACGACTGCTGACATGCAGGTACGTAAAGAGAATTGGGGACGCAGCTTGAGTATTGAACCGAGGAATGGACTTGGTGGCTACTGAATAGCCTACATGCAGTCTGGCAGAAGGATGCGCTCAAATTGTTTGAACTTGGTGCGAAGACTGACCATGTGAATCCTTCCCCACGACGTGGACTGCATTTGCCTATCAGACAGAGCCCTAGAGCCGAGTCAAGCTTTGAAGATTTATCACCAGTTGTACCTCCTTCTGAATTGATGACAGACCCTCACTTGCATCACGATACTCTTCATGAATGACCACAAATAATGTGATTGAAACTTCAACCGCTGTAGCTTCGGCTGAGGTTTAGAGACAGTATTCTAACCACAACGGATAACGGTAGAGTATGGTATGCGGCGATTTGATCATACGGCTGATGTCTATCACGTTCAAACAACAAAGCGTGAGAGCTGTCTGGTGCGGTCGCTGGGCTTCTGGCTGGCGTCCGACTAGCCCTTGGAACCAGACCAGGTCTTCCACCCGGTGGCATTGAAGAATTTTCTTACTCCAACAACACAAGGCCGATCCTTCTTGCCAACATTAGCTTTATGCGGTATTCTGGTTGAACAACCTCAAACAATCAATGCACGACGATCGGACAAGGAAGAGACGGATGGGAAAGGCCAGGAGCTCGGTGGGCCTGAGGATTGTCGTTGTTGGAACTGCTATTATTCAACGCAAGTTTGAGTCCCTTGTTAGCTGAAAGATTCTTGGATATCAAGGCCTTTCGGTGGCTAGACCTTCCAGTCTCAAGCCCGAAGAGCTTCGGTTGGGATGGCTCGAGAGGATTCGGTGAGATTTAACTTACTGGAAAGGGGAGCAAGAGGATCAGGATTTGTAACATGGACACGCACTTTGTTGATCAAAGAGGACAGGGGATTGGTGATGGAAAGAAAAAAGCACGGCTGGAATACTCAGAAGTGTGAGGGTGCGGTGAAGAGCAGACAAACCAAGGGTTACTTACCTAAAACAGACAGTTAGTGTTAAGTTTCTCCTTCTCCCAAGCTTTCTGCCTCGCATTCCCAGGAGCCAACAACAGCATGCACTGAATCAAACTGGGGTCTCCTTTGAATATGAGGAGCCTTAGCTTAACGGAAAGCAGCATTGGACACTTCCCAGCAACGACTGCGCACAAAGCATCCACAAAGCGGCTCCGGGGCAACTGAAGGCCCCTGGAAGATCAAGCTCACTCAGCTGTACGACAAGTGACAGAGAGCATGACTCAACTGTTAATGTATGTGAGTGTCCAGAACATTTCCTACTAATCGAAGATTTCTCCAGGCTCAGAAGTGCCATCTCCTTCCCGTTTCTCTGAATTTCATTTTCGCGAAGCCTCTTTCCTCCTTCCATTCTCTCACATCTATCGATGTGCTACAGGTTCACTTCCGCATTCCCGAACCCTGTCGACCTTACTTTTTGGAGACGAAGAGTTGGCTTCCTGGCCAGGTGCCGTCTCAAGCAAGCACGAGGGGAGTTTTCCAACCTTCGGTATACGAGATGACAGGTGGTCCAAGAAGGAAAGCATGCAGATCTGTCTGCTGAGCTTCAGAGTGCTATGTTATAGTGAAAGTTTGTTGCTAATGGTAATGGGGTTCTCGCAGGTCCTACCTTGAATGATTCGGCCCGAGACAATGTCCCATACGAACGAGAACGTACGAGTGATCGATCCGTGCAACAAACATACCCTTATCGTCATATGGTAATAGATTCTTGGGGATGTAGAGTGTACGTGAGGCCTCAATCGTACCTCTGCAAGCCCCAAACTTGAAGGCTGTCGTGACCAAACCGTGATCAGTGAAAGCACAACACCGAGCATATTTTGTCCGGACAAAATGGTACCAATCCTATATCCGGAGCAAGGCAGAAGCACCAAAAGAGGAAATAAACGGATATTGGAAGCAGTGCCTGTGAATCCACTTCAAGGAAGTAAGAGCAATGATGTCCCGGACCCAGGGAGGACGGTACTGAACCTATTGGATGTGTATTGGCATGCTCCCTAATACCCAAAAGAGAGTGAAATATGCATGGAAATAACAATTCGTACAAAATGGAATGTAATAAACAAGAGACTATTCGCAAGCTTCGGAGAGAACAGCTTCATTTGACTTGCTCATTGAGTGTATCTGAGCTAAGCCTTTCTATCCATCTACCAACATCGAGATACAACCTTCGATTTTGGAATAGGTGGTACTCCTCCGCATAAATCTGTATATAATTCAACAACTCGAGCGCTTGGTCTTTGATAATATGGTCTCGCATGGGGCCTGGAGCAGTGATGCATTTGGTGAGGATGATATTGAGGCTTTCAAACGGAGCAAGCAATTGGAGCACGCTATTTGATACTATAGGGATCAGTGTTGCATCAACTCCGGTGATTTCTACCGTCCACTTATCAATTATCTCAATTTCCAGGTTGTATGAGCGGAACTCCCCAGCGATCACGCCCAAAATTCTCAGTGCCTGTAAAACTTGAGTCTTTAAGGCTGACTGGAGAGCCTCAACGAGAACATGAGCAGAGCCAGTTTGGTGGTCTGGAAGGGTTTCAGAGAACCAAGAGCGTGAGCACTGCGTGACTGAACTGGGTCGCGGCACTGGCGTTGTTGTCCCTTGACTGCAATAGTCTACTTAGCAATGCAGAAAAGACAAGTTCGAAAGTACAGCAATGCAAACCTTGTTTGATCATCTCTGGCTGGTAAGTTAGCCGCGCCAGTTACCTCAAATACCGTCCGGCCTGCACTTTTTGCTGTCCCCTGGGCGCGCCTGGAGCTCAACTGTGTTCTTTGCTTTGAGTGTTTCCGCCCCCTAAGTCCTGGTCCCTATTGTGCTTCTCCTTTTCCCCCGTCTCCGGTGGAGGTGATGAAGGTGTCGATTTATGCGGCAGCGTAGGACTTTTTTCTCGATGAGTCACATCTGGCCGAGAAGGTTGATACATGCTGCCACAACAATGAATTAGCTTGCAGTCTTTTACGCCCAAGAACACTGTGGAGGCGGTTTACCTGCACGCAGTTTGTTGAAGCTGACTGGAATATGAGACGAGGTTGTATCCTGCCTCCTGGCCAAAATGCAGGTGCGGAGGTCGGAAGGGGCGATCAGAAATCTAGGGCATGACACTGATTTTACACCTGGCTGGGAGCACGACACCACCAGAGGCACTCATGGCCAGTAGAATCCTAGCAACCAGACTTGGAAGGGTGAGTGGATCAAATGATAGGCGATCTTGCCTCACATAGGTGTCCCGAACTGACCCGGACCGACCTCAAGTTCTTGGTCTGAACCTTCACTTTACCTACTGCCTACATTCTTGGCCCGCGGCAAACGGGTCATTGGCCTGGTAAGCCATTTATAGTGTGACTATGTGGTTTTTTTTTTTCTTATTTTACCTTTTGCCTCCATTACGACTGGACTCCAGCATACGCAATGAACTAGACGCTGGAAGGCCGCTTCACGCTCCAGCCTCTGCCCCCTACTCCTCGTTATACCATAAAATTAGCAGAATCTGATGATCAAACCACTCATCCATTTGGGTTTAGTGGAGCATGACTTGGCAATCATTGGCCACCTTGCCCTCGATAGCCAGAGGCCCCATGGATTTTGGCCTGAATCCTCTTACGTTAACGGTCAGGTTGGCCGGCGCCAGTGGCTAGCACTTTTGCTGCAAGCCCGCAGCAATTTTACAAAACATACCATCACAAAAGTTAGTACGGTGTGTCCGTGGGTTAGGCTAGTGTTAAAATACGACACAAATAGGCAGCTAGCCTTCTTTCATCTCCACTTTCTCCATTGCATTTCAATATCTCATCAGTTTCAACTCTATCCACTAGAAATATTCTGGCCCTGTGACTAGTATTTTACACCATGATCATCAGGTACTCGAAGGGAGAGTTACCTCTTCGAAATGATTCATCTTTGGATCAGGATGTGCCGGTAGCCGGGGAAGCTATGTTGCACACAAACCAGGGCAATAAAGTATGTCTCTGCCAAAGCAAGCACTGCTGATCATATAGAGCTACGTGCTAAGCCTTAACACTAGACTTGTTCCTCTGGCTTCGAAGCTAACCAGACCGGCGAGCATAAAACGAACCCAGGTATTTCCATAACCGACCGGCGGTTTAACCCTTCCCCAAACGTGTCTCCTGATCGCAAGGTTACAGGCCACACTAGCATACATTCCATGTCAAATTCCATCCTCAACGGCGGATCATCATGAATGGCGGAATCAAAAATACTCGGCACAAATATAGAGAACAGCCGAAGCAGAATGACCGGACGCCGGCAGTCAGGAAATCTGAATCGCATGTCCAGGACGTCAGTACGGTATGAAAACATTTTCTGCGATTATTGGCTTGACTTGTCAAGTTGCTCATACTTATCGCAGGTTCGAAATATACGGTATGGTGCAGAAATCTCGGCCTCCCATCCCCGGATGAGCAATGTCAATATTAGCCGAGGAGCAAAATTTGCGAACCGAGACATGAGTAGAGACGAGTTCATGGACTACTACTGCTGGGGAATTTTAGGGGTAATCCAGACCATTAAGCTCTGTAGAAGCTCCTACCTATTGGATACTCATGGATTTCAGTGGATGGGTCAAGTTAGGATTGCTCTGTTCCCTAGGGAGTTGTCTAGAGTGGTCCTGAATGGAACACGGAGCTTGGTGCAAGTTGGCTTGAGTACTTTCGATAGCGGGTCGAGGATCACAGGTAATATGAGTCGGTTATAGTGAAATGGACCTTGTGATTGACAGGTCAATGTTGCAGCTAAGAATGCTACGTACATGAAGCGAACCACCGCATGCTCCAAAGCCCGTAAACTGTACAATACAGATCTCCCATCAACAGGTTGCCTATATCCAGGGAACCTAGGTTATCCTTCTATTTCAGCTCGTGGAAGCCATAATAAATGAATTGTGATCTGTGGGAGATGCCGGAAGAGGGACGTGCAGTTCGCAAGGGGCGGAGGATTCTGGCATTGGGGCCTTCCCTATAGGGTATGGTTCAGATTTCATACCCTCCTTAGTGTGCTAAACAAACACCGGTTATAAGGGAAATGGTTGGAATTTGGGTTCAATATGGCAATCCGCCAAATCGCAATCTGTATCCCTGGTATGAGTACGGATCGGGGTCCGCAGCGACCCTATCGTAGTCATCGCTCTTGCTAGGTACGACAGTGGCGTCTGCGGGCGAGAAGCAGGATTCTGGTTTTCGGCGTGGAGAGCTACTTCCATTTTCCAGCATGTCCGAGTCTAAAGGTACATGCAAGGGGTTTCATTTTGACTAACTACCCTGATGGCTTTCTTTGGATACCCTCGAATGGTTCTAGCTTCAAGTTTATACCAGGGAAAGGTCAGTCCAACCGTACGAATCAGTGAAGTTACATGTATCCAATTTCTGGTTTGTCGGGCAGTTCATGTAAACGTGTGTGTAATAGGCGCAAATTTTGCCACTGCATCCTCGCCTCCATCCATTGCCATCACGTCGCGATACTGCATACGCTCCACGACCGTCTCCTTTGCCCAATCGAATTTGATTTCAACCTCCAATTCATCAATAGACAGGGGTTTGACTCGGTCGTTGAAAGTGTATTTGATTGACCACACGTTGACCACATGAGACTGAGCAACATCCCCCACCCCGGCCCTGGAAAATTCCATCATTTTTTCCAAACCTGGAGGGTCACTGACAGTGGTGCATCCACTGTATGAGATCATGGTATGTGCCCAATTTGTCTTTGGCTGGGTGCTGTCCGTCTCCTCCTCGAGGGAGGGCTCCCTTGCATCCATGAAGGCAGTTGTGCCCTTTATATAGTTTTAGCATGTATCAGGTGGAACGGATAATTCAGTTTTCAGACCTTTGAGAGACCAAAACAATGAAAAAATTGCAAAATGTTCATGGCAAGCGAAGATTCGAATGGGGGCTGGCTAAAAGTCACTTCGATGCGTGCACGCACAGCCAACATCAATTGGAAGCATGAGCATTAAGTAGGTTTCATGGGTATGGAAGTGAGGACGGTCTCTTTCGTACTCAGGGGTAGTACAAAAGCCAGTTGTGCTGACATCGCACATTGTCTATGGTTCAGGTATAAATCCTGCGGCATGGTCTGATCTATCCTCTTTCTAGATGTGTGTGATAAATCCTGCTGACCCACCCCTGCCGACCTCAACCCATCTGATTCTAGGCACTCATGACCAATCCCCAACTGTCATCATGACCCCAGTCACCGCGGAAAGGCTGCTATCAGACTTATCAACGCAACTGGATACTTTTACCCGCTTTCTCAGAAACGACTTGACCCCTGTCACCTTGGAAAGGACATCGGGCCAAGTGGGTTTGCGGGCTGCGGAACTCATAGCAACAGGGAAGAATACCCATATGTGGCTACGACGACTCCAGGAAATCCATCATTGGACCAACCTAGCTTTGTGGGAGCAAGACTGGCTTCGACGGACTGGACGCAATAGGCCTATGCCATGCTCGGGGCCCCATCGACTAGGCACCATGGCCACATTCATCCAGGAAGAGAAATTATCCGACAGTCACAAGACCAAGAAAGCACTCCAGCATGGGCGCAGACTGATACGATTTGAATATGAACTTGGACCTGGAATTACGCTTCTTTTCGTACCAGTCCTTCCTGCTTTCCGCTGTTTGACCTTAGCTGAAGAAGCCAGGACGATGGAGATGCTGCGAGATGGCGACTTTGCACAGATCATGTACCAGGCGCAAGCTCTGGCTTGCCTGAGGTTCAATTATCAATGCATCCATGGCATTCATCCCGGTAAGCTAATACGGACAAGTCACCTATATTGTCTAGCTAAACTGTTCCCAATAGCAATGTCCTGCCCACCACATGCAGATCCAGCATACCATAGCGCGGTTTTCGCTAGATCTTCATGAAAGCAAAAGCTTCACGTGCTGATGATGTATCCAGCCCCCACGGGTGCTCAGAAAACCCTTGCCAAACAAAGGATCCTCCAGCAGGCAGTGAAATTACCATCTTGACTGCGCCTCGCACGAACAGTACTTCATTTGATCGTAAATCGAAAGACCTCGGTGTTCTTCTTTCCTGTGCGAATTCGGTGCTCGTCAAGTGGTGGGAGATCGGATAGAGCTTCAAGGTTGTCACTCTATCCTCTATGGTATCTGAGAGGGTCCGGAAGACAGAAAGCCCATTTCGGCAAGGATGGGCGGCATTGATTCCCCAGTTTAGGCGATCCGACGAGTGGACGATGACCGGGCCCTGGTGGAGACGGAAGGCAGGCCGCCCGATCACTTCTTCGACCTTCTTTGTGAACTGCCGTTATCTTTAGTTTTGTACAATGACCACTGAATTGAAGGACACACATCATTACCCTGGATTCCAAATCTCAGGAAGCTCTCGCATGCATCATGATCCCCTCTCCCATACATGACGGGTCCCGACGCTTCCTTTGGTCGTGTTCGGAGAGATCTCTTCACCTCCGTGACCATAGTCTGGGGTGGCGAGTCGGCTGGGAGTCTGCTATATCCCATATCCTCCATGGTAGAGGACCCTATGGAGTCGTCATAGGAAATGCCTTGGATGGATGTCATGTCTGCAGAGCAACGGGGCCTAACCAAATGAGGCTTAATTCAGTTTGGCGAAATGTGTAGGAATTGTTCCTACCGTCGAGGAGGGAAATGACTATTGCCTGTACCAATGTGAAATCTGCGGGACATATGGTCTTTTATATTGCTTCGACTGAGCGATTATACAAATGAGTAGGTGGTGCTAGCCTTCAACGGGAAGATGGAGCTGTAAGGACGATGGGTAACATGTCATTCTCCGCGCGTACTATCGCACCAAAACGTATCTGTTGGGAAACCAAGGCCGAGGAGTTGTTGGTCTTCTAATATGCATTGTAACCATTCAGCTATGGCCATTATGAATCCATCCACTGGAATCATTGCAAGGCTTACGGTTCCACTCTCAAAGTTCTGTCTATCTACAATTCGAGGATTACAATTCTTCCAGAAAGAATAATATGACGATTTAATGTACAGACTTAATGGACGGGGGCTTGTTAACTTCATCAGAAAGAACACAAAAGCGTACATAAGGATATGGCATTTAATACAGGAATGAATAGCTGTCGTCTAAAAAACTAACGCATACAATGTTTCAAGCGGCTCAAGGCGAAGACATGCCTGTCCAGTATCGATGATCATGCTCAGAACAGGTATCTTTCCCCTCTTCCGAAGAGCCTCACATCCGATCCTGAAACGAAGTTAGATAATAACACCCGGAGAATAGCGTTTGGGTGGCTGAGGCATACATCGGTATTCGAGAATAAACGCTCCTCTTGCAGAGAATATGCTGCGTGCCGATAACTTAGAAAATATTTCCAGCGTACGGTTTAGTAAAGACTCGAACTCTTGGTCTTCCTTTTCTCCCTGGAGCCCTGCAGCGCCTCTGATGAGAGTATATGCTGATTGTTCAGCATAGTAGCTTCCGAGACCTCGCATATACCAAGCATATGATTTGGATTGCATGCTCTCAGCCAAAACATTGAATACTCGCAACGTAGCCTTTGCAAAAGCAATACACTTCAATGCAGATAATCTTGTTTCTGGTGTCGTCTCCCCGTCTAGGTATCGCTGAAGATAAGGCAAAAAGAGAAGATGAAGCAGATAGTTGATATAGCAGTGCAGTATATCATAGCCGCCTTGATGAGAGATTGACTGCGCGCCAGGTCCACCGAGCTTGGTGTTAAGCTCGCTGCAGGCTTTCTCCATACGGTCTAGCTCAGTCTCAAGGACAGCGAGGGTACACTCTGACATCAAACCACGCTCTGCGCTCACACAGATCGTGTCTGATATCTTCAACAGTTGAGAATTCAACGTGGTAAACGTCGTCTCCCTGGGAGATAATTCTGCGGTACCTGTTGATAGGCTTGAATGTTCAGGATACTCTTTGCAGATATCAGTTAGTAGCTGTATACCTTGGGTGAGTACCGGGTTGCGGTAGTAGTCGTGCATCTGAGCGTTGAGCATAAACATGGCTTTCAGGCTAACCAGAATACATCGGTATTCCTCGCAAACCTTGGGCTGGACAACACACTGCTCGGTATCCACATGACATTTGCTAGAAATTGCCGCACGGCAGGCCAGTTGCAGGTCACTGAATACATCCTCTCCACGGTGTGTGCGACCATAGATTATGAGTACCATCGCTTTCAGTGAACTCTGTGATATTTCAAATGGTGGGTCGTTGGTCAACAGACAGTGCCAGGCAGCTTCCTCGTACCGCATCGACAAATCATCGGAGAAACAGCCTCTTCCAGAATCTTCTTCCGCACGGCAGGCTAGTGCTAGAATTGCAAAAAGCAAGGATAGCCAGGATTGCGGCGCGACATTAAAATTGCGGCAGAATGCCTCATACTCAGTTTCGAAGCTGGCGGCGTCGATGACACAACATAGCTAGCGTGATGTTAGTGAACATATCTCGGCAGTTTGATAGGCCAACTTTACCATGGAAATAGATGTAAAGTATCTTTCTATAAGATGGTCAATCACTTCACGGTTTGGGAGGACGTCGAGGAGTTGCTCATATGAAGCGCACCCTGCCAGTGAAGATGGGCTAACAGCACTGTCGGAACTGCTAACATCTGGGCTTGGAGTTCTGCCCAGCTCCGACAGGGCAGTCAGACTGCTGGTTTTGGAAAGTGGAGTGGTAACTCCCTTTGACTCATCGTGGAATGCTTGTCTCGTATCAATAGCAGCAAGAGTGGAGGTGTAGGATGACGGAATACTGTAAGCCTCTTCATGGAGACGGCTCTCAGCCGGTTGGACTGGGGCCTTCTCTAGTACTGCATTCCAGGATGACTCGGCGGGAATATCGGACTGACATAGAGGTGTATGCGATATTGTGGGTTTCGTGTGAACTGTTTTTGCAAACTCACACGTACTTTCAATTCCACGGAGAGTACATGATACACACGGAACTCCTTTGCCAGTGCAGCGGATTTTCTTGGCGCGGCACGGCAGGCAGGCAGATCTGGCCCTTGCCAGGTGCTTCTCGCTGCGCGAGCCAAGCTCAAACGTACATGCTCCATTTCCACGTAGAACGCATTCCTCACACGGCGGTCCTCCCCTGCAAAGTGTGCTGTTCGTGAGACACGGGCCGCATGCGTCACTTTCGATCCTTGCCTGCTGTGCAACAAGCTTCCTGCTAATTGCAGTGAGGACAAATTCACAAGACTCTTTCCCCCGTTCAAAACAGTTCTGACAAGGAGGTCCCCCAGCGCAGCGTTTCCTAGTAGTGCGACAAGTTTCGCATGCTGTACTAGTTCGAGCTGCCATAGTACACTAAGATTGCTAACTCCTCGAGCTCTTGGAATAGGAAGGTCATTCAATGAATAAAAATGAAGGTTCTTGTAATGCTGGTCTGGCGATTGGTAACTTTATAATTGACAGGAGACGTCGCGACTTTCAGACTTACCTCAGTGGAGTAGGACGGCTGACCTTGAACCCAGTTATAGCCTCTCCGCTTCTTCCGTCCAACATGATCGTTGGTTAATCCGTCATCTAGAGTACGTTCTAGACATGGTGTATACTCACCCTTCTGTCGGACCGGGCAACCTATTATTATGTTATAATAATGTCTTGCCGAAAGAGGAGAGTATCTGCTTTGTAGCTGAACTTCTATAAACGCCGAAAAAGGCATGCTAAGTAGAGATCTATCCCGACAGAGTGTAAGGTCTCGATTACCATCTCGAAAGTGTTCTAAATAAGGCTGGAATCAATGGCCAGGTTGTTGCAAACGAGTAGTAAAAGGAATGATATTGCGTCACATTGATGGGTGACTTCGAGCCCGGTAGCCCAAGTTCATAACGAAAAGGAAAAAAAGAAAAATACCTAATGCGCACAATCACTCAAGTGGCTCGAAAGAGTTCCCAGAGATCCGTTCCCAAACAGTATTTACCAGCCCCTGGGTCATGACAATGACAATCAACAACAGTCGTGACCCACAAATGGCGAAGCTGAGGATCAGGCGCCGGAAATACTTCCAATTTCCAATCAAAGCTGCTTTACAAATTTGGCGTAGTAATTGGGCCTTGACTCGTAGCGTGTACTGGCTATCCGGATGCTCAGCCTGCCAAATCATTGTTCGACCAGGTGTCGTCATCTCCAGCACAGTGAATGGAACCAAAGCGGAAGTATTGCCATAGACCACAGGGCATCGAGGCAGTAGTCCTTCTTGAGTTTTGCTGCCAACTCGAAGGCCTTCGATTCCGGATAGTGGCTTCCACTCTGAATTCCTCCAATGCCGCAGTGTGTGATAAACCATGCACCAAAAATACCCTCCGTGGTCGAGAAGAAATGCGCACCCGAATATGGAGCTTTTCATCTCGTTCAGGGAAGGCTCTAGCTTCCACCCCGCTGCTCCTATTGTCACAGCTTTTTCATCTTGCTCCCGGATGTGCAACATATCCCAGGGCTGGTTAATTGGTTAGTAATTTTCCTCAACACGGAAAGCGAAGCTCACTTCTAATTTCAAGACCATCAGGTATGTAATTGCTGCAGAGAGGCATATCTCCATTTTGAGCCCAGAATAATTCAAGTCAGATGCCAATAAATATCTTCGCCTCTTGGAACGTAATCTTCCCCAGGGAATGGAAAGCATTTATATCCTTGCGCGTCATGGTATGGAATATAAAGACACAAATCAATTGACAGCCTTCTCCTTATGCGGCACCACGAGCCGTCAGACTCCCATTCGTCGATATTAGACAATATCAAATCGCCTATTTCCTCAAATGAAAGATCAGGGCCGGCATCACAAGGTATATGGTAAGGATTTTGCTGGTGCAGCATCGTCTAAACTTACGGCATATTTGCCGAGCTTACCTGCTTTTTCATTGTTTCCGGGTATTGCTACTTAGGGAGCGGAAATTAAAAAGTGCAGAGATAAAGCAATCGACGATGAAAATGCCTTTCTCGAAAAACCGAGTATAAGCCTAGAGGATCTTGATAACCAAAGCAGTATATCTTGAATATGAAGCAATGGGGTGTGTTCCCACAACCAGGGTCGTTTTGAGCTTGGGTTTGAATTTGGATATAATGCAGTCCATTTTTTCTAATACGATCAGTCTATTTCCGTCCGCTCAAAATTCTGAAATCTGGTTATGCGAATAATTTTAACCCGGAACAAAAAGAAATGCTTCTCCTTGGATGATGAGTTGCGAGTAACGGACAGTGAATAGACTTTAAGGTTCGTTTCTAAGACTCGATCAAGAAATTCTAGATACAAATTGGTGAAAGAGTGTCCTCACATGTCTCTTCTAGCCATGCCAACGCCCACGACTTCAGATTAGGCGCCGGGATGAATGTTCTGCCCTGAAGCATCCCGAGGCTTAGGTCAACTTTCTCGTATGATATTCCTGTGATAGATTAGCAAAATCCAAGCTCAGCACAAAAAATACTTACACCCGAGGATTCATTCCACGTCGATCTTCAGGGCCCCAGATGATTGTAATCAAGCCTCTGATAAAAATACCGCATCTGCGAGAAGGACCTGCGGCGTGACCGTAACCCATTCGTCGTAGTTTTCCACAATGCTTGAATAGAAGTCATCCCAGTCAGACTGAGTATTTCTATCTAGAGCTAGAAGCAGTGTTGATTTGAGCTCGGGCTTGGCCGCAATAATATGTTTCGCCAAAGACATGCAATCTTCGAGGTCTGTATCTTCCAAAGTCTTGGAGACCGATTCGACATCTTCGAACAATGACTCCTTGACAAGTTTGAAAATATGCTTTGCCTTAGCTGATGGGTCATCGGGCAGCGTAGGTTCTTCATTTGTCTTGAGGTGATCCATCGTATAGTTCTTAACGTGAATCAAGGCAAGTCTGCCACGTAAAGTATGGTTAAGTATAGTTGAAAGAGAAAAAAAATGTTGCCTGGTAGGTGGGAAATATTGGTCCGGCCATGGTTTATATATTTTCTGGCTATGTCCCATTCATGCATCCAGTCAGACAGATAACTATTAATGGCGGCAAACAGAAATGGCTAAAGAAATCTATGCAGAGTCTCTGTTACATGTTACGGTAATTGCACTATCCAGCGATAAGGGGCCTATCCGTGATTTTCCATATTCGAGACCGGTTACTTGGAACCTTGCATTAGATCGCAGGGATTCTACATGTTCGTACTAATTGAAGGACGGTGATTGAAAGATTAACTAGCAGATTGTATTGAAGGCGTCTCATACCCTCAGGGGCTAGTATTAGCGTGTTGTCAGGCGGGTTTCCCGAAACGACCAGATTTGCCACACAAAAGAATACGGAGGAGCGGGTAGCCGTTGAATCAGTTGAACGAACTCTGATTTGTACTTGAGGTATCTATGTGCAATTGGCTGGTTTCTCTGGGTCCTGCTGTTGAGTGCTGCAGACCTCCGAACGTTTGGTAGTGCCACAACAATAGGATTGTACTTCAAGTTCTCGAATGCAAAGATGAAAGAAAGTAGTGTGTACCCGAATAATATTCCTATCTTCAGAAGTAGACCGGCCTCAAGTTTAATCGCCGCTGGTAATTCTAAGAACCAGCCGGTTTTAGGTCGGTGGACTCTAGTTTCGCCACATTCTTGACTGCCATCACCGGGTCTTCATTGCACTGCAAGAAATACTCTTGCAGAGTAGCATGGTGACAAGGCCAAATGAGAGACAACATCGGAAAATTGACTGGCCAGCTGATCAAGCGTTGTATTCGGGAACTTTGCATCGGCATCATCATTACCAAAAAAGAAAGAGAAGTAGTCGTGTACGGTCGGTGCATCAGGGTTTCGGAACTCGAATTGCTTGTCTATCCGTCCAGGTCGAGTCAGAGCCGGATCAAGTGTTGGTTTAGCATTCGTGGTGGCAACGAGTATATGGCCGTTGTGCGCTCCGATGCCATCTAACGCATTCAGAACAGTTGCCAGCGTTATTCCTTTCTTACGAGATGCATCTTTTTCTTCGTTCACTGTATTTCCACGCTGATCAATCCCGGTGGTGTCTATATCTTCAAGTACCACCATACAGCGTGCAGGAGGGGCCGGTAGTGTGCGGAACAATTCTTGTACGCCATAATCATCAACAGTGGCGAGGTTGAATATATATATCGGAAGCTCAAAGTGGGTGGCAATCACCTTGCAGCAGCTGCTCTTACCAGGCCCGGGTGGGCCATGGAAGAGATAGCCTCGTCGATGCGGGATGCCACGTTTCCGATAAAAATCGGTAACGGCTTTGCTGAGGAATTTTTCAATATCTTCGATCATTTCTCGCTTCATTTCTTTATCCTGTGCTAGGCTGTCCAGGCTCCGAGGAATCTCGTCGCACATGTTTTGCCAGCCCGCATCCCGCTTATCTTGGCGTGCACAGAACACGGCCAATTGTCCGCGGCGGCAGTCAACATTGAATTTTTGGATATCCACCAGAAGATTTTCAAAAACAGCCTTGTTCCAGAACATGTAATAAATAGTGATGTTCTCGGCATTTCTCGAGAAGGGATCCAGAGCATTCCGGTGTGGGTCGCGGTAGAAGGCAAACCAACATTTCTGATACCGAAAGAAATGGAAACGCTCTTGTCCCGGAGTGATGCGAAGCTTCTCTATCTTTCCTCGATATGCTGGGATTTCTGTCTCCACATACTTAAGAGAGTCGTCGTTGGAATCCCAAAGAAATCCGAATGCCTCCGTAATTCCAACGATAACCGAGCTTGAGCAGCTGCGAAACCTGACACTAGATACCCATCTCATAACTTGGGGGTATAGATTATTCCGGTGTCTAATTTCCGCGGAGGCGACAAATAGTGAAATAATGGGTTCCAGAGCTCTCGAAAGTGACGGCAGTAAGAATGTCGAAATGATCGGAAGGGCAACCAACGGCAGAACAGAAGACAATATGTTAACGCCCAGAGCGGCCGAGATTAGCCGGATAAGCCATGAAAGCCCTGGGGCAAAGGTATCAAGGAGAGAATGAAGTGCCTCATCAGGTTGTTCGGACATTTTAGGTGGGAAAGCAAGAATCTCTGAGGGGTTTGGTATTTGGAGTGGAGATGAAAACCGATAATCTGTTGATGATCTGTGGTGTTTTCTTCGTTGTGTACAATGGCATAGGAACAGTATTTTGGGCAGCTAGTATTTATATCATATCCCGAAAGGGGGCTGAAACTTCGTCTTTACTTTGGCGGTGGAGGTGGGACGCCTGGTTTCTTGACCCCTGTTGTATCGTGTACACTGCGTCTACCAAGCTTAGTCTGGTTTAAGATCACTAGTAAATTAAATGAACATACCTGGATTGAATTGATCTTCGTCAGGACGAATCATGGTTGGTATTTGCACCTCGACTAGCTCTCAATTGGAATAGAGCAGCGTAAATTTGGATGTACTCGAGGAAGATTTATATGATTATCAAGCCTCATTCTTTGGCTGTAGGGCCCTGCTTGCTGTGGGCTTGAGTTGTAAATTTAAATTTTTGCGACTAAGACAAATTACTAGCGATTGTGTATACGTTTACGTGTGCGAACTATCATGGTCCAAAAGTAGTTTTGAACTTAAGGCATAATTGCCTGTGCTAGTCGCTTTCCCCTTGTGTGGATTGGTCCATATTTGACTGGCCTTGGGCCTACTGACAAGTTTACTAATGTGCATGATTCTCGGTGAACAAGTCTGCCTGTGTACAAGTTGCGAGCCAAGACCCGTTGCGCGATTAAATTCTGATATTAAGAGGGTGCGGTGCATTGTACGAAGAGTAGTATAGTTGAGGTAGAAAAACCAATTCTAACGGAATCAATGCAGAAACGAAAAAGCCCAAGATAGATGTTCCAGTGTTGCATTCTATATTCGTAATTTGGGGCAGGCTCAAAAAGGACACGCATTGTCTTTGGCACGGGAAAAATGCCGCATAGATCTCTTAGTCTCTATATACCTCAATAATGGTCAACACCACAATCGCCACCCGGACCATTCTCTTCTAAGCCGTCGCTTTATACAGGTCGCTATCAGCGAGTTATCTGTCGAAGGGGGACATATGTAAGACCGAGTGTGGCCTCAAGCAATCAATCTCAGAAGAGTCGCCCGAAAGGTAATATTCCACTATCAATCCATTACAAAGCGTATGTCATATCAAATTGAGAATTCTTCAGCCGCATAAAAGCGTCAAGGATCATCTCCTCTTGCTTTCAAGCATAACAAGTCCTCTTTGATGCTAAGGATTCCTTTCGTCGTAGAGAGGTGAAACACGGGTTTGTGCTTCCGTAACCCAACAGTAATCAAGATGTTCATCTTCCCTTAACCGTATGGGTCCTTCATTCGTACCGACGGGATGCTGCTGGCTGTCGCACCATGTTCGTTGGAGCTTGAGTGGCTCATGAACTTCCAGAGGAAACGTGTATCTTGCCATCGGAACTCCCTTGTGTATCCACGAATCCATGTAGACCTGACGAGAAATGTGCGAGCCGTGCAAGTTGACTTCTTCTTCCTTCTCACGTATAGCGGTGCTCAAAATAGATTTATCGAAGTTCTCTCGAGACCCCCCAGGTGGCTCCCGGAGAAGGGCCATTAGTTCTTTTTCCCGTTGCCGTTTCGTCTTTGCCGAGTGGGTCCCGTTAACAACAAAGGACGTATGCGGTGATTGGCTCGTGATGGTCACAAATGAAGATGAGAGTACTGGCAGAAAATCGCTCAATCTCGGTTTGCTTTGCTTGAAGATCGGCAAAGGGAATATCGATATCTTCGACTGGAATGATCGAGAAGTCCATGGTGCTTTTTTGAGATAGTATTAAGTAATGCTTGGAGAGGGAGAGTTTGTTGCTGCATACTTGCCGCAGGTTTCGGTGGGGGAAGTCTGATATTTGAGGTTCTTAGTCCTACTGATTATTGCATCGAGTGATTCATCAGGAACAAAATGCAAGCAAGCGACTTACTTCGAAAGGTTTTCCTCTTTTTTTTTTTTTTTTTTTTGCTATATTCGTCATTTTGCACATACGTAGCATGACTGAACCTACTACATCTGGTACGGGATCTCCTGTATTTGCGACAAGACTGGTGGTTTTTTGACTGCGAGCTTGCATAGCGGACTGGAATTTTTGATGTCTAAGCGTTATTTGAATTAAAAAAGCAAAGGTTTTCGAGATTTTGTAGCCTTTGTCAAACTTTAATAGATAGATCGCAGACGAGGAGCAAAGTTAGGCCAAGGATGCCTACGGCAAGCAGATGATCATAGGAGAGTCCAGAACATTCAATATATTATTGAAAGCACCCAGCCGGGTGCTCCTGATCCGATAAAGTCGAGAGACCGGTGTCGCCCAGCTGAGTGCCCCTGATTCGGGTCAGTGCTTGGTGGCTAGAGCTGCAATGGTAAGTGACGAAATAATAGAGGAGCTTCCATCAAAACAAGGCTCCCAAGGTGATTGTAGGTCGATTCCAGTGCATTCGATATCTGAGTCATCCTAGGCTTGTCTTCGTGAAATTGTAAGCCGTTTTTGAGGAACCGCATGGTTTGTCTTTTATTTGAGGTTTGAAGGAATGCAGAGATATTCGGTGCCTTGAGTAGGGTCCCAAG
This sequence comes from Penicillium canescens, assembly GCF_028828765.1. Taxonomy (NCBI): domain Eukaryota; kingdom Fungi; phylum Ascomycota; class Eurotiomycetes; order Eurotiales; family Aspergillaceae; genus Penicillium; species Penicillium canescens. The sequence continues at coordinate 6,025,061 of NW_026703966.1, forward strand.
CACATTAGCGTCTTAATAACAAGGAGAGGCAAGACTCTATTTGTTTTGAGGATGTCATTTAATATCATCAAATCTTCCAGCGAAACGGAACAGTGAATGGAGTGATGTGACTCACCTGATGAATCCGCCATCTAGAGGTCATCATAGGAAAACAGTATCACGAAACCGCTGAGCCCTACAAAGTCTCGTATAGAACAAGTCATCTTGATTAGTCTCAGAAACGAAACAATTTTCAACCGACGCGTGAAATGGCTATCAGGATGCTCGGGTTGCCAGATCATTAGCCCGATTCAGTCAAGATAAAAATTGCATTCCAAATTCTGTTGCGCTAGAGACGAGCAGTCTTGGGCGGACTTCCCAACTAAGCCCTTAATCCTAGGAAGACCAACCAATAGGTGGTTCGTCTCATAATATAAAGCATCCAAACGTTTATCGCATTAAAAAGGGATAACTCGTTGCGCCGTCAAGGGACGGTAGACTCTTTAGGTACTGCGGACCTAAGATTAGGGGCAGCCAACTACGTTTGCTATTGTCAGTCTTTGGTGACTAACTGCATTAGGGGCAATCCGCTGGGTGCCTTTAGGTTGGTTAGGGCTGTTGGCACCTGTAAGATCGGTGATGAGATAAACCAGCTCACGAAAGCAAGCAATCGTGGCCCCCCGAGGTGATTGTACGCCGATTCCATCCATTTGAAAGTTGGGACCCCAAATATCTATCTTCGAAAGTCGAGAGTGTAAGCCATGATAAAACAGAGCCTGATAATTTTGTTTGCGCGGTAACACCGGAACCGTAGTTACCTCAACAGGGGGTGGCGCATGACTTCATAAGGCAAAAAAAAGCAGGCAGAAAAATTGCCTTTCCCAAGGGGTATGAGGAACTTTTTAGATATTCTTACAAACAAATCGGACAGCGGTGTGATGGTTCTTACACCTCCTGTGATAGGACTTACAGAAGCGCCCAGCACGGACCCTTGATCTGGCCCAACCAACCACTTGATGGCACCCCCTGTTAGATCATCTTGAGGAAGGGGGCCAGGACGAAAAGGTAGTCTCACTTCTCTGCGATTCTGTTTCCCCTGGTCTGTTCACAGCAAACATGACACGCCGGATTCCATTTGAGGGTGACGACGCTGCTTATATTCTGTTCCTTGAAGCGCGAATTCTTCAGCTTGAAGACTCTCTTGGACAACCATTTCGACAATCTACCTACCTTGGAATGTCATCGAGCCCAGCGGACTTCAACGGAGTCCGTAATCAGGTCGAGGTTTGCGAAAGACCTCATCGCCACACACGTCAAATTCAGATCGCACCGGAAACCCAAAGCCCTGATGGTGACACAGAACCCGCCCCGGAAGATTCCGATAAACAAGGACGTATACACAAAGATGGCGGTAATCCTGACGCGTTCAACATTATCGAATACAATCCAACTGTCCACCTTGAATCAAATAGGACAGGCAATTGTGCACGTGACCAGAGCAAAAAGCATCAGCTCAAGACCCTAGCAAGGTTTATCAGCTTCATTGACAATTTACCCGAATCAGAAATTTGGAAAAATTGGGTTTCCGCTCTTGATGAAATTCAGCGCAAAGAATACCTCGAGGCACTGGTTCAAAATTGTGGCTCGGGTACACCGAGCTTTGCGTCACTGAGAACAGCGAAGGAGTTGGCAGAGGTGCCATCCAAGCCGACAGATATTTCTATTTTGTCTCAATACGCCAGCTGTATGGTCTCTTTTGGTATGCTGAATCAACAACTCGCATGCTTTCAAAATTTGGTGTTTGTTTCTCTTTGTGCAGTTGCATTGGAAAACATCGAAGACAAAGATGGCGTCCATGCAGTTATGCGGAAAGTTCTCGGATCCGATGCTTCTTCCAAACAGCTTGTCAAACTTGTTCGTGGCGCCAAATGGGCGAACAGTCTCGTATCGCTCTTGTCTAAGACAAAATGGGCATCCAGAAGCTGGGATATCCTTTGTGTTGGTATGATGACCGTGTTTATGTTGTCTTGACAAGCTAACTCTGTCGAGCCCAGCGTCCCGTTAGCTTTTACGCCCGGCTAAATGACTGTTCTGTGGATCCAAAGGAAGTTTTGGAGAGAATGGAAACAAATATCCATGAAAGCTTTTTTTGCCCGAATCTATAGACTCACCGGCACCCTTCGCAATCCCTTTGATCGTAAAGAGGGTTTTCAGGAACCGCACGTCGTGGGTAAATCACTTCTGTTTCAATTTCCATGACTGACTTTTTCCAGCCTAAAGGTGATTTGCAAATGCCTGGGATACGAATTATCCTCTGTCAGGTCTTATCAGCCCCTTTTCAAAAACGCCTTGGATGATGGTCGTGCCAGGAAAAGGTTGGCATTAACGCCATGCAAGCCGTCGAAAAGGCACTGCCCGGATGAACCTTCATCGCCACTAAGTGAAACTTTAGCTAGGTCGAGAAATGGTTGGAAGCTAACCTGTGCAGATCGCCAAGGCCAACGCCCTCAATGTCAATCTTCTCGCGGGGCCAATATTACAACTGAAGGCTCTATTCTGCCAGAAGGTCTGCCTGGCCAGCTATCCAGAATTTTTGCGGTTTTTTATGAGCTAATTTTTTCAGCTCAAGATGACGATAATCCCGAATTGATGTCTCATTGCCAATACCCGTGCCAATCTTCTCGAAGTAACAACGCCCCGACTACTGATTCTCCTCTGTCATCAGCCCCCGTGGGCCCAGAAAATCATTTTGCTTTATTAGAGGATACAGCTCGTCAACCATTTACAGTGATCCCCACCACAAGTACGGAAGCCCACCCTTCTGGTACAACGAATGCGTTCTCAATTTCCTGCCCCGGGTCCAATGCGGACACGACGTATATAAGTTTCCTAAGCTCGGAGACACCTGATCATACCTTACGGGAGTCAAATATATCAATGTCTCCCCATAGCATGAGCCCTAGCATCGCAAACTCTGAGGACATTTCGAACACAACCCAGTTACATACATCAGCAGCAGCAACATCATGCGATCGTCGTGGTGGAGACATTGTTATTATTCCGTCAAACCCTTCGAGACCTGACAGAGGCTATTCTATTGTATCGCCGTCTAGCCATCAATCATTTATTGCCGGTGAGGGGTCTTCGTCAAGTGATTCGTTGACCGCGCAAATTGCTGCCGGTGACGATTCAACCGAGTCTTCGCCGGGTACTCAGAACGTAGACCGCACCTCAATGTGTTATCGCTCTGAATCAAATGCAGAATTTGCTCAACCTATGTTGGCGACTTTTGATAACATCTACTCATGCCCCGGTACGTGTGTCTATATAACCTTGGGCTCGCTTGAACTTAGTCTGGCAAATTGAGCAGAACATTCTTTTGGGCCTTTTTTTGGGGGTTTTGCTGATCTAGTCGAGTCTTTCTGCTTAGAAATTACAACTCCAGCTCCGAATAAGCCGCTGGCAGATACAGGTCGTACACGATGTGCAAATGCCGCCACGGGGATATACGCTGCTGGTTCAGCCACTTCCAGATCATCCGGGACTGCTCGTTGCTCTGATTCAACAAAAGAGACCGGGGAACAATGTCACAAAAGGAGACGAATTTCAATGGATACAGATATCATCCGGCATGTTGGGAGTTATCCCAGCAAAACCGATCAGTTGCAAGCTGAATTCCACCAAACAAATTCGGCGGGATGGGGCCCAGTGCCGTCTGTTACCACTCCAACAGGCTTAAGCGGCCCCCAGAATGTCATGGGCACTTATCTTCGTAGCTGTGACCCCCTGCTCGACGACAGCCAGCTCGATGATAGCCAGCTACACAGCGTCGCGGTAGAGACCGACCAAGAGAGAACGCGGTTCAACCCGCTGACAAGCAATGCACTATTCAGCCTTTTCCCGGACCCCCGCTCGACAACGTCCAGCTCGACGACAGCCAGCTACGCAGCGTCGCGGTAGAGACCGACCAAGAGAGAACGCGGTTCAACCCGCTGGCAAGCAATGCACTATTCAGCCTTTTCCCGGACCCCCAGCTCGACAACGTCCAGCTCGACGACAGCCAGCTACGCAGCGTCGCGGTAGAGACCGACCAAGAGAGAACGCGGTTCAACCCGCTGGCAAGCAATGCACTATTCAGCCTTTTCCCGGACCCCCAGCTCGACAACGTCCAGCTCGACGACAGCCAGCTACGCAGCGTCGCGGTAGAGACCGACCAAGAGAGAACGCGGTTCAACCCGCTGGCAAGCAATGCACTATTCAGCCTTTTCCCGGACCCCCAGCTCGACAACGTCCAGCTCGACGACAGCCAGCTACGCAGCGTCGCGGTAGAGACCGACCAAGAGAGAACGCGGTTCAACCCGCTGGCAAGCAATGCACTATTCAGCCTTTTCCCGGACCCCCAGCTCGACAACGTCCAGCTCGACGACAGCCAGCTACGCAGCGTCGCGGTAGAGACCGACCAAGAGAGAACGCGGTTCAACCCGCTGGCAAGCAATGCGCTATTCAGCCTTTTCCCGGGCTCCCAGCTCGACAACGTCCAGCTCGACAACGTCCAGCTCGACGACAGCCAGCTCCACAGCGTCGAGGTAGAGACCGACGAAGAGAGGACACGTTTCAACCCGCTGGAGAGCAATGCGTTGTTCAGTCCATTTTTTAATTCCCAGTTCCACAGCAATACGACACAATTTGGTCTCAATTCGACCGAAATCGATTGTGCGACGAGTGAAGTTTTTTAGCCTTCAGAATCCTAGGAGCTTTACGTGATACCAACAGGATGTGGTGTCCAAAACATAGAGAGCATTTCATTGGCTTTGAACAAAGTTCGTACAAACATATGGACAGACACGTTAGTATACGCTTTGCTAAGATCCCAGAATTAAATGAACCTTGCGTTGAATGCGTCTCACTCTGGTGATAAAAATGCAGGTACAAAAGCGAGATAATTCAGAAATTCGAACAAAGGTGAAACGCCACAATATTCCTGCGATGCAGATTATGGTAGAACGATAATCAGACAATCCAAATGTGCGTCAAGGTCCAAAGTCTTTGTGAGCCGAATGTAGGTCCCTGGTTTAAGGACTTCGCCGGCAACCTGCACGTCTCCGGACAGAGGGAAGAATAACAACGTTCGTTTATCTTCCTCGGGTTTCTCAATCGAAGCTTTACCGCATATGCGCAACAGTAAAGCATAATGGCCCTTATCCAATTATCAGCGTTTCCGCGTTGAATCTTTAAGAGCAAATTGTTCTTTTACCTGTATTGTAGCGTATCCCAACTTCTCCAATAACGGCCGCGCTTTCGCTTCACGAGCTTCGTCCATACATTCCAAAAGGTTCTTTTTTCCTTTCTCCTCCTTCATCTCGATCTGCGAAACCCATGCTGCTAGGCTCTCAAGTTCCGGCAAGGCATCGGCGTTGATATCGGTCGGCATGACTGAGCCGGGTGTGGCTGAGCAAATGAGAGCACACTGGAGAGCAGGACAAGCTGTTAGCCTAAATCGTCTCAGGAACCTAGAAAATGGCCGTAGACGATTTACCTGCAATCAAGTTGATATCCTCCAAATAATGACCATGGAGGCGATAGTTTACTCAGAGTGAGAGTACAAGAAGAGCCCACAGCGGCGGGGTAATAGAAAGTGGGATGAATGGTATAGTGCCCGATCTTAATTCCGGCTACGGAACAACTAATATCCGAAAGAGCGTGATATTGGATGTCAAAGCTCGTTTCCAAATAGTGGTCTGCGCGAATTTCGAGTTGTTCGTGTTGAGTACCACGGTGGTCAAAGCATGTGGCGGGGACTACCGAGAGAGATGTAAATAGATGAGGAGTCCCCACCTCCAAAAAATGCGAAAATTTAACCCAGTACAATCATTTTATCGCAACAGTTCGAAACTCGCGAATTTCGGCGAATCGAATTCGAATCTTCATTTCGGCATTCGAATCTATAGCCTATTCAATTCGTCAAAGTTCGCAAACTTCGAACAGGCTCGTGAGCTAATTTCTAGTCCCTTTTAGTGAAGCGTTTTGTGAAACGAGCTTTCGGATTGCCCGGTTCCTACAAGACCTCTATGTGTCTTCCAATGATATATTTGTTGCCCTCGCGGATGGCAACTATTCGGCATATTTTGGCTGCGTTTCAGCACGACCGTCACCCAGGCCATAGTGAGATTAAAAGGCATTCGGAAATTTCTGTATATTCCTAGCATCTCATGGTGCTTGCAGTCTTTGAATAATACGGTCAGCTCCGCGTTTTGCTGGGACTGAGTTCCTCGCAACCTGCGCCGTTTTTGCCATCATTCAAGAAAGCTTTGTGGAGAATGAGGATTCTTGAGGAAAGCTACATTCAACAAGCTGAGCGCTGCTTAACAATGGATTGAATAAAGCAAAATGGGTAGTTCTAAGAAGATTCAATGCGGACAAACGGTCCTTATGTAGATGGTGGTTCATGCTGGCGGCAGCGTGGCGGAGCTTTTCGCCCCACTTATGGGGGTTCACGGCATTCTTGACATTTGACCTGCGGAGCAGGGATGATAGATTGGTCCTGTAAATGACTGACCTGTTTTTCTTCGGCTATGGCCAGCACTGTGAATTCGAATGTCAGTAACAAAGATCCCAACAATCCTCTTGACCACCTAGAGCGAACGAAAAGCAGAAGAGAGCGTGGTGGATCCTCCATTCAGCATAGTGCCAATAAGTGATAAGTAAGTCCTCTAGTTTCTCATCGTAAGTTCATACATTTTCAAGGTAGACTCGTTGCGGGGCTTATATATCCAATCCCAGGGGCCTCTACTTGTCTCCGGGGAAGTAACTTAAGCTCCTAGGATACTACCTCTCATTCTCCGGAACTACAGTGGTAGTAGTAGTAGAATTTATTTACCGCGACCTCTCGCGGAAGTTGGATTCTAAACCGCAACCCACTAGGCTGGGTACAGATTCGTATTTAGTGTAGCTGGGAAATCAACTGCCGAAGCGGTATACAGGCTACAGCAACTATATAACGTATTGTAGTAAGACAAGATAGCTACAAGGGTTTTAATAAAATACAGTAAGGATTGAATATATTACGATAAACCATGGTGTTTTTTCGCATTTTTATATAAAATATGTACGTCTCGGGCCCATAGTCTCTAAGCGATCCAAGGCTCCTACAAGATCGTTCATTCATTATATATAACACATTTTTAGAGTTTTTCTTCTTATTATCCTATGAGCGTGGAACTTGGACATTGTAATTTATCACCTTTTAAGGTGGTGTTCTAGCTGTTCCACTCGCTTACATGTTCCACTCGCTTACACAATACGTTATATCCGTGTATGATGTCCCACTTCCTAAAATTGAACTTGGAGCCTCGTCAAGGCCAATCGTGGCCTAGTTGCCGCTCATGTTATTAGGCTGCTCGTTGTGACGCCTCAGCCAAGTCTACAGCTATGACCGTCCTAACCCGCGAGACGGTCTCCCAGCAGACTCGATACGCTGTTAAACGCGTCCCCAGATTTACTCCTTAATTGCGTCGGATTTCCCTCAGATTTGGGCAGTCCACCCGCACGTGGATGACTGTTTCTTGCGGTCCGCACACGCACTGATCATGGTCGTGGAAGCCGAAGGTCTTGGCATAGGTGGATAACCAATTATGGCCCGTGCGTGGCTGTGTCAGCAGGTACGCCCGTTCCCTGGGCAAATTCCCATACAGCTTCCTGTTGTAGGCCGCCGGCAGCATGCTATCGATTTTTCGCAGGTTGACCGCCTTTGGCAGATGTTTTCCACTCCCGCTTCCCGCTGAGCGCGGATGGTGTCTCGGATAAGCGCCCTCTTGTCAGCAGAGGGCGGAAGGTGTGTGTTTTGCCCGGGCTTGCCGCGTCCTTGGCCAACCAATCTGCTTCGTCGTTTCCTTGATTGTCGCAGTGTCCGGGTATCCATTGGAGACAAAACGCGATCCCCTTTGCTTGGAGGGCTGCCTGGAGGATCACGTGGACGATGCGTTGTCAAAATCCACAGCTGTCCCACCACATCTCCTCGACATTGGACATGCGCTGCCTGCCCAGTGGGTCGCCAGGACACTAGTCCTCAGATTGTAATGACTGTTCTCGTGGCCGCAGCTTGCAGTCGCGTTCGGCTTACGACCCCTGGCCCGTTGGCCAGCTCGGCTCGCTGTGGACTAAGGGCTTCGCCTAGTGGGATAATGGCCTAGGTACCTATCGTTAAGCGCCCTGCAAGAATCCGACACTCTCTGTGGCAGAAGATAGGAAGTATTCAATATACCTAAAAGTCCAATCCAACTGTAAATCCGCCAATCTCGGGGACATGCTAATAGACTAGTCTAAGCGCCCGAGGATGGCACCTTAGCACTCAACATACAAATCCATGTCTTTCTCGGGAAGCCGTTAGAATCATATGCGCAAGGACATTCAAAAAACGCGAAACTATCAAGCCACAGCGTCAAGGGACAAAATAGATGGTTTATTTATAGGAATGGATACGAAGCTATTGCTTTTAAATGCGTCCGAATCCCCTCAGTAGCTCAGAAATAACCACAGCATCCCTCAGAAAGCATTACCGAATTTCACTCAAAAGGCAATATTCATTATTACCAGGAACGCAAGCGAGAATGCAAGGCTAACAGACAAATATGAAGCAGACACTGAATTGAGACCCGAGCATATTTGAATTCTGTACAAAGATTCAAAATGACCGCCAGTTCCGGCCAAGTTGGTACTTGCTCAAACTCGAGGTGTGGTCATTGGAACAATGAGCACAACACCTATAAGTGCAAGGAAGCAAAATGTCGCAAGAGGTGGAAGATATGTCAAACCGGCGATCACGGCGATTCAGGGGTATATGCAATCTGTGCCAAATGCCCTGATCACCCCGCTGGAGGCCCAGATGGTTTCAATGAATATATTGACCTTACGGTCTGACTGTGTTCAAGAGCTATTCGATGCTTTCTAGCCATCTTTCAACATGCATTTTCTTTGGGCCCCGCTGTAATTCCAAGTCTGAATCCGCATCGTCGGGCTCTTCTTCGTCAGTGACTTCCAAATCTAGCCAAGAATGTTGGTATATCGGTCTTTCACTGCGAGGGTACCCTGTCGATCTTAACCATTCAAATATTCCACGCGTGGCTCCTTCAGAGAGGATCTGTGAATAGAAATCATAGTTATAATCATCAAGCCTGGCCAATGGCCTGTCGGCGGATGAAGTTGATGCCTGGACAGGAAGTTGGCCATTTCCTGCTTCGGAATATCGAATTGAATTGTTGTTTGTCAAAATCCATTCCCAATATTCGTATTCTAAGCAGTGAGCGGCACATCGAGCATGCTGTCGGACCGGGAGCTCTGTATCACCAAGTTGTGTAAACCCAAAGGGCTTCCAAGGCCAGACTGGAGGTCGATCATGGCCTTCGCAGGCTGTAATGAAAAGCAGTCGGCATTCGTCATCGCGGCGTATCAATTCGCCATGATTATTCCCCATTTTTGAAGTCAAGAACGTCTGTGTTGTTCCGGCCCATGCAGAAGCTGTAAGATCCAGAGCCGTCATCCCTGCTCGTATGTCACGCAAGACAGAGTTTGCTAGGTCTGTGAGGATTGCACCAAGCCAGAGGATCCCGAGTCGAGGCTGGCGGTTTGCCAGTAATGTAGCCACCGAAATTTTCCTTTCGTGGATCGAGTCAATAACAGCAAATGCCGGATTTAGCCAGGCACTGACGAGATTACACTCGATATCTGCATTGAAGAATGTGCTGCACAGGAGAGAGCGCAAACCCCACGTATTGGAACTTAGAGTCATGTATTTGGGGAGCAATTCGCTGTGTTCGTCGAGAAGATCTGGGATAGAAACAGAAGAGTCACTAGTACTCTCCTTTTTTCTCACCCGAGAATTTTGTTTTGGAAACGGGAGAGAAACTGTTTTCTTCCTCAGAAATGGAATGCAGAGTACCCCGGCAAGGGCAACTGAGCACTGAGCGTATAGGCGATGGTGCACACAGAAACGAGAGAGGTATTTAAGAGCGGTCGCCGATTCCGGTAGGTTTGACTCGGCACTCAAAAACCCAGTTTTAGCCAGGATGAAGCCCACGTTCTTCGCCGAAACCGACCATGGCGACAAATAGATACGGCCATTGTACTTTACGGCCGCATCCCAGCCGTCGCCAGAACATAAAATGGTGTGCCACCAGAAGATCTCTTCTTCACAAGCATCGTCGCCGATGTCAACTTCAACGAGTGATTCCTTATCTGACCGCGGTAATGAGTTTCCCGCCCTCTGCGTAGTACAGACCATATAACATTCATGATCAGCAGAGCGACTAAGCAACTCAACCCATCGAGCAGATATGATATATGCCCATGCAAAGTAAAGGACTGACAAATAGTTTCCCTCATCATAATTTGAAAGTTCCTTAACTCCGGGCCAGTCTGAAAGGGGGCGTCGTCTGCCAACCTCACATTTAATCGACTGCCAACTGCTAATAGAAGTTGCTTAGGCATGACCCTTGGCTGTGAATCACAATTCCCTTTTGAGGTTCTCCATGTTGATTGGCCACTGACGACAAGACTGCCTGTTACCTGTGTTGATTGCTTCTCCTCGCAAGCGAACGATGTGGTCTTGTTCAGGGCAGCAGCGCCACCACCGAGGAAAGGTGGTGTTTGACTGACGAGAGGTCTTAGGTCTATGGCATGCCGGGGCAGTAGGTGATCCTCGCTCTGGATATTAAGATAGGAAGACCATGTCGTGAGACTCTCCTCAAGGGTTCGGCTGAATTTATCATCACTTGGGCGTGCGGCATCCCCCATGGCCATAACACCCACAGGTTGGGAAAGCTGCGTAATAATTCCGGGGTTAGGCGTAGGTGGCGCAAATTGAAGTCGCTTCTGTCTCTTCGTCAAAATTGGGAGAGAGGGTAAATAGAGAAGAGAAATCAAGGGAGAAAATCAAGGGCGCAAGCAGCCTGCCGATTTACCATTTGTGGATTTTCGAGTAGTGTGAGATAGCAAAATCCATGGCGAAAATAGAAATCCTTTTCCACCAGTGTTAGGTCTCTACAGAGGTAAACATGCCTTCTGTTTTATGGCTGGTGTGCGTAGGGCTGGGTTGCATACGGAAAGGATGAGGGAGAAGGCGCCATACGGGATAAGGGGGGAGAGGAGATTCGCGATCATGCTAATGATCAGTCGGGTTTCGGCTAAATCAATTTTCCGAATCCTCACCCGGGCCCCATGTTGCGGCTGGGGTTCCTTGGATGGAGAAAAGGCGACCTCTCGAGGTATGAATTAGCCTCTACATGGATTAATGAGAAGCTGTCGTGAAACGTTGGAGAAAAATTATCCGCGCCGAGCTTCACTGGCATCTTAGCGACACGGCTTCTATTAATTACCATGGAGAAGGCGCGAGTGTGGCAAAAGGGCTTGGATGTTGTAATGGAAAGCCGGATCTATGATTGATCCGGCGCATTGCTTTTGTAACTAATTTGAACCTAAATATGTAGCGTGAACTAGAGGTAATACAATACAGAATTTTTGCTGTCTGCAAACTTAGTTGGACATATTTGTTGTAGTTCAAAGGAAGATTGGCTTTGTGTTTATCATGTTTGCATCCGTGCATTTCTTTTGTTTAGTCTACGTCTTTCGATTCGAGGGCGATCGATCAGAAATTCGCAAGGCGAGTTCCCTGTGTTGTGATCTGAAGCTCGCCAAGCACTGCTAATGCTTGGCTGAGCAGCGCTATAGAGAGCTTCAGAGCACTTGGTTGAATGCATCAAGCAACGTGGCCTTTTCATATTGCTAGTGAGCTGATCACGCAATAGTTTCATGAAAGGCATATCGTATGCATTTGACCATTATAAATAGCTATAGAGAAGCCTCCTTCGGGAGGTAGACTTAAATCATCTCGTTTTACTGCCCATTGCTCATGCATAGTGCTTCTCAGACCATTGTAAATTACAACAGGTTATGAGCCCGGCTTCGTCTCCGTAAGCCGGGAATAGCTTCATTCTTGCTATCAATTCTTTACTTGCTTTACCCCTGAGTCCACTCCTCCAACAATGTCTGATAGACGCACCACACGTTCTCAACGTCGCCGTCTCGAGACCGATCACCTCGATTGGAGTGAAAGTGAAGCTCCACCAATGAGCGACGCTTACCCCTCTGATGTTGAAGACGATACGCATACCGTGATCCAGGACTCGGCGCCGGGCCCTTCATCGCGAGCAATTGGCAACCAACCAATAAGAGAGCAGCCAGCTTCGACCTCGCTGCCTCAATATGGGCCAGAGATCACTGGCACCAACCAACCACATGTCTTAGACGCCAGTACAACGTCTGATAGATATAGGCTTAACATTCAAAGTAGGAGAGCACCCTCTCTCTTTACTCAACCAAGTGAGCCAATCCATGGACCATCGGACCAGTCAGAGACCGATGGGCCCCATACAGATGCCGACGTAATGTATCGCAACCGAACTGCGTCGAGCAAGCCGGGAAGAAGCTATACAGCTCACCCGAACGGAACACATACTCCTAGAGCCTCCAGTCGCCATAGTGGAGAGCCAATTCAAAGAACAGCTTCGCGGAGATCTCACTTTTCCACTGGCAATGCACCGCTAAGACGTCTACCAAGCCATCAACCGACGCCGGCAATGACCAATGAAGAGGTCCAATACGCAAGAGCCGTTCGCAAAGCCACCGAGCACATCAAAATAGCTGCGACTATTCATCGCAAGCTTACTGATGACGACAAATTCGAAGCTTTGAAGGGAAAGGAGAACTACACCCTTTGGGTAATGAGCATGCAACAAGTCTTTGAAGACAATGCAATTGAAGCCATTGTATATGGCGAAGTCATTGCCCTCCCAGCCGACCATCGGTATTCAATGATGCAAAAGAAATTCATCAGCCACGCGAGAAAGGTTATTTGCAATCACATATCGAAGCCCATTCTCCAGTTCTTACAACACCGCAAAATCAACCAGCCGCATGCTATTTGGAGAGCATTGGAGCTGAATTATAAGCCGCATCCATACAAAGTAGCTGAAGACGGCATTGCGGAGCTTGAGCGATGTAAGCTGAGCAATTACGCCAGCTTCGACCAATACAAAAACGCCTTTCAGTCTGCATGGGCCAAGGTCCATAATGAAGGCATTGAAAGCGAGCGAATCAAATGCCTTTGGTTCATTCGAAAGCTCGACTCGGAGAAATGGCAAAGCTGGAAGACCAACCTCAAGTCTCGACTCACAGCTTCATCTAACCCTGATAAGGAAATTCTCCAATTCGAGCTGCTCGTCAGCGAGATAGAGAACCAGACAGAGAACGTCTCCAACGAGACATCAAAAGCATACTCAACCGCTGCAACGGGAGAGAAATGCAAGCACTGCGGCCGGAAGCATAAAAGCTCCAATTGCTGGAAGAAATACCCCGAGAAACGGCCAAAAAGAGGGGAAAAGGAAGAGAAAGGAGAAGAAAGAAGATCTCTACTCACCGCCTCCCTCACCGCTTCGCTAAGCGACGAATCACCGTCACCAGCTACTATAGCCCTCTCGGTAAACACCAAAAATGGCCCAGGAGCATGGATATGTGATCCAGGAAGCGATGACCACTTTATCTCTTCACCTCACTACTTCGTGGCTGGCACTGCTAAGCCAATTACGACCACCATAGTCACTATAAATGGACGACAAGAGCAAAACGGGCTTCGTGGAAACGTCGTTTTGACCGTCAAATCGGGCCGTAAAACCAGAGAAATCGAACTCTGCAATACAATATGGTGCCCGACCATACAGTGCAACCTCTTCAGCGGCAACCGTATCTCAAAGAAAGGCATTACAGCCATTTATAAGCCAACCAGGGTTGACTTCATTGAGAAGGACGGCTCGCACCTTACTTCGGGAAGGAAGAATGGCTCACAATGGCTGCTTAACGTCGTTAAAACTCATCAAACTGAGAAAGCAATATATGCCTTGAAAACGACGACAGAATCGGATGAGTTGAATGCCGAGAGCCTCACCAAGGAAGCTCCGCATATCGAGGAAGCTCAACAAATTGAGCAAGCTCCGCCTATAGCAACCGAGCAAGCGTCAAAAGCGTCAAAACCACCTGTTTTGGACCGCTCCCGAGTCAATGTCGACACTTGGCACCGCCGTATGATGCATCTCAGCATTCAGGGGGTGCAGAATACAGCCAAAATCGTCAATGGCATTGACATTGATGGGTTGTCAGCCTCAAAAAGGCCATGCGAATGCTGCGCCATTGGCAAAGCAACTTTGAAACCACGCCGCGCACCTGTGCTTCACCGCTCGAAAAAGACCGGAGAACTCGTCTATATAGATATTGGCGGCGGCGGCAAGCTAAAACCTGCTCTCAATACTGAAGCTCGCTACTGGCTCCTAATGATCGATGATTTCGATGGCTGGGCCGATATTTGCTTCCTCAAGTCTAAGAACGAAGCAAAAGACGCTATCAAGAAGCTTCTTGCCCAGTACGAAAGGGACCACCAAGCCCGAATTGAGCAGTTTGTTTCTATCGACTCGACCAAGGAAATTGGAGCCATTCAGACCGATAATGGGGGTGAATTCATTCAGAAAGACCTCCAAATTTGGGCTGAAAACCGCGGAATCCACTGGCATTTCATTGCTCCATATGCTCATGAGCAAAATGGGAAAGTGGAACGACTGATGCGCATAGTAGCTGAGAGAATGCGATCCGTTTTAGCTGACTCGAACCTCCCGCCATTCCTCTGGGCGGAGATCATGAAGACCGTCGTATACGTCCGAAACCGCACCATTTACTATGGTAGACGACTCGCCGGGATGCCACCAACCACCCCATATGAGCTTCGCCATGGCCGGAAGCCGGATCTCTCTCACCTTCGTATCATCGGATGCCGGGTATTCAGAGTATTTGGCCGAGAGCAGGTGGCTCAAGACCCCGTCGGCAAACATCTCGCCCGCCGCATCGAAATCGGCTACCTCGTCGGTTATGAAGATGACAATGGCGGCATTTTCAAGGTCTACCGACCTTACCCAGTGCGATCAGACGGCACTAGACCTAATGGCGGCACTCTCCACTTAGTGAGAGATGCAATTTTCGAGGAAGGAGAAGACTGGGCCCTTTACAACAACCCCGACCTTCCAGACCCTCGAAACAAGCTTCCTCATCATCAAATCGATGAGCCTATTGGCCATCAAAGCCAACAAAGCCAGGAAAGCTTCAAGGAAGCAGATCACTTGCTCCTCAACCCTGAATCGGACAATGAAGAAAGCTCCGATGAATCTGCCGACAATCTCACCTCTGAAGTAGACGCATACCTAACAAGCAATCAATCTCCTCTCGATATGGCCGAGGAGGACAAGCTATCGCCGTCCAAAACCGACAAGATCATTAGAGCACTAGCTTTCAGACCCTCAGTGATCTCAAAAAGTGACAGAAGGGAAATCCAGGCATGGGAAGACACTACAACGGTATTATTAGCTCAAAAGCTGGCTAGTAATGACCTTCATACCCTACCTCAAAACATGGAGGAAATCCCTACCAAATGGCTTGACTCTCCAGCCTCTCTTGCTCAAGCGAAAGCTTCACCTCTATGGCCATGGTGGCAGAGAGCTATGCAAGCAGAGATCTCACAATTTGAAGCCCTCGGTGTATGGAAAACGGCGACACCGCCTAAGGGCGCCCGCCCACTTCGTGGTCGATGGGTATACAAATTGAAGACTGATTCAGCGGGCAAACCAGCGAAGTTCAAAGCTCGCTGGGTCGCCCGCGGAGACCAGCAGCTTCCTGGTATTGACTTTGACGAAGTCTACGCCAGTACTGGCCGATATGACACCCTTCGAGTGCTCCTTGCCGTCATCGCAATGCGAGACCTTCACACCACGCATATGGACGTCAACTTAGCGTATCTTAATGCAGCTTTGGAGGAAGAAACGTATATGCATTACCCGGAAGGCTTCGAGGACCGCGGAGCATTTTGCAGGCTTTATAAAAGCTTGTACGGACTTCGCCAGTCGGCAGCAAACTGGTATAAAACCCTCTCCGAGTACCTCCACTCCAGGCAATTCATGAGCACCAAGGCTGATCCATGCCTTTACGTACGCCATGTCCAGGGGGTGGAATAGTGCTCATCTTCGTCTATGTTGACGACTTGCTGATAGCAGCAACTTCGGAGAAGCTTCTTAACGACACTAAAGAAGCTATTTCAGCAAAATGGTCAACTTCCGACCTCGGTGAAGTGTCATATTACCTTGGCCTTCGCATCAAAAGAGACAGGAAGCAGAGGCTGCTGAGCATTGACCAGCAAGCATATGTTGACGGATTTGCTAAACCAACAACCAAGATAGCTTCACCAAGCCCTCTTACTCCGATGAATCCTATCGCAGTACTCAAGAAAGCTGATCCAGAGCTTCCTACCGACACCTTACGAGGCGAGGAATATAGGAAGACCACTGGCAAAATCGGCTATGCGAGCAACAACTCCAGGCCCGACCTTACCCTCGCATTCTCCATACTGTCGAAATTCAATCAGAGCCCCGACGAATCGCATACCCTCGCCGCCGACCACGCCATTAGTTATGCCAAGAGAACCAGCGGATATGGGATCACTTACGGCAAGGCGAAGGAAGCAGGCAATACTGGTTTTGAAGAAGGTCTAGGGTTGTGGGGGTGCGTGGACGCGAGCTTCGCTTCCGACCCCGACACTATGAGATCGAGAACCGGCTGGGTATTCTTCCTCGCCGGCGCTCCTATTTCATGGTGTACTCGCCGTCAAACCAGCGTCACGAAGTCTTCAGCTGAGGCTGAATACTACGCTCTCTCAGACGCAGGAAGCCAGGCCGTATGGCTGCGTCGCTTGCTAGACGATCTAGGCATTGGCAACAAGGGTGAAGCAGTGCATTTGCTCTGTGATAGCCTCTCAGCTATTGCTCTTACGACGTCCGCGAAAAACCATTCGAGGAGCAAGCATATTGACGTCCATTGGCACTGGATTCGCGAAGCCGTCGAAGATCAAAAGATACGGCTGTCGCATGTGCCAGGTGTCCGTAATATAGCGGATGGCCTCACAAAACCGCTCCCGAAACCGTCATTTGACGAGTTCAGGAAGCAGTTATCCATTTCTCTCATCAACTGAAGAGATATCTTGCTCCATGAGCAAAATGGCATTCTGATTCGACCGATCAGAATCGAGTATTTGGGGAAGTTATTTGACACCCTATCCATTCATTTTAGAGCTGAATTTTATGGCTTTTGAACCTCTGAAATGCTTGCTGCATTCAGGGGGTGTGTTGTGATCTGAAGCTCGCCAAGCACTGCTAATGCTTGGCTGAGCAGCGCTATAGAGAGCTTCAGAGCACTTGGTTGAATGCATCAAGCAACGTGGCCTTTTCATATTGCTAGTGAGCTGATCACGCAATAGTTTCATGAAAGGCATATCGTATGCATTTGACCATTATAAATAGCTATAGAGAAGCCTCCTTCGGGAGGTAGACTTAAATCATCTCGTTTTACTGCCCATTGCTCATGCATAGTGCTTCTCAGACCATTGTAAATTACAACACCCTGACGGTCGCCCAGTGGGCTGGCGACCACCTTCCAGCTGTCGGCAGGCCTGACAGCACTCCCGCATAGCAGCATATATATAGAGCGAGCTACATCGGGCAAATGAATACATCATCATCATCAAGATTAAATTTTCTTTTTTATTCAGAGGGAAACCTGAGGCTATATATATATACAACGAGAAGGTCTGAGTTGATTTCCAATCGACTTGGTTCTTCGTATACATCGGGATTAATTCCGATGGTTCGGCATGGTTCCTGATCTGCACCAGCCTTATATCACAACAATATTACTCAATTTGACATTGGATCGGGGCCTGGACGTACGGCAGAAAGTGGGCTTAGCACGGGGCTTGCCCAGGACATCTGGAACCTAGGCATCGTTATACTGTAGGGTATAAATTTTCACCCGTTATATGTGTAGAGACTCCAAAAGGCTGCCCCTGGAAACATGTGAGCCATCCACGAATTACATAACCAGGAAATCGTACGTAGCTTGTAGGACTTTAGTGATCCAGTTGATGTTCCTGTTGACTACAGTATCAGCCCTGGGAACGCTCGTCTTGGCCCTAGAAGTTCTCTTGCTCCCGGAGGCTTTGGTGAGGTTTCTGGGAGCGCAGAAACAGCTTCTAGGAGCCACATAGCCCCCAGGAAACCCGACGTAGATTCTGGGGTCTTGTACCTCCACCTTGAGGAACCAAAGTCGTGTGTCAGAGGTAGCTTGGGTGTTTGGTCGCTGACCAAACATTGTGCCTTTTTGGCCAGATGGCGTAATGGTAAAACCCAAGCGTCCATGAACCGTCACATCGTGTTCCTGCTGACCTTATATTAACTCCTGAAACCTTAAGTGTGGTTCCTGGTACCCCAGCTTGTCCTTCGGGGAGTAATTCAATGGCTCAGATTTGTGCGCAGGTCTTGTGAAGGCATCCTGTGAAGTCTCTACTCGGCCCTCGGAGGCAGGGAATTGAGTCTAGGAGCCAAAAGCAAGACCCCAGGAGTGCAACAGCTCCCAGATCCAGCTGATGCATTCTCAGAGCCATCACGCATTTACTTAGGAACTGGACCGAAGGCCCCAGGGATAATTTCAGTTCTCCGGGAATATGAAAAGCCTAAGGAGTTATGCTGGAGTTTTCAGGGGATACAAAGCCCCAACGAATGGTTTCGAGGTTTCCAGGTTCCAGTGTCAAATCAAGCAAGGAGCGAGCCACTCAGCCACCCCAGCAATCGAAAGCGGTGAACAGCTCGTCCGGGTTCGGAAGGCCAAGTCCGTATCTCGCCGCCCCTAGCTATTCCAAAATTATCGCTAGATAATATTCAAATCGCCGTACAGTCCAACGGCAAACTCTTCCTTTAGTTTGCTTTTTCATGTGGAACCGATTCTTAGTGAAGTAAGACAGGTTGACTTCGTCATTACGCACCGAATGGACCCTGCGCCAAAGCCTACCTACCGAGACAGATTGTTCAATTCAACGACTCGAATTCTGGAAATCGCGAGATGTTTAGGTTCTAATGAGATGATTGATGCTGCCTCTCTTGAGGATGGGGTTCTCGCGCTACATGACACGTTGCTGCTTTCTCGGCGCGAAGATGTTTCGCTGCTTACCCCATTTTATTTGGTCTGCCTTGAAGTCTGCCAAACTTTCGTCAATTTAATCACACCTGATATGAACGTGTCAGAACTCAAAAATGTTTCAGTCATTGGATACAATTCGTGTCAATTGACTCCAGTACTTTTGACTCTGTTCCATGCGCTCAGCACATTTGTCAATTTCATATGCTGGTAGGTAAATACAGTCAAGTTCGAAGGATTGCCTGACCACTTAATTAGTGTACCAAGCAATCTAAGTGAAGACACCAAGGAGCGATGCCTGAGCTGCGTCGCTCGCGCGGTACGCGATCTTTATGAACACAAAGCCCATCTCGAAACTCTCGGTGACTCTGAATCTGTTTTACTACAACGCTATATTACGGTATATTGCCTGATGATGTTCTTTGATTGTCTATGCGCAGTTGGTGTCGATACATACGGTGAAAGTCTCTGTGACTGCGTTCGGCATGGAAGCAATCGGACTTCATCGAGACTCGATGATATTGTTGGTATAAGGATCGGAAAAGACGCTTTGGAACACTTCGCCAACCTTGGTGAGCCATTGTTGGAAGAGATTTCTTGGAGGCAGGGTTTGAGGGATGATTGGATATTGCAAGACCTTTCGGATAGATATGAGGATTTGGAAAGGCGTTTCTTGGCCGCTATGAAACACCTGGGACATGATAAAGTACTAGTGTCACGCGAAATAATCACCAGAGGATACCGACTAGAGTTTAGTGTGATGACTAGTACGGCATTGAAACACTGGGGGCACTGAACAAAATGCACGTAATAAACGAGATTTCTTGTGTGAAGTACGAACTGAGAAGCTTTCGTCGAATACGGGTTAAGGGACTCAGCAGCTCTTGGGTCGATCTATGCGAGGGTCTCACGTATACGCAGAGGTGGATAGTGTCTCGAGATGAACAATCAATATGAAGAACAACTATAGTTGACTCTAGATACAAGACGTAGCGCGAGGAAGCAAAAGAGACAGGCTTCTCGTGATCATGGAAACCCATATGCACCAAGTGGGTCCCACAGATCATATCTCCATACTCATTCGATCACTCCCAGAAGGCTTAGCCATAGCCCCAGGAAACGCAATTGAGGTTCCAGGCGTTAGCAAAGCTGTCCACTGGAACATGGCTTTGGTTCCTCGAGGTGGAGGTACAAGACCCAGAAGTTACGTCAGGTTTCCTAGGGCTATTTGGCTCCTAGAAGCTTTTTCTGTGCTCCCAGAAACCGTACCAAAGCCTCTGGGAGCAAGAGAACTTCTAGGGCCGAGATGGGCGTTCCAAGGGCTGATAGAGCTGTCAACAGGAACATTACTCTCAAAAGAAACCAGACCTGCGCAACAATTAGACTCATTGATCACTCCCAGAAGTTTAGGATTAGGTTATCCTAGAGTCACGGCCGAGTGATGTCTCATTGGTATGTGGGGTAGTTTGATGTGTCGAAATAACCAGCACTCCCTGGGAACCAATATACCTATCAGAAATTATTGCAATCCAACTTATTGAAGCCACACATCTTGGAGTATTTCCATAAAATTTGAGCCCAAGACCTCTTCTCCGAAACTCTTAACAAAAATTTCATTTCGCATCAAGATGGTGAGTATGCGTTTTCAACATCTTTCCTCCCAGCGTAAAAACGGGTTCTCATGTTACAACTGGTTTCAATGGTCAAGACTGGTTTCTTGGAATTATTGTCGGCGCCAGTAACATCAACATGAAAATAAGTGTCTTGCACTGATGTTGCCCAAGACTTCAAGACAAACTCGTCAGAAACATTTGTGTCTTCGGTTCGTTTCTCTTGACAACCGCTTTCGACGCTATTGGAGATGGCAGAGAAGGATTGGCATCCACATCCAGCGCTTGCATTTTGTTTGGTAGTAACCGGTGATAAACTTGTAGTATCAAATTCAGGTAGCTGTTGTATTCATGAGCTATTTTAGTAATAGACGAAGAAGCATGTGATCCCTAGCTGGAAGAATACTTACTCTTTCCGTCCGCCAGAACTCAAACTGAAAACCATGGCTAGGGGAAGCATGACTCTCTGCAAGCGACCAGTTTTCCACTAGACAGTGTGGGTCACAATGTTTGGCCCCGAGCGATTGATCTGGCACTAGAAGTCCTGCACTCGAAGTCGCCAAAGGAGCTTCTTTGAATGCGTTCTGCTGGGGCTCATTTTTTGTATCAGCGAATCCCCACACCGACCAGTCTGCCAGCTTTAAAAGGTGATACCTACGGTTCTGTAGGCATCGGGCGACCAATTGCCTGCTCTGTGTCGCTTTGCAGCAACTGACAGTTTGTGCGAGTATTTCATAATAGAGGTACTCGATTAAGATATTTGACGTTTCGTAGCGTCAAAGCCCGAAGTCGTTCTTTCCACCGGATAGCCTGAAGAATCGGAAGATTTCAAACTTCTGACAAAATCTTTGCTTTAAGATTAGGGATTGGAATATCACAAAAAAAAAAAAAAAAAAAAACAGAAACGTTAAGTAATTCAGATAGGAAGTCTCGCTAGTCATTGTAATTCCGAGACATTCCCTTGAACCCTTACACGTACCGGAATGTGATATCCAGATTCTATTTTTTGAGCCACAATTTTATGATCTGATAGGGAATTACCAGGACTGGATAAAATGCGGATCATGCTACGAACACAACAAATGGCTCAAATGGCTATGATTAAATAAAGAGTTGATCAAGGGTAACTGAAATAGAGGGAGTAGTTTTATTGGGGTTGCCTCACAATGCCCGTAGCCTCACGTGATATCTACACCGACATTAGTGAGGGCCTCTTCCTCCTACAACTGCCTCACGAGAGTCAGTTGCTTGCCTCTGCGGGTAGCTCGTCATCTCTCACGCAGTCAAGTCTTGATTTTGTTTCACGTCCTTCTCCAGGGCAACAGCACCGATAGGCCCTGACTATATCGCTCTCCACCATGACGTTCAGCCAGTCTAGCAGTGCCACTCCTGCCCCGCTCGACTCCGCTTGGCCGCCGGCCCACATTTGGGAAACCATGGGTGCGGCAGACCGTGCCAGCTGGCTAGGACAGATACAGAGAGACCGGGCTAGGCGCCTTGAATTGGATGTAGCGGAGACCGACCTCCGCCGCAGAAGGCCTCGTGTGGACCTGCAAGATGACGATAATCTCGAAGAAAACCGTGAGCCACTCCCCGAAGTCAAACCACTCATCGACATATTTCCGGGTGTCTCCGCCGCCCTTCTTACTCGCGTCTTCGAGAAGAAGTTGAAGGCGACTGAACTCATACGCTTCAAAGAGAAGTCAGTCACCGAGCTAGATCAGGAGGACAGAGTCTTCAAGATGACCGAGTTGGGAGGCACAGTAGGCTTCAAGAAGGCAGCAGCGTCGCTTAAGGACTGGGGCCCCAATCCTCAAATATGGACGACCTGCTTTCTTGCCTATCTGGCCGTTGTAGGATATCTCTTCGGCGAAAAACATCCTAAAGCAGTTCCCAATCTACTCATGTTTATGAGGCAGATCCTGGACTTCGCTCAGACTTATCAGTGGTCGGAAGCAGTCCTCCCTCTTGCCCTTAATTTCCACCAATACATGATGGATAAAGGAGAGTTATCGACGGATAACTACCTGGTCACAGGCCCATTTCGCGAGAAATACCTCCGCCACAATCTCACCCTGTCTGCGAAGTCACCAGCAAACCCCCCAACCCGGCCTCGTCAAGCTAGGAATACCAGATCTTCCAATAATGGGACAGAGGTTTGCGATAAGTTCAATACGACAGGGTGCTCCTGGGAAGGCTGTAAGAGACGTCATGAGTGCACGGCATGTGGCCTAAGCGAGCATGGCGCCTCCTCCTGCCACAAGAAGAAATAGCAAGTGACAGCCCTTGAGAACTGCACTAGTGACACCGAGAACGTTGTTCTCAATCCCCTATCCCTAAGCCTCATACCACAGGGGCAACCACCCAGACCAAACACTGCTGTTCAATACCCCGTTTTCAACCCAGAGCTTCCAAGGCTACAGTTCTCTCCGTCGCCACTGCATGCGAAAGGCTGGAGCAATCTTCTACGCTACTATCCAGGCGATCTCGGGTCCACTATTGCTGGCATTCTGACCTACGGTGTTCAGGTCGGCTATAGGGGCAAGAAGCAGTTTCGCTATTCCTCCAACCATCACATACATGAACCCGGCATGATCACGGCCAAACTAGCAGAGGATCTCAGCCTCGGTCGTGTTAGACTAGCCTCTAGGCCCTCCTTGTTTCACCGCTTGGGTTAGTCCCTAAGCACGACGGGGGATGGCGCCGCATCCATGATCTATCCTGGCCCCCTGGACAGGGCCTTAACCAGGGCATACCGGACTCCTGGTCAGCTATCGAATACATGACAATCGATGACATATACGAGCAGGTCATACAAGCTGGCCCAGGTTGCACAATAATCAAGAGGGACATCAAGGACGCCTTCCGAATAGTCCCCGTTGCCGAGGATAACCAGCACCTCCTTGCCTTCCAGTGGACCGATTCCACTTATGTCGAATGCTGCCTCCCCTTTGGCCTCGCAACGGCCCCGTTTCTCTTCAACCTCTTCGCCGAGGCACTCCATTGGATACTCCAATGCCTCCTCCCTGCATTCCATATCGATCATTACCTAGACGACTTCATCACAATTACTCAGTCTCCCTCGGTGTCCGACCCCACGGGTCTTTTTGATGAGGTTTATAACAGAGTCACCGACTATCTACGTATTCCTCGCAATACGAAAAAGGACCAGCAAGGGACCTGTGTTACAGTCCTAGGTATCCAGATCGACTCTATTGCAATGGAAGCTCGTCTGCCGCCAGAAAAGTTGTGCCGCGCCACATTGGACGCCGCAGCTGCCCTGAACGCAGCGAATATCTCCCTCAAGCAAGCAGAGCGCCTCACAGGCTTATTAGCCTTTTGTTCAAGAGTTGTCCGACTTGGAAGAACAAGATTACAGTCTCTATACACCTTCCAAGCCGCTTTCCCACATGGGAGTAGTGCGCGCCGCCGTATCCCTTACGAGATACGTGACGATTTGGAATGGTGGAGGGACTCCTTGTCTCTCTTCAACGGCGTACTCCTAATTGACCCCTGCCGCCGCCCCATCACGCATCTCTACACAGATGCCTCTAGTATAGGCCAGGGGCTCTTCTTCTTCTCATCCCAGTCTACATTAGACTGCTGGCTGGCCCATTGTCACCAGCTTCATCCAAGCAATGCTGCCACATTGGCCCTTGCTGAAGACGCACATGCGCACATCAATACCAACGAAGTAGACGCTATTCTACAAGGCTTCCTACTCTTCAGCCACCATTGGCTCCATCATACTCTCGTTATCCACACGGATAGCTCCACAGCGCACACGGGACTCAAGAAAGGCTTTCTTCATGGTCCGCCTAACGCACCTCTGAAGAGCCTGCTTATCCTAGCGGCGGCGAGAGACATCCACATCGTGCCACACTGGCTCCCCTCCGGGGAAAATACATTAGCAGACGCGCTCTCACGTAACAATCTTGAAGACATTGCTAACATTTGTCCCCATTGGCAGGACCTCTCGGTATTGAACCGCCCGCGTGGTTCTCTTCACGAGCTCCTCAGCTCAATGCCGGCCACCTAAAACTGCTCTGGAACGGACTCAGCGCCAACACCCGTTCCGTTTACCTCTCCGTTCAGCGCAGCTACGAAAAGCACTGCGCGCTACAAAATTTCTCCGCATGGCCAGTGTCAAGACATTCATTAACCTCATGGCTAAGCTCACGACTCCTTGGTAACGCCAGCCAAAAGGCCGTCAAGCCTGACACCGCACTCGCCGACCTAGCCGCTCTCCGAGCCTACCATATCGATAATTTCCTTGACGATAAACTCTTCGATAACAAGCATTTTCGACGTCTCATAGACGGTGCGAGAAGACTCAACCCCATCACAAAAGTACGGGTCAGAAAACCTATTTCGCGTGACACTATTACGAAACTATCCGCGGGCCTCGCCGCACTCCCGTCACGGCCCTTGGAGATGTCTGCGAACCTTCTAGACGACTTGAACTTCGCAACCGCGTGCCGGGTAGCATTTGCTGGATTCCTCTGCCTCGGCGAATTCACCTACAAGACTGAAGACCTTAGCACACATTCTATCTTCTCAGCCACAAAGTTAACTCGCTCCGACGTCAGATTCTCGTCCTCGTTAGACCACGCACAACTCACACTCAAGCGCAGTAAGACGGACCGCCGCCACGAAGGGGTGCAAATTGTTCTTGCAAAGACGGGAGACGGCGCTTGCCCTGTTGATGCCCTTCAGAAGCTGCTACTTCTCGATCCCCGAGGGCCCGACGCCCCATTGTTCTCCTTCCACAGAAGACCATTCAGTCGCAACAACTTCCTCTCGACCTTATCTACTAAGCTAAGAGCGCTTGGACTACGGACAGAGGGCTACTCGGGTCACAGTTTTCGGAAGGGCGCAGCTCAGCATGCGCACGATAGTGGGATACTCGACGACCAGATTCAGATGCTAGGGAGATGGACCTCAGAGTCTTTCAGGGTGAATTTTACGGCGAACGCGTCAGTTTTGTACAAGCTCAATCACCAGTTCCAGACAGGCTCGCCGGCCCCGCTGTCTCTGCTGCTTCCACCACCGTCCCCTCCACCATCCTAGTTTGGCCGGGTCATTTGGGCCCTATCTGACGCTACGGTCTACGACCGCAGCGACAGGTGACCCGTTATGGCCAAACTACACTCTTCTTGCTCCTCTTGACTGCGTGAGGTCACCAATAAAGGGAGTAGTTTTATTGGGGTTGCCTCACAATGCCCGTAGCCTCACGTGATATCTACACCGACACTACTGAGGGCCTCTTCCTCCTACAACTGCCTCACGAGAGTCAGTTCCTTACCTCTGCGGGTAGCTCGTCATCTCTCACGCAGTCAAGTCTTGATTTTGTCCCTCCCGCCTTCCCTCTGTATATAGAATTCACTACAATACAGACATATTGCCTCCCCACAAGGGAGCGCGAACGGGCCCTATCTGACGCTACGGTCTACGACCGCAGCGACAGGTGACCCGTTATGGCCAAACTACACTCTTCTTGCTCCTCTTGACTGCGTGAGGTCACCAATAAAAGTGCATATTACTCTTTGTCAGCATATCCTACAAAATTGTCAAGTTCATAGTTTTTAGTTACTCAGAGAGTTTAATATTATCGTTGGAGAACCCATACAATGTTGGTCACTAATTTCTGTTAAAGACAATCATAATCTGGGATTTGGGGCTATTTTCGTCGTATCTGTGCCGCCAGGTAACATAAATCACGTTGATGGCAAAATGAGTTGGCTGCAAGCAGCCATAGGAGATAAATTTCCCTCATAAAGTGCGGTGCTGTAGCATGGAAATAGCTGATTCAAGTGGTGCTCTGAAAAAGAAGCCAACCACGGATATAATTGAGAGTGACTGCCGGCCTCAAAATCTCCCAAACTGTAACTTGAGCTTCCGTTGAAGCACTTCAACCTCCATTATCGAGAAGGTGGGACTTTCTGTGGCCGCAGTTAAATACAATCTCTGGCCAGCCCAGCAGAAAGAAGAAGCTTGAATTAAAGCAGCCTAGGCAGATCTTGACTTCTTCACTCGTCGATATATTAGAAGTTTGAACACAGCCGAAATCTGCCTCTGATCAACGTCGACCTTACTAACAGTTCAACGCCGCCACCTAAGAAGCACAGCAGTTACTCACATCAAAGGTCATCATATCGATTTAAAAAATCGTTATTCTTTGTCTTCGGGCAGCCTCGCTATTCGGAAAAAAGGTGCCACTTTTGCCTGCAAATACTCAAAGACATCCAGAAAAATTTGATTGTACTTCGATATTGTATTAGAAAGCAAGATGCTAACGGGCTTCATAACACTAAGGTGTCATAGAACATCGAATCTTGACTATGATGGAAAGGGTTATTAGAACCGTTCAATTTGGATAATGATTATTACGGCCACCTTTTCAACACCTCAACAGCTCAACACCACCCAGCTGAACCAGATTCTGCGACCCTTGTTACATATATAACATGGTCGACTAAATTCTCAAGTGCCTTTTATTCTGCTTCAGGTTGTCTATCGCCTGATACATAACGACCAACAGCTTTTGGTCCGTTTAGCCCAAGCAAATTGGAGAAATCCCTTCATTCATTCTATTGAGTGACAGGTCAGCCATCTATCCAAGCATCTCGCGATGTCTCTTCTCTCTCTCCCACCGGAAATTATTTTGCTCATTTCAAGCAATTTGGATTCGCCAAAAGACCTTCTCGGCTTCCTCCGAACGAGTCAAAAGCTCTACCATCTCTTGATCAATGAGCTCTACCAACATAATATACGCTTGGACGGTGGATCGGCCCTTTTATGGTACGCAAGTCGTGGGGACGAACTTGGAGTCCGGAATATGCTTCGTGCGGGTGCGGATGTTAACATCCGATCACCAACTCGCGCACAGTCGACAGCTCTTCTGGAAGCGGTTTCTACCAAGCATACCAATGTTGTACAAGCCCTTCTAGAGAATGGGGCTTTACCAGATGTGGCCGATGCCCGATCTAGACGACCCTTGGTTTTGGCGACAAATGGTCGTAGCGACGTGGCGATCACCAAGTTGCTCCTAGATCACGGCGCCATAGCCAGTTCCGTTGCGTTTGACAAACATGCTCCATTACGGGAGGCTGTCCGTTCAAACCAGGAGTCCAAAGTGGCATTGCTTTTGAAGCATGGGGCTGATACACATATCTTGGACCGCCGAACTGGGATGAGCCTCGTGCACCTCGCGGCTTCCAAGAACGCTACCCCCGGAATTATCAACATCCTCATCGGCTCCGGTGTTCAATTGGAGTCTCAAGACAACATGGGCAGAACGCCACTTCAAGTAGCAGTTGACCATTCATGCACCCGCGCTGTGCGCCTGCTATTAAAGCTTGGCGCCAATCCAAACTTCAAAAACAATAATCAGTACTGGAAAGGGTGGAGCGCACTTTTCTACGCTGCAAGAAATCCAAGCATTCCAGGGAATGGCAGAAAAAGCATCATTCGAGCGTTATTTCTGCATGGGGCTGAGCTCGATGCTAGAAATCACGCTCAGAAGACGCCTCTACTCCATGCAATCTCTAAGAGCGCCATAAAACAGGCGCAAGCTCTTGTCGAATGTGGTGCCAGTATTATGGCTACAGACGCCAATGGAGAAACGGTCCTCCATGTGGCTGCTTCCTCATCGAGCTGGTGTCCCAGTATGGTGGGCTGGCTTGTTGAAAACGGCGCTGATGTAAATTGGGTCGGGGGTACACATAGTGAAACCCCAATTTTCTACGCTATCCGGAACGCTTTTAACCGACAAGGCATGGAATGTGTTCGAACGCTTCTGTTGCTTGGAGCTGATGTTCAATTTCAAAACAACAATGGGCTGACGCCTCTTTCCCTTGCTGTGCGCATGGGATCTATTGAGTCAACAAAGATTCTGCTCGAACATGGAAGCTGTGCTAATTCGAGAGACAAATATGGCAAATGCCCCCTGCATTATGCTGCCGAAGCACGGAATGTTCACAAGATTGTTAAACTTCTCATTCAATACGGGGCTTATGTGAACTCTCGGGATATGCTTGGATTCACGCCATTGCATCGAATTGTCGCCAAAGAAGAGACGTGGGAAGCAGCGGGGGAGTTGTTGAAGGCCGGGGCTGATCGATACGCCATAGCTGATGATGGAAAGTTTCCTCATGACATGGTTCCTGATGGTCCCTGGGCAGAAACGAAACGTTCTTTGATTCGTTTTTACATGTCGTGACTGGCGTCACCGCGCTCAGTCACCTCCGATATAATTCTTAAGTACTATTCATGTACCCCTTGCAGGAGGGCTGTTGAAATTGAGAATACTTAAAAGACTACAAGTGTAATAGAAATACGCTATCGCTAGTCATGGCAAAGATGCGCTTGTTGCCTGAAAAATAAATTTCGGGGACCGCACATGCTCGGGAATTACATGATTTGTTGGAGCCCAGATGCTGAAAGATGGATCCAACAAAGTAATCACAGCCTACCTTTAGTTCAAGGCCAGGTGCGAAAGTTGCCCTCCTCATCCAAGTGACCTTCGAGGTAGAGCGCAATTCTACAGTTGGAAGCTGCTTCAATGGCCCTTTTCACATCACTAGCACATTTTGCACGAGTGTCCCTGTAGAGACGCTTGACAACCTGCTCGTGTCCATTCCGAGCTGCTTTGCATAACGCCGTGTCCCCGAATTTGTCAGTAGCGGTAACATCCAGCCCATTTTCCTCCAGCAAGAGATTTATAATAGCCAAATTACCATCGTAAGCGGCCAAGGAAAGTGCAGTGTCTCCCATATAAGTTTTGAGATTGATGTCGGGGGGTGTGTTGTGTTCAAGGAGTAACCTTACAACTTCCGGGTGGCCCATCTCGGAGGCAACACAGAGAGGTGAGCTATTCCAAAATTGCTGGTTGATGTCGATGGTATCAAATTGAAGTAATCGGCGTACAACTTCCACATGACCCTTTCTGGCGGCATGGAACAGTGGAGGGGCCTGTTGCACGTTCACTTGTATGTCTCCCCTTGCGAGGAAGAGTTCCACCATGCGTAAATTACCATTAAAAGCAGCGTAGGTCAGGGGGGCCATCCCTGGTCGTCGCGAACGTTGGGATCTAGATCCTCCTTGGCGAGAAGGACACATGCGATCGGTATGTTTCCTGTGCTCGCCGCGTTGTGAAGAGCTGTCCTGCCAGTTTGACCGGCCACGTTGACGTCTACATGGTCTTCTGCGAGAATCTGTAGGGCTATAGCTGTGTTTTTTGCATCTGCAGCTAAGCAGAGTGCTGTTGCCCCATTAACATCTCGGGCATTGATATCCACAGCACCATATGCTAAAAGAAGCCCTGTGATCGACTTATTGCCATACTCTGCTGCGATGTGGAATGCGGTGCGACCGTAACTGTCTCTTGCGTTGGAATCTATACCGCATTTGGCTAGCAGACACTTGGCTACCGACGTGCATCCATACTCTGCTGCGACGTGGAGAGCAGTGCAGGACTGTCTGTCCGTTGCATTGATGGAAACCTCTTCACAGGCGAGCAATTGTTGGACTACCTCCCTGTCACCTTTTTTCGTTGCTTGATGCAACAATCTCTGACCATCTCTATTTCTAGAATTGGGATCTGCGCCATGGGCAAGGAGTAGGGCGATGACATCATGAAGGCTTGCCTGTACAGCCTGACGGAGCAGACGGTTTCTGATAGTGACATCCTCCAGTACGGTCTTTCTTGAATTGGAATCTGAATGAAGGAGTAACAGCCGGGCAATTCTCGGGTTCTTCCGGGCAATGGCAAGGCTGAATGGTGAAAATTGTTTGTAATCTGGCGCTCGTATATCGCTGCCCCGTTTCAGAAGGACTTGCACCAGATTCTCATCGCAGGACGCGACAGCGTACCAAATAGCAGACCGGTTCTTGACGTCCGTTATATTCAGACATGGATTAAAATCCAGTAAAAGTGATGCAGTAGACAGAAGATTCCTTTCAATGGCATATACGAGTGGGGTCTGCCTGCGCTGATCTTGCCAATTGATATCCGCTCTCTTGTCGACAAGAAGCGTGCGAATAATTGTCTCGTTCTTAGTGCGCATTGCATGAAAAATTGGTGTGCGAGATTTATCGTCCGTAGTGTTGGCGTCCGCTCCGTAGTCGTCCAACATCATTTTTACAAATTTCGATTTGCCTCGGCGAACTCCCCAAAATAAGGCAGAGCTGCGTTGGTGTCGGACGTTGAACGTGTACAGATAGTTGAGGAAAAGGTCATTCGCTGCATGATTGAGACAAGTCAGCGCAAACAAATCTCTGGCTTGATCCAGGCTCTCCGCTATGCAAAGAAGCATTTCAACGGGCAGATCGAGGAGAAACATCTATCCGTTACGTTAGTGTTAACTCATACACCAAGTCGTGTAGTAAATAGTGGAGGCGGGCATACTCACATTGAAATGTTGGGTTGAGAGGAGCTGATTACGGCTTGGTTCGTGTGGAATTGGCCTGTGGGTGACTTGGATAGAAAGCTGAGAGATGGAAGAGAACGCTCGACTGTCTTATAGGTATCAGAAGATATATCTTGTGGCAATCTGTCTAAGCTCGGAATGCAGGATGACTTGGTGTACGCTTTTACGGTAGGAAATTGATAGGTCGGAATCAGGAACGATTTAAGCTCCCGGGAGGCAGGATCTACCATATAAGTATTCTTCTCACAATCAAATGTGGTGGATCTCGGGTGGAAAGAAAGATTCTTAGTCGTCAATAGATGGCAATGCTCTAGACTTCCCTGCGTACGGCCTGGTCATTAATGCGAGGAGTTGCTACCTCCTGGAGCAGCCGATCGGGCTCCCAGGAGGAATGGTCTTGTATGTGATGGTCTCACGGATACAGAGGTTGATAGGGTCGCGGATCAGCAATCAACATCAAGGACAACTATATCTGACGCTAGACAAGTCGTGGCTCAAGGAAGCAATAGAGAGAAGCTTCCTCGCGTTTACGGAGACACATATGTGGAACAAAACTGGGGGCGCACCGAGTCATAGCCACGGTTAGCAGCAATATGAGGTGCAGGACTATTCAGGTGTCCCACCAACATCGTATGCACCCATGTGGGTCCTGCGCAGACCACATCTCCGTCCGTATGCTTCGTAGGGCTAGGGGTTCCTTGAGAGCTGCTTCTTGGCTCCCACAAACATTTCAAAGGCTCCCAGGAGCAAGATAACTCCCAGGGCCCAGAGATTAGTTCCTAGTACGGATGGAACCGTTTGCAGGAGCGTGAACAGTTCCTTGATAGTGATGATGAAGATGTGCATCTTTGTATCTGGATACTGCGATGAGTATCTATTTGCTATTCATACGGACAGCGACAGAAACTACGCGAATAAAACTGGTATCATTAATCAGGCCTAATAAGTATGGTTTCCCACTTACTTCTGGAGGGAGTAATGGGACTGCCTCTGTCTGGGCACGAATTGGAGGCGAGCGACCGAGATAAAAAACACTTGGTGGTCCTATCCATAGCGAACGACCGAGTACGTAAAAGCAAAAAAAATCTTGGCACGGAATGCTTTTTTAAGGGAAGAAATGGTATCTCTTATTAATTCATGTCAGCATAACAGTGAATCAATACAGCATGTGTGGCTTACTGGAAGCGTTATCGGGGCCGCGTCTCAAAACCGGCCAAGTCGTGTTTGCCTGTGGGAAATAGTTTTGCCGGGGCGGGATCTGCTGACATCAGCGAAGTGGAGACAGCCCATCGATGCCTGTCGCAGGATATCACTCTCTTCTTTACTACGCATCAATGGCTGACCCCAGCTTCCCAGATTACAGAACTCTTTATCTGCAGGCGGAAGAGAGACGGTGTCAAGAAGCAGAAGGGAGGCGACAGGAAGCAGAAAGAAGGCGGCAGGCGGAAGAGCGCGAGAAGCAAGAAGCAGAAGGGAGGCGGCAGGAAGCAGAAGGAAGGCGGCAGGCGGAAGAGCGCGAGAAGCAAGAAGCAGAAGGGAGGCGGCGGGCAGAAGAGCGCGAGAAGCAAGAAGCAGAAGGGAGGCGGCAGGCAGAAGAACACAATCGACCGACCACTTTCACGGAGCTCATTCAGCACTGCCATGTCCTTCTCTCCCGATCGCTGAGAATCGATTCACCATCCCGCTCAACAACTGGGAAAATACCTCTTCCCACCGGAAAACACTGCCCGACTCGATTGGAACATTGGACCGACTGCCCAGAACAGCTCTCAGAGGTCTACAGGTCCGTCTGTCAATATCTTCAGCCCGAGCCGGGAGAGGCACCACGTCTATTTTCGTCTGTGGCTGAAATAGAAGGGCTCGGTCGTCGATTTGCTCGCAAACCACTTAGTAGCGAGCAAGAACTTGAGGCCTACGAGCGGTTTGGCGTGGAGGAACATGTCCACGATATAATCGTCGAGCTGTGCAAACTGCCAGCTGCTCGTGAGGAGTTCGGGCTCGGTGATGGAATCCAGTTCAGCAATCATACGAATTCCTTGAACGAGAACGACCCCGTTGAAGCTGACGCAAGCCAACTGCCGAGTACAAGTCACCCACGACCTGACCAGTTTTGCATAAATCGTGTCGACGGTAACTCCACCACCGTCCTGACGACGGTGGAGTACAAGCCACCTCA
Organism: Penicillium canescens; assembly: GCF_028828765.1. NCBI lineage: Eukaryota > Fungi > Ascomycota > Eurotiomycetes > Eurotiales > Aspergillaceae > Penicillium > Penicillium canescens. Next base: position 6,058,363 of record NW_026703966.1, read on the forward strand.
CAAGTTGTCTGTTGCAACCTTTCGCATGGGACTGCGACCAATGGACCTATGGAATGATATGGTCAGATCCAATAAAATACCTACCGACCAGGAAGCAAAGTTGAAGCACAGTGCAGAGCGGCTCGTCTGCTCCGCCATTGTGCAAGAATACCATGTGATGATTCAGGAAGGACTCGAATATTCATATGTGACAAATGGGCTTACGCGTGTTCTCCTCCGTATTCCGCGTGACCAGCCTAGCACGGTCTATTACTTTTTCTGTGATCCTCACAGCGAAGTAAACCCGGAAAGCGATACGGTTGTCCAGCTATGGAAGTCCTCTGTTGCGAGGGTGTTGTGTCTTTGTTTGATGGCATTTCGCTCACCCATCCGTGAGCAAGAATGGAGAAATCGAGTGGGCCCAAATCTTCACAAATGGAAGACAAACTTCGATCACACGCGTTCGCAGATTCCGAGAAGCGAGCTACAGCAAATCTCCCACTCCGATAGCACGAACCCTGATTTTCCAAGTCCGGAGTCTGGTACATCATATGGACTACCGTCGTCGTCTCCGCTGCCGTCTCCCTCGGAGGGCCGTCGAGTGCATACACGATCTCAAACCACTTGTGCACCCTCAGAGATTCGACCGCGCTCGCAATCACCGGACTCGTCCGGCTCTGACGCCGATCAAGCAGCTGGCCATAAGCGGAGGATCAGCCAAGTCACGCCTTCACCGTCCGCTCGACGATCAAGTCGCCAGCAAACGACTGGGCCTAACCAAGACGACCATCATCGACGCCGTGCCGCGCAATTCTGCACGCAACGATGTCTGCTCGGTTTGCAGAACGGGGATGTTCTTGATGAGTCGTGTCCCAATGTAGGCCATCATCGCCGGGGCAGGAACCTCGCGGCTCAGCATTTAATCTCGGCCAGGGACATGATACTTTTACTGAAAAATGAGTTGGACGAGAATATAGATCGTTGCATCCCCCTGGGGGTTGCGGCTCATACGGTGCCCCATTCAAACTTACCTGCATGGAATATGGTTACACGGTCATCGGTAAAGGCACCACGTCAGGATTATGGGAAGAAGTTTCCCGCGAAGCGCAGGTTTATCGAGTGCTGCGCAAGGCCCAAGGATCCGCTGTACCTGTATTCTTGGGTACGATTGACTTGGCAAAAATCTATTTTCTTCATGGCGCTGGAGAAATTTGTCACATGCTCGTAATGGGTTGGGGAGGCGAATGCACAGCGACGATGGAGCTGACGCAGTGGCTTCGCCGCGAGATACACAAATCGAACAAGGAAATTAGAGCCCTTGGTATAACACACGACGACCTGCGGCGAGACAATGTCCTTTGGAGTGAAGAGCTTGGCCGTGCTTTGATCATTGACTTCCATCGCTCTACTTTGAAATGTCGACCGGCTTTACAACGGTCGGGGGCAGCCAAACGACGACGACTATGTCAAACAGAGGCAGGAGACGCAAAACGTTTTCGTATCTCTTGACAACGGGATTTTCTTCTGATCTGTTGAATTAGCGATCTTATATATGATACCCAGATTTTCTATCTCATCCAGTCATTCTAAGTACTGTACAATAGAGCGAATCACAAATTTTAAACCTCGGACTGAATTCTTTCAAATTAGAATAAGAGAAACAACGACACTGAAGTTCTCACTGAATTTGATTAGGCATCTTGCTATGGTCTTCCTCCTTTGATTTTACGTCAGCCTAAACATATGCGCCCTGAGTGCTCGATACGTATATTCTATAGTCCTAATTACGGCGAGGAGCACGACAAGAGGAAACCGAAGTTGGAATGCGGGCAAGAGCGGTAGACGTGGTAGATGAAACAGCCTCTCCAAGCACCCCCTTGGTAAGATCAGGAATAGTTGACTTGATGGCTGCCAAGGCACTGAATGTAGGTGTTCCGGTGCATGGTGGCTCACCTTCGCGAAGAAGATGATCCTTTTCGCCATTGTGTTCCACAATGCTTCCTGGCTGAGGAAACCGAATGTCCACGTTCTCTTTGGTGACGCAGCCATTTATGTTGGCGATAAACATGGGTGGGAAATTAGGCGTTTGCTTTTGTATGCTCTTGTGGCACTGTTGCGACGAGGCACCAGACACGGTGACTGGGGCACAGTTCATATACATCTCACGATTCCCAATACGATTGAACCACGTCCAGGCTAACGTATATTTTCCGGGGTTAATGCCCTCGGGGATTGCGAAATCGAGGTGAAGGGCATTGTCGGCAGTGGCGCCTCCGGCGAGTTTCTCTGCCTTCGTGGGGCAGCCTCCTTCATAGGACTTGATGACCTTCCATTCGGAATCTTTGGTTGGCTCACGGTCTTCGGTCAGGCTCAATTGGCATGAGCCGCCACCGTGTGTCGCACTTCCTTTGAACTTGATTATGTTTTCAATGCCGATCTGGTAGACAGTTTCTGTTGAAGGGGCCAAGAATGCATCTGGGCGTAGTTTACAGGGAAAATCGCTACCATGTTCAGCGAGAGGAGAGTTGTTGAGGGTTTCCTTGCTGTAGGGCTCAGGGGACATCATGATCAGATGTCCGCTGACCGCCCGTAAGATGATCGTCTCCAACAATAGAATATATTTGATGAGAATCATGATGGTGGAAGGCTCGGTTGATCTTCGCTATGTTGGAGCACCACTTGACGGATCGAATCCCTCGTAGAGGTCTAAGAATTTGGAAGCCGGGGAGACAATTGATTTATAAAAGATGTAGAGCAAAACACAAAACCAACACTGGTGGCTTATCAAAACCACTGTGAAAAGAAAGCTGATGTGAGTCAATCAAAGATTTGCTCAGAACAGTGACGCCACATATAAGTGCTTGTTCGAAGCTCATGAGTCCGACATATTAGTGAGTTGAAAGCGAAAACTCATCACATATCTGAAACTTTGGTCAATATTGGCAAGTGCATGTGTTAACCGGATGGTGCGGCTTTGTTCGTAGTCTGCTCCAGGTACATATCACAGCATGATGAAATGAGCACATTAGGAATGCAAATTCCAATTTGGCGCCGGCACTTTTCGCTCCTATGAGGTGGACTGACAGTGTACTGGTGAGTCAATTAACGATATTGGAGGGCTCAATTGTAATTCACCGGAGTTAACGAAGCTAGAGGGAAACGTGAAATCAGACCGCACAGTAGTATAATGATCACAGAGTTCGAATCTACTGCGTATGGGACTAGAAATCTTGGAACCAACGCTTGTTGTAGGAATATCTGAGATGCTGTTGACAGCGTTTGCGTTAGAGGCATCATAAAGGTAGTCTGTATTGACGCAGCTTTCTGCGTCTTACTTGCATCTTGATCATGCCAAGATCATGGCCAATGCCAAAGTACACATGCGCAATTGGCTTTATTTAGTAGTCCATGGTTAATTATGGTCTACTTTCAGTTCAAATTGAGCCTAGGAGATTCTGTCGTTCTCAATAAATTTCTACGCAGCGCCGGTTCTCTACGAGCTCCTTGAAAATACATCGACCATAACCAATCTCAGCCGGTAATATGTCTCGGAAACATAGAAAACCTCTTCCCCCATTGTTGCCGGCTCAGCCTTTTCATGAGCTACATGTTCAGCATGATGATATAATATTCTCAACCGTCAAGCCGCCGACCGTAGCGACCGATCCTTTCTATTATCTGGACTCACAGGTCCTGCCAAACTGGTCCAACCTCGATGATAGCATATGGAAGGCTAACCGCACTGACGCTGCTTCGCTGCAATGTGACAATCGGGCAGAGCATGGAGTCATCCAGGTCTACTACTATTCCCCGGGTTCTCATCATCATACGCCAATCATGCTCGGGGACCATGGCATTCCCAGCGTCTATCTTCCTCAGGAAGCAGACCACTCCCTTGATCCGACCTCCATACTTTGCCCGCCGCCATTGAGGCTTTGTCATTTGCGACGGATTGACTCGATCCCAATGTCCAATGTAGCTGACCGGCTGCCGGGGGCTGATTTCTCGACAATGCAGAATATCGACCCTGCGCTGGTTTTTCCAAGTACTTCGACAACTACTCCTGAGCCCTTGAGATTTACAGCAAATCTTGGCGCCGCTGCTGAAGTCTGTCCTATCCCCGCTGATACCGGTATCTCCCCTTGGTTTCTTGATCAACCACCAGGGAATTCCCGGATAGTCCATGACAAGAGCGCGTGCGTAAACGATCTTTCACTGCCTGACTGCCATGATTATGACAAGCAGCCTGATCATAAGCCGGATGTTAAGGACCAGGAATTTGATACGCACAAGCGAAAATTCAAGTGCAACATCATTGGCTGCAGAATGGGGTTCAAGCGTCAGGACCACCTCGAGCGCCATACAAGGAGTCACTCAAAGGAAAAGCCCTATGTCTGCTGGGTGCCTGGATGCCACCGTGCCTTTTCACGCCGCGACAACCTCAAAGTCCATTGTACGAAGACACATGCGAGACCGGGTGGTCGCAACCGTTATGTTGCCACCCTCGACGAGACGAGCCCCGACTACGATCCAGATTTCCGTGGCCAGCTGTCGTTTGACGGGCGCCCACTCGGATTTCCAGCACCTACTTGCCTAAGCCTCAGCAACCATAACTTTGCGCAAGATTGAAAATCAATGCCTGATTCTTTCTGATAACAAACGAACGAACTAAGTAGCCTGAGTAGATCCCCTTCATCCCGGCTGGTCTCCTTCTGATGTAGCTAGGGCCAGTTCTACAGTACAACACCACGTCGCTGTGTCGACAGCTTCAAGAGTGAAGAGATGGCTGTTAGATGAAAGAGATCTCTCCCTGCAGTGCATATAAGTGCCGGTGTTGTGGGACGGTAGACGGGTATATCTCACCGAGGATATCTCGACGTTGATGAATACCCGGTGAAGCGGCCATACGGCCGACGGTGACGTTTCGTTCATCCTGGTGAAAGATCAACGCTTCACGAAGACTTAGTAAATTAGCCGTTTCTATTTTCTTTAAAAGTTGACATTTGATTTATTGGTCCTCTTTCTGCCAATTAAAAGAATGATTGGCCTCCGCCATTATATTAAACCTCCAGCAACCCTTCACTGCCAGTTCAAACGCTGCTGCCACTTCCACCACAAAAACTATACCGGGAAACTTCCGAAGCAGATGGACAAATCTGGTCAAGGTGATTCGCATAACTTTATTCCACCGCGTGCCTGTTCTCACAACAGGCTAGATATCGACTTCGATCTCGACCTTCACGCAATATGGCGAGAATCCTCTTGTATACCGGCGCCGCCTCCTTGTCTTTGCGCAGATCACGAAGATATTGCGCTAGACTTTCCGAATGGATTAAAGTCTGTAGCACACGAGGGACAAGGATCCCCCTTGGTCGAATGCTTCTTCCACCCCAACAACGATAACCAGTCGGGCTTCAAGTGGACGGGTCCAGATCCTCTGTCGTTCGCCACTCAAGCTGATGACCTTTTCCTTTACATGTCAGCTTTCTTTCTTTTGAAGAGGTCTACTGGGTGGAGTTGAGGCTTGCAAGATTAGATCACTTAACCGGCGAGACAGTGGGTGAGCATCTGTTCTTCCTGCCCCGTGTTGAAACAGCCATGGGGAATCTATGCCGGGTGCGTGGGCAGATCCTGGACATCATATCACTAGTCACTGTAGGAGCGATACCTCCTTCCTTCCGATTGTCTTTGTGGCCGCGCACAGAACCTCTACCGTTTTCCGGTCACTCTACTCTGTCCCCGCTAGCGACACTACCCCCGACGCCATCCCTGGATCCATCGTTCTTTGTACATAATCTCCTGGAAAACTACAAATGAATGTGACGCACGCATGTGACTGTACTTGTGTTTCCGTTGTTTTCTGAAGAACGTCCGCAAGGTCGTCAATAGTCACGTAATGGCAATGTGCTTTGTACGACATTCTGTAAATAAAACAAAGCCTCGTCAAAGGATTGACACTACGTTTGAGTACGGGGTCTTGTTCTCCGTTTGGTTCATTACATGACAGTAAAGAAATACATGGCACACTCCCATTGCAACCCCCTCATTCGGTTCTTTTGAGATCCACCAACATGCCCAGACTACTTTTCGAGCATTGATTCCAGCCATTGAGCACGACAGTCATTCGTTCCCACGATGATTCCAAAGCCTGCTCAAAGGAAAGCAGTCGTAATCGCTGCTCATCATGAGGAAGCTGAGGTCCATTCCTCTCTTTGCTCGGGTTATTGCTAGCCTCATTCGAGAATTGACTCTTCTGGTCGACATCCTCGCCACTGAGGTGCCTAGGCGTACATGATGCGCATAGACGTCGATAGAGCCCCACGGACCGAGCCGCTTGAAATGCTAGTTTCGGATCGTCGCGATCGAGATTTGCTAGTGTCGCCAAGATGGGTTGAAAGTGCTCGATCGTCAGGGTTTCTTTCTTGTTGGTTTCCAGCTACGGGAGGGGGAATGTCAGTAGTCAGCCACAAGATCTGACACTGTATGGGATGCACCTAACTTACCTGTCGTGGTTTGGGATCAGAAGCGTCCTTTGGGTAGCCTTTATCAACTTGAATTGGCAGTCCAGTCGGCTGCTGATCTTCACTATTTTGGTCCGGTACGTTCCTTGGAGCATCCATTTCGTAATGGGCAAAGAAATGATTTCAGAGAAATTAGTCTGTACCGGATGATAGCCTCTCTTATAGTCCACCTGGAGACACGTAGTCACCTTGTTAGTGTTACGACAGAGGTATGGGTCTCAACGCAGTCATTTATTTGATTTTGAAGGCTATTTGGTATTGCGGCCGTTGAGCAACTCTGTTCCCATGCTGATGAATATGTCAGTAGCCAAACAAGTTATTCAAGCAGCGTTGAATCTTCTCTCGCAGCTTCAACGGCTACATAAATTCAAACGCTATATTTCTTAATTTGAAAGCATTTGGCTGGCCAGGACCGGTGAGCAACAACTGATACAGCCATGTCAGCAACTGGGGAAAGACTGGGAATTCTGTATCAATCCGGCACTCGTGTCTGATTGATTCCTAGTTGTCGGGGGCAAAATCCCGGATTGAACTAGCCTCACAGGATGTGTCTGATCAACGTTGAATCAACGACCATCTCGCCTCGCAAACAGGCGTTTTTATATGTAGTCCATGTATTTTGTCAACAATCCAGGGTCACGTTGAAATCAAACCGTGCACAGCAAATGGCAAGACTTCGTTTTCGATACGATTTGTTGAAGGGAGGGTCAACTTAGCGACTTGGGTGGGCAAGCAGCGATGATTCAGGTATTCTAGGTTTCTGTGCGAGTTTTGCTGACTTTCCTACCTTTTGTTTCGTCCGTGTTATTTCAAGGGGCCACTCCTTCCTCTATACACACTAGGTCTCACTTACTAGTGATCGATTTTCGTACTCAGACATTGCGCTCGACAGTGGGGTTGGTGCCTCCTACTTTCGCCTCATTTTCGGCACAGAGATCCCGATTCATGCTTAGTGTGGGCAACAGTTCACAATTAGTACAACAAGCTACGACAACATCCTCGCAAACAGAAGCATGTAAGACGGACATGATGTTCCCAAACGACACACTACTCTTCTACGGTGACAGAAGCGAACAAAAAGACCTGATCGATCTCATACCCACCGAACTGCCTGGCATGGAGTTCCACCAGCATGAAAAGTGCGACTCTATCTCTCATGGCTTGACACACCCATTGCACATCAGCCAAACCAGAGACCATGGTCATCTTTGTCAACAAATGAGTTGCTCAATTGATCCAGGTTCCAGCCATTGCGGATGGCGGCCTGTGGTCTGTTGGTTTCGATACCAGCCTATCTGGGAGCCATCGAACTCACCCTTGGAGGCTTCCCCTGGCCATTTTGACCTTGTGCCTAACTTGTTCGGAACCTGCCCCTTCCCAGCCCCACAGAATACCGATGATCCGTGGATAGAGCGGCTTCGAGGGCAGCACATTGGACAAGACACGCAGGTTGCAGAGGCCTGTCAAGTCTTCCGACAATCCCCCAATCCCCTCCGTACGCAAGATCCCTCCGATTTCGGTGTCGGAGATTCACAAGCCAGCACCCCACGGCAACAGTTCAATTGCAGGCTTTCGGGATGCAAGCGCCAATTCAAACGTCAAAAGACCTTGAACCGCCACCTGGCAAGCCATTCAGGAGCGAGACCTCATGTCTGCTGGGTCCCTGGGTGCCAACGCAGTTTCTCGCGGCGCGACAACCTCAATGACCACTATAAAACACACGGTAAACGTGGGGGCCGCAATCGGTATGTGGCTACCCTAGACAAGACAAGCACCGTCTATAACCCTGAGTTCTGTGGGCAGCTAACGCCTGAAGGCTGGCCACTTGACTATGCTCGCCATGACTGATCTGGTGCTTGAGATGTACAGTGGCACCGGATTTCCACTGTTCTTCGACTTTCTGTTACCAAAGTAATGGTATAGGCTTCACTGCAGTTGCATATTGTCCCTTTCCTCTTGGCCTTCTCGCTTTTGTGCTGTGAAACTATGTTTCACTCAACCACAGGCCTATTACCTTTCATTGGATTTTCTAAAACCCGATTCGATATATGTAACATTCAGATTAGCAAAACGCAATACGAGAAGTCCTTACTGAAATGAAAGTCGTATGATATTCGCTGCGGCCTTGAACCCTTGGCGGAGCTCGCTATTCTCTGACTGGAGTTGCTCGTTGTGCCAGTGAACAGCCTGGTGGTAGTGGGCGGGCTTTTGTGACTCGAGATCTCGGTGCTACTCGAGCGTTTTGATATGAGACTCGGTGCGCTCGCGCATTAAGGGCTGCTTCAGATGGTTCTTCACACGTTTCTTCGATGACCGACCGGGGGGAGGTTAACGTTCCTACGCGACATGCTCAGTCGTTATCCGTTCCGGGACGTAGGGCCCCTATTGCCGATATTGTGGCTTATCGATAAGTCTCCGAATTCGGCAAGGCTGGGCGCGACAGGGTCTGTGAATCTTTCGTGTTCGCGATGGCGGGTGTCACGTGGCGCTAGCCGAGGGCCTCAAAAGGAATAGTAACAGTAGAGCAGAGCCTCCGGAAGTGTTTCCGGCTGGACGGAGCCCACAGATCGGTTTTAAGGTCAGCATCGGCATGTTATATGGTATGGTCCAGAATGAGGAGGCATGTAGAATGTGAGTTGATTAGGGACAGAGCGTCGGGTTAATGTGCGACTTGGCCGGCGTGCATCCCTACGTTTGGTTGCTGTCTCATTCACCACCAACCAACAATCAAGCTTTTATTTTTATTTTATTTTATTTTTTCCCTTCGATTCGTCGTCATTCACGTCGAACTGTGAGTAGTGGTAAAAACTACAGCGAGAGTGGTATACTGTTATGGAAATTGGCGTTATTTCTCGATATATCTTACCCACAATATATCTTTGCGAGGGCCAACCAATGAATAAACCCCTCACATTTCATATACGAACAAGCGACAAGGGCCCCGGGACTAAATACGCAGTATATGAACGATATCTGAGAAAAGCAAATTAATAATAGTGGTTATGAGTTCAAAATCCTCAAAGTAGATGTGGTACGGCCAATGTTGGTTCATGGTTGTCCACGCGACGATCCCGATCCATGTTCAGATGGACCTACGACTCAGCAACATCCTCCCCGTCACCGCCCGAGCCATTCACTTCAGCAGCATTTCACCCCGTATCAACGCGAATTTATTCACTTTCATGCCTGCTTGCTGTTATCTGCTCACTTAATCGGAGGTAATTATTCAGAAAAGGATTCAGACTAAACCCCAGCCTGTTTTGGAAGCTTTAGAGTCTAGGCAGCTCCGGTCGCATCCCGTGTTGTCAATTCTAGCTTCACGCTGTGCTAGACCGGAGCGATGTGACAAACAACCATCGCGGACAAACACATGTACGGTCACAGATATAAATGCGGCGGTAGGCCTACGACTTGTCCAAATGGATGGATTATGCCGGGTAACTTATTGACTCGTTTGGCTAACCTTGAAGCCGCCTTCGATGATTTTCTGCCGAACCCACTTTTTGTGATTGGCACTCTGCGCCCCAATCGCCGACTCATCGCCCTGCCAGGATCGTCTATTATCGACCAATGTTTCTCCTGAGAGACGAGTGGCCTGTTCAGGGACAGTATGTGCAACAGGCAAGGGGGCCGGCGTCCAACTGGGCTCCAATACTGTGCCAGTGTTGGAAGATTCTGCTCGCTCGGAGGCTGTAATCGTTTCGGATGTTGCATGGTAGAAAGGGTCATCGTCCGTCGACCACGTGCAAGAGGGTTCAAGGTCCAGGTCAATCAATCGAAAATCGCCACTCGTTCTAGGATGAGCGAAACGGCGTACTGCAGCGCGTAACGGGTTGCTTGCGCATACTAAGACCAGTTAGCGTTGGCATAATCTAAGGGGCAACCGACGGAGCGCTCATACCCGAAACCGCGGTCGTTCCGCCTGTACCATCCATCAGGCGTGCTAACTCCTTGGCGATATCGATGGCATGAAAATGATATTTCAAGCGCGTACGGTTGCGGTAACGAATCTGGTCCACGGGCTGAGTATCTAGGATATGTGTGGTGAATTGCAATATCTGCCACCGAGTTAAGCCCCGACCTATTGTAAAATTTATAGCGAAAGGAGAATTCACTCACATCAAATCCCCGGTCATCTCGATGTCTATGCTCGGGACAATCGTCTCGGTCAAACATACGGTCGAGTTCAAGGATTTGCGAGATTTCCTCCCCCACCCAGTGGGGATGGTCTGTTTCGGTAAGCGCATGACACCGCAGAGCATCTGAGAAGAGGAAGGACACCTACTGAAATTTTTCAGCCTAACTTGCCACAGGACCTCTAGCCGTCGCACCGTGTTCCTCCGGCTTCGGCTTTCTTGGACGAGATGTCGTATGAACGGCAACGCGCGGAAGAGTCCAATATCTTCAAGTATGAAGACGACGGTCCCATACTGGCCCAGGTGAGGTGGGTGCCCGTAGGGACCCAGCACGCACACCGGAAAATGAATCGTCGAGTGCGCACGATCCGCAGCTTGTGCGATCCTTCCGGTCACGCCCTGTCCAGGCCGGGCCACTATGCGTAACACATGAGTTGTCGATGCTCCTAGGTTGCTTTGCCCTGTACCTACCGAAGCCACGTAGAATGCGGGAAGCTGCAAGCAGGACCTTACTCCAAGGCGTGGCATCCAGAGCTGTACATACTGCCCCGGTTGAGCCACCAATTCCACCGGAACCGCAATATCAAACCATAAGAGCCGGTTGGAAGACCGCGCGAGGGCCCGTCGAGAGGTGATGCGCCACGATCTGTGGAGCCACATGGTATGCAGACATGTCCCTGCGCTCCAGGCAAATCCGGCGCAAATACTGCCTAGTAAAACCCAGCGGTAGGACGATACCCGGTCGATCAAATGGTAGAGAAGGGCACCGGTGGCGATCAAAGCAAGCACATGGTGGACCTTGAGGCCGACTTGCGGCCATCGCCGAAGAATCGCAGCGAGCGTCCAAGGAAAGATCGAGACGAAACTGCATCCGGCCTATGTAATATTAGCCACTTCTAGTCAGACATCCTTTGGGGAAATGGGAAGGCTGCCGTTCTCTAGCCGCCTCACGTACCAGGAGTGGGATGACGAGGGGAGCTCCAAGGCTTGTATTTCGAGCAACTGTGCCTAAGACGGACCCATGAAGAAGGCAATGCAGCACGCAAAGGCGGCCTAGCCACCTATGGGCCCACTGGAACGTGCCCCGTTCGACACGGTAGACGTGGGCCGGAAGGCTGAAGCTAAACCCGGAGCAGAGGGGAACAAGGTGGGTGACCGCCAAGCATCCGGCTCGCTTCTGCACATCCGCCCAGGTCTGAGCATGAAGACTGATTGCAATAATGTTGGCAATCACCAGGGCTGCAAGTACTCCCCCTTGCAAGTATGACGGGATATCCAGCCACTGGAGCACGCCTGGCGTTGGCGCCTGGAAGAAGCGTCTCCAAGATACTGCGTGTTGCAACCTCAAAGGCAAATAGCTGAATCGGCGTGCGAGGCTGTAAGATATCCAGCATACAAGAGCGAGGAGCCCACAAAGACTAAACTTGTCTTGGACGGGAGCCCTGGCAAGCCATTCGGCAAACTTTGACACAGGGCGGGACATGCTTTTAGGCGAGACAATACTGGACATCAGCAGGTTTATATCGTATTTTCCATATGTTGTCTGGACAACGCTGACCAGAGCTTTGTTTGAGCGGTCGAAAGCAGCTTGGGATGTTGATGCGCTGATCATTGCTGCTCGTGAGCAAGATGGGAAGGCCCTTTTCTACGGCTCCTTGGGCTGAGATGACCGGTTGATGATTGAAAATGATCATCATCGAGCCCCCGTCAAAAAACGATGGACAGCGTAAAAGGTGCGTCTCGTGAAGTTTATGTTCAACGTTGAAGCCCAATTCCGCGCTCATCGTGTGCCTGCAATATAATGCGTTTTTCAATTGTCCCGTATTTCCAACTGTTGAAGTCAGTCAACGTGCTGAGACGCATTTTCAGATGTCGCATGGCCGCTTGTCCGGCTAGGCAGTGTGTGTCATTGTCAAGAGGATCAGGGAGGCAGCTGTGGTCAGCGACGGCGACCGTGGAAACCGTTGTGATCCTCCGCCCGTGGGGTTTTCACACCAGGACTTTTTCAATGGACCAAGTCATTCTGGCTATTGATGCAATCATACCCGAACTCGTCGAAGACGCAAAGAGCGTTGTTTCTACGGAAGGCGGTCTTGTTGTAGCAAACACGCCTCCGAGCTATATTCCGAATAGGATTCTAATCTAGTGCCGATCTGACAAGGCTGGACCAATCACCACAGAATCCGTGCTCTATAACCCCTTCTGGCTACGTAGTATTGCAGCCCATCAGGCTTGCTTTTGCTTAGTGTAAATCTTGGCATTTGATTCCTGGTCTGGAAGTTCCTAGAGGTGTTACGATGAATGTTTGGCTGAAGACCATTTCAAGCAATTCTCTGGCCCTAATGTGAACGTGATTGTTAGATCACACAGATATCAGCAAAAATAGCTCTTTGCCAAAAGATTTGAAAGGCTCCTTTAATCCCTCATTGGGTAACGTATACCTGATTCAAAAGAAACAAAAGAAGACAAAAGATAGATGACAGCAGCGGACTTGCCAACCTTCAAACCCTTCCAACATCAAGCCGGTCCTAAGAGTGAGTGATGGGCTTATGAGAAGAGGTGACATGTATATGAGAAACTTCCAGGAGCTCGGCAAGAATACCCGCTTTCTCCCCGCTTGACCTTTCGAGTCTGAACATGAGCTTTGCCCTAACAAACCAGGATTTACCGTTCATCTGCTTCAGCATAGAAGAAATTGATTGCTTGGCTGGACTGGAAGATTCGCCCGCGTCAATCTTAAAGTTTGTCGGGTCCACTGTGGAATATATCCAGATGAATCCGTTGGAGTACTCGAAGGAAGCCGCACTCGCGTTCCATTTCGAAACCAGCGTGTTGAATAATGGCCCGAAGACTGTGACTGGAAGGCCAACACAGACATACGTTGCCTCACCAGGGCTCTCTGGACGCACAGCCTTGAGTACCGATTTAGCCTCTTCAATGGATCTTGAATCAACAACGACCGAGTCGGATACCCAGAATTCAGTTGACCAGCGGTTGGAAGAAAGAGAGCCTCTCTGTAACAGGGAATGCTGGAGGCCAAAGAGGCTTCCGCTGAAACGTTTTGTTTGCTTCTCTTGCTTCGCACCGAGAAGGATAATCTTCAGGTTTGCTGAATGCGTTGTCTCCAGAATTCCAAGCTGATAGTCATGTGGTTCCAGGTTCATGAGCTGTGCTTGAGGGAAGACATGAGTGAAGCCATTCTCGATGGATACGAATTTGCCTTGGCTATCAGCTTTGTTTGGTGGATGACCTTGTGGAATCATGGTGGACGAGAGTGTGATGTTGATGCTCTGGCCACAGAGCTTTGACTGTTCCCACTTCCAAACTAGCTCCTCGGTCTTCGAATATATAAAAGGGGTTTTGGTGATCGGGACTTCCGAGGAGGAGAGACCGGCATGAGGAACATGATTCCTGCTTTGCTCAGCATCTTTACAAATGGCCATTGGAAGTCAAAATACGTACCTATTCGTACGCCACAAATGCGACAGAAACGGATGTTCCAGTACTTGTAACATCGAGTGCAGTATCACACAGTTCTTCCCAGCAAGATCTTGTCGTAGTAATCCGCAGATACTGGTCTCTGTCGACGTAAATGTGCAGGATCAGGTATAAAGTTGGCCGTCTTTGGGATGAGATTAGTGTATAAGACTGTATGGGAGCGCCTTACAGTGAGTGATATTCTGACGGTCTAGGATAAAAAAAGCGCACTTCACGAAGGACCAAGCGAGTTTAAGTGTTTTCCTATCATAACTTGAATGTGGTCACACTGATCTGGGCTTCCATTGTGGAAAGGTATCCTGGTGTGAGTAGCAAGCCACGAATGTTGGCCAAACTGTTCTAGGTTACGTTGGCATCACGCCAGGCACTACTTATCGCTCAACGTTGGATACGAGCTGTTTAAATATGATTCTTTCCCACGGCGAGAGACAACACGGTCAAAGCGGGCAGGGATGCAGCTGATGGATACAGTACACAGAGACTTTTCGATCTGTGAGTAGCGTATAAAAGAAGGAAGTATGCGATGAAACTGTTCGTAGAAATTCCAATCAACTTATCTGGATTTTTGTACTGGTCATCAAGCGCGTCAATCCATAACTGTGGCTGGAATGTCAAGTTACAAGGCTACACTACTTCAGTGAGATCCTTCCGAATAAACCTGAGGTTGAATTTGCTAGGATTTATCACATTATTGCGGGTAGAAGTGTTGAGCGGACGGAAGATGTAGATGTTGGGCGCTGCCATACTCTGGCGAAATCAGATACTGTACGTGCAATGAACAAGAAGAGACTTGCGCAGATTGCACTTTCGACATATGATGCAGAAAGCCTACCAATTGATGTACATATTCCCTCCAGCGTATGGAGACAGGGCATGGTTGGGAAAAAATTTAACATAAACAGCCTCTTGGTAAAAAGCGATGACATTGCTTAGCACGTCAAATAGAGACGGCTTATCGACAAACTGGGGCTATGCGCAGCTCCAATACTAAGTACGAATCAAGTCTCCTCAATAGTACCAATTATATGTGGTTTTTCCTGCTCCCAGGACCGCCATATAACCAAATACTGTACAACCGAACTCTCATTCTGTTGGATAATGCGTTTGCTCAGTATGCTTATTGGTACTTTGTCGCCATTCTGGAGATGTCAGCCCATTAACTCAAAATATTCTCCTCAGGCGACTTACGAAAACAGAAGAGTCATTGCAATGCATGTGGCAATGCCGGCTGTACTGGGACGACACAGAGGATCTGTTCGAGTAGGCGGATTGCCCTCCGTCGGATACCACAAATGCGCGGTCTTCACTTGTTTCAGAAATATCATCCTCGGAGTGCTCAGAGACTGATTCTGAAGCACAAGAGTCATTGAGCTCACTGTGAGAGGACATGACTTCGACAAGTTCACTTTCTCCTTTCGTGGCCATCTTGGACAGGGACACTAGGTGTCAGAAGACTCAACAGAGTATGAACGAAATGATGTGTTTGACTTTTCCAGTCTGGTGCGCCGCCCGCTTATATAGCCAAAATGTCTATTTGATGACTCTATGGTCCTGACCATCTCTAGGCGGTGTCCCAACGGGCGCAGTAATTCTTGGAGGGCGGATGGAAGCCCCAGAGACGTGCGGGAGTAATTCAGCCTAGCTTATGGTGCAAACCCAGTAGACAGTTGATTCACTAGATTCCTAGTGAGGAAGACCCGGTGAGAGGCAGACTTGTTGACCAGATTAGGCGTTGAGAATCGTTGATCGATTGACTTCCCTGCGTATCATGTATGCTTCGTTTATAGCCCTGGCCATATCGATGCCAGTGAAACCATCAGCAATCCGATAAACCCATCATCAACAGGGTTGCAGTAAACATTTTGCAACGTGTACCGCGTTGACTCAACGATGGTGAAGCAGAGCCGGGAACACCACCGACATTTCAATTTGCGGGCTGCCTAAATTGAGAAATTTGGATCAACATTGCTGTTTCTTCAATGTGTCACGGAATTCAACTTCAACACCCAAGGCAAAAGAACGGACGGATTAGTCAGGAGAGCAAGATACATAATGTCTGACGCATTGACTGATTCCTGGGACCCAGCGGTCGCTCTACCATAAAACCCTAACATCCGTCTCGCTTGGTTTGCCTATGCTCCTATCTATACCGACGGGTCTCCTCGCCAGTAAAACACCTCTTCAGCGCGATGTTTTCAATTGGGACAGACTCAGACCCGTCATCTGTTCCAGTATCGCGGTCCTCGGTATGTCTTCCCCCGGATGCAGTCAATTGATTCTCACCTAAGAAACGACTTACAGTCTTTCGCTGGCCACTCAAGGATCGTTGCTTTGGAAGCTCGACCGAGAAGCCCCTCGGCCAACCTCACGCGGTTTGCACCCGACCGCCGACATTGGGTGCTCTACGAGAGCGCCCAGGAGCACGAATTCTTATCGTGGTGGCTGGAGACCGAATATGGACAACAACTGACCAAAAATGGACAATACAAATTCAGATGGTCGACTGAGTCGCGCTCCTCGGAGGTGTGGAGGCACTTTGACCAGGTGGCAGAGCTCAGGTCTGGTCGACCCAAGGTAGTGTGTCGGTCTTGCCTCACGCCGCTGAATCACCCACATCACCCACATCACAAATCTCATGGAACGAGCGCAATGGGTAAGCACCTGAAATCCAACTCTTGTCGGAGAAGCAAGCAGAAGGTGTCCGTTACTGCTGTCACCCCAGGCGCAATCCAGGAGGCCCGTGCGGGCTTTCCCCCCGAGAGGAGCAGATTCACCAAGGCGCAGCTCAAAGAACAGCTTCTGCGGACAATTACATCCGCAAATCTTCCATTTGGGCTCACGGAAGAACCCACATTCCGAGAATTGTTGAACCTGGTCTATGCCGGACCACAAATTTTGGAGCTTCCCTCGTCGAAACAACTCCGCCAGCATATGTACGATGTGGCAACTACCTACCAAGAGTCACAACTGCAGGATCTGCCCGGGGACTCCAAAGTTTCGATTGCCTTGTGCTGTTGGAAGAGTCCGCTCGGGCACGACTTTCTGGCTACTACTGCGTATTACTTTGATAAAGAGTGGAGCTACCGAGAGGTACTGCTTGGATTCGAGCTACTTTGCAGGCCCGAGACAGGAACTGACCCGGGTGATCAAATACTTGCACTGATCGGGAACAAAGGGCTGCTTGGTCGGATATTCAGCGTGACAATTGACTATAGGGTCGACGAGAATCTGGTGCTGTCATTACAAGAGAAGTTGATTTCCTCTGGTGGTATCAGCCGTCTGCAGTGCTTTGTTGGGCTTCCTGGCACAGTGCAGGCCATCCAGCTCTGTCTTCGGCGGTATATCGAAAACATCACAAGCTCCCCAGAAAGGGAAAGGGTTGAGAATGTGCGAGCAATATCACACGTCAATGGTTGGACTGAACCTTCAGATGGCGAAGAAATAATGTGTGTTTTGGAAAAGGTGAATGTCCTCCGTCCTCCTGACGAGAAACAGCTCTGACCCTTGTGTCTTGCAGATTCGATCGTTTGCAAAGTTTGTCAACGAGACCCCCGGAAAGCGCGATGAATTCTTGTGTCTTCAGCCCCCAGGGATTCGACTCTTGCCGTTGGACGATGCAAACGCCCGCTGGAATTCGGTGTTTTTGATGTTGAAGCGAGCCAGCAGATTGCGAAGATTTATCGACCAGTACTGCCAGGAAAGGAAGAATTTACGGTACAAATTGACGAATACGGACTGGCGCAAGGTTGACTACGTCCTGCAGCTGACAATGCCATTCATCCAGTTCACTACAGCCCTCCTGGCCTCGAAAGAGGCGACAGTCCACAAAGTCTGTTTCGTGTTCAAGATACTAATGACGCATATCGACCAGTCAGCTGAAATATTGAGAAGAAAATCAGCTCCATGGAAGCGAACACTACTTGAGGCGTCGCTTGTCATGAAGATGGAACTTGGAGAAGTCTACGAAAAGACATTTCAAGACTTTGGGGTCATGTATGGCACTGGAACTTTTGTTGCGCCCCAATATAAAGTGTCCGCATTCGATGGCGCCTCGTCATGGCAAGGCTTGAGCCATTCCGAGCGCTACATTGAATATCTCAGGATCTTTCACCTACAGTATCGGCCGCAAATGCCCACGAGCTTGTCATGTGTGAATGGACTGTCTTGCTCTCCGCAGCTTCTGGGGCTTGACCGGCTTCTGCATCCACTAGCTGGTCTGGCTGGTAGTTCAAGGAGTGGGCAAGATGAAGTTGATCAATATCTCCGCGAAGGTCTGAACAACTACTCACTATATTTTCTGTTAACTACTGACACACAACAGGAGTTGTCAATATCTCGCCATGTGCTTACTGGAAAGACCGTCAACACGAGTGGCCTGTTCTCACTCGACTGGCTCGAGATCTACTCTCCATTCCGGCTACAGGTGCTGGCACAGAGCGACTTTTCACAGTTGCACAAAAAATCTGCTATGCGCGTGGGGAATATTTAGATGAGTCGGCCATGCGAGACCTAGTGATGTATGCGTACTCGGAGGAATCTGAAAGAGGGAAGCAATTGATCAGCCGGCTAGAACGTAACAAGGAAAGTAACGAAGAATGGGAGGAGTTCGAAACAGAGGCAGAAAGGCCTGAACCGATCAGCGAGGATGAGTGGAGCCCAGCTGAAGCGAGTATTGACGAGCGCCCAGAGGACGACGAAAACAGCGAGGCAGACACAGTGATTCTGGAAAGCGCACCTACGGATGACCTGGGCCAGGATATGGCGGATGAAGGCGATGAGGACTCATTCCTGCCCTCGCCTGTCACGCGGCTCGTCAATAGCGTTCGAAGAAGATTCTCAGGCAGAATGACAGTGATCTAGCAGGGTGTCTCATCATTCTTCTCCGGTGTTTGTTTGTTGGAATTTACCGTGCCTATCCTGCAAGAATGATACTCGCATTACAAATTCATTGTCGTTGATTTATAATAAGCCGCGCCCATGGAAAGGGGAAAACGTCATATCAACAGATCCTGTGGAAAGCGCGTATGCAAGACAGTCAACGTTACAATTGTCACTTTTAGCACTGCCAGTCTTGTTGCGTTTTCTGAGAGAGATGTGGTGGCGATTAGCTGACGCTTCTCTCCATCATGGGCTCACCAAAATACGTAGCAGTACCTTAATGCAAAAATGAGCAAGTGTTACAACTTTGAAAGCAGAATACATAATATCATGAGATCTCAATTACATCTTACTTCTGACACGCGACAAAACGCGGCTATCTCAAACAGATCAGTGGACGCTTTATATTATATTGTCAGTGCTAAAATACAGTGAAAGTGACAAATCAGTTTAAGGATAATCAGCGTTCCTTATTAATCTCCAAATAAATGATATAAGTGCCATTATATGTCTTGCTGCTGCGGTCGAGTGTAGCCAGACTGTCGTCCGTTCAAAGTATGGAGCTTTTGGTCATCAAAATGATCGTTGGCTGGACGAATTCTGGCTATCCATTTCAGGCTTTAGCTGAACATCCAACTTAGTACAGTACAGATGGATTAAGAGAGCAAGATAACCTGTTGAGGCCGCCAACAATCAAGCTGATGGAACTGCCGGTAAAACGTGTTGACCATTGCTTGTGCAAGTATAAAGACACTAGATGGGAGAATGGTAAGAGTTTCCAGAGTTGCCTAATCCATGTACGTCTCTGCCACTCCTACGTCATTCCTCCGTTTAATGGTGCGGCGGTTCTGTCAGCAGCAAGCCTCTTGCTTTAATATCCTGTTGTTATTACCTTTGCTGGCAAATTAGCATCGTGGTAAGATTTTACAGCAACCCAAGTATGGCATTACGAGATGAGGTTGTTAGCGTACGCGATCCTCTATCGTCTGCACTCGGGCAAGATTGTACAACAAACGAATAGTGCATTATTACCATCCCAACGTTCAAACAAGCTGGGATGAATCTTACTTTCTATTCCGATATTAACAGAGGTTTTGACTAGTACAGGAACATGGGTTATAGGTGGCTGCCGCTGACAAACGTTTGTCTTGGGGACGTAACTCTGTGTAAGAAAAAGGGATAAGAATGCATAGACTCCTTTAGTAACGAAGAATCACAGCCTTCAGAAACACAACAGGCAAACTATGGACGAAACCTAAGTTGGGAAGGTGCTGGAAGATTCCCCCGTAGACACGACACTCAGAGAAGCCCAAGCTTTTGCAAAATCCAGGCCCGTTTGGCACCTTTCATGGTTGCCCCATTCTTTTTGAGATATGCTTTGGTAAATGGGAGGCCTTTGCAATCAGGACGCCCGGCGTGTTCCAGCCACGACAATGGTGTCCCGTACATATCGTCGAGAGCATTGACTTGGGCTCCATTTTCCACCAGAATTCTCGTTGCGTTGTAAGAGCCATACTCAGCAGCCCAGGAAAGAGGGGTACGTTTGTTTTGATCGCGATCGTCAATTGGCGCACCAATATCCAGAAGTCGTAAAAGAAGCTCAGTACAGTCCCCCATAGCGGCGTAATGAATCAGAGACCTCTTGAAAGGGCCCCTTGGGTTGCATATGCCCCGGGATTGGACCGACTTCTGAGTTGCTTCGAGGAAAGCCATGATGTTCTCGTCCAGCGCATTCATCTGGATATTTTTGATACGCTTGAATTCACCATCCATGGTTGTGGTGGATTGAGAGGACATGGTCTTTAGACACTTCGAAAAAGCCAAAGGTCAGGGTCGCGAGAGCCCATGACCAAGCTGGGGGGTCATAGGCTATATAGTAATGGTGGGAGAGGATGTTCCATATCTCCCAAAGTATAAAATATGAATATGCTTTCTGCTATACATGTGCTTTTCGGCGGGTTCTATTTCATTTTAGTGATGCAGGATGCTACTTGGAAGCACAGGAGTAAAGTTCAAGGGCATTCTGTTGTATCAGTATGTGTTTCATGGCCTCGACAAAGTGCGGCTGCCGGCCGCAACATACATTATGCAGCGGATTTGGGTTGAAGAGACGAAAAGGCTAACAAAAAGCCAGAGGCAACTCACCCGCACCGTGTTGTAGTGCCTCAGAAACATGAATTGGATCGTTCAACACAGCGTGTTGTGGGGACCAAGGCTGGGCCGACTTCCGGAACAAGACCGCCGACCACACACGCGGCCTGATACGCCTCGTAATTGGATACATGGGTCCTCGGTTATGAATAGCATAGCTCTATCAGAATGGACAAAGACCAAGGTCGAAATCTATGGCTGTGCATTTCGCGCCCCGCGTTATCGTAGTCGCGGCACATCACTTCGAAAATGGCCTGCTACGCCACAAGTGTCCAAGTGCATATCCAGTCCTCACTTCTTCAGCCACGACGACACGCCATAAAGCTGTAGCAAGCCATTTTCCTTCGGCCGGGTTGTGAGGTGTAATCTGGTGAGATGTTGAAAGGAAGTACCTCAGAACTCCGGAGCTCATCAGTTCTGAAAAGGTCGCCCGCATGTTCTAGCCCTAGATACGTCAAGGGTTATTGGGCAAGCATCAAGTTGTCTTAGCTGGCCTAAACTGATCTAACCGATTCCTGACCGCATAGTGAGCCTCAATAACCGACCATACTTGCCAAAGTGTTAATCTCCCATGCACCTCAACTTTGGTCAGCCGACTGACATTTTTAATTCAATATGTGCCCCCTACAGGCGATCTGAAGGCTCTCAGAAATCTCCGTAATTCTATAAAAGCCTCTGTCATCCATCCTCGTTTTGCTCGACTACACACAACGCCAAATCAATCGGTTAAGAAATACAGGACACAAG
Organism: Penicillium canescens; assembly: GCF_028828765.1. Classification (NCBI taxonomy): domain Eukaryota; kingdom Fungi; phylum Ascomycota; class Eurotiomycetes; order Eurotiales; family Aspergillaceae; genus Penicillium; species Penicillium canescens. The sequence goes on from NW_026703966.1 coordinate 6,080,273, forward strand.
ACCCAACACACAATATTTTCGAATTTTAAGTTCCTGTAATTCGTCTAAGACAAGGAAAATGCGTTTCTCCATCGTTATGATTCTCGCCAGTGCCTATGCAAGCGGATCTCTCGGCGGCACCCTTGAGATCATTGATATTGATGGTCAATGCGCGATATGGTCCTATGACAACCATGGCTGCACGGGATCTTCAGCATTCTTTGGCCAGCTTGAGGGAGAAAAATGCTCAAGTAAGTGGACTTCTGGCATAAGAGTCAGCAAAAAGAGTTACTAATAAACTCGCAGCGGTGAACGAAGTCGGAGACCGCACCCATCGCTACCCTGTGCACGGGGTGGAGGCTTGTGGCACGGAAGACAATTCGTCAGCTGCATGGATTCAGGTGAAGGATACGGGGGTGGTCACCTTCTCCAATCACCAGGGAGAAATGTCGTCATGTACATTAGACAACGGACTCAAGCATGGCAGCCGATGTATTGCTTCTGACTCGGGATCTTCCACCAAGGCGTCCTCCGCTTTGACGACACCGAGGTCTTCGTCATCAGTGTCGGAGTCATCCTTGACTACCTCCCAGACCGCACCTTCTTCTGATTGTTCCGCGGATTGAGGAAATATGAAGAACAAGTGCAACTCTCGGGATGTACCAAACATACCCTTCACTACTTTGCAGGTGCATGGAATTTTTGGCTTTCTATTATTTATGTTTTTCAATGTCTGGTTTCATTTCCTTTTTGAACATTATATGTATTGAGGGCAAATTAGACGGAGACGTGGACAGCAACGCAATTGAGTTAAACTGGATGGGTGTTCTGATAGATTTATGCTGATTCATAGGTTGTGATTCGATTCTGCATAAAGTTCTATGATTTCAGTCGGGGAGTAGTAATAGCCTGTATTGTAGCTATGCTTTATTTCCCAATTTGGGCGCTTCTCTTGAAGACTTCCATCGATATGATAGTATTCGAGACCTTGTCCCAATCCGACGAAAAGCAAATAAGGGACTTCCCATTTTCGGAAAACTGGGCCATAGTGATTGAATACGCCCTTTGAAGTTACGGGTTAGTTTGTGCGTTATATTGTCGTCCCAGGGATTGAACATACATATAATATGACACTTCTTGAGTTCTCCGACGGTCTTCGAGCTCGACAACAAACAGCTCGCCGATCACGGGAGCACGGGTAATGCAAATACCAATGGCAGGCTCAAGAGGTATCTTGTTACCTTGAGAATCTGCCAGAATCAGTTCCGAATTCGCATGGTTTGCTTGGAGCGACTGCCTGCTTGTCCTAGCGCATTGTTTAGTCTTTCAATTTCCTTTCTTATCACTTGGACCGAGGAATCACATACAACAGATCGCCCTGTTGGGAGTAAGAAGCTATGTCGATGGAGCAACCGTGCTTGAGATTGCAAGTTGGGGTTTGGTTGTATGCAACTCCCTGCAGTGGTGTTCGACTTCTCACCCGCACGTAAAGTGATGCTTAAACAGGCGTCGTCCCATTGGAGTTCTGCCTCCCGAATAAAGCGAAAAATTATTCTCTCTAGGGGTACTTTGGTCCGAAATCATTTTTATATGGCCTTCAATGCCGGGACTTAGATAAAACTTTCCATGTTTTATGCACACTTCCTGTCTCTGTCCGTATAACCAGCAACTAGATATCCATAGCGGTATCCAGATACAAACATGCACATTTTCTTCATCACCATTAAGAAACAGGTCACGCCCCTGTAGATGGTTTCATTGGTGCTAGGAACTCATCTCTTGACCCTAGGAGTTCTCTTGCTTCCGGAAGCCTCTGAAACGTTTCTGGGAGCAAAGAAACATCCTCTAGGAGCCACGTAGCCCCCAGGAAACCCGATGTAGCTTCTGGGGTCTGGTATCCCCACCTCCGGGAATCAAAACCGCGTTCCTGTTGACAATTTCTTTAATTCCTGGGGCTATAATTTGGCCCTCTAGGAGTGACCGAATGACGCAGAATTGTGCGCAGGTCCGGTGAAGCTGTTTTGTGAGGGCTTTCGGCGATCTCGGAAGGCAAGATAGTGACCCTAGGACCCTAAAGTAAGCTCTCAGGGCCTCCACAGCTCCCAGATCTGGTCAATGTGTTCCCAGAGCCAGTTTCATATTCAGTCAGGAACGCAAAGTGAAGATCCCAGGGGTAGACCTCGCTTTCCTAGAGATTAGAAATAGCCCCAGGAGCTAAATTGTGGCTCCTAGGGAATAGACAGCTCCTAGAAATGCTTTGAGCTTCCCAGGGTCAACATATTGATTCCCATAGTCAAATTAACAAGCTGTGAGGGTCCCACGTATACATAGAGGTGGATAGTGTTTCAAGATGCACAATCAATATTAAGAACAGCTACCGCTCCGCACGAATCGAATCGAATCGAACTTTTGGCAGATTCTATTCAATCTTATATGTTACTATTGGCGTCTTTGTGGGTTTGATGGTGGTTAAATGCATATTGATCGAATGTTGTTTGGCACTCAGTCCCTTCTCTCTCTTCTTGTGGGCGTTTGGCACTTTAAACTTTAAGTTTTCTGTCCTGTCATTGTTGAATATGCGGCCAGGCACCACAAGAGATTGAATGATGCAAAAGAGGTAAAAAGGCTCAATGAAGGCCCTAAGGCATGAACGTATCAAGGTCCGGTGGCTATCGCATACAAAATTCACTGAACGGACAAGGAAAATCCGCTACGCTACGCGAGCCCTTCCTGCATTCTACGAAGCCGTTTCTTCTGTTTCTTGTATTGCATATTCCCATATTCCACGATCACTTCGTTTTCGAGTGCCTCCAGAATGTCAAGCCCGTATTCTTGGAAATTCCAGCCCCGAATGTCATTTCGAACGGGGACTTGACTGGCGATAGTGCTGATGGGGCTGACTTTGGCGACCTCGGCCTCACAGATATAAAGCAACCCCCATGCTGTAGTTCCCGGCTTTGGGCTGTGAGGGCAGAAAATGGGGAGGAAAGGAGCTGCTGGCGTTCCTATTCACATCGGTGAGCAATAAATTGGTCCATGTGGATATATGGACTAAGACAACTGCTGCACTCTACCATTTGTTAATTAGAGCGTGGAGACTTGACGAATGTGACTCTAGAATTTCTTGCAAAGGTCATTACATCTATTTTGGAAATGTTCGAATGAGACTTGGATATATGTAACAATGTATGATTGATCTCAAACGAGTAAATACATGTATGAGAAAGACAATGTGGCTCCTACTCCAGATATGCTCCAGGGAGCAAAGCCACGACTCGGCGGATGTTCCTGCATAGGCTGCGCCACCATCCTGTAGATAATATGATACCCCACTCGATCTGTTGTAAACCAAGGCACTGATGTTGTATCATTGCAGACATGTGTTAGGGCGTTGAAGCATCCTTTCCTTTCCTTTTCCTGACGAGGATTATGTTACTGAAATGTGCTTGGTAGACACCTTTGGACTTCGTCAGACATACATATCTTGGTGTGATCTTTAGTCTAACACAACTTTTGGGCAGGGTAATCGGCTTGCATCGCAGAAACACCAAGATGGCCTCGCCATGTGCCTCCATGGCTCATTGTCATGCAGAGCGCCGAGGTGCTGCCCAGGCCCTCCCATGCATCGTCAATAGCAGAAACGATTGTCTTGATCTCAGCAGTGGTATCACAATTGCGCCCTGAGGCGTAGTAGTAATAGTTATAGTCCTTTCCGTTCGCGTCCGTCAGGCGGCCTGTAACGTGATCACAGCTTTTGGCTGCACTTTTCTGATAGATCTCGGTCGCAATTCCAATGATGACTGCCTGGGACTTGTTGGGATCACTGAACTTGGTGCTTCCTGACTTCTCGTTACTCTCGGAGACGGATATTGCAGTTCTTTTCACAAGTCCAATCTCATTTCTCTTCGCGGTGCTCCTTGTCTCGAGCTCAGGAAACCCAGGGTTGCTTCTTTTTGCGCCTTTGTGATGGTCGGAGCAAGCGGATTTTGGGTCCTGTCCTGAGGCATCGGTGGCGAGACCAATCACTCCGTGCCATGTGCCCTGGTGATCAAAATCAAGGCACACTGCAGAGGCACCCTCAGAGTGTAATTCATCGAATGCATCTGAGAGAGCGTTGGTGATGGTCATTGCTCGCTGAGTGCTGTCGCAACTGCTTCCTGTCGTGTATGAATACACATAATATTTATACCCAACTCCATTTTCAGTGACTGAGATTATCGCTGACTTGCCACAAATCTTGTCCGCGTCCGGTTGGTTACTAAGCCAACTAAAGTAGTTGCCAACAGCTCCAGTAATCACAAGGCCGAGTGTACCACCCGCTCCGATGACCGCAGCAGCGCCTGCACTGGGCCATTTATGAACGATTGTATACCGGTCGCTTGTCCGGACAGCTAGCTCGCCGTGCTCAATCTCACTGCTTTGGTCCAATGTCTCCTTTGTTTCGGCCGCAAGTGCCGAGCATAGCCCATGAATAGCTAGCAAGGAAACGAGGACGGATCCAAACTGATCCGAGATGCTCTTGAACATGTTTGAGATATTGAGAGCACTCTCGTGGCTCCGTGGTTTGAATAGTATCTAAGTCTAGTCAGCAATATCCCACAGGAGTAAGGCAGAACGGTTCTAGAACACATACTGGTATACTGGTAAGAAGATGGATGGAAATGTCGCAAAAGAACAGAGAAAGAAGAGAAATACAAAGATGATCCAATTCTCGAGTGCCTTTATACAGCTCTCGATTCGATCAAGGGCTGGTGCCATTTTACATGCCTGTGGCTATGTTAGTTATCTGTGAATATCAAGTAAATGCCTCAGTTTCATAGCACAATGCACATATGCATGTCAGATTCCATAAATAAACGGATCTCTATTTGGCCGAGGAAATGCCCCCAAGTCGCGCGATTGTGGATCAAAAGGAAATTTATTGTTCACTCTTCAGCAATTGGAGGCGAGAGACGAACAAGCTCAGTGTCTATCGCCTGGTCCCCTTCTGGAAATACCGAAACAGGACTATAGAACACCTGTTCTCCCTGCGCTTCGTCCCAGCCTGGATGTGAAATGCAAGCCTAGCGTCCGAAGCTCCGTCGTTGCTCTGAAGGCTCCAGTTCGTTAATGAGAGCTGAATACACCTAAAGAGCAGGCCCCGAAAAGTGGATACGGAGGCTCAGTGGGGCACTGCTGTGCACTGAAAATGAGTGGCAGCTTAGTGGGGGCGAGGCTTGCATTTGCAAGGGTTGGAACTAACGTTAGTTGATCACACTCGGTACTTATCTGGCTTCTACGAGAGATCAGACTTTTTTGATATACGTCTCAACTCTATGAAACTCGAGATTGAACCCCAATACTAGTAATGCCAATTCTTAATCTAACAACAACACTTTAACGCGCGCTCCATTCTCCTTTCCATGGCGTCTTCTAGTGGGAATTTTTCGCCTGTAAGAATAAGGGCTAAATCAGTAGAAACGAATAATCCAAGGCAGAGTAAGCCTTGCGGAGCTGCTTTGTATTAGAATAATTGTTCCTATCACTGCCCATACACCCGTATAGTAAAACGGGGTTTCATCAACTAGTCCATACTGGGTATAGATGAGGAAATACGGATACCACTGGATCTACATACGTCTTTTTTCAATCTTATTATGGGCCAGCCAGGTAAGACAGTGACGCTCATGGATCTTCTGGTTTCTTCAGCCACTTAGGTACTATTTATACCTGAGACAGCTTGGGGCCAAAAGGCGTCGATGTATCGTCATCATGCGGTACTTAACACTACTTACATTGGGGCCAAAAGAAAGATTTCCGTTTTTCCAAGTCAACGCGATGCCCATGAAAGGGCAAGAGATGGGCTTACAGACTCTTGATTCTACTCTGTCTGCTTCTTCGGGGAGGGTGGCACGATTGGCTTTGTCAAAACGTAGTTCCTTACGGGGACTAAATATACTGTTGAAATTTAGAATGTCTAATGATAGAGAATGAATGAAGCATGCAAAACAGTCTATTCCAGAGAGGTGTTTAAGTCTGGTCTCTTTCTCAATGAGAAAGAGACCCTATTTAAATGGAAGGATTTCCCCTGAACTATACTCTTTTTGAGGAAGGATTCAAGCTGACTGATTCATGCCTGATATATCTGGTATACACCATCTATTCATGCAGGTTTTTCAACATATACATACGTACCAGTTTATCACGTGCCCATTCAGGATTGGAAACATAAGAAGCGAACTGAGTTCCATGGTTGTAATAGCCAGCTAAGGCCACGGGGAGAACACGTGCTTGAATATAATATAGAAACCTCATTTTGAACAGGCTCAAAACTCCGTCAAAGAATCTGGGTAAGAATGATGGCAGAAATGGGACTCCTCGCTAGGTGTAACCGTTGAATTTATACCTATTCTGCAATTTCCGACAGAACCTACACAGACCTACGTTGCTTTCGTCGGCTTTGGTTATATCTAGCGGGCGTTAGTCTTCGGTTAGTGTAGTGGACTGGAGGCGCATTTGCCCTCTAAAATATCGTACCAATCCAGAGGAGGGAGTGAGACACGGGAGGGTGAAACACAGGCGAGTGAGATACCCCAAAACACTGCAAAATGCGATAAAATACAACTCCGTATCTCAATAACCGTGACCATTTTGGACACGATATTGAGCCTGTAATAATCTAGACAGCGTTTCTAACCTACCGCCCGACCATCAGCCACCTACGAATGGTCGGACGCGCTGGTGAAGGCTCCGGAACTAAACATTGCACCGCTCGGCACAGCAGAGTCACGTCTCCGTCAGATCCTGGCCTCTAGAGGGGCCTAGGCACCATAATTAATGCAGAGTCCCAATTTGCTGGTAAGCATCACAATGCGGTGCGGAAAACCGCACCAGAGATTCTTTGAACAACCCCTAACATTCGAAGACTGTGCTGCGGGAAGAAATGCGCAGAAGTGCATGGTCTGTGTGATCTGAGAGTGATATGCGTCAAGTGGTTCCTCCGATTTGATTCCCAGAAGCTAATATTTAGCCCGAACTGTGACGGTTCATGGATGCTTGGGTTTTACCACTACGCCATCTGGCCAAAAAGGCACAATGTTTGGTCAGCGACCAAACACCCAAGCTACTATATATGCTCGATCTCTGACACTCCCAGATCTAGTGTGAGGGTCTCACGTATACATAGAGGTGGATAGTGTCTCAAGATTAACAATCAATATTAAGAACAACTATAGTTGACTCTAGATATAAGACGTAGCGCGAGGAAGCAAAAGAAAGGTAGCTTCCTCGCGTTCAGGGGAACCCATGTACACCATGTGGGTCCCGCGCAGATCATATCTCCATCGTTCCGTATGCTTCATGTATATCCTTGACATACGGCTATAGTGTTCCCAGGAAACACCCACCCATTCCTGGGAGTTATGCATCGAACCTGAATCTCTAATATGACGGACATACGAAAACCGAACCACCTAACTCCTGCGACCTCTGTTTCTTGTCTCAGGGCCAAGTGGCGCCATTGTGACCAACATATAAAGGTCAAGCGCCTCGCCAGACAAGCCATATTACAAGTGTACCATCTTCCCGCTACATCCAATATTAGCATATTCGAGCGTTCAACTTTGCTCTAATCCGTTGACGGCCTCCACTTCCACGAATTCCATCCTATCCTTTTCTTTGAAGAAACAATGGGCCAATACTGGCAGGTGGTTTGCCCATCCAGACGCGAGTACACAACACAGTCATGTGGTGGAAAGCTATCAGAGTTGCTTTTTTCGTCATGGGCCAACATACTGTGTGACCTGATTGAACACGAGTGGGCTGGCACTCGGCTCATCTGTATTGGAGATTACTTAAATCCAGACGATCTCCCTGCCACGATTCAACAAGACAAACTCCACTTGATTTCCGCCGAGAGCGATGCAACATCCAAGCTTCTCCGCTATGATGTCGTTGAGGAGGAGTTTGAACTATGGTCTTACGAAGAAGAAGGGGAGGCAGCGACTCTCACGGCCATGGAAGAATCTGTCAATCCCAAAATTCGACTCCTGAGGAACTTGACTACCAGCCAATATGTCTTCAAGGACAAGTTGCCATCCGGAACCACTCTTGGCCACATAGTTCTGATGCGTATCTGTTGGTCGTCTGATAGTTCAACTAGCATTGCGGGGGGAGGATATTTGACCAAGGGAGAATGGGCTGGCCATGAGTTCGACATTGTAGGTGCTGACATGCTGGAAAATATGGACGGAGAATGGGAGGATGTCACCGAGGACATCCGCGATGAGATACAGGTTCTGTGGTCGAGCGATTTCGGAGACAACTGGGAAACCGAATGGAGAGCGTGATACTCCATGAGCAAGAAGCTATGAAATCAATTGATATGAAGAATATCCGAGGATACAATCATAGGCTATCAAAGAAAAGATGAATGGAAATACCTTTGGACACCCTTCCCGTATATACTCGAGTGAGGTCAGAAAATCTCCATGTTCCTTGGACGAAAATGTGAGGGCTCTTGGTAAAATCAAAGAATGAACAGCTTCCATTGCCTCAGTGTTAGGACCATAGATTCAACAGTAAGCCAACGTTTCTTAACCGACTCACTTTGACTAATTCTCAACATGACCCTAGCATTTTTACTCGGTGGGCATCTAACATGACACCAAGGATTTTGCCGCAAATAGTTGCGGTAGAACGAAGGTATGGGTTGCACTTAGGATAGGCATCGTGTCCAACGTTTGCTCCCTAGCAGAGCACGTGCGCGACAGGAGCCTACAAGCCTATAAATACGTCCTCTCCCCTCAGCAATTCGTTCCACAATACTGTCACTTGCTGTGTAAAGTCGAGCAGGCCCTCGGTTTGAGGCACCTGATAAGTTCTTCCCTTCAACCCTAGTGGAATTTCCACTGTACTGACATCTATCGATACATCGTGGGCCGACAAGCTAGAAAGGGCTTGTGAGAAAGTGATTCCCACCAGATCCACTATTCCACCTATGCCAGCCGATCAAAGAAGCAGATTTGGGTTAGCTGTTCAAAGTATGCGAACATCTGTCCACAATAGCAGCGGACCACTGTTCCGCCCCTGAATATCGATGCAAAAGAGCAATTTCCATACAGGTATGTAGATTTCAGCGCGACCCTTTCCGAAACTGGACTGACTTCAAAGACAATGCGAAAGAAAGATCCATCCGTCCAATGCATGCGCAAAGCCGCGGAACCCTTTCCGGTGTCTTCTTTCAGAACATGTAAGTCACTTATTGTCTCGCCGACCGAAAAGCTAATGATGGACAGGAAACAGTTGACAGCGCGCCAAAGTGAGCCCGAACCAGCACTCCGTCAGTGCTCCACGCGGTCATGGCTTACACACCATTTCTGGCCCTGTCACTTCAAATCATGCAGCATGTCCTGAAATTCTGCAGACCAGGGCTGTGGGTCAACGACAGGACGCATAAGCCCCAGACGTTCGTTGTGCACGATGAGGTGAGTGGAATATCGCGCATCCTGCTGCGCCGGTTTTTGATTTTGCGCCAAGTCTGTGCCCCAGACACGAACCCCACTGACATCTTCATGCTGTTGTAGGAGCAGCCCATCACCAACCTCGAAAAGTGCTGTGGCGAGTAACCTATTCCCGCCGAGTCAGATAAGACCAAGGGGCCGACGCGCTCCATCGCCTCTTACCCCCTCCACCTCACCGCCTTCACATCCTCAACAACAGAGTGCCTCTACACGGAGCAGTCTCCCAATAGGGGACTCTGCAATTTCTTGTCACAAGTGGGCTCGTCACGCGCCTTTGCCGTCCTGTGAACTTGCCCGGTGCATCCAGCGCAACTTCTCGAAGCGACAGCCGGAGAGTGCGACGAGCCTGGATACAACATGGCATATTGGTGACTGCATTGCAGAACAGAATTGGCAGTGATCTAGTTGGTAAGCTGGTATGATGACAATCCTAATTGACCATCTGTCTCAACCGTACACTCGGGGAATTCTTCATGAACAACGTAAAGCACGACACCTCGTCCAACTGGATCAACAATTGCTGACTCGGGTCTCACAACAGGAGGCTCCCTTATATTCCCACACTCGAATTCGAAGCGATCAACTGTCTTGTCTGCTCAACCTCTCCTGCACCAACACCATCGAATGCTCTGTTTTTACCTCATGACTACCGGTGGCATCGACGAGTCTCTCCCTCGACGTTCTAGTCGATTTGGTTCATCAGAACACGGGTTGGTATGCCTACCTGATGCAGAACCAATGGAGCGCATAGCAGTGTCTGTCTCCCGGAATTTGGACCCTCTCATAGGATGGCCTACTTGCGGCTTGGATCCCTGGCGTCCAGTGGGTGACCCTCGTTGTTCTCTAATGGCGCTTAGCGTCTTTCGAGCCTAAAAATCCGAAGACACCGTGAGGAGCCGATGCTTTGTCTTGCTAGAGCCGTATTTGCGAACACGGCGAGGTTGTTGGTCGAGTCTGCTTGCAAGGAGAATGTGAGGTGAAAGTCCCGTCATCTCTAGCCGAATCAGCTAACAACAGCCATGTCAGCCTCGAATCGAAGGACAAGACCGAGGATGGCCAATCGTTTGAGGAAGTTGCCAATAAGGAAAAGAGGGCGGAAACCAACTAGAAGCGAGAAAAGGACAAAAAAAAACCGAAACGGGAACGAATCAGAAGCCAGAGCAGCGACAAGTCTGGCAGTCGAGATTTCGCGGCAAAACGTCGCGTGGCACACGAGGGGGCATGGCCGAAAGTAACCACTTCACTCGTTCCTCTTCCAGAGCACACTCGTTCCTCGTTTCAGGGCATGGGGTTCTGGTAGTCTCACGAACCGATCACCCATAATAAAGGAAGGTTCCATTCCAAGTCTTGTCATGTGCGGGATGTTCCCCCTTCCTCTCACTTCGTTCGTTTTCAGGGCTAGGACCTAGCCCACTAGTAGGTCTTTGGGAAAGAAAGCATGTCTAGACGGTATCTGTGCATTTCTGCCCACCCTCACCGATAATCTGTTTTCGAAATTCTCTGTATACTAGTAAAGATATATGCCCTTGTCCCTTTATCTTAGCATCGTGAACCCCGCCGCCGTATTACCAAAGCTACCAATTCGACTCCCTTTAATCACTTTGCTTTTTGTAAAGCAGTAATATCACTCGGTTGAAACTATATTATCCGGTTCCATATAATCAATCTTGCTCTGAAATGATGGCGCCTGTAAGGCTCGTAAAAAACTGTCGGGAATTTCGGCACTGATCAAGGTCAGCATCATCTGGAATAAGGGTAGGACTTTAAGGCAGGTTACGAACGAAAAACCATTGAGAACATCAGCATCATATCTGTTCACGACTTGACCACCGTTCATCTCGATGAAGTCTGCTAGTCGGTCGACTTCCTCTGGACCGACATCATCTTTTGAAGACAACCTAGTTCATGTATTAGGGAGAGTCAATGAGCATGAGGGAAAGAATCACTTGCGATGAACCTGCTCGTCATGACGCCTTGATAGTGAAGCGATATTCTTTGCGGAAATGTAATAGGCCTCTACAAAGTTGAATTATTCTGTATACTAAATTGCTTTCTAGTTCCGTGCATAGCTTTTATAGTCAATATGCACTACTTTGTGTAGATAAGACCCACATACGCCACAAATTGTAACCTACGCGCGACCCACGAGGCCCCTCTTTTAACACGACGGAGCAAAGATCGGCGGTCCTGAGGCAGCCACAGCCCCAATCGGTCTCAGATATCCAGAGATCTGAGAAGTCATTAGCCCGCCCTTATTCTTGTTGAAACACTGTCGGATTAGAACTGACTTACATGGACGGGCCCAAAGCTCCAGTCAATTTCTTCATATGTTGCCTCATCAGGCTAAGTGAACTCATGATCTACTTTGACCTGCCAAACCTACCATTGGTTGCCGCCCGGTTCCGGAGAACAAAGCTTGATGGACGACGCTTCTGATGTTAAGGTTAGAGTAGGAGAACGTTTGTCTTTTGTACCTTCTTACCATCGATATCGTATGTCTCGCTCATTTTTTTGGTTAAGTAGCCATGCAGAGGGTGAGATTAGCTCCGTTACGTTTGAGGTACTAGAAGACAATCTACAAGACTCATGAGATAAGATCAAGGATCCGACGCTTTATATGTTCGTAATATCATGGATCTCCTGCTACGCCTCTATATACGGCTTCCCCTCTGCTTTCGCAATTCATAGTGGTCATTAAACTTCTAAGCTACTCTTCAGCTTATGATAGCCGGACGGCTGAAGTCAATTTCCTTCGGAAGGTAAGTACTCAGCTAGGAGTGGAGGACTAGCGAATATCTACTTCCCATTTCGGGCACAATTCGGATCATGATATGCCTGCTAGCTTGATAGATGCATATGAGCGAACCGATTGCAATTTGAAGGTGTCTTAGATTGGGGCCGATCGTATTCGTCTGGCTGGCGAACTCAGCTGAGCCACAAAGCTCGGTTGGGGGATATTGGTAACTAACCCTTACAAATATTACATATTTTTCGGACCCCCGCTCCGCGAGGGTCCGCCATCCAAACGCCATCTCGTTTCCCCTAGTAAACACCCCCCTTCAACACGCGTTTTTTCACCATTAACATGCCCGAATCAAATCAATCTATAGAAGCTCGCATCCAATTAGCTATACTCGAATTAGAGAATATCGAATCGCCTCATATCAAAGCGTGGACGCGCGCGTAACCTCCCATATCGGCGGCCGCTTGCACGCTATAGTAGCAGAACCGCAGGAGAGCAGGAGAAGCGGCTAGGGGTGATCTGCGTTCGAGTGGTCCGGTCCGACCGGAAGGCTCAGATGGAGCGAGGTACCCACACGTTAGTCCTTGCAAGCAGGCTGAAATAATTTCTTGCCAGAGAACCTGGGGGGTGCGAGACTATTAGAAAAATGCACGGACCTGAGGTCAAGGTGGAGAAGGTCTGTTGTTTAGCCAATCCCATTCAATTAATCCTGCTTTCCACAGGGAGGACGGCGTTTAAACAGCACCTTCTCACCACTTCTGCGGCCTCATATTTAGACACTTGAGTTTTGATTGCTATTTCACCACCTCTATTTTTGCTCTAATCTTCGTTGAACTCACAATTAAGCGGTCCTTTATTCCTCCAGAACCAGTTCATTTAATCTGATCAAAGTAGTAGGGACTGCTATCAATTAATTGAAAATCAACGGTAGCCCCTTGGCCCTCACAAACAAATGGGTGGTGATGTCGAAGAGAAGCCGCAGTAAGGGTGGTTGCCTGTACTGAGTACTCCGTTCTATGCTCAGCTTCGGCCCCGCCGAATTATTACCCGGCGAGTACCTTCAGCAAAGCCCTCCCTTTTCTTCTCCTAGTATGTTCTTCGTTTGCAATCAGTTTTACAATTCACCCTATCTCCGACTGAAATCGACGTCGATCAGCACATGGTTGGTGATGGCTTCTGGAACTTATCGAGCAAAATGAGCCTATACCAAGGTGAAACGAGGTAGCGGACCAACCATGCATTGCTTTATTATGCTGGCAACCGAATAGCAACACAAGGACCAATCATAGTCTTAACGAAAGATTTTAAATGTCATCGGTTAGCTGCTACTCCTTTCTCCAACTTTGAGTAGCAAAGTGCGCGTGAGTTCATTCCCCTGGTGGCGGCCTACTCTCAAGGGTGTTTATGCTTAAAGCGCAAAATAGATTATGTACCCCATAACCATACCAGGTTTCTGGCACAGAACCACGTGATCATGCAAGTAGTAGAAAGGTCGCCAGTCAATGAGTAGATTCTGCCAAGCCGAGCCTACCATTCTACTTTCTACTGTTCTACTTAGGAAAGGACTCAGGATATATAAGGACACTCATTCGTGTATCTAGTTTAGTTCTTCGTGTTCAATCATCCATTGTTACTTGTGTCTACTATTCAGAACCTTTGGTGACTCGTACAAACTTGATTATAACTTGACAACACTACGAATAGACCCGTACTCCGGTATAGGTTAGTTCGTCGCTCTACCTGGCATCGCTCCTCGATACCCTCAAAAGGACTTAGCCCGTATAAGGCCTGTTAGGCAACGGTACGGTTGAGAGACAGATCGTTGAGGTTGGAAGCAAGGAAGCATTAGGCCAGTATAACCCAGAAGTCTTCTAACTTAGCGACGACCCGATAGTCGTGCGTAATACCAAGTTTTGCATGACTGAGCACATTTTTACATACACAGGGCTCATTGGCTGTGAGGGAGCACATTTTTACAGTCACAGGGCTCATTGGCTGTGAGGGAGCGCAAGTCTTACATCGCTGGGCTCTTGGCAGCGATAGCCGTGGTCACGGAAGCTCTGAATCCCGCAGGGGAGAGAGGAACACTATGATGCATCAAAGTGTGAGAAGACCGAAGTCCTAATTCTTTTGGGCTGGAAATCCGGCTTCTTTTATATTTCTTCGGCTACGTTTCACTCAAGGAACCAGTTGGGCACTTGCTAGTGACAATTAATGTCTCGTTGATAGACGTTGATGTGCTTGGACGAACGTTGAAATGTGGTTCTGAAGACTTTGTAGCCGACAAAGTCAAGGCCTGAATCTACTCGCGGAATCATTCTTCTCCAAATTGTGCGTTGAGTAATGGTGAACTACTTTCATTAATTGCTGAGAAGAGTTTCATGCCGCAAAGATGTTGCTCCTATATGTTATCGACTTTATCGAATCTGCTATCAAATCACTCAACGCGCCTAAAGTTGAGCAAGATAAGTTGGCCAAATAGGTCAAAGTGAAGGGCCACTGCAATGGACTGGAACCTGATTGTTGTCTACGGTGACAACCGCGTTTTTTTGATCGATCTTTGCATACCTTCGGTGTCTTGACCCGCGAAGCAAGCGGGGCTTTTCTTTTTTTTTTTTCTTTTATAAAAAATAAAACACCTTACGATCACAAAGGGCAGCACCCGCGACCCTGAAAGATCGCTCCGGCGCAGAAAATCTGTGATGAGATTTATTGTGTTCCAACAAAGGCTGCCGTAATTGACTAGAATGGGCCAGACCGCAAGTTGAATAATATGACAATTGACGCTTTGTAGAGTCTGAAGTCTTCACCTTTGGATACTTTATTATAATGACCCCTCTCTTTGGATTCAACTTGGTAGTCCAGTATCAGACAGTCAACTGTGGAAAATGTGATACTTGATGACCAAGTGGTTGAGACGTACTCTAAATGATCGAGAATACAGATGTAGATATCGTCGGTTTCCCATGGCAAGACGTTGCAATCATCATAAGGGTCCGTTCAGGCCCTCTCAATGAGCATGTTTTGCTTTGAGACAATGATCAAATACTGCACATTGTTGCCTGGTCTTCCTCAAGAGAGGATACGATGAAACCCTGAAGCAACGCGCGCAATACCCGTTGACAAGCGAACCTGTATACTGCCATCTATATCAGCATCTTGGAATCAAAATCCGTTGAAGAGGTTTCGACATACCTGATGATTTTTCTCGGGGAGGCCTAGCGCGAGACACCTTTTGGAGCGTGACCCGTTCCTCCACATGATCGCATAGTTGCCAATGACTTTTTCACGTTCTTCACCTCCTCTTTGAGAGCTTTGAAGTCACTAGTGAGTTTCTCTATGCTGACTGTGAGGAGCTCGATATCGCTAGCGAGGTTCTTCCGTTGACGCATTTTAACCTTACTTTCTAACAATCTGTATCTTGAATCAGCCCCGTCCCGAACTTGAGCGTCTAGGCTCAATAAAGCAAAAGGCTAAGTGGCACAAGACAAAGCAGGCAGGTATACTTACTTCGCTCGCTTAATGGCTCTGGTAATGGTTCATTAGACAGGTAGAAATGAAAGGGGTACATAGCAAAAGAGGGCGACTTACTCCCTGGCAGCAGATTGCTGGCGATCATACGGTCTGGTCGACAAGTCTTCGATTGATTTCTTTTCTCGACTGGACACTGATCGGATCTTCTGGCCATGTCCGTTCTCAAGTCGGTCTTTGTAGGATACTGCACGGTCATCGTCGGTATGGTTGGAGCCTTTTTCTCTGGAACAAGATGCGATCGCATCTTCATGTCTGGAGCTCTCTCCGCTCCTATCTTGCTCTAGCATCTTTCGAAACTGGGCAGTGAATGTGCCTGGCTGGTATCGAGAAATGAAACAATTTGGCATTTTCGAAGGAAAAGAGAAGGTAGAGAGCAATAAGTTACAATGAGATCCTGAGCCTGGTTTCCGGAGAACCATGTGGACTGTTGCAGCTACCAAGGCTCACGAGCTAGGTTCTCGCGATCGCCACCCACTTCGCGAGATTGCAACGCTACTATCACATTGATGAAACCCTGGATACAAATAGCATCCGACGGACCAATCAAACACCATGCGCGAATTTAGACGGACGCAGGTACGGTTCTGCGATGCAGATCCCAGCGACGACCCACGGGACAGCAGATCAAGGAGGTTCTATTTCTGGCCCGGAGCAGAGATTGGAAGGATTTGCAAAGGCCCAGACACAGTCCACAAGCCCAAATCTGATGGCCGTAAGTGTCCGATGGAACGGGTCTTTGTTGCTTAGGAGGTATTACTGGGGCAGGTGAATATTTGGAAATATTACGCAGAATTCTGGTAACAGAATGGTAGGCTAAATCCCGATCCGTGGTTATGTTTTCCTGGTTCCTGTCACAGGAGAGTAAGTCTCCTGCCAAGTGGCAAGCTGCTCCTTGCCTATCTGGTGTGTAGAAATTCTAGAAGCTGTGTCTTCTGTTCTGCATGAACCTTCCCTGTAGAGTATACGTAGAGACGATACTCCCTTTGAGCCCAAAACTTCCTCTGCATCTGCTGCAACTCGATCGCCAATTCGATCGCCTTTCTAATAACTCTAGCAGACAGCTTGTAAACATTTATGCCAATTATGGACGGACCACATGAGCTTACGTAAGGTTGTCTCCAGTTTTTGCGCTAAAACCGAGAAACCGATTGGCCCCGGACATAAGTGGACGTTGTGGGCCGGCCCTCCTGCGGCCCCTAAACTTTATATCAAATACCCTGCGCATCTTGATCATGACGCTGAATATTAAAGAATCTTCCTAATAAAGTTCTGCCCTTCCCCAACATCCTATATATGAAGCGACCGAGGTGATGGTGATTATGCCCTAGATCTCTTTTCCTTTGGGCTGCAGGGCTTAATTACGAACAAACTAGAAATTAAGTGGGGCATTAATTCGTAGATAAGCTTTTCTCGTCGATCATTCATGACAGTCGCATTCTCTCACCGTGTGACCCTTTCCATGGTTCATCGAAATCTTATTTCAGGATTCAGCGATTGATCGACAATCCCGGTAATGTTCCACCTTGTTTGGGTAACTTTTGTCAAACCATGACCTTGTAACTTCCTCTGTATTGTTGTGATCTATTGTTGGGATTCCGAGGGTTGATGGATGCTTGTTCATATTTTGAAACTAGCTTCATACATACAATCTGAGATATTCATCATTCTGCGTCTTGATTGCTCAGCTGCCACATCCTCCGTTTGTAGCATCATCCGACAACACTAATTCATCGAGATAGTTACTATGGTTGCTTGGCGATCACAATGTAGCGCGTATGCCAGCGAACTGCTGATAGCATGGACGTTCCGCGCATCGGTATCTCATCTTCTTGGCTGCAGAGACACGATGTACGTAGTGCCAAATCTGCGATGACGATCGCGTTTCTTTACGCCGTGACGGACGGAGTAATGACATCGCGCGGCCTGTGATTGATGATCAGCTTGTAACAAACGTTGGAAGAAGGTCAGCTCATACCTCGTCTCCAGCCTTCCGTCTTGGTTGATTCACTGCTGTCGATATGGCTAGGCTCGGCTGTTAAGATTGTTTGAAACCACTTTTCAATGTTGCTTTGCGCAGGCCTTTTATTAGGGAGGGTTGCCAATGAACCCCTGCAGCTAACCGAGCGACGAACAGTTCCTGCTCGGTTTCGATTGCCTGAATGCTTAGGCGATCTGGCACCAGAGCGACGTTGCTTGCGCAAGATATGGTACATTTTCCCTCGTAGAGACTCAACGCTTCGGTCCACCTGATATTGTTCATAATATGCGTCGGAGCGGGCTTTCCACGACAGCGCCCGATGGGCATCCAGCCAGGAGAGAAGGTTCTTCTCCTCCCATTCCGACCAGACTACCTCGCTTCGAGGAGGCATAGCGCTTGCATGAACTAACAGGAACCAGAGAGATCTTTTCAGCAATGGCACGACTTGAACTCCGCATGGATGGGAAAGGTGAGCCTAAATCCCCTCCCGGTCCCAGTAAAAGCTGAGATAGTACCCTTGGTTCATCCGAAATTTTCTGAAGGCTTGTGGCATGATCATGGACCACTCTGGACAGTCGCTTCGGTCAGTCTGAATTGTACTCTATCGACTACGTATTTCAGAATCCCCCGGACTCCCAGCGCCCGAACACATTCATAGTTACAAGAACGACCACCCTTCAGTTTAGTACTTGTCAATATCTCGAACACAATGACTGTCTGTGGAAATGAACAAAGTAATGACTTCTTAAACCGAGCCCCACCGGGTACTAAGGTAACATGGAACAGACTTCAGAGGCAAAAACTTTGCTTTCTGACGAAGTCCCTTCCTCTAAAGTTGAATGACTTTCGTGCCTGATTGGCTAAAATGTATTCCAAATTAAGCGAAGATTGCGGTACGTACTGATGGAAATAGTGCGCCTTGCAAACCCTATCGCAAACTCCGGTTTGGAGAGCAAATTCTTCATAAAAGCCTCAGCGACTTATCCTGTAACATCCGACTTGAAAACTCGTTATCTCACTCTGACACAGATTCAGCTATGGGTGGAATTCGAAAGCTTCCGTTTACTGATCAACGACAAAGCTTTCGGAGCCATTTACAACGTGCACTGTCCCTGTCATCCTCCGGATCTGAGGATATCTGGATTCCGCCCAGATCCACGGCGGGGGATACTACGGAGGACGAGTGTTCTCAGGAGGACGACTCTTTTGGCAACGACCGCAATGGAATCACAGTGGATGATGGCCAGGAAAGTCCTCTGCACACCTGCAGTACGGGCCCGAGACCAGACGAAGAACTGGAACAACCCGGACAGGATCTCTCCGAGAACTGCAATATGATCGCCTTCCAATGTCTGGCAGAGTGAGTGTCAATCCGCTCCCTTGGAATGGTGTTTTGTGATATGCTGACTTACAACGCTTAGACTAGATGTCCGAACGAAGTCAGTCGTGCGACCCACCAGAAAAAGAACACAGGCTGATTATTTTGCAGGTCCATGCAGAAGTCATTGAATAACCAGAACAGCTGGATTGGAAACATTCGCAGTGATCTGGAGGAAATCCGCAGTCGGTTGGCTGTCGTGGAGACGGCTATTGAAATGAGGGCCAAAAAGGGGGAGAACCATGCTACTGAGGGTGATACATCTAGACGATCGCTTCGGTCGCAGCAGTGATTCAGACCGGAAATATGATGAAATTAAGTCTATAGTCTAGAGCCGGATGTCAGCCCTTAACTGAGGTATTCTTATTACGTTGCCCTATGCGAACAATTATATTTCACCTTTGCAGACTCTCGCTTGAAGTTACATATAACCGCAGCGCTGCGGGGCAGGAGAGAAAGCGTCGATAGAAATCCTATTGACGAGATGAACTTCCTGTCCTAGCCGGCTGGAAGTCGCAACCTGTTAAGGTTTTACGGGAGTTCAATGGTCTCGCGATCAAGTCACACCGGGCGATCATGGCCCACCTGGACTGTGGGCCCCCCATATTCAGCGGCCATGGAGCATTCCCTCTGCCGTCCAATTGGCAGAGCTAAAGTCCGATCGTCCGAGTATATTTTTACGTGAAGCTTTTTCTACTAAAGCGGAAGATAAACCAATGCATATATCTGGTTCATATTTTACTGTTATTCTTAGTGTTATCCTGGGATGGCGGTGGGGTCGCTATCATTATGCCTTGAGCTATCTATCTGTGTGATGGTTATATCGAATTGCGGTGCCGCCACAGCCAAAGCTGTTCCTAGCTCTGAATCTGTCATGCTTCACACAAGTGATTCATACTGGTTGGCTGGGGTTGCCGCCGGCTGAGTAACAAGCGGGTAATCGTTACTCGATGCGGAGAACCCGGGTAGGGCATTCTGACCCAAATTCCCATAAAGACCGTCCTGGTCGGGCCAAGCTCCGTAAATTACTTCAGAGCCGGGAAGGCAGGATGCCGGTCTACGATTCTGAAGGGCATCAATCGTGTTCCAGAGCCGAGTGGTCGCCGATACCAGCTCACAGTGCGTCTGATGCAAGGCCGGCTGAATATCGTTCCTTGAGATCTGATCCTGCGTGGCGGCGTCAAGTGACTCAAGCTGCTGCTTGATATGGCAGAGTTCTCTTTCAAGCCTCTGGTTTTCTTCCAAGGCTTTGTCTTTTGCTGCGAGAGCTTGCTGTAGTTTCGAAGACTCTTCGGCCTTTTCCGCTTGTAGACGCTGCATCGACTGAGATTGATGGGATATTTCATGGTCCATTTTCCCAAGAGCTAGTTCAAACTCTTCTTGAATCTGGTCCATCACATCCAAACATTGTCGATGTGTCGCCTCATGCTCTTGCCTCCGGGCGGTTTTCGTCATAGAATGTCCCTGGAAACGCTCGTCAGCCAAGAGTACATTATCCAGGGAGGACCGCATAATGTCTGTCGGTGCAGAAATATACGAATAACCGAAGACAAGATAGGGAATGACATACCAGGTCTTTGTGTAGCTTCGCTACAAGGCTCTGAGGATTGCGGTCCGCCTTGGACGTAGAAACTGTCGACCGAACAGAACCAGGCGAACCAGCACGCGATCTGCTAGTACGAGACTTTGTTTTGGTAGCACCACGTCCCGCACTCCGAGAGGGCTTGGGTGCATTTGCCATACTGAACCTTTCCGGTCGAGAGATTGTTGTTGGTTCCAGTGGATTGCGGGTAAACTGATGAGTAGGATGAATCGCAGTAGCCTCCTGGGTAACAAAGACTTTAAAGGGCTAGGTGGAGACCAAACGAAAAGACCTGAAACGGAGGTGGAAACGCTGTTCCCTTGCCAAGTCCTTTTTGCTAGCATGTGGTCCATGAGCAGAGAAGCTCGAGCAAATTCTGCACACCGGACCCCACGGGGTGCTAGCGCGAAGTAGAAAAAAGAATCAAAAGAAAAAAGGCCTGTCGGTCCACTGTGGAAGAAGTGATCGGCCGGCCCGCACTAAGTCCATGCAATCAGTGGTGTCTCACGACACGCTACATTTGAATTTTCCCCGTCGCTCTTTCACCCAAGGAGGACTCTTTGCGCTTAGATATAATGTACTTAATATCTCTTGCCCAACTCTACATGTTCGGCGCCATCCTGTTAATAACAACAATCCTCCCTGACACGGTCCTCATTAATGAATGCAGTTATAGCGGAGACAGGACCTAAATTCTAAGCAGTTCCACTGTCGCCAGAATCAAGGCCTGGTTTCCAGGACAACAATATGAGCCATTTCAGCTACCATGGCTCCCGATTTGGTCCCTTGTCAATCGCCACCCCGTTCACGAAATTGCAACGCTATTATCACACTCCTGATGGGACCGTGAACACAAATAGCACCAGCTGGACCAATCAAATCACGAGCATGAATATGGACGGAGGCTGGTACAGCTCTGCAGTGAAAATCCCAGTTATGAACCATGGGACAGTAGATCAAGGAGGTTCTGTTGTGGCACTCAGAAGAAATTGGAAGGGCTTGCAAAATTCTAGACACAATCTGCAGGCCCAGTCTTGGTGGGCCATTGTTGTGCAGGTGGAATGGCTTTGTTGCTTAGGATGTAAGTTCTGGGCAGGCGAGGTAATTGCACATCATGTAGTCTTTCTAGAACAGAGTGATATGCCAACAAGATGCGTGGTCATGGGTTTCTAGAACCCTTCGGTCTTCCGTCACTTCTGCTTCTTCATCTTTGAGCTGTAGAACGTTCTAGAAGCTGTGTATTTCACTCTGCATCAGCCATTTGCAGATAAGCATACTACCTCCCTATCCGATATTTCCTCCCTAGTCCGGTTTTTGTACTAAAAGCCGAGAAACCGATTGGCCTTTGGAAATGAAAGGAGTCAGCGTGGAGCACCTGAACTTCTATGAACCGGAAATATTTTCTTAGCATCTTTCCCCAACATTGTTAATACTCAGGACCGCGCGACCAATAATGTTCATAAACGCCATCGTAGCCATTTCATCACATACTCTATGTCAAAAGCCGAAATCGTGATGAGTGCGGTCCATTTCCTCCAGTAAATCAGTTACACTGTAGCGGCAGCCGTAAGCATGATAGACCTAAAAGTAAGTGGAGAAGCGGACGGGAGATCTAGATCGGAGCTTAAAACCTAATTGCCATGGATCATCGCCGTCTTCCACCAAACACGCGGTTCCGTGATCCATAGAAAAATAATTTGTCACGATAGTTTGACATTTGGCCACCGACCGTGGATCCTGCTCTGCGTTCCACGGTTGTTATGATAGTAACCATTGATATGACTTGGATGGAAAGGAACCTTTGTTCCAGTTAAGTGATAGCATGCCATTAGTAGACTGGAAAAAAGCCCTCCCACCAACATGACTGGGCTGGGATTGAGGTTCAATCATATGCTTTGTAGCTCTACGGTATAGTTAACTCTGTTGCGACCCACCCAACGCATCCAAGGCTAGAATCCTAGTTGACAAGTGTTCTAAGAACTTTGGAACTTAGATAGCTATTGTGTCATGATTTCATATTTCAATATGAGCACGCTCACATCCTGGTTCAATGGAATAACCCTTAAAACCCGCTACTGATCCCATCCATCAATTCAAACAAAAGAGACATCTTAGTACTCGTGACAATCATATCAGACCATGGATACAGTCATCACCAGCCTCCCCCCAATGTGAGCGCCATTCTTATGGATAATATATCCATCATTCAAATTGTATCCATGTTCTCGATCGGCGCGTACAATGCCGTTGAGACGGGGATCGTCACATTTGATACGTTCAAACACTACCGCAGCCTATATTTCTGGAGCATGCAATTCGCATCCTGGGGCATCCTTGTGCACGCCATTCCTGCCATGGCACGATTCTTGTCTCAGTCATCCAATCTCGCGACATCCATTCCCTTCATAGTTGGATGGTACGCTATGGTTACCGGCCAAGCCCTCGTCCTCTACTCGCGCCTGCATCTCGTTTTCGCCGATGTGAGAAAGGTGCGTTGGGTCTTGTGGATGATACTCACGAACTTTTGCATCCTACATATTCCAATGACCGTCTTATTCTTTGGCCTCAACAACGGCAACGCACGCTTTGCTCAACCTGCCGCGATATTCGACCGAATCCAATTGACGGGCTTCTGCATCCAAGATTTCGTTATTTGCGGCATTTACATATACGAAGCAGTTCGTGCTTTCAGACTTATCAGCGCGTTCCGAGGTCGTGAGAGCCGCAACGCCATCATCCATCTAATTTGCATCAATATCATCGTGGTATTCGTGAATATTCTCCTCCTGGTGGCGGAATACAAACTACACTACATTCAAGTGAGCTTCAAGACGGTGGTGTACAGCGTCAAGCTGAAGTTGGAGTTTTCTGTGCTCAACCGTCTCTGCTCGGTGGCCGTCCCCTGCACCTGCCAGAGTGGATCCAGGGAGCAGCGCCGATCATGTGATCTGAATCACTTTGATCGAAACCTTCCACGGTCATCTGCGGAACCAGAGAGGACAATGCAATCTGCGTCGACTTATGAAAAGATACAGCGTCGTTTCAAATTGCCAAACTTGGTCGATAGGTACCACGGGGCGAAGAGCTATTTGTCCGGCAAGAGGATCATTCCCTCCAAAGACAGTTCGTACTCAGAAACATTCCCCGAGAGCCATTCAAGTACCAGTACGACTGAATCATCGGAATCTCTGCCGGCACTGGAACTACGTCTATCTGAATTCTCGCCCAAATTCGATGTCTAAGCATCCTGCCAAGGATGCGGGCTGGGTCTCGTGGAACTTGCTAAGGACTGAGCAGCGTGCTGCGGACTGGTGGTGGACGTGGATGATCAGGAATAACCGTGCTAGCTAGCTAGCGACAGCTCGGCTGTGACGCTTGATTTGGAGTCTTTCCAGACGATGTAACTGGTGAATATTTTGGAGGCAACGTGACTCTGCGCTTGCTAGGTGAAATGTGGTCGATATCAATATGTCGGAGCGATAGGCCAGTGAGAGACATGGAGAACGGGATGAAATGAAAAAGTAATATACAAGACTCTGAAAAAGTGGAGACAGGAAATTAGAAACAATAATTGTTCTCTTCACACCCAGTTTTGGCCTCAAACGATATTTGGCATTATCCTTCCGGTTCAGCCGACCGGATATAGCCTGGCCGAGCTGCCCGGCTATGGCCATGTAATGCTATTCTGTCTACTAGTGCATGGGCACTAGATCAAATGAAGAGCATTCTTATATGGTAGGTGAGAGGCAAATGCGAAATACTAAAGGGTACTCATTGTTACAGCTTTTATTATGTGAGACGGCGAACTTATTGCACGTCCTTTCGTCAACCTGTACTTTCATATCACGCAATCCATGGACCAACTCTATCGTACATTGCTATACCACATCTACATGGAACTTCAAAACCTGGCCAAGGCAGCAATAACGCGGTTGCTTGGAGAAACCTGTGCTTATTTGGGATGTACCCCAGACAGTCCCTTTTTCGAAGTGAAGCCATAGTGCAAGAGAAATCCGTGGGAGATCAACCGTTTCTCATAGCAAATAGAAAGAATCAAACAAAAGAAACATTTCGGGAAAAATCATAGTTGCAAGATGGTCGACTGAGAATTCGCGAGGTATCCTGACGAAGAACATTCAAATTGAAGGTGAAATTTATTGATAACATGACAAAGTCTCACGATTTGGACTCTGGGCCATCTAGAACCTTCAGGATTGGTGTAGGGTGATACGATATCTTAAGATCGAGTTAATCTTCATAGCGACAACATCGATGATAAAGAGGAACTTACTAACTGGTTGTCAGAGAGAGGCCAATTTGTTGAGTTTGACGTCAGAACATACATCTTCCCAGATTTCTTCATGCGAAGAATGAGATGAATGTCGGCATCGCATTCCGTGGTGTACTCAGAGACTTTTTTGAAAAGCGTGTTTCTTCGCCTGCGCGCTTTTTGATTAACCGCGTCTGTTGGGTTTGATTTCGGTTTTGGTTGAGTGGCCATAATTGGGGTTATCGTTTTTACCGAGAGCAGTGTTGAGTCGAGGAAAAATCAGACCGACATCCGATTTTCGAGTTTTGTAGTAGTGACTTGGAAGATCAATGGGGTCGCATAGCAGCTCTGCATTCTTAAGGGAACGTAGGGCAAGAACAGTAGATTAGTAGCTTTGTTCTTGTCGCAGAAAGCCATTTCTATCCGCTTCGTCGTTGATCTCATGCCACACCATGCAAGGAACGGTGAATCATCGCAACCAAGTTGATCGAGGTCTTCCACTTCGTTTCTGTCAACTTCAAGGTTTTTATCGGTTCACCACTTCGCTCATTTAAACAATGCAATCAAACAGGCCCGAGGCAAATTACGCATCGTGAAGTTCTGCAGCATCATTATGAGCAGGAAGAACAACGGAATTAAGCTGACCGGTACTTTTGTGATGACAAAAATCCTAAGCGGTCTTAACAGTTCAAGTAACTTTCGATTTCAAATGCACATTGGCGATAAGGAAAGAAGTATTCCACTCCATTGGCCGTTAGCTGTCCGAACCTCAGCCCGGAATTGCGCCTTGGTCTGGGCTTGATTTAACCGTGTCGGCAATTGTGAGATGTACGTAAAATGCGCGCCCTTTACAAGTGAATGAGTCGCCATCAAAGTCGTCCGAGGACACGCCTATAGAGTTGCTTGCATTTTCTGCTGTGTTACTCGCCAGAGTAGATGGTAGCGCTGCCAAAGAATATGTAGACATTCGCCTTCTTGTCCCGGAAGTATTGATAAGTTACCGGCGACAGCAGAAATTGACCGTAAAACGACAAACCGGTATGAACTGGGAATTGTACAAATGGCCACTATCGAGTCAATGACCAGGACGCCATATGTAGATACGATACCACTGTATCGCTACAGGGCCACATCCTAGCTGCTGTGTTTGTCATGGCACTTAGCTCTGTAAATGAGCTTGGTGAGCGGTGGGCTTTTACCGCCATGCAGTAAACAGATTATAGCGGGTCAATTGTGTTCAAAATTAAATCAAGCGAATAGACTGAACGTGCTACATCAAATCTGATTCTAGTGAACGAAGCATGACAGCGATTAGGAATACAAACTAAATACCTGATGAGGAACAGAAAACAAAACAATTATTGAGTGGGAATCTGTGAAACAATTCCAAAAGTCAGTATGCCGGAACAGGCCATCTCCTGCTATACCGTGTGCACCTTTTTCTTTGGTATCTTTCATCAACTAGCCAGCAGGAAACATAGAATTGTGACCTTTTCTCGAAATGTGATGCCTCCACGCAAAGAGCCACCCCCGATTCAGTGCGTTGTAGCTCAACAACGAGTATAGTAAGTTTTGATACCGTGATATGCAGTCTTGTTCGCTATACTGACCAACAACTTCAACTCCCCTTCGCTGGACGTTCGGGTGAATGTCTCATTCTGTCACATTAGCTGATGGCATGATGTGCATCGGGATGAACCTACCTGCAATAGTTCCTCAATGGAGGTACTTTCCAGCTGCCGAGGTAAATTTTGGATCTCCTGTTCCCACTCGTAGGTACGATTCTTTAACATCAACTTGGTGACGATATCGGCTAGAGCGCATAATTTCATCGTGGCGGAATTCATTTCCGATTGACTGATTTGACAGCTACTCTCAGCGCCCCCTAGTGAGCGTCAGTCTCTTATCGAACGATATTCACTAGGCAGGGGGTATCTCACTAATCTTGACATCACCAGACTGGGTAAGCAGAATCGTATCCGGGCCCAGGGTAGCGAGTGCTCTTCCGAGCCCGCGTAGATATTGGATGCCTTCTAGTACCTTTCCTGGATTAGTGGGGAATGATCCTAAAGCATTGTTTGACATACCGGTCTGACAATGCTAACAATCTCATCAGCGGTGATCGAGCAGCTGGAGGCTAGAATGTGATCGACTGACACTTCAGTTGGCTCCCACACCAACATAGATGATGTGTCATGGTGGTAATATTGAAGCAGTTTTGGAAAGCTGGGATGGCAAATATGTCCCATCAGTTCTAGTAAGGCTGCAGCGGGAGCCATCTGTTGTTCCAGTTGCTGAATATGAACCAACGTTCCTCTATTTGCCCTATGTCGGGCAAATACTAGAGACCGATCTTGCAATGCAGCAACGGGTTCGAAAATATCCCATGGGTTCTGGTTAAGGTGGGGAATCCTTGCATCCGGGGGATCGGGCCGTGGCTTTTTTGATCCGAGGGCGATTGCTGTTGCGTTCCTCATCTGACTCGGCGATGCATTCATATCCGCCGTGGCAGTTGATTTTGAATCTAGTTGGCTTTGGTGGAAAGTCGATTCATCTATCCAAACGGTGGGCGGTCGGCTGTGTTTGTCCCGATTGCGTTTCATCATTGTGTGTGATTTTGGCGAATTATGGAAAGTACAGTGGGAGACCTAGGGGGAAGATGGATTTTATAGCTCTAAAGCTTGGTTTCCATGTACCTCTTTAGCCCTTATCACATCACGAAGGTCTGTTGGTCGCGACATCATATTATCACGTCAGTGCGACTGAAAAGTGATACCCCTCAAATTAGTAGCCTATGGTTGTTGGACTATATCTGTCTCAGTTGACAATTAACAATTTTGCTGGGTTGTTTGCTTTGCATCAAGAAATATCTCTTGAATAGTATTTGCCCCCAACGAATCAACCATTCGTCTTTTATGGCGCTCAAACCTTGGTCTTCTTTTATTTCAGATGAAAGATTATGCATTTCGTCCAAGTTACTTTAAGTGATGGCAAGGCCAGGATTTCTGCACATACCTAATATAAGCCGTGAATAAGGCCAAACATGTTTACTCCCAAGAAAGAGAAAAGAATCCCAAAGCCTCAATTACACGAGGTCAAATACAGTCGCGTGTATATCGAAGTGTCTTAAGAAGTGGAATCACTATCCTATGGATTGCCCGGTATATCCTAGGAGCTACGCGGCATAGGGTCTCCTGGCTTGCTAACAACACTCTCCTGTCCATCGGCATGATTGTGGCGAAGAACAGCATCACTCCTTCAGATACCATGGTTACATATGATGTTACCCACATTCGTTACTATTTGCGCAGGCTCTTATGGTGTGGGGATAAACGTATATAGCACAAAAGCATGGAGACTTGCTGTAGTAAGTAATTGAGAGATGACGACAAGGCTTCCTCAATTCCTAGGAGCACCTGTGGGGCTGAGTCTATGCATTACAAGGAGGGCTCTGAACTATACTTAGTGTGTGGTTTGTTCTGCGGATTGTAACATAAGTAGTGCTCTTTTGCTCCGTATGAGCCGATTGATCTCATACGCTCAGCAGCAATCAGACCCCTCCAAGATGACATCTGAGCGTTTCATCTCTCGAGCACTGTTAGTTTATACCTGGAAGATACCTGACCGCCGCTAACACTTGGTAGACAGATGAAAGACCTACTGCTGCCCCCAGAAACTGCCGGACAGCAGCAATGGACAACTGAGCCCCCAAAATCTATAGAATCAGCCATTGCGACTCGGAGCGCGGATCCTGAAGAGGAGAAGCCAGCCCTTCCCGCTAATATGAAGAGGATTCCCTTCGAATGGGATAACTCCGGTTCAACCGCCGCAGCAAATAAGCGGAAGAACCAGGCTCAGGCATCACAAAGGCGTCGCAATCGAATCAAGCAGAACGAAAGCTTAATGGCAGATGTCGATGCGTACTCGAGCGAGGTTGGCAAGCTGTCAGACTTGGTGTTGCAGCAAAGAGCTCAATTGCTTATCCTGAATGAATTCAAGGAACTGGTGTTGGCTAAGCAGACAGAGTGTGCCCTGGCAGTTCTGGATGGTCGTCCACAGGTACTTTCCACTTACGTTCCCCAGCTTCGAGTTCTGCTAACCACCTCCATAGCCACTACTGTTAGATTCTAATACATACAGGTCCATAAAACACTTTGTCAGATACTGTGGCAGCTACGTTGTTTCAATACCGTGGAATGACCCGTGCATGGACTTTGAAGTATACTACAAGGATGGAACAGCAGGGCAGGTGCGATGGCGAGTAACGATGCCATTAAAATTGCAGGCCACGAGGTATCTCGACGT
This sequence comes from Penicillium canescens, assembly GCF_028828765.1. Lineage (NCBI taxonomy): Eukaryota > Fungi > Ascomycota > Eurotiomycetes > Eurotiales > Aspergillaceae > Penicillium > Penicillium canescens. Next base: position 6,109,542 of record NW_026703966.1, read on the forward strand.
CCAGGAGGATTCGCAAAAAGCCGAGCTTGCTAAGGGGCTGTTGCCTACGGTAGAGTGGACGTTTTTCGAAAGTCTGAACATCACCAAGACGAATTCTATGCTCTTGGAATTTGAATAGGACGAACTCGCATTTGGCCATTCAGAAAGACGCAGCAGGTGTTTCCTAGAGTTGCACTTTTTCCACAGGCTCGGGAAAATCTAATAGCACTCTGATTCTCAGTTAATGAAGCAGGGCATCTTTATCCTCACCGGTAGGGTCCTATCCTGCAGACTGATTAAAGGCCCCACATGAATCATAGGCTTTCACAAATAATCATCGCGATGAGTAGAAGCAGATACCATAAGCCCAGTCCTCGAATTGCTGCCGAAGATGCCACATTTCCAGACGCTTCCGCAGGTCTCGTAGGACCAAGTTGTGTAGGAGCTGGCAAGTCAGATACTGTACCAGCCTCCACCGTACTAGCCGTTGGCAGTGTGAATGTCGGGATTATCAAAGTCAATGGCACGAAGGCATTGTTCCAGGCTATCGTCCCGGTTGTGTTCGTGCTTTGAGCGGTCGCCATTTTGTTTCCGCCCCAAGCGTCAGTGGTACGGTCGCTCAGAGTGTTATCGCCTGCAAAGTCTTCGATACTATAACTTGTCAACTTTGGAACATAGCAATGTGATTGGCTTACAGCAAGCTACTTACTGAGTTTGTGCATGTGATGCTGGCTGAGAAGTTCTGATGGGCGTTCAGACTTGGCTCAGCAGGGCAGTTGCACCAGCTTCAATTGATCCAGCTACACACTGGTACGGCTTCGTTACCTAGACCTTACCTAAGCTGTTAGAGACATCGTGGGGAACGAAATCGGTGTGGAATTTCTTACCTTGGCCTCTGGCGAAACCTGGTTACTGGCCTGCGTTTCACGTGATCTGTGTATATTATCGAGGAACCAAAGGTATTCCAAGAGAATAAAGTGAGGGACTCGAGAAGAAAAATGGCCTCATATTTATGTTGTTATTTCTGTTAATTTGCCTTCACTTCTAAACCAAATCAGGAGAAATGCTTGAGCCACCGTTTTCCCTTTCGCATGGACGTCAACAGTAGGCTATATCGCTGCGCTAAATAGAAGGTCTCAAAATGAACTTTGTCTGCAAACCCCCTGAGGTGCATTCAAGTTGTTGAGCTTGTTATACCAACTGTGTGCTATGCTGTGTGCTATGTATTTGGAAGCTAGTCACCTCACCACTGTCACCTCTCACCTGTCTCACCACTCTCACCTTCTCATGTTGCCATGATGGGCTCTTAACTCCCTGGTGGATTCTATCGTCCCATTTGTTTGCTTCTGTTGTGCATCAAAGCGAGATAGCTTGGGAAATCGAGTTAGTCACTACTAGAGTACAATCAGGTAAATCTTTCCATATAGGAATAGAAGATTGATATCAAATGTAAGAACGTATTACCTTCCATTGGCCAAGGTTCTCATTTTGGTCATCGTAGTTTTCATAACTAGCGGCTACGTAAAGTCATGGAGTAGGGGTATTGATATACAGAAAGATGAGATCAAACGCCTAGGGACTTTCAGGAGACATGAGTCACGCACGACCATTTCTCACGGGCCGCTTTGTTTTGATTCGGGACCTGCCAAGGGAAATTAAATTGAAAAACAAAGAGTGTCAATTTGGAACAAAAGAAGGCTATCTATCAGTTTAACATCTACCAATCTGTTGCAAATTCAAACCCCCAATTTAACGTTCACAGCCAAGACGAAAACAAGGCCTTAATGGGCAGCGACTGCTGCTCCTGGTCGTTGGCCAATTGGAGTATTGACCGCGTCTTGGGATTGCATATTCTGGGCAATTGTCTCCCGGTACAGGTCATACATGGCTTTCGCAACCGTAAGGCGTCTTTCTCTCTGCATATCATCCAGATCATGCCATCCCTCCGCTTTCTCCCTTTCTGCAATGAATTCCGCTTCCGTGCGTATGGCTCTTTGGCCAATTGCCAGGTTGGACTTGTTCTGCACCGCGTTGGTGTTCGAGTTCAAAGCAGCGCCGGAGGAAACCGGATTGTGAGGTGCCTCATCTCCGTCAAGGTTGATTGGGTTGGCTGGCGACCCAGGTCCCGGATGCAAATTCGCAGTGGAGGAAGGGGGCACTTCACGTTGGCCTGCAGATGAGTGTTGGATTGCAGGTGAATTGCGACGTCGTGCAGGCTGTCGCTCTGGTGATTGCCTCGCTGCTGAGCCCAATGGGCAAGGCGTGGGAGACCGATCCTCATTGCCTCTACCAGCATCGCTCTGGAGCACGCGCAGATAGCGTTCTTCTTGTTTGTCCCAGACCTCTTTGATTTTTGCGTCTGCTGCGCGCTTGCCATTGCAGAAGCGAGTGAAATCGGATCTCGGAATCCAAGAACAAGAATTTTGCATGTTGTCGGTATCCTCTGACTCCAGATCCTTCCATTTAATCTTCAGCCAAGAACATGGATCAGACTTGTATTCTTCATCCGGATTCTTTCTTTCTTCCGAGACAATCCCGTAGATCCCGACAACATTGTGTTTGGTATACCGCCAGACTTTGCTCCGTGGACTAGCTTTGATCTGGGAAATCCGCAACTCTCGTTGAGAAATGTCGTTCATGTTGTCATTGGTATATCCATTTCTGTATTGGAATTTGTATCTGGCTCCATGACGAGGCCCATACTGGAGAATGACGAAGGTTGATCCTCGCAGCTTTCCCCATCCATCCACAACCGCGTCGGTTTCCTCGTCATCTTCTGACGGATCAAGGCTGGCTAAAAGCTCTGGGTCCCTGGACTCGCTAGCACCTCGTGCTTCCGGTGACAGATCGGTTCGATTTTGTGGATGACCGACCATAGAGGGGCGTTCATGAATATTCGAGCTTGATCCCTCTCCAGCCTGATGTACCGAGCCAGCGTCATGCATCGGAGAGTCGTCTCTCTCGATAGACTCTACCACTGAGCTATGCGATGGCAATGAGGCATTGGCTTGGTCGGTTGGATCAATGTTGTTAGGCTGGTCGCTATCGTGTATGTCTGACGATTTGTCGGATGGACGAGGCCCTTGCTGGAATTCCACCTGAGCAGCTGCGCTATTGACCTTTTCAGAAGAGGCCGCCCTGTCGTTTGCCCATTCTTCCATTTCAACAAGCTTGGAATGGTTGTTCTTATTGTCCTTGTTGTCCTTGCTTTTCTTCACTCCACTGTTGGAGGCCATTTTGGGACCAGGCCTGATCCTTTCCGTGAAAAGCAAAGAATTCACGCGGTTGATGGCAGGTATTTATGCATTTCTGATATCAAATCAAACCGTAGTCACGACATAGGGCCGGGATATGATTGTGAAGTACAAGTAAATGCGTCGGCCTCTGATTTCAATCTTATTGGCATTATGGTAATCGCAACCGAGCATGAATTTGTGTTCTAGCTCGTTGAGTTCCTGCCTTAAAATAAAGGGGCTAGATGGCACACGCTTTATGCGTCTCTGGTGAGGTCTAAAACTCAGGCTTTAAGTATGATCGCTTCTTCTAACTGGAGGCAACCTCCTCAAAGTTCACTTTTGGAGCCGCCCTTCCTTCAAGCATTGAATCAAGCCAGGATTTTTGTGAGCAAGATTGAGCAATCAATGTATGAAATTTTTAGCATCCTTGTTCCTCGTGTGAATGTCATTTGCGGTGACTTTCAGTAAGCTGTTGCTCAACGGACCCAATTGTGCTGACCTCAAGGACTCATTTATTGATTATGTTAGATAGGTTTCAAAATGAGCAATTGAATCAAGCAAAACGACGGTTTGCAAAATGCAAAGTTTACCTGTGTTTTTTGGCCTGCAAGTGGTTAGACTCATACAGAAGCAGGTGTGCATTTGGTTTTTGAAATGACCTCTTTTACTATTACTGACTTGACCCGGAACTTCATCTAACCTCACATAAATAGGCTTTGCTCTTGAGTAAGAGTGGCGTCATAAAGTGCCACTTAGTCGATCTTCAATTTACTGCTCATTCAGCGCTTCGGAACGAAGCCCTCTTTTACGTTAAATGATAGGTTCTATTCGGGACTGTTGCGTGAGAGCCCCTTGCGTCGGGCCCACGATATCCCGTGCTGGACATCGCACACAAATATCGCCTGGCCTTCCCCTCCCTCGAAAAGAACATCGCCGTTTCGAGGGAGAGCCGGGCTCTCTCCGCGACGGTTTCTTCAATAGTTCCTTTTACAATGGTGCGTCATAGTTCGGCGGCCCCCAGTCTAACCCCTGGGGGACAGACCACCCTGGGCTCCTCGATCTATCCACCAGAGTACATATGGAATTCCCTCTCCGACTCCCAGCAGGACTCATTCATCTCTACTGTGTCCGCGTCCCTTGTTGCGGGCGACGGGCAGCGCAAGCGCCCACGTTTAGACCTCACTGCGGAAGAGGATGCTGACGACGGTAGGGTCCCGTCTCTTGTTTTGCCAGTCCTTCCCCGTTTCCCCGGCCTCGACCGTGCTGCTATTATAGCCGTTTTCGAGCACACCTTCCGACCAAAGAAGGACCTCATAAAACTCCGTAGCCCTGAGTTCAAAGCCTCGGCACCGGATGGCGAGTCTTTCGACTTAAAATCCACATCATCTGGCCTGCAATTCCGCAAGGTAGTCTCAATTAAGGACTGGGGAAATGACGCATCCCTCTGGGCCCATTGCTTTAGCAATTACGTCGCTGTCTGGTGTGATTTCTTCGCTGCTAAGCACCCGTTATGCATCAGTGGAATGGTTCTCTTCCACCGCCGCATTTGTGACCTTGCTAGGGCATATAAATGGCAGGACTGTATCCTGCAAATGGCCCTGGACCACCACCAGATGGTCGTCGATAAAGGCGACCTCACCGTTTCTCTTAGCGATTGGGAAATTGGGAAAGCCCTCGAAAGCTCCTACCTTCGCCCGGACAACGTGCTCCCAGCAAAGACAGCGCCGGCTACCCCAACCACACGGTCAACGCGCTCTACCGCTGCGCCAAATAATGACACTGTCATTTGTGAAAAATTCAACTCTTCTGCTGGCTGCCACTGGCGAACATGCCACCGAAGACACGTCTGCTCTAAGTGCGGCAACGACCATTCCGTGACAAGCTGCAAAGTAAAACCAGTGAGTTAGGAGCACGCCGGGGTCGGCCCTGGTATAGGTCAAACCCTGTCGCCACCAACTAGCTGGCCAGCCCCGCGTCCCAACACTTCTATTCAGTTTGAGGTCTTCGACCCTTCCCTCCCGCCTCTGCGTGATTCCGCTTCTCCCTTCATTGCTTCGGCGTGGAAAACCCTCCTCGAACGCTATCCTGGCAACCTAGGGACTATCTGCAGCGGCATCCTTACATTCGGCTGCCGCCTCGGTTGTACGATCCAGCCAAGATACCGTCGAACTCCTAATCACCGCATCGAGGAACACTCTCTTATCACCCAGAAGCTCTCTGATGACCTATTATGTCGTCGGGTGCAACCATCTACTGGCCCCGTCGTTGTTTCCCCACTAGGGCTGGTGCCTAAACACGACGGGAGCTGGCGCCGTATCCATGATCTTTCCTACCCGCCGGGTCGCAGTGTCAACGAGTCCATCCCCGACGCTGCTTCTACTATACAATACATATCTATGGATAACATCTTCGATCTCATACGCACGTCTGGACGAGGATGCTATATCATCAAACGCGACATCAAGGATGCCTTCCGTAATATCCCAGTCGCCCCGCTGACCAGCCCCTCCTAGCCTTCTCATGGGATAGCAAGACATACATGGAGTGCTGCCTCCCATTCGGCCTTTCAACGGCACCCTTCATCTTTAACCTTTTTGCTGAGGGCCTTAACTGGCTCCTAACCGCTTACTTGCCGTTGGCCTCTATCGCTCATTACCTTGACGATTTCATCGTTATTTTTCCTTCCTCCGTGGGAGGTCTCTCTAAAGCCCTTACCGCTTTCAATAGCGCATATATTCCTCTCACGGATGCGTTAGGCATCCCATGGAATGACTCGAAAGACGCCGCGGGTACCGTGGTCAGTGTCCTTGGGGTCAAAATCGACACGACACTTCTGCAGGCCCGTATGCCTCGCGATAAGCTAGCACGCGCATCTTCCGAAGCCGCGTCGCTACTACAGCTAGATCGTGTCTCGCATAAAGCTTTGCAACGTGTAGTCGGTTTCCTCCAACACTGCTCAATAGTTATCCGTCTCGGCAGAGCCCGCCTTCAGTCGCTCTACAGCGATCTCGCATCCTTCCCGCCTCACCAGCGCTCCGTCCGCCGCCTATCCCATGATAGCCGCGGGGATCTCGCGTGGTGGAGGGACACTCTCCCGTTATTTAACGGCATCCATTTCTTCGAGAAGAGCCGCCCCCTAGTTGCCCTCTACACAGACGCGTGCGACTCAGGTCTGGGCCTCTTCTTCTTCTATGCGCCCTCATGGGACTCCGCCAGGGACTGGATGTCTGCAGCGCCTCACCTGCCTTCCACCCATGCGGCTATTGTGGACGCCTCCTCCGCCTGCGGCGACGTGGCCCACATTAACATTAAGGAGGTCTCTGCGATCCTGCAGGCCTTCCTCATACACAGCCCCCATTGGGCTCATCATCGTGTCCTCGCTTTCACGGACAGCGCCGTCGCGTTTCATGGCCTGTCTAAGCAGGCACTCCGTGGGCCGGCTCATCGCTCTCTGCTCATGCTTTTCAGCATAGCAGCCGCCCTTGACATCGAAGTCCAGCCACACTGGCTTCCTTCATCGGAGAACCTACTAGCTGATGCACTGTCCCGTTCCGATTATAGGATCATCGCTGATATTTGCCCACAGTGGACGAGCTCCTTTCCCTTGCTCCGCCAGCCTGGTTCTCTCGACAGCCTATTTTCGTGAATGCTGGCCATGCAAAGTTGGTCTGGAATGGCCTTGCCGAGGGAACCAGAAGAGGCTATCGCTCTGCGCAGCGCTCGTACACCCGTAGCTGCGCTATTATCGGAGTGCAGCCCTGGCCAGCCACTGCCCCGTCGATCTGCACTTGGCTTACGGAACGCCTGCTGGGCGCGGGTAGTTCCCCACCTGTGAAGCCCGATTCAGCTATGTCTGAGCTCTCGGCTCTCCGCGCGTATCACATCGATAACGGTCTACCTGACACAATTTTTGACCTCCACGCAAAGCATTTTCGTCGCATGATCGATGGCGCTCGTCGGCTGCAACCGCCCCGCCAAAAGCGGATTCGCAACCCAATCTCACGCGCCTCAGTCATAACCCTTTCAGGGAATATCTCACATATCCCTGCCCAACCGCTGGGGCTCTCAGCGGCCCAGAAAAATGACCTTAATCTTGCCGTGGCCGCCCGCGTTGCCTTCGCTGGATTCCTTCGGGTCGGGGAATTTACATACTCAGCTGCCGACCTTAGAAACACTCAAGTCTTCGCTGCTACTAAGTTAACCCGGGCGGATATCAGGTTCTCCCCCACCATGGACCACGTCCTCCTTACCTTGAAGAGAAGCAAGACCGACCGAAACCACGAAGGTGTCAATGTTGTCCTTGCAGCAACAAACGACGCAGCCTGCCCCGTCGAAGGCCTTTCTAAGCTATTCCTCCACGACTCACAGCCTATGTCTGCCCCCTTGTTTACGCTCTCCTCTGGCCCCTTCACCTCATCCGCCTTCCAACGTGCGGTTATCTCTAAGCTCAACCGCGCCGGGGAAGATACCACGGGACTTAAGGGTCACAGTTTCAGAAAGGGGGCAGCACAACACGCCCACAACGCAGGCTTAAGAAATGACCACATCCAAGCCCTCGGGAGATGGTCATCCGAAGCCTTCCGCCTTTACTTCACAACACCTACGACAACACTGTACGCCTGGAACCGTCAATTCCAGACCGGTTATCCAACTCCGGTCTCATCTTCCATACCACCAGCCCCTCCACCATCCTCTTTTGGCCCACCGGGTCATTTGGGCCCGCCTGCAGCCCTCACGGCGCTGTAGCCCTCCGTCAACGAGGCCTACATCGCCAGTGTTCAGACCGCAGGTGCCCCGTGCGAGCCAAAATATCTCATCCGTCTCCATTTGTGCCAGTGTAGCAATGGTTAGAATAGATGATAGGTTCTATTCGGGACTGTTGCGTGAGAGCCCCTTGCGTCGGGCCCACGATATCCCGTGCTGGACATCGCACACAAATATCGCCTGGCCTTCCCCTCCCTCGAAAAGAACATCGCCGTTTCGAGGGAGAGCCGGGCTCTCTCCGCGACGGTTTCTTCCCGCCCACCGCGGAACCCCCTCATGTATATACCACGTATGCTCTCGCATAGCTATTTTTCCTCCTAGAATATACGGAGTGCCACGGGCCCGCCTGCAGCCCTCACGGCGCTGTAGCCCTCCGTCAACGAGGCCTACATCGCCAGTGTTCAGACCGCAGGTGCCCCGTGCGAGCCAAAATATCTCATCCGTCTCCATTTGTGCCAGTGTAGCAATGGTTAGAATAAACATGCAATTTTACGCCATTTGCCCTCAGACTAATGTTGCTTCATGACTCCAAGACAGAAGTGTATGCTGAACACTGTATTGGGATTGGAAAACTAAACAAGACTTCATTCTGCGTGACATTGTAAACGAGCGAGATATAGGAAATACATAAAAGCCACATGCAGATTCAGACTGCGGAATTCACGACTTGACTCCAGAAGCAAAAGGGCTTCTGGAGTACCAAAATAAGGGGTAAGACTAAAATGAAGGATAAAGGGAAAGAGCAATCCCATTTCCATAGCGATAGAGATGCCCTTCACAGCCCTAAAAGCTCTAATATCAAGTATCAGACGTGATCGAGGCTCGCGAACGTCGGATATCCTCATCTTCCTTTCTAATTCCCTCCAATTTGTAGAATTTATAAAGCGCGAGAAGTGCTGAACAGATCAGAAGAGTTGCTCCAGTAACAGCAGTTGTTATAATAGCCATTACCGACCAATTCCCACCTTGCGACGTACAGACGTTGATGACAGTGGTCAGCAGTCCGGCAGCAGCATGCAGGCATAGGGGACTAGTTCAGCGTTAAACTTGGATCTGGCTTCTCCACCCTCTCAAATCGGATTTTCTCACTTACACAAACACTTTGTTAATCAGCCAGGGGTAGTTTCCTCTGAGCTTTGGGACGTGCATCAGCCACATGAGAGCTGCAGTGCCACTAACAAAAAGTATGCACGCAATAGCGAGTAACGGGGGGTTCTGGATCATATGTAGAGCGGTACGGCCGGCCTTGTTGGTTTGCAACGTCTTTTCAACCTGGCTCGAAGTCTGCAGTGATGTGAACGTGCCGGGAACGACTAGATAGCCAGCAAGCAGCGCCCAGTTAGCCACACCAACCGTGATGCTGAAACGCATATCCATTTGTGCTTCTTCTCTGAGCATTCTGGCATACGTAGTTTCGTTGGCGTGGTGGATCTGGTTGACTCGACACAGCCCCGTAGTTCCACTCGAAGCTGAACGCGATGGAAGAAGCGCGGGCTTCAATCCAAGAAGGGCAATCTTTTTCGATCCTATCTTAGCTGGCATACATGTATGGCTGCCCGCAACAGACGCCATGACCGAGAAAGTTAAGGGCTAATATGAAGAGAGCAAGTCCGACCAGGGACATTGTGAGCACTTTGTATGGTCGGTAGTGAAAGCTTGCTACAGCTAGCTCGACAGGTTCTACTGTGAGAAAAGTCGCATTTTTCACTTGCGGTGAGCCATGCGTGATCTGATTTCAAAGCTAAAAACGAATGGCTTCAGCCAGAGCACGAAAGTTGCTGCGTACTTGATTTAAGCGGCCATCATCTACAAATTCACTGCCAGGAGGAATTTGAAGCTTGACATGTTTTCTGTTCAGATCGGATTCTGAGGCGGGACAAGAAAATGCCAACTTTAATCTGGGTGTGGAGCCATCCTATAAAGTCCCCGGTAGACTCTTTCTTCTTAGATCTCCCAAGATATCTAATGGCTGCCTGGCTTGACCTCGTCAATGAGCATGAAGCATGGAATCTAGTTGATACCAACCGCCTCGAACAACTAGTGCAGGAATTGCCCTATCCGAAATGTCAATATCCCTCCCTGCTGTACTTTACTGGAAATTCAAACCGCATGAAGGCCTTACGGGCTCTGTTTCCCTACAATAATATCACGCGAAAAGGTCCTGGAGGATTAGTCCGTCTCCATCTTAGCACCAAGACCGCCCATACAGAGAATCCTATATTATTTGCTGAAAGCAGTCTTTGCCTCGACCAAAGCTTGGGCGATTCAAAATGGCTGAAGCATTCAATGGCAAAACATCGAACCTTCTCAGTGGCGAGTGCAGAAGGGAAGTTGTCCTCCACAAAGCTACAGCAAGAAGTCAAGAGACAGTTTCTTTTGCCATGGTGCCAAATCCTGTGTTTTTTTCTCGATTCCACCTCAGACATCCAAGCCGCAAGAAACTTGCTGCAGCAACCACGTCGACAGCTGACCATTGGCGGTAAATTGATTCCATCTCCCATGCGGATAGCAATTGTTGTGACCAACGGCCAACAAGCAACCAAAGCCTTCGTCCAGGAATGCGCACAGCTCCAAAGCCTGACCAAGACTGGAACAGTCACTGTTCTCGATCTGAGCCCACGTGGCGGACTGTCCGACAGTGTCGCTTTTGAACCACTGCATACCTTGATCCTTGACCAGCTCAATATAGTTCAATCAGAGCAAGTGTCAGGATATCGACGTTTCTCGGCATCTCATCTCTGTGCTTTCTGGAGCACTCGTTTACAAAACCACGAATGGATCCTGGATGCACCACCATGTGATCTTTTAGCAAGAGCCCGGAAGGACTTCACGACAAATGAAACAATGCGCGATTGTCTGCGAGAAATCACCCGGAATGCAACATCCACCGGCTGCTCAAAGGAGGATTTTGAAGATCTTCTAGCCTCGGCTTTCTTGATGGAGGCTTATCCCCCTGGAATGCATGGTAAGACCGTTTTCTCTAACCTGATTCCAGTGCTAATGTTCACAGGATTTTCGCCTACCGTGATGTTCGAGACACTTTATGAGAAGCTCTGCCACAGCATCTGGGACGGTGACTCCAAACACTATATTGGTGGCGTATCATCCTGCTTCGGCCGATATTTTGCAGAGTTGAGCCCTATTCGGACATCAGCATCCATTCGAAAAGAGACATTGCATCGCTTGTATCGCAGATGTGGTGGACTTCGCTCTACCACTACTTGTTTTGTCTGTCTGTGTCGCCCCCAGAGCATATGCTCCCTTGCAAACATACACTGTGCGACTCGTGTGTTGTGATCTTTGGGAACTCGAGTTTGCTTGGAGAGTACCATTTCGACCTTACACAATGCCCCATCTGCGATGAAAGGTTCAACATCACTGTTCGCCAGCTACCTCCGACCAAGCACCCGGTGATTCTTAGTTTAGATGGCGGAGGGGTGCGCGGCTTAATTCAATTAGGGCTGTTACGGGCTTTAGAAGAGCGCATTGGCGTTCCGATTGCGTCTCTGCCGGATCTGTGCACTGGAACTAGTGTAGGTATGTACAACCACTGGCCATGTTTCTTATGGTTGTTGATAGACTAACAAGCCTCGTCTTTCAGGAGCATTGTCGGCGATTGACCTTGTTCTCAATCAATCTTCGGCCTCGCAGTGTTCCAATGCGTTCCCGAATCTGGCGCGAAACGTTTTTCGTCTTTCATCCAAAATCCCAATTCCTCGTTGTATCCGGTGGCTTGCCTCGGCGTTCAACTTGACCACAGATGGCCTTTATGATTCCGATGGGCTATCACAAATCTTCAAAGCAGCCGTTGGCCCATCACGTCGCATGTTCGATGTTGCCACGGCTCGCCCTGCGGGTTGCCGGATCGCTGTGGTGGCAAGTCGCACATCCGATGGTAAAGCCTGCGTATTGGCCAATTACCGAGGAATAGGCCCGCGCACCGCGAATACTGCGTATCAATTTTTGGCGCCACATGACGACCAGGAGAATCCTTTTGTATGGGAAGCGTAAGTCAACCCTCGACCTACCCAACTTGAACAGTGGTAGTCGATTTTGCTAACACTTTGTTTTTTGGCAGAGCGATATGCAGTGTTGCAGCACCCTTGTGAGTTCAAACACTGAGGCATTGTATCATGCTGACTCTCCCTAGTTACTTCCAGACAAAAACTTTGCCAGGGCTTGGTCTATTGCAGGATGGTGGGGTCCGTGCGAACAATCCGCTCGCCATTGCTTTGCGAGAGTCGGGCATCATCTGGCCCATGGCGAAAGGACACGACCTTCTCCTCTCTGTTGGAACAGGTTTCTCCACATCTACCCCCTGTGATCCAACGGGCTTCCTGGGTCGAATCTGGGGGGTGCTCTGCCTCGACTGTTTCGGGCCATGATGTCCTCTCCATCTATGGACGGAAACCAAGGGTTTTTGGAAGCGTTGAATTACCTACCCCATCTGTCGACACCTGATATTTTCCGGCTAGACCAGGCAATCGATGAAACACTCCCTGAATTAGACGATGTGGGCTCGCTGGAAGCGATGTCGAATATGGATTACGCAGTGCCAGATAGGCTTGTCCGAACTATTCTCGCGTCGGCCTTGTTTTTCTTTGAGTTAGATGAGTCCCCCGCCCAGGGCAATGCTTCCTTCCATTGTCGAGGATCTGTTCTTTGTTCACAGCCAAATCCTGTCAAGATCTTGCAGCGTATTCTTGTCGAGTTTCCCGGCGCAGGGTTTCAGTCTAGTCATGACCATGATCTAGGAAGCATAGATCCAGTTGATATCTGCCAGTCTTGTGGATATTTCAGAAAGCGTGTTGCTTTTCGGGTCGCCAGCCTTGACGAGAGGTTCTCAATTGAAATTGCCAATGACACCTTTCGCGAAAGGATCGGTGGTTTCCCCAAATCGGCGCAGGAATTTCTCGATGAGCAAAAGGCTTACGCTCCGTTCGGTCGTGCAGATCATCAAAGTCTAGAATGGCCGAGGCGGAGATCTTGTTACTGCTATCGTGGGTCGAAGCGACTAGTCCACTTCCTAGAACCTACTTTGGGGCAGAAAAGACGGCGGTTATAAGCTGGGTGCAGTTGTACCTCGGCGTTTAAGTCAGGTAATAACTAGAAACAAATCCAGTTAGATCTCGACGGGGTGTCCCGATGAATGAAAGACGGTGTATGAGTACTCTGGCAAGGGTAGGGACAGTTTGAAACATATTCATATTCAGATTAGAGAGTCTTAATCCGAGCTGCGCTATGTCATCTCGTTATACTTGTGCCATGTGCACACCCTATGGTCACACCCGTCGTGAAACCGGGAAGCGCGGGTAGGGGACGCGCAAAGAAAACGATCGCTGCGAAGTCACTGGATGACCGAAAATCATGCGCCGTCTCCAATCTACCGCCTATTTGGGTTGCAGTACAGCTGGCGCCGAAAAACATTGCTAATTCATCAACAGACTAGCTTGGAACTATGCTGGTGCTGGCCTGCGACTACAAGTTCCGGGGTCCGTCAACGGTGGTGAGTATGTGAGGAAAGAAAGCAGTTCGAAAAATGTTCAAGAACACCAATCCACTAGTTTCGCCCATGCAATGAGTTTTCCGTTTCTATAAAGCGACCATCCCATCCCAACCTCAGTTTCGGAAAGTAGAAAAATACGAGACGTAGTCCGTCTGCAACCAACATGAACCCATTTCGAAAACAAGTTCCCGGTCACTCTGGCGATAACACTTCCAGTATCTATAGTCGATCCTCTGACACGGCCAAAGATGCAATACCTATGACTTCCATACCAACTACCCTACAAATCAAGCCATCTCTCCCTGAGATAAATCTGCTAGACCACCAAATCTCTATGGCTCGTGGATCTACCATGGCCTTGGAAACCACACGGCCGCGACTGAGGAAATCCAAAACTCAGCCCGAGATGTCAATTGCAGAATTGAAGGCTGAACGATTGCAGCAACATACTCAACAGGGGCTTGAAAACGACTTCTATTGTAAGTGTTTTGAGAGCTTCCACAAACTCGTCAGCACCACAATGGACGCAACCCAAACTTTGGCTCTGCAGTATCATTTCAACTCTGCAAACCACCCCTCCAGGGACCCGCGCTTGATTCGAGCTATAATTTCATTGAGGGTGGGTCTTGACAGATCCCGAGCCGAGGAAACCAGCGCAGAGCAGGAGTGGAAGCAGCAGTGGAAGGACTCTTCTGCTAGGCAGTCGTCGCTCCAATGGCTTTGACCATTGAGACATTTTGTGTGCCTTTGACATCTATCAGGACAGATAATCCAGGGCAGAAATTTTAGTTGGGATCAGGAAAAAGACTGACCGAGTGTTCTGAGATCTATACCAAGTGAAAGTTAACAATAAGACACCAGAATCTTCAAAGTCATCGCGAGAATTCACTTAGTGTTTTCCCACATTAGCCACAGCAGAGAGACAGTGCAGTTCCAAATGCCATTGTCGTTGTAGGAATAAACCGAAGACTCCTACGAACTTTTGAACTCGGCGCTTAAAAACTGTTCAACTTTGCAGATCAAGTCATCTTCACTGCACTGAAGGACTCGCTTTACAGCTTCTGGAAGCAAGATCAAGCGCCCGCCCAAATGATGTGGGCTGGCTTTACACAAGGAGATTTGTAGGCTGGCCTTTTGCTTTAGCTGGGTAGTCAGATGGTGGAATTCTGAAAGCGCCGTCTTCATGAACGCTTGAAGGCGACAAAGACTTTTGGAATCTTCCAAGCCAACAGTGCATTTCGAGAATTTAATTGCAACGCGAATTAGCTTAAGTAGTGATTTTCGATCCTGTGGAATGCGATGAACAGCCGCGTGGCGGATGCTAGCGATCACGCCACGCCATCGGGTCAATGCTCTCAGGGTTAACTGATAACATTCATCCTTGACTTTCTCTCGATGAGCTTTCAAGAACCGGAAGATTTTGTGTAATTTTAAGGCCTCGGCGCACGTCCATCCAGCCGCGAGTGACTCTGCTAAATGCCATTCCTGAATAAAGCGGAAAGCATGAATTTCGAGTTGTCGTTGTATGAACTGCAGGATCTGGTGCTGAGCGCGAAAGGGAATGTACCCAGCCGAAAATCCGCGTAATGAGGTTATGCTTTCCATTACCCCTGTCCGACATGCTTAGCTTATCGCCGCTGGGTTATCAATGATGGAGCATCCGACATACCCGCATATAACAAATCGTTCTGGGCTATAGAGCTGATTGGAGCTTCCGTGCAGTTCAGCCCTTTGGTGTTGGGCTAGATAGCATTGGAGATCTACGAACCCATATGGAGCTTGCGTGCGGGAGGTCTCCTGAGATATATATTGTTGTATGACCACGAGGAACCGCGAGGATGGACCTCGTAGAATTGGGATGACTGTTTCAGCGGTATAAGACATTCCTCATTTTTTTGATTCGCATCAGGTTGTTGCGGACCATTCTATTATAGGTTGAAATTTCACAGCAGTCGCTCTTTCATACCGTAAACACCATCTTGCTTGTTTCCTTAGATTAGGCTATCGCACCGCTTATATAGCAATAGGTTCTTCCCCATTATCTGTACGCAATAATTTCAACCTTGTGAATAAAATAACATGATTGCGCTGGTGGTATTCATTCTGAGCGTCGTGCTGGTCGCGATTCCAGTGGTATGACCCTTCCTTTGCAGTGCGAGTTCGCGAAATGCTAAGTCTTGACCAGGCTTCCAGGCCTTTAAGGGCGATAATGTTCACTACAGAACCAATGGTAAGTAATGCTGTTCTTGTAGTATTGTATCGCGAGCATTTACCCTGATGATTCTTTCCGACGCAGACGCCTGTCCGTCTACCAGCCCACAACGTGAGACGCAACCACGACCTGTCTAGTGGACCTGTCGGTAATTACTGCAGCCCCTTCTCCAAAAGATCGACTCACTTATGACGTCTCCAGTTTCTCTTGATCCAAGCGCGAAACATGGTCGACTCCACGGACATCGCCGGAGGCACGTGACAAGTAGGTAGTGAGGGCGCATACGGGATAATAATGACTTTTCCGGGGCTGCGATCAAGTCACTTTCATTGAGGGTCGCAACTCTGCTCGTGCATCCCCAGATGATCGCCAGGCTCTCGACGACCTTGCCAAGCTCCAAACCCCTGTTTTATTCTACAGCTGTAGTATTTAAACTAGACTACCGCTCCGCACGAATCGAATCGAATCGAACTTTTGCCTGATTCGATTCGATTCGAATTAATATTGAAAATAACGATTCGTACGAATTCGAATTCATGACCGGTTCGAATTCGATTCGGTGTTCGCGAACTTTTTTGTATTAAATCCTCATTGGGAAGGCGGTAAACCAAGTCGGGCAGTACCTGTAGTTGAACACCATCAGTTATAAGCAGCAATCGACACCAGACTTGTAGTCTAATAAACAACCCTTATTAAGTTAACAGGTACAGATATAACTAAGCTGAGGTTGGTCTTTGATATAAAATTTAAACGATTTGGCCTTGGATCGAATAAGCTGTAGGGCAGTATCAATATACAGTCAACTCTCGCTTATACCACGGTGGGATATTGCACATTCTTGATAATAACACATCCCTTGCTTGGATGGCCCCTTCATTCCAGTTTTTTCCATATAAATTGACAGAATATAACACATTTTGTTTTACCACACTTTCTTCCTCTCAAATCTGCTTAGTCAGCGCAATCAACCAATCAGAATGCCTCAATCTACAAGCTCTCCTACCCTCCCGACCCCACCCAAGCGCGTCAGAATGGGACCAAAGCGTACCAAATTGGGTATATCAGACGCGCAGAAACAGGCACTACGGGCATTTTGGTCTAATACTAGCCCAAAGCCCACGCAGACTGCATGTGCTAAGTGGTTTGAGGACCAATTCAAACAAGTGATTGACCGGTCAACCATATCAAGGATCCTTTCATCCAAATACAATTATCTTGATACGGGCCCTGCAGGGGCAAACAAACGATCTTCATCCTCTCATTGGCCATTATTGGACCAAAAGCTATATGACTGGGCAGATAACCATATTGGCAATGGAATACCAATAAATGGCCCTTTGATCCAAACTAAAGCAGCTGAGCTTTGGAGACAAATACCGGAATACAAAGATCGGACCAAACCTCAATTCTCTGAGGGTTGGTTAACTCGCTTCAAACAACGCCACTCTCTTCAATATCATACTTTCCACGGAGAAGCTGCCTCAGTCCCATCCTCGGTACATGATCAGATCAAAAGCACCAAATCGATTTGCAATCAATTCAAACCGTCCGAAATCTACAATATGGATGAAACTGGCCTATTTTGGCGACGTATGCCAAATGGTGGTCTTTCAAAGGGAAAAATTGCTGGCAAAAAGCTTGATAAAACACGAATCACTATTGTTGTTGCATCAAATGCGGATGGTTCCGATCGAGTCCCTTTATGGTTGATTGGCACAGCAAAAACCCCTCGCGCACTCCGGGGGTTAATTTCCGAGCTCTGGGATGTGTTTGGCGTCACAACAAGGCAGCATGGATGCGTCATGACATTATGGAGGACTGGTTGCGATCTTTCTATGGGCGTATTCCCTTAGATAAGAAAGCTTTGCTCCTTTTAGACAATGCTTCACCACATGTTATTGGACTCCAGCGAGCGCCACCACCACCCCGGATTACGGTTGTTTTTTTGCCAGCAAACGCAACTTCAATTTATCAACCCTTGGACCAAGGTATTATCCAAAACTTGAAGCACCATTATCGGAAGAAATGGATGCGCTATATGATTGCTTTTCTTGATCGTGGGATAGACCCAAAACAAAGAATGAGCATTTATTATACTGTTACCTGGGTAACGCAAGTTTGGAGAACAAGTGTATCAGACCAAACGATTATCAATTGCTTTAAACAAAGTACTTTGATTAGTCCAAAGTCTATACCTATACCTGAGTCCGCGCCCGAGTCCGCACCTGAGTCTGCACTATTTTCCGAGCCCGGATTGAGTGATGAGATTGAAAGTCTATATAATCAAGCAATTGATAAGCTTGGTGATAAAGATATTGTGCCATTTGACGAGTTTTTGAACCCTTCGGACGAAGACATGTTAGAAGATGGGACTGAAGGGCGAGATGAGACCAATGAGCAAGATATATATATTGCCCCAACAACCTCAGAAATTCAGGATATTGACATTGATGGGCCCCCACCTGAGCTTCTGTCTAATTCTGCTATATTGGACAGCCTCCAGGATATCCTACTATGGGTTTGTAGCAAAGAAAAGGGTACCTCGGACCATATTAGACAAATTGAGAGCTTAATCAGCGACTTTGGCAGGATTCAGATTGATGAGAAACGTCAGGTGACTTTGGATCAGATGATGGGATGGAAGACTAAATAGGTATTAGGGCTTAGAGTTAGCTTGTCAAATATTATGTCATCCTCTCACCAAAACACAACTCAATTATACCACGTAATTTGGCTTGGATAGTATGCTGTGGTATAAGCGAGAGTTGACTGTACATGGGTTTTCGCCAGCTACGTCCATGCACATAATATATATTCTTTACCCCTAAGTTTACTCAGTAAGAACACAACCTTATTTATAGTCGGCTTCGCTTCAAATTTAGATTATCTCATAGATCCCCTCGAGATACACGTAACACATCAATATAGAGCCAAAATATCAATAGTTGCATATTTTATTCAATGTAGAGTAAATGGATCGTCTAATCGGGTTAGCGGAGATTCCACAAGAACGCGTCTCCGCGCGTACGTGCTTTCAATCAGAACAACATT
Organism: Penicillium canescens; assembly: GCF_028828765.1. Classification (NCBI taxonomy): domain Eukaryota; kingdom Fungi; phylum Ascomycota; class Eurotiomycetes; order Eurotiales; family Aspergillaceae; genus Penicillium; species Penicillium canescens. The sequence continues at coordinate 6,128,290 of NW_026703966.1, forward strand.
CGAATCGAGGTAAAAAGAGCTATCGAAAACCACCACTTCTGGGTGCTCCAGAGTAAGCAATCAAGCAAGACACAAGCTTGATATACTAATGTAACGTTAGATGACTTCTCCACTTGCTACAACATTCGATTGTCCTAATACTAGGAAGAATAAACGCGATTATGCGGCGCTTAATAAATACGGCCTCCTTGCAGAGGATGTATCACCCCCGCCCCCTCGAAAGAAGAGAGCGGTCCAGCCCGCCTCTAAGTCACCGACTCCTCCGATTTCAACGTCCCCTACCGCTCCCAGCGATGTTTCTAGAAGTTTATCGAACCTTGATACGGACATATGCCCATCCCAATCAATCTCTCAGATCGAATACGAGGTTGAGAGGGTTAAAATCAAGCAGAAAGATGAGAGTGGGTCGAAAGAGCGGAGCTGGGTATGGAAACACTACCGTACAACACCTGAATCTGGTACCTGGAGACTAGGAAATAAGGAGCGGCTCGAGCTTAAACACCAGTGTATTGTATCGCCATCTAGCTGTCGATTCTTTCGATTTGCATCTAAACTGCGATCTTCAACCACGGCGTTGAAACAGCACCTGCAGCGAACACACAAGCTCTTTCAGGACGGTCATCCAGAGTGCCAAGGACCATTAAGCTCATGGATTTCTAAGGAAAAGAAGCTCCCATTCGAAGAAGCTGCCCTGAATTGGATTGTATCGACCTACCAGCCGTTTACATGCGTCGAACAACCTTCATTTAAGGCCATGCTGAGGTCTGCAGGCTTTCAGGACTCCGTACTAAGTGCGGATACTGTTTCACGCCGATTATATCTTCGGCTTGATGCTCTTGACAATGAGCTTTTAATCTTGATGTCTTCAGCTTCGTCAATCGCGCTATCTCTTGATGGTTGGACAAGTCAGAACTCGTTGCCAATGCTGGCAATTAGTGCTCACTGGATGACCTCTACTTTTCAGCAATATCGAGCTTGTATTGAGTTTGTTGAAATCGAAGGCAACCACTCTGGAGAGAACCTTGCTGATATCGTCGCGACGGTTCTTGAGAGGTTTCATATATCTGATAAAGTTATGACGATTACAGCCGACAACGCATCTAATAATGACACCCTACACCGATGCCTTTACCGAAGGCTGTCTCAGCGGTATGATAAGTACCTGGCCGAGACCATCATCCGAGAAGGGAGGATGAAGTTTACCCAGAACTCCCAAATCCGCTGCTTTGCTCATACCTTGAATTTGGTTATGAAAACTATATTGAGGTCTCTACGCGCCAGCTCGCATAAGGAAGCCTGTGATCTTCTTGATGATGTTGCTAAGAGGAGCTGGAAGATGATCAATGCTCCTACTTCACCTATTGCAAAGCTTCGACTACTTGTCCTTTGGATTGCGCGATCTCCTCAGCGAATACAGAGGTGGGATAATCGACCTGGATGTACAAAAGCTATCAACTACGATGTTGATACTCGATGGAACTCTACCTTTGTTATGATTGAGAGAGCTGAAGAGTGCCGCCGGCAGCTCGAAGATACAGTCAACGATGAACCAGACATTGAAGCCTTACGTCTCACACCGAACGACTGGAGACAGCTCTCAGATATCAAGAAAATCCTGGCTCCCTTCAACGAATATACTGAGTACGTCTCCCGAGATAGCCCTTCAATTCATATGGCGGCGCGTATGTTTGAAGAGCTCCATTCTATACTCTTCGCTATCAAGGAACGACGAGGCGAGTGGCAGAAGGTCTCGCCAGCAATAACTATTCTTATTTCCGATGGAATCTCACTCCTGGAGCAGTACCACGACTGCGCCAAAGACAACGATATATACTATATCGCAAGCGTTCTGGACCCTCGAATCAAGACCAAGTGGCTCAAAACGCTGCCAGATGGAGAGAAGATTATTGGCCGAATCAGGGCGTTCCTGAAGAAAGCATATCCCACCCCAAAACAGCCTGTATCGACTACTCTAAGCACTAATTGGAAGAGCTTCGAATATCGATTTCTGGAAGCCTTTCAGCCTACACAGTATAACGTCGCTGAATCTGATATCGACCGGTATTTTGATACTCCTACAATCAGCACTGGTTTCGAAAGAAGCCAAAGCCAGACTGAATTTATACTGAACTGGTGGAAGGCCAACAGACTTGAATTTACTTGTATGGCTAAGGTAGCCCAAGATCATCTTGCTATACCAGCAGCAGAGGTAGATATCGAGAGATTATTCAATGGTGGGAGAGATGTACTGGGAATTCGACGTTTCTCTATGAAAGGCAAGACTCTTGGGACGCTAATAAGGCTGAAAGATGCTGTACGTTGGAAGTCTGAGTAGTTATATAGTTATGGTTTCTTTGGCACATGCGGTTGATATTCTGCATTCCAATGACATGTAAGAGAGAAGGTTTATAAGCCGTATTGTGGGAGTGGAATATTCAGTTCCTAATGTAATACGCGTGAATCTATCTAAAACGGGCAGTCGTGATTCCGTCCATGGATTGATTTGCTGAGGTCTTCCTGCAGAGACCGGACATCTCGAAAGTTCATCTCAGAACCTGGTTTTCCTAAGAAAGCTAGATAATAGTTCGCGAACCTGTTCGAAATTCGCGAATTTTGACGAATCGAATCGCCCATAGATTCGAAGCCCAAAAACCAAGGTTCGAATTCGATTCGATTCGACGAAATTCGCGAATTTCGAACAGTTCGAAAATTCGTGCGGAGCGGTAAACTAGACTCTCAAGTACCTAACTAGTTATGCCCGTACTAGTGTACCGTACCGATCGCGTTTCGACATAGCTACCTGGTAGAAGGATACCTGTTTAATTGAGGCGACGCATTGTGAAGTCGATATTAATTGCTGGATGTAAGTACAGACTACGCACCGTCAATAGCTTTGGTCTTTATGTGTCACATGTCACGCAAAGGCGTTTTGAGAGTCCCTCGGTTTACTAGAGTGACGAAGGGTTCCCAATCTGTCCCTGTCTTTTAATACTACACCCACGAAATATATGTACCGTATGATAGCAGAAGCCATAGCAGTTCTGCGAAAATGGCTGAAGATAGTGAAATGCCATTATATTGAACCGAGTTCCTTGGATCCGGCGACTACGTCTGCTCTGCTAATGCTCGGAATGGGCCAGGAACCCCCTGTGCCCCAACGTGTACCAATCAGCAATGAAAAGGGTGCGTACTACTACGAGACCATGCGACGATAATTCTTCAAGTGCTGCGCCAGAGCGTCCCATTTTTTGTTTTCACGTATTGGAGTGTAGGGGACAGGGAGGTCTCTTCCGACTGACTGAGCAATGGCCGTGGAATTATAATCGCGAGGTGTTCGAACGACAGTGGGCTTGGAGCGCGTGTTCTTTTGCCAATTAGCGGTCAATCATTAAACCCTCATGTGAATATAGTCTTACCATATCTTCCTTGGACGGCGGAAGGATATCGGGATGAGAGTGGTACGTGAAGATTTGACCATCAGGCAGTTCCATGATAAGCCAGCTTTTCATCCCATACAGGAGCCAAAATTCATTATGGCGCCGTAACAGATTATTGCGGCGCTTGCGGAGTTGCTCCCGCTTGACACGGCTTAGGGCGGGCACCATTTTTAGACTAATTTGCTGGGATCAAAGTAGTCGCCCGCCATGGCCGGTTAAAGCATTTATTTATTTCGGACAATTGCTATGGCCAAAAGTTGAAAATAGCATCTTCAACGATGGGCACCACATACCCAGAGGTTCCAACGATCCTCACCTGTTATAACTTAAAGTGCGGTTAAGCGATCAAAAGATGCGGCTCGAAATTGACGTTCTATTGTAGGAATTTTCTGTCGCCAGATGAGACAACAGCTTTAGTTTACCGCTATTCCTGATTTTCACTGTATCAGAAGCATGCCCAGACATAATGTCAGGTCAATTATATCAGGCGGAGAATACTATACACTCTGGACGTCCCATTCTTGGTACAAATTCAGACCGTGAAGCTACTTGCCATGGAAAGAGAATACTGTCCCTCAACAATCGTAAGTATGAAACATGTCTCTATACCCGTCGTTATTATATTTTCCACGGCCTCCCGAGGTTAGACTTTGCTTCTCTGGACCCCATCGCTGATTGTTAATGATTCGCAGCCGAATCTGGCTTCATGGATGCCTCCATTGACTCAAGCCACTGGTCCTCGGACAAGCCAGGTCATACCTGAGAAAAACACACGACTTTACGTAACATCTGTCTCGCAATTCTCCTCACTGATATTGCACCGACCATTATGTTCTGGTGATTCGCTATCATACTCCTGCTCTCCACTCAGCATATCTGCTGTGGACTCTGCGATGGGACTCGAGCACACCGAAGGAGCTACTGCGTTAGGTCTATCAACTAGTGCCACAAGCGAACAGTACATCGACACTGGATTTAGTAGCGAAAGCCTCTCGCCGAAAGGAGATTTAAAGAGCGACGCTACACCCCTGCTTCAGGATGTCATTAGCAAAATCACCGTTTCGCCGGTTTCGTTTGATCGTACCCATCAGCAAATCTTAGAGAGTTCGGATGCATTGCACCCTGGCTATTCATCGGAATCTTACCCAACGCCTACAGATCATTCGACAAGCCTGGAGCATGCCGAAAATGGTACGAGTGGGGAAACTGGGAAGAGGAAGATTTCACAAAAAGAGACCACCAGCGATAGACTTTCAAGTACCGAGCGGTCTGATACTGCTGGCCATAGTATTGGGACAACGGGCCATTCTATATATGAGGTGCCTACTCATGAAAGCCAAACTATGCCAATGACGTTGGCAGAAACGGCCACCCCTCAAAGTAGTCCGCCGATGACACGACCAACGTCAGCCACAACACCCTCAGACCATGAATGGCATGACACGGCAATTTATGGCAGTAAAATATCAGCATGGCTTTCAAAAGAGGGAATGGTATTGATACTCAGCAGTGCCCTTGGGGGCAGTATTGCTCTTATCGGGATTTTTGTTCTACATTATTTAATCATTCGCCACTTGTGTAAGCGCGCTTGGCGATCTACCTCTGTCTTCCAACCGGAAGCCGAAGATTCCCATCTGAAAAGTGACAAGGGGTTAGCTCAGAGAGCGGAAATTTCCCACTTTTCTGTGGATACTTGAAAGGCATCTTTTTTGGCATTGGGTGACTCCGTATTCTCAGCAACGATTTGCAATAACTCTCCAGATACAGTATTGATATTGATAATCCTAGCCAATGGTTCTTTCTGAAAATTCGATTTCCCTAATCGCGCACATGTACTGTAGTGGTAGAATTTTAGCTAGCTTGCGATAATGATGACCCGACGCGCGGAGAGGTCTTTCAGTTCGGCTTTGAGTAAGAATGATCATTGAACTGTGACGTGCACACCACCTGACCTGACTCAATGGGACTCGGCGGATGGCGCTGAAGGTGCTAAGGACGGTGAAAATGGCGAAGATGGTGAAGATAGAAAATTGGTGGACGCGAAGTACTGTAGTTTGGTTCAGTCATAAATACAGAATGTGAGTGCGTTTTTTTCCTAATATTGAGTCCAGAATGGAGAGAGCCGTGCTATCCCCATAGGCGAGCTATCTAGCATGCAAATCCCCTGGTTGGCATCATGATACTTTGAACTGAAGCGCGCAACTTTGTCAGTCACCTCAAAAAATTGGCAATTCTCACCGACATCATATTGTAATGTGCTGCCGCACCCCCACGTCGTTGTGTTATCTTGGCATAGCCAAAGACTACTTAAGATTGCTACTCCCCTACGTCAGTGGCGGTACATCCAATTAGCCACGATCGAGCTCAATTCCAATAATCTACGGCGCGAGTGGAAGATCCGAATCTGTGCCGGCCAGATCATGGCTTCCGGAAATGGATTGACCAGCCAAAGCCACGGCAACGTTCTACAAACAACAACGCCGTCAGATAGGCGGAACCAAATCTCCAATGAATGTTACATAAGGTGTATGATCGTGTTGGTTTTACTTCTTCTACACAACACCCGAGAAGATCGTATTACTACCGTCAAGAATGGAGCTGAGCATTCGGTAAATACAGTGACGGCCACACTGCCCAAAACTCGACATTCACCCATGGGTCATAGAGTGCCTAAGATGACTCTGGTACCTGGTCTCATGGCTCCAACACGGCTTGCACAAGCTTCGCAGCGAAAGTCGGCAAATGGAAAAGCAACAACTCCATTCAAACAAGATCGGCTACCATTAGTAAAGCGGGTGGATACGAATCAGGTTCTGACGAAACTACAAGGCTTCAAGAGACGAGACTGGCCCAAGTTGAAGCGACTGAGTCGAGTTATTCATCGCACTTCAAGGCGAGTTTTGCTCTTTCGTGCACAGCTGTCGGTATTACCATCCGAGCTCGAAGATCGGACATCATCTGGAAACAGTTCAATCAAGACAATCATGTGCAAGCAAAAGCCCACAGAGCTGGATTTTATCCCAGACCGCTTATACCAAGTTGGATTGTTTTTTATCCAGCACTATCTCCAAAAGTGGAATGCAAGGTCGGTTGATGGAAACCTGGTAGACATTCCGGAGCTGGCTGCATTGTTAATCGACCGATTGCCTTGCCTACCCACGTGATATTGTTTATTCTGCGCCTGTCGTTGTTTTAGGTGGACCTACTCTTCAGGTATAGTTTCCTGGGCTGTGTGAAAACCATATGTCGCCTTTTCTATAGTGATAGATTGCACTACGTTTGAATTATGACGGGTACAATTTATCAGCAATTGTAGATGGTGTCTTGGCGTATACAATATTCTGTTACATTCCTATCCTTGGCTGGCGATAACACTTTGGATTGAACTGTACGGGTATTGCTAACATCCGAAATGCATCCCCTTTTACGCTTTCTATGGCTTATCGTATTGCAAGACCCATCAATATATCAATACAGCAATGCGTAAATCCTTTTCTCCGTAGTTGGTCTGGGTGAGACTACAACGGGGATTTTCATCTCGAGTCCAAGTATCGGACTCGGTGGCCAAGACGAGGGCCTCTTCGCTATGCAGTTGAAATTTCCTTCCGGATATAAACAATGTAAGACGTACTAATTTGCAGGTGGCTCATTCATATAAATTCAACAACCCTAGCTCCCTCTTTCCGTGTTATGTCCTTTCCCATACTCCTCGGGGGCTTTTGCGGTACCAGCCCGGATATATTCAAAGCTCGCCTTCATCACCGTTATGCAGATCAGACAGCCTGACAATTTGCCCCTGCACCCATTGGTCTGCACTAGCTGCTCTAGCTGTATCAACCCTCCTTCTCTTGCTCCCAGCGCCCATTTGCGAGGGTGTACTATCGTAGCTAGTTTGCGCATCATCCCTAAATTCGGCACGAAGAACCGATAAGGCATTGTTCAGGTAGTGCGAGTAGCAGTTCTCCGGGCGAATGGATCGCCCATCCTCGTCAACCCAAACTGTGAAGTGGTGATCAGACAGACCATTCGAAAAGTCAGTCATAAAGGAGTCATCCATTTTTAGAATTAATGTTCTTGTTGTTCCTGCTACGCTGATATGCATGGCGTAAGGCAACGGTGACAGATGAGCGGCTGAAGCAGAAGCCACATTGTGATGAGTCTGGGCTGTTGAGATGGCGAGAGGGCTCGGCCTGAGACTCCCAGGATCTACATCCATGCCGTCTGTTGCCATCATGTTCCCGCCGACATCTGCCCCAGTCAGCTCTTCGCTGCGATCCTGAGCTTCGACGTTATCCTCAGGAGGAGGAGGAGGATGACCGGGTGTTTGGCCATTGCTATTCCAAAGATAACCAAAGAACGCTCTGAAAACGGACTGTCGGAGAAAGCCCGCTGTCACGCGAACTGGGGTGTGGCCTTGCAGCAACGACTCTGTCGACAGAGCGAATCGATCTGCCTCGACAGTATTTGAGTATGGCTTTCCACATCTTTTGGGAACTTCGATTTCTTCGGTCAAGTCTTCTGGGTATTCACACGGCCTAGGGCAAGGTAATTCCCCCGTTGGAAATGAGGTGTCGTCTGTGACTGGTGCTTGGAATGACCTAGCCCTCACGAGTGCAAAGAAATGGCGCCATATCTCTTGTTTGGAGAGAAACGACGATTCGGAGCTCTGCTGACCAAACAGTCCTACGGGATCAGCGTCCTTTGACCACTTTAGGCGTTGGTGATTGGTCATTTCAAATCCGTACTGGAAACTGAAGCGCCAAAATTCAAGTAGGTCGTCTCCCAGCCATTGCTGTCTCAACGCCATTGAGACAGGGACCTGAGTGTCGTACTTCTCGTACACACCCTGGTCAATGGTGATCTTTTCGTTTCGCGGCTGGACGATCAGTCGCTTCATGACACTTTGAGCGACCTCAAGGTAGAGCCGATCTTTGAAAAATGTTTTCAGGGTTGGAATTGGATAATCAATCTCTTTCAAACGCGCCCATATCTCTCGTCGAGCTGCTTCCGAGTAGTTTGAAAAAAGCCTGCCCTCCTCTAACTCGTCTTGCAAAAACCTCAAATCTTTGCTGGAGACTTTAGGAGCGCGAGATTGAACCAGATCCACCGTGACTCCGTCAATAAGTGGTAAAAGCTCGTCTCTTCCTCCAAGCAATCTCGAAAAGGTGCTGAAGATCAATCCCCAGTAGCAAGCTATTGGCTAGATTTTGTAACCAAGTCAGCCAAGATGGATCCGATTAGCTTTGGGCTTCCGAGTAAACTCACCTCGTCGCAATGCATTGCTGTCACCTTATGAAGTAGCCCAATCCGCATGCCTTCCCAAAGACCCGGAATGACAAGCAAAGAGTTCAGCTTCAGGTGTAAGGTCTCATGTTTGAAGAATTGTTTCAAATACTTTCCTTTCTTACTTCCTGCGAGAGCCTCCAGTACAGCCCACCAGTTATTCGCAGCGAGTGGATCCCTCGGCGTGTTGAGGTAGCCCTCGTAGTGGTTGATCCGCTCGTAGATCAGTCCATCAGGTGGACGATTGTCGTTTGGGTATCGCTCCTGCAGCGACTGAATGAACTTGTGACGGACAGACTCCACATCATTGCTGTCGTTCTCGGGCGAGGCTAGGGAATTGTCAACGGGGATCTCAGAGAGCTAGCGCTCAGAACACGCACCTTCGTCATTATCTGTTAGATACACATCTACAATCCACCATTGGCTGTCGTAGTTGAGGACATCCTTGGCAGCCGTGATCAGATTTTCGTGATCGTACCCGCACAACCGGTAATCTAACCCCATCTCCAAGCTAGGAATGACTCCACTGCCAGATCGCGGACGTACGCGATCTTGCCAATGAGCTCTAGGAACTATCACTGGCACGTGGTTGTCCCGCATCAAGCGTTGGCACCCTTGAATCTTCATCATTTGTTTCAATCGGCGGATGTTCTGCCGGCCGTCCATCTGTCTTCTGAACCCGGTTTCGAAGACGAGGTGAGAAATATGCACTCTAGCAGATAGCTCGAAATGACGTTCTTTATAGTCGTATATCTTTCGCTCCCAATGTTCAACTTCTGCTTGCCTGGAAGGTGACATGATGGGAGCCAGTACAAGTCACATGTGAGTTGCAGATGAGCAGGTCTTTAGAATGACGCGAGAACAATGTGTCGAGGGAGACTCCATACAGTAGTATTTATACCAGCTTTATTATTGAACCTTTCTGGGAAAAATTGTGAGCCAAAGATCTGAATTCGACGATCTATTGCATGCCCTCCTATTCCAGCGGTCAGTGAAGTCACTTATCTGCCTGCACCAGCTACAGTTGTTTATTATGGGAAGCTCATTTGTGCTGGTAGTTTACCTGCCACGTTTATCTACTACTGCCCATGGAGTGAGGCGGAAAATTGCGCCGACCTCATTTATCTGGTTTGCCGAATACTGTCCACACGGACTAAGCTGACCATATCTTAGACTTTTATAAAGAGCTTCCTTGCATTGCGATGCAACATGGTTCTCAAAAGTTACCCGGATGTCAAGGCAATAATCGGTTAAGATACCCATTCGCTTCTCGCTTGTGAAACATGAAGCTTTCCACCAAGAGCAAACTGGATTCGCTAGTTTCAACCACGGCACTGTCTTTTTCTGTCGCGGTTTTGGTTTGTCTATCTTTTATCTTTGTCGGATGTTCGTCGTCTTCCTCTCCGAGGGGTCTGCATTACTTGCAAGTAAGAAACGCCCGAAAACACTTCAGTTATAATCACCTAGCTAAGAAACCGGCAGGTAGACCTGAAAGATTTTCCAGAGCTACCTGATTTACAAATTCGGGATTCGTTCAATATTGACAATGCGCGTTCCGGGAGAGGGGGAAGAAATGCCGTCGAAGACGTGGCGTCTAGCGTCCATACCAGCGCACATGAAGCAACTATTGAGGCAACGTCCGCTGCCAGGAGCATGATGCAAGCCCAGGTACACGACTTGAAGTCACATCTGCCTCGATACTATTTTGTTGGCCTCTGGAGCTACTGCAAGTCCCAGGATGGCTCGAAGATGGTGTGCTCCCACCCCAGCACATCTTTTTCTTTCGATCTATCTGCCTTGCTTGATTCTACGCCAATAAAGGTAATCGACGTACTTCCAGAGATAGATCAAAGTCTGATTTCCGGCTACCGTCAACTCTCCCTGAGTGCGATCCGTTTGTATATTTCCGGGTTTGTGGCAACCACGTTGACCATAATCTTGGCTGGTCGCAAGTGTTTCTTTTCCAGTGGTAGCAAGTTACTTGCCATTTTTTGCACGGTATGTAATACTCGGGAGAACATAGAAAGATGCTGACAAACCAAGCTTTCATCGACGCTCATTACGACTGCCACAATCTTGGTCATGGTGCTGTATGGTCTTTTCGCTTCCGTCGTCAAGAATAACTTTCAGACCTATGGTGTCCAAGTCAACTTTGGAGCAAAGATGCTTATCACAACGTGGTTGGCCTTGATGTTCTCTATTGCCAGTTCAATCATATGGCTGGTTCAAATTTTCTGCTGTTGCATCTAAATGGCAGGCACATTGCGGGTCTCGAATCAGATATTCATTTAGCTGAGTAGATTGCAATTTATTTATATGGTCAATTGCAGATGGTGGACTGGGGTACTATATTGCTTGCTTCTATAGTGCACATTCAGTAAATTGGAAATCTTTCTCGCTATATCTAATTCACAAAATTTCAGCCGAATATTTCTTGAACTCCCATGTCGTTTGTGGCCTTTATGGTACAGAACTATCAGATAAATATGATACATTGTGGTCGCCTAATAATCTGTAGCGGGCGAAATATGGTAACACGGAGGTTGTCTGAGACGGTCACTAAAGCAGAACAGCCAATCTTGTCCGTGATAAAGGCTTTGGTGGTAGGCTCAGGTGGGGCAAGGGGTTTCCCTGCTTTCGGTTGAGGGACCTGGATCTGTGTACATCCTTCTGATGGGCTCTAAAATATCACGCGCTGAAAATGATGCATTCACGGGACACAACTCCTCACAAGCCGCTTGAGCTTCACATGCCCTTTCAACCAGGTTGCAGATTGCATTTTGGAAAGTTCGGAGTACTTGTTGCACGGAATTGTTCGTGTCCCCGATACCGGATCGGTAAAGTGTTTGTAGCTCGTTGAAAGTGTGTTCCGTCAGGTCTTGGAGTAGCTTGAAGAGAGCATAGCAGTCACGATAGTAAGCATTGTGTGCTTGCTGTTGGCCGATCTGGCGAACAATATGTACAATCTCTTCCATTTCTGGATTTCGCGAGGACGTTTTGTGCAAGAGAAAACGAATAAGCACGTTCAACCCTTATAGCCTTTAGTTACCTAATGAGAAATACACCATGCTCTTATCCGCCACAGTCATTGCACACATAAGCCAGTCGCATAGCCCGAAGATCATTGGGACAACGACAGATAAACATGCCTCGACTGTTCAACATGAACGTGCTCATTTCTGAGGGTCCAGCCGTTGAGGTCGTGATTGTTGATATGATGGTTCTTCACCTCAACCGTTCTGGTGATCACCGCCGCATAAAGTGTCACTTCCACCCTTCCTTCGTGTTTCAGCAAATACCGACTTGTGTAGTAAAGAATATGACCTGGGCTCCACACTTGGCCATAAAAACGCCTACCCGCCCGAATAATTATCCTCAATCCAGTCGGAATAATTACTTTGACTTTGCAAAATGGACACTCTCGATTACCATAACCTGCGCAACTGTGCCATTGATATTATAATTGGCATGCTCGGGCTCTCCTACTTTGTTGTTTATCTACTACTATTTTTGATTTTCCATTTTCCTTCAACTCAAGAGTCGATCCCATATGCCCTGGCAGTCATCGCCTTTGGTGGCGGAATCGCTTTGTGGCATTTATGTGTTGTCATCCAAAATGGTTTCTGTGTGCTCCACAACAAAACAAAGACAAAAGAGCAAGTCTCATTGTGGTTCGTTGGTCTGTTCCTCATTTGGACCGCTGCTCTTCCGACGGTCGCGTTTCTCTTTCCAGCCCAACCATTGCTACAACTTGGATACGCTTCAGCCTTCACCGTAATCGTTGTTGGAAGCCTCCCTGACGGCTACCTCAAAGATAACACGGTATCCTTTCGTGGTCGATTCTGCCAGTATGCGCCAGTGGGCCTATTGGCGTTGGTGCCCACCATTCATGCATTGGCCGAACCACTCCACGATCCCTCCCCACTGGCCACTGCATTCGGTCGACTGCTGCTCATCAATTTCTTTGGTTATGTTTTCTACGTTTGTCGTCTTCTTGAGAGAATTGGATTGGCGCGGATTGGGCAGCCCAGTCTACACGGCATGTACCTGATCGCAACATACAGCCTCGTGGAGTATTCCAAAGTAGTCATGCAGGTAGTGATCCCCTACATGTCTTGATACCAAGAGGAGGGCGGTGGTCAGAAGCGATTGTCAGAACCAAGAGACTATCACGTGAAACCCATGTCCTGTGTTCTGTTATTGCTCTTACGGCCAATCAACTGTCTAGGTGAACTACTTAACATTCAAGTGTATAACTGAATCACCAACGGGATGTGCATGAGGATTCGCACACTGTTTTTATTTTGATTCTTGCGTCTATTTTATGTCTTTTACATTCGTTCTAGCAGTGCTGCATGTAATCATGAAGCAAGGAGAAACCTTATCAATTATAGTTGTACTTTCGCAACAGACTGAAACTACAAACTAAAATAGCGAAAGTATTTCCGTCATATCTATCACCAAGACAACCTTGTACGGCTGCTCTTTGCATGTCGCATGTGGTAAAGCACGGGAACTAAATACCGATGCGCTCTAATCCACTGCTCGTTCAATAGACAGAGATAGAAATAGAAAATCCTCTAAGGTTACTGTAAGTACAAATATCTTTGTTGTTCTAATTCCAATCGAAAACTATTTCTGGCATACCATGATCTAAATTACACGTGTAGCCAAGAGACATGCTTCCAAGGCAACAGGAATTCAGTCGCGACAGGCATAATACATACTAAGAAGCTACTACATAGAGCTAATATCTAGGATCTAGTTTCTTCCTGGATCGGTGTTTGAGTCGTTTTCAGAAAGGTAATACGTGCATAACGATTACCAAGCCTTCCCAAAGATAGAGCGTTGCTCCGTCCAAGCTTGCGAGATTTCCAAGCATGTTGTAGGCAACGCGCAAGATTCTACTGTTCCGATGACAGGTCCAAAGGAATTATTTGGGCGGCCAGCGATATGGTCAGATCTCGTGATATGTAAGATTCCTGTAAATATTCACCACCGTATCGCATTCCGTCGACATTGAAAAGGCGAAATGCACTTGCAATCGGCCATTTTGAAGCGATGACCGACTGCACCCGTTTCTAGTAAAGTGGAATGTGAACGTCCATTACTTTTTATCGCTTTTTCCATGCAGGTGATCTCATATTAGCAAGGGCGAGAATGAGCAGGTGCGATACTAATTGGCTCAGCAATATGTTCCAGGCTTTCAAGCGGGACTTGCTCTCGAGCGCGGAAGGAAAGCAAAATGTTACCACGAACCATTAATTGAAGACCTCAGTTCTTCCGCAACGCCATAAAGTTGAGATAAAGGTAGAAAGTTGAGTATGCGATCCGTCGAGAAGATTTTGGAACCTGATGAAGAGCTCCTGGGATCTATACATTCATGACTAGGCAATTGTTGGTTTGGCTATATAAACCTCCATCTCTAATCCCAAGATGTGTCTGCTGCTAAGAAATTATAGCCATGATTTCAGAAGACATTATCAAATCTGTTTTAGTGACTATTCTTCTACTTCTGAACGTTGGAAGACTGTCTCTTTTGTACTGTATTCCATCCAAGTGGCGGTGGCACAAATTCGACTTGAGTTTGTGTGCCTTCTCATGTGTTCCCTTTGCTATTCTTACGGGGCTGTTCTGGAGTAAAAGATTTCCAAGATGGAGCCAAGTTCTCTTTTGGGTTACCCCGTTATTCCCACCGCTACAAGCGGTAGGTCTTCATTGCATGGAATGAGTGAGACTTACTGTCGGCTAACGGACCACAGTATCTTCATGTAATTTTTCAACAGCGTGAAAACATATTCACACCCCGATTTCTACGCATCGTGTACCCTACTTTCGCCGTTCTTTCCGCACTGGCTAAGGTAGCATTGTCACTTGCTGGAACCTTCCTCCTGAGCTCCGTCCATCCGGGTGGCCTCTTTGTTCTCTTTGTGGACTATGTGGGCGTAGCTGCATGGTTCTGGTTGATGGTTCGACATTCAACCTTAGCCAGACCTAAGCTGCAGTACATCTCATGCTATCTCTCTGTAATGGCACTTCTTTTACTTGTGGTTGCCATCATAGGTATGCTAGGCAAATCATGGATGGTTGCACTCGAGGTAATTACAATTTCCCACATTATGTCAACAGTACTGACACTCAAGAGATCGAGCTTTTCATAATCGCCATCTCGACTTCTTCCTTGCAGTCAGCCGCGTGGGCCGCATAAATGTACCCTTGGGTACCTCCAAACCCCCTACTATATGTGGATGGCATGTGAAAAGAAACTCTAGAATCTGTACTGTCTATAACAGTAGAAAACGTTTACAACGGAGACGCGGCAGATTGTCGGAAAGCTCACTCTGGTCATTAGTTAGAAAATATAATTCAGTCGTTCGTGAGCTCGGAGGCTACTCTAGGGTGCCAACTGGTCGAAGTCTACTAATTACATGTAGCATAAAATGCTGTATCTTGGATTGGGGGAAGGCTTTGGTTTAGGCCGTTCTCAATCCACCTTCCAATATTTCAAAGGTCGTTAGACATAGTACATATATCCTGCAATTAAGCCGCTACCAAATCGCAACCAACCTCTGTTACTAGATTCCAGAACTTTCCAGTTCCCAATACCCTACCGTTCTCATGTCCTACAAGAGATGCGTAGATGTGCTTTTTTATAAAGCATTGACTGCAAAAGCAGAGAAACAATCCTGTTACATACTGGCCGTTTTGCGTATATCAGAACCTTACATTGCTTCTCAAAACATCCTATCTTCTATGTAGAAACTCAATATCTAGGCTGTGTCTCTCGAACTTTGGAAATCCGCATTCTCATACCTAGTTGCCTGTGAAAGATTTCCATCTATTCAACGATACAAGAAAGAGAGTAGATATTGCGATATGCCACCTGCTGAGCCTCCATGGTCGACTTGAAATTGTCCGACCTAGTAACGTCTATGGGGCTTAGGGCGAAGTCGTCGCATCCAATCCAGTCGTGTTGCCTCTTGCTCGGAAATCGCTCGTGTCTTGCGCGTGTTCTTGTGGCTGCCTTTTCTTGGGAGTCTGCTCCATTCGACCGTGGAAGTAGCGAGACAGGTGGAACATGATATCCACAATGAACGCTCGTTCGCATTGCCTTTGCTCGTGAAGATGTCAAGCTCGGCGAGTCCGTGCAAACGTGGCGACCGGCATAGGTACCATGGCGAGTGGTCATCTTTGTGAGTGGAGGCTTGGAGTCACACTGTAGTTGCGCCATGTTGCGATAGGTCGCTAGCCTTGGGCGGAGAGACCGCCGAGTTGTTGGAGCCATTTCTATCAGGACGATCGCGTGCCGAACGGGACATTCTGGTGGCTTGACTTGACCCTTTTTATATGTTTTTCTAGACGAAAATGAAATCTCCGTGGAATATGCGATCAAGCCCGACTCTCTGCTCATTTCGTCATTTTTTGACCCTCTATCAAGCCATTCCGGCTTTCACAGCCCATATCGAAGGGCAGAAATGTGCAGCATCGTGAGCTCCTACCAAACAGAGTCCTGTGTTTTGCCAACAAGTGTTATAATTGAAGGTATTTTACGCGTAAATTGAGGGTCGCAGTATTTGTGCGCCACTCACGCACCCAGCACTATATATGAGGGCTCGGGGAGTGGAAGTTTTCCGGGACTTTCAACTGTTTCTCAACGCTGAAATCATCACAAGATGTATCTCATCCAATGAAAATCCACACTCCGAAAGTGGGCCACCAGTAGGGAAATGGGCACCACCTTCTACCTGAGCAAAGAACGAATCATCGATCCTACATTAACTTGGTATCTAATGCAAGAGATATTTCTTTTTTTTTTTTTTTTTTTTTTAATAATAAAATCCTGCGGAATTTTTCCTTTGCTCCTTTGAATGACCAAAGTACACTACAATGTCTAAAAGCAGCAACCAAAAACGCTTCCAACTGAGAAACCAATGTCGAGAAGCCTTAGCGGCTCATATATGTATTTACCAACCCCTTCTGCTGCCCACACAAGCTAATACACCTAGATAACCGACTTCACCTCGTCGTCGCTCCCGAACGAGTCCGTCTCCAACCGCGACCTGAAGATGGATACGCTTGGTCGGTGACGAGAACGAATGCTGCTTTGCTCAAATCAAACCTAAGTAGCGGCACGATAAACCTTTACCGGAAAATATTGAAGGAACTCGGTTTTTCACTCGAAGCTGTCAGCTCGCAGTCCTTAGAAACCTCGCAGTCCAATACTGGCGGCTTTCCAAAGGAGGTGAGTCGTCCCTTGCCGGATGTCCTCATTAATATGGCCTTGCTGACGGAGCATAAAGACACAACGTTTCAGCGAAGGAATGGTGGATGGTTCTTTCACCGCAGAGATCTGCGAGCTTAAGGCTGTCAAAGGCCGAATAGAAGTAGAATTGGAACGCACTCGTTCTCGGCTAGATGATTGTCTTCGTGAAAGTCATACGCTCCGGGCTGAAGCCAACCACCTCAGCCACGATATGCAGATTCTCGAGTCGAAAAACGAGATGCTGCGTGATAAGCTGATAGAGACGAGAAGGGGCATCGCAGGAGCAATGCAGACACTGAGTTCGTTGCAATCAGAGGGAATGGAAACCACACTTGATGACACGAACGACAGCCAATCATCAGCCATTGACAGCCATGCAGTATTATGCAAGATCTAAAATTGGGAGAAAGCACAAGGTTGAAGCAGCTGAAGTACGCTGAGAGCCCACCGAATATTCAAGTTCTCATGTTGCGGATCGCAAAGGGTGTATACGGCCCGTGATATGCGCCAATAATTGATAGCCAGATTTCCAGATTGAAGCTGGCGCAAAACTTCTAGCAATGCACATGTATGAAAAGGTTCGGAGCGAGAGATACTAGCAAAGTGGGCACAAAGAGCTTGAGCAGGGTGGTTGAGAAACATAGTGTATCAAAATATTACTAAGAATTCCTGCAAATAATATTTCTGGTGGGTTGTGGGGGGCAGTAGGTAATTTACTGCGTTCCAACTTCAAAGTGACTCTTTCTTCTGCACTAGATGGGCTGGATCCCCTACATGAACACACATACCACAAGCGAAGCATAACAGTTCAGAGACGTCGCGAGCCACCTAAACTAGGAATTATGGTTATGATAGAATTTAAAATACGCAAGCGTATTAGGAATCGGTCTATACCGGTTGAAAACTTCTATTTCGTCCAAAGATTCACTGACTTTAGATGTATCAATGGTAGTAAATCCTCCAGGCCTAGCAAACAGACTTCAGCCACACGTACGATCCCTCGTGACACCATGGAAAGTGGTCTAGTGATCACCGAACATGTACGGCACATCGCTTAGTCGTTGTCGGGGCTCCGTTGTACTCTTGGTTCCTGCTGAGCCTGTTGCTTGAACTGAATTTATTCAGTAAAGTACAACGTAATTCATGTGTGATATTACTGGTAATAATATGAGGCCGGCCTGTTCATGCTGTGAAATGGTAGTGTGCATTACCATGCACCTTTGTGCGGGCCGATTGCTAGCAACTCCAGTGCAATCGAAGGGTAGATGTTAAGTGCGTTCGCGATAACGCTCCACGGAGTCTGGCATATAGAGTAGTCCTCAATCTATTGAGTCCGTAATCCTCGTCCCGACGCACTTGCTTGGTAGGAGCCCTGCTCTGTTTCAGATCTTACGCTTAGGCCTCTCCCTATTCCTATATAATGCCGGATTCTCGGCAGGTCACTGCTCATACTTTTCTCATCTCTTCTGTGCCTGGTTGATTCACTGGTGATTGAGAAAAACAAAAGTTCGAACATGGCAAAGAATCCCAAGCATCCTCAGGATGACGCAGACCTCAGGTCTGACGGCGTACGGCGGCGTGCTGCACCGTCTTATTCCCTTCGTTCTACTGGTCCTGAGACCAAGGATAGACGAAAGTCACGCAAACCAGAGACGAAATCACACAGAGATTCGGTACGCCAATGCTCACCTGTTTGGATCGTACTACGCTATGGCCAGAACAGCCCCGGCGGCATCCCTTTTATTTCAATGTACTCTTTACTGACCATGCTAGACATCCTCCATTACGAAGAAGCCCAAAAGGGAAAACGACAAAGTGACGCATAGAAAGTGTCTCCGGGTGATGAGCAATATTGAGGAGGAATTTCAAGAGGTGCTTGAGGAGAGAGATGGAGAGAACCACGATCTTTCTCAGTTGCTGGACCAGCTCAAGGCTGAAAAAGCGCAAAAGAATTCGGAATTGCAAATCGCAGCTACAACAAGGGATACTGCATTAGCCGAGCAGCAGAAGCTCCAGCGTGAGATTTGCCAATTGCAGCAGCAGGTGGAATCCATGAACACCGCTTTGCAAGATCAGGTTCCGTGGAATGATATACAGCTAGTGTTGGATCAGGCACACGCAGAGCTGGTTTCCACGACCACTCGATTCTGGAGCACGATCGACGCCTTTCAGAACAGACGATTGGCATCCTATTTGCCAGGCTCCGGAATGATCCAGGCAGAATGGCCTGATCAGGGCGGCGCGGGTACGCTTGGCCACGATATGCTCCCCAGCATCTCCCAATCGAACAATGACAATGTCCCGCTTGGTACTCAACATGAACTACCTACCACCAACTGAGATGAGCCCTTCGTCTCACAATTGGGGTGTGTTGATTGGGCAAGGTCCTACTGATGGAGTGAGCTAGCTTCTATGTATGGAAAGGACCGAAACTCTTACGAGTCATGTCTTTCCTGCAGACGACTGGCTTTTTAATGTAGCCGACGCGCAGATAGTTCATGAAGAAGCATTTCGCCACATTCTTATTATACATGTACCGTGCCAAACTGTGTGTATTGTCAATTCTGTTAATTGCCCTGAAGGGGACGGCTATGTGCTTTTGTCTAATAGATCCGAGCACGGGCGGCTCGAGGCAGTATTCGATGCAGATTAGCGGCAGAGTCCGCCACAACCTCCATGGTCGATTTACTATGCCATAAATAAATATAAGCGTAGATTGGACTCTTACTTCTGGCGAGACAGCCGTAGAGTATTTGACATCACACCGCTCCAGGCCGAGACGCCCGGATACGCTCTGGATGAGAGAAGGCCCTGCCACGCGGGCCTGTGGATTTGTTACACACTGGGCTCCCTTGCCGTAAAGTAAATGCGTTTCCAACGGTCCTATCCGAATATTACTTATACCTGTGCTATGGGTTTCTTGGAGAAATCCGCGCTTCTCTTGCGCATTATAGCCATTAGTTCTTCTCGGCGTTCAGCCAAAGCTTGCCGTAGTATCCTGGTCCAGCCCAATCACAAATAGCAATTGCTCGTTGAGTGGGATATCGCAAGTCGATAGATGTGGCACTACTGTGCGAGTATCAACTGCTAAGGATCGCACCTTGCTATATGGCGTATGATTCTAGAGCACTACTGTAGGATTAGCCTTCTTGGGAATTTCGTCACTTATACAGACCAAGTACAAGCATAGTGAGCCAGTCAATACAAATCATCTGCAATAATGGAACTAATCAAATACTTATTCTACTCGGCAACATATAGTGGCTCGTGACTATAGCCCGTCGGTTCAGGAGAGCCATCTCGGCACAGTTCATATACCAGTCATAGTTTTCCGTCTGCACAGCTAAGGGAAGCATAGGTAAAATACGAAGACCCAAATGAAACAACAAACGATACGTCGCTCGACATGGCATCAGCTTGGCAGTGAGTCTATCGACCTTGTCCAGTGACCGTCCTATCCAGCATCGATGATGAGCGTGTTCATATTCTGTTGGTTGACTGGTGATCATACCTCAAGACCAATACAGACTGATCTTGCTCTGATATACATGATGTGATACCCAAGTAAACCTCCAGTCGCATCACTGCCGACGTAGGGGTCGGCCAATCTTCTGGCCCTCTGTAGCTTTGTTTGAACCCTCCCTGGTCCCCTTCTGGATCTCACTTTCGACGATTGCCAATCGACCAAAAATGTCGGCCAGATCGTTGCGAATAGTTTCATTCCAGGTTGCTTGGCCCTGCGATGAGCGCTCAATAAACCTGCGGAGACAGTTAGCGCTTTACATTGTCACTCAAGATGGACCACAACTGACCGCATCCGGTTATCTAGTCTAGATGTTTTTAGCAGGCCAATCATGATTATGTGCTTGATGGAATTTTACTTACTCCGTCAGGCATTCCAGAGCAACCGAATTGCCATCTCCGGAAAGCTGAGTCTGCCCGCGTGGTTCCAAGTCCCTTTGGTGTCCAAACACAGTCTTTCGCTGTCGTACAGCTTCTTGCTCACTCTCATCGGCCGAGGTGCTATTGTCCTGGTCGACAAAGTCATGTTCCTCCTGAAAGGATGAATCGTCCTCTGTGGTATCGCCTGTAGCGGATCTGGATGGACTACCAGTATCGTCAGACTCAGAAGACGACAAGGACAATGCACGTTGCAATCGGCTTCGAAAGTTGTGTCGTCGAGGAGTGTGCGAGACTTTCCGAATTCCGCCCATACTTGGGTCTGAGTTACGCTGGGGTGAGGAGTGGTCCTAGTTCTGGTTTTCTGTGATAGGAGGAGGCGCTCGGGTTTTATAGCATGTTGTATCGCGGGATCAGGATTGGCTGCTTGCTCGCAATTGAGGAGGGGTTCGCAAGTGCACGCATTTTTCATTCCTACATTCTGCCCGTAGATATCTATTTCTGAATCTGCACATTTTTTAACAATGACTCACTAAGAGGCGGATCAGACAATAGAATTCAACAATGGGTGAAAAAACGGGCAATTGTCAACAAGAACGGACTCTTGTGGCCGCGTTCAACGTTGTTAATTCTCAACGATGTGCGTTGCATCAAAAATGAGGGCTCGTTTGGGTCTCATAAACACATAAAAGTCGGTTTTATCTGCCACACTTCAATCTTTTAAACTCAACAACCTACATCTACAAGTTCACTTTCTGCAGTTTTCTTCACCTGTTCTGACCACTTCTGCCAACTACCCAAGCATAACCATGTCCCCACGTAACCCATGCGGCTGGCCAGAATGGGAGGAGAAAAACCTTCTTCCATGGTTGGATGCCCATCCGGAGCTGTCGTGGAAAGCTCTCTCCGACGCATATTATGAAGAATACCAGGTGCATCGAAGCGTTGAGTCTTTACGAGGGAAAAAGTACCATATTCTGCGGAAGCAGAGTCGCACTGGCGCCAAAGCTTCCCAAAGGCCAGGCAAACCAAAGCGAGCCGTTCCCGTACGATGCTCCGTGGTCAGTAGCGCTTCACAGTCGAGTCTTTCAGCCAAGACCCCTGCCCAAAGGAACATCGACAAATGGTTCCAAACGATTCTAGCGGTCGACCCTAACCAGCCTGATGACAGCAAAAGGCCAACTCAAACGAACCCAATTCCAGGTACGAAATACTTAATCGTCTCATATTACATGCTGATCCTTTGCCACAGGCCGCTTGACGCCAGCACCGCTTCCGTGCCGGCCTAAAAGAACACGGTCGTCATCCTGGAGGTGGGACTATGTGCATCGTGTCTGTGCTGCTAGGAAGCTGAAATACCGGCGAACAGAGCGTGCACTTTAGCAGCTTTCATCTGCTGGATCGCTACATAGCGATATCCAGGGAACAGTGGTCAACTACCCCTATACACTTGTCCAAGTAAATGTTACTACATCAAAGGCTGTGATCAGCAATGAAGCCTCGGCATGAGAAATATAAGCGTGGTAGTATATCGTTCCATGTATTCCGTAGAGGAAGTAGCAATCGCCCTTCTTAGGAATGACAACAATATAGAGGATGTCCCAAAGTCAAAGGACTCGAGCACGATGGTGGTGCCCTTGGAACAGGCCCGCCTACACATTTTCATCCTTGTCATGCAGAACCAGGAGGATTTCATCGGAGTGTTATATGGCCCGGGAAGTACTGCGGACAGCGTATAAGGATTCACGATACTATGAGTGTTCCCGTAGGGAAACAGGACATGGTAGCAAGGGGGCCCTGGGAAAATGGAAATACGGCATTCTTGTCGGCTCAAGGTAATACGTCTGCTTGGATTTGATAGGATCGATGGTCAAAAGCAGGGTAATCTTTGGGTGAAGCGTACGATTTGTTTTGACCTACACCCAAGTCAGGAGGAAATTAGTTTGACAGAGACCGTGGAATCAAGAGGGCAACTGACGATCATTAGCGGAACCGCAAATCATTCGACTGCTTAGTTTGGACGACCCATGGAATCGCCTGCTCGGTGAGAGAATGCGGTCGTCATGAAGGATTCAGGCCCGGGCTTCTGCCCCACTTGCTTTCTAGTTGCTCATGATCAAGTCCCCTACAGCCCAAAATAAAACAGAACTAGGGCAGAATCAACAAAGCCTCGGTCTGCCCATATATAGGAAATTGGAAAAGACCAACACTGTACTAGAAAGATTCTCTCGCTATAGTCATAATCAAGATGCGGAGGATGATTGGAATAAAGTTTAGGGGCCGCAGCAGGGCCGGCCCACAACCTCAACCAATTTTCGGGAGCCAATCGGTTCCTCGGTTTTAGTGCAAAAACCGGAGATATGTTTACATAAGCTCATGAGATCTGTCCATGATTGGCATAGTTTCTACAAGCTATCCGCTACGGATATGGGACTGACGATTGAACTGGGCCGATGGGGGGCTGTGTCGAATTCAGAGAATACAATCTCTACGGGGAAGCTCTATGCAGGACAGAAGACATAGCTTCTAGAACGTTCGACAGACCTGATAGACAAACAGCTTGCCACTTGACAGGAGAACTTACTTTCCTGTGACAGGAACCAGGAAAGCATAACCACGGATCGGGATTTAGCCTACCATTCTGTTGCCAGAATTCCGCGCAATATTCCAAATACCTCACCTGCCTGGACCGTACCTCGGCCGTACCCTCTACGCAACAAAGTCCTTTTCGACCGGACACTGGACGGCCGTCAAGTTTGGGCTTGTGGATCGGTCTGGACCTTTGCAAATCCTTCACTTCTTCTCCGGGCCATAAATAGAACCTCCTTGATCTAGTGTCCCGTGGGTCGTCGCTGGGATCTGCATCGCAGAACCGTACCTGCGTCTGTCTAAATTCGCGCATTGTGTTTGATTGGTCCGTCGGGTGCTGTTTGTATCCAGTCTCATCAATGTGATAGTAGCGTTGCAATCTTGCGAGGGGGTGGCGATCACGCGAACCTAGCTCGTGGGCCTGGTTGCACATTTCACATGGTTGTCCTAGGCTCGGTTTCCTATGGAAACTTTCCAATAAGCTCTGGATTTTTGTTTATGCCCTCCCAAAGAAGGACAATCCTCATCCTGAGCTTGAGAGTATGTCATTATCTGTGTGCGGTAAGGGAATAGAGATTCTGGTAAAAGCAACATTAGCTGGCTGCGAGTAGACAGGGAAGAAATAACATTCAGCGGCGCGGGGCCAAGGATGAACAGGATTGATTCGAGCGAGACCAAAGGATCCTCCGGCCAACCGCAGGTACAGTCCAGCGTTTCTGTCAGCCAGAAATTTTTCAACCTATTATTTTGGCATCTGTTGAAGCACTTCAACCCTCATGAAAGAGACGGTGACCGTGGCTAAAACAGGCAGATGTAGGGTGCCACCGCGTTGAGCGATTTAATTGCGAACTCAACAATATGTAGGAATCACATTATTGCGGCGTTGCTTTCTTTCAGCAGTTGATGAAAGTGGTTCACCATACTCAACGCAAGATTTGAGAGAAATGGTCCCAGGTCGAAACATGAATCTGCGGGCCACAAGGTGTCCAGACACCGTTTCAACGTCGTTCGACTTGCTTCAACGCCAACCAAAGGACAGTGATCTCTCTACCCTCGGCGCAATGGTTCCATGGTAGAGACTTGACCGAAAAGTTATAAAAGGGGCCGGATTCCCAGCCCAAAAAACTCAGGACTTCGGTCCTCACACTTTGATCCTCACACTTTGATGCATCGTAGTGTCCCTCTCTTGCCTGCGGGCTCGAGAGTTTCCGTGACCACGGCTGTCGCTGCCACGAGCCCAGCGAGCGTAAAAAGGTGCTTCGCAGGATAGGTCTGCGTGAACAACAATCCTCGCAGGGGGTGCTGCGAAAACAAGACTACCTCGCAGGATAGGTCTGCGTCAACAATAATCCTCGCAGGGAGGTGCTGCGTCAACAAGACTACCTCGCAGGGGGGCGCTGTGATGACAAGTGAGACCCGCAGGAGACCGCTGCGTTAATAAGTTCTCTGCAGGAGACCGCTGCATTACCAAGTTCTCCGCAGCCTAGGTCCTGCGTCAACAAAGCGCCTCGCAGGATGGGCTCTGCGTCAACAAGTGTGCTTCGCAGGATGGGCTCTGCGTCAACAAGTGTGCTTCGCAGGATGGGCTCTGCGTGATCAAGTGTGCCTCGCAGGATGGGCTCTGCGTGATCAAGTGTGCCTCGCAGGATGGGCTCTGCGTTACCAAGTGTGCCTCGCAGGATGGGCTCTGCGTTACCAAGTGTGCCTCGCAGGATGGGCTCTGCGTGATCAAGTGTGCCTCGCAGGATGGGCTCTGCGTCAACAAGTGTGCTTCGCAGGATGGGCTCTGCGTGATCAAGTGTGCCTCGCAGGATGGGCTCTGCGTGATCAAGTGTGCCTCGCAGGATGGGCTCTGCGTTACCAAGTGTGCCTCGCAGGATGGGCTCTGCGTTACCAAGTGTGCCTCGCAGGATGGGCTCTGCGTGATCAAGTGTGCCTCGCAGGATGGGCTCTGCGTCAACAAGTGTGCTTCGCAGGATGGGCTCTGCGTCAACAAGTGTGCCTCGCAGGATGGGCTCTGCGTGATCAAGTGTGCTTCGCAGGATGGGCTCTGCGTCAACAAGTGTGCCTCGCAGGATGGGCTCTGCGTCAACAAGTGTGCTTCGCAGGATGGGCTCTGCGTCAACAAGTGTGCCTCGCAGGATGGGCTCTGCGTGATCAAGTGTGCTTCGCAGGATGGGCTCTGCGTCAACAAGTGTGCCTCGCAGGATGGGCTCTGCGTGATCAAGTGTGCTTCGCAGGATGGGCTCTGCGTCAACAAGTGTGCCTCGCAGGATGGGCTCTGCGTCAACAAGTGTGCCTCGCAGGATGGGCTCTGCGTCAACAAGTGTGCTTCGCAGGATGGGCTCTGCGTCAACAAGTGTGCCTCGCAGGATGGGCTCTGCGTGATCAAGTGTGCTTCGCAGGATGGGCTCTGCGTCAACAAGTGTGCCTCGCAGGATGGGCTCTGCGTGATCAAGTGTGCTTCGCAGGATGGGCTCTGCGTCAACAAGTGTGCCTCGCAGGATGGGCTCTGCGAAACCAAGTACTCCAGACCATCCGTGACCACGGCTGTCGCTGCCACGAGCCCAGCGATGTAAGATTTGCGCTCCCTCACAGCCAATGAGCCCTGTGACTGTAAAAATGTGCTCCCTCACAGCCAATGAGCCCTGTGACTGTAAAAATGTGCTCCCTCACAGCCAATGAGCCCTGTGTATGTAAAAATGTGCTCCCTCACAGCCAATGAGCCCTGTGTATGTAAAAATGTGCTCCCTCACAGCCAATGAGCCCTGTGACTGTAAAAATGTGCTCCCTCACAGCCAATGAGCCCTGTGTATGTAAAAATGTGCTCCCTCACAGCCAATGAGCCCTGTGACTGTAAAAATGTGCTCCCTCACAGCCAATGAGCCCTGTGACTGTAAAAATGTGCTCCCTCACAGCCAATGAGCCCTGTGTATGTAAAAATGTGCTCCCTCACAGCCAATGAGCCCTGTGACTGTAAAAATGTGCTCCCTCACAGCCAATGAGCCCTGTGACTGTAAAAATGTGCTCCCTCACAGCCAATGAGCCCTGTGACTGTAAAAATGTGCTCCCTCACAGCCAATGAGCCCTGTGTATGTAAAAATGTGCTCCCTCGCTGCCCTGAGCCCCGCGAGTGTAAGAGTGTGCTCCCTCGCTGCCCTGAGCCCCGCGAGTGTAAGAGTGTGCTCCCTCGTTGCCCTGAGCCCCGCGAGTGTAAGAATGTGCTCCCTCGTTGCCCTGAGCCCCGCGAGTGTAAGAATGTGCTCCCTCGTTGCCCTGAGCCCCGCGAGTGTAAAAATGTGCTCCCTCGCTGCCCTGAGCCCCGCGAGTGTAAAAATGTGCTCCCTCGCTGCCCTGAGCCCCGCGAGTGTAAGAGTGTGCTCCCTCGCTGCCCTGAGCCCCGCGAGTGTAAAAATGTGCTCCCTCGCTGCCCTGAGCCCCGCGAGTGTAAGAGTGTGCTCCCTCGCTGCCCTGAGCCCCGCGAGTGTAAAAATGTGCTTCGCAGGACGAGCTCTGCGTCAACAAACGTGCTTTGCAGGGGATTGCTGCGTTAACAAGCCCTCTAGCAATGTGCAGGCACCTCTTCGTGGTGTTAGAGACCAGTATTCGATATTCAACAGTATTCGAAGAAGCAAAGACCTGCCCAACCTCCTCATAGTCTGTTTCTGTTTCCGAAGGATCATCATTGGATAGATAGAATGGGCCCTAGATAGATCGTCCCAAATTCAATGGCCAAAATTATACGATAACAACGAAACTGTCATTTTTATCAAAGGGGAGGTTCCCAAATGTTCTGCGCTGATAGTTTGCGGTCCGATAATGCTTTCGCGTAGTGAAATTGACACCCTTCATTCAGGCGTAGAGCAAACATGTTGGTGAGAATTGGTGAGAGTGTCGATGCGTTGATGCGTTGATGTGTTGATGTGTTGATGTGTTGATGTTGATGTCTGATGTTGATGTCTGATGTTGATGTTTGATGTTGATGTTCGATGTTGATGTTCGATGTTGATGTTGATGTTGATGTTTGATGTTGATGTTTGATGTTGATGTTTGATGTTGATGTTTGATGTTGATGTGGTGAATGTTCGGGCGGTGAAGGGAGTACTGGTCACCGTCTCACAGAGGCAACGCGGTCTCTTGCCATGTCCCCCACATCATAGAAACTTTTATTGCTCTTTTTTTGATCCTGCAAAGCAATTTTGATCCCTGTTGGATACTCCTTGACTACGGCCTCCAACTCAATTGAGATGATCTAATTCAAGAATTGTGCAACTCTGATCACGCAACATACTGTACACTCAAGATCAGAACTAGGAAGTGTAGAGCCATGTGATGTATTTCGTAAATCCGAATCACGGATTCAATCCAAGATGATTATGCGATAGGCTCGGTTTCTTGCGTCGCGGAAAAAATTGCTTGAAATGACTATTGCTAGTCACTCGAACCTATTCTACACTAGAATGCCTACATCATAGAGCGACCACGAGAGTGAGAGTTTCGTTCTCTCGAGGTCAACATGTCATTGGTAGCTTTGGCTCTGGAATATCTGATCCGCTCCTTCTACATGTAGGAGCCGTCGCAACTCTGTGAATAATATCCCGCCAGTAAATTGAACCAGTCTTTCGTAGAAGTCCACTACAGCGATGAAGAAACGGTCGTTACCTTCTGTGAGGCTTATTCCCCACTACATGCGATAAATCACGCGCCGCTGCTGATATAGCATGATTAAATTCCGATCGGGGTCCAACGAGCTATCTGGAATCAGAACCGGTAAAGACACTCTCCACGATCACCGCTCAGGACCTGGTGATATCTGTACAGGGGTGTTCTAACCCACGTGTGACCCTAGCAGGCATCCGCTCCAACTGCTCCCCAAGCAAATAGCCGTGTCACGGGACGACCCCCAACCCTCCGGGTAGGGGGTGTCCCACAGCCATAATGCAATTAACAGCCATAATGCAAATTTTCAATTTCTTCAACTTCTAGCTCACTTTTTAGACGTATAAGGTCCAGAATCCATGAAATAAAGCCCATCAATAGCCTCATTAGCCAATAATGTATCAACCTCCTCATTTTCAAGTGTTTCCTCCAATTCCTTAGCCGCCAAATCGGCCGCCATTTTCTCTGCGTCTTTCCGCCAAGCACGAAGCTTCGACTCATCTTCTTTCTCACACCTTCGCTGTACTAGCCTATTGCCTGAAATCGATGAAAGGGGACTCTTTGTAGCACCCTTCACCCATCGCTTGCTTTTTGTAGGTTTTTTCCCAGGCGTTTTATGGCTAAGGGCGCGCGCAAGACTCATCTCAGCAAGTTCCGCATTGTATAGAGACGATTTTCCGGCATCAATTGCGCGCCGTAGATGCTTCCGAATTTTATGTAAATCAGGATTCGGGTTATCAAGTAGCGGGAAAACTGTCTTCTCCAATTTTTCAATACGCGCATAAGAATTGGGCGGAGAATTGGTCGCTGAACTTGGGAATTCGCGGGTAGGTGACGGCTCGTCGTATATGCGTAAGGTCTCTTCGTCCGAATATTGCCCTAAATTACCCAAAACTTGTGTCGGATCTAGTGGCCAGATACCAGTAGATTTGAACGAGGTTTGGATAGTTTTGGACCTTAAGGCGTGGCGTCGGACGGCGTCAATGTTGCGGAAAAAGTCGCGTTTTTCGTTACTTCCACCCCACGCCACAACCTCAGTATTCGCCATTTTAAACTTATGTTTTAGGCTTAAAAAAGCCTCAGCATCAAGGGGCTGACATATATGAGTCGTGTGAGGTACAAAATACCAAGGAATAATCAGGTTTTCCTTACAAAAATCGAGAAATTCGATAGTTGTATGAGACGCATGATTATCCATTAGCAAAAGCCTCGGTCGCCCGCGTCGTACGCGGTTTTTTGTGGCTTCATGAACTGAGCATAGCCATCGGTAAGCAGTCTCACTATCCGTCCAGCCACTAGACGTCAAATGGATAATTTTGTACGCCGAAGAAGAGGTTGACATATTACTATACCAGTCTTCCATGTGGACGCTGCCTTTGACTAGAAACCACGGAAACATCACCCAGCCATCAGCGGCAATACATTCAATGCCAGTAATAGTTTCACCTCGATCTCCAGTAGCAATACTAGCAGTTTGACGCGTAGAGACGACGTGTTGGTTAAGTCCTTCGCTATTTTGGAAGCCGGTTTCATCCCAATTATAGATCTCATGAGGTTCAAAACCATGCTCACGGTAGAGACACTCAAGCCTATCATACCAATGGCTAATAACTCCAGGGTCCTCAGCTTGAATTCGTAAAGACTCCTTTGATTTTTGGGTAATAAGCTTGATGTGTGGAGGTAGACGCCGTATAAGCCGATAGCTATACATTGAACTAACAACTCTCTCCGAACCCGCTATTTTCAACAGGCGATTTGCGGCAATTTCAATGTCTTTTGCAGTTGGAGGTGTATAGCAAGAATTTAGCACTTCGATCCAGCTAATTAATGCATTTTCCTGATTCGAATTCAATGCATTATTGGTGGTAGGGCGATCGGAGAGAGATGTCTGTCCGTTTTTGCGACCGCGAAGCTTCGAATAAGACACGCGATAATGGTCCGCAGCCTTACGTAGAGATGAAAATTTTCGCGTAGTATAAGCATATAATGCCTTAGCTAGCAGATCCTCTTCATCACGAGCTTTTTTAGGCATTTTTGGTGGGTAGAAATACGCGTAAAAGTTGAAAAGGTAGGAAATTTGCATTATGGAGGTTAATTGCATTATGGCTGTGGGACACCCCCTACCCGCGAGGGTGGGGGCGGTCCTGTGACACGGCTATAACATGAGCGCTTATTGGGCTAGACAATTCAGTATAGGCTGTACAGGATATTCAGAGGTCCTAGAACCCGAGGGCTCTTGTGATTCTGTTACAGACATCAAACCCACCTTCACGGTGAATTGCTCGAACAGTGATATGCCAGATATCGTCTTGGGCGCGGAGGAATACATCATAGATGGTCAAAGAACAGTGAGCTCAGAGACGTAGAGGAATCGGTGATTTGCTGGCAAGACCTGCTTGCGCCTCCAATTGCGACATGTTAGACGACGGTCTCAATGGACGAAGGAACTGGATAACTTGACTGACCTCCAGCTGCTGTGACATTCAAGGTGTATGGGCTTTGCACGTAGTGCTCGGGCTTGGATAGAAAAACACAGGCTTAGGAAGCTTCTGTCTAACAGGGACGAGACAAACAATCCTGATAGCATGCAGCTCCGTGTATGTCCGAGTGGTTCCCGCTCGCTCGAATATGTCGATAAGCTGAGCAACAAGGGGAGGAAGAGGAATCAGGGGGACTCTATCAGGCGTGGTTCTTGGGTCATGGGTCCTCTCAATCGTTTGGCCATCCTCGGTCTTGTCCATCGATTTGAAGCTGACTGGCTATTGTTAGTTGATTCGGGTAGAAATGACGGGACTTTTGCCTCACCTTCTCCATGCAAGCAGTCCCGACTAACAACCTCGCCAGCACGAAAATATGGCTCTAGCTAGACAAAGCATTGGCTTCTCCCGGTTTCTTAGGGGTTTCAGGCTCGAAAGACGCTAGATGCCGTCTGAGGACAACGATGGTCACCCACTGGACGCCAGGGATCCAAGCCGCAAGTAGGCCATTCTATGAGAGGGTTCAAATGCCGGGAGACAGACACTGCTATGCGCTCCATTGGGTCTGCATCAGGTAGGCATACCAACGCATGATCTGATGAACCAAATCGACTGGGAGAAGGTCGAGGTAGCGACTCGTCGATGCCACCAGTAGTCATGTGGAAGAAACAAAGCATAGATGGTATTGGTGTAGGGGAGGTCGAGCAGATAAGACATTTGCTCGCTTTGCATTCGGGTGATGGGAATCTGACGGCGTCTTCCTGTGGTGAGACCCGAGTCAGCAAGTGTTGATTCAGTTGGACAAGGTGTTGTGCTTTACGCCGTTCACGAAGAATCCGAGTGTATGCTTGAGACAGATAATCAACAAGATTCGTGATCATACCTGCTTACCAACTAGATCACTGCCAACTCAGTTCTGCGATGCAGTCACCAATATACCATGTTGTATCCAGGTTCGTCACACTCTCCGGCTGTCGCTTCGAGAAGTCGCGCTGGATGAACCGACAAGTTCACAACACGGCAAAGGCGCATGACGAACTCACGTGGGACAAAAATTTGTACAGTTGTATTAGGAGACAGCTTCGTGCAAACAGCGAGAGGTTGAGGCACTCCACTGTTCATGGTGTGAAGGCGGTGAGGAAGGGGAAGACGCGATGGCGCGTCGGGCCCTGGGTCTTATCTGAGTCGGCGGGAATAGGTAACTCGCCACGAGACCTTGCGCGGTTGGCGATGGGCTGGCTGCTCCTGCAATGGCATAGAGATGTCAGTGGTGTTTGTGTTTCCGGCGCAGAGTTGGCACCAATCATCGGACCCGGCGCAGCAGGAGGCGTGATATTGCACTCACCTCGTCGTGCACAACGAACGTCTGGGGCTTATGCATCCTGCTGTTTGCCCGCGGCCTTAGTTTGAAGTATTTCACATAGGACATGTTGCATGGTTTGAAGTGATAGGGCCAGAAATGGCGTGTAAGCCATGACCCTGCGCGGAGCACTGACGGAGAGCTGGTTCGGACTCGGTCTGGTGCGCTGTCAACGGTTTCCTGTCCATCGTTAGCTTGTCGATCGGCAAGGCAATGCATGACTCAGATGTTCTAAAAGACGACACGGGAAAGGGCACCGTGGCTGGTGTATATTGGATGGAATGCATGGATCTTTGTTTCGCATCGTCTTTGAAGTCAGTCTAGTCTCGGATAGGGTCGCGCTGAGACAGACTTACCTCGACCGCTCTTTTGCATCGATATATTCAGGAGCGGACAGTGGTCGGCTGCTATGGTGGACAGATGTTCGCATAGATACTTTGACTAGCTAACCCAAATCTGCTTCTTGATCGGCTGGCATGAGTGACATAATGGACCTGGCGGTCGTCGCGTCTCACAAGCACTTTCGAGCTTGTCGGTCCACGATGTAACTATAGATGTCAATACAGTGAAATTCCAGTAGGTCAAAGGGAAGAACTTATCAGGAATCGAAGACCTGCTCGACTCTGCATAGCCAAGTGATGGTAATGGAGAACAAATTGCTGGGGGCAGAGGACGTATTTATAGGTTCTCAGCTCCTGTAGCACGCGGGCTCTACTAGAGAGCAAACGTTGAACACGATGTCTATCTTAAGTGAGGCCTGTTGCAACCCATGCCTTCATTCTACCGCAACTATTAGCAGCGAAATTCGTGGTGCAATCTTAGATGCTCATCGAGAAAACATGCTAAAGTCATGTAGGGCTGTTCCCGATATCGGTTTTTACCGATAATTCCGATACAAACCTGTACCGATATTATCGGCCGTTAATTATCGGTATAGGTTTTTAGTAGCCGATAAAAAAACCGATAACTTTGAGAAGTTGTTAGTAGTAGCCGATAATTTATCGGTTTTTTATCGGCTACTAAAAACCTGCGCCGATAATATCGGTAGACCTGTAAACTAGCTTAATTAGGCTTGTTTATAACTAGTTACTGCATGCATACATGTATATATATATATCATCCATGCATGTATTGCCTCTCTTGAATAGTCCAACAATCTTAGATTCTTAATCCTACTCTGCTCCTAGCTACTGCAATAACCAACTGTAACTAATCAATTAATAAATTCATTCAACGAACTAACCAAACTAAGCAATAAATTCAACTAGTTAACTAAACAATATCTTTCATCAGCATCAACATCCTCATAGTATCTGCCCCTAAACTATGCCTTCGAACTCCCAAAAGATCTCTCCCTCCACTAAATAATCTCTCAACTGATACCTCTGAAGCTGGGATCGCAAGAAATTCCCTTGCAGCCTCTGCCATTTGAGGGTATTCGCCCTTATGGGTACGCCACCAATTGCAGAGCCAGTCTAGATCCTCTGCACCTGTGATAGTAACCCGAGGACTATCAAAGTACTGATCAATATCAGAAACAAATTGATATTCCTGAGGCTGTAGCTTTTTCAGCATCCATAACCGCATTGTTTTGCGATTGAGAGAATCTTCCTGAGTCAAGTCTAGAATTGACTGTGGATTCGAGTCTAAATTTGTCTGTGGAAGCGAGGATGGAATTGATTGTGGAAGTGGTGGATATCTCTTATGGAGCATCCGACGAGTCTCCCGTATAATCAATTGGGCAGCCTCTTGATCTACCATCTCATGAAGTATGAGATCACCTTTGAGCTGAGGATCAAGCATTAATGCCGTATAATAAGCTTCAGAGTTATCCATGAAGTCATAGTACTTTTGGTACTTCTTCATGCCTGCCCTTATTGCATTAGCAATATCATCATCATATCCCACTAAGGCATCATCCCGTAAAAGATCATGAAGCTTATAGTAAATTGGGACAGTGAGACTAATTTGTGGCCTTGATATAGATACCAAGTGCGTCAAGTCATTAAAGGTTTTGAGAGCTTTATGAATCTGACTAAGTCGTTCCCATTCTGCATTGGTAAAGGGAGGAATTTCACCCTGTACAGCACAGAATCGATTAATCTGAGGTCGAGCTTGTATCCCATCATTAAGCATTCGAAAGGTAGAATTCCACCGTGTTTCTACATCATACTCGATGAATTTATCATCGAGCTTCATCTCATCACAGATTGACTTCCAGTCTTGCCTCCGTTGAGGACTGCGAGAAATCCAAATAGCAAGAATCCGGAGTTTAGCTAATGCTGATTGAGATGAGATTGATGGAGAGGTTGATGATGAGCTCGATTGGGAATTCCTGGATTGTAGATTATCACAGATCGAATTGGCCTCTGAAACACTTCCAGCTTTCAAGGAACGAAGAATATCTTTCACAATGAGGTTCAAGATATGAGCCAGACAGCGAACATAGCTATTAGGTCCAGAAAATCGAATTGGTTGTAAAGAATTCTGATTCTGTTCCAAAAGATACCATAACTCAGAAACCATCTCTTGAACATTTGAGGCATTATCCCCAGTAATTGTCGTCAACTTTGACGTGAGATCCAATTCCACTAAGGCCTTGTGAACCACAGTAGCAATATTCGCCCCTGTATGAGGTCCAAAGATTTCACAGAACTCTAGAGTCTCTTCACGATAGTGAAAATCCTCTGTAAGCCAGTGGCCAATGATACCAAGGATAGGATAGTGATTCTGACTTGTCCATATATCAAGAGATAATGCAATTGTTTTGCATGTAGTAGCTAAGTCCTCCTTCAACATTGATCGTTGGGTTTTGAATTGCTCTTGTAATCGCCGACTCACAGTTGATCGAGATGTGAATGGTAGAGTGATTCCTGGAATATCTTCAAAGATTTGCTGAAAAGCCTGAGATTCAATGACTAGAAAAGCTTGCTTGTCTTGAATAACCCATCGAAGGATGTTGCGTTCAAGATGCTCTTGGATTGAGAGGTTCCCTTGTTTTTTGAAGACTTGGCGGATATCTTGGATTTTTTGCTTTGAATTTGAACTTTGAGGTGGAAGAACTGAGTGTTTTCTCTCAAGATGACGCTGCATATTCGAGGTTGATGACTGCCTTTGTGATTCCGAGGTTTTCCAACTACATTGTAGGCCAGTTTTTTCATCGATGACTGTACATTGGATATCCATGTCTACAGTCCTTGGTTTCCCTGTACGGAGGACTTTCCACTCACGGGATACCTCAGTTGTAGAGAAGTAATCCCAAATCCAATCGGTAGTCGGTGCTGGGCGAGGTTTCTTGATCTTCCGGGTAAAGGTTTGTGAGGCAGATTCATGAGGTGAAATCTCTGAGAAGGCTAGAGATTCTT
The DNA here is from genome assembly GCF_028828765.1 of Penicillium canescens. Classification (NCBI taxonomy): domain Eukaryota; kingdom Fungi; phylum Ascomycota; class Eurotiomycetes; order Eurotiales; family Aspergillaceae; genus Penicillium; species Penicillium canescens. The sequence continues at coordinate 6,163,623 of NW_026703966.1, forward strand.
GATCGGTAGAGGGAGAATTGAATTGCCATGGCGATTGTGAAAAAAACTGAGATATATCAGACTCAGTGATTTGGTCTGATGGTAGAAGTCCTTCAGGGGAATCAGGGCCACCATTAAGCAATTCATAGTCAACTCGTGCCTGCCTTCGTGTAGTTATTTGCAGGTCCTCATTGCCTTTGTATGCCATAATGATGAGAGTAATCAGGATGCTTGGAAGTTGGAAGTTGGAAGTAGGGGGGTAGCGGGTGTGTAGTTGGAACCTGGAAGGCAGCAGGATTTTAGAAAAATTTTCATGGTAGTACCTATTAATTATACAAGTAATATCGGTATACTACCGATAATATCGGCTGAAAACCGATATTATCGGCCGTTAATTATCGGTAGACAATTTTGTGAGCCGATACGATAACCGATAATTTTTTGAAGCTATTTGTAGTAGCCGATACGATACCCGATATGGAGAAATCCTGCCGATATCGTATCGGGAACACCCCTAAAGTCATGTTGAAAATGAGTCAAAGTGAGTCGGTTAAGAAACGTTGGGTCACCGTTGAATCTACGGTCTTAATATTGAGGCAACGGAAGCTGTGCATTCTTTGATTTTACCAAGAGCGCTCACATTTTCATCTAAGGAAGACGGAAATTTTCTGGCCTCGCTCGAGTGTTGGTTGTCTGAGCTGTGTGTGGTTCTGTTCGTCTAGGCTGCGGAAAGCGTCAGACCACGGTCGTGCGCGGGCGCGGGTACGTACTCGACCCGTCAACCCGTTGAAGCTTGGCCGTCCTTGTTGACGAGAGTCAACTTTTGAACTTGTGATCATGGTTGAGATGGATACCTTGTTTTTTCGATTTTCTTTTTCAATCCTCTAAGTTTTACTCTATTTACTTTTGGAATTTCTGAGCTCTCAAACGAATGTGGAAAATGCGTTGTGATTGAATATATATCTTTTGGACCGTTCATCACCGGAAGCCACTAATATGAGGCACATTCACCAACCATCAACATCACGAGACTGATCACCAGCACCATCATTAAACGGACTGTTAACAGAGTGCTGAGATTGAAAAGCGATTGAAAAGCTGACTACGCTGATTAACTTCCATGGTGAAATGAGACTGAGTACCTAGCCACCGATGTCTTCTAGTCTATAAAAAGCTCCAAGAATTAGTGGACATACTATTGCCCAGATACTCGACTTTCCCCTGCGATCAAGATGGATGCCCCTAACAGTACGCCAGACCAGGAAAAAAAGGAGAACAACAGCCCACTGCATTGCCAATCGTTTCTGAAAAAGAGAATTCGCAGGAGGCTTCTGATCATGTCCCTCCACTGGTAAGTAAAGCGGCTCAGCTTCCAATGCTCTTGCTGACCGTCGCAGCTCTCTCCCTCGCAAGAGGAAGCAGAAACAAGACATAGCTTGGCGACCGAGCCCTTTCAACCTATTTTGAATGTGCTAGCAGACCTTGAACGCGACGATCCCAAGTTTGCCTTTCCAGCAGGTCGAATTGTCGGACTCTATCGACGCCTATGGGAGTCGTGCGTGTCCAAACACATCGATGGCCAGAAGCTAGAGCAGAGCAATCAGATCTTGAAGGAAGCTAGCACACACCTGACTCAAGAAAGGGACGGACTTCAGCTGCGCCACGACAAGCAGCTGTCTCGGCTGCGCTTCTTTGAGCAGGCACTGGAATCATCTCGGGGTCGATTGACTAGGATCCTCGATGACTGGGATCACCCTTGCAGACTCAATCTATCAGGGTTTTTGGACAACGCAAGAGAAGAGTGAAGGGTTGCATATTCATGATTACTTCTTCAACTTGGCAATAATATGACAACATTGTAATTGAGAGAGAATTACCGCATGGAAAGTAGCTTACATCTGGAATAGCATAGGGTTCGTGGAATGTTCTGCGAATAATCCCTCATGTTCTAGTGTCGCTTTTATTACCCCAATATATTATAAACAAAAAAACTACGGATCCAGTGACAATGTGGGCAGTGTAGCTAGCGGAGAAAGTGTCGATTAACTCGGCCGTCCCGCATTGCATCACGACAGCTACCCGAAGTAGATGTCGCCAGCTCTTCCAGACCACCAAACCTTCTCCCCGGAGACCGCTTCAGCAATCTTTGCGGAGTGTTGGCATCTTCCATTCTGCTTCGAATGGCCCCCTGGATGCAATCGTTCCTGGTTAGATCCAGAGACTTTGTCAAACTGAAGTAGTTCAGTCTGGGATTGACCACAAGTGCATCAACAATCGAGGAATGCCCGCCTTTGACCGCCAACATCAATGGATCCTCAGAACATTGATTCCTGAGGTTCACATCAATCCGATTATGGCTTAGTAGTGCCTGAACCATCTCCAATTCACCACAAGCGGCGGCAATGCAGAGAGCAGTGTCGTGAGTTGCGATCGTGCTTTCATTGATGTTAAGACGTGCGTCTTGCTGCACCAAGAGTCTTACCACATCGAGATGGCCATGTGCAACCGCTCGACAAATGGGCGGATCTATTACATCCATTCCATTGATCTCCACGCCCTGCACACTTAACAGACAAGCAACCGTGTTCATGCGTCCGTGATATGCGGCCACGGAGAATGGAGAGTGGCCTCCAACACAGAGATTCAGACTGATCCCTGGCACCGCAAGCAGCCGTCGTAGGAGCACGGTATCCAACCTGGCCGCGGCGTGGTGGAGAGATGTAGACAGCGTCTCGAAACTCCCGCGGCCTCCAACAAAATTGACGTTGATGTCTTTCTCAGCCAACAGCCTTTCGGTTATCTCGTCGCATGACGAGTAAGTCGACAGCCAAAGTGGCGTATTGCCATTTTTGTCTTTGCAGTTCACGTTGGCACGGGGGTGACTTAGGAGCAAATTGACCATTTCTAGGCGATCGCTTTGAATGGCGAGATGGAGCGGCGTGTAGCCATTCCGGTTCTGGATGTCCAAATTCAGGCCCTTTTGTCCGAGAAGCCGTTTGACAACATCTACTGACCCATAGGATACTGCATGGTGAAGAGGTAGCTCAGCCTCCTGTGATGATTGGGTACCAAGAAACACCTCGGCCAACGGATCGTTTGAAAAAATCATTTCCATTACGGGTCTATTGAAGCGACATGCCCAGTCCCATGGCGAGTGGCCCGAATCATCCTGTAGATCAGGGTCGCTGCCTCTAGAAAGTAGCAGATGCACGAGCCCTATTCGGCCTGCGAAGACTGCTAGGTGGAGCGCCGTTCGGCCGTGTTTGTGCTTGATGTCCACCTGGACGTTGGGTTGTTCTAGAACGCGCTTGACGGCCAGGTGCAACAGATTGCTGTTCTGAAATTTGATATTGTATTTCCAGATGCTGGGCTGCAGTCTAAAATCGAGGTCTTTGCATGATTTTGCGAGGGCAAATAATGCACTACCGTCCAAATATGACACAATCCACAGCAAAAGCTCGTTGGGCAGGTCTCTGATATTTGGCTGTAACGTATTAGCTCATCGGTAAACCCCGTAAGAACGAATTGAACGGACCATGATTGGACAGCGGATGGAGCAAACGAAATGTAGATAGGGGTGAGGTGAGAGATGTGAAAGTAGGATATGGGAGGCCTTTATATACTCACCTCAGCCAAATTCGTGGTCAGCTAGGAGTCTAGTCTGTCACTTGGCTGAAAGGTGCGTAGCAATCACACGGCAGCATCATAGCCTTGACAACAATGTTCAGGCGGAGTTGGAGAATCTGTGGGGTCTAGCTCCTGGGAACGCCAAAACTGTTCCTGGTAGTGTGTCAATGGCCTGGGAAACCAATCTATCTCTACGTACCCACATCTTGCATCTAGCGCCATAAGAATAAATCACAACCTATCATTCACTTCGAAATTCTATAGGCAACCCAGAATTTAACCCGGTATTTGTCGACTTTGCTGATCACCGCAGTAGTCAGTCTGTTCGCTAATGCGTGGTCACCGCGATGGATAGTCAAAAGTGCAGCTGATTGCAGCAGTGGTCTGGAATGATATCCCTTCATGCAGGCCACTGACCGGCTGTATACGGCGCATACTGCGTGTGAATGCATTCTTCCACGTACCGACTGTTTCAAGGAAGTGTTCCATGCCAGCCACGCAGCCATGTAGGTAAGGAGCCACGCGATGGCATATAAAGCTGGCGAGGGAACGCCGCAGTGATTGCCCAACACCACCACAATCCGAAGCATTTTCTGCCTTTGACGACCACCTCAATAACTACCATGCTGCCTTGGAATCCGTTTCTTGTTTGTGAGATAGAGGTCAGCCCCAATGGCGGTCCTGGCTCTTGTTGCGGGACGACGAAAAAAGGCGAGCCGTGCAAAAACTCGATCAAAGTTGAAGACACCAAGATCGGCCATCAAAAGTTGACCACTCTCGCCAGAGAGCCATTTGACTTGTCATCGTTGCAGTCCAAGCTCTGTGATGTCGCCAGAGACTTCCTCTGCGCGAGATGGCACCGACAACGGCAGGCCGACCAAGTTGGCCAGCAGTGGTATGAAGCCGCCGTCCGCAACCAGGCGCGAGTACCACATGGCTCCAGAATGGCTTCTCCGTCAGTCATTGTACACCGGAGCCAGCGTCAGATATCGTCAGCCTCCAGGCGTCGCCCTGCATCAGACAACACCCGGTCATCACCACCACCGGTGCCCCTGTCAACCAACCCCGAGCCAGTGCAGCCATTCAATCCATTTGTGACTTCCACAATGCTGCGGACGAACAGCGTTCCATGGCGTGTTTCGCCGGCCCAACCGGCTATTCTGGCGTCGGTCGCTAATATCCGGGCGGGTTTCCAAGAATTGACGCTCCAGAGTCTCGCCCCGAGTGAAGAGATCGACAGCGTCCACGTCGACAGCATCTACTGTGTGTTCTGCCAGACTGAGGATGAAGACCATGCGGACGAGAGCGTGATCTTGCACTGCGGTCAGTGCACATCGCTCTGTCATCTGTCATGCGCCGAAGAATGGTTGGAAAAGCGAGATACAGGGTTTGGCACGTCATGCTGTGTGTGGTAAGTGTGGATGACCTTATTTCTAAGACGACCAAGATACTGATGACCGCAGCCGAAACGAAGGTGCCCTAGATGCCTTGATTCGCCCTTTACCAATCACCTCGTCGGATGCCGAGACACATTCCGTCCACACGGCAAGCGATCCATCTCCCACTGGTGGGCCCCGTCGCTCAGCCAGACTAGCAGGAACTCATCTACCGCGAGAACCTTCTACTTCTGCACCGCTTCGCCGGTCGGCACGACTGAATTTCACTCAGCGTAGGTGATCACAGGTTACAGCCGAGTTTGACGGAAAATGTGAAAAGCGAGTGAATCACACGTGAGTGCACGTGACCGACACTCGGCATCGTGATCAGCAACTGTGGTTGTAGAATTGATATAGATTTTTGGAGCAAGCTTAGCAAGAAATGAGATCCTGATTGTAAAAATCCAGAGTACAAGGCGACAGTTCATTTTTGCAAGTGCTGGGGCACCACTAGACCTTAGCCAAAGATACTGGCTGCTCCACTTAATTTGACAATGACATAGCGCTAAATGTGCTGGTAGATTCAGTTCCTTATTTCATCATACCTAATGGCGTGACCAGAGACACACCGATTCATCTCAGTGGAGCCGTGTCGCGTGAAGGCGGGGATTGTTGGCAGAAAAGCCACAGGCAAGAGACTGACAAAACTCTCGTGCTTGTTAACTTACTCTGGGAACCAATATGTTGGCCCTGGGAATCTCAAAAGCATTTCTAGGAGCCATTTTTACCCTAGGAAATGCTGTTTAGCTCCTGGAGTTATTTCTAATCTCTAGGAAAGCGAGGTCTACCCCCGGCATCTTCACTTTACATTCCTGACTGAATACGAAACTCGCTCTGGGAATACATTGGCTTGACCTGGGAGCTGTGGAGCCCCTGGGAGCTTACTTTAGGGTCCTAGAGTCACTATGTTGCCTTCTGAGATCGCCGACAGCCCTCACAAAAAACCTTCACCGGACCTGCGCACAATTCTGCGTCATTCGGTCACTCCTAGAGGGCCAAATTATAGCCCCAGGAATCCAAAAAATCGCCAACAGGAACGCGGCTTTGATTCCCCGGGGTGGGGATACCAGACCCCAGAAGCTACATCGGGTTTCCTGGGGGCTATGTGGCTCCTAGAAGCTGCTTCTTTGCTCCCAGAAATGTTTCAGGAGCCCCTGGGAGTAAGATAACTCCCAGGGTCAAGAGATGAGCTCCTAGCACTGATCGAATCGTCAATAGGAGCATGAGAAGTTTCTTTATAGTAACACTGGATAGTCTTACGAGCCGCGAATAAAACCCTCGTAGTTGATTCTACGTTCACACTGGCCTACGGTTTCTAAATATTACGCATCGATAGCTTCAAATGGCTTTGACTCTGAATATTCGACATGGAGTATCAGTTATGCAACACAGATCCATCGCCGAGCGGAATTCAATAACTCATAGGATATTCGTCCTACAGGATTTCATCAATCAATCATAGATAGTTCATAGCGATTTCCAGATCTCCAGAGCTCCCGGAAATCACGAAGCATAATTTGGATCACCCTGTAGGAATAGTTGGAGTGGATATGAACATTCCTTGATCAATCTATCCAGTTCATGGGCTATGGCAAGGCTTGTTTGCAACCCCGCCATCCTCATTTCTTGGTTTGAGTACGGGGACAACGGCTTTTCCAAGAGAGGTATGTACACTGTAAATAATCATGTACCTAGTAAAAGATGTGGGCCCACCGCCGCACTCTATCTCTTGTGGACAAGTCTCTAGCGTTGCATATCTCTAAGGAGCCAACAGTAAGCCGGGAAACTATCCCATATTGTTTGATTTTGCTACAGTACGTTAAGTTACTTAGTTCCTCATCTTAAATGTCGAGGGCTGGGAATGGACCGACCGATTGCATATCAACGTCTATAAATTTTCCACCTTGACTATATATTGAATCCACCTCCAGCGGAAAGAAACAGAAAACCACACTAGAATTGGCTACCTTCACATCAGTTTATAATAATGCATTGCAAAGATCTCTCACCTCAGGCTAGACATGGTTTGTATGTCCCTGTGGAATGAATACGCCTTGCTAACAGCAATCGGATTGGAAACGTGCGGAGGACTATTGCCTGGCGTTTGAATCACAATTCTTTTTGAAAAGGTGGAGAGAAGATTATCGTATGACGAAGGCGATGATGATGTCCTGCGTTCAGATGTCGTCTCACGCCTTTGATCTTAAGATCGCGCATTACAAAGATGTTTCGTGCCAGGCTAAAGGCTTCCGACGCCACGTCAAGAAGGGGCTTTTAACGGCCAAAGAGATGGAAGAGAAAAGGCAAACTGTTTACAGTCTCTATGCTGATGCTATGAATGACCTCGAGAGATGGACCGGTAAGGGTTCTAAACTGTTAGTAACGCAACATTGGGAGACTAACTTTTTGCAGAGTACCGGTTCCCACTAAATTGGACATGAGAACTTGAGCATAGACTACAGTGAACGATGGAGCCGCCATACAGTATTTTTAAAAGACCTACGCACGGCAGCGCGGTATGATCAAACAGCAAAGAAAAGAGAATCATCAAGCATCCCGCGCCATTCGCTTCCTACTCCAACTCTCCTGTTCTTCGGAAATAGAGTAATCAACACGCAAGCGGTGGAGGATCAACTAAATGTAGAGCACCACCCCCAGCAATGAAGGATTTCGGTTGAGTGATCACCATGCGTATTACCTATACTTGTCTCCACTTGCTTATAATCTACAGATTGTGGGTAATGGAATCAGAGGATTGATGATAAGACTGGCCTATGTTGGTTTGTCGACACATCTTGACAGCTAGAGCAACCGCGACACGATTTCGATCTGCAGTGTTCTCCAGACTGATACGTACCAATTGTCTGTTAGGTGAGGCCACAGTGGGACTTTCCCGGAGAGGTAAAGACAGGCAATGTGTTCTCTGCAGTGCTGATGGAAACGGTACACGATGATGGTGAGGAATACAAGATTCTAGAAAGTGTGTCAACGGTTTACTTTTATGATGCTCCTCATAAAAATAGTGTCAGCACCAAACACGGAAAACCACTAAATTGAGTGGATCCAAAAGATTCTTCAAGACCCGAGTAGCTATTAATGACCTGAAATTTATGATATATGGATGCTTTTCACCTCCGGGAGGCGTCGTGAACTCCAGTGACTAATCGTTGAGCCGTCCACTATTGAGCGTTTACTCACCAGTACACCAATCCACTTTGGAAACATAGTGAGTCTGGTATTCAAAACTCGCAGGATCAAACCAGGTCTTAAATCCTGATATGTAGGCTCTTCCCATTCTATCAAGCAAGGCAACCCTGAAAAGCCACCGCCGACCACATCACTCAGCATAGAAAGAAGAAAAGTATGTTTTATCTGATAAAACCACGTCCTCTGTTGGTAAAGCGTCCACTGGCTGGAAGCTTCGAGAACAGCGGGTCCTCAACCAGAAAATGAAGACTGTTCTCGATAGAACAACTAGTATTGGATCACCACTTTCCTGCTTTATAGACAAGCATGCTAAAAGCCGACGGCACCACATTCAATCAATATCAATAGTTGTCACAGTCATACTGTATATATACACCGAAAGAATATGATGATTGGTAACGGAAAGTCATCCTGCTGAAAGAAGTTTAATATTGATTTTGCATTGTCTCCTTCACTCAAGAGAATACCAAGGAAGCACCGGGTGGTATTGATGTGGGTTCTATATATCCATATTGATTGAATTAACCCGGTCCTACCATTCAACCAACCTGTTACATTCCCTCGGACAACGATCTTGGGACATCCATAGTTTCAATACCAACAAGCCATCTTTGAACCGTCTCGGGTGCTTGTTCTTCGAAGACCAAAGGATGCTTCGCCATATAATCTTTCACGATGCTCAGCGATTGCAGAACTTGGGACTTTTCAAGATGCGCTGCCAATCCAGTGTAGCTTGCTTCCATATGACTGTGGCTCTGGCCTATCCTAAATGACAAGCCTGGCCATCGCTGCTGATTATTTGGCTGGGTAATGTGCTGGTGTAAGCCTTGGTGATCTGTTGGCCGACCACGGACTAGCGCTCCGGATGCATCGCCGGTCAAAACTGACGATTCGATCCTCGCTACGCTTGCAGAGCCATTTGCAGGCGGTATCGGTCCAGGAGTGAAGGTAGGGACTTGGTTGCTCGAGCACAAGTCGGACTCCGTATATTGGTTGCAGGGCTCGGTACTGTATTTTGTAGTTCTCGGGTCAGACGTGAAATAGACAATATCAAATGAATGAGAATCCAAACCTCTCTCTCCCAGGCTTAGTTGGAGATACCAAGCTGGTATCGGCCTTTAGTTGGGTGGGCTTAAGCTCGCTGCTTCTCTTTGGACGTTGGCTACTTCGGCGCATTTCACCTTTCTGACGTTTGCTAGACTTGGTTCGTACAACCTTATCAACCTTCCCGGCTTTGGAACCATCGTTCTTGGGTCGAGGTTGGATGACGCAATATTTGGGGCGCAAGGGTGGAGGAGAGGGAGAGAGCGCGGGAGTTGCCCAACAGGGTGATGGAACAGGTACGTGTAACCCGTAAATAAAGTCCCGGGATTGAAAGCCAGCCCCAAAAGACCTGTTGCCAACGGCTGAGTGGTATGATGAAAGGCATTGCGGTGAGGTGTATAAGTATGGGTAACTCATCTGACCAAATGCGAACTGGTCCCCGGTGTCCATGTTGATCCGGAGTGGAGAATCTTGAAAGGGCTCGCGATTCATTCCAAGCATATAAGGAGATAACTACCTCAGCACATTTCTCAACAGTGAACGGTATATTCAACAATGATTAAGAATGAAAGAGATAGTTCCAGATCGCCGGGGAGTAGGATGGATCTCTATTAACGAGAATTGGGGAAAGGATTGGCGCTTCTTTCTCGCTCTCAGGGCATTGCACTAGCGAAATGCTCTAACCACACAACATATTATGTGACCATGCTCTCATTCCTATTGGAAGATAGCGTAAAGGCACCAAACTTTGATCTTGCCGGAAATAGTTCGTCCGAGCAAGCCGCAACTGGCGGCAAAGTCGGGTTCTGAATCATAGCCGGTTGCATGATCTGGTCTTAATGGCTGAGCCTTGCTCGCAGGGCCCCGCGGCAACTGGATGATCAGCCCGTGTTTCCAGGTCGAGTGCATAGCAATAATGCCAAGCTATACGTAGACATTACTAGAGGTAATCTAGCACTTCGGCCCATGGTCGATCCATTGCCCCTCATATTCTGACTTCTCTTCATCTTCTTATTCTAGGGTATTTATCAGGATCACACTCTTTGGTATTCCACGAAAAGACTCAACTTCCAGAATGACCTTTAAATGGCTGAAAGGCAGCTCCGAGGGTGTGTCAGCCCAAAATGGACCGGATTCAGATGAAAGCCTGACAGTGATGAATGGGCGTATTCTGCCAGACCTGCATAGAAATGCTTTGGTACCAAGCTTTCATACTAGCCCTTCTTTTCTAGATAACCTTATGGCTAATAAAATGTCAAGGCCCAACCAACGTCGGCTCCGATGCACGACAGTCAGGACCAGGTAAGTCTACCCTAAAGCCAGTCCGTACGTTCTTGTACCTTCCAACGACTGTTACTGACCATTTCTCTTTTTCGCATGAAGCGACTATCCCATGATAGACATATTGCGTCTAGTCGGCTTCTTCCCAACCCCGATGAACGGAGACAACAGGGTACCTATGGCACGCCTTCTCAGTACGTGGCTTGAGTATTGACTTGCATTACTATAGCCACCATCGACTGCCGCCGGGGACCTCAAGGTATCGGTCATGAAAACCAAAGAACGTATACCCTCAATGACTGCACATTCGATAACACAAGCATGGTAATTATTGGAAGCGCAAGCCCTAAGAACGAAACTGTGGTCCTCCGTGATGCTAAAAGTGGCCGAGGCTTTTTTGCCAATGGAGACACGGATAAAGAAACCTTCTTGAGGGAATTCTGTGGAAAGAAGTAGTTTTAGTGGAAGCCTAGGATATTATGCCGCTATTTTCTCTTTGATTTTATATGGATCAAGTAGACATGCAAAGCAGGTCGAAGCTACCGTTCAATACCTCCCAGCAAGCCTTAACTCCCCTTTGTATTCTGTGCTATTCCGCAAGGGGATGATCAAAACAGACCGAATATACTGGTTCTTATTCTATACCTCCCAAAGTCTTTTGAAGCGGGGAGTCCAAAGGAGGTGGCCGTGGGATAGTGGGTTTGGAAAGGGAGAATATTGGGGTTCTCTGGTATTCTCGACGACAAACGACTGCTGACATGCAGGTACGCAAAGAGAATTGGGGGAGCAGCTTGAGTATTGAACCGAGGAATGGACTTGGTGACTACTGAATAGCCTACATGCAGTCTGGCAGAAGGATGCGCTCAAATTGCTTGAACTTGGTGCGAAGACTGACCATGCGAATCCTTCCCCACGACGTGGACTGCATTTGCCTATCAGACAGAGCCCTAGAGCCGAGTCAAGCTTTGAAGATTTATCACCAGTTGTACCTCCTTCTGAATTGATGACAAACCCTCACTTGCATCACGATACTCTTCATGAACGACCACAAATAATGTGATTGAAACTTCAACCGCTGTAGCTTCGGCTGAGGTTTAGAGACAGTATTCTCACCACAACGGATAACGGTAGAGTAGAGTATGCGGCGGTTTGATCATACGGGTGATGTCTATCACGTTCAAACAACAAAGCGGGAGAGCTGTCTGGTGCGGTCGCAGGGCTTCTGGCTGGCGTCCGACTAGCCCTTGGAACCAGACCAGGTCTTCCACCCTGTGGCATTGAAGAATTTTCTTACTCCAACAACACAAGGCCGATCCTTCTTGCCGATATCAGCTTTATGCAGTATTCTGGTTGAACAACCTCAAACAATCATGCACGAGGATCGGCCAACGAAGAGACGGATGGGAAAGGCCAGGAGCTCGGTGGGCCTGAGGATTGTCGTTTTTGGAACTGTTATTATTCAACGCAAGTTTGAGTCCCTTGTTAGCTGAAAGATTCTTGGATATCAAGGCATTTCGGTGGCTAGACCTTCCAGTCTCAAGCCCGAAGAGCTTCGGTTGGGATGGCTTGAGAGGATTCGGTGAGATTTAACTTACTGGCAAGGGGAGCAAGAGGATCAGGATTTGTAACACGGACACGCACTTTGTTGATCAAAGAGGACGGGGGATTGGTGATGGAAAGAGAAAAGCAGGGCTGGAATACTCAGAAGTGTGAGGGTGCGGTGAAGAGCAGACAAACCAAGGGTTACTTACCTAAAACAGACAGTTAGTGTTAAGTTTCTCCTTCTCCCAAGCTTTCTGCCTCGCATTCCCAGGATCCAGCAACAGCATGCACTGCATCAAACTGGGGTCTCCTTTGAATATGAGGAGCCTTAGCTTAACGGAAAGCAGCATTCGACACTTCCCAGCAACGACTGCGCACATAGCATCCACAAAGCGGCTCCGGGGCAACTGAAGACCCCTGGAAGATCAACCTCACTGAGCTGTACGACAAGTGACAAAGAGCATGACTCAACTGTTGATGTATGTGAGTGTCCAGAACATTCCTACTAATCGAAGATTTCTCCAGGCTCAGAAGTGCCATCTCCTTCCCGTTTCTCTGAATTTCAATTTCGCGAAGCCTCTTTCCTCCTTCCATCCTCCCACATCTATCGATGTGCTACAGGTTCACTTCCGCATTCCCGAACCCTGTCGACCTTACTTTTTGGAGACGAAGAGTTGGCTTCCTGGCCAGGTGCCGTCTCAAGCAAGCACGAGGGGAACTTTCCAACCTTTGGTATACGAGATGGCCCGTGGTACAAGAAGGAAAACACGCAGCTCGGTCTATTGAGCCTCAGAGTGCTGTATTATAGTGGAAGCCTGTTGCTAATGGCGATGGGGTTCGCGCAGGTCCTGCTTTGAACGGTTCGGTCCGACAGAATGTTCCATACGAACGAGAACGTACGAATGATGGATCCGGGCCACAAATACACCCCTATCGTCATATTGGAATAGATTCTTGGGGATGCAAAGTGTACATGAGGCCGCAATCGTACCTCTGCAGCCCTTAGAGTTGAAGGCTGTCATGATCAAACCGTGATCGGTGAAAGCACAACACCGAGCATATTTTCCGGACTAAATGGTACCAATCCTATACCCGGAGCAAGGCAGAAGCACTAGAAGAGGAAATAAACGGATATTGGAAGCAGTGCCTTGGAATCTACTTTAAGGAAATAAGAGCAATGATGTCCCGGACCCAGGGAGGACGGCACTGAACCTATTGGATGTGTATTGACATGCTCCCTGATATCCAAAAGAGAGTGAAATATGCATGGAAATAACAATTCGTACAAAATGGAATGTAATAAGCAAGAGACTATTCGCAAGCTTCAGAGAGAACAGCGTCAATTGACTGCTCGTTGTGTGTGTCTGAGCTGAGCCTTTCTATCCATCTACCAATATCAAGATATAATCTCTGATTCTGGAATAGGTGGTACTCCTCCGCATAAGTATGTATATAATTCAGCAACTGGACCGCCTGATCTCTGATAATATGCTCTCGCATGGGGCCTGGAGCAGTGACGCATTTGGTGAGGATGACATTGAGGCTTTCAAAAGGAGCAAGCAATTGGAGCACGCTATTTGATACTATAGGGATCAGTGTTGCATCAACTCCGGTGATTTCTACCGTCCACTTATCAATTGTCTCAATTTCCAGGTTGTATGAGCGGAACTCCCCAGCGATCACGCCCAAAATTCTCAGTGCTTGTAAAACTTGAGTCTTTAAGGCTGACTGGAGAGCCTCAACGAGAACATGAGCAGAGCCAGTTTGGTGGTCTGGAAGGGTTTCAGAGAACCAAGAGCGTGAGCACTGCGTGACTGAACTGGGTCGCGGCACTGGCGTTGTTGTCCCTTGACTGCAATAGTCTACTTAGCATTGCAAAAAAGACAAGTTCGAAAGTACAGCAATGCAAACCTTGTTTGATCATCTCTGGCTGGTAAGTTACCCGCGCCAGTTACCTCAAATACCGTCCGGCCTGCACTTTTTGCTGTCCCCTGGGCGCGACTGGGGCTCAACTGTGTTCTTTGCTTTGAGTGTTTCCGGCCCTCTAAGTCCTGGTCCCTATTGTGTTTCCCCTTTTCCCCCGTCTCCCGTGGAGGTGATGTAGGTGTTGATTTATGCGGCAGTGTAGGACTTTTTTCTCGATGAGTCACATCAGGCCGAGAAGGTTGATACATGCTGCCACAAAAATGAATTAGCTTGCAGTCCTTTACGCCTAAGAAGACTGTGGAGGCGGTTTACCTGCAAGCAGTTTGTTGAAGCCGACTGGAATATGAGACGAGGTTGTATCCTGCCTCCTGGCCAAAATGCAGGTGCGGAGATTGGAAGGGGCGATCAGAAATCTAGGACATGACACTGATTTTACACCTGATTGGGAGCACGACACCACCAGAGGCACTAGTTACCAGTAGAAATCCTAGCAACCAGACTTGGAAGGGTGAGTGGATCAAATGATAGGCGCTCTTGCCTCAAATAGGTGTCCCGAACTGACCCTGACCGACCTCAAGTTCTTGGTCTGAACCTTCACTTTACCTACTCCTACATTCTTGGCCCGCGGCAAACGGGTCATTGGCCTGGTAGGCCATCTATAGTGTGACGAAGTTTTTTTTTTTTTTTTTTTCCTTTTGCCTCCATTACGACTGGACTCTAGCATACGCAATGAACTAGACGCTGGAAGGCCACTTCACGCTCCAGCCTCTGCCCCCTACTCCTCGTTATACCATAAAATTAGCAGAATCTGATGATCAAACCACTCATCCATTTGGGTTTAGTGGAGCATGACTTGGCAATCATTGGCCACCTTGCCCTCGATAGCCAGAGGCCCCATGGATTTTGGCCTGAATCCTCTTACGTTAACGGTCAGGTTGGCCGGCGCCAGTGGCTAGCACTTTTGCTGCAAGCCCGCAGCAATTTTACAAAACATACCATCACAAAAGTTAGTACGGTGTGTCCGTGGGTTAGGCTAGTGTTAAAATACGACACAAATAGGCAGCTAGCCTTCTTTCATCTCCACTTTCTCCATTGCATTTCAATATCTCATCAGTTTCAACTCTATCCACTAGAAATATTCTGGCCCTGTGACTAGTATTTTACACCATGATCATCAGGTACTCGAAGGGAGAGTTACCTCTTCGAAATGATTCATCTTTGGATCAGGATGTGCCGGTAGCCGGGGAAGCTATGTTGCACACAAACCAGGGCAATAAAGTATGTCTCTGCCAAAGCAAGCACTGCTGATCATATAGAGCTACGTGCTAAGCCTTAACACTAGACTTGTTCCTCTGGCTTCGAAGCTAACCAGACCGGCGAGCATAAAACGAACCCAGGTATTTCCATAACCGACCGGCGGTTTACCCCTTCCCCAAACGTGTCTCCTGATCGCAAGGTTACAGGCCACACTAGCATACATTCCATGTCAAATTCCATCCTCAACGGCGGATCATCATGAATGGCGGAATCAAAAATACTCGGCACAAATATAGAGAACAGCCGAAGCAGAATGACCGGACGCCGGCAGTCAGGAAATCTGAATCGCATGTCCAGGACGTCAGTACGGTATGAAAACATTTTCTGCGATTATTGGCTTGACTTGTCAAGTTGCTCATACTTATCGCAGGTTCGAAATATACGGTATGGTGCAGAAATCTCGGCCTCCAATCCCCGGATGAGCAATGTCAATATTAGCCGAGGAGCAAAATTTGCGAACCGAGACATGAGTAGAGACGAGTTCATGGACTACTACTGCTGGGGAATTTTAGGGGTAATCCAGACCATTAAGCTCTGTAGAAGCTCCTACCTATTGGATACTCATGGATTTCAGTGGATGGGTCAAGTTAGGATTGCTCTGTTCCCTAGGGAGTCGTCTAGAGTGGTCCTGAATGGAACACGGAGCTTGGTGCAAGTTGGCTTGAGTACTTTCGATAGCGGGTCGAGGATCACAGGTAATATGAGTCGGTTATAGTGAAATGGACCTTGTGATTGACAGGTCAATGTTGCAGCTAAGAATGCTACGTACATGAAGCGAACCACCGCATGCTCCAAAGCCCGTAAACTGTACAATACAGATCTCCCATCAACAGGTTGCCTATATCCAGGGAACCTAGGTTATCCTTCTATTTCAGCTCGTGGAAGCCATAATAAATGAATTGTGATCTGTGGGAGATGCCGGAAGAGGGACGTGCAGTTCGCAAGGGGCGGAGGATTCTGGCATTGGAGCCTTCCCTATGGGGTATGGTTCAGATTTCATACCCTCCTTAGTGTGCTAAACAAACACCGGTTATAAGGGAAATGGTTGGAATTTGGGTTCAATATGGCAATCCGCCAAATCGCAATCTGTATCCCTGGTATGAGTACGGATCGGGGTCCGCAGCGACCCTATCGTAGTCATCGCTCTTGCTAGGTACGACAGTGGCGTCTGCGGGCGAGAAGCAGGATTCTGGTTTTCGGCGTGGAGAGCTACTTCCATTTTCCAGCATGTCCGAGTCTAAAGGTACATGCAAGGGGTTTCATTTTGACTAACTACCCTGATGGCTTTCTTTGGATACCCTCGAATGGTTCTAGCTTCAAGTTTATACCAGGGAAAGGTCAGTCCAACCGTACGAATCAGTGAAGTTACATGTATCCAATTTCTGGTTTGTCGGGCAGTTCATGTAAACGTGTGTGTAATAGGCGCAAATTTTGCCACTGCATCCTCGCCTCCATCCATTGCCATCACGTCGCGATACTGCATACGCTCCACGACCGTCTCCTTTGCCCAATCGAATTTGATTTCAACCTCCAATTCATCAATAGACAGGGGTTTGACTCGGTCGTTGAAAGTGTATTTGATTGACCACACGTTGACCACATGAGACTGAGCAACATCCCCCACCCCGGCCCTGGAAAATTCCATCCTTTTTTCCAAACCTGGAGGGTCACTGACAGTGGTGCATCCACTGTATGAGATCATGGTATGTGCCCAATTTGTCTTTGGCTGGGTGCTGTCCGTCTCCTCCTCGAGGGAGGGCTCCCTTGCCTCCATGAAGGCAGTTGTGCCCTTTATATAGTTTTAGCATGTATCAGGTGGAACGGATAATTCAGTTTTCAGACCTTTGAGAGACCAAAACAATGAAAAAATCGCAAAATGTTCATGGCAAGCGAAGATTCGAATGGGGGCTGGCTAAAAGTCACTTCGATGCGTGCACGCACAGCCAACATCAATTGGAAGCATGAGCATTAAGTAGGTTTCATGGGTATGGAAGTGAGGACGGTCTCTTTCGTACTCAGGGGTAGTACAAAAGCCAGTTGTGCTGACATCGCACATTGTCTATGGTTCAGGCATAAATCCTGCGGCATGGTCTGATCTATCCTCTTTCTAGATGTGTGTGATAAATAACAGAAATTAGTGACCAACATTGTATGGGTTCTCCCACGGTAATATTAAACTCTCTGCCTAACTAAAAACTATGAACTTGACAATTTTGTAGGATATGCTGACAAAGAGTAATATGCACTTTTATGTGAGGTGTCTGATTTGATGTCGTAAGATATTCTGGGTAAATACCCAGAAATCCACACGCAGATCCACCATATTTCTGACAATAAATCCTGCTGACCCACCCCTGCCGACCTCAACCCATCTGATTCTAGGCACTCACGACCAATCCCCAACTGTCATCATGACCCCAGTCACCGCGGAAAGGCTGCTATCAGACTTATCAACGCAACTGGATACTTTTACCCGCTTTCTCAGAAACGACTTGACCCCTGTCACCTTGGAAAGGACATCGGGCCAAGTGGGTTTGCGGGCTGCGGAACTCATAGCAACAGGGAAGAATACCCATATGTGGCTACGACGACTCCAGGAAATCCATCATTGGACCAACCTAGCTTTGTGGGAGCAAGACTGGCTTCGACGGACTGGACGCAATAGGCCTATGCCATGCTCGGGGCCCCATCGACTAGGCACCATGGCCACATTCATCCAGGAAGAGAAATTATCCGACAGTCACAAGACCAAGAAAGCACTCCAGCATGGGCGCAGACTGATACGATTTGAATATGAACTTGGACCTGGAATTACGCTTCTTTTCGTACCAGTCCTTCCTGCTTTCCGCTGTTTGACCTTAGCTGAAGAAGCTAGGACGATGGAGATGCTGCGAGATGGCGACTTTGCACAGATCATGTACCAGGCGCAAGCTCTGGCTTGCCTGAGGTTCAATTATCAATGCATCCATGGAATTTATCCCGGTAAGCTAATACGGACCAGTTACCTATATTGTCTAGCTAAACTGTTCCCAATAGCAATGTCCTGCCCACCACATGCAGATCCAGCATGCCATAGCGCGGTTTCCGCTAGATCTTCATGAAAGCAAAAGCTTCACGTGCTGATGATGTATCCAGCCCCCACGGGTGCTCAGAAAACCCTTGCCAAACAAAGGATCCTCCAGCAGGCAGTGAAATTACCATCTTGACTGCGCCTCGCACGAACAGTACTTCATTTGATCGTAAATCGAAAGACCTCGGTGTTCTTCTTTCCTGTGCGAATTCGGTGCTCGTCAAGTGGTGGGAGATCGGATAGAGCTTCAAGGTTGTCACTCTATCCTCTATGGTATCTGAGAGGGTCCGGAAGACGGAAAGCCCATTTCGGCAAGGATGGGCGGCATTGATTCCCCAGTTTAGGCGATCCGACGAGTGGACGATGACCGGGCCCTGGTGGAGAAGGAAGGCAGGCCTCCCGGTCACTTCTTCGACCTTCCTGGTGAACTGTCATTATGTTTAGTTTTGTACAATGACCACTGAATTGAAGGACACACATCATTACCCTGGATTCCAAATCTCAGGAAGCTCTCGCATGCATCATGATCCCCTCTCCCATACATGACGGGCCCCGACGCTTCCTTTGGTCGTGTTCGAAGAGATTTCTTCACCTCCGTGACCATAGACTGGGGTGGCAAGTCGGCTGGAAGTATGCTATATCCCATAACCTCCATGGTCGAGGACCCTCTGTTGTCGTCACGGAAAATGGCTTGGTTGGACGTCATGTCTGCGGAGTAATACAGTCTAGCCAAATGAGGCTTGGTTCCGTTTGGCGAAATTTGTAGGACTTGTCCCACTATAAAAGAAAGAAATGATTATTTCTTGTACCAATGTGTAACCTGCGGGGAATATGACTTTTTATATTGCTTCGACTTAGCGATTAGACAAATGCGTAGGTGCTTCTAGCCTTCAACGGGAAGACGGAACTATTAGGACGATGGGTAACATGTCATTCTCCGCGCGTACTATCGCACCAAAACGTATCTGTTGGGAAACTAAGGCCGAGGAGTTTGTTGGTCTTCTAATATGCATTGTAACCATTCAGCTATGGCCATTATGAATCCATCCACTGGACTCATTGCAAGGCTTACGGTTCCACTCTCAAAGTTCTGTCTATCTACAATTCGAGGATTACAATTCTTCCAGAAAGAATAATATGACGATTTAATGTACAGACTTAATGGACGGGGGCTTGTTAACTTCATCAGAAGGAATACAAAAGCGTACATAAGGATATGGCATTTAATACAGGAATGAATAGCTGTCGTCTAAAACACTAACCCATACAATGTTTCAAGCGGCTCAAGGCGAAGACATGCCTGTCCAGTATCGATGATCATGCTCAGAACAGGTATCTTTCCCCTCTTCCGAAGAGCCTCACATCCGATCCTGGAACGAAGTTAGATAATAACACCCGGAGAATAGCGTTTGGGTGGCTGACGCATACATCGGTATTCGAGAATAAACGCTCCTCTTGCAGAGAATATGCTGCGTGCCGATAACTTAGAAAATATTTCCAGCGTACGGTTTAGTAAAGGCTCGACCTCTTGGTCTTCCTTTCCTCCCTGGAGCCCTGCGGCGCCTCTGATGAGAGTATATGCTGATTGTTCAGCGTAGTAGCTTCCGAGACCTCGCATATACCAAGCATATGATTTGGACTGCATGCTCCCAGCCAAAAGATTGAATACTCGCAACGTAGCCTTTGCAAAAGCAATACACTTCAATGCAGATACAGTGGATGGATGGATGGATGGATGGATGGATTTCATTTACCCTGACCCCTCGCAAAAAGGCGATATGCAGGCTACAACTACTGCGTAAATACATGCATTTGTGTTCCACGGAGATTGTTCCAAACTTCCTGAGCGGTGAACTTTGAGCCTCACCTGATAAGGCCTGTCGTGGCCAGCTTGCCGTTCATGGTGTTAGGCTGCCTTCATGGCGCGGCTATAATGAGTTACTCGATAAGGCCGCCAACAATCGTCTGCGGCTGGCTGCATCTCGGCTAGGAGCCTTGAGAATGCTGGTAAAGCTGAGATTAAAAACCTAGCGAGAGACTGTGAAGCAGATGCTTTTTGGTTGCGAGTTCGACTAGCTGAGCTCTTTCTGGTTTTCTTGTTGAGTTGGAATGGCGATGGTTTGTTGTGGAAACGGCGATAAAGGTCTTCGATTGTGAGTGTGCGTTTAGGAGAAGGTACGGATTGATAGGTATTGGAAGTTGGGTGCGATAGACAAGGTTTGGGGCGTTGCAAAACTGAGGCATAGGTAGGTTGTTGGTCTGGTGTGGAGGTAACGGGGGGTGTTGAGTAGAGAGGTTGAGGAGGCTGAGAGACTTTAGAGGAGTAGGTCGGTTGAGGTTGTTGCGGTCCTGGTTCAGGTATCGTAGTGGGCTGTACGGGGGCTGTATCGATGTTCATGGTTGAAGGTTTATCTGGCAGAATGGATGCTGGCGCTGATTCGGGAGGTGGTCGTTGAGATGGAGATGCGGTGTCTGAGGGGGTGACCATGTTGGGCATTTCAAATGTAGGCTTCAAATCGCGACAGATGATCTGCCATATGCAGTCTGCCAAATGGAGTTGTTGCATCTCTTCAATGGGATTATCCTGGAGTGTGTACAAGAGGATAGTCGATCCGCAGGCAAAACAGCACGCTGATCCTCCAGATCTTGAGGGCTTGCAATACAGGCCATTCTGAGCAAGTTGGAGAGGAGTGACGTCGGTAAGCACTTGTCTATGAAACGAGAGAGCTCTAGCTGCGATGGTGGAGTAGGTGATCGGGATTTGGTGGAGAGGTTCGTCGTTGGGATGTGGGGTAGTTCGGTTGGGTGGAGCAGAGGGGTTAGCGGATTTGAGGAGCGAAGAAGGACGACGTAGGGCTGAGAGAGGCTTGGGCTTCCAGCCTCCTCTGGCGTCTGGATGCTGCGAGCTCATCTCTCTTACCCTTGCTTCCCCTCGTACCCCCTCGTCAGTCGATACAGTAGTGACCGGCATCGCCTTCTGCAGATACAGTGGATAGCGAAATCAGCTTCCGCCCCAAGCATTGCTTTTCTATTTTGCGGCCCCACTGCCAAGACGCTAGCATGCATTTTTTACTCTACGGTAATTTATAAATAGATTGTAATCGTGATTATGACAATACCAGAAAACATAATACAAAGCGCTTACAATACAAGACAATTTCACTGATGGTACTGTACCTATCACATCGTTTTGAGTCCACGACGTAGATGGGAACAGACAGCTGGTCCAGGCAATGACAGCGAAGGTCTTTTATTAACCGAGTTATACAAAGGCAATGTAGACTGAAAAGAACGACCAGTCTTATTTAAATTATGTGCTTGATCCGTTATTGCATGAATGGCTGGATCATGGATCATGGACAAAGTATCTCAGTACCGAGAGCAAGAATTATAGTACCACTGCCGAGAAAGAAAAAAGCATTTTGGAAGGGGGAGGATGGGAGGTCGACTGATCAACCCAATGATATCCCTGGAGAATTTGCACTATATGGTGGTATCCTCCCCGACGGGCAGCCTGGAGGACATTTCCCTAATTTCCACCTTGGGCATTGACATCGGCTCCTCGCTCTAGCAGCATCTGTGCGACCTTGTCGTGTCCTTCAGCATAAGCAGCCTGGAGGGCACTTCCTATATGTCCACCCTGGGCATTGATTTCGGCTCCTCGATCTAGCAGCATCTGTGCGATCTTGTCGTGTCCTTCAACACAAGCAGCCTGGAGGGCGGTATTTACGTGCTCTCCACCTTGAGCATGAGCATTGATATCGGCTCCGCGCTCTAACAACATCTGCGCGAGCTTGTCATATCCCTCAGCACAAGCAGCCTGGAGGGCAGTTCCGTACTCTCCACCTTGAGCATTGACATCGGCTCCGTGCTCTAGCAACATCTGCGCGAACTTGTCATATCCCTCAGCACAAGCAGCCTGGAGGGCAGTCCCGTACTTTCCACCTTGGGCATTGACATCGGCTCCGTGCTCTAGCAACATCTGCGCGAACTTGTCATATCCCTCAGCACAAGCAGCCTGGAGGGCAGTCCCGTACTTTCCACCTTGGGCATTGACATCGGCTCCGTGCTCTAGCAACATCTGCGCGAACTTGTCATATCCCCCAGCACAAGCAGCCTGGAGGGCTGTTCCGTACTTTCCACTCTGGGCATTGACATCAGCCCCATGCTCTAGCAACATCTCCACGATCTTGTCATGTCCCTCTAAATAAGCAATCTGTAGGGCATTTCCGCAGCGACCACCCTGGGCGTTAACGTCGGCTCCGTGGTCTAGTAGCATCTGCACGAACTTGTCTTTTCCTTTGAAGCAAGTAATATGTAGGGCATTCCCGTAGCGACCACCATCCCCGTAACGACCACCCTGGGCGTTGACATCGGCTCCGTGCTCTAGCAACATCTTCACGATCTTGTCATTTCCCTGCATACAAGCAGTATGGAGCGCATTTCCGTGCTCTTCACGTTGGTGGGCATTGACATCAGCTCCGTGCTCTAGCAACATCTTCACGATCTTGTCATTCCCTAGCATACAAGCAGCTAGGAGTCCGTATCCGGAACGACCATCTTGGGTGTTGACGTCGGCTCCGCGCTCTAGCAGCATTTGCGCGAGCTTGTGATGTTCTCCACTACAAGCGTACTGGAGGGCATTCCCGAACTCTCCACCCTGAGCGTTGACATCGGCTCCGTGGTCTAACAGCATTTCCGCGATTTTGTCGTACCCCTTGAGACAAGCAACCTGGAGAGCGTTTTTGCATGTTACATAGAAAAAGGGAGAATATTCACCCTGGGCATTCACATCCGCTCCGCGCGCTAGCAACATCTGCACGAGCTTGTCATATCCCTCAGCACAAGCAGCCTGGAGGGCAGTCCCGTACTTTCCACCTTGGGCATTGACATCGGCTCCGTGCTCTAGCAACATCTGCGCGAACTTGTCATATCCCCCAGCACAAGCAGCCTGGAGGGCATTCCCGTACTTTCCACCTTGGGCATTGACATCGGCTCCGTGCTCTAGCAACATCTGTATGATCTTGTCATATCCCCCAGCACAAGCAGCCTGGAGGGCAGTTCCGTACTCTCCACCTTGGGCATTGATATTAGCTCCGTGCTCTAGTAGCATCTGCCCGATCTTGTCGTGTCCATTCAGCGAGGCCCACATCAGCGGGTATGCTGTCGTATTATCTGCTGTATTGACATCTGTTTTGTTAACAGCAAGTAGAAATTGAACCTCCTGCTCATGGCCGTTAAATGCTGCTAGATGCAATGCTCTCATCTTAGGTACATATCGGTGTGGCTTCACCGCCCTCCAGAAAATGGGAAACCATAGCGAAAATCGTTTCCCACTAATATCGTATAGTTGATGCAGTCGATTCGTTACTTCTTTGTCTGACGTCCGAGTCATCTTTCGTACGTGATCAGGCCAATGTACTGCTGAATATGTCAAAAAGCTTCGAATATTAGAGCACGATTCGTCTTCATCCTCTTCCAAATCCTCCATCAACAAGTATCGCAGACATATATGGGCCATTTGGTCCTCATTGTCACTGAGGCTACACGAGAATGCGAAATCGACACTATTCGAACTGGTCTGTTCTATGAGAAATTCCCTTGCTGTCTGATGAATAAGGTAGATTTTGGAGTTGTTGATGAAAACAAAAAGGCCGCATAATCGACGGAGCTTCTTCTCCACCTGCAGTGGATCTAGTCCAGCTTGTGCCACAGTTCGCAATTGTGGGCAAATGGCTATGCCTAGAGCTATGGCCATTTCCGCGACTGTCAAAGGACGCCGTGCTGCAACAGTAATCTGTAAGACCTTTCTCACAGTGTTTACTTGGCTTGAAGGGACTCGACTAAGAATCTTTTCATATGCCTTATTCACTGAAGGAGGTATCATTCGGATTGATTCCTCAGCAGGCCGAAGGCTATTCTCGAATGTCGATTGAATATCGTCAATTGCCAAATGCAGCCAAAGATACGTCCGGTGTTCCATTTGCAAAAGTTGTTGCTCGAGTCGCTGCTGTATATCCCATGATAATGACGCTGTTTCTGCCAGCTCCTTTACTCGCATCTTCACGACCAGATCTATTTCTTTATGGATTTGATCATTTTTCTCCTCCCCCTTCAGGTTGAGATGTGGGAACGAGCCCGTGATCACCTGGAAGCGATTCTGGATGTGGGCATAGGGACGACTGGTGACCAGGAATTTCAAACAGGTATTCTGTGGTAATGAACATGGCTGGCCGTTGAAGAACTGGAGCTTTTCAATCAATCGATTCTGATCAATATCACGGCATTCATCAAGCGCATCAAATATACATATCGTCTTGGATGATACATCCACCGATGTTGCCGTTACGAAGATCCGCCATAGCTCATCAACTTCTTGTCGGATTTTCTGCCCGTTCTTTTCCCAGGGCGGTATCGCATAGCGTAAGAGGTGCGGCCGCTGGCTGAAGAGCTGATGTAGTACGGAACACAATGCTGCAGAAAGATGGTTCTGTTCATCATTGTCCTTGAAAAAAAAGTAACATATCGTCACTGCTGGAGTAGAAGCTTGCACATAGTCATCGATAATCGATCTGGCCAGTACAGACTTCCCGCAGCCTGGATCGGCTGACACCCATAGAAGGTCATTAGAATTGCTCCCCCACCAACGGATATATTCAGGGCTCTGAAGAGCCCATTGACAGGTTCCTTCCACTCTTCGCGGATTGATATTCTTTTGCTCCGTGTAATTTGATACCTTGAAAGCTTGATGACAATGTTGGTGCCGATCCATCAAAGCTCCTGTGACCTTCTCACGATGATGCTGTTCTTGTTGATTGTATGTTCTGTCTAGGCGTTTATTTGTGCCTTGAATTTCATCCTTCAATTTATCTATGTAAAGCCATATAAGCAAACCAAACTTGATTGGACACCGAGCTATTATTGATTTCACTTACTACATGCATCAACAACTAAGCTCTCTTGCGAGACATGGCCCACTGGTATATATCCCAGCAGCTCCTTAGCACACGATGCCGCTGTTAAGGCCGCATACCCTTGCCACTGCTTATTCTTATGGGAATCAGCGTAATCACAGATCCCGCGGATGACGATACAAGGAAAGTCCATCATCAACCCAGCTGCCTCCATCTCAAAACACAAGGCCCCAGTCGCTAGCCTCAGCTGCTCCCGGGTCCATCCATGTTTGATGACAGCACTCCCAGATGCAATGATCCCGTAGTGTAATTGTGGATCGTTGTTCTCGCGTTCACTTCTTCTCTCTTCCCATTCCGCCGAACACTTATCACAGCTAATTGCAGTCGCCGGATGCTCGTTTTTCGGCTTAAACAATCGATCCTGTTGTACGTCAGGTCGGCCAAAATTTTTCCGGGTTCGTGGGGTTCTTTCGGTCGCGCTAGCAACATATTCCGGAAATCGGGGATCATCCGTAAGCTCGGTAGCTCTCATTAAGTTGACTGCCGTCAACAGTGACCTGGGCGGACTGTTCAAAGACCCAGTTCGACGAAATTCCCCACCCACACCAACTTTCCCCATGTCATACTGAAGAACCCCTCCAGAAGTACCTTCTGGGCAACTGATCACAACATCACCAAGTCGTATATCATGAGCAGCCGACGGAATGCCGCCTCCAACACCAACCATCAACCCAATGCGGAGCGATTTCGAAAAAGTGCGGACCATGTTATTTGCGACCGTGGTGGCCGAGGTATTGCCATATTGCCCTGCAGGGAGGCACGCGATCGCAACGTTATGTTGCCCGACTCGGCCCAGCGTATAGGTATTTGGGTCGGATCTATCTTGCGCACCGAGAAGGCCAAAACTTTCATCCAGCATCTCTTTAGCTGCGGCAGCCTCGATCGGAAGGGCACATATCCAGCCAATTTGGAATGTTTCGAGCGGGGGTTGGGCCATGTTAGAGGTCGGGTAGTCCTAATAAGAAGCGAAGCTTTCTCGGTAATGAATAAATATTGAGATTAGCCAAAAGACTGTTAAAGATATTTCACAGATTAACTACTGTATCTGTGATATGTTGAGAAGAAAATTGGAGAGGGCATGGGAGACAAAACGGAAGGCGTTTTCAGCCGCCAGGGCCTTTGCTTCCGTGCTAACTACGGGGCGCTGGCGGCAGGAGATGAAATGTTATTGGCGAGACCTGCCGGGCACGGATGTGAAAGTCAGGGAAGACCAGATAGTTGCCAAAAGCACCCTCACAAACAAAAAACACCTAGGAAAGCCTAGTAAAATTCAAGCCGTAACACTGCTGTCAGATACCAGTCAATACCCCTAGTAGGTGATTTTTATTGGGCTCCCGTCAAATAGATTCTTGCGCTAGTCTCTTGGCAGTGGGGCCAGAAAAAAGAAGAGCAGTCTTAAGGGAGGAAGCTGTTTTCGCTCTCCACTGTATACACGGATCACATATATGTGTCAGTGCCATGATAATGCGAGTTGCTGATTTTCACAGCGCCTTTAGGTGTTTGCTACAAGATTGTTCCTGCAGTCAGTAAATTGAGGGCCGCAACTACCAGTGGGTCTCAAAAAGGCCAATTCCATAGAAAGGTACCCAGTCACGTGCATCACCCAGTACTCAAGAAGTGGACCGAAATCAAAACCCATTTCGAATGAATAGTACTGTAAATCTGGAACCGTAAGTCCGGTTTTAAATACCGGTCAATACCTCAAGCAGTCGACTTTTTATTGATATCCGTTAAATAAATATTCACACTAGTGCCTTGGCAGTGGGGCCCGAGAAAATAAAAGCTGTCTGTAGGGAGGAAGCTGATTTCGCTATCGACTGTAATCTTGTTTCTGGTGTCGTCTCCCCATCTAGGTATCGCTGAAGATAAGGCAAAAGAGAAGATGAAGCAGATAGTTGATATAGCAGTGCAGTATACCATAGCCGCCTTGATGAGAGATTGACTGCGAACCAGGTCCACCGAGCTTGGTGTTAAGCTCGCTGCAGACTTTCTCCATACGGTCTAGCTCAGTCTCAAGGACAGCGAGGGTACACTCTGACATCAAACCATGCTCTGCGCTCACACAGATCGTGTCTGATATCTTCAACAGTTGAGAATTCAACATGGCAAACGTCGTCTCCATGGGAGATAATTCTGCGGCACCTGTTGATAGGCTTGAATGTTCAGGATACTCTTTGCAGATATCAGTTAGTAGCTGTATACCTTGGGTGAGTACCGGGTTGCGGTAGTAGTCGTGCATCTGAGCGTTGAGCATAAACAGGGCTTTCAGGCTAACCAGAATACATCGGTATTCCTCGCAAATCTTGGGCTGGACAACACACTGCTCGGTATCCACATGACATTTGGTAGATATTGCCGCACGGCAGGCCAGTTGCAGGTCACTGAATACATCCTCTCCACGGTGTGTGCGACCATAGATTATGAGTACCATCGCTTTCAGTGAACTCTGTGATATTTCAAATGGTGGGTCGTTGGTCAACTGACAGTGCCAGGCAGCTTCCTCGTACCGCATCGACAAATCATCGGAGAAACAGCCTCTTCCAGAATCTTCTTCCGCACGCCAGGCTAGTGCTAAAATTGCAAAAAGTAAGGATAGCCAGGATTGCGGCGCGACATTAAAATTGCGGCAGAATGCCTCATACTCAGCTTCGAAGCTGGCGGCGTCGATGACACAACATAGCTAGCGTGGTGTTAGTGAACATATCTCGGCAGTTTGATAGGCCAACTTTACCATGGACATAGATGTAAAGTATCTTTCCATAAGATGGTCAATCACTTCACGGTTTGGGAGGACGTCGAGGAGTTTCTCATATGAAGCGCACCCTGCCAGTGAAGATGGGCCAACAGCACTGTCGGAACTGCTGACATCTGGGCTTGGAGTTCTGCCCGGCTCCGACGGGGCAGTCA
Source organism: Penicillium canescens (assembly GCF_028828765.1). Classification (NCBI taxonomy): domain Eukaryota; kingdom Fungi; phylum Ascomycota; class Eurotiomycetes; order Eurotiales; family Aspergillaceae; genus Penicillium; species Penicillium canescens. The sequence continues at coordinate 6,191,933 of NW_026703966.1, forward strand.
AACTGCTGGTTTTGAAAAGTGGTGTGGTAACTCCCTCTGACTCATCGTGGAATGCTCGTCTCGTATCAATAGCAGCAAGAGTGGAGGTGTAGGATGACGGACTACTGTAAGACTCTTCATGGAGAGGGCTCTCAGCCGGTTGGACTGGGTCCTTCTCTAGTACTGCATTCCAGGATGACTCGGCGGGAATATCGGACTGACATAGAGGTGTATGCGGTATTGTGGGTTTCGTGTGAACTGTTTTTGCAAACTCACACGTACTTTCAATTTCACGAAGAGTACATGATACACACGGAGGTCCTTTGCCAGTGCAGCGGATTTTCTTGGCGCGGCACGGCAGGCAGGCAGATCTGGCCCTTGCCAGGTGCTTCTCGCTGCGCGAGCCAAGCTCAAACGTACATGCTCCATTTCCACGTAGAACGCATTCCTCACACGGCGGCCCTCCCCTGCAAAGTGTGCTGTTCGTGAGACACGGGCCGCATGCGTCACTTTCGATCCTTGCCTGCTGTGCAACAAGCTTCCTGCTAATTGCAGTGAGGACAAATTCACAAGACTCTTTCCCCCGTTCAAAACAGTTCTGACAAGGAGGTCCCCCAGCGCAGCGTTTCCTAGTAGTGCGACAAGTTTCGCATGCTGTACTAGTTCGAGCTGCCATAGTACACTGAGATTGCTGACTCCTCGAGCTCTTGGAATAGAAAGGTCATTCAATGAATAAAAATAAAGGTTCTTGTCATGCTGGTCTGGCGATTGGTAACTTTATAATTGACAGGAGACGTCGCGACTTTCCGACTTACCTTAATGGAGTAGGACGGCTGACCTTGAACCCAGTTATAGCCTCTCCGCTTCTTCCGTCCAACATGATCGTTGGTTAATCCGTCATCTAGAGTACGTTCTAGACATGGTGTATACTCACCCTTCTGTCGAACCGGGCAACCTATCATTATGATGTAATGATGTCTTGCCGAAAGAGGAGAGTATCTGCTTTGTAGCTGACTTCTATAAACGCCGAAAAAGGCATACTAAGTAGAGATCTATCCCGACAGAGTGTAATGCCTCGAATACCATCTCGAAAATGTTCTAAATAAGGCTGGAAATCAATGGCCAGGTTGTTGCAAACGAGTAGTAAAAGGAATGATATTGCGTCACATTGATGGGTGACTTTGAGCCCGGTAGCCCAAGTTCATAGCGAAAAGGGGGGAAAGAAAAACCTAATGCGCACAATCACTCAAGTGGCTCGAAAGAGTTCCCAGAGATCCGTTCCCAAACAGTATTTACCAGCCCCTGGGTCATGACAATGACAATCAACAACAGTCGTGACCCACAAATGGCGAAGCTGAGGATCAGGCGCCGGAAATACTTCCAATTTCCAATCAAAGCTGCTTTACAAATTTGGCGTAGTAATTGGACCTTGACTCGTAGCGTGTACTGGCTATCCGGATGCTCAGCCTGCCAAATCATTGTTCGACCAGGTGTCGTCATCTCCAGCACAGTGAATGGAACCAAAGTGGAAGTATTGCCATAGACGACAGGGCATAGAGGCAGTAGTCTTTTTTGAGTTTTGCTGCCAACTCGAAGGCCTTCGGTTCCGGATAGTGGCTTCCACTCTGGATTCCTCCAATGCCGCAGTGTGTGACAAACCATGCACCAAAAATACCCTCCGTGGTCGAGGAGAAATGCGCACCCGAATATGGAGCTTTTCATCTCGTTCAGGGAAGGCTCTAGCTTCCACCCCGCTGCTCCTATTGTCACAGCTTTTTCATCTTGCTCCCGGATGTGCAACATATCCCAGGGCTGGTCAATTGGTTAGTAATTTTCCTCAACACGGAAAGCGAAGCTCACTTCTAATTTCAAGACCATCAGGTATGTAATTGCTGCAGAGAGGCATATCTCCATTTTGAGCGCAGAATAATTCAAGTCAGATGCCAATAAATATCCTCGCCTCTTGGAACGTAATCTTCCCCAGGGAATGGAAAGCATTTATATCCTTGCGCGTCATGGTATGGAATATAGAGACACAAATCAATTGACAGCCTTCTCCTTATGCGGCACCACGAGCCGTCAGACTCCCATTCGTCGATATCAGACAATATCAAATCGCCTATTTCCTCAAATGAAAGATCAGGGCCGGCATCACAAGGTATATGGTAAGGATTTTGCTGGTGCAGCATCGTCTAAACTTACGGCATATTTGCCGAGCTTACCTGCTTTTTCATTGTTTCAGGGTATTGCTACTTAGGGAGCGGAAATTAAAAAGTGCAGAGATAAAGCAATCGACGATGAAAATGCCTTTCTCGAAAAACCGAGTATAAGCCTAGAGGATCTTGATAACCAAAGCAGTATATCTTGAATATGAAGCAATGGGGTGTGTTCCCACAACCAGGGTCGTTTTGAGCTTGGGTTTGAATTTGGATATAATGCAGTCCATTTTTTCTAATACGATCAGTCTATTTCCGTCCACTCAAAATTCTGAAATCTGGATATGCGAATAATTTTAACCCGGAACAAAAAGAAATGCTTCTCCTTGGATGATCAGTTGCGAGTAACGGACAGTGAATAGACTTTAAGGTTCGTTTCTGAGACTCGATCAGGAAATTCTAGATACAAATTGGTGAAAGAGTGTCCTCACATGTCTCTTCTAGCCATGCCAACGCCCACGACTTCAGATTAGGCGCCGGGATGAATGTTCTGCCCTGAAGCATCCCGAGGCTTAGGTCAACTTTCTCGTATGATATTCCTGTGATAGATTAGCAAAATCCAAGCTCAGCACAAAAAATACTTACACCCGAGGATTCATTCCACGTCGATCTTCAGGGCCCCAGATGATTGTAATCAAGCCTCTGATAAAAATACCGCATCTGCGAGAAGGACCTGCGGCGTGACCGTAACCCATTCGTCGTAGTTTCCCACAATGCTTGAATAGAAGTCATCCCAGTCAGACTGAGTATTTCTATCTAGAGCTAGAAGCAGTGTTGGTTTGAGCTCGGGCTTGGCCGCAATAATATGTTTCGCCAAAGACATGCAATCTTCGAGGTCTGTATCTTCAAAAGTCTTGGAGACCGATTCGACATCTTCGAACAATGACTCCTTGACAAGTTTGAAAATATGCTTTGCCTTAGCTGATGGGTCATCGGGCAGCGTAGGTTCTTCATTTGTCTTGAGGTGATCCATCGTATAGTTCTTAACGTGAATCAAGGCAAGTCTGCCACGTAAAGTATGGTTAAGTATAGTTGAAAGAGAGAAAAAATGTTGCCAGGTAGGTGGGAAATATTGGTCCGGCCATGCTTTATATATTTTCTTGCTATGTCCCATTCATGCATCCAGACAGACAGATAACTATTAATGGCGGCAAACAGAAATGGCTAAAGAAATCTATGCAGAGTCTCTGTTACATGTTACGGTAATTGCACTATTCAGCGATAAGGGGCCTATCCGTGATTTTCCATATTCGAGACCGGTCACTTGGAACCTTGCATTAGATCGCAGGGATTCCGCACATGTTCGTACTAATTGAAGGACGGTGATTGAAAGATTAACTAGCAGATTGTATTGAAGGCGTCTCATACCCCAGGGGCTAGTATTAGCGTGTTGCAAGGCGGGTTTCCCGAAACGACCAGATTTACCACACAAAAGAATACGGAGAAGCGGGTAGCCGTTGAATCAGTTGAACGAACTCTCATTTGTACTTGAGATATCTATGTGCAATTGGTTGGTTTCTCTGGGTCCTGCTGTTGAATGCTGCAGATCTCCGGACTTTTGCTTGTGTCACGACACTAGGATTGTACTTCAAGTTCTCGAATACAAAGATAAAAGAAAGTAATGTGTACCAGGATAATATTCCTACCATCAGAAGTAAACCAGCCTCAAGTTTAATCGCCGCGGGTAATTCTATGGACCAGCCGGTTGTAGGTCGGTGGACTCTAGTTTCGCCACATTCTTGACTGCCATCACCGGGTCTTCATTGCACTGCAAGAAATACTCTTGCAGTGTAGCAGGTGACAAGGCCAAATGAGAGACGACATCGGAAAATTGACTGGCCAGCTGATCAAGCGTTGTATTCGGGAACTTCGCATCGGCATCATCATTACCAAAAAAGAAAGAGAAGTAGTCGTGTATGGTCGGTGCATCAGGGTTTCGGAACTCGAATTGCTTGTCTATCCGTCCAGGTCGAGTCAGAGCCGGATCAAGTGTTGCTTTAGCATTCGTGGTGGCAACGAGTATATGGCCGTTGTGCGCTCCGATGCCATCTAAAGCATTCAGAACAGTTGCCAGCGTTATTCCTTTCTGACGAGATGCATTTTTTTCTTCGTTCACTGTATTTCCACGCTGATCAATCCCGGTGGTGTCTATATCTTCAAGTACCACCATACAGCGTGCAGGAGGGGCCGGTAGTGTGCGGAACAATTCTTGTAGGCCATAATCATCAACAGTGGCGAGGTTGAATATATATATCGGAAGCTCAAAGTGGGTGGCAATCACCTTGCAGCAGCTGCTCTTACCAGTCCCCGGTGGGCCATGGAAGAGATAGCCTCGTCGATGCGGGATGCCACGTTTCCGATAAAAATCGGTAACGGCTTTGCTGAGGAATTTTTCAATATCTTCGATCATTTCTCGCTTCATTTCTTTATCCTGTGCTAGGCTGTCCAGGCTCCGAGGAATCTCGTCGCACATGTTTTGCCAGCCCGCATCCCGCTTATCTTGGCGTGCACAGAACACGGCCAATTGTCCGCGGCGGCAGTCAACATTGAATTTTTGGATATCCACCAGAAGATTTTCAAAAACAGCCTTGTTCCAGGACATGTAATAAATAGTGATATTCTCGGCATTTCTCGAGAAGGGATCCAGAGCATTCCGGTGCGGGTCGCGGTAGAAGGCAAACCAACATTTCTGATACCGAAAGAAATGAAAACGCTCTTGTCCCGGAGTGATGCGAAGCTTCTCTATCTTTCCTCGATATGCTGGGATTTCTGTCTCCACATACTGAAGAGAGTCGTCGTTGGAATCCCAAAGAAATCCGAATGCCTCCGTAATTCCAACGATAACCGAGCTTGAGCAGCCGTGAAACCTGACACTAGATACCCATCTCATAACTTGAGGGTATAGATTATTCCGGTGTCTAATTTCTGCGGAGGCGACAAATAGTGAAATAATCGGTTCCAGAGCTCGCGAAAGTGACGGCAGTAAGAATGTCGAAATGATCGGAAGGGCAACCAACGGCAGAACAGAAGACAATATGTTAACGCCCAGTGCGGCCGAGATTAGCCGGATAAGCCATGAAAGCCCCGGGGCAAAGGAATCAAGGAGAGAATGAAGTGCCTCATCAGGTTGTTCGGACATTTTAGGTGGGAAAGCAAGAATCTCTGAGGGGTTGGTTTGGTACTTGGTGTGGAGATGAACACCGATAATCTGTTGATGATCTGTGGTGTTTTCTTCGTTGTACAAAATGGCATAGGAACAGTATTCTGGGCAGCTAGTATTTATATCATATCCCGAATGGGGCTGAAACCTCCTCTTTACTTTGGCGGTGGAGGTGGGACGCCTGGTTTCTTGACCCCTGTTGTATCGTATACAGTGCGTCTACAAAGCTTAGCCTGGTTTAAGATCACTAGTAAATAAATGAACATACCTGTATTGAATTGATCTTCGTCAGGACGAATCATGGTTGGTATTTGCACTTCGACTAGCTCTCAATTGGAACAGAGCAGCGTCAATTGGGATGTGCTCGAGGAAGACATATGAATCAAGCCTCATTCTTTGGCTGTAGGGCCCTGCTTGCTGTGGCTTGCTGTGGGCTTGAGTTGTAAATTTAAATCCTTGCGACTAAGGCAAATTACTAGCGATTGTGTGTACATTTACGTAGTACAAATTGTCATGCCCCAAAAGTAGTTCTGAACTTAAAACATAGTTGCCTGGTGCTAGTCGCTTTCCCCTTGTGAGGATTGGTCCATATTTAACTGGTTTTAGGCCTACAGACAAGTTTAGCAATGTGCATGATTCTCGGTGAACAAGTCTGCAAGTTGCGAGCCAAGGCCCGTTGCATGATTAAATTCTGATATTAAGAAGTGCGGCGCATTATACGAAGAGTAGTATAGTTGAGGTAGGAAAATCAATTCGAACGGAATCAATGCAGAAACGAAAAAGCCCAGGATAGATGTTCCAGTGTTGCATTCTATATTCGCAATTCGGGGCAGGCTTAAAAGGACACGCATTGTCTTTGGCACGGGAAAAGTGCCGCATGGATCTCTTAGTCTCTATATACCCCAATAATGGTCAACATCACCATCGCCACCCAGACCATTCTCTTCTAAGCCGTCGCTTTATACAGGTCGCTATCAGTGAGTTATCTGTCCAAGAGGGACATATGTAAGACCGAGTGTGGCCTCAAGCAATCAATCTCAGAAGAGTCGCCCGAAAGGTAATATTCCACTATCAATCCATTACAAAGCGTATGTCATATCAAATTGAGAATTCTTCAGCCGCATAAAAGCATCAAGGATCATCTCCTTCTTGCTTTCAAGCATAACAAGTCCTGTTTGATGCTGAGGATTCCTTTCGTCGTGGAGAGGTGAACCACGAATTTGTGCTTCCGTAACCCAACAGTAATCAAGATGCTCATCTTCCCTTAACCGTATGGGTCCTTCATATGTACCGATGGGATGCTGCTGGCTGTCGCACCATGTTCGTTGGAGCTTGAGTAGCTCATGAACTTCCAGAGGAAATGTGTATTTGGCCATCGGAACTCCCTTGTGCATCCACGAATCCTTGTTGACCTGACGAGAAATGTGCGAGCCGTGCAAGTTGACTTCTTCCTTCGTCTCACGTCTCGCAGTGCTCAGAATAGTTTTATCGAATTTCTCTTGGGATCCCCCAGGTGGCTCCCAGGAGAAGGGCCATGAGTTCTTCTTGTCGTTGCCATTCTCGTCTTTGCCGAGCAGTGCCCGTTGACAGAGAAGCAGGTATGGGGTGAGTGGTTCGTGGGGGTCACACAGGAAAATAAGAGTACTGGCAGAAAATCGCTCAATCTCAGGTTGTTTTGCTTGTCTGCAAAGGGGATATCGATATTTTCCACAGGGATGATGGAAAGTCCCATGATGTTGAGATAGTGATAAAGTAAAATTAGGAAGAAAGAGTATCTTGCTGTATGTTCCCTGTAGATTTTGGCGGCAGACAGCTGATATGTATAGCTTCTCAGTCCAACCGATCATCACATTGAGTGAGCTACTAGGCACAAAACGCATGGTATCTGTCGTCACACTGGTTTTCTTTTTTTTTCCTTTTTTTTTCCCAGCCCTTCCACCGTCCTCAGTTTCGGTGCATAAGCTAAGCGTAGCAAGACTAAACCTACCCCTATTGCAGCGTCTCCTACTTTTGCGACAAGACTGCCTAGCTGGAATGAGCGCGAGCTTACCTGGGGGACCGAAATTGCTGACGTCTAGGCATCAATTCAATGGAAGAAGAATCTTTTTATTTCGAGAAATCACAGTATTTAATAGATGCATCTGAATCGATGTGAAAGGTAGGCCAACGATGTCTGTGACAAGCACACATCTGTCATGGACGTAGCTATAGCCTTTTTAAAGAGCTGCCTTAGGTATCACGGCAGGGCGAGATCTGCGTAACATACGGTACGGTCTTTATTATATTCCTGGTCATTTGAACTCATTGTTATTATGGATTTAGTAACGAAATTGGGCATTTCTTATAAACTTTAAAAGAACACAAGGACTGTGAAATGATTGGACAGGAAGCCATTGTGAGATAGCGGCACTATTCCATTTCGGTCGAATTCTCTGTACACTTCGGCATGCCTATTCCATTTCGGTCGAATTCTATGACAGTGTCAGAAGATCCTACAGAAGTGGAACCTGGAAGCTCAGGTAAGGATGCCTCTTTTTCTATGAAAACGAACATTGAATACTGGGCGGGACTCGACTCCTTAAATAAAAAAATGCACTAAGTGAGCGACGTTATCCTAGCTTTCCTCCCTAGCATGGGTCACTGGGTCACTTAGCTGGAATCCTCCGGACCCTACTTTACAGCCGTACACAACAAACTCACTGATTAAACGAAGCCAATAATACCAGGTATTTCAGCTGCTAGCACTCGAGCTCCCGAATACCTGCGAATGTGCGATTGGTTTCACCCTTGTGGCACTGTGAAGGTACTCATCCCCTAGTTCCTTCACGACTCATTGCCTTGTTCCTTAACTATGCCTATTATTTTGCTCTCGTTAGTGGTTGGGAAGGGCGCAGCAGGACCCGACCAGCACTATTTATGCCAAACCTCCACTGCCTTTAGGGTCGAGAGAGAATCTCTGATGGATTGCTGGCGATGAGTCTGCTCGGGAAATCGGAATAGACTCACATGGTCATGTGATTTCGTGCCCAACTTTTGACGGTTTCCATCTGCTACCCCTCATCATCGCAACAAATTCTTCGTCGCAACAAGAAACTTCCCCTCGATCTACCTTTTAGGATAGGTAAGGGAGACTATAAAGCAGTATTGATTCTCTGGTTAACCGTCAGTCTAGTTTCTCGCTACGATCCGTTACAACCTTGCAGGCCCGAATGGAACGTACACCTCTTCCCCCGGCGGCCGAGAAGATTCGCAATGAAATTCGTGAAATGATACCAGAAACGGCCACTTTGACCGATCAACCTGTCAAGGCTCAAGCCGAACTTCTTCATAAGGATGAAAACGGGAATAAGATATACGGTGGGAACCTTTTCACGGAGAAAGCTGCTCGACTGAAACAGCACATGGAGATTGACCAAGTGGGTTCTCGCTCTATCTCACGATGCTTTACTAATGACATTCAGAACTGGACAGAGCGCTTGGTATATTGGTCAAAGCCGACGAAGCTAGTGAATCAACGAAAACAAGGATATCTCATACCATTGTCCGAAGACATAATTCTACAGCCTGGAGGGCCATTACAAGGAGGATTCGGTTTTCGGGTTACAAACGAGCCGATTCTGAGTTCCGGAGCTGCCGTTTTCATTATGCCTCGATGATATTATCTTGAGACTTCGGATTACAGGCACTACTGTTCGCAGAAATAAATGAATTTCTAAACAAAAAAGCCCAGCTGACAGAACACTCCAGTGTCTTAAATACATGCTATAGATACCTCGGCTGGACTGTCACAACCGCCTCCTCATGTGGTATCAGCTTCTTGGTCTGCGCAAGCAAAATGCTCAGGGTATACCTTGACTTTAAGTTGCACTATCGGCGACCGCAAAGGTCTTCTGTGCGTCAGTGGGACCGACGGCGATCCGTTCAGGATATATTAGGCTACTGATTGGGGGGTGATCGAGCGTTAAATGAAGTGGGAGACGGATTAGAGGGAGCAGTGAAAGCCCACATGCCCAAATCAAGGTACTGGAAGTCGAACGCTGGCGGTGGGGTAGTTTCACTAGGCGGCGGCGCGTTGATGGAGGTTGGCGGCATATCGGACGGCACATTGGATGCTGGCGGCATGGCGGATGATGTATTGAAAGCCCACATGTCCAAATCAAGGCACTGGAAGTCTATTGCTGGTGGTGGGCTAGGTTCACTAGGCGGCGGTGCGTTGATGGAGGTTGGTGGCATATCGGACGGCACATTGGATACCGGCGGCATGCCGATTGATGTATTGAAAGCCCACATGCCCAAATCAAGGTACTGGAAGTCAAATGCCGGCGGTGGGCTAGGCTCACTAGGCAGCGGTGCATTGAAAGAGGTATCGGATGGGGGCGGTGGGATGCCGGTAGGGGAGTTCGAAGAAACAGCTGGCGCTCCGTTCCTGTGTTCATTTGGCGTCCTGGGCGCATTTGTCGTGGGCTGGAAAGGTTGATGATAGGTGACCGAAGGCATGTTATTCAGTGTAGCATCAAAATTCGCTTGCTGCGCAGATTGTTCTTCTGGATGAGCCGTGCTTTGGATTTGAAAAGATTGGGTTTGCCGCAGTTTCCAGCCTGTTAAAGACACTGATAAGCCGGTCACTGAGAATGCTTCGACTCACTCACCTAAGTTAGATCTCGATATCACCCCTTCAACATGATTCCATATCGCACCAATGAGCATGTCCGTCAGTTCTTCCAACTGCTGTCTCTCGTCTTGGCCGATTCGGTCTCTGGGTTGCCTGATCCTCCGAATAAGTTCTCCCCGTTCTGTGTTTTTTTCGTTTTCTTCCATCGATACTCGCTTGATACTAGGAGGTGTTCAGTGTGCGTAGTAATTTATCGATGCGGCAAGCTTACGTGCGATCAGCAATATCGTCGAAAAAGAACAGATTGGCGAGATGACGGTACCCAGTTTGCTGTGTACTTCCAACTTCGAGACACAAACTATTGATTCTGTTCCCCTGGTCCACCCAATCGGACACCCGATCCGAAGCGTTCGAATCTCTCAATCCAGACTTAAAAAATATTTGTGTGAGGCATTTCACGTCGTCTCGACGCATTATTTTGACGCCCAATCTCTCTTTGAATCGATAATAGATCACTTGAAGGAGCCGAAAGCGCACTTCGTCTAAACCTTTTCGATCTTTCAACTTCGTCATATAATTGGTGATTTCAGTGCAAGGATCTTCTGTCAAGACAAGCTCAGACTGATTCTCCTTGAAGAATGATAGAGGGCTTCCCTTCCAAAGAGCGATTTTTTCTTGGTCCACATGATGGATGATTGCCTTAGAGGTGTGCTTTGGAACCTTCCGGCTTCGCTTTTGGGGTGATAGTCCCCTGATGGATCTTTGGGTCGATTCGGGAACATTGGTCCATAACTTCTTTAGCGAGTTGAGGAACTGGTGCTGTCAGCCAATGCCATGAAGCGTCAAGGGCGAGTATCTGACCGGTCCCTTCACCTCGAGCTCAATGTTATCCTTGCCTTGGTTCTGGGCTTCAGAGTGTGCTTTGCAAAGAGTATCTATCACGACTTTGCTTTCCTGCACACCCATAGTGATGGACTGCTGCTGCTGGAACTAATACCGACGCAGAATTCTTGGATCCCAGGAAAAGCTCTGGATTCGGTTGTAACACGGGGGGGCGGGTGCTCCCAGGCCGTGTTCGCCAAGCTGTTGTGGCGCTGCAGCAAAGTAGCAAATAACGAGCCTCCCTGATTGGCTGCCCCTTGCGCTGGCTCTTGCATAACATGGATTTGGAAGAGTTGCGTATCAGTTGGGACTATAATTGGCTCGTCATCTAGGCACGGGCCGCCCGGCAGCGCGCCATGAGGGGCTCGGATTTTTCTCCACTCCCGCACTCAAGTTGGGACAGTGGTACTGTATGGTATTTTTTCGACCAAAAGATAATCAATGGGAGCTTCGGAACTTCGTGGCTCTTGCCACCCTGTCTTTCAGTCCCGTCGGCCCTTTTACTAAGAACATTTTGAAACCCAGACCCCATAACCTGCTCTGTCTTGCAGCCTTTGCGCTGCTCCCAACAGTCCTTCTTTTCTCGGGGCCCGAATAGGCCCTGATCGGCGTTGAAACCCCCAGAAAATGGGACCACGCTAGTGGTGCGCATGATCTAGGCGCCTATAATTGTAATACACTCAGGCCATTTATCGGTCCAGTGTCTCCAAGTGGGGTCAATGCGCCCAATCACTATTAGGCCGACCGGAATATTCATCAACAGTGACGATCAGCAGGACTGGGCGAATCGCTCATGGGATGCAGTCTAATCCATGATGCGGTTGCCTTACGCCCCGCCTTTTACAGCCATTGTAAAGCGCGTGATGGTATTAAAAAGAAGCTAGACGCGATTTCAAAAGGAAACCTTCTTTTGAAAGCTGAATATATCTCTGCCAGGAGTGCTAACAATGAGCATCCCATTTTTTTTGAGTCTAAATTCTTCATTGTTCACCATATGATAGACCAGCCAGACCTCCAGTCTCCAGTCTCACAGATAATCTTAATTGCTAGTCTTTGGGAACAGCGAGCCAAATGCCCTGGAAATCCGTCCTTGCCGAGTTATCTCAAGTGGTCCGAAACAATGTCGACAAGATCACGAGGATTCTACCGGACAACCTGACCACCAGGAGCAATGCTGTTAAAACACTTGATCTTCGCATAGATGTCCATCAAGATTCAAAGGATCCAAACAAAGCAATTGCGAAAGTCCAAGCCAACGCACAGGCCAACGACAACGCCGTCAAGGACTATATAAAGTCCGGAAACAAGGGCAGCGGTCACAAGGGAACGCACAAAAATATCACTGAGATACCTTTTGATCGTACTTCATTTGATGTCGATGACTTCATTTCAAAGATAGAGAACGCTCGAAAATAGTCAGATTTCTGAAACTGAAGGTAAGATGCGCTTGTTTTTGATCAATGATCGCGTCTCATTGACTGACGAACAAGTCTCAGGAAAAATCCTTATCTGGTCACTGGTTTTAGAAAAACATGTAGCCGTGTCACAGGACCGCCCCCCACCCTCGCGGGTAGGGGGTGTCCCACAGCCATAATGCAATTAACAGCCATAATGCAAATTTTCAATTTCTTCAACTTCTAGCTCACTTTTTAGACGTATAAGGTCCAGAATCCAAGAAATAAAGCCCATCAATAGCCTCATTAGCCAATAATGTATCAACCTCCTCATTTTCAAGTGTTTCCTCCAATTCCTTAGCCGCCAAATCGGCCGCCATTTTCTCTGCGTCTTTCCGCCAAGCACGAAGCTTCGACTCATCTTCTTTCTCACACCTTCGCTGTACTAGCCTATTGCCTGAAATCGATGAAAGGGGACTCTTTGTAGCACCCTTCACCCATCGCTTGCTTTTTGTAGGTTTTTTCCCAGGCGTTTTATGGCTAAGGGCGCGCGCAAGACTCATCTCAGCAAGTTCCGCATTGTATAGAGACGATTTTCCGGCATCAATTGCGCGCCGTAGATGCTTCCGAATTTTATGTAAATCAGGATTCGGGTTATCAAGTAGCGGGAAAACTGTCTTCTCCAATTTTTCAATACGCGCATAAGAATTGGGCGGAGAATTGGTCGCTGAACTTGGGAATTCGCGGGTAGGTGACGGCTCGTCGTACATACGTAAGGTCTCTTCGTCCGAATACTGCCCTAAATTACCCAAAACTTGTGTCGGATCTAGTGGCCAGATACCAGTAGATTTAAACGAGGTTTGGATAGTTTTGGACTTTAAGGCGTGGCGTCGGACGGCGTCAATATTGCGGAAAAAATCGCGTTTTTCGTTGCTTCCACCCCACGCCACAACCTCAGTATTCGCCATTTTAAACTCATGTTTTAGGCTTAAAAAAGCCTCAGCATCAAGGGGCTGACATATATGAGTCGTGTGAGGTACAAAATACCAAGGAATAATCAGGTTTTCCTTACAAAAATCGAGAAATTCGATAGTTGTATGAGACGTATGATTATCCATTAGCAAAAGCCTCGGTCGCCCACGTCGTACGCGGTTTTTTGTGGCTTCATGAAATGAGCATAGCCATCGGTAAGCAGTCTCACTATCCGTCCAGCCACTAGACGTCAAATGGATAATTTTGTACGCCGAAGAAGAGGTTGACATATTACTATACCAGTCTTCCATGTGGACGCTGCCTTTGACTAGAAACCACGGAAACATCACCCAGCCATCAGCGGCAATACATTCAATGCCAGTAATAGTTTCACCTCGATCTCCAGTAGCAATACTAGCAGTTTGACGCGTAGAGACGACGTGTTGGTTAAGTCCTTCGCCATTTTGGAAGCCGGTTTCATCCCAATTATAGATCTCATGAGGTTCAAAACCATGCTCACGGTAGAGATACTCAAGCCTATCGTACCAATGGCTAATAACTCCAGGATCCTCGGCTTGAATTCGTAAAGACTCCTTTGATTTTTGGGTAATAAGCTTGATGTGTGGAGGTAGACGCCGTATAAGCCGATAGCTATACATTGAACTAACAACTCTCTCCGAACCCGCTATTTTCAACAGGCGATTTGCGGCAATTTCAATGTCTTTTGCAGTTGGAGGTGTATAGCAAGAATTTAGCACTTCGATCCAGCTAATTAATGCATTTTCCTGATTCAAATTCAATGCATTATTGGTGGTAGGGCGATCGGAGAGAGATGTCTGTCCGTTTTTGCGACCGCGAAGCTTCGAATAAGACACGCGATAATGGTCCGCAGCCTTACGTAGTGATGAAAATTCTCGCGTAGTATAAGCATGTAATGCCTTAGCTAGCAGATCCTCTTCATCACGAGTTTTTTTAGGCATTTTAGGTGGGTAGGAATACGCGTAAAAGTTGAAAAGGTAGGAAATTTGCATTATGGAGGTTAATTGCATTATGGCTGTGGGACACCCCCTACCCGAAGGGTGGGGGGTCGTCCCGTGACACGGCTATTGCGGAATTTGGGGTTCATTTTCTCCCGGACGCCGTTAGTGAAGCGGCATCAAGTTGCTTATCGCACAACAGCGATAGAGCCATACTGTATTCACTGGATTTCTGGGCTTCTTTGCTTTGTTGGAAACCGGTTTCAAAGAGAAGCATACCTTTGACCCGATTTTGTGTCTAAGTACGGCTTGTACTGATTAGGATAGATCATTTGTTTGTTGCCTGTCCGCAGATCGAGCGGACTGTTTAAAGAGTCCATTGATTTCGCGTCTTCCTCTGATTAGACACAGTAGATAATGTGGATACTTTTAATTGTGCATATCTCCATACTATCACAAACTGTGCGCTTTCGATTTAACATAGTCTTCTCCGCCACGTAACAAAATGGGCTTCGTTACAATGTTAGTCAGCAGGATATACAGAAGTATCTTGATTGGTGGGAATGGCCTGTGACCCGTCTTGCCCGAAAGAGGACGGAGGATGGAAATATATTGTCCCGGCTGGGACCTCCTTGCCAACACCACCCATCATCCTGCCAACGTCATACTTGTCCGAACTTGACTTTAATGATCATGAAAAAAATTCCGAGCAAGTTTTCTGGACTCAGTAATCGAAATCTAGTCATTGCACCTCGTTCCTATCGCCTTTTACGGAACATGAGACTCTTGTCTTATCTTCGGTCAGGTGGACGTGAGCCACCAGCTCGCAAACCTGATCTTTACCTAGAAAGGCTGGATGGCCTGAGTGAGTTTTTTCGGTTGTTTCTAAATGAATTTGCATAGCTGACCCCCTTTTATGGTGCATAGATGAAAGAATTTGTGAAGAAGATTTGTATCGATATACAAAGCATCGATGGCTGTAGGCATCCAAACTATCCAGGTTTGTATATTGGCTAATTCAACACCAATCGTAGGTTCAACGAAGAGAGCCAGTTTTCGCAACGTTATCTCAAATTCAATCTACAACAACTTGTGAGGGTTGCAATTGATGCATGCGATGGAGCCCATTACTGTATGTTTTGCTCTTGGGAATTTGCGAATGGAATGCGCTAAGTCCAATAGGCACCAGAGTCACCAAATGTGCGGAGGGCTTACATAACAAGGCCTTCATTTTGGAAATGGACAATGGGTCGGAGGTCTTTGCGAAACTCCCGAACCCTAACGCTGGTCCTGCTCATCTCACTGTTTCCTCGGAGGTCGCTACGCGTGAATTGGTAAGGCGTCGGGTTTCCCATGAGCCGCGACCTTATCTCTAACGCTCATAGCTTCGCCACGTGTTTGATTTCCCTGTTCCTCGGATACTTTCATGGTCTTGCAATTCTGCGAAGAACTTAGTTGGGGCCGAATACATCATTGAGGAGAAGGCACCCGGTGTACGACTTGGCTCTGTCTGGAATCAGTGGCCACGGGATCTAAAGCTTCAACTCATCACTCAAGTGGTTGACCTGGAGAATAGGTTGACGTCCATTACCTTTGACAAACACGGTTGCATTTATTTTAAAAGAGACCTGCGTTCTCTTGTTGGGCAAGCAGAAGATATACACTCCCACGCTGTTGATGACGATGCTCTAAAGGAGTTTTCAATTGGGCCGTTGACCACGAACGAATTGTGGAATGGGACTAGGAGAAATATGCAGCTGGATCGTGGTCCTTGTGAGTAGACTGACATTCGAATTCCATTCGCTGTTTCTGACATTATGTTCTTTCGCACAGGGAAGCATGCATGCGAATACACTCGTGCAATGGGCCTCAATGAAATGGTCTGGATCAAGTCACATGCACGTCCTCGAATGAACTATTACCGGTCGAACCAGAATAGAGAGCTTCCTGCAGATGGTGTCGCGCTTTTAGAGAAATACTTGGATGTATCACCTTACCTTATCCCCCACACAAACGACAAAACATCAACTTCCAACGTTCTGTGGCATCCGGACCTCCACCTGGATAACATTTTCGTGGATCCAAATACGTGCCAAATCACGCGAGTCGTAGACTGGCAATCAGCATGTGTTTCGCCCTTGTTCTACCAATCTGCTGTTCCAAGATTGTGTAGACATCCTCGACCTGTTAGGGAAGGCTGGGTCGTCCCTGGACGACCCAAGGATTTTGAGAACCTCAGTCAAGATGAACAGAAGAAAATCGATGAAGATTTAGAAAGCGAAACGATTCACAAATACTACGAGGCGCAGGTGTATAAGCGCGCCCCCCTTCACTGGTCTGTGCTCCAGCAACCTACAATTCCTGTTATCCGCAAACCTGTCTGGCTTGTGACTGGGGTATGGGAAAACCGTGATCTATTTTTTCTCCGCGAAGCGCTCATGAGTATAGCTGCGCATTGGAGCCAGTTTGTTCCAAACACTCCGTGTCCGATAGCATTCAGTGACGAGGAAATCAATCTCCACTTCAAGGAAGAGGAAAACATCAAAGGAGTTGGGCAAATGTTGTTGTTGTTCCGAGAGCAAGCTATTCTCCCTGTGGATGGGATGGTTGAAACGAAAGACTACGACGTGGCTCGTGAGAATTGCCGCAAATTCAAAGATATTTTTATCGGATTGGCGAAGGACGAAAATGAGAGGGAGTTGTTCAGAAACCTCTGGCCATACCAAGAGTCTGGAAGTACCTGAGAGTGCCGGCTTCAATAGGAGTGTGTACGAGGGGGTTTCCATGACCTCAGTGGATACATTTCCTTTTGCTTATTGCAGTTTCAGAAAACAATGGCCTCGATATATTCTTTGGCGTTTGATAGAGTATGAGCCAGCTTGGGAAGATGGCGTTCCCAAGTCTCTCGGCTGAATGCCTAAGTAGGCCACTAATTGGAATATTCTTTCAGAGACATGCATCTTACGTGAACTTCTTCGGGTCTTTCGAGCTCATCGTCGAAAGGTCATTGATCTAGTCACGCAACTCCACCTTCTATTCGATATTGAAAGGCTTTCTCTGTCCTGTGGACTAATATACGAGCCCTAGGATGCTCCTCTTCTGGCTTGATGTCAAGTATAATGGCACTAGCACTTCGTGGGATTCTTGCAGCAAGTCGCGGCAGCAGTGAACTGGCGCAGCATGCCTAACATCAGTCCCATGTCGGATTGTGCCCAGCGCTGTTGCTAACCGCAGGTGTCCCAAGGTCCTTCTTGTTCTTGCTCCTGGGGGCTTTGTACGGTTTCTGGAATTATGTGTGAGAGTCTCACGTATAAATCGAGGTGGATAGTGTTTCAAGATGAACAATCAATATTAAAAACAACAATAGTTGACTCTAGATACAAGACGAAGCACGAGGAGGCGAAAAGAGAGGTTCCTCGCTCCCGAGGGAAACCAGATGGACCAAGTTGGTCACGCAGATCATACCTCCATTTGTCCTGTATGGCTCGTGTATAACTCTGACACAAGGCATGGATGATCCCAGGAGCTACTTTTACACAAGATTCCGGAGACCTGCGCTTGTCCGGGGCCGCTGCCCAAGAAGGTGTAGTAGTCTAACTTTCAACGTATATCGCGGGGAAAATATGCGCCTAGACAGCGGGCAGTGCAAAGGGTGTTGGCGCAGCTCAGGTTCGGCTATGTTTTTCATTGAACAGGCAAGCTTCGTGTATATAGAGCACACTGCACATACGGTATGTGTCCAGAGTTATTCACCACTACATTTCTGCTTCCACTCTCTCATTACACAAGAACTTGTCTTAACAAGACTCAGCTTACCTTTCTGAAACAAAAATAAAAATTTCTATTGCCTTGCTTGATAGAATGGGAAGAGCCTACATATCAGGATTTAAGACCTGGGTTTGATCCTCCGAGTTTGAATACCAGACTCACTATGTTTTCAAAGCGGATTGGTATACTGGTGAGTAAACGCTCAATAGTGGACGGCTCAACGATTAGTCACTGGAGTTCACGACGCCTCCCGGAGGTGAAAAGCATCCCATATATCATAAATTTCAGGTCATTAATAGCTACTCGGGTCTTGAAGAATCTTTTGGATCCACTCAATTTAGTGGTTTTCCGTGTTTGGTGCTGACACTATTTTTATGAGGAGCATCATAAAAGTAAACCGTTGACACACTTTCTAGAATCTTGTATTCCTCACCATCATCGTGTACCGTTTCCATCAGCACTGCAGAGAACACATTGCCTGTCTTTACCTCTCCGGGAAAGTCCCACTGTGGCCTCACCTAACAGACAATTGGTACGTATCAGTCTGGAGAACACTGCAGATCGAAATCGTGTCGCGGTTGCTCTAGCTGTCAAGATGTGTCGACAAACCAACATAGGCCAGTCTTATCATCAATCCTCTGATTCCATTACCCACAATCTGTAGATTATAAGCAAGTGGAGACAAGTATAGGTAATACGCATGGTGATCACTCAACCGAAATCCTTCATTGCTGGGGGTGGTGCTCTACATTTAGTTGATCCTCCACCGCTTGCGTGTTGATTACTCTATTTCCGAAGAACAGGAGAGTTGGAGTAGGAAGCGAATGGCGCGGGATGCTTGATGATTCTCTTTTCTTTGCTGTTTGATCATACCGCGCTGCCGTGCGTAGGTCTTTTAAAAATACTGTATGGCGGCTCCATCGTTCACTGTAGTCTATGCTCAAGTTCTCATGTCCAATTTAGTGGGAACCGGTACTCTGCAAAAAGTTAGTCTCCCAATGTTGCGTTACTAACAGTTTAGAACCCTTACCGGTCCATCTCTCGAGGTCATTCATAGCATCAGCATAGAGACTGTAAACAGTTTGCCTTTTCTCTTCCATCTCTTTGGCCGTTAAAAGCCCCTTCTTGACGTGGCGTCGGAAGCCTTTAGCCTGGCACGAAACATCTTTGTAATGCGCGATCTTAAGATCAAAGGCGTGAGACGACATCTGAACGCAGGACATCATCATCGCCTTCGTCATACGATAATCTTCTCTCCACCTTTTCAAAAAGAATTGTGATTCAAACGCCAGGCAATAGTCCTCCGCACGTTTCCAATCCGATTGCTGTTAGCAAGGCGTATTCATTCCACAGGGACATACAAACCATGTCTAGCCTGAGGTGAGAGATCTTTGCAATGCATTATTATAAACTGATGTGAAGGTAGCCAATTCTAGTGTGGTTTTCTGTTTCTTTCCGCTGGAGGTGGATTCAATATATAGTCAAGGTGGAAAATTTATAGACGTTGATATGCAATCGGTCGGTCCATTCCCAGCCCTCGACATTTAAGATGAGGAACTAAGTAACTTAACGTACTGTAGCAAAATCAAACAATATGGGATAGTTTCCCGGCTTACTGTTGGCTCCTTAGAGATATGCAACGCTAGAGACTTGTCCACAAGAGATAGAGTGCGGCGGTGGGCCCACATCTTTTACTAGGTACATGATTATTTACAGTGTACATACCTCTCTTGGAAAAGCCGTTGTCCCCGTACTCAAACCAAGAAATGAGGATGGCGGGGTTGCAAACAAGCCTTGCCATAGCCCATGAACTGGATAGATTGATCAAGGAATGTTCATATCCACTCCAACTATTCCTACAGGGTGATCCAAATTATGCTTCGTGATTTCCGGGAGCTCTGGAGATCTGGAAATCGCTATGAACTATCTATGATTGATTGATGAAATCCTGTAGGACGAATATCCTATGAGTTATTGAATTCCGCTCGGCGATGGATCTGTGTTGCATAACTGATACTCCATGTCGAATATTCAGAGTCAAAGCCATTTGAAGCTATCGATGCGTAATATTTAGAAACCGTAGGCCAGTGTGAACGTAGAATCAACTACGAGGGTTTTATTCGCGGCTCGTAAGACTATCCAGTGTTACTATAAAGAAACTTCTCATGCTCCTATTGACGATTCGATCAGTGCTAGGAGCTCATCTCTTGACCCTGGGAGTTATCTTACTCCCAGGGGCTCCTGAAACATTTCTGGGAGCAAAGAAGCAGCTTCTAGGAGCCACATAGCCCCCAGGAAACCCGATGTAGCTTCTGGGGTCTGGTATCCCCACCCCGGGGAATCAAAGCCGCGTTCCTGTTGGCGATTTTTTGGATTCCTGGGGCTATAATTTGGCCCTCTAGGAGTGACCGAATGACGCAGAATTGTGCGCAGGTCCGGTGAAGGTTTTTTGTGAGGGCTGTCGGCGATCTCAGAAGGCAACATAGTGACTCTAGGACCCTAAAGTAAGCTCCCAGGGGCTCCACAGCTCCCAGGTCAAGCCAATGTATTCCCAGAGCGAGTTTCGTATTCAGTCAGGAATGTAAAGTGAAGATGCCGGGGGTAGACCTCGCTTTCCTAGAGATTAGAAATAACTCCAGGAGCTAAACAGCATTTCCTAGGGTAAAAATGGCTCCTAGAAATGCTTTTGAGATTCCCAGGGCCAACATATTGGTTCCCAGAGTAAGTTAACAAGCACGAGAGTTTTGTCAGTCTCTTGCCTGTGGCTTTTCTGCCAACAATCCCCGCCTTCACGCGACACGGCTCCACTGAGATGAATCGGTGTGTCTCTGGTCACGCCATTAGGTATGATGAAATAAGGAACTGAATCTACCAGCACATTTAGCGCTATGTCATTGTCAAATTAAGTGGAGCAGCCAGTATCTTTGGCTAAGGTCTAGTGGTGCCCCAGCACTTGCAAAAATGAACTGTCGCCTTGTACTCTGGATTTTTACAATCAGGATCTCATTTCTTGCTAAGCTTGCTCCAAAAATCTATATCAATTCTACAACCACAGTTGCTGATCACGATGCCGAGTGTCGGTCACGTGCACTCACGTGTGATTCACTCGCTTTTCACATTTTCCGTCAAACTCGGCTGTAACCTGTGATCACCTACGCTGAGTGAAATTCAGTCGTGCCGACCGGCGAAGCGGTGCAGAAGTAGAAGGTTCTCGCGGTAGATGAGTTCCTGCTAGTCTGGCTGAGCGACGGGGCCCACCAGTGGGAGATGGATCGCTTGCCGTGTGGACGGAATGTGTCTCGGCATCCGACGAGGTGATTGGTAAAGGGCGAATCAAGGCATCTAGGGCACCTTCGTTTCGGCTGCGGTCATCAGTATCTTGGTCGTCTTAGAAATAAGGTCATCCACACTTACCACACACAGCATGACGTGCCAAACCCTGTATCTCGCTTTTCCAACCATTCTTCGGCGCATGACAGATGACAGAGCGATGTGCACTGACCGCAGTGCAAGATCACGCTCTCGTCCGCATGGTCTTCATCCTCAGTCTGGCAGAACACACAGTAGATGCTGTCGACGTGGACGCTGTCGATCTCTTCACTCGGGGCGAGACTCTGGAGCGTCAATTCTTGGAAACCCGCCCGGATATTAGCGACCGACGCCAGAATAGCCGGTTGGGCCGGCGAAACACGCCATGGAACGCTGTTCGTCCGCAGCATTGTGGAAGTCACAAATGGATTGAATGGCTGCACTGGCTCGGGGTTGGTTGACAGGGGCACCGGTGGTGGTGATGACCGGGTGTTGTCTGATGCAGGGCGACGCCTGGAGGCTGACGATATCTGACGCTGGCTCCGGTGTACAATGACTGACGGAGAAGCCATTCTGGAGCCATGTGGTACTCGCGCCTGGTTGCGGACGGCGGCTTCATACCACTGCTGGCCAACTTGGTCGGCCTGCCGTTGTCGGTGCCATCTCGCGCAGAGGAAGTCTCTGGCGACATCACAGAGCTTGGACTGCAACGATGACAAGTCAAATGGCTCTCTGGCGAGAGTGGTCAACTTTTGATGGCCGATCTTGGTGTCTTCAACTTTGATCGAGTTTTTGCACGGCTCGCCTTTTTTCGTCGTCCCGCAACAAGAGCCAGGACCGCCATTGGGGCTGACCTCTATCTCACAAACAAGAAACGGATTCCAAGGCAGCATGGTAGTTATTGAGGTGGTCGTCAAAGGCAGAAAATGCTTCGGATTGTGGTGGTGTTGGGCAATCACTGCGGCGTTCCCTCGCCAGCTTTATATGCCATCGCGTGGCTCCTTACCTACATGGCTGCGTGGCTGGCATGGAACACTTCCTTGAAACAGTCGGTACGTGGAAGAATGCATTCACACGCAGTATGCGCCGTATACAGCCGGTCAGTGGCCTGCATGAAGGGATATCATTCCAGACCACTGCTGCAATCAGCTGCACTTTTGACTATCCATCGCGGTGACCACGCATTAGCGAACAGACTGACTACTGCGGTGATCAGCAAAGTCGACAAATACCGGGTTAAATTCTGGGTTGCCTATAGAATTTCGAAGTGAATGATAGGTTGTGATTTATTCTTATGGCGCTAGATGCAAGATGTGGGTACGTAGAGATAGATTGGTTTCCCAGGCCATTGACACACTACCAGGAACAGTTTTGGCGTTCCCAGGAGCTAGACCCCACAGATTCTCCAACTCCGCCTGAACATTGTTGTCAAGGCTATGATGCTGCCGTGTGATTGCTACGCACCTTTCAGCCAAGTGACAGACTAGACTCCTAGCTGACCACGAATTTGGCTGAGGTGAGTATATAAAGGCCTCCCATATCCTACTTTCACATCTCTCACCTCACCCCTATCTACATTTCGTTTGCTCCATCCGCTGTCCAATCATGGTCCGTTCAATTCGTTCTTACGGGGTTTACCGATGAGCTAATACGTTACAGCCAAATATCAGAGACCTGCCCAACGAGCTTTTGCTGTGGATTGTGTCATATTTGGACGGTAGTGCATTATTTGCCCTCGCAAAATCATGCAAAGACCTCGATTTTAGACTGCAGCCCAGCATCTGGAAATACAATATCAAATTTCAGAACAGCAATCTGTTGCACCTGGCCGTCAAGCGCGTTCTAGAACAACCCAACGTCCAGGTGGACATCAAGCACAAACACGGCCGAACGGCGCTCCACCTAGCAGTCTTCGCAGGCCGAATAGGGCTCGTGCATCTGCTACTTTCTAGAGGCAGCGACCCTGATCTACAGGATGATTCGGGCCACTCGCCATGGGACTGGGCATGTCGCTTCAATAGACCCGTAATGGAAATGATTTTTTCAAACGATCCGTTGGCCGAGGTGTTTCTTGGTACCCAATCATCACAGGAGGCTGAGCTACCTCTTCACCATGCAGTATCCTATGGGTCAGTAGATGTTGTCAAACGGCTTCTCGGACAAAAGGGCCTGAATTTGGACATCCAGAACCGGAATGGCTACACGCCGCTCCATCTCGCCATTCAAAGCGATCGCCTAGAAATGGTCAATTTGCTCCTAAGTCACCCCCGTGCCAACGTGAACTGCAAAGACAAAAATGGCAATACGCCACTTTGGCTGTCGACTTACTCGTCATGCGACGAGATAACCGAAAGGCTGTTGGCTGAGAAAGACATCAACGTCAATTTTGTTGGAGGCCGCGGGAGTTTCGAGACGCTGTCTACATCTCTCCACCACGCCGCGGCCAGGTTGGATACCGTGCTCCTACGACGGCTGCTTGCGGTGCCAGGGATCAGTCTGAATCTCTGTGTTGGAGGCCACTCTCCATTCTCCGTGGCCGCATATCACGGACGCATGAACACGGTTGCTTGTCTGTTAAGTGTGCAGGGCGTGGAGATCAATGGAATGGATGTAATAGATCCGCCCATTTGTCGAGCGGTTGCACATGGCCATCTCGATGTGGTAAGACTCTTGGTGCAGCAAGACGCACGTCTTAACATCAATGAAAGCACGATCGCAACTCACGACACTGCTCTCTGCATTGCCGCCGCTTGTGGTGAATTGGAGATGGTTCAGGCACTACTAAGCCATAATCGGATTGATGTGAACCTCAGGAATCAATGTTCTGAGGATCCATTGATGTTGGCGGTCAAAGGCGGGCATTCCTCGATTGTTGATGCACTTGTGGTCAATCCCAGACTGAACTACTTCAGTTTGACAAAGTCTCTGGATCTAACCAGGAACGATTGCATCCAGGGGGCCATTCGAAGCAGAATGGAAGATGCCAACACTCCGCAAAGATTGCTGAAGCGGTCTCCGGGGAGAAGGTTTGGTGGTCTGGAAGAGCTGGCGACATCTACTTCGGGTAGCTGTCGTGATGCAATGCGGGACGGCCGAGTTAATCGACACTTTCTCCGCTAGCTACACTGCCCACATTGTCACTGGATCCGTAGTTTTTTTGTTTATAATATATTGGGGTAATAAAAGCGACACTAGAACATGAGGGATTATTCGCAGAACATTCCACGAACCCTATGCTATTCCAGATGTAAGCTACTTTCCATGCGGTAATTCTCTCTCAATTACAATGTTGTCATATTATTGCCAAGTTGAAGAAGTAATCATGAATATGCAACCCTTCACTCTTCTCTTGCGTTGTCCAAAAACCCTGATAGATTGAGTCTGCAAGGGTGATCCCAGTCATCGAGGATCCTAGTCAATCGACCCCGAGATGATTCCAGTGCCTGCTCAAAGAAGCGCAGCCGAGACAGCTGCTTGTCGTGGCGCAGCTGAAGTCCGTCCCTTTCTTGAGTCAGGTGTGTGCTAGCTTCCTTCAAGATCTGATTGCTCTGCTCTAGCTTCTGGCCATCGATGTGTTTGGACACGCACGACTCCCATAGGCGTCGATAGAGTCCGACAATTCGACCTGCTGGAAAGGCAAACTTGGGATCGTCGCGTTCAAGGTCTGCTAGCACATTCAAAATAGGTTGAAAGGGCTCGGTCGCCAAGCTATGTCTTGTTTCTGCTTCCTCTTGCGAGGGAGAGAGCTGCGACGGTCAGCAAGAGCATTGGAAGCTGAGCCGCTTTACTTACCAGTGGAGGGACATGATCAGAAGCCTCCTGCGAATTCTCTTTTTCAGAAACGATTGGCAATGCAGTGGGCTGTTGTTCTCCTTTTTTTCCTGGTCTGGCGTACTGTTAGGGGCATCCATCTTGATCGCAGGGGAAAGTCGAGTATCTGGGCAATAGTATGTCCACTAATTCTTGGAGCTTTTTATAGACTAGAAGACATCGGTGGCTAGGTACTCAGTCTCATTTCACCATGGAAGTTAATCAGCGTAGTCAGCTTTTCAATCGCTTTTCAATCTCAGCACTCTGTTAACAGTCCGTTTAATGATGGTGCTGGTGATCAGTCTCGTGATGTTGATGGTTGGTGAATGTGCCTCATATTAGTGGCTTCCGGTGATGAACGGTCCAAAAGATATATATTCAATCACAACGCATTTTCCACATTCGTTTGAGAGCTCAGAAATTCCAAAAGTAAATAGAGTAAAACTTAGAGGATTGAAAAAGAAAATCGAAAAAACAAGGTATCCATCTCAACCATGATCACAAGTTCAAAAGTTGACTCTCGTCAACAAGGACGGCCAAGCTTCAACGGGTTGACGGGTCGAGTACGTACCCGCGCCCGCGCACGACCGTGGTCTGACGCTTTCCGCAGCCTAGACGAACAGAACCACACACAGCTCAGACAACCAACACTCGAGCGAGGCCAGAAAATTTCCGTCTTCCTTAGATGAAAATGTGAGCGCTCTTGGTAAAATCAAAGAATGCACAGCTTCCGTTGCCTCAATATTAAGACCGTAGATTCAACGGTGACCCAACGTTTCTTAACCGACTCACTTTGACTCATTTTCAACATGACTTTAGCATGTTTTCTCGATGAGCATCTAAGATTGCACCACGAATTTCGCTGCTAATAGTTGCGGTAGAATGAAGGCATGGGTTGCAACAGGCCTCACTTAAGATAGACATCGTGTTCAACGTTTGCTCTCTAGTAGAGCCCGCGTGCTACAGGAGCTGAGAACCTATAAATACGTCCTCTGCCCCCAGCAATTTGTTCTCCATTACCATCACTTGGCTATGCAGAGTCGAGCAGGTCTTCGATTCCTGATAAGTTCTTCCCTTTGACCTACTGGAATTTCACTGTATTGACATCTATAGTTACATCGTGGACCGACAAGCTCGAAAGTGCTTGTGAGACGCGACGACCGCCAGGTCCATTATGTCACTCATGCCAGCCGATCAAGAAGCAGATTTGGGTTAGCTAGTCAAAGTATCTATGCGAACATCTGTCCACCATAGCAGCCGACCACTGTCCGCTCCTGAATATATCGATGCAAAAGAGCGGTCGAGGTAAGTCTGTCTCAGCGCGACCCTATCCGAGACTAGACTGACTTCAAAGACGATGCGAAACAAAGATCCATGCATTCCATCCAATATACACCAGCCACGGTGCCCTTTCCCGTGTCGTCTTTCAGAACATCTGAGTCATGCATTGCCTTGCCGATCGACAAGCTAACGATGGACAGGAAACCGTTGACAGCGCACCAGACCGAGTCCGAACCAGCTCTCCGTCAGTGCTCCGCGCAGGGTCATGGCTTACACGCCATTTCTGGCCCTATCACTTCAAACCATGCAACATGTCCTATGTGAAATACTTCAAACTAAGGCCGCGGGCAAACAGCAGGATGCATAAGCCCCAGACGTTCGTTGTGCACGACGAGGTGAGTGCAATATCACGCCTCCTGCTGCGCCGGGTCCGATGATTGGTGCCAACTCTGCGCCGGAAACACAAACACCACTGACATCTCTATGCCATTGCAGGAGCAGCCAGCCCATCGCCAACCGCGCAAGGTCTCGTGGCGAGTTACCTATTCCCGCCGACTCAGATAAGACCCAGGGCCCGACGCGCCATCGCGTCTTCCCCTTCCTCACCGCCTTCACACCATGAACAGTGGAGTGCCTCAACCTCTCGCTGTTTGCACGAAGCTGTCTCCTAATACAACTGTACAAATTTTTGTCCCACGTGAGTTCGTCATGCGCCTTTGCCGTGTTGTGAACTTGTCGGTTCATCCAGCGCGACTTCTCGAAGCGACAGCCGGAGAGTGTGACGAACCTGGATACAACATGGTATATTGGTGACTGCATCGCAGAACTGAGTTGGCAGTGATCTAGTTGGTAAGCAGGTATGATCACGAATCTTGTTGATTATCTGTCTCAAGCATACACTCGGATTCTTCGTGAACGGCGTAAAGCACAACACCTTGTCCAACTGAATCAACACTTGCTGACTCGGGTCTCACCACAGGAAGACGCCGTCAGATTCCCATCACCCGAATGCAAAGCGAGCAAATGTCTTATCTGCTCGACCTCCCCTACACCAATACCATCTATGCTTTGTTTCTTCCACATGACTACTGGTGGCATCGACGAGTCGCTACCTCGACCTTCTCCCAGTCGATTTGGTTCATCAGATCATGCGTTGGTATGCCTACCTGATGCAGACCCAATGGAGCGCATAGCAGTGTCTGTCTCCCGGCACTTGAACCCTCTCATAGAATGGCCTACTTGCGGCTTGGATCCCTGGCGTCCGGTGGGTGACCATCGTTGTCCTCAGATGGCATCTAGCGTCTTTCGAGCCTGAAACCGCTAAGAAACCGGGAGAAGCCAATGCTTTGTCTAGCTAGAGCCATATTTTCGTACTGGTGAGGTTGTTAGTCGAGACTGCTTGCATGGAGAAGGTGAGGCAAAAATCCCGTCATTTCTAGCCAAATCAACTAACAATAGCCATGTCAGCTTCGAATCGACGGACAAGACCGCGGATGGCCAAACGATTGAGAGGACCCATGACCCAAGAACTACGTCTGATAGAGTCATCTTGATTCCTCTTCCTCTCCGGGTTGCTGAGCTTTTGGACATGTACGGGCGAGCGGGAACCACTCGGACATACACGGAGCTGCATACTATCAGGATTGTTTGCTTTTCCCTGTTAGACAGAAGCTTGGCGATTTCATTCCTAAGCCTGTGTTTTTCTATCCAAGCCCGAGCACTACGTGCAAAGCCCATACACCTTGAATGTCAGAGCAGCTGGAGGTCAGTCAAGTTATCCAGTATCCTTCGTCCATTGAGACCGTCGTCTAACATATCGCAATTGGAGGCGCAAGCAGGTCTTGCCAGCAAATCACCGATTCCTCTACGTCTCTGAGCTCACTGTTCTTTGACCATCTATGATGTATTTCTCCGCGCCCAAGACGATATCTGGCATATCACTGTTCGAGCAATTCACCGTGAAGGTGGGTTTGATGTCTGTAACAGAATCACAAGAGCCCTCGGGTTCTAGGACCTCTGAATATCCTGTACAGCCTATACTGAATTGTCTAGCCCAATAAGCGCTCACGTTATATTTGCTTGGGGAGCAGTTGGAGCGGATGCCTGCTAGGGTCACACGTGGGTTAGAACACCCCTGTACAGATATCACCAGGTCCTGAGCGGTGATCGTGGAGAGTGTCTTTACCGGTTCTGATTCCAGATAGCTCGTTGGACCCCGATCGGAATTTAATCATGCTATATCAGCAGCGGCGCGTGATTTATCGCATGTAGTGGGGAATAAGCCTCACAGAAGGTAACGACCGTTTCTTCATCGCTGTAGTGGACTTCTACGAAAGACTGGTTCAATTTACTGGCGGGATATTATTCACAGAGTTGCGACGGCTCCTACATGTAGAAGGAGCGGATCAGATATTCCAGAGCCAAAGCTACCAATGACATGTTAACCTCGAGAGAAAGAAACTCTCACTCTCGCAATCGCTCTATGATGTAGGCATTCTAGTGTAGAATAGGTTCGAGTGACTAGCAATAGTCATCTCAAGCAATTTCTTTGGCGACGCAAGAAACTGAGCCTATCACATAAGCATCTTGATTTGAACCCATGATCAGATTTTCTAGACACATCGCATGGGTCTACACTTCGTATTTCTGATCTTGAGTGTACAGTATATTGCGTGATCAGAGTTGCACAATTCTTGAATTGGATCATCTCAATTGAGTTGGAGGCCGTAGTCAAGACGTGACCAACAGGGATCAAAATTGCTTTGCAGAATCAAAAAAAAAAAGGAATTGAAATTTCTATGATGTGGGTGACATGGCAAGAAACCGCGCTGCCTCCATGAGACGTTGACCACCCCTCCCTTCACCGCCCGACCGTTCACAACAGTGATGTTTCGGTACACACATTTCACCACATCGACATCAACACTGAGCAACAACACACCAACACCAACATCAAACATCAACATCAAACATCAACATCAACATCAACATCAACATCAACATCAACATCAAACATCAAACATCAACATCAAACATCAACATCAAACATCAACATCAAACATCAACATCAAACATCAACATCAAACATCAACATCAAACATCAACATCAAACATCAACATCAAACATCAAACATCAACATCAAACATCAACATCAAACATCAACATCAACATCAACACATCAACACATCAACGCATCAACACATCAATACATCAATACATCAACGCGCATCACCACATCAAAACACAACACATCAACACTCTCACCAATTCTCACCAGCATGTTTGCCCTACGCCTGAATGAAGGGTGTCAATTTCACTACGCGAAAGGACTATCGGACCGCAAACTATCAGCGCAGAACATTTGGGAACCTCCCCTTTGATAAAAATGACAGTTTCGTTGTTATCGTATAATTTTGGCCATTGAATTTGGGACGATCTATCTAGGGCTCATTCTATCTATCCAATGATGATCCTTCGGAAAAAGAAACAGACTATGAGGAGGTTGGGCAGGTCTTTGCTTCTTCGAATACTGTTGAATATCGAATACTGGTCTCTAACACCACGAAGAGGTGCCTGCACATTGCTAGAGGGCTTGTTAACGCAGCAATCCCCTGCAAAGCACGTTTGTTGACGCAGAGCTCGTCCTGCGAAGCACATTTTTACACTCGCGGGGCTCAGGGCAACGAGGGAGCACACTCTTACACTCGCAGGGCTCAGGGCAGCGAGGGAGCACATTTTTACACTCGCGGGGCTCATGGCAACGAGGGAGCACACTCTTACACTCGCGGGGCTCAGGGCAGCGAGGGAGCACATTTTTACATACACAGGGCTCATTGGCTGTGAGGGAGCACATTTTTACATACACAGGGCTCATTGGCTGTGAGGGAGCACATTTTTACATACACAGGGCTCATTGGCTGTGAGGGAGCACATTTTTACAGTCACAGGGCTCATTGGCTGTGAGGGAGCACATTTTTACAGTCACAGGGCTCATTGGCTGTGAGGGAGCACATTTTTACATACACAGGGCTCATTGGCTGTGAGGGAGCACATTTTTACAGTCACAGGGCTCATTGGCTGTGAGGGAGCACATTTTTACATACACAGGGCTCATTGGCTGTGAGGGAGCACATTTTTACATACACAGGGCTCATTGGCTGTGAGGGAGCACATTTTTACATACACAGGGCTCATTGGCTGTGAGGGAGCACATTTTTACAGTCACAGGGCTCATTGGCTGTGAGGGAGCGCAAATCTTACATCGCTGGGCTCGGGGCAGCGACAGCCGTGGTCACGGATGGTCTGGAGTACTTGGTTTCGCAGAGCCCATCCTGCGAGGCACACTTGTTGACGCAGAGCCCATCCTGCGGAGACTCTTGTTGTCGCAGATGTCCCTGCGAGGCGCTTTGTTGACGCAGGACCTAGGCTGCGGAGAACTTGGTAATGCAGCGGTCTCCTGCAGAGAACTTGTTAACGCAGCGGTCTCCTGCGGGTCTCACTTGTCATCACAGCGTCCCCCTGCGAGGTAGTCTTGTTGACGCAGCACCTCCCTGCGAGGATTATTGTTGACGCAGACCTATCCTGCGAGGCACACTTGTTGACGCAGAGCCCATCCTGCGAAGCACACTTGGTAACGCAGAGCCCATCCTGCGAGGCACACTTGATCACGCAGAGCCCATCCTGCGAGGCACACTTGGTAACGCAGAGCCCATCCTGCGAGGCACACTTGTTGACGCAGAGCCCATCCTGCGAAGCACACTTGTTGACGCAGAGCCCATCCTGCGAAGCACACTTGTTGACGCAGAGCCCATCCTGCGAGGCACACTTGTTGACGCAGAGCCCATCCTGCGAGGCACACTTGATCACGCAGAGCCCATCCTGCGAAGCACACTTGTTGACGCAGAGCCCATCCTGCGAGGTAGTCTTGTTTTCGCAGCGCCTCCCTGCGAGGATTGTTGTTGACGCAGACCTATCCTGCGAGGTAGTCTTGTTTTCGCAGCACCTCCCTGCGAGGATTATTGTTCACGCAGACCTATCCTGCGAAGCACCTTTCTACACTCGCGGGGCTCATGGCAGCGAGGGAGCACAGTCTTACATCGCTGGGCTCGTGGCAGCGACAGCCGTGGTCACGGAAACTCTCAAGCCCGCAGGCAAGAGAGGGACACTATGATGCATCAAAGTGTGAGGACCAAAGTGTGAGGACCGAAGTCCTGAGTTTTTTGGGCTGGGAATTCGGCCCCTTTTATAATTTTTCGGTCAAGTCTCTACCATGGAACCATTGCGCCGAGGGTAGAGAGATCACTGTCCTTTGGTTGGCGTTGAAGCAAGTCGAACGACGTTGAAACGGTTTTTGGAGGATTTGTGGCCTATAGACTGAAGTTTCGACCTGGGATCATTTTTCTCAATCTTGCGTTGAGTATGGTGAACCACTTTCATTAACTGTTGAAAGAAAGCAACGCCGCAAAAATGCGATTCCTACATATTGTTGAGCTTACAATTAAATCGCTCAAGCGGTGGCACCCTACATCTGCCCGTTTAGCCACGGTCACCGTCTCTTTCATGAGGGTTGAAGTGCTTCAACAGATGCCAAAATAATAGGTTGGAACTTTTCTGGCTGACAGAAACGCTGGACTGTACCTGCGGTTGGCTGGAGGATCCTTTGGCCTCGCTCGAATCAATCCTTTTCATCCTTGGCCCCGCGCCGCTGAATGTTGTTTGTTTCCTGACTACTCGCAGCCAGCTAATGTTGCTTTTACCAGAATCTCTACTCCCTTACCGCACAGATAATGACATACTCTCAAGCTCAGGATGAGGATTGTCCTTCTTTGGGAGGGCATAAACAAAAGTCCAGAGCTTATTGGAAAGTTTCCATAGGAAACCGAGCCTAGGACAACCATGTGAAATGTGCAACCAGGCCCACGAGCTAGGTTCGCGTGATCGCCACCCCCTCGCAAGATTGCAACGCTACTATCACATTGATGAGACTCTGGATACAAATAGCGCCCGATAGACCAATCAAACACAATGCGCGAATTTAGACAGACGCAGGTACGGTTCTGCGATGCAGATCCCAGCGACGACCCATGGGACACTAGATCAAGGAGGTTCTATTTATGGCCCGGAGAAGAAGTGAAGGATTTGCAAAGGTCCAGACCGATCCACAAGCCCAAACTTGACGGCCGTCAGTGTCCGATGGAAAAGGACTTTGTTGCGTAGAGGGTACGGCCGAGGTACGGTCCAGGCAGGTGAGGTATTTGGAATATCGGCGGAATTTTGGCAACAGAATGGTAGCCTAAATCCCGATCCGTGGTTATGCTTTCCTGGTTCCTGTCACAGGAGAATAATTCTCCTGTCAAGTGGCAAGTTGCTCTTTGTCTATCAGGTCTGTCGAATGTTCTAGAAGCTCTGTCTTCTGTCCTGCATAAAGCTTTCCCGTAGAGATTGTACTCTCTGAATCCGACACAACCCCCTCAATCGTCAGTCCCATATCCCTAGCGGATAGCTTGTGGAAACTTATCCGATCATGGACAGATCTCATGAGCTTATGTAAAAATATCTCCGGTTTTTGCACTAAAACCGAGGAACCGATTGGCTGCCGGAAATGGGTTGAGGTTGTGGGCCGGCGGCCCCTAAACTTTATCTCAATTACCCTCCACATCTTGATTACGACTGTAGCGAGAGAGAATCTTTCTAGTATACTGCTGGTCTGTTCCAATACCCCATACATGAACAGGTCGAAACTCTCGTGATTCTGCCCCAATTCTCTGGGCTGTAGGGCTTAATCACGAGCAACCTAGAAAGCAAGTGAGGCAGTAGCCGGGGCCTGAATCCTTCATGACCACCGCATTCTCTCACCGAGCAGGCGATTCCATGGGTCGTCCAGACTAAGTGGTGGACATGATTTGCGGTTCCGCTGATGATCGTCAGCTGCGCTCGTGATTCCACGGTCTCTGTCTAACTAATTTCCTCCTGACTTGGGTGTAGTTCAAAACAAATCGTACGCTTCACCCCAAAGATTACCCTGCTTTCGACCATCGACCCTATCAAACCCAAGCAGTCGTATTACCTTGAGCCAACAAGAATGCCGTATTTCCATTTTCCTAGAGCCCCCTTGCTACCATGTCCTGTCTCCCTACGGGAACACTCATAGTATCGTAAATCCTTATATGCTGTCCGCAGTATTTACCGGGCCACATAACACTCCGATGAAATCCTCCTGGTTCTGCATGACAAGGATGAAAATGTGTAGGCGGGCCTGTTCCAAGGGCACCACCATCGTGCTCAAGTCCTTTGACTTTGGGACATCCTCTATATTGTTGTCATTCCTAAGAAGGGCGATTGCTACTTCCTCTACGGAATACATGGAAAGATATATAACTACGCTTATATTCCTCATGCTCTTCATTGCTGATCACCGCCTTTGACGTAGGAACATGCACCGGGACTAGTTTATCAAGATAGTTGGCCGCTGTTCCTTCGACATCGCAATGTAGCACCCGAACCGATGAAATGCTGCCAAAGTGGACGTTCTGCTCGCCTGTATCTCAGCTTTCTGGCGGTACAGACACGATGCACATAGTCCCACCTCCAGGATGACGATCGTGTACTTTTAGACCGGTACGGAAGCGGTGCTGGCGTCAAGCGGTCTATGCGGGACACTAACAGATGATTGTGATTTCTCCTCTGGGCCAAAAATTTAACCTCCTTGATATACTGTCCCTTGGACCGACGATGAGATTCCAATCGTCGGTCCGCATTCAAGCGCAGTATTTTCGACCACTTAACGAATCATTTCACCGTCTATCCCTAGATACACGTCAACAGAACGTCGTATTTTAACATCAAGAATTTGAACCAGTGAGTAGATGTCATCTGAATTCGCATTGCAGGAACCGTTCCACTTCCAAATTGTACATAGCCTCAATCCGGTGAAGAACTCTCTGTGTGTGTTTCGGCAGCGACAGAAATCGGTCTTTGAGACCTTCGAGGCGCATTCTTGACGAAGAAGCTTGGTTTTTGAAATTTCGTCTTGGCTGCGCTCGACGGCGCTCTGACTTTGGGAGTCTATCTTCCAGGAACTTCAAGAGACGGCGAAGCTTCTCCGCACTTGGAAGTCCGCCGATACAGAGAGAGAATTCAATGGCGACGCGGTTCATTTGGAGGAGAGATTCGCGATCCTGTGAAAGACGGTGGACAGCAGCGTGGCGGATGCCAGAAACCAATCTTTGCCATTTTTGTATGGTGTTAGCGGCTTGACGGCAAGAGCTACACTGTATCTTGTCCCGATGTTTGACCAAGAATTTGAAAAGACCGTGTAGCTCCAGTTCCTCTGGGCATGTCCACCCAACCATGAGAGACTCCTCTAAAAGCCATTTGTGAACGAATTGAAATGCATCGAATTCAAGATGTCGCTGTATGGCTTGGAGAATAAGATTTTGTGCACGGAAAGGGATGCTTGTTATTGGAACTCCAAGAAGTGAGTATAGACCTTGTAGGACTGTTGTTCGAGCCCATAGATTAGTTGGCGCGCTCCTAAATTTGTAACTTGAACTTACTGAAGATGGTATCGATCTTCCCTCGGCAACATTCAATCAATTGTTTTACCAATCTGAGAGCAGTGCGTTAGTAACAACTTCC
Organism: Penicillium canescens; assembly: GCF_028828765.1. Taxonomy (NCBI): domain Eukaryota; kingdom Fungi; phylum Ascomycota; class Eurotiomycetes; order Eurotiales; family Aspergillaceae; genus Penicillium; species Penicillium canescens. The sequence continues at coordinate 6,226,931 of NW_026703966.1, forward strand.
AAATTGGGAAGACTTGTCGTGAGTTCTTACCGCTTACTCACAGGATGAGATAGCCAAGAAGATCTGGTCGAAGTGCCTCCGGCCACATACCGACTTACTGTGAAAGAAACAGTGCTAGTCTCGGACTGGCCTTGTTTGTTGGTCGCTGTATCATTCTGATTCCACTGCATAGAGGCACTTGGATGCGATCGCACTTCATACGATTGGCCGCCGCGCGGAAGATCCTTGGCTGTCAAAGCCTGGTCTTCCGGCAGATTTGGCACCTGTACATGGAACGTTCCTTGTCGCTGGTGCCGACTTTGACGCCTTGGGCGTGCCATCCTGGAAAAATTGAGAAGACGATTGGTCTCCTTGGTGGGAGAGCAACTGGAATATTAATCGGACTGAGTTTTACAAACAAATTGCCCTGTGCCTGAGTGAATTTAAGGGTTATTAATTACGGGATCCATGGAATCATTGTCTGCGTGCGACCAGGGTACCAGCAGAATGTGGTAGTAGCGTTGCAGTCTCGCGAGGTGGGTGGCGATCGACGAGGAACCAGATCCTTGCCCTTGGTAGCTCAACTGGTTCACATGGTTGTCCTGAGAACTGGGCCCGGGTTCCTATCACTGGCTTTGCAGCAAGGTGCAAACTTTAATCTACTTTCTGCCTAAGAAAAACAATCATAATCTGGGATTTTGGGTTATTTTCATCGTATCTGTGCCGCCAGGTAACATAAATCCCGTTGATGGCAACATGCGTTGGCTGCAAGCAAGCATAGGGAAGGAATTTCACTCATAATGTGCGGTGCTATAGCATGGAAATAGTTGATTCGAGTGGTGATCTGAAAAGAAGCTAATCACGGGTACAATTGAAAGTGACTGTCGGTCTCAAAATCTCCCACACAGTACTTGAGCTTTCGTTGAAGCACTGCAACCTTCATTAACGAGAATGTAGGGCTTTCTGTTGCCGCAATTAAATACAGTCTCTGACCAGTCCAACAGAAAGAAGAAGCCCGAATCTAAAGCAGCCGAAGCAGTTTGACTTCTTCGCTCACTGTCTATGTGTCAGAAGTTCGAAAACAGCCCAAATCTGCCTCTGATCAACGTTGACCTTATTAACAGCTTAACGCCGTCACCTAATACGCCCAGCACTCACATAAAAGGTCATCATATCAGTTAAAAAACCATTACTCTTTGTCTTCGGGTAGCCTCGCTATCACTTTGCCTGCAAATACTCAAAGACATCCAGAAAAATTTGATAGTACTTCGGTATTGTATAAGAAAGCAAGATGCTAACCGGGCTTTATAACACTAAGGTGTCATAGAACATCGAATCTTGACTTTGATGGAAAGGGTTATTAGAAGCGTTCAATTTGGATAATGATTATTACGGCCACCTTTTCAACACCTCAACAGCTCAACACCACCTAGTGGACCAGATGCTGCGACCCTTATTACATATATAACATGGTCGACTAAATTCTCAAGTGCCTTTTATTCTGCTTCAGGTTTTCTATCGCCTGATACATAACGACCAACAGCTTTTGGTCCGTTTAGCTCAAGTAAATTGGAGAAATCCCTTCATTCATTCTATTGAGTGACAGGTCAGCCATCTATCCAAGGATCTCCCAATGTCTCTGCTCTCTCTTCCACCGGAAATGACTTTTCTCATTTCAAGCCATCTGAACTCGCCAAAAGACCTACTCAGCTTCCTCCGAACGAGCCAAAAGTTCTACCATCTCTTGATCAATGAGCTCTACCAACATAATCTACGTCTGGATGGTGGATCGGCCCTTTTATGGTACGCAAGTCGTGGGGACGAACTTGGAGTTCGGAATATGCTTCGTGCGGGTGCGAATGTTAACCTCCGATCGCCAAATCGCGCGCAGTCGACAGCTCTTCTGGAAGCAGTTTCTACGAAGCATACCAGTGTTGTACAGGCCCCTCTAGAGAATGGGGCTTTGCCAGACGTGGCCGATGCCCGATCTAGAAGACCCTTGGTTTTGGCGACAAACGGTCGTAGCGACGTGGCGATCACCAAGTTGCTCCTAGAGTACGGCGCCATAGCCAGTTCCGTTGCGTTTGACAAAAATGCTCCATTACGGGAGGCTGTCTGTTCAAACCAGGAGTCCAAAGTGGCATTGCTTTTGAAGCATGGGGCTGATACACATATCTTGGACCGCGAACTGGGATGAGCCTCGTGCACCTCGCGGCTTCCAAGAACGCTACCCCCGGAATTATCAACATCCTCATAGGCTCCGGTGTCCAATTGGAGTCTCAAGACAACATGGGCAGAACGCCACTTCAAGTAGCAGTTGACCATTCATGCACCCGCGCTGTGCGCCTGCTATTAAACCTTGGCGCCAATCCAAACTTCAAAAACAATAATCAGTACTGGAAAGGGTGGAGCGCACTTTTCTACGCTGCAAGAAATCCAAGCATTCCAGGGAATGGCGGAAAAAGCATCATTCGAGCATTATTTCTACATGCGGCTGAGCTCGATGCTAGAAATCACGCTCAGAAGACGCCTCTACTCCATGCAATCTCTAAGAGCGCCATAAAACAGGCACAAGCTCTTGTCGAATGTGGTGCCAGTATTATGGCTACAGACGCCAATGGAAAAACGGTCCTCCATGTGGCTGCTTCCTCATCGAGCTGGTGTCCCAGTATGGTGGGCTGGCTTGTTGAAAACGGCGCTGATGTAAATTGGGTCGGGGGTACACATAGTGAAACCCCAATTTTCTATGCTATCCGGAACGCTTTTAACCGACAAGGCATGGAATGTGTTCGAACGCTTCTGTTGCTTGGAGCTGATGTTCAATTTCAAAACAACAATGGGCTGACGCCTCTTTCCCTTGCTGTGCGCATGGGATCTATTGAGTCAACAAAGATTCTGCTCGAACATGGAAGCTGTGCTAATTCGAGAGACAAATATGGCAAATCCCCTCTGCATTATGCTGCCGAAGCAAGGAATGTCCACAAGATTGTCAAACTTCTCATTCAATACGGAGCTGATGTGAACTTTCAGGATATTCTTGGATTCACGCCATTGCATAGGATTGTCGCCAAAGAAGGGACGTGGGAAGCAGCGGGGGAGTTGTTAAATGCCGGGGCCGATCGATACGCCATAGCAGATGATGGAAAGTTTCCTCATGACATGGTTCCTGATGGCCCTTGGGCGGAAACGAAACGTTCTTTGATCCGTTTTTACATATCGTGACTGGCGTCACCGCAATCAGCCAGCTCTGATATAGCGCTTAAGTACTATCAACGTGACCCTTGCAGCAGGGCTTCTGAGATTGAGGATTTTCAAAGACTTTAGTCGTAATAGAAATAACATCTACGGCTAATCATGGTAAAAATGCGCTTGGTGCCTGAAACTATATTTCGGGGACCGCACATGCTTGGGCCTTTCCGAAGAAGCTTTTACTGTGGACTGTCTTTGTTTCCTCAAAGTTCCGATATGAAATCAATGTACCTTTCGCGTGGGAGACCGCACATCTCCTGGTAAGGTTATATCAGATCTGTGATACTCAGGGAGGAATATTCTGGATTGTCATCCTGTGAAAGATTCGGCGATGTTGAGATTAAAAACGTCTAGCTTTTGAGTTTTATCATGAACTGAGAGTCACTTTCCACTACTTGATTAGCGCTGAGGAATCATGCGTTTATACTCGACCGAAGAGGAGTTTAGGTAGGCTTTAGGCTTGTAAAACAGACAGAGAGAATTTGGCTCTGGAGATTTTGCATTTGAAAATACAAACAAACAAGCCGCATTCCTGGATACATGCCTAGGAGACTCCCTTCACATCTCCTCGTCGTGGGCTTCCCTTTCTCGCCTCCTGGCGGTCCGAAATATAGACCCCATGCTTCCTCTGTGTGCCAATGATTGAAGTGTGATCAATAGTCACGGGATTGAAAGGTTGGAGCAGCCTCAGGATAATTGGTTGTCGCCGTCCACTCAGTCAAACCTAGTTGATGTGTGGTACGTTATTTGGCACCGACATTTAAAATTCTCTGAGACAACATCTATCAGGGTCAGATATAGAAAAATTGAAGTTTTCAAGAACTCACTTCAATATGAAAAATCAACATCTTGTTCTGATTTCCCATTCCAGTTCGATATCATTGCACGCACTTTGCGGCTCTCCATACCACTGGCTCCAGGTTTCTCCATTTTTGAGCTTTATAGCTGTGATACTGCCTACAGAGTTTCGACCGAGTGCCAAACCCTTCAGATGCTCCTTCAGTATGCTTCAGTCCACAAGCGGCATATCCGTAAATGTAGCGGGATTGTAGGTCCATAAGTAGGGCTATCCACTCTTCCTTGCGGCTTTTGGGACCCGTATACTCAGGGCTTGACAATTTTCACGGGACTAGATTTTCTTTTAGTCCCATAGACCATGCCCACTAGTCCCACGGGTGCCTCAAACATTCCCAGTATGTCATAGCGGAAGGGCGATGCGAGGCTATAAAGCCAATGAAAGGGACAATCTATGAGGAGGATCCACCACTGAGGTTGAGTGGGTCGTGGGTCGTACTAATGCACACTAAGACACACTAATGTATGCCACAGAGTAAGAACGACATTTTGCCCCTTAAATCTGGCACCAAAGAAACTCTTAACTTATATATGGATTATGTATACAGTCAACTCTCGCTTATACCACAGCATACTATCCAAGCCAAATTACGTGGTATAATTGAGTTGTGTTTTGGTGAGAGGATGACATAATATTTGACAAGCTAACTCTAAGCCCTAATACCTATTTAGTCTTCCATCCCATCATCTGATCCAAAGTCACCTGACGTTTCTCATCAATCTGAATCCTGCCAAAGTCGCTGATTAAGCTCTCAATTTGTCTAATATGGTCCGAGGTACCCTTTTCTTTGCTACAAACCCATAGTAGGATATCCTGGAGGCTGTCCAATATAGCAGAATTAGACAGAAGCTCAGGTGGGGGCCCATCAATGTCAATATCCTGAATTTCTGAGGTTGTTGGGGCAATATATATATCTTGCTCATTGGTCTCATCTCGCCCTTCAGTCCCATCTTCTAACATGTCTTCGTCCGAAGGGTTCAAAAACTCGTCAAATGGCACAATATCTTTATCACCAAGCTTATCAATTGCTTGATTATATAGACTTTCAATCTCATCACTCAATCCGGGCTCGGAAAATAGTGCAGACTCAGGTGCGGACTCGGGCGCGGACTCAGGTATAGGTATAGACTTTGGACTAATCAAAGTACTTTGTTTAAAGCAATTGATAATCGTTTGGTCTGATACACTTGTTCTCCAAACTTGCGTTACCCAGGTAACAGTATAATAAATGCTCATTCTTTGTTTTGGGTCTATCCCACGATCAAGAAAAGCAATCATATAGCGCATCCATTTCTTCCGATAATGGTGCTTCAAGTTTTGGATAATACCTTGGTCCAAGGGTTGATAAATTGAAGTTGCGTTTGCTGGCAAAAAAACAACCGTAATCCGGGGTGGTGGTGGCGCTCGCTGGAGTCCAATAACATGTGGTGAAGCATTGTCTAAAAGGAGCAAAGCTTTCTTATCTAAGGGAATACGCCCATAGAAAGATCGCAACCAGTCCTCCATAATGTCATGACGCATCCATGCTGCCTTGTTGTGACGCCAAACACATCCCAGAGCTCGGAAATTAACCCCCGGAGTGCGCGAGGGGTTTTTGCTGTGCCAATCAACCATAAAGGGACTCGATCGGAACCATCCGCATTTGATGCAACAACAATAGTGATTCGTGTTTTATCAAGCTTTTTGCCAGCAATTTTTCCCTTTGAAAGACCACCATTTGGCATACGTCGCCAAAATAGGCCAGTTTCATCCATATTGTAGATTTCGGACGGTTTGAATTGATTGCAAATCGATTTGGTGCTTTTGATCTGATCATGTACCGAGGATGGGACTGAGGCAGCTTCTCCGTGGAAAGTATGATATTGAAGAGAGTGGCGTTGTTTGAAGCGAGTTAACCAACCCTCAGAGAATTGAGGTTTGGTCCGATCTTTGTATTCCGGTATTTGTCTCCAAAGCTCAGCTGCTTTAGTTTGGATCAAAGGGCCATTTATTGGTATTCCATTGCCAATATGGTTATCTGCCCAGTCATATAGCTTTTGGTCCAATAATGGCCAATGAGAGGATGAAGATCGTTTGTTTGCCCCTGCAGGGCCCGTATCAAGATAATTGTATTTGGATGAAAGGATCCTTGATATGGTTGACCGGTCAATCACTTGTTTGAATTGGTCCTCAAACCACTTAGCACATGCAGTCTGCGTGGGCTTTGGGCTAGTATTAGACCAAAATGCCCGTAGTGCCTGTTTCTGCGCGTCTGATATACCCAATTTGGTACGCTTTGGTCCCATTCTGACGCGCTTGGGTGGGGTCGGGAGGGTAGGAGAGCTTGTAGATTGAGGCATTCTGATTGGTTGATTGCGCTGACTAAGCAGATTTGAGAGGAAGAAAGTGTGGTAAAACAAAATGTGTTATATTCTGTCAATTTATATGGAAAAAACTGGAATGAAGGGGCCATCCAAGCAAGGGATGTGTTATTATCAAGAATGTGCAATATCCCACCGTGGTATAAGCGAGAGTTGACTGTATCTACGATTTCATTATTTTTATGTTTGTTTCAAAGTAGATAGTAGAAAGATTACATTATCAGTGGCGATAGGGGAAAGACACCAATTGGAACTGGGTGCTGGTTCCAAGAGGATCACTGGGGGAGTAAGCTGAGGATCAGATGGCCAGGTCTCCTTTCTACCGCTGAGGCTAGATGCGACAGGCGCGATGCGAGTGGACTTAGCCTCCGAAAGCAGGCGGCCCCTGTCCGAAAAGATATGGAGCTTCCCCATGAGGCGAGAATTGCATAAATTCAGGTGGCTTTCCCTTTCACTCGAGAACCCCTCTTGATAGCTCAGATCATTAGGGATCCCGTTCTTCAAGATGCTAGGTTCCATTTATCTTGTCCTCGCGGCATCTTTGGCCGTCTCACAAGCCCTCCAAGGCTCTCCCGCTACTCAGACCTGCTCGGACCCATGGGCAAGAGTCTCACCCGCAAAAGGCGCGGTGGTGGTGGACAACAGTGCCAGTCCGTACCCAGGCTCGCTCTCTACCGTGCAGGCTGGAGTTGATGCTCTAAATAGGACGACTACCATCCCGCAGACTCTCTTTGTCTTCCCCGGGACCTACGTCGAACAGGTCTATATTCCACGTCTTAAGTCCAACTTGACCGTCCAGGGGTATACATGCAACTCCAAGGGATATGAGCAAAATACGGCCACGATTACCTATAATCTGGCCCTCATCAACACCACCAGTGATGACAAGACCGCGACCTTGCGCCAATGGAACCCCAACACGAAGGTGTACAACATGAATATTGTCAACACCTTCGGCCATATTCTGAAGAATGGTCAAAATCTGGCCGTGTCTGCAGAGACCACCGGTCAGGGTTACTACGGTTGCCAGCTGATCGGGTATCAGGATACTTTGCTTGCCGAAACTGGTAAATTGAGCGCATTTGAAGTCCTGTCCATTGAGTATATGCTTATTAAATCTTCATCCAGGTTCCCAGCTCTACGCCAAAAGCCTGATCGTTGGGGCTGTCGACTTCATTTTTGGAGAGACGGCCCTGGCGTGGTTCGAAGGCATTGACATCCGCACCATTGCTACCGGATGCATCACTGCTTCGGGCCGTAGCAGCGCCAGCAACCCGTCATGGTACGTGATCAGCCGTTCGAACGTCTCTGGAATCAACGACACGATTCCGGCGGGTACCAGCAACCTCGGTCGTCCCTGGGGATCTTTTGCCCGTGTCGTCTTCCAGGAGACCTATCTGGGCAATGTCGTCGCCGCTGCAGGCTGGAAGCAATGGTCGACCAGCACCCCCAACATCGCCAACGTTACTTTTGCCGAGTACAACAACTCCGGTCCTGGATCTGTTCTAGAAGAAAGGCCCCGAGCGGATTTCAGCGAACAGTTGACTGCGCCCGTTTCGATCCAGTCCATTCTCGGTGAGAATTTCAAAGATGAGTGGTGGATCGACACCAGCTATCTTGATCCGAGTGATATGAGAGCAGTGAGAGTTGGTGAGAGTTGGTCTGACTTATCCAAGTAGGAAACGGCTGCTTGAACTCTCTACGGACTATCCCCGTTCAGGGTGCAAATACAAGTCCTGCACAATAAACTTGAAGGGGCCCCCTGATAAACTATCTAGCGATTTTTCAGAATAGAGCGCTTTGCATCGTGAAGGAAATCCGAAACCAGGGAAGAGTCGTTACCCTAAAGCCGTCAGTGTATACCATGTATGATTATCAAGCTGCGTGTCGAAATTTCGCTCTGTAAGATTACAAGGAAACAGCTACCTGACGTCGGTAAGCCTAGTTTAAGTTGTAGATTTCCATATGTGAAGCCGGTTTTAGAGGGCAAAAGTCCGTCCAAATGAGGAGGCCAAGGTTGGAACAACTCTTTCTTGGCAAAAAAGATTCCTTGACATAATTATCTCGCCAATTAGAGGTCCAACGGCCTCGTGCATTAGTTCATCGTAATCGCAACTTTAAACGCTACCGTCTGATACCTACGACATATCTGAGATGGCAGCGATAGTTGCGACGAGTGCGAAGGCACAGAGATTGCCCCCCTGACAGGAGAGGAACACCAAAAACCACGGTACCCGGTGACCTACTTCGATCGATGGAAGACATCGCAGATAGGGCCCGCCGGTTTTTTAATTACATCGAAAACATTGGCACAGAGGATCGATATGTCACAGACGGTCGGCTTGTATGCGCTCAATGCCTAACGGGGCGATAGCTAGGGGATAGTTATATGGGTCCATTCTAGTTACATAAGCTATACTGTCAGATCATCTTGTCAGCAAAAGAGGGTCACCATTTTACTAGTGTGCCCGAGGAATATTCAGCATCCCCATCTGCCTGATGATCGTCAGGCCCTCAACGACCTTCTAAGCTTATCGCGTATTTATTTTGCACTTTCTATAGTATAGAAACGACACTCTCAAGTACTCAATTTGCTATGCCCGTACTAGTCCGTACTGTACCGACCACGTTCCGACACATCTATGGACCCGGTTTCATGCAGTATTCGTACGATATTTGTGACAAAATCGGCTTGCCTGATTCACGTACTGCCACTATCCCCTCAGCAGCTGAAGATGCAAGTGGAAATGGGTGGTCTAGTAGTTTCCTAGAAAGCTTAAGTAAAAGTTTAATCAAGCAATCAATATCTTTGACCCGATCTAGCTTCCTCCACATACAGGTGCCATGTAGGTGTTTACTCACTTGCATAACCAACAGAAGACGCAGGGTAAATGCCACGTGCATGCGGGGCGCCTGACGCAGCCCGAATAGGGCAGCAGCGCGAGCCTCGGAAATCGGGCCGCAAGGGCTAACTTACTTCGTGGACGCGACTATCGTTCGCAACGTACCGGAAGACGATAAGTTGATCAAAGAGGAGATGTTTGGCCCCGTTCTTGTGGTCAATACCTTCTCGGACGAGGAGAAAGTCTTGAGGAGAGCAAATGATACCGAGTTTGGCCTGTACTCGAGTGTCTTTACGAGCGATATTTCGCGAGCTTTGAGAGTTGTCAAAGCGCTAGAGGCTGGTGCAGTTGCCGTTAACTGTACAAGTCCTTTCATGGTTGTTGATCTGCCAATGGGCGGATGGAAGCAAAGTGGTGCGGGAGGGAGGGAATTTAGCAAGGCCTGTTGGGACACTTGGACTCAGTTAAAGTGCGTATTTATTTCTTTGTAGGCATTTTCGGGAAAGAGTTGAATTATCTAGTCGTCACTCGGTTCCTCTTCTGCTATCCAAGTTTGATACTTGCTCTATTGCCAAAGCATGTCTACCATGCCATAGACCACGCAACTACAGCTGTGGGAGGCCACCCACCCCTGTCACCGAGGTGTGGTGATGTGCTGCCGCTTGCGGTCTCGAAAGCTGATCCAATTGGCCCGTGAGGACCCCCGCCCTGAGAGCCAACGCGCCCGGGTCACGTGAATCTTGCTTGCACCTCTCGGTTTCCAGGTTCTATTCACGACTTCGTCGATGGAAACTGCGCAAAAAATTCCGTTGCGATGTGCAAGGGTTACTAAATGGCAGTATAATTTCTTCGCACAATAAATAAATTGGTCATGGAACAAGCTCCCGAAAGCCAACCAGATGCCTTGTCTGCAGGCAGACGTATCTATCTAGGTTGCGACCATCTACTGATGACTCTGCTCTTCGCTAGGCTGACTTTTTGAGTACAGGTAACCTACCCTACAATACAAAACCATACGAAATCGAGGAAGTGCTCGCCACCAATGGCTTCGGCCACTTAGAAAATATCCACATCTCTATCGATCCCGTCAGCGCACGGAACCCAGGCTACTGTTTCGTCGACTTCACCGACCGATCGACTGCCGACCATGCCCTTAGTTCCTTGAGCGCAACCATTAGTGGACGGCCTATAAGGGTAGGCCCATGCGAGCCCAAGAAGCAGGGCGATCGCCATTACAACCGCCAGGACAGCTTTGCTTTCCGGCGATGGGGCGATTGGAGCGCCACTAGCGAGATTACCATTGGCCAAATCAGTGGCAAGGGGATCGAACAGGGTCCCTACTGGGCCCTGGATCACTTTGATGACATGATACAGAGCCACGAGGCGCGGAGGCTCTATGTCGGTGGGTTGGGCAAGATGATTAACCAAGCCCAACACAACCGAGAGATCACCGATCTTTTCGCTGGCTTCAGCCCGTGTGGAACCCTTCCATTACTACGCCGTATCATACCTTTACTAATTAGGATGTGTATACTAGGACGGCGATTGGCAAACGGATCACGCCACACAAGAGCACAAGATCTATGCCAGGCAACCATCACTACTGCTTCATTGATTTCGAGACCAAGGAGGAGACAAAAGCAGCGATGAAGGCACTGAACGGCAGGCCCATTGCGGAGGGCAAGCTAAAGGTAGCGCTGGCGGGGGACATACCTAGAACGCTGGTTAATCGTCATACTGATGTCAGATACGGTCGCCGTGTGTACAATGGGAATTACTTGGGTTCAAATAGCCCCTGTTCTGAAAACATGGCGGAATCGAACAAGGCCTTAGCATCCAGCGACTGGCGCAGGAGGGGTAACGAGTAATTGAACCAAAAATATCATTTGTCTTAAAGGCATATTTGCTGCCCGTCGTGGCGTCGACTCGCCCATCAACTCCCACTTCGTGAAGGCTCAGCCTCCTTCCATATTTACTGTTGCTAGTGGTCTTTGGATATCCAGAAAAGATGAAACATTTTACATCAGGCCCATACAATTAAGGCTGGTGCAGATTAGGGACCAAGCCGCATCGTCGGAAACAATTCCTGCACGATATATACGAAGAAAAGATGATTTCCAATCAGCTTAGACCTCGCATTGTGCATAGTCTCTTGTAATCCCTCAGAAGTATTAAGTTGAACTGCTCATTCCTCTGAATTACGACAATATTCAACTATCTAGCTTATCTAGGCATAGATATTTGGCCCCTTCGTTCCCCATTCCAACAATGTTTCAAAACTAGATAGAGTAATCGGATTTTCAGGTCGATTCTTTGCTTCCGCTTGGTTAAGCAATCTCGTAGCAAATTGATGGCTGCAGCATCGTGGGCTAAAGATTCCCAGGTAGAAGCGAGATTAGCCGTACTGATGAGCGTTTCTGGATGGTTCTCGCCGAGCTTCATATTACGAGTCTCTATCGCCCGTACCTCGAGCTGCTCGGCCTCCTTCCACCGGCCCTGGTTCGTATACGTCGACGCGAGGTTGGCAATATTGGTCAGCGTGGAGGGATGGTCCTCGCACGACCGGGTTGTGCTAGCACAGAGTGCAACGACCACGACGAAGACAACGAAGTTCGCTGGCCTCTCTATTTGTGGTAGCTCTAGAGGTGTACCCGGTGATGAGTACTGCCCAATACCCTGCGCAATTGGGCGGAATAGGACGAGGAAAAGGAAATCGAGGATGCTAGATCCAATCGATCCTGAACTCGGACGATCAAAGATGTATTTGGGAACTCTGTCGGATTCTATGCTCATGACCGCACTATCCTTCGCAACTCGTAGTGCCTGGCAAGAGCAATATGTTGAGATATTGGCTCAGTGCGGCTGAGGCCTCAGCATCTCTGAATTCATGCGCAACGACCATATAGGGCTTATTAGATGTTTTGTACCATGGAACTCTTGCATGTCCGTCGCACTCTCGCTTATTGTATTTTTACTACTACAAATAGCTGTAGAAGTACCTCTTCAGGGAGTTAGAATTAAAACACCTCATTTCAATGACAAAACTTCTTGCCAAGAGAACCTCCATAGTCAGATATTTCAACACAATAAACTTAATTGCTGTCTATCTATCCCAATCTTTTCTGTCATATAAACTCCACCGTTGGGATGTCTGTGATTGAAGACTGTCTCAGAGCACCTTTGCGATTGGAATATCATTTTACGCGTACGACCAGTCCAATTGTACAGTATTGACTCCGAGGGTCTCCGACATTTTCCCAGGAGGAAGGACATATTAAAAATGAAATTTGCGGGGTCTCTTGCACAAGAGATCCTTCCAAGCGTAGTTGCATGATAAAAAAATAGTCTATGCTTCCCATGGGACAATACCCTCCTGCTAAACCGGGATGATATGCTCTGTGGACGACGCTCCATGGTTCTCTTCTGACTCGAAATCTGACGGAATTTCTACCTCTCGCGAACCCAAGCTGGCACTTTTGTTCACTCCTGTAACCCTACCTAACTGATAGTTTGGGTCGGTATATGGCCGGCTGTCGGTGTGGCTTCGTGTAAAAGAAAAATAATCCGGACACATCTTTCGGGCCAATGGCCTTAAATGAGGCGCGCAAGTGCACACGATTCCCATATTTGATTCGATGCACGCCATAATCACAGCGATAACAATGTAGTCTTCTCGCGGCGCTAGTTAGTGTGTGATCCATAACTCAGATGAGGTGCCTGGAGGGACTCACGCAGATAGTTTACGTCCACGTCATTTGCTAATATTGCTACTATAAGGCGGGCAACACTTGCTGCCAAAGTGCTGAGTTCTGTGGTTAGCTTCTTCTAGAGTTTAAGACTTAAAACAGTGATACTAACAAGATTCCACAACTAAACAGGAGGATGATTACAATCCTTTGCGCTCTGAGTCGGTGGATCGACCAGATAACTGGGATCGGAAGCACGATGATTATGATTTCCTGAACTGCATTTGATGCAAGCAGACCAATCTGAAAGTCATTGAAGTGTGGCATGCAGCCTGCAGCATTCTCTTTGGTCAAATCCCACGCGTTGTGAATAGGACGACATCGAAACAGAGAGATGCCAAGTGCAGCGAGTGAAAGGAGAACATTAAAGCCGATCAAGACTTGAGCGAACCGTCGACTCCAAGCGATGTCCAATTTCAGGTAGGTCACGAGCATGGAAATCCGGCAAAGGCCAAGCGTCGATAAGTTAATGGCGTAAAAAGTATATTGGACCTGACGGATCAATTAATAAAGGTGAATAAACGTGCGCTCAAGAGGTGGTTCCAATTTCCATACTTTGCCTATTGAGGTCGGTGAATAGCTCGGAGGGAAGGCGTTGTCCCTGTATCCAAGACCATATCTCGTGGCTAGCAATGAGGCCTGGGTCAGCATGATACATCGCAGCTTCGACAATTGGGTGACAAGGGTGACAGTTACCGAGGGTATTAACAATGGTTTGGAAGAAACTGAGGATCTTTTCCTGTCAGCCACAATTCTCATACCAACCCGAAAAGCCATACCGTTGCTATCGTAACAATCCAATCGTCCACCCCCACTATCTTGACAAGTACCCTCCGAGTGTATAATCGCATTCCACAAAAGAGAATAGCCAGCGCCGTGAAGATGGACGAAACGATAATAAGTTCAACTGCTCGACTTGATGGTGCCGTGGATCTGGCGTAGATCCCCTCTGATAGTGGCGGCATCCCGACTGCTTTAAGTGAGCCGTGGAAGGAGACAGGAAGATTCACCAAGCTTTGCTATTTTTCGCAGGAAAACATGTCCTGGGAGGAGACGAAGGGGGTAGTTTGACGTACCACGCTGAAGAGGAATGTTTCTTGGCTGACAATAAATCGGGGTGGGCTGAATAGCTGTGCTTTCCAATGATATTCACAATTGTGTGATATCCTCTACTCTCTGTCGAGACTGGTGCGTTGAGAGTGACTTTGTTCAGCTCCACAGATCGAAATGACAGGATCTTGCCAGACATTCCGTGGAAGCAGGATTAAATCCCCTTTACGAATGGAAAGATCCGGGCGCATGTTTTAACTCGAAGCTTTTCCGTGGCTGGAATTGCGGCTAAAATTGCACTACAGCTAAGTGTGGCGGATCATTGTTTTTTCTCCCATGGTTTCTATCGCGGGGTGTGTTCTGTTGCGACCAAACCTTACACACGCTGTCTCTCTTGAGTGCTAAAGGTCACCACTAAAGGGCGTACCTTACTCTGTAGGGGAAAAGACATAATACCAGTCTTCCACTGAATGTCAGTAAGCATCGCCCCTGATCTACAAATCACTATAACCTCGCAAGGTTCACTCGTCCAGCAATATCTTGTCTTTTGTTTCTGTTCCCCCTTTTTGTGGTTCTGCTAAACCTTATTTCACTTATTGGCTGAGACAGGCTCCACCCCGGAACCACACGAGCGGATACTTAGATATTGTAGTCGAGTAATGATGTCAGAGGCACCGTGTTGACCAGTGAACAACAGCCCTAGCCATGCTTACTCCCTATTTTCCCAGTCTAGACGCGCCGATTATCTATTTAATGTAAAAAACCTCAAAATCTCGTCAGTCACCTGGAGCGTGCTGATCACGATTTGGGGAATTCCACTTCATGGTGTCTCGGTATGCTTTCGCTACTTCGCACTTGCCACCCAATTTTCCTATGTGTCTCTTGATTTGCATCGGTTGGTACGCTATGGTGACTGGCCTCTCTTCACGACTTCATCTGGTGGCTATCCACGCTAATATCGATCCTATCGGCTTGTCGTAACGAACCGTGATGTCCTTACTAACCCCACACTTCGGGCCCGGGGAACCCTTGGCAATAACACGCAACCTGTACTTCTCGAGCTATATATACCGCGAGAAGACCGAGCTCTCTCCGACTACAGATAAAGACTCGTTCGAATTTAGTTTCACCACTTGAATTACTGAGGAATAGTCCAGCTACCTAACTGTACGTTATTAGTAGATGCGAAGACTTGTTTATGGCATACACTGTACAGGCAGTAACAGGATATCCAGGTTCAACCTTTTCCGCTACAGCTAGCCAAATATCTTGTCGATATTTAACATATCAGTCGTTGCCATTCTGATATCTTCTACTATGGAAAAGAATTCCGAGTCGGCAATTTTACCGTCACCTAGATTACAGTACAAATTAACAAACACGGACTGGCGCAAGGTCGACTACCTTGTGCAGCTGACGATGCCATTCATTCAGTTCACGACGGCCCTCCTGGCCTCGAAAGGGGCGACAGTCCCTAAAGTCTGTTTCGTGTTCAAGATACTAATGAAGCATATCGACGAGTCAGCTGAAATATTGAGAAGCAAATCAGCTCCATGGAAACGGACACTAC
Source organism: Penicillium canescens (assembly GCF_028828765.1). NCBI lineage: Eukaryota > Fungi > Ascomycota > Eurotiomycetes > Eurotiales > Aspergillaceae > Penicillium > Penicillium canescens. The sequence continues at coordinate 6,242,584 of NW_026703966.1, forward strand.
TTGAGGCGTCGCTTGCCATGAAGATGGAACTTGGAGAAGTCTACGAAAAGACATTTCAGGACTTTGGGGTCATGTATGGCACTGGAACTTTCGTTGCGCCCCAATATAAAGTGTCCGCATTCGATGGCGCGTCGTCATCGCAAGGCTTGGGCCATCCCGAGCGCTACATTGAATATCTGAGGATCTTTCACCTACAGTATCGGCCGCAAATGCCCACGAGCTTGTCTTGTGTGAATGGACTGTCTTGCTCTCCGCAGTTATTGGGGCTCGACCGGCTTCTGCATCCACTAGCTGGTCTGGCGGGTAGTTCAAGGAGTGGGCAAGATGAAGTCGATCAATATCTTCGCGAAGGTCTGAACAACTGCTCACTATACTTTCTGCTGACTACTGACACACAACAGGGGTTGTCAATACTTGGCCATGCGCTTACTGGAAAGACCATCAACACGAGTGGCCTGTTCTCACTCGACTGGCTCGAGATCTACTCATCATTCTGGCTACAGGTGCTGGCACGGAACGACTTTTCACCGTTGCACAAGAGATCTGCCATGCGCGTGGGGAATATTTAGATGAGTCGACCATCCAAGACCTAGTGATGTATGCGTACTCGGAGGAATTTGAAACAGGGAAGCAATTGATCAGCCGGCTAGAACGTAACGGGGCAAGTAACGAAGAATGGGAGGAGTTCGAAACAGAGGCAGAAAGGCGTGAACCGATCAGCGAGGATGAGTGGAGTCCAGCTGAAGCGAGTATTGACGAGCGCCCAGAGGACGAAGAAAACAGCGAGGCAGGCACAGTGACCCCGGAAAGCGCACCTACGGATGACCTGGGCCAGGATACGGCGGATGAAGGCGATGAGGACTCATTCCTGCCCCCGCCTGTCACGCGGCTCATCAATAGCGTTCGAAGAAGATTCTCAGGCAGAATGACAGTGATCTAGCAGGGTATCTCATCATTCTTCTCCGGTGTTTGTTTGTTGGAATTCACCCTGCCTATCCTGCAAGAACGATACTCGCATTACAACTTCATTGTGGCTGATTTATAATAAGCCGCGCCCATGGAAAGGAGAAAACGTCATATCAACAGATCCTGTGGAAAGCGCGTATGCAAGACAGTCAACGTTACAATTATCACTTTTAGCACTGCCAGTCTTGTTACGACTTCTGAGAAATGCGGTGGCCTTTAGCTTACGCCCCTCCCCATCATGGGTTCATCAAAACTACATCGTAGCAGTAGTCTAACGCCAAAATAAGCAAGTATTTCAACTTTGAAAGCAGAATACATGATACCATGCAGCTCTCAATTAGATCTTTCTTTGCGGTTTAACACACGAGATAACGCGACTATCTCAAACAGATCAGCGGACGCGTCCATATTATATTGTCGTGTTAAAATATGGTAAAAGTGACAAATCAGTTTGACGATAATCAACGTTTCTAATTAATCCCTGAACGAATGATATAAGTATCATTATATGTCTTGCTGGCGCAGTCGAACGTAGTAAGACTGAACCGTTGAAAGTATACAGCTTTTGGTCATCAAAATGACCGGTTGAGCGAATACTGGGTCTCCATTTCAGGCTTTAGCTGTGCATCAATGTTAATACAGTAGAGATGGATTAAGAGAGCAAGATAACCTGTTGAGGCCGCCAACAATCAAGCTGATGGAACTATCAGCAAAACGTGTTGACCTTTGCTTGTGCAAGTATTGTCGGGATATATCCTTCTGTCAGAACACGCGAGCGGTAACTTACCGCTAGCGACTGATAGATCACATTTCTTTGCTTGGTGTATGTAATCTTGCGCTAAGCTGCGGCTCTGGCGCTGAGACGGATTCAGGGGTAGTTGGAAAGAGAGGAGACAGAGACAGAAGAAGGATATACATGAATCAATCAACTTTCGCTTTAGGAGCATGAACACTGTTCACTTAACTGCGTACACGGTACCTAGCGTGTGATACCAACAAGTATAAAGACACTAGATGAGAGAATGGTAAGAGTTTCCAGAGTTGCCTAATCCATGTACGTCTCTGCCACTCCTACGTCATTCCTCCGTTTAATGGTGCGGCGGTTCTGTCAGCAGCAAGCCTCTTGCTTTAATATCCTGTTGTTATTACCTTGGCTGGCAAATTAGCATCGTGGTAAGATTCTACAGCAACCCAAGTATGGCATTATGAGATGAGGTTGTTAGCGTACGCGAGGCCCAGTGATCCTCTATCGTCTGCACTCGGGCAAGATTGTACAACAAACGAATAGTGCATTCTTACCATCCTAACGTTCAAACAAGCTGGGATGAATCTAACTTTCTATTTCGATATTAACAGAGGTTTTGACTAGTACAGGAACATGGGTTATAGGTGGCTGCCGCTGACAAATGTTTGTCTTGGGGACGTAACTTTGTGTAAGAAAAAGGGATAAGAATGCATAGACTCCTTTAGCAACGAAGAATCACAGCCTTCAGAAACACAACAGGCAAACTATGGACGAAACCTAAGCTGGGAAGGTGCTGGAAGATTCCCCCGTAGACACGACACTCAGAGAAGTCCAAGCTTTTGCAAAATCCAGGCTTGTTTGGCACCTTTCATGGTTGCCCCATTTTTTTTGAGATATGCTTTGGTAACTGGGAGGCCTTTGCAATCAGGATGCCCGGCGTGTTCCAGCCACGACAATGGTGTCCCGTACATATCGTCGAGAGCATTGACTTGGGCTCCGTTTTCCACCAGAATTCTCGTTGCGTTGTAAGAGCCATACTCAGCAGCCCAGGAAAGAGGGGTACGTTTGTTTTGATCGCGATCGTCAATTGGCGCACCAATATCCAGAAGTCGTAAAAGAAGCTCAGTACAGTCCCCCATAGCGGCGTAATGAATCAGAGACCTCTTGAAAGGGCCCCTTGGGTTGCATATGCCCCGGGATTGGACCGACTTCTGAGTTGCTTCGAGGAAAGCCATGATGTTCTCGTCCAGCGCATTCATCTGGATATTTTTGAGGCGCTTGAATTCACCATCCATGGTTGTGGTGGATTGAGAGGACATGGTCTTTAGACACTTCGAAAAAGCCAAAGGTCAGGGTCGCGAGAGCCCGTGACCAAGCTGGGGGATCATAGGCTATATAGTAATGGTGGGTGAGGTTGTCCCATGTCTCCCAAAGTATAAAATATGAATATGCTTTCTGCTATCCATGTGCTTTTCGGCGGGTTCTATTTCATTTTAGTGATGCAGGATGCTACTTGGAAGCACAGGAGTAAAGTTCAAGGGCATTCTGTTGTATCCGTATGTGTTTCATGGCCTCGACAAAGTGCGGCTGCCGGCCGCAACATACAGTATGCAGCGGACTGTTGGGTTGAAGAGACGAAAAGGCTAACAAAAAGCCAGAGGCAACTCACCCGCACCGTGTTGTATTGCCTCAGAAACATGAATTGGATCGTTCAACACAGCGTGTTGTGGGGACCAAGGCTGGGCCGACTTCCGGAACAAGACCGCCGACCACACACGCGGCCTGATACGCCTCGTAATTGGATACATAGGTCCTCGGTTATGAATAGCATAGCTCTATCAGAATGGACAAAGACCAAGGTCGAAATCTATGGCTGTGCATTTCGCGCCCCGCGTTATCGTAGTCGCGGCACATCACTTCGAAAATGGCCTGCTACGCCACAAGTGTCCAAGTGCATATCCAGTCCTCACTTCTTCAGCCACGACGACACGCCATAAAGCTGTAACAAGCCATTTTCCTTCGGCCGGGTTGTGAGGTGTAATCTGGTGAGATGTTGAAAGGAAGTACCTCAGAACTCCGGAGCTCATCAGTTCTGAAAAGGTCGCCCGCATGTTCTAGCCCTAGATACGTCAAGGGTTATTGGGCAAGCATCAAGTTGTCTTAGCTGGCCTAAACTGATCTAACCGATTCCTGACCGCATAGTGAGCCTCAATAACCGACCATACTTGCCAAAGTGTTAATCTCCCATGCACCTCAACTTTGGTCAGCCGACTGACATTTTTAATTCAATATGTGCCCCCTACAGGCGATCTGAAGGCTCTCAGAAATCTCCGTAATTCTATAAAAGCCTCTGTCATCCATCCTCGTTTTGCTCGACTACACACAACGCCAAATCAATCGGTTAAGAAATACAGGACACAAGACCCAACACACAATATTTTCGAATTTTAAGTTCCTGTAATTCGTCTAAGACAAGGAAAATGCGTTTCTCCATCGTTATGATTCTCGCCAGTGCCTATGCAAGCGGATCTCTCGGCGGCACCCTTGAGATCATTGATATTGATGGTCAATGCGCGATATGGTCCTATGACAACCATGGCTGCACGGGATCTTCAGCATTCTTTGGCCAGCTTGAGGGAGAAAAATGCTCAAGTAAGTGGACTTCTGGCATAAGAGTCAGCAAAAAGAGTTACTAATAAACTCGCAGCGGTGAACGAAGTCGGAGACCGCACCCATCGCTACCCTGTGCACGGGGTGGAGGCTTGTGGCACGGAAGACAATTCGTCAGCTGCATGGATTCAGGTGAAGGATACGGGGGTGGTCACCTTCTCCAATCACCAGGGAGAAATGTCGTCATGTACATTAGACAACGGACTCAAGCATGGCAGCCGATGTATTGCTTCTGACTCGGGATCTTCCACCAAGGCGTCCTCCGCTTTGACGACACCGAGGTCTTCGTCATCAGTGTCGGAGTCATCCTTGACTACCTCCCAGACCGCACCTTCTTCTGATTGTTCCGCGGATTGAGGAAATATGAAGAACAAGTGCAACTCTCGGGATGTACCAAACATACCCTTCACTACTTTGCAGGTGCATGGAATTTTTGGCTTTCTATTATTTATGTTTTTCAATGTCTGGTTTCATTTCCTTTTTGAACATTATATGTATTGAGGGCAAATTAGACGGAGACGTGGACAGCAATGCATTGAGTTAGACTGGATGGGTGTTCTGATAGATTTATGCTGATTCATAGGTTGTGATTTGATTCTGCATTTTGTCCTTTAGGTTCAGTTGGGAGAGGGGTAATAGCTTGTGCTGTAGCTATGCTTTGCTTTCCAATTTGGGCGCTTCTCTTGAAGACTTCCATCGATATGATAGTATTCGAGACCTTGTCCCAATCCGACGAAAAGCAAATAAGGGACTTCCCATTTTCGGAAATTTGGGCCATGGTGATTGAATATGCCCTTTGATGTTGCAGGTTAGTTTGTGCGTTATATTGTCGTCCCAGGGATTGAACATACATATAATATGACGCTTCTTGAGATTTCCGACGGTCTTCGAGCTCGACGACTAACAGCTCGCCAATCACGGGAGCACGGGTAATGCAAATACCAATGACAGGCTCAAGAGGTATCTTGCTACCTTGAGAATCTGCCACAATCAGTTCCGAATTCGCATGGTTTGCTTGGAGCGACTGCCTGCTTGTCCTAGCGCATTGTTTAGTCTTTCAATTTTCTTTCTTATCACCTGGACCGAGGAATCACATACAACAGATCGCCCTGTTGGGAGTAAGAAGCTATGTCGATGGAGAAACCGTGCTTGAGATTCGCAAGTTGGGGTTGGGTTGTATGCAACTCCCTGCAGTGGTATTCGACCTCTAGCACCCGCACGTAAAGTGGGTTTACGAGTGCAGCCTTGCTACTAACATCGACGGGCGTGGCGTAAGTTCTTGCTACGGTATTTTTCCGGAAGCCAACATATCCCGGACGACCGCTACGGAACGTGCTATGACTCGTGGATTGCTGATTCCGCAGTGCAAATATTTTTATCGGCAGGGACTCTCGCAGGTCGGTCTTTGGGCCGATTGGTCGGTTTTGGGGCCCTAACAAGGAGTCATCAGCTAGCTGGTAACGATCTCTCTGTTCTGGACCGTACTCAAGATCTCTTGGGATTTGTTAGGTTGAGGCTTCCCAATTGCGAATAATCGGTCGACTATTGTGAAACAATTTGTTGTATAAAGCTCCCCGCTAAGTTTTTCGAGTATTCTCGCAAGGTCCTGGTGGTCGTAGTTTCTCATAACGCATGCTAGGGCCTCGGATTTCTCTGGACATACATTAGTATTAGTGTTAAAAAGAGTGCACGACGTAAGACTGACCGGATTCTTGCATACCTGAGGCACCTTTGAAGCCCCATTCATCAGTAGTGGGCCACCACTCAGGTTCCTCTTCCAGTCTCGATTTCACAGTGGCCAAAACCCCGTCATTAATAAAATCCCAATCCACGGCGGTTGGCCACCAATGTGGTTTGTTTTCCAATCCCAGTTTCGCAGTCGCCAGAAAGTGGTTGTAGAGCACTTCTCTATCGTTAGGGCAGAGTGCTTGGAACTCTCCATAGTATTGATCGGCGTAAGTTGGAACCGAAAAGTCGACCTTTGCGTCCATTGTGTTATTCATGGATGGGTAAAGTTTGAACGTCCAAATAGTAGGAGGGCAAGGGATTGTTTTAAACACAAGAGCAACAGATCAATCGTAGGGAAAAGTCACTGCCCTGACCTAGCTGCCGAGCTAGCTTGGAGGGCATGAAAGCTGGACCATTCCTATTTGGAGAGCCGCTAGGGGCCTGAATCCCTGTTTGGGTTTCGCAGGCATAAGCAACCTATAATCAAATTGAAGGCTTCCGACTGCAATGCGGTGAATCCAATTTTTCTTGGTTCGTTTTATCGCACTTGGCTGCTAGTAATGGAGCCGTTTACCGGATTGAGAATTTTCCCCCTGCATCCTTCAACTCCTTCCTTACGAAGACTCCGGGTCCACGTATCATGGAGCCGATAATTCCATGAATTTTGATCTCAAATGCCTACTGTCAAGGCTGACTACGTTGTTTGAATCGCACCCACATGGCGCCTTGTTCACATTCCTCGTAATTATATTGAAGACTAACGCCTGGCGGGGCCCCTCACAAAAAGCGTGGCAGCTCCTAGGATCAGTTCGGCCGATTCCAACATAAATTACATTAATTGTGTCGTAAATGGAACAGGAGTGGCAGCTTCAGAACTAGATTGCAAGCAGGTCTCGCCAACCCATGGGTGTTGGAAGCCTTGGAAGGGCGGCGCCATCCTGGCCGATAGGCTGTAGCCCTCCTGAGCCAGGAAGTGTCGGTGTTCTATGTGTACGTCTAGCCCGAAACCTCGAAATTGTCTTAGCCAATACACGTCCGGCAATTGTTTACTAGCCCCACCGCCAAGGCCTTAGCGCGACTCACTCGCGTCACATCCAATGGAATAGCTCTTACGGGGCCAAAGAACAACATCAAGCGTGTATTGGTCAAGGCAACTACAAGATTGCGGGCTAGACGCCGTAATATAAGTAGCACGTACGCTCCTTTGTATATCCTATCAAAATTTCCTGCATATCATCTATCAACTGAAAGAACTGATGTTCATATCGGCTTGGCGCATGCGAACATCCCTCAAAAGCTACACCGCATGCTCTCTGCAAGCCGGCCACAATTGCCCCACCGCATCCAGACATGAAGCCAAAGGCATGGGTATACAGATTTCCAATACCCCAAAGATATCGTAACGTCATCGGGTCTATCTTTGAGTTGGTTATGACGGAGAGCGAGTATTACGAGCTAGCCGACCCCTTGTTGAGTGGACTCACCGCCACGGAAATCTCTTTAATAGCGCACCTGCTCGGAGTCACAGAACAATTCCTCTACGCCAGCAGATATCTGAATCCGCTCAGGGAGCAGGACCCTTTCATGGTCTACTTTGAGCCACTGATCAAGAAGGGACTGCAAGTCTTAATTCTTGGTAGCGATATTCTGGATTTAATGGAGAGAATCCAACGTCCGGCGACGTACTGGGGCAGTCGAATTGCGGAGGTAGAGACCAATGGCGGACTCATACATACGCCTGAAATTTGGATCGTGGCAATACGCCCCAACCAGCCCACGTACGAAGCGCCAACAGAGCTCGCGGCATCTGAGGAGCCATTTGACGCCTTAGTCCAGCCTGTGGAGAGCAAATACATGTACAGAGACCCCGATACGAGCATGCCGGTGATGTGGTTAAAGGGTACGGGCGTATACTTGAGACATCGACATCCTCAAATGGAGACTCAACGGTCGAAATACATGTGTACCGTGGAATCTTCCTCTTTTGCGATCGATTGGGATGATCTTTACCAAGACATACGGCCCAGCTCTACCCTACCCTACATCGACGCTTCAGGAGAACCCCACACGATGAAATTTTCAGAGCATGATACGGCGATGGAATTCAAGTCGGATACCCATAATGAAGATCGCTCAGTTGTTTTGTGGAAGAGAATGTACAGTCCGGAGGCGAACGCGGTATTCAATGGCAGGGTGCTAGACAGAAATGGGAGGAATATTTTGGGAGAGGTTGAGTTTGCTTTCAAGTTCCCTTTTCAGAGTAACATATAACTGGGGATGACATTGTAAGTTACAATCGAAAGTCAGGCATCGAATCCACTAAAGCCGAACTGCTTAAGTCAGTTCCTATGAATATGGTATTCAAGGTTGGAGAGTATCGTCATCATCAAAAAAGAGTGGTTATCATCCTCTCAAGGCAGAAGGTGGCACTGAGGAGCCTAATTGTGGAAAGAGTAGGATGGGAAGCATGTATTTATGAATTTCTTCACCCACGACGTCACGTCCGGGTCAAATGTTCTTCCACGAGGTGCACTAATATGGTATATGCAGCGACCAATCCAACCCCAGAATACCTGATGCAAGTTTTCAAAAAGGCAGCAGACCCTGGCCAGGGTGATTCCAGGAGCTGGGTTACTCCCAAGACATCGGACACATTTTCCGGGGCTGTCGAACAACGACTTGCTCTGTGTAAACATCGATCAAACTTGGTGTTCGTAAAGACTTCAAAACGGTGACTATGGAAATACCATAGCCCCAGCAAATCGTACGTAGCTTGTAAGACTATCCACCATCACTATCACGAAACCGGTCACGCTCCTATTGACGATTCGATCAGTGCTAGGAGCTCATCTCTTGACCCTGGGAGTTATCTTACTCCCAGGGGCTCCTGAAACATATCTGGGAGCAAAGAAGCAGCTTCTAGGAGCCACATATCCCCCAGGAAACCCGATGTAGCTTCTGGGGTCTGGTATCCCCACCTCGGGGAATCAAAGCCGCGTTCCTGTGGACGATTCTTTTGATTCCTGGGGCTATAATTTGGCCCTCTAGGAGTGACCGAATGACGCAGAATTGTGCGCAGGTCCGGTGAAGGTTTTTTGTGAGGGCTGTCGGCGACCTCGGAAGGCAAGATAGTGACTCTAGGACCCTAAAGTAAGCTCCCAGGGGCTCCACAGCTCCCAGATCTGGTCAATGTATTCCCAGAGCCAGTTCCGTATTCAGTCAGGAACGTAAGGCGAAGATCCCAGGGGTAGATCTCGTTTTCCTAGAATTAGAAACAGCCCCAGGATCTCAAGAGTATTTCCTAGGGGATAGACAGCTCCTAGAAATGCTTTTGAGGTTCCCAGGGCCAACATATTGGTTCCCAGAGTAACTTAACAAGCACGAGAGTTTGTCAGTCTCTTGCCTTTGGCTTTTCTGCCAACAATCCCCGCCTTCACGCGACACGGCTCCACTGAGATGAATCCTTCTCTGTTTCTTTGGTCACCGCCGTTAGGTATCATGAAAACAGAACTTTTATCTACCACTATAGTTTCGAGCTCAGACATTTTCGGAATCATCGAAGCAGTCAATAGCTACTGGCTATGGTGTATTGGTGTCCAGCACTTACGAGATGAAACGGTCGCGTTGTACTTCGGAGTTTAACCATCGGTATTTCATTTCTTGCTAATTTGCTTCAAAATTGTATATCACGGCTATAACGGCTGTAACCTGTGATCACCTACGCTGAGTGAAATTCAGTCGTGCCGACCGGCGAAGCGGTGCAGAAGTAGAAGGTTCTCGCGGTAGATGAGTTCCTGCTAGTCTGGCTGAGCGACGGGGCCCACCAGTGGGAGATGGATCGCTTGCCGTGTGGACGGAATGTGTCTCGGCATCCGACGAGGGGATTCGTAGGGGGCGAATGATGGCATCTAGGGCTCCTTCGTTTCGGCTGCGGTCATCAGTATCTTGGTCGTCTCAGAAATAAGGTCATCCACACTTACCACACACAGCATGACGTGCCAAACCCTGTATCTCGCTTTTCCAACCATTCTTCGGCGCATGACAGATGACAGAGCGATGTGCACTGACCGCAGTGCAAGATCACGCTCTCGTCCGCATGGTCTTCATCCTCGGTCTGGCAGAACACACAGTAGATGCTGTCGACGTGGACGCTGTCGACCTCTTCACTCGAGGTGAGACTCTGGAGCGTCAATTCTTGGAAACCAGCCCGGATATTAGTTGCCGATGAGAGGATGGCTGGTCGGGTCGGCGAAACGCGCCATGGAACATTGTTCGTCCGCAGCGTTGCAGAAGTCACAAATGGATTGAATGGCTGCACTGGCTCGGGGTTGGTTGACAGGGGCACCGGTGGTGGTGATGACCGGGTGTTGTCTGATGCAGGGCGTCGCCTAGAGGCTGAGGCTGTCTGACGCTGACCCGGATGTACAACAACTGATGGAGAGGCCATTCTGGAGCTATGTGGTACTCGCGCCTGGTTGCGGACGGCTGCTTCGTACCACTGCTGACCCAGTTGGTCGGCCTGCCGTTGCCGGTGCCATCTCGCGCAGAGGAAGTCTCTGGCGACATCACAGAGCTTTGACTGCAACGATGACAAGTGAAACGGCTGTCTGGCGAGAGTGGTCAACTTTTGATGGCCGATCTTGGTGTCTTCAACTTTGATCGAGTTCTTGCATGGGTCGCCTTTTTTCGTCATGCCGCTACAGGAGCCAGGACCGCCATTGGGGCTGAGCTCTATCTCACAAACAAGAAACGGATTCCAAGGCAGCATGGTAGTTATTGAGTGGTCGTCAAAGGCAGAAAATGCTTCGGATTGTGGTGGTGTAGGGCCATCACTGCGGCGTTCCCTCGCCAGCTTTATATGCCATCTCCGTGGGCTCCTTACCTACATGGCTGCGTGGCTGCTGGCATGGAACACTTCCTTGAAACAGTCGGTACGTCGAGGAATGCATTCGCACACAGTATACGCCACTATACGGCCAATCAGTGGCCTGCGAGAAGGGATATCATTCCAGATCACTGCTTCCCAAATCAGCTGCACTTCTGGCTGTAGACCGCGGTGACCATGCATTGGCGAACAGATTGGCTACTGCGGTAGGCAGCATAGTCGACAAATGCTGGGTGAAATTCTGGGTTGCCTATGGAATTTCAAAGTGAGTGATAGGTTGTGATTTATTCTTATGGCACTAGATGCAAGATGTGGGTACGTAGAGATAGAGTTGGTTCCCATGCCATCAACACACTACCAGGAACAGTTTTGGCGTTCCCAGGAGCTAGACTCCAGAGATTCTTCAACGCCGCCCAAACATTCTTGTCAAGGCTTTGATGCTGCCGTGTGATTGCTACGCGCATCAGCGGAGTGACGGGCTACACTTCTAGCTGACCACAGAATTTAGCTGAGGCGAGATATATAAGGCGTCCAACTTTCAGACCTCACCCTCATTTACATTTCATTTGCTTCCTAGCTCCAATCCTATCCAATCATGGTCTGTTTCAATTCGTTCTGACGGAGTTTACCGATGAGCTAATACATTACAGCCAAACATCAGAGGGCTGCCCAACGAGCTTTTGCTGTGGATTGTGTCGTATTTGGACGGTAGTGCATTATTTGCCCTCGCAAAATCATGCAAAGACCTTGATTTTAAACTGCAGCCCAGCATCCGGAAATACAACATCAAATTTCAGAACAGCAATCTGTTGCACCTGGCCGTCAAATACGACAACATTGGTCTTGCGGAGGTTTTGCTCCGGCACAACGCCAACATCAATGCATTTTACCGAGGCAAAACTCCTTTAATGAGGGCGCTGAAATTCTCTTCCGCTGCTGTGCGTGACCTCTTGCTCAATCGTCGAGATCTAGACATCAACATTCAAAATCAAGCGCGGGAGAGCGCCCTGTGGTATGCCATCCACTACGGAACTTTTTCCACCGTCAAGCGCGTTCTAGAAGAACCCAACGTCCAGGTGGACATCAAGCACAAACACGGCCGAACGGCGCTCCACCTAGCAGTCTTCGCAGGCCGAATAGGGCTCGTGCATCTGCTACTTTCTAGAGGCAGCGACCCTGATCTACGGGATGATTCGGGCCACTCGCCATGGGACTGGGCATGTCGCTTCAATAGACCCGTGATGGAAATGATTTTTTCAAACGATCCGTTGGCCGAGGTGTTTCTTGGTACCCAATCATCACAGGAGGCTGAGCTACCTCTTCACCATGCAGTATCCTATGGGTCAGTAGATGTTGTCAAACGGCTTCTCGGACAAAAGGGCCTGAATTTGGACATCCAGAACCGGAATGGCTACACGCCGCTCCATCTCGCCATTCAAAGCGATCGCCTAGAAATGGTCAATTTGCTCCTAAGTCACCCCCGTGCCAACGTAAACTGCAAAGACAAACATGGCAATACGCCACTTTGGCTTTCTACTTACTCGTCATGCGACGGGATAGCCGAAAGGCTGTTGGCCGAAAAAGACATCAACGTCAATTTTGTTGGAGGCCGCGGGGCATTCGAGATGCCGTCTACCTCTCTCCACCATGCCGCGGCGAGGTTGGATACTGTGCTCCTACGACGGCTGCTTGCGGTGCCAGGGATCAGTGTGAATATCTGTGTTGCAGGCCACTCTCCAATCTCCGTGGCTGCATATCACGGACGCATGAACACGGTTGCTTGTCTACTGAGTATGGAGGGTGTGGAGATCAATGGAAGGGATGTAATAGATCCGCCTATTTGTCGAGCGGTTGCACATGGCCATCTCGATGTGGTAAGGCTCTTAGTGCAGCAAGGCGCACGTCTGAACATCAATGAAAGTACGATCGCAACTCACGACACTGCTCTCTGCATTGCCGCCGGTGGTGGTGACTTGGAGATAGTCCAAGCAATACTAAGCCATGATCGGATTAGTGTGAACCTCAGGAATCAATGCTCTGAGGATCCGTTGATGTTGGCTGTCAAGGGCGGGCATTCCTCGATTGTTGATGCACTTGTGATCAATCCCAGACTGAACTACTTCAGTTTGACAAAATCTCCGGATCTAACCAGGAACAATTACATTCAGAGGGCCATTCGAAGCAGAATGGAAGACGCTAACACTCCACAAAGATTGTTGAAGCGGTCTCCGGGGAGACGGTTTGGTGGTCTGTACGAGCTGGCGACATCTACTTCCGGTAGCTGTCGTGATGATTTGCGGGACGGCCGAGTTAATCGACACTTTCTCCGCTAGCTACACTGGCCACATTGTCACTGGATCCGTAGTTTTTTGTTTATAATATATTAGGGTAATAAAAGCGACACTAGAACATGCGGAATTGTTCGTCAGACACATTCCACAAAACCTGTAATATGAGTTCTCGAAAAGATATAAGCTCCTTTCCCTACGGTGACCCCCCATTGCAACATCGTTGGATACTGTATATCATTGGATACTCTCCACATGGTAAAAGACATAGGACAATCAAGAATATAGAATCCTTCAACCTTCTCTTGCTATGCCTGGCAGCCCTGCCAGGTTGAGTCTGCAAGGGTGATCCCAGTCATCGAGGATTCTAGTCAATCGACCCCGAGATGATTCCAGTGCCTGGTCAAAGAAGCGCAGCCGAGACAGCTGCTTGTCGTGGCGAAGCTGAAGTCCGTCCTTCTCTTTAGTCAGGTGACTGCTAGCCTCCTTCAAGATCCGATTGCTCTGCTCTAGCTTCTGGCCATCGATGTGTTTGGACACGCACGACTCCCATAGGCGTCGATAGAGTCCGACAATTCGACCTGCTGGAAAGGCAAACTTGGGATCGTCGCGTTCGAGGTCTGTTAGCACCTTCAAAATAGGTTGAAAGGGCTCTGTCGCCAAGGTATATCTTGTTTCTGCTTCCTGTTGCGAGGGAGAGAGCTGCGACGGTCAGCAAGAGCATTGGAAGCTGAGCCGCCATACTTACCAGTGGAGGGACATGATCAGAAGCCTCCTGCGAATTCTCTTTTTCAGAAACGATTGGCAATGCACTGGGCTGTTGTTCTCCTTCTTTTTCCTGGTCTGGCGTGCTGTTAAGGGCATCCATCTTGATCGCAGGGGAAAGTCGAGTATCTGGGCAATAGTATGTCCACTAATTCTTGGAGGTTTTTATAGACTAGAAGACATCGGTGGCTAGGTACTCAGTCTCATTTCACCATGAAAGTTAATCAGCGTAGTCAGCTTTTCAATCGCTTTTCAATCTCAGCACTCGGTTAGCAGTCAGTTTAATGATGGTGCTGATGATCAGTCTCGTGGTGTTGATGGTTGGTGAATATGCTTCATATTAGTGGCTTCCGGTGATGAACGGTTCAGGAGATATATATTCAATCACAACGCATTTTCCACATTCGTTTGAGAGCTCAGAAATCCCAAACGTAAATAGAGTAAAATCTAGAGGACAGAAAAAGAAAATCGAAAAAAATATATCTATCTCAACCAAGATCACAGGTTCAAAACCCCGTCAACAAGGACGGCCAAGCTTCAACGGGTGACGGGTTGAGTACCCGTGCCCGCGCGACCACGGCCTGACGCTTTCCGCAGCCTAGACGGGCAGAACCACACACAGCTCAGACAATCAACACTCAAGCAAGGCCAGAAAATTTTCTGTTCCTTGGATGAAAATGTGAGCGCTCTTGGTGAAATCAAAGAGCGAACAGCTTCCATTGCCTCAGTATTAGGACCGTAGATTCAACAGTGAGCCAACGTTTCTTAACCGACTCACTTTGGCTAATTCTCAACATGACCTAGCATTTTTAGTCGGTGGACATCTAACATGACACCGAAAATTTCGCTGCAAATAGTTGCGGTAGAACGAAGGCATGAATTGCAACAGACCTCACTTAGGATAGCGTCGTGTCCTTGAACGTTTGCTCTATAATAGAGCACGTACGCGACGGGAGCCGAGAAACCTATAAATTCGCCCTCTCCCCCAGCAATTTGTTCTACAACACTGCCACTTGCTGCGCAAAGTCGAGCAGGCCCTCGGTTTGAGGCACCTGATAAGTTCTTCCCTTCAACCCTACTGAATTTCCAATGTACTGACATCTATACTGTAATTACGTTGTGGACTGACAAGCTAGAAAGTGCTTGTGAGAATGAGATTCCCACCAGGTCCACTATGCCACCCATGCCAGCCGGTCGAGAAGCAGATCGGGGTTAGCTGGTCAAAGTATCTATGCGAACATCTGTCCACCATAGCAACCGACCACTGTCCCGTCCCTGAATATATCGATGCAAAATAAAGACTTCCATACAGGTATGTAAATTTCAGCGCGCCCCTGTCCGAAACTAGACTTACTTCAGACAGGATGCGAAACAAGGATCTATGCATTCCGTCCAATGCACGCGCAAAGCCACGGAGCCCTTTTCCGTGTCTTTTTTCAGAACATGTGAGTTCTACATGTCTCGCCGGTCGACAAGCTAATGATGGACAGGAGACCGTTGACAGCGCCCTAATGTGAGTCCGACCCAGCGGCGCCGTCAGTGCTCCGGGCAAGGTCATGGCTTACACACCATTTCTAGCCCTGCCACATCAAACCATGCAGCATGTCCTATGTGAAATACTGCAAATCAAAGGCCAACGCGGGCCAACAACAGGACGCATAAGCTCGAGAACCTTGTTCTCTATGGTAAGGTGAGTGGATATCGCGGCTCTTGATGCGCCGGGTCCGATGATTTGTGCCAAGTCTGTGCCCCAGACACGAACACTACTGACATCTTCATGCCGTTGCAGGAGCAGCCCATCGCCAACCGCGCAAGGTCTCGTGGCGAGTTACCTATTCCCGCCGACTCAGATAAGACCAAGGAGCCAACGCGCCGTCGCGTCTTCCCCCTTCTCACCGCCTTTTCATACGACTTGAGTGCCTCAGCCTCTCGCCGCCTATGGGAAGCGGTCTCCCTTTACGACTGTACAATTTCTTGTCATGGGCGGGTTCGTCACGCGCATTTGCCGTCTTGTGAACTTGCCCGTGCATCCGGCGCGGCTTCTCGAAGCGACAGCCGGAGAGTGCGACGAACATGGATACAACATGGCGTGTTGGTGACTGCATTGCAGAACAGAATTGGCAGTGAACTAGTTGGTAAGCTGGTATGATGACGATCCTAATTGATCATCTGTCTCAACCATACACTCGGGGAAGTCTCCATGAACAACGTAAAGCACAACACCTCGTCCAACTGGATCAACACTTGCTGACTCGGGTCTCACAACAGGAGGCTCCCTCATATTCCCACACTCGAATTCGAAGCGATCAACTGTCTTGTCTGCTCAACCTCTCCTGCACCAACACCATCGCATGCTCTGTTTCTTCCTCATGACTAACGGTGGCATCAATGAGTCTCTCCCTCGACGTTCTAGTCGATTTGGTTCATCAGATCACGCGTTGGTATGCTTACCTGATGCAAGACCCCACAGAGCGCATAGCAGTGTCTGTCTCTCGGCATTTGAACACCTACATGGGATAGCCTACTTGCGGCTTGGATCCCCGGCGTCCAGTGGGTGGCCATCGTTGTTCTTGGATGGCGTCTAGCGTCTTTTGAGCATAAAACCCCTAAGAAACCGGGAGAAGCCAACGCAGCCAATGCTTTGTCTAGCTAGAGCCATATTTTCGTACTGGCGAGGTTGTTAGTCGAGACTGCTTGCATGGAGAAGGTGAGGCAAAAATCCCGTCATTCCTAGCCAAATCAACTAACAATAGCCATGTCAGCTTCGAATCGATGGACAAGACCGCGGATGGCCAAACGATTGAGAGGACCCATAACCCAAGAACTACGTCTGATAGAGTCACCTTGATTCCTCTTCTCTCCGGGTTGCTGAGCTTTTGGACATGTACGGACGAGCGGGAACCACTCGGACATACACGGAGCTGCATGTTATTAGGATTGTTTGTCTTTTCCCTGTTAGACAGAAGCTTGGTGATTTCATTCCTAAGCCTGTGTTTTTCTATCCAAGCCTGAGCACTACGTGCAAAGCCCATACACCTTGAATGTCACAGCAGCTGGAGGTCAGTCAAGTTATCCAGTATCCTTCGTCCATTGAGACCGTCGTCTAACATATCGCAATTGGAGGCGCAAGCACGTCTTGCCAGCAAATCACCGATTCCTCTCCGTCTCTGAGCTCACTGTGCTCTGACCATCTATGATGTAATTCTCCGCGCCCAAGGCGATATCTGGCATATCACTGTTGAGCAATTCACCGTGAAGGTGGGTTTGATGTCTGTAACAGCATCACAAGAGCCCTCGGGTTGTAGGACCTCTGAATGTCCCGTACAGCCTATACGAATTATCTGCCCCAATAAGCGCTCATGTTACATTTGCTTGGGGAGGATTTGAGTGGATGCCTGCTAGGGTCACACGTGGGTGGAACACCCCTGTACAAATTACCAGGTCCCGAGCAGTGATGGTGGAGAGTGTCTTTACCAGTTCTGATTTCAGATGGCTCGTTGGGCCCCGATCAGAAATCAATCATGCTATATCAGCAGCGGAGCATGTTTTATCGCATGCAGTGAGGAATAAGCCTCACAGAAGGTAACGACCGTTTCTTCATCGCTGTAGTGGACTTCTACGAGAGATTGGTTGGATTTACTGGCGGGATATTATTCACAAAGTTGTGACGGCTCCTACATGTAGAAGGAGCGGGTCAGATATTCCCGAGCCAAAGCTACCTGACATGTTAACCTCGAGAGAACGAAACTCTCACTCTCGTAGTCGCTCTATGATGTAGGCATTCTAGTGTAGAATAGGTTCGAGTGACTAGCAATAGTCATTTCAAGCAATTTTTTCGCGACGCAAGAAACTGAGCCTGTCGCATAATCATCTTGGATTGAATCCGTGATTCGGGATTTACGAAATACATCACATGGCTCTACACTTCCTAGTTCTGATATTGAGTGTACAGTATATTGCGTGATTAGAGTTGCACAGTTATTTCGAGGCCATAGTCAAGGTGTGACCAACAGGGATCAAAATTGCTTTGCAGGATCAAAAAAAAAAAAGGCAATTGAAGTTTCTATGATGTGGGGGACATGGCAAGAGACTGCGTTGCCTCTGTGAGACGGTGACCAGCACTCCCTTCACCGCCCGACCATTCACCACATCAACATCAAACATCAACATCAAACATCAACATCAAACATCAACATCAAGCATCAAGATCAAACATCAACATCAAACATCAACATCAAACATCAACACATCAGTACATCAACGCGCATCAACACATCAACTCTCAACTCTCAACATATCAACACATCAAAACATCAGTACATCAACGCGCATCAACACATAAACTCTCAACTCTCAACACATCAACACATCAACGTATCAACGCATCAACATCAACACATCAACACATCAACACATCAACACATCAACACATCATCACATCAACACTCTCACCAATTCTCACCAACATGTTTGCCCTACGCCTGAATGAAGGGTGTCAATTTCACTACGCGAAAGGACTATCGGACCGCAAACTATCAGTGCAGAACATTTGGGAACCTCCCCTTTGATAAAAATGACACTTTCGTTGTTATATAATGTTGGCCATTGAATTTGGGACGATCTATCTAGGGCTCATTCTATCTATCCAATGATGATCCTTCGGAAAAAGAAACAGACTATGAGGAGGTTGGGCAGGTCTTTGCTTCTTCGAATACTGTTGAATATCGAATACTGGTCTCTAACACCACGAAGAGGTGCCTGCACATTGCCAGAGGGCTTGTTAACGCAGCAATCCCCTGCAAAGCACGTTTGTTGACGCAGAGCTCGTCCTGCGAAGCACATTTTTACATTCGCGGGGCTCAGGGCAACGAGGGAGCACACTTTTACATTCGCGGGGCTCAGGGCAGCGAGGGAGCACACTCTTACACTCGCGGGGCTCAGGGCAGCGAGGGAGCACATTTTTACACTCGCGGGGCTCAGGGCAGCGAGGGAGCACATTTTTACACTCGCGGGGCTCAGGGCAACGAGGGAGCACATTTTTACACTCGCGGGGCTCAGGGCAACGAGGGAGCACACTCTTACACTCGCGGGGCTCAGGGCAGCGAGGGAGTACACTCTTACACTCGCGGGGCTCAGGGCAGCGAGGGAGCACATTTTTACACTCGCGGGGCTCAGGGCAGCGAGGGAGCACATTTTTACACTCGCGGGGCTCAGGGCAACGAGGGAGCACACTCTTACACTCGCGGGGCTCAGGGCAGCGAGGGAGCACATTTTTACACTCGCGGGGCTCAGGGCAGCGAGGGAGCACACTCTTACACTCGCGGGGCTCAGGGCAGCGAGGGAGCACATTTTTACACTCGCGGGGCTCAGGGCAACGAGGGAGCACATTTTTACAGTCACAGGGCTCATTGGCTGTGAGGGAGCACATTTTTACATACACAGGGCTCATTGGCTGTGAGGGAGCGCAAATCTTACATCGCTGGGCTCGTTGCAGCGACAGCCGTGGTCACGGATGGTCTGGAGTACTTGGTTTCGCAGAGCCCATCCTGCGAGGCACACTTGTTGACGCAGAGCCCATCCTGCGAAGCACACTTGTTGACGCAGAGCCCATCCTGCGAGGCACACTTGATCACGCAGAGGCCATCCTGCGAGGCACACTTGTTGACGCAGAGCCCATCCTGCGAAGCACACTTGATCACGCAGAGCCCATCCTGCGAGGCACACTTGATCACGCAGAGGCCATCCTGCGAGGCACACTTGTTGACGCAGAGCCCATCCTGCGAAGCACACTTGATCACGCAGAGCCCATCCTGCGAGGCACACTTGTTGACGCAGAGCCCATCCTGCGAAGCACACTTGATCACGCAGAGCCCATCCTGCGAGGCACACTTGTTGACGCAGAGCCCATCCTGCGAAGCACACTTGGTCACGCAGAGCCCATCCTGCGAGGCACACTTGATCACGCAGAGCCCATCCTGCGAGGCACACTTGTTGACGCAGAGCCCATCCTGCGAAGCACACTTGTTGACGCAGAGCCCATCCTGCGAAGCACACTTGATCACGCAGAGCCCATCCTGCGAGGCACACTTGTTGACGCAGAGCCCATCCTGCGAAGCACACTTGATCACGCAGAGCCCATCCTGCGAGGCACACTTGTTGACGCAGAGCCCATCCTGCGAAGCACACTTGGTCACGCAGAGCCCATCCTGCGGAGACTCTTGGTGTCGCAGATGTCCCTGCGAGGCGCTTTGTTGACGCAGGACCTAGGCTGCGGAGAACTTGGTAATGCAGCGGTCTCCTGCAGAGAACTTGGTAATGCAGCGGTCTCCTGCAGATAACTTGTTAACGCAGCGGTCTCCTGCGGGTCTCACTTGTCATCACAGCGCCCCCCTGCGAGGTAGTCTTGTTGACGCAGCACCTCCCTGCGAGGATTGTTGTTCACGCAGACCTATCCTGCGAAGCACCTTTTTACGCTCGCGGGGCTCATGGCAGCGAGGGAGCACAGTCTTACATCGCTGGGCTCGTGGCAGCGACAGCCGTGGTCACGGAAACTCTCGAGCCCGCAGGCAAGAGAGGGACACTACGATGCATCAAAGTGTGAGGATCAAAGTGTGAGGACCGAAGTCCTGAGTTTTTTGGGCTGGGAATCCGGCCCCTTTTATAATTTTTCGGTCAAGTCTCTACCATGGAACCATTGCGCCGAGGATAACGAGAATCACTGTCCTTTGGTTGGCGTTGAAGCAAGTCGAACGACGTTGAAATGGTGTTTGGAGGATTTGTGGCCTACAGACTCAAGTTTCGACCTGGGATCATTTTTCTCAAATCTTGCGTTTGAGTATGGCGAACCGCTTTCATCAACTGTTGAAAGAAAGCAACGCGGCAAAAATGTGATTCCTACATATTGTTGAGTTTGCAATTAAATCGCTCAAGCGGTGGCACCCTACATCTGCCCGTTTAGCCACGGTCACCGTCTCTTTCATGAGGGTTGAAGTGCTTCAACAGATGCCAAAATAATAGGTTGGAACTTTTCTGGCTGACAGAAACGCTGGACTGTACCTGCGGTTGGCTGGAGGATCCTTTGGCCTCGCTCGAATCAATCCTTTTCATCCTTGGCCCCGCGCCGCTGAATGTTGTTTGTTTCCTGACTACTCGCAGCCAGCTAATGGTGCTTTTACCAGAATGTCTACTCCCTTACCGCACAGATAATGACATACTCTCAAGCTCAGGATGAGGATTGTCCTTCTTTGGGAGGGCATAAACAAAAGTCCAGAGCTTATTGGAAAGTTTCCATAGGAAACCGAGCCTAGGACAACCATGTGAACTGTGCAACCAGGCCCACGAGCTAGGTTCGCGTGATCGCCACCCCCTCGCAAGATTGCAACGCTACTATCACATTGATGAGACTCTGGATACAAATAGCGCCCGACGGACCAATCAAACACAATGCGCGAATTTAGACAGACGCAGGTACGGTACTGCGATGCAGATCCCAGCGACGACCCACGGGACACTAGTTCAAGGAGGTTCTATTTATGGCCCGAAGAAGAAGTGAAGGATTTGCAAAGGTCCAGACCGATCCACAAGCCCAAACTTGACGGCCGTCAGTGTCCGATGGAAAAGGACTTTGTTGCGTAGAGGGTACGGCCGAGGTACGGTCCAGGCAGGTGAGGTATTTGGAATATCGGCGGAATTTTGGCAACAGAATGGTAGCCTAAATCCCGATCCGTGGTTATGCTTTCCTGGTTCCTGTCACAGGAGAATAATTCTCCTGTCAAGTGGCAAGTTGCTCCTTGTCTATCAGGTCTGTCGAACGTTCTAGAAGCTCTGTCTTCTGTCCTGCATAAAGCTTTCCCGTAGGGATTGTACTCTCTGAATCCGACACAACCCCCTCAATCGTCAGTCTCATATCCCTAGCGGATAGCTTGTGGAAACTATGCCGATCATGGACAGATCTCATGAGCTTATGTAAAAATATCTCCGGTTTTTGCACTAAAACCGAGGAACCGATTGGCTGCCGAAAATGGATTGAGGTTGTGGGCCGGCCCTCCTGCGGCCCCCAAACTTTATCTCAATCACCCTCCTCATCTTGATTACGACTGTAGCGAGAGAGATCTTTCTAGTACACTGCTGATCTATTCCAAAAGCCCTGCATGAGCAGGTCGAGACTGTGGTGGTTCTGCTCCAATTCTCTGGACTTCTCTTTTGGGCTGTAGGGCTGAATCACGAGCAACCTAGAAAGCATGTCCGGCAGAAGCCCGGGCCTGAATCCTACATGACCACCGCATTTTCTCACCGAGCAGGCGATTCCATGGGTCGTCCAAACTTAGCGGTCGAATGATTTGCGGTTCCGCTAATGATCGTCAGCTGCCCTCGTGATTCCACGGTCTCTGTCAAACTAATTTCCTCCTGACTTGGGCGTAGGTCAAAACAAATCGTACGCTTCACCCCAAGATTACCCTGCTTTCGACCATAGATCCTATCAAATCCAAGCAGACGTATTACCTTGAGCCAACAAGAATGCCGTATTTTCATTTTCCCAGAGCCCCTTGCTACCATGTCCTGTCTCCCTACGGGAACACTCATAGTATCGTAAATCCTTACACGCTGTCCGCAGTACTTACCGGGCCACATAACACTCCGATGAAATCCTCCTGGTTTTGCATGACAAGGATGAAAATGTGTAGGCGGGCCTGTTCCAAGGGCACCACCATCGTGCTCGAGTCCTTTGACTTTGGGACATCCTCTATATTATTGTCATTCCAACGAAGGGCGATTGCTACTACCTCTACGGAATACATGGAACGATATACAACTACGCTTATATTCCTCATGCTGAGGCTTCATTGCTGATCACCGCCTTTATTATAGTAACATTTACTTGGACTAGTGTATCGTGGTAGTTGGCCTCTGTTCCTTGGACATCGCAATGTAATGCTCCAGCCGATAAATGCTGCTAAAGTGCACGCTCTGTTCGCCGGTATCTCAGCTTCCTAGCAGCACAGACACGATGCACATAGTCCCACCTCCAGGATGACGAACGTGTTCTTTTAGGCCGGCACGGAAGCGGTGCTGGCGTCAAGCGGTCTGTGACAAAGGGTCAGTGTGTAATATGAGACGATTAAGTGTTTCGTACCTGAAATTGGGATCGTTTGAGTTGGCGTTTTGCTGTCATCGGGCTGGTTAGGGTCGGCCGCTAGAATTGTTTGGAACCATTTGTCAATGTTCCTTTGCGTAGGTGTCTTGGCCGAAAGACTCGACCGTGAAGCGCTACCGACCACGGAGCGCCGTACGGCGCCTGCTTGCTTTTGTTTGCTTGGATTTGGGGGAGATTTGGCACCAGTGCGACTCTGCTTCCGCAGGATATGGTACTTTTTTCCTCGTAAAGACTCAACGCTTCGATGCACCTGGTATTCTTCATAATATGCGTCGGAGAGAGCTTTCCACGACAGCTCCGGATGAGCATCCAACCATGGAAGAAGGTTTTTCTCCTCCCATTCTGGCCAGCCGCAAGCGTTACGTGGGGACATGGTTATGCTTGGGTAGTTGGCAGAAGTGGTCAGAACAGGTGAAGAAAACTGCAGAAAGTAAACTTGAAGATGTAGGGTTGTTGAGTTTAAAAGATTGAAGTGTGGCAGATAAAATCGACTTCTGTGTGTCTATGAGATTTGACCCAAACAAGCCCTCATTTTTTGATGCAACGCACATCGTTGAGAATCAACAACGTTGAACGCGGCCACAAGAGTCCATTCTTGTTGACAATTTCCCGTTGTTTCACCCATTTTTGAATTCTATTGTCTGATCCGCCTCTTAGTGAGTCATTGTTAAAAATGCGCAGATTCAGAAATAGATATCTACGGGCAGAATGTAGGAATGAAAAATGCGTGCACTTGCGAACCCCTCCTCAATTGCGAGCAAGCAGTCAATCCTGATCCTGCGATATAACATGCTATAAAACCCGAGCGCCTCCTCCTATCACAGAAAACCAGAACTAGGACCACTCCTCACCCCAGCGTAACTCAGACCCAAGTATGGGCGGAATTCGGAAAGTCTCGCACACTCCTCGACGACACAACTTTCGAAGCCGATTGCAACGTGCATTGTCCTTGTCGTCTTCTGAGTCTGAGGATACTGGTAGTCCATCCGCTACAGGCGATACCACAGAGGACGATTCATCCTTTCAGGAGGAACATGACTTTGTCGACCAGGACAATAGCACCTCGGCCGATGAGAGTGAGCAAGAAGCTGTACGACAGCGAAAGACTGTGTTTGGACACCAAAGGGGCTTGGAACCACGCGGGCAGACTCAGCTTTCCGGAGATGGTAGTTCGGTTGCTCTGGAATGCCTGACGGAGTAAGTACAATCCTATCAAGCACATAATCAAGACTGGCCTGCTAACAACATCTAGACTAGATAATCGGATGCGGTCAGTAGTGGTCCATCTTGAGTGACAATGTAAAGCGCTAACTGTCTTCGCAGGTCTATTGAGCGCTCATCGCAGGACCAAGCCACCTGGAATGAAACGATACGCAATGACCTGGCCGACATTTTTGGTCGATTGGCAATCGTCGAAAGTGAGATCCAAAAGGGGACACGGCAGGGTTCAAACAAAGCTACAGAGGGCCAGAAGATCGGACGATCCCTGCGTCGGCAGCAGTAATGCCATTCAAGCTTGATTTACTTGGGTATCACATCATGTATATCAGAGCAAGATCAGTCTGTATTGGTCTTGAGGTATGACCACCAGTTCAACCAACAGAATATGAACACGCTCATCATTGACGCCGGTTGGACGGTCACTGGATAAGCCTCAATTGACTCAGTGCCAAGCTAATGCCATGGCGAGCGATGGACCGTTTGTCGTTGCATGGGGTGTTTGTATTTTACCAGTGATCTTCTAAGCTCTGCAGACAGAAAAGTTTGACTGGTATATGGACTGTACCGAGATGGCTTTTTTGAACCCTCGGGCTATTGTCGCGAGCCACCACATTTTACCGAGTAGATTAAAGATTTGATTATTTCCATCATTGCAGCTGATTTGTATTGCCTGCCCCAATAAGCTCGTACTCGGTCTGCATAAGTGAGGAAACTCCCAAGAAAGCTAAACTACAGTAGTGCTCAAGAATCGCACACCATGTAACAAATGATCAAAGATTGTTTGCGGCTATTGAAGTACGATCCATAGCGGTTGATACGCACAGTAGCGCCACATTTATTGACTTGCGATATCTCGCCCAACGAGAAACTGCTATTTGTGATTGTATTGGACCAGAATACTACGGCAAGGTTTGTCTGAATGCTGAGAAGAAATAATGATCATAATGCGCAAGAGAAGCGCGGGCTTCTCCACTAAGCCCATAGCACAGATATTAGCAACATTCGGATCGGACCATTGAAAATGCGTTTCCTTTACGGCATGGGAGCCCACGTGTGTAACGAATCCACAGGCCAGCGTGGCAGGGCCTTTTCTCTGATCCAGAGCGTATCCGGGTGTCTCGGCCTGGAGCGGTGTGATGTCGAATACTCTACCGCTCTCTCGCCATAAGTACGAGTCCAATCTACCCTTACATTTATCTATGGCATAGTAAATCGACCATGGAGATTGCGGTGGACTCTGCCGCTAACCTGCACCGAATACTGCCTCGAGCTGCCCGTGTTCGGATCTATTAGACGAAAGCACATAACCCTCCCCTTCAGGCAACTAACAGAATTGAGAATACACGCAGTTTGGCATGGTACATGTATAATAAGAATGTGGCGAAATGCTTCTTCATGAACTATCTGCGCGTCGGCTACATTAAAAAGCCAGTCGTCTGCAGGAAAGACATGAATCGTAAGAGTTTCGGTCCTTTCCATACATAGAAGCTAGCTCACTCCATCAGTAGGACCTTGCCCAATCAACACACCCCAATTGTGAGACGAAGGGCTCATCTCAGTTGGTGGTAGGTAGTTCATGTTGAGTACCAAGCGGGACATTGTCATTGTTCGATTGGGAGATGCTGGGGAGCATATCGTGGCCAAGCGTACCCGCGCCGCCCTGATCAGGCCATTCTGCCTGGATCATTCCGGAGCCTGGCAAATAGGATGCCAATCGTCTGTTTTGAAAGGCGTCGATCGTACTCCAGAATCGAGTGGTCGCGGAAACCAGCTCTGCGTGTGCCTGATCCAACACCAGCTGTATATCATTCCACGGGACCTGATCTTGCAAAGCGGTGTTCGTGGATTCCACCTGCTGCTGCAATTGGCAAATCTCACGCTGGAGCTTCTGCTGCTCGGCTAATGCGGTATCCCTCGCCGTAACTGCGATTTGCAATTCCGAACTCTTTTGCGCTTTCTCAGCCTTGAGCTGGTCCAGCAACTGAGAAAGATCGTGGTTCTCTCCATCTCTCTCCTCAAGCACCTCTTGAAATTCCTCCTCAATATTGCTCATCACCCTGAGACACTTTCTATGTGTCGCTTTGTCGTTTTCCCTTTTGGGCTTCTTCGTAATGGAGGATGTCTAGCATGGTCAGTAAAGAGTACATTGAAATAAAAGGGATGCCGCCGGGGCTGTTCTGGCCATAGCGTAGTACGACCCAAACAGGTGAGCATTGGCGTACCGAATCTCTGTGTGATTTCGTCTCTGGTTTGCGTGACTTTCGTCTATCCTTGGTCTCAGGACCAGTAGAACCAAGGGAATAAGACGGTGCAGCACGCCGCCGTACGCCATCAGACCTGAGGTCTGCGTCATCCTGAGGATGCTTGGGATTCTTTGCCATGTTCGAACTTTTGTTTTTCCTCAATCAACAGTGAATCAACCAGGCACAGAAGGGATGAGAACAGTATCAGCAGTGACCTGACGAGAATCGAGCATTATATAGAAATAGGGAGAGGCCTAAGCATAAGATCGGAAAGAGAGCAGGGCTCCTGCCAAGCAAGTGCGTCGGGACGAGAATCACGAACTCAAAAGATTGAGGACTACTTTATATGCCGGACTCCGTGGAGCGTTAGCGCGAACGCACTAAACATCTGCCCTTCGATTTTACTATCGGGGATGCGAGCAATTAGCCCGCACAAAGATGCATGGGGATGCACAGTATCTTTTCACAGCATGAACAGGCCAGCCTCATATTATTACAAGTAATATCACGCATGAATTACGATGTTCTTTAGTGAATAAATTCAGTTCAAACAACAGGCTCAGCAGGAACCAACAGTACGATCGAGCCCCGACAACGCTTAAGCGATGTGTCGCCCAAATAGTGTGGTCACTAGACCGCTTTCCATGGTGTAATGAGCGACTCGGAATGTCGCTGCGAAGTCTCTCATTGAAGCCCAGAGGAATTGCTACAATTGATACATCTCAGGTCCGTGCTTTTTGCAATAGGACTCGGAATTAGGACGAAATAGAAGTTCTTCATCCGGTATAGGCCGAGTCCTAATACGTATGTGTATTTTGAAATGCTATTATAACCATAATTGCTCAGTTTGCGTGCCTCGCGTCCCACTTTACTGTTATGCTTCATTTGAAGTACGTGCGTCCATGAAAGGGATCCAGCCCGTCAAGCGCGGAAGTCACAGTCAATTTCAGCTGTTGGTTGAAGAGTTTAGACCTACCGCTTTCAAGTTGCGACGCAGCAGATCCTCCCTCTAAAAGGTTTATTTGCAGGAACTCTTAGTGTTCTTTCGATATCTTTCCTTTCTTAACCACCCTGCTCGGGACTCTTATCATCCAATTTGCTGGTATTTCTCGCTCGGAACCTATATATAGGTATGCATCGCTACAATATGTGCACCGGCTTGTATCTGGAAAGCTGGGTATAAACCATTGGCGCGTATCATTGGGCTATACAGCCATTGCAACCCGCAACACGAGGACAGAATACTCGGTGGGCCCTCAGCGTATTCTGGCTACTTCAGATTTGTAATAGTCTGTCAACCTTGAATCTGGCTTGATACCGCATGGGTGCTAATCGCTGATGACTGACTGTCGTTCGTGTCATCAATTGCGAGATCCATTCCGTCTGACCGCCACGAACCCAGTGTCTGCATTACTCCATTGATGCCCCTTCTCGTCTCTGCTAGCTTATCACGCATTATTTCATTTTGCGACTCCAGTATCTGCATATCGTAGCGCAGTTGACTGGCCTCATCCCGGAGCGTATGACTTTCGCGAAGACAGTCATCCAGTTGGGAACGAGTGCGTTCCAATTCATTTTCTATGTGGCTGTTGGTAGCCTTAAGCTCGCAGATCTCTGCGGTGAAAGAACCACCCACCATTCCTTCGCTGAAACGTTGTGTCTTCATGCTCCGTCAGCAAGGCCATATTAATGAGGACATCCGGCAAGGGACTCACCTCCTTCGGAAAGCCGTCAGTATTGGACTGCGAGGTTTCTAGGGACTGCGGGTTGACAGCTTCGAGTGAAAAACCGAGTTCCTTCAATATTTTCCGGTAAAGGTTTATCGTGCCGCTACTTAGGTTTGATTTGAGCAAAGCAGCATTCGTTCTCGTCACCGACCAAGCGTATCCATCTTCAGGTCGCGGTTGGAGACGGACTCGTTCGGGAGCGACGACGAGGTGAAGTCGGTTATCTAGGTGTATTAGCTTGTGTGGGCAGCAGAAGGGGTTGGTAAATACATATATGAGCCGCTAAGGCTTCTCGACATTGTTTTCTCAGTTGGAAGCGTTTTTGGTTGCTGCTTTTAGACATTAAAGTGTACTTTGGTCATTCAAAGGATTAAGGGAAAGATCCGCGGGATTTTATAAAACAATAAAAAAAAGGAAATAACACTTGCACTAGATACCAAGTTAATGTAGGATCGATGATACGTTCTTTGCTCAGGTAGAAAGTGGTGCCCATGGGTAGGGGTGGCCCACTTTCCGAGTGTGGATTTTCATTGGATGAGATGCATCTTGTGATGATTTCAGCGTTGAGAATCAGTTGAAAGTTCCGTAAACCTTTCACTCCCCGAGCCCTCATGTATAGTGCTGGGTGCGTGAGTCGCGCACAAATACTACGACCCTCAATTTATGCGTGAAATACCTTCAATTATAACATCTTGTTGGCAAAACACAGGACTCTGTTTGGTAGGGCTCACGATGCTGCGCATTTCTGCCCTTCGATATGAGCTGTGAAAGCCGGAATGGATTGATAGAAGGTCAAAAAAATGATGAATTGAGCAGAGAGTCAGGCTTGATCGGCTATTCCACTGAGATTTCATTTCGTCTAGAAAATATATAAAAGGGGTCAAGTCAAGCCACCTGAATGTCCCATTCGGCACGCGATCATCCTGATAGAAATGGCCCCAAGAACTCGCCGGTCCCTCTGTCCAAAACTAGCGACCTATCGCGACATGGTGCAACTGCAGTGTGACTTGTCCAAGCGTCCACCCACAAAGATGACCACTCGCCATGGTACCTATGCCGGTCGCAACGTTTGCACGGACTCGCCGAGCTTGAAATCTTCGCGAGCAAAGGCAATGCGAACGAGCGTCCATTGTCGATATCATGTTCCACCTGTCTCACTACTTCCACGGTCGTCTGGCAGGTTCCCAAGGAAAGGCAGCCACAAGAACACGCGCAAGACACGAGCGATTTCTGAGCAAGAGGCAACACGACTGGATTGGATGCGACGACTTCGACCTAAGCCCCATAGGCGTTACTAGGTCGGACAATTTCAAGTCGACCATGGAGGCTCAGCAGATGGCATATCGCAATATCTACTCTCTTCCTTGTATCGTTGAATAGATGGAAGTATTTCACAGGCAACTAGGTATGAGAATGCGGATTTCCAAAGTTCGAAAAGACACGGTCTAGATATTGAGTCTCTACATAGAAGATAGGATGTTTTGAGAAGCAATGTAAGGTTCTGATATACGCAAAACGGCCAGTATGTAACAGGATTGTTTCTCTGCTTTTGCAGTCAATGCTTTATAAAAAAGCACATCTACGCATCTCTTGTAGGACATGAGAACGGTAGGGTATTGGGAACTGGAAAATTCTGGAATCTAGTAACAGAGGTTGGTTGCGATTTGGTAGCGGCTTAATTGCAGGATATATGTACTATGTCTAACGACTTTTGAAATATTGAAAGGTGGATTGAGAACGGCCTAAACCAAAGCCTTCCCCCAATCCAAGATACTAGAACTGCGCGCATGTATCTCCAACTTGATTAAGAGCATTTTATGCTACATGTAATCAGTAGACTTGGACCAGTTGGCACCCTAGAGTAGCCTCCGAGCTCACGAACAACTAAATTATATTTTCTAACTAATGACCAGAGGGAACTTTCAGACAATCTGTCGCGTCTCCGTTGTAAACGTTTTCTACTGTTATAGACAGTACAGATTCTAGAGTTTCTTTTCACATGCCATCCACGTATAGTAGGGGGTTTGGAGGCACCCAAGGGTACATTTATGCGGCCCACGCGGCTGACTGCAAGGAAGAAGTCGAGATGGCGATGATGAAAAGCTCGATCTCTTGAGTGTCAGTACTGTTGACATACTGTGGGAAATTGTAATTACCTCGAGTGCAATCATCCATGATTTGCCTAGCGTACCTATGATGGCAACCACAAGTAAAAGAAGTGCCATTACAGAGAGATAGCATGAGATGTACTGCAGCTTAGGTCTGGCTAAGGTTGAATGTCGAACCATCAACCAGAACCATGCAGCTACCCCCACATAGTCCACGAAGAGAACAAAGAGGCCACCCGGATGGACGGAGCTCAGGAGGAAGGTTCCAGCAAGTGACAATGCTACCTTAGCCAGTGCGGAAAGAACGGCGAAAGTAGGGTACACGATGCGTAGAAATCGGGGTGTGAATATGTTTTCACGCTGTTGAAAAATTACATGAAGATACTGTGGTCCGTTAGCCGATAGTAAGCCTCACTCATTCCATGCAATGAAGACCTACCGCTTGTAGCGGTGGGAATAACGGGGTAACCCAAAAGAGAACTTGGCTCCATCTTGGAAATCTTTTACTCCAGAACAGCCCCGTAAGAATAGCAAAGGGAACACATGAGAAGGCACACAAACTCAAGTCGAATTTGTGCCACCGCCACTTGGATGGAATACAGTACAAAAGAGACAGCCTTCCAACGTTCAGAAGTAGAAGAATAGTCACTAAAACAGATTTGATAATGTCTTCTGAAATCATGGCTATAATTTCTTAGCAGCAGACACATCTTGGGATTAGAGATGGAGGTTTATATAGCCAAACCAACAATTGCCTAGTCATGAATGTATAGATCCCAGGAGCTCTTCATCAGGTTCCAAAGTCTTCTCGACGGATCGCATACTCAACTTTCTACCTTTATCTCAACTTTATGGCGTTGCGGAAGAACTGAGGTCTTCAATTAATGGTTCGCGGTAACATTTTGCTTTCCTTCCGCGCTCGAGAGCAAGTCCCGCTTGAAAGCCTGGAACATATTGCTGAGCCAATTAGTATCGCACCTGCTCATTCTCGCCCTTGTTAATATGAGATCACCTGCATGGGAAAAGCGATAAAAAGTAATGGACGTTCACATTCCACTTTACTAGAAACGGGTGCAGTCGATCATCGCTTCAAAATGGCCAATTGCAAGTGCATTTCGCCTTTTCAATGTCGACGGAATGCGATACGGTGGTGAATATATACAGGAATCTTACAAATCACGAGATCTGACCATATCGCTGGCTGCCCACGTAATTCCTTTGGGCCTGTCATCGGAACAGTAGAAACTTGGGCGTTGCGTAAAAGTGCTTGGAAATCTCGCAAGCTTGCATGGAACAACGCTCTATTTTTGGGAAGGTTTGGTAATCGTTATGTACGTATTCCCTTTTTGAAAACGACTCAAACACCGATACAGAAAGAAAGTAGATCCTAGATATTAGCTGTAGTAGCTTATTGGTATGCATTTTACCTGTCACGACTGAGTTCCTGTTGCCATGGAATCATGTCTCTTGGCTACACGTGTAATTTAGATCATGGTATGCCAGAAATAGTTTTCGATTGGAATTAGAACAACAAAGATATTTGTACTTACAGTAACCTTAGAGGGTGTTGGTATCACCAGCTAGGTACTGTGTACACAGTTAAGTGGACAGTGGTTATGCTTCCAAAGCAAAAGTCAATTTGATTCATGTAAAATAGATGTGTGTTCCAGGTCGTGGTCCAATGCCCCTGAATCCATACGGCGGGAGCCGCAGCTTAGCAAGATTACGTACAAAGTGTCTTTGCTTATTCTGACGGGAGGATATGTCCCGACAGAACCTAAAAGCCCAAGTTCCTAAAGCAGAGCTTTATTTAGTGATACGTACAGATCTCATGGGTTCCTAGATGCTACAGTTAGGGCTTTAACTAAACTTTGATAATAATAAACTTCAATCGAGAATCCGCCAGGGTTGATTCTGTGAAGGCTCCACCACCGCTCTACGTGGCAAACAGAATAAAAAGTGGGGATAAGAGGGCGAATCCCGACGTTTGGGGTTGTCTTTCGCTTATCGCTAGATTAAGAAGTCTTAATTAACCAGGGAAAGACACTTTTACTAGCAGAAGCTTCTATCAACACTAGGGAAAGACTCAATAGCGAATATATTCAGTCTACCCCGCATCTCTTCAAATCCTTCATTAAATGATTTACCGTAAAATAATACATATATGTATACATATACATACGTATATAAATAAAATAGAGGTACTTGGCCAGAGTTGTGAAAGCTTGAGCAAATAAAGACATACTCATGTCAGACGGCCATTCAACAAATGAGGATAATCCCCAGAACACATTCCATATTCTTTGATGAGGCTGCTCCGAAGCGGGTACTCTATTAGGCAGCCGTCGAAGTTTATTAAGAGGGATAATAGCGATAGGAAGGTGCCAGTTTGGCTTACCGAAATTGTAAGGGTGCAGGTCCGTGTATCAGGTATAGTAGGAGTTTCGAAAAAATTGGTGAATCTTGCAGGGGACCGGCCGTTGTCCGTTAGGCCGTGTTATCCGTTCCGTCATAGATTTCGTTACCACGGAATTGTACTCTCTTTCGTAAGCGGCGCGGAAGCGATATGAGGTTGTAACGGGAATGGCATGTATAGCTATGGAAATACACTGGATGCCAATGAGAGCAACGAATCAAAAAGGGGTCAAGCCATGTCATCGACACCATTAGGTCTGTTCGATGGAGATATCATGTACTTTCCGTCAGGGTGTCCATCGATTTTATTGGTGGATCTTCAGGTCAAATTAAGCCAAATAATCAGAAATATTCGGGCTAGTTCCCTGATGTGGGCTTGACGTGTTGAAAATAGCACCAAGCTTTAGTCAGGTCGATCCAATTCGTAGCTGCCGAGCCGATAAAGATGAGTATAAGACTTCTTCAGTCCCATCAGGACTTAGGAAAGTTTTGTTCTTTCTTTCCCGGCGTTCTTTTCTCTCTTTGTCATTCACTTATTCATTCTTTATTCATTCATTCCTTTCAAAATGCGCTGTGCGCTCTTCCTTTCTCTTGTCCCACTTGCTCTGGGATGTCATAACCCACAAAGCTATGCCTGTCCATCGGCTTATACGGCATCCCGCTCTGCTGCCGCAGAGTTCTGCGCGACCTTCACTGCTAGCATAGTGACCGCTACTACCCGCCTTCCAAGCTTTGCTTCTGCCTGTGAATTCAACACCAAGCATCTATCGAGCGCCTGTAGCTGCCTCGATACTATCTGGACTACTGAAGTATCAGGAGTAAGTTTTTCTATGGTCGAACTTACAGCTACAAGCCCTAACATATACCAGTCCGGATCGGCACAGACCACAGCTATTGCAACCAGCGCAGTTACTACCACCACTGCTGCTTCAATCGGTTCGTCTACTAGCTCGACTACTCTCGTCAAGACCACCCGCCCGGCCTTCTCTACTACCTCTTTGGTTGAAGTGCCGGCCACCACTGCGGCACTGACGACTATTCAAGCCGTGACAACCGTTACTGCGGACTCGACTGGATCCGGCACTACTTGTGTTGTGTCCGAACACGCCTCTCTCTCTTCCGCTGTCAGGTCTTGCACCAACATCGTGCTGTCTGATTTTTATGCCCCTCCCTCGAGCACCATTGATCTGCAGAGTCTCCAGACTGGTGCTGTTGTGACCTTTGCGGGCACTACTGTAAGTCAAAATACTATAGATACTACTTGAACATGTCACTGATCTTTCAAAGACTTTCGGAGATACATACGACGATGATTTCGATCCTATTGTCGTCTCTGGCCACGGTATCACCATAACTGGTGCCGAGGGCCACGTTATTGACGGCAATGGTGCTGCCTACTGGGACGGAGAAGGTTCCAACGGCGGCCAGGACAAGTCAGATTGAATGTCACACACATCTCATTTCATCGCTAACAACTATATCCAGGCCCGACCACTTCTTCGTCGTCACGAAGACCTACAACTCCAAGATCAGCAACCTG
Source organism: Penicillium canescens (assembly GCF_028828765.1). Lineage (NCBI taxonomy): Eukaryota > Fungi > Ascomycota > Eurotiomycetes > Eurotiales > Aspergillaceae > Penicillium > Penicillium canescens. The sequence continues at coordinate 6,277,039 of NW_026703966.1, forward strand.
AACATCATGAACTGGCCTGTTCACTGCTTCGATATCACTGGAAGCCAGAACGTCGTCTTCTCGGGTCTTGTTTTGAACAACACGGCAGGAGATAAGCCTAACTCTGCTAGCGGCAGCATGGCCGCAGCCCACAACAGCGATGGATTCGACATTTCCTCCAGTGACTACATTACCCTGGAGGATATCGAAGTGTACAACCAGGATGACTGTGTTGCGGTTACCAGTGGAACTCACATTGTTGTTGACAATGTGTACTGCTCCGGTGGCCACGGTATCAGCATCGGATCCGTCGGTGGAAAGAGCAACAACACTGTGGATGGAATTACTTTCAAGAACTCGCAGGTTGTCAACAGCCAGAACGGCTGTCGCATCAAGAGCAATGCCGATACGACTGGCAGTGTAAGTTGATGACATGACATTCTTACACTTGGTCCGCAACCAAGGCACTAACATGACTAACAGATCAGCAACATTGTCTACCAGAACATTACTGTCTCTGGCATCTCCTGCTACGGTATCGACGTCCAGCAAGACTACCTCAATGGTGGCGCTACTGGTGAGCCAACCAATGGCGTCACCATCAGCGGCATCACTTTCGACAACGTGAAGGGCACAGCGACCGACGATGCCTACAACCACTACATCCTTTGTGGCTCGGACAGCTGCTCTGACTTCACCTTCACTGATGTCTCCATTACTGGAGGAGGTGAGACCAGCAGCTGCAACTACCCTTCCAGCGGCTGCCCTTGAGATAGTTTTCATTATCTCTTGTTGAAATGAGTTGGTGGGGAATCGAGGTATTCTATTCTATTTATACTTTTTCTTTTTTACTCCAGATGAGACTTCATTGTCGCTGTCGATAGGCGCAATTTGTTAAATGATAGGTTCTATTCGGGACTGTTGCGTGAGAGCACCTTGCGTCGGGCCCACGATATCCCGTGCTGGACATCGCACACAAATATCGCCTGGCCTTCCCCTCCCTCGAAAAGAACATCGCCGTTTCGAGGGAGAGCCGGGCTCTCTCCGCGACGGTTTCTTCCCGCCCACCGCGGAACCCCCTCATGTATATACCACGTATGCTCCCGCATAGCTATTTTTCCTCCTAGAATATACGGAGTGCCACGGGCCCGCCTGCAGCCCTCACGGCGCTGTAGCCCTCCGTCAACGAGGCCTACATCGCCAGTGTTCAGACCGCAGGTGCCCCGTGCGGGCCAAAAATATCTCATCCGTCTCCATTTGTGCCAGTGTAGCAATGGTTAGAATAGAGGGCGTGTTACAATTTATGAGCAGTCACTGTACCATCTGCTCACAGAGACTTGGGTTATGTCATTGAAATATTTAGATACACGGCCGAATATATGCGAGTAAGCGAGAATAAGTCAAGTCCCAAACCTAGACCCGCCTGATGCCCCTCAACCAAACTTCTTTCGCGCCCCACTCTCTGAGGTACAGTGGTGTATCATAAGTAACGTATTGTGTAAGCGAGTGGAACATGTAAGCGAGTGGAACACCTACGCGTTAGTTTCGCGTCATGTTCATTACATCAATTTTCAACCACCCACAATGCCACCAATTCGCTCTCAAAGCTCTCAAAAACGTATAGAGCAAGAGGGTAGGATCTTATTAGCTATTCGCTCTCTTCAGTCCGATGAAAAATGCTCAATTCGTCAATTGGCTCGCGATTTCGACGTCCCGCTGAATACGCTCCGTCGCCGTATGGCAGGTGTCAAAAGTCGCGAAGAAACCCGCGCCAACAGCCATAAATTGACTTTTTGGAAGAGGAATCCCTTGAGAATTGGATCATCTCATTAGATGAGCGTGGAGCTGCCCCTCGGCCAAATACCGTACGAGAAGTGGCCAATTTGCTACTCGCGGACCGTGGGACTGACCCGACCGAGACAGTCGGGGTGAAATGGGTCTATAACTTCGTCCAACGGCATCCTAACCTCTCCACTCGATTCTCGAGGTCTTACGATTACCGGCGAGCTCAATGCGAGGACGTGAAGATGATTACAACGTGGTTTAACTACCTTCAAAGTACGATTGCGAAATACGGTATCCTTGAGGAGGATATCTACAATTTCGACGAGACTGGCTTCGCTCTCGGCCTTACAGCCACTGCAAAAGTTGTGACGAGGACTTCGTACGGTCGGCGAGCTCTTTTACAGCCTGGAAATCGCGAATGGGTGACGACAATTGAAGCAATAAGCGCGTCGGGGTATACGTTACCGCCATGCGTCATTTTTAAGGGTAAGGTCTTTATGAAGGCCTGGTTCGGCGATACAGACCTACCGGCGACTTGGCTTTTCGTAGTTACTGAAAAAGGATGGACTACGCATTCTATAAGCCTTGAATGGCTTCAAAAGGTCTTTATCCCATCGACTGTAAGCCGTACGAAAGGAGTATATCGTCTCCTCGTCCTTGACGGACATGGCAGCCATCTTACGCCTCAATTTGACGAAATCTGCGCTCAAAATAATATCATCACGATCTGTATGCCGGCGCATTCATCGCACCTTTTACAGCCTCTCGATATCGGCTGTTTTGGGGTATTGAAACGGGCTTATAGTGAAGTGGTTGAGTCCCAGACAAGGCTTGGCATACACCGCGTCGATAAGAATGACTTCTTAGAGGCATACAAGAAGGCCCGAATCAAGGCATTTACAGAGAGCAATATTGTGAATAGCTTCGCCGGCGCTGGTATCAAGCCATTCGACCCGCAGCACGTTATTTCGAAGCTTAATGTCCGCCTTATCACCCCCCCCCACGACCTACTAGCCATAGTAGCGATTCAAGCCGCAATTTTACTCCAAAGACGCCGCGAACAGTGAAAGAAGTGAAGAGACAGGCCTCATCTATTCGGAAGCTCGCTGCCGATGATCCTAGACGTCTAGGTGATGCGATAGACCAAATGGAGAAAGGCTGTCAGCTTGCTATCCACAGCTTCACTATCGCGAGGCAGCAAATCAATGAATTGCTTGCCGCCAATGCGAAAGTGACGCGTAGAAAGCGGCGTACGAAAGCTCAAATAGCGCATGAAGGTAGTCTACTAGTTCAAGAAGCAATGACGCGTATTAGTGGACCGGGGCAGGTGGAAGAAGCTATACATGAGCAAGCCGGCGGAGCATCGCCGACACCTAATCAGACCAATGAGAGACGCCCACAGCGATGCAGTCTCTGTAAAACGCCTGGACATAAGAGAAATAGGTGCCTAGAGAGGTCTGAATAGCCTCAGTTTTAATGAATTCGTATTGTGGTTGAAAAAATTGAATAATAATAGTAGATATAGCGGGCGGGTGTTCCACTCGCTTACATGTTCCACTCGCTTACACAATACGTTATTTGACTTTGGTACTTCGGGCCTTGACCGCCTTTCATACCGCCTACTTGATTAGTTCATGAACATCCATCCTATGTACCAACACGTTCTAATACAACTCTGGCATTCTTGCGTTTAAACATGCCTTTGATACACGGGAGAAGGGGCAGTGGCTGATGTTATTAATTATGAAGGATACTCTACTAGCTATTAGACTGAAACTGAAGTTTCTGAGGTTTCTGCACGGCAGTATAAAAAGGTGGGTCTTAGGTCAAAGTACCGAAAGTTCAAATACTTATGATACACCACTGTAAGCTTTAGTAGCCAGCAAGCCATTGCTTCTAGAGTCACCCGCGTGTATCAGCCATTTCGAAAGTTACCCCATTCACTGTTCAACAGATGTAGCACCTCACGCAGATACTCAGGTTGAAACATGTGCACGGATTTAGTTGGTGCACTCTTTCTGTTCAAGCACGATGGTGTTGCCAAGGTTACCAGTAAGACTAGATACCTTAATGTATCCTTCGGCGTCTTTTGTTGCATTGCCACGCTTCAGAAGAAGCTCATTGTCGATTTGAAGGGTGAAGTTGCCGCCACACTTGGACACAAGTGTTGTATTCATGGTATTCGTAAAGACAGTGTCCAGATTCACAGGGCCAGTGAATGGCCACTTCATTTCAGTTGTACCCGGGCTGCCGGCAAAACTATACGTGTTCTTCTCGTACGCTGTCATGCCCTCCTGAAGATAGACATGGCCATGGAAGTCGCCGCTGAAGATATCATTGTCAATTAACTACTTCATACCACGAGGGAATCTTGTGCTTGCCAAGTGAGTGAGCATACCGAAGGACGTTGATTTGTCTTGAGGCAGTTGTGCGGAGACCAACTGCGATGTGGCAACGCGCATGATCGCCGCCCTTGTCCTTTTCTATGGCAGCCAACATGTGTCAGCAATGCGGAAAAATGAATAATGACAGTCAATTTACCAAGCTCAGCTTTTAGCCCTTGGACCGTAACACTGAAGGAATTAGTGGCCGGCTCAAACACTCCAGTCAAACTTCCTTGAGGACAGCCTGAACCTTTGTACGCGACACTGGTGACCTCAAGCCCGGCAACCAGAGGCTGCATCAGGCTAGCAGCAACGAAGACGCTAGGGCCAAGCCCTGCACAAAGAAGGGAAAACTTAGAAAACAGCATCTTTGCCAGTGAAAGAGTCGAAAGCTTGGAATGTTTCGCATATGAGAATGTTGGTAGTTTGACCACCAATGGCCGATGGGCGGCCTCGGAGTATTTATGGCAGAGATATGCTCGCCGAGATGTCAGAGTGAAAATTAAACAAAATGAAAAGGGGAACTACTCGGACACACCGAGACCATTAACCAAGCTTACTGTTTCAAAGCGCATTTGACCCTCCAAATATTCACTTTAGGACCCAGTACCGAGAGTTTCTATTGATACCCGGCGCGATGGCGAATAATTGGGACCTGGGGGCCTTTTTGGCCGTTCCGACCCGCTTCTCCGTGGGGCCGGTACATCGGATTCTCCGCTAGCAGGTTATTTCCGGCAAAAGCTTACCTCCTTGCTTGCTACTATAACCTTGCCAGGCACTTCAGAGTTCATTTTGTTGAGGTACTCTCATGGTAGGTTGCTCACCTGCGCTTATACTGTCATTCTCGAAATCGCCTTGACCAGTACACTCTTTGACTATCTTTCTTGGCCCCACTGCCAAGCCTTAGTGCGGATCATCTATTGGGCCCACCCCATTAAGTTGCGGTCCGGTGTGATCTCCCCGAGCTTGTACACCGACGTTCAAAACGTGGGGCCTCAATTTGATGCGTCCAGCAGCTGACGGTTCTTCCAGGGAAACATCTATGGAATCAGATAAACGGCAAGCCACTGACACTCCCGCCTCCTCTGTCGATTTTGATATGACAAACATTGATCCTCGATTGATGAGACCCGGCCCTATCACCGTCGTGAAGCCATCAGCCTGCCCCGTCAAAAACTGACATTTCCGCCTCCTCTTCTGGATGCCCAGTGATGACCACTGACCCAAATTCGGCGGAGAATTCTGCACAGCGAGTGACAAGGGGAACAGCAAAGGCGGCAAATATAGAACCTGGTCATAAGCTGGAATCTTCATCACAGCATGCGACGCGCTCGTCTCGAACATTTCGGCGCCCAGAAGAGCAGCCTGGTGGCAGCAGAAGAGTAAAGGACAGCCAGGCAAATCGAAAGCGTCTAGTGCTAGATATACGCCACGTCGGTCAAAGCGATTACGAGCCCAGTGATTTGTGGCCTTGGGGGTGATTCTTCTTGTTCGTATATTTGGATGCAGTTCAAGAGGTTGATTATAGACCTTATCTCGGAAGCATTTCTGGCTTAGCAATGATACTATTTCCAGACTATCGTTTACTTTACGAACAGTAACTTGCATTCTGACGGCGTTCAAAGATACATATTACGGAATGATAGTAAGGCGATTGGGTCGAGTCAGGCTACGTAGTAACAATGGCCTTAGGCCCTTCTATGAAGTTCTCCCTTACCCATTCATTCCTGGCTTCGGGGCAGAAAAGAACAACTTCCATCCCTCCTGGAAGGAGCACGAGCATGAGAAGTTACCCACCTTCTTTTCTCTTTCAATGATCAAACCGGTCTTGTCTCCAACATGCGCCGGAGTTAGATGGGTCGCATTTCCCTGGTCGAAGGCTTTGGCATCATGAACACTGAGAGAGCGCAAGGACGTAGCGTTAAATCGTAGAAAGCTCTCCATAAAGGCCAGCTCCATATACATTGAACACAGTGATAGCTCGCGTAAATTCAGACTTACGCAACACAGTAGTGCCAAAGCCATCTCACTTTCGACAAGCCGCAGGCATGGGGCGTATCCAACCAGCTCAGTGAGAGGAGTCGTCAAAGAGTCCCAATGGAAGCTCTGCCATGGAGAATCATTGCGAGGTTCGAGACAGGTGAGCTGAATGACCTTTAAAGTCAATTTGCGACACTTGAGGGCAGCCAATAATAGCTGAACATGGTGCTCATAAGACCTCGGTTGTGTCATAAAAAACATCTCGTGGTAATACCTCTCCCAGTCGTCGTGGCCCTTCGTGTCACGAAATACCAATACCAATTCTTTCAAGTTAAAGAGGAGATTAAAAGCAAGGTTCATCAAAGTTGAATCTCTTCCTGCTTCTATGATCTCTTGCTGCTCAGCACAGGTCCGTCGTATCGTCTTATAAACACGCGTATATGAAGGGTGATCGCCTGGAATGTATTCCAGTTCGTCCCAGTTCTCACGACCGTACACGTCATCGTAACCTTCGCATACATCGACATAATCGTCAGGAGTGAGGATCTCTATTTTGAAAACATCATAATTTCGTATCTCTAGCTCAAGATTAGTCTTTGCTTCCATAGATGATTCGTCCCGGGATCCTTACCAGGATTTAGCAACATTGGGGCGACGTATTCAAAGGAGACGATATATCGATGCAAGTTTGATTCCAGAATACTTTCCAACAAGTCGAATCCCTTATTCGAAAATTCAATGCTGATTTTGCAAAATAGGAGGGTTAAGCAGACATCCCTCATTCGCCTGCTGGTGAGTGAAAGCGGTTTGATTTCTCGATTGTCAAGACACTTCACAATGCCGAAGAGGGTTTCGGTAGGCAGCAGCTCCATACTATTGAATCCAATGAGTCTCAGTCGTACCAGATTATTTCAAGAGGGTAAGGAGGTGATGCTTGAGATGCAAACGAAGTGGGCTCCGTGGCCTTTATAAGGTAAGTACATCGTGGTCGATGATTGGCTTCCAAGGAGATGACTAATCATGCTGTTCTCAATCGGACGCGTCGGTGTGGGCATTAACGAAACCAAAAGTGTATCGCAGGACTTGTATCACCTGAAATACTTACTATACTGTAAACGCCTACCCTTGAGAACCTCTTTCATGAGACATAAATTTAATGTTGACACAACTCTACCGGCGCAATATTTGGTCCTCTTGGGACGTCTCTGATACTACGCTGTCCAATTTTGGAAATCCTACCCTGGGGTGTTTTGAGGCCCCTAAAGATATAGAAACAGTGTCTTCCGGCCTGTGTGGTTTGTGAAGAGGAAAAAGACGACCAGATAGGTCGAAAGCATCCAATATCCAACCTTCTCCCTGTCGATCAATGCGGTTACGAGCTCGGTGATTTGTGGAATTGTGTTCTTGTCATTTTGTTCGTATATTCGGTTGCAATGCAGAATGTCTCAATATACCGTTCTACTTTCAAAAGTCCCCCTGACTAAACAATGAAATTCCGTTTCCCTACTTAGAACAAGCTACACTCAGCAACATAGGGATCCAATAGCGATCAAGGTTAAGCACTAGAAATGACGAAAAGGCAATTGGGACAGGTAAAGTCACGTATCACCTAATCAACCATAGTAACAATGGCTTTAGGCTCTTCTATGAGGCTCTGTGTTTCCTTTTCCTAGCATTTGGAACAGAAACAATGCCGCCGTCATTAAAGAACAAATTCCACCCTCCTTGGAGTGAGCACGAACATGAGAGTTTATCAAGCCTCTGTCCTTTTTCAATTGTCAAACCGATTATGTGACCAACATGTAGTGGGGTTAAAGGGGTAAGCCTTCCCTTGTCACTGACTTCGACATTATGAACACCGAGAGATCGCAAGGACTGAGCGTTACATTGTAGGAAGCCCTCTATGAAGGGCAGCTTCATGTAAATTGAGCACAATGTTAGCTCACGTACGTTCAGACTTATGCGACACAATAATGCCAAAGGCAAGGCACTTTCGACAAGCCGTAGGCCCGGGGCGTGTCCCACAAGCTCAGTGAGAGGAATCGTTAGCGAGTCCCTGCTTCCCGACGGAGGGTCATCGGGAGGGCCAAGACAGGTGATCTCAATAGCCTTTAAGGTTATGCTGCAACCCTTGAGAGCAGCCAAGACCAGTTTGATGTGGTGCTCATAAGACCTCTGCTGTGTCATATCATACACCTGTTGGTAATCGGTCTCCCAATCCTCGTCGTCCCGTCTTTGACAAAATACCAATATCAGTTCTTTCAAGTTAAAGAGCAGATTGAAAGCAAGGCTCATCAGGGTCAAACCCCTTCCTGTTTTTATGATCTCTTGCTGCTCGGCACATGTCCGTCGTAGTGTCTTATAGACACGCGTGTATGAAGGAAGATCGCCCGAGAGGTATTCCATTTCATCCCAGTCCTCACGACTGTTCACGTCATCATAACTCTCGCATGTTTCGACATATGTTTGAGGACTTAGGATTTGTGTTTTGAAAAACTCATAATTTCGTATCTCTAATTGACGTCAGGTCATTTCCCACGGATGATTCTCTCAGGGACACTTACCAGGCTTTAATAACATTGGGGCGACGTACTCGAAGGAGAAGATATACCGATGCAAGTTTGATTCCAGAACGCTTTCCAACAAGTCAAACCCCTCATTCGAAAATTCGATGCTGAGCTTGCGAAATAGGGTGGGTAAGCAGACGTCCCTCACTCGCCTACTGGAAAGGGAAAGCTGTTTGACTTCCCAATTGTCGAGGTACTTCACGATGCCGAAGAGGATTTCGGTAGGTAGCAATTCCATATTGTTCAACCGGTCGATTTCAGCCCGTATTAGAATCTTTCTGAAGAGTCCGGTGTGATGCTCGAGGACAGAAGAAAAGCGGGCCGTGTGGCCTTTGTATAGGCGTATAGGCGAGGCTCTCTATATCGGGTCGATGATTGGCTTCCAGGGAGATGACTAAACGTAGTATCCCCAATTGCAACAACAGAACAAAATGGATGTCGTGGGCCGTATGCCGAAAATAACATGGTGACCTGGCCAGGACCAGGCTATCTGACACTGCAAACTTGACTTCCACGAGCATGTTTCTTTGCTTAGAATAATTGGCCCCGGTATAGTATGTCTATTGAGATGCAAGAGCGCCTGTGGACTTCACATGTACCCCCGCGAATCGTAAATGGGAAAACAGAAGAAACAAAGTCCAATGCCGTAGCCACGCCCGAAAACATTTGTACTCCTAAGGAAAACCCAGCCATGCATGATCGCACTTTGACGTGCCGCCTCCATCCGGTATCATTACTTCTAGTCGCCGTTGGGCGCACTCTCTCCCTCAACGTCGGCAACATCCCGTAGAATATCCTTGAGACCGCGGACGCCTTCATCTGCCACCGCTTCAGGTATCCGGACATCAACTTCTTCAATGTACTTCAGAGGGTCGTAGGGGGGATTCTCTTTGCTGCCTTTCTTGGTGCCGTTCGTGCTGTTTGTGGCTTTTGAGCTTAGCGCGCGGTGCGGTCTGCCTTCTGCTGAAGCTAGGATTGCCTCCATCACATCGTCGAAGGTTTCGCATCGGCCGGCACGGAGGAGTTCAGTGGCGAGGGTTGTGACTTTGTCGGTCCAACCTACACGGTGGAGAGAACCAAGTAGGGTTTCTTGGAGATCTTCGAGGGCGCAACTGGCTGACAATTTGACAAGGAGATTGGACGCCAGAGCGTCCGGGGTGGAGGAGGCTCCGTTCGTGGCGGAGGGCATTGCGGAGTGTGGGGTTCGGGTTGGCGAAATGCCTAGGTGACTGTAGCACGCGAGAGTAAATGGTGTTGGTCGCGGAGGTTACAGCCTGGAAATTTCGACAATTTGGAGTTCTGAGCTGCGCAAGAAATCAAATATTGCCTGGTTGTTCGAAGAGTGAAAGTTGGCAAGACGAAGGGGGCGAAAAGGGGCCTGCCCTCTATGACAGTGGAGGGGGTCTCAGCAGGCTAATTGGCATTACATTGCATCCATTGGACAATAGACATGCACATGCACAACCGGGAACAATAAGACGATGAAGCTGAATAGGAAGACTCAACGGACAATCGGACAATCTGGATTGCGGGTCCTCAATGCGGGCGGTGAATATGTTCGGGTCCATTGTCTATAGCCGTATAGAGCTCCGAATAGACGAATGGAGTATCTCATTGGGCTATTGCTGCTATTTGGACTTTATAATTTTCATGCTTTCTCGGAATGGTGCCTATATATATAGAATATAATGAACCTATTGCAAGTTGTTGGTATCACCAGCTAGGTACTGTGTACACAGTTAAGTGGACAGTGGTTATGCTTCCAAAGCAAAAGTCAATTTGATTCATGTAAAATAGATGTGTGTTCCAGGTCGTGGTCCAATGCCCCTGAATCCATACGGCGGGAGCGGTTGCTTAGCAAGATTACGTACAACGTGTCTTTGCTTATTCCGACGGGAGGATATGTCCCGACAATTAGGAAAAGAACTTCATTTCTCTACCCGATCATATCAATTGGTAGTTGTATCAGAACCCTCACCAGCATATTAAGACAGTGGATTATCAGCTTAACTGACTTGACACATTGTGTGCCAGCAGAGGTGTCTTGCCGAGCGATCAGCAAAGAAGACTCATCATCCTACTCAAAACCTTTCTGCGGTCCTAGAGGCTCGTCCGAAGGCCCTGCACTGCTCTATTTTTGTTTGCAGCCTGTTTTAAGCCCCACTCAAGATCAACGGGATTTTAAGATAACGAGTTTCTTCTGGAGTACTTGGGTGTCAACGAAGCTAACGGTTAACAGAAGGGTAGGTGATCTAAAGTGTGATGGTTGTAACGTAATTAATTTCGTTCATTCTTCCATGCTTTCCTTTACAAGTGTAGTTGGTCTTTGCGGGTCTCATTTCTATTTGAACCTTTCTCCCGAGCTTGACACGGCGACTATCGAGTGAGTGTAAGTCTTTTGGATATTTGCGAATTATTTTTGTAGCATAAGTTTTTCTTTTATAAGGTAGTGATGCCGATGTTCAAAGGGAGTTAGATTGGGACCGCCATAGCGGAGCCTCTTCTCCCTCTACAACGATGCGTCAGCCAGTCCACAAGTATAACCGCGTAGTCCCGTTGGGGGTAACCAACTATGCAGCAGTTATGTTTCTTTACAGACGCAATTTTGTTGGTAGTTAACTGAGAATATTGAAATTAATTTGCGAATTTATTGATTTCAAGCAGCAGTTGACTCTTTAAAACGGCTGTTTCATAATAGCACTTCACTCTATCACATGTAGATGTACTCTTAGAGGCGACTTAACACTATAAACTTATCCTCTAAGAAGATCTGACTGGCACCGGATATGCAAGTCTACGACGACTTGTTGGGTGGCATTGTTACCTCTCTGGAGGTGTGAGTTCACTTGCCCTCCCTTGAGGAAAGTAGCCACAAGAAACAGGCTGTCAACTGAATACATATATTACGAAGTTAATTAACACTCTCTCAGTTTCGTACAATCCTCGGATTATATCTGTACATTTCAGTCGTATTCGGCACCTACCAATAAGCTCAGAAAGGTGTTACAGGGGCTTTCATATCTTGGATCCTTTACAAAGCTGAAACTAGTAACTACTAGAACCTGGGTTTATTCTCGCAAATGCCATGGAATGAGAAAAGAAAGAGGGAGAGACAGGTCTCCAATGATCATAGGTCTGCCCATCGCAAATACTGAACTCAGTAAAGTGTCGCATTTTTCAATCTGGGGCCAATTACACTCGTCGTGCTAAAAAGCCCCATGATGATGGTCACCAACTGGTTTGGATAATCTGTTGAGGTTTTAGGTGACCGACTCGACTATCAGCTATAGAAACCTCAGACGGCTTGGCCCACGCATATAAGACGCAGTTTGCGAGACGCGTAGTCTTTGCACTCTATACATAGTCTTCACTAGTCTTCACTACGCCGCAATTAACGCGAGATAGTTCGGGTAGTAGGAACCAGTGGTTCAAAACCGTGATATTAAAGGAATATAGCTTCTCCTCATGTTTCGCGAGTGGGTCCCGTTCTGGCCGCACTAAGTCAGGAATTGGAGATCCCTGATCATCAATTTACACTGTAGGGGAATGAGCCATAATTAGCGCTGTGGAACAGTACGTCCCTGTATCTTCCTAGATGAGTAGTTTATGTTTTTGGTACGACATATATAGGGGCACCTCATAAGTTTTAGCGACTTATTCTGCCTGTGGTAGTCCCGCCAATCAAAGGCTTCAAATCGTAAATGAAAACACTATTTACTGCACAAATAGGCTGTGTAATATTATAGGAGGGCGATAGTCGACGGGGTCTTGAAACTTAGGAGTTACACTGTATTCATACTAGTGGAGGAGATAAAATTCACTCCATTCAAGGGTTATTCCAGTCCCTAATCTCCATTACATCTAGATCATCTTGGTGGGGCTTTGGCTCGATAGGCACGGACGCGGAACGGCCCGGACACTGGAAGCCATTCCCCGACGGATTATTTCCAGGCTGTATCGCTGACAATGACATGCCTTCCGCCCTCTTCCTTTCTTCGGTGCCCTCTTCCTTTCTTCGGTGCCCTCTTCCTTTCTTCGGTGCCCTCTTCCTTCCGGCGATCTTATCCGCACGCCGTTTTCTTGCGTTCTGCGTCTTGATCGACCATCGGTGACTCGCTATTCAGCAGATTGAATTTGTGCTCTATTGAAGACCACTCAGTTCAAAGTCATGTCCCCTAGAAGTAAGCGCAATTTCACCTGCTCCTGGGAACGCTGTGGCAAGGTCCGTTTTTCTCCCCTTTCTGGTGATGAACAAAATTTGCTCCCTGCGGATTAACACGATCCCCTTCGCCAGTCTTTTTATCGCAAGTCAGATCTCTGCCGCCATTATCGGATACACACCAATGAGCGGCCCTACCATTGCAATATGAAAGATTGCAACAAAAGCTTTATTCAGCGCAGCGCTTTGACTGTACACTCCAGGATTCATACGGGTGAAAAACCATACGTCTGCGACCATGAGGGGTGCCAGAAAGCCTTCTCAGATGTGAGACTCTCGCCCTGGATCTTGGATCCAGTAAATCCACTAACCACCACAGTCCTCCAGTCTAGCCCGTCATAGAAGAGTGCACACTGGGAAGCGACTGTGCGTATGTCGAGAAGAAACCTGCGGACGAAGGTAAAGCGGTTCTGAAACCTACCATCCAGCTATGTCAACCAACTCACATCGCGGCGTTCTTTATTGTAGTTCCTGCCGCAAAGCTGCCCTCACGAAACGCCAACGCGTCTCCCGCTCTCCGGGAGCTTTGATTCAAACACCATTTGTAGACACCACGTTGGAACATTACAATCAACCTGCAGCCGTGTCAACCCCCAATACGCAAGACCAGAACTCCTTCGCACTGCAGCCCTTCTACCCACAATCAGCGTCGCCCAGGCATGAGCTTTGCTCCATACATGGCGGTGCGATGGGCTCAGTGCACGTGTACGAGGGTTCTCCTGCCAGCATAGCACAAAGTGTGCCCTCACCTTCGGCGACGAACCTACAGTACGTCTGGCAACTTGTCCCTCAGCCACACCACGAGACTCCCGCGGCCGTGCCAGTCCCCAGTACGCCAGCACTGCAGTCCTTCTACCCACAATCAGCGTCGCCCAGGCATGAGCTTCGCTCCATACATGGCGTTGCGATGGGCTCAGTGCACGTGTACGAGGGTTCTCCCATAAATATGGCGAGTTACGAGTCTGGTCTGGATATCAACATGATAGTGCCGTGTTTCTTCTGGTCTTGAAAGGTGATACCACGTGTGCTGCCTACTATGGTGGCGGAATGAAGAAAGCGTCAGGAAGTGGGTCCGAGAACCAGAGCATGATGCAGGAGTGTCGGCAAAAGTGGGACAATAACTTCCAGCTTCCTCTCACTGGTTTATCACAGGCCCTATATTTTCCTTTCGCATGTTACTTCTGGGAGTGTGCAGCAGTTGAACCAGTTTACTCCGAGTATCGCACCATTACTCCGCTCTCTACCGGTAATTGTGCTGGAAGTCGAAGCTTCATGGGCTATTTAACATACCCTTTGAGAAAGCTTTCTTCAATCCATCAACTATTTAAAATATTTGGTTTCCTCCTGGTCAATCTAGCCTTATCAATGCATATTAGTTAGTACTGTTTTAGCTTATCCTATCGAACTGAAGGGGTGGTATTTTACCACTAAGGATAGGGTTATGCATAAAGTACCCATTCTCTCTTTGTCTCTTTATGGTAAACGGGGTACGCTCGGCTACCAGCGTTGTAACACGCTAGGAACGACTCCTGAGATCTGATAACGCTTCAACAGCAAGATCCAGATACAACAATCAATGCATCTCAATGGGACGTCTCGATACTAGCACATACCAGTATCTGTCAATCCGAAAATATACCTCCGTCCAGAAATTATGTACCTGTGCTGAAATTTCTACAAAGCCAAAAAAGTGCGGTGTAAATAGTGGGTAAGCATGAGGTAATTCGTGTACATTGAATTGGTGTTTTAGTTGATGCGGAACAAAGGATTTGAATTTTAGCCCGGAGGAGAAATCAGAATGATCTGTTAGGGTCCAGCACAGCCAGCACCGCTTCCGTGCCGGCCTAAAAGAACACGGTCGTCATCCTGGAGGTGGGACTATGTGCATCGTGTCTGTGCTGCTAGGAAGCTGAGATACCGGCGAACAGAGCGTGCACTTTAGCAGCATTCATCGGCTGGATCGCTACATAGCGACGTCCAAGGAACAGTGGCCAACTACCACGATACACTAGTCCAAGTAAATGTTACTATAATAAAGGCGGTGATCAGCTCCGCGTATTCCGTAGAGGTAGTAGCAATCGCCCTTCTTTGGAATGACAATAATATAGAGGATGTCCCAAAGTCAAAGGACTCGAGCACGATGGTGGTGCCCTTGGATCAGGCCCGCCTACACATTTTCATCCTTGTCATGCAAAATCAGGAGGATTTCATCGGAGTGTTATGTGGCCCGGGAAGTCCTGCGGACAGCGTATAAGGATTCACGATACTATGAGTGTTCCCGTAGGGAGACAGGACATGGTAGCAAGGCGGCTCTGGGAAAATGGAAATACGGCATTCTTGTCGGCTCAATGTAATACGACTGCTTGGATTTGATAGGGTCGATGGTCGAAAGCAGGGTAATCTTTGGGGTGAAGCGTACGATTTGTTTTGACCTACACCCAAGTCAGGAGGAAATTAGTTTGACAGAGACCGTGGAATCACGAGGGCAGCTGACGATCATTAGCGGAACCGCAAATCATTCGACTGCTTAGTTTGGACGACCCATGGAATCGCCTGCTCGGTGAGAGAATGCGGTCGTCATGAAGGATTCAGGCCCGGGCTGCTGCCCCACTTGCTTTCTAGTTGCTCATGATCAAGCCCCCTACAGCCCAAAATAAAACAGAACTAGGGCAGAATCAACAAAGCCTCGGTCTGCCCATATATAGGTAATTGGAAAAGACCAACACTGTACTAGAAAGATTCTCTCGCTATAGTCATAATCAAGATGCGGAGGATGATTGGAATAAAGTTTAGGGGCCGCAGCAGGGCCGGCCCACAACCTCAACCAATTTTCGGGAGCCAATCGGTTCCTCGGTTTTAGTGCAAAAACCGGAGATATGGTTACATAAGCTCATGAGATCTGTCCATGATTGGCATAGTTTCTACAAGCTATCCGCTACGGATATGGGACTGACGATTGAACTGGGCCGATGGGGGGGCTGTGTCGGATTCAGAGAATACAATCTCTACGGGGAAGCTTTATGCAGGACAGAAGACATAGCTTCTAGAACGTTCGACAGACCTGATAGACAAACAGCTTGCCATTTGACAGGAGAACTTACTTTCCTGTGACAGGAACCAGGAAAGCATAACCACGGATCGGGATTTAGCCTACCATTCTGTTGCCAGAATTCCGCGTGATATTCCAAATACCTCACCTTCCTGGACCGTACCTCGACCGTACCTTCCACGCAACAAAGTCCTTTTCCATCGGACACTGACGGCCGTCAAGTTTGGGCTTGCCGATTGTGTCTGGACCTTTGGAAATCCTTCATTTCTTCTCCCGGCCATAAATAGAACCTCCTTGATCTACTGTCCCGTGGGTCGTCGCTGGGATCTGCATCGCAGAACCGTACCTGCGTCTGTCTAAATTCGCGCATTGTGTTTGATTGGTCCGTCGGGCGCTATTTGTATCCAGAGTCTCATCAATGTGATAGTAGCGTTGCAATCTTGCGAGGGGGTGGCGATCACACGAACCTAGCTCGTGGGCCTGGTTGCACATTTCACATGGTTGTCCTAGGCTCGGTTTCCTATGGAAACTTTCCAATAAGCTCTGGACTTTTGTTTATGCCCTCCCAAGGAAGGACAATCTCATCCTGAGCTTGAGAGTATGTCAATATCTGTGCGGTAAGGGAGTAGAGATTCTAGTAAAAGCAACATTAGCTGGCTGCGAGTAGACAGGGAAGAAATAACATTCAGCGGCGCGGGGCCAAGGATGAACAGGATTGATTCGAGCGAGACCAAAGGATCCTCCAGCCAACCGCAGGCACAGTCCAGCGTTTCTGTCAGCCAGAAAAGTTCCAACCTATTATTTTGGCATCTGTTGAAGCACTTTAACCCTCATGAAAGAGAAGGTGACCGTGGCTAAAACAGGAAGATGTACAGTGCCACCGCCTTGAGCGATTTAATTGCAAGCTCAACAATATGTAGGAATCGCATTTTTGCGGCGTTGCTTTCTTTCAACAGTTAATGAAAGTGGTTCACCATACTCAACGCAAGATTGAGAAAAATGATCCCAGGTCGAAACTTCAGTCTATAGGCCACAAATCCTCCAAACACCGTTTCAACGTCGTTCGACTTGCTTCAACGCCAACCAAAGGACAGTGATCTCTCTACCCTCGGCGCAATGGTTCCATGGTAGAGACTTGACCGAAAAGTTATAAAAGGGGCCGGATTCCCAGCCCAAAAACTCAGGACTTCGGTCCTCACACTTTGATCCTCACACTTTGATGCATCGTAGTGTCCCTCTCTTGCCTGCGGGCTCGAGAGTTTCCGTGACCACGGCTGTCGCTGCCACGAGCCCAGCGATGTAAGACTGTGCTCCCTCGCTGCCATGAGCCCCGCGAGTGTAAAAATGTGCTCCCTCGCTGCCCTGAGCCCCGCGAGTGTAAAAAGGTGCTTCGCAGGACGAGCTCTGCGTCAACAAACGTGCTTTGCAGGGGATTGCTGCGTTAACAAGCCCTCTAGCAATGTGCAGGCACCTCTTCGTGGTGTTAGAGACCAGTATTCGATATTCAACAGTATTCGAAGAAGCAAAGACCTGCCCAACCTCCTCATAGTCTGTTTCTTTTTCCGAAGGATCATCATTGGATAGATAGAATGAGCCCTAGATAGATCGTCCCAAATTCAATGGCCAAAATTATACGATAACAACGAAACTGTCATTTTTATCAAAGGGGAGGTTCCCAAATGTTCTGCGCTGATAGTTTGCGGTCCGATAATGCTTTCGCGTAGAAATTGACACCCTTCATTCAGGCGTAGAGCAAACATGTTGGTGAGAATTAGTGAGAGTGTTGATGTGTTGACGTGTCGATGCGTTGATGCGCTGATGTGTTGATGTGTTGATGTTGATGTCTGATGTTGACGTCTGATGTTGATGTTTGATGTTGATGTTCGATGTTGATGTTGATGTTTGATGTTGATGTTTGATGTTGATGTTTGATGTTGATGTTTGATGTTGATGTTTGATGTTGATGTTTGATGTTGATGTTTGATGTTGATGTGGTGAATGTTCGGGCGGTGAAGGGAGTACTGGTCACCGTCTCACAGAGGCAACGCGGTCTCTTGCCATGTCCCCCACATCATAGAAACTTTTATTGCTCTTTTTTTGATCCTGCAAAGCAATTTTTGATCCCTGTTGGTCACACCTTGACTACGGCCTCCAACTCAATTGAGATGATCTAATTCAAGAATTGTGCAACTCTGATCACGCAACATACTGTACACTCAAGATCAGAACTAGGAAGTGTAGAGCCATGTGATGTATTTCGTAAATCCGAATCACGGGTTCAATCCAAGATGATTATGCGATACGCTCTGTTTCTTGCGTCGCCAAAGAAATTGCTTGAGATGACTATTGCTAGTCACTAGAACCTATGGTACACCAGAATGCCTACAACATAGAGCGATTGCGAGAGTGAGAGTTTCTTTGTCTCGAGGTTAACATATCATTGGTAGCTTTGGCTGGGGAATATCTGACCCGCTCCTTCTACATGTAGGAGCCGTCGCAACGTTGTGAATAATATCCCGCCAGTAAATCCAACCAATCTCTCGTAGAAGTCCACTACAGCGATGAAGAAACAGTCGTTACCTTCTGTGAGGCTTATTCCCCACTACATGCGATAAATCATGCTCCGCTGCTGATATAGCATGATTGATTTCTGATCGGGGCCCAACGAGCCATCTGAAATCAGAACTGCTAAGACACTCTCCCTAATCAGCGCTCGGGACCTGGTGATTTGTACAGGGGTGTTCTCATCCACGTGTGACCCTAGCAGGCATCCGCTCAAATCCTCCCCAAGCAAATATAACATGAGCGCTTATTGGGGTAGATAATTCGTACAGGCTGTACGGGACATTCAGAGGTCCTACAACCCGAGGGCTCTTGTGGTGCTGTTACAGACATCAAACCCACCTTCACGGTGAATTGCTCAACAGTCATATGCCAGATATCGTCTTGGGCGCGGAGAAATACATCATAGATGGTCAAAGCACAGTGAGCTCAGAGACGTAGAGGAATCGGTGATTTGCTGGCAAGACGTGCTTGCGCCTCCAATTGCGATATGTTAGACGACGGTCTCAATGGATGAAGGATACTGGATAACTTGACTGGCATCCAGCTGCTGTGACATTCAAGGTGTATGGGCTTTGCACGTAGTGCTCGGGCTTGGATAGAAAAACACAGGCGTAGGAATGAAATCGCCAAGCTTCTGTCTAACAGAGAAAAGCAAATAATCCTGATAGCATGCAGCTCCGTGTATGTCCGAGTGGTTCCCGCTCCCCCGTACATGTCCAAAAGCTCAGCAACCCGGAGAGGAAGAGGAATCAAGATGACTCTATCAGACGTAGTTCTTGGGTCATGGGTTCTCTCAATCGTTTGGCCATCCGCGGTCTTGTCCATCGATTCGAAGCTGACATGGCTATTGTTAGTTGATTCGGTTAGAGATGACGGGACTCGCCTTACATTCTCTTTGCAAGCAGACTCGACCCGTGTAAGAAAATACGCTTTAGCAAGACGA
Organism: Penicillium canescens; assembly: GCF_028828765.1. NCBI lineage: Eukaryota > Fungi > Ascomycota > Eurotiomycetes > Eurotiales > Aspergillaceae > Penicillium > Penicillium canescens. Next base: position 6,296,510 of record NW_026703966.1, read on the forward strand.
AACATCGGCTCCTCCCGGTGTCTTCAGATTTTCAGGCTCGAGAGACGCAGACGCCATCCAAGGATAACGATGGTCGTCCACTGGACGCTGGGGATCCGAGCCGCAAGCAGGCTATCCTATGAGGGTGTTCGAATGCCGAGAGACAGACACTGCTATGCGCTCCATTCGGTCTTGCATCAGGTAGGCATACCAACGCGTGATCTGATGAACCAAATCGACTGGGAGAAGGTCGAGGTAGCGACTCGTCGATGCCACCGGTAGTCATGTGGAAGAAACAGAGCATGCGATGGTATTGGTGTAGGGGAGGTTGAGCAGACAAGACAATTGCTCGCTTCGAATTCGAGTGTGAGAATATGAGGGTGTCTCCTGTTGTGAGATCCGTGTCAGCAAGTGTTGACCCAGCGGACGAGGTAATGTGCTTTACGTTGTTGATAAGAATTCGCCGAGTGTACGGTTGAGACAAATGGTCAATCAGGATCGTCATCATACCAGCTTACCAACTAGATCAGTGCCAATTCAGTTCTGCAATGCAGTCACCAATATACCATGTTGTATTCAGGTTCGTCGCACTCTCCGGCTGTCGCTTCGAGAAGCCGCGCTGGATGAACCGACAAGTTCACAAGACGGCAAAGGCGTATGACGACTCACGCGTGACAAGAAATTGTACAGTTGTAATAGGAGACAGCTTCGTGCAGACAGCGAGAGGTTGAGGCATTCCGCTGTTCATGCCTTCATGGTGTGAAGGCGGTGAGGAGGGGGAAGACGCGATGGCGCGTCGGGCCCTGGGTCTTGACTCGGCGGGAAAGGTTACTCGCCACAAGAATTATCGCAGTCGGCGATGGGCTGCTCCTACAATGGCATAGAGATGTCAGTGGTGTTTGTGTCTCCGGCACAGAGTTGGCACAAATCATTGGACCCGGCGCAGCAGGAGGCGTGATATTGCACTCACCTCGTCGTGGACAACGAACGTCTGGAGCTTATGCGTCCTGTTGTTTGCCCGCGGCCTTAGTTGCAGTATTTCACATAGGACATGTTGCATGGTTTGAAGTAATAGGACCAGAAATGGCGTGTAAGCCATGACCCTGCGCGGAGCACTGACGGAGAGCTGGTTCGGACTCGGTCTGGTGCGCTGTCAACGGTTTCCTGTCCATCGTTAGCTTGTCGATCGGCAAGGCAATGCATGACTCACATGTTCTGAAAGACGACACGGGAAAGGGCACCGTGGCTGGTGTATGTTGGATGGAATGCATGGATCTTTGTTTCGCACCGTCTTTGAATTCAGTCTAGTCTCGGATAGGGTCGCGCGGAGACAGACTTACCTCGATCGCTCTTCTGCATCGGTATATTCAGGAGCGGACAGTGGTCGGCTGCTATGGTGGACAGATGTTCGCATAGATACTTTGACTAGCTAACCCAAATCTGCTTCTTGATCGGCTGGCATGAGTGACATGGTGGACCTGGTGGTCGTCGCGTCTCACAAGCACTTTCTAGCTTGCCGGTCCACGATGTAACTATAGATGTCAATACAGTGAAATTCCAGTAGGTCAAAGGGAAGAACTTATCAGGAATCGAAGACCTGTTCGACTCTGCATAGCCAAGTGATGGTAATGGAGAACAAATTGCTGGGGGAAGAGGACGTATTTATAGGTTTCTCGGCTCCTGTAGCACGCGGGCTCTACTAGAGAGCATACGTTGAACATGATGTCTATCCTTGAGGCCTGTTGCAACCCGTGCCTTCATTCTACCGCAACTATTAGCAGCGTAATTCGTGGTGCGATCTTAGATGCTCATCGAGAAAACATGCTAGAATCAAGTAGAGAATGAGTCAAAGTGAGTCGGTTAAGAACCATTGGCTCACTGTTGAATCTACGGTCCTAATACTGAGGCAATGGAAGCTGTTCGTTCTTTGATTTTACCAAGAGCGCTCACATTCTCATCTAAGGAACATGGAAATCTTCTGGCCTCGCTCGAGTGTTGGTTGTCTGAGCTGTGTGTGGTTCTGTCCGTCTAGGCTGTGGAAAGCGTCAGGCCGCGGTCGCGCGAGCGCGGGTACTTAACCCGTCCACCCGTTGAAGCTTGGCCGTCCTTGTTGACGGGAGTCAACTTTTGAACTTGTGATCATAGTTGAGATAGATACCTTGTTTTTTTGATTTCTTTTTCCGTCCTCTAGATTTTACTCTATTTACTTTTGGGATTTCTGAGCTCTCAAACGAATGTGGAAAATGCGTTGTGATTGAATATATATCTCCTGAAGGACCTTCCATCACCGGTGAGCCACTGAATATGAAGTAGATTGTATGGCAATATCGAGTAGTGCTTTGAACGTGATTGCCACTGAATTTTGAATGATTCTTCTACTGTCGTTGATTTGTATGATCAAAATTTCGAGGTAGTGGATCATCTGAATACTGAGTAGCTTATCGTCTAAACGGCGTATGTAAGGTCACTACACTACCTGCGTTGGGAAGGTTCAGAATAGTTGCAAAGTTTAAAGAAATTCCATGCACTATGGCGCCATGCAGAGCTCCTTTTTTGTTCAAGCTGACAGTCACTCGTTAGTTGAAGGGAATGAAGTGGTGGGACGAGTTTTAAATTCAAATTTTGCTACATTCCCTCGCAGTACATTTTAAGCTACGTTGGATACCAAAGTTACACCAAACGGGTGATCCAAATATAGGATACTGATGATACGTACCGCTGGGCAGCGGTTCGATTCCGTTCTAGACACTGTAGTTCTCATTCCTCATCCTAAACATAACGCGGCAACTAGTGCCCCATGTATCACTCAGCACGTTTCATTCATCCGACGATTTGTTCTCTCTTTCCTGATACAGTATGTGTCCAGTATAGCGCCCCTGTTCATCGTGGTAGATATGTGCTGTTTGAGCCTTGTTATTTTTGAATTGTTCCTCGGTTGCAAACAGGGCTGTGGCATGCGGCTTGAGGTCGGTATGACTCGTATGCGATGGGTTTCTGCAATAGTCAGACTTTTCAATGAGCTACGCGGAATATTGAAATAGTGCTTACTTGAGGATGGCGATGGTGAAGTGTGCTAGGTCAGGCTTCTGAGTAGCGTCTTCGATGAGGCTGAGTGTGAGATTTCGCAAATCAGAATTGCGAATCCTCTGCGTGAGCTTGACGGCATGCCGGGGAATAGGAGACATGATGGGCTTCAAGTTTCTTATTGAACTGGTAGGTTGTATAGAATATCGAGTAGTAATCTTTTTAGGCCTAGATATGTCTTTGGAGAACAGAAACTTGCTGGATTTATATGTTTTTCCTGAGATTGTGTGAGTCTACTTTGCCGCCGTCAAGTTGTGTAATATTCCTTGATCTTGCATTGTGTTCCAATAACTATTGTGTCTTTTGAGAATGCATAAGCGCCCGTTTCATTTAGTTGTGGTCATATATCCACTGACCAATCATTTGCCGCCAAAAGGTCTCAAGCGCTAAAACAGATCATGTGATTGGCTATTGTATGCGGGTTTTTGCCACGTCATCCGGGCGCGTCGGACATCCGATCACAGTCTCGACTCATGATAATATCTAACTTAATAGCTACAGACAACTTTGGTTTCTTCTAATGAAAATTGGCTGTGTACTTTCGCGACGCACTGCCCCCTTGAGGAGCATCTCACGACTTTGCGCTGTTTCTAAGTCTATGTCTACCCATCCAGACAAGAGTCAGATGGACCAGCCCCTTTATGTTTCCCCCGTTGATGCGGAACCGCTTCATCGTTACCGACAAGGCGGTTATCACCCAGTCGCACTGGGAGAATACTTGAAAGCTGGAAGGTATAAGGTGTTGCATAAATTAGGATGGGGAGGTTACTCGACAGTTTGGGCGGCGAGAGATCAAAGGTTGTACAAGATTATGAGACTCACGGTGATTCTAGCTAACATAAAGTTTTACCTGATTGCAGGAAAGAGATTTATGTTGCTGTCAAGATTTCTGTTGCTGAAATGGACCATGATGGGGAGACGCGAGAGCTTCAAACTATGAAGAAGTTGGCATCTCAGCATCCTCGTCCCAAACATGCGGTGTACATGTTTGATCAATTCGATCTAAAGGGCCCGAATGGACATCATAAGTGCCTAGTTTATGAGCTTCTAGGGCCTAACATCCCGGACACAATTGATGCACGCTTTCCTAATGGGAGACTCCCTGGGAAGCTCGCCAAAGTTATTGCGAAGCAAAGTCTTATCGGACTTGATAGCTTGCACCGACAAAATATTGGACATGGTGGTAGGTCACTGTTGGGAACAGAGTGAACTATTCTCACATAAAATAGATCTGCATACCCGCAACTTGGCCTTCACTATGCCTTACATGGACAATGTAACCGAAGAGAAATTTACTGAGATGCTAGGAAAACCAGAAATTGGCTATGTCCGAAGGAGCGATGGGAAGGACCTGGAGCCTGGCATACCCGAGTATATCGTTAGGCCTACCTCATATCGGACGCATTCTTGGAATTCGGCCCAGTCGATCAAGATAATTGACTTCGGTGAATCATTCTTACACACGGCAATTCCTGGAACACTACACACACCTCTACCTGTCCGGGCACCTGAAGTTATATTTCAAGATCGCATTGATTATCGTGTTGACTTGTGGAGCATGGGATGCATGGTGGGTGAATTCATCCGATGCCAAACGCTACATAACAGTAAACTGATAGATATGACAGCTCTTTGAACTTTTCGTGGGTCAACCTCCATTCGACACCTTCTTGATAACGCCGAAAATCCTCGTTGGCCAAATGCGAGAGATGGCAAGTGATGGCCTACCTGAAAGATGGCACGAGATATGGGATACGATGAACGCAGGAGACGGCAGAACCATAGAAAGCACTGGGCCCAAGTTGCAGGAATGGCTAGAAGAAGTATACTTTGATGGCCCGCAGAGTCCCGATCTCACCAGAGAGGATATAGCGCGGCTGGGGCAAATCATCGGAAAGTTATTGCAGTTTGAGCCGTCGGCAAGGGCGTCAGCAAGACAGGTTTTGGATGACCCTTGGTTTAATGAGTAAATAGCCCACTACAAGCCGTCATCATGTCCAGAGTTTGCGCGGGGAACTCAGTCTCAACCGAGACAGTAACTAGGACCTTTCTGACATTTCTTCGATCGTCCAGCCTGCGTGTCGAAAATGACCTTTTGCACTCACTTCTTTTGCACGATAATATCAATACACCATGCGAGGAAGGTATCAAATCCTTGATCAAGATCTGCTTCGTAGTAGCCCCAGTTACGTTTAATGAAAGCTTTCAGCTCAGCGAAAAACCCCTCAATCGGATTCAAGCCAGGTGAGTAGGGCGGCAAATAAATCAATTTCACCCCCCGCGTCCGCACATATCTGCGCAATCCGCTCTGAATGATGGAACGATGCATTATCCATATTATTGAAACCTCGCATAGAGGGGGCCTTCTTGAACCTTTTGAAGTTCAGAATAATACGTACCCATCGAAGCACACTTCTACGATAAAACTAGAACCTTTCGCATTTGGACTGTCGGGTGACGGAGTGGTTTTGCAGATCAAGCTTCTGCGGCAGATTGGTCAAATTCCTTTTTGTGGACGCATGTAGAAGCCGATGACCGTGAACCAAAAACTTAAAAATAGAGAAGTCTACCAAACATGTACTAATGGCAACAGAAATCAACCATATATCTGCCTACAAATCACAAATTCAGCGCAACGACCCAATGCTGATCTATCATTTCTTGCCCTTCTCTGAGGTCGACTGATTAGATAGAGACGTCGAATCAGACTTCCCAGTCGCGACTCCCTCCGGCGGGACGACCGGTGCCCCAGGCATTGGGGGAAGCTTCACAGGCTTAAATGTCGCCTCTTTTGAAAACTTGGCATATCCGTTGAGGCATGCGCGGATGTAACCCGTTTACCGTCCTTATCCAGAAGAACCACGGATCCATGATACGGGTCGTCGCGGTTGGGCGTGGGGTGAGGGTTTCCGCTATTTACGTTAGCTGAAGTCGTCGTACTTCTGTCCAAAGGGAAATTCAAGTGTCTTACATTACCTGCGCGCTGACAACCCGACCCTTCAGCCCGGGAACTTCATCGATGGAGCGTTCGATTTGCTGGATCAACCAGCCGACGTCGATGGTTGTTCCATGGAGGGTCCAGTTAAGTTGCTTGAACTGTCTGGCGGTGCTTGAGAGTGCTCGCGAGGCCATGATCGTTGATTTTCGTATCTGTAGATGTAGATAACGCAGAAAGTACGTCGATTGTGAGGATTGTTCTGGAGCATGAAAGTGATCTGATGAGTCTGTGTTGATACTGATGGGCTTTGGTATACGCCTCTCTTTTATACCTTCGTCAAGGGGGATATCAATTAATGCACAGTTCGCCACGGCTGTTTTTCGTCGTGATTGCACAGAGCACTTCCGAATCTATTGGCAGAAGGGCTGCGAATGGCACAAAGCATATCGTGCTCTCGCAACATCTTTGGGGCTAAATATAAATGCACCCACTTACGGCAGCTGTTCTTGCGTATTTACTAAGAACCACTTGACCTACCACATCGGCCGCATTGCCGCCTTCCCCACCCATCCATCTCCAAGATTTTCAGGTCTCGGCTGTCCGGTAAGACTCGGAAACTCCGGCTACAGACTGAGCTGGGGCAATTTGTCCGGATACATCCAGAAGTCCAGGCCCTTCAGCTCACCGATGACGAATGGTCGACGCTTCAGCAAGTAGCCAAGATTCTCAAGCTGTTTTGGGACCACACAAACTCCGTATCAAAGACTCGCCCGACAATTGTGGAAAGTCTACCAATTTATTGGAGCTTGGACGACTTGTTGAACGACGTTCGGAATGCCGCGGGAGATTTTGAAGATGTGAACACTGAAATTCGAAATGCAGTGGAAAGAGGGATTCGGAAGATGAACAAGTTTGCCAGGAAAATGGACGACAACCTTCTTTACTACGTTGCTTCCGTGTTGGATCCGCGTATCAAGTCGTCCTTGATTGTATCGCAGATGAGTGACCAGGATGCAGGGCTCATCATTTCTCAAGTGCGCGAGTTTCTAAAGAAAGAATATCCTCCGGAGGCCTTTACCTTGCATGAATCTGAGAACTCACGTCCGCCGGGGATGTCGGAAACCATGTGGAAAACTCTGCGCAAAGTTCAGCCTGCCCAAGGAAAACTTTCATCTGATATCGATAAATATTTGGACTCACCACCGGTCAGCTGGTCCCACCATATGATCGGCGATGCGGACGAAGAATGGGTCCTGAAATGGTGGAGGGCCAACGAATTTAATTTCCCTCTAATGGCAAAAGCCGCTCGCGATTACCTATCGATCCCCTCAGCAGAGGTCGGTATTGAACGCGAATTCAGTAATGCCAGAGATATGTTGGGTCTCCGAAGACACTGCCTAAACGCAGAGACTATGCGATGGTTGATGCTACTGAGAGAACGGTATCAAGCATAAATTTCTGGTAATTCAAACTTCAAAGCCTCGTATTATTACGCTGCGTAAGAACAAAATGATGAACCCTATTGATGTATTGGGATGTAATGAAATGAATGGTAATGTATGGGATCTGCGTATTTGGGATAAATATGAATTATTCATTTATTCATGATTAATGCGAATATGAATAGAGGGCTTATTCATATTCATATTATTCAATTCATTTAATTCATATTCGCAGATATTCATGATTATTCACAAATAATCATATTCCTTTCGGAGCCCTAATTGCTCCTAGGACGGATTGCATACGTCGTAGGATTACGTGCGCGTTGGGCCCGGTGAACAAGTGTATATGTCACTTTTTGCCTCAAAACCCCTGGCTACTGTAAGACAGTCCCAAATCCCAAAGATTGAGTTATAAAACCCGGTCAAATTCCAATGGATGGTGAAGTATCGAAGTCTCTACCGGAATTTGGGTTTGTAACAAACTGGCGCAGATCAGGAATCAAGCCGCCCCAGCGGAATTAATTCCCGCATTGTCTACACGAAGAACCAAGTTGATTTTCATTCAACATGGTGGCGTCATTGTATATATAGCTACATTTATTCCCTCTGGTACTAATGACAATATCTTCCTTTGAACTACAATAATAACGCCTTTTATTTTTGAAGTTTCAATTCCCTTTTCCTGTTTTTCTAAACTCTGCCGAATTTTAGATTCAAGAAAATTTCTGGAGCTCTAAGCAAATTGAACGCAAATAGTTCAGCGCCATCCTGTATCACAAAGCCATTAACAGTAACAATTTTGCAGGACTGGTACCGTCCCTTTCAGGTTCGGAAATTAGTTTTCCCGACCGGAGCTAAGATCGGGCATTAAGCTGTCCTCACTTGCTTTCTACCCCGCCGCTGGGGCTTTGTCTTGTAACAGTCGCCTGCCATTCCATCATCTGGAAAGCAATCAGCAGTCACCCAAAAAAAGGTAAATAACCCGGTCCTGTCTTCGCTTTCACAGCCATGATGCTTAGAAGATGTTTTTTCTTTTTTTTTGCAGTCCAATATTGTTCGTCCAGTCGTACCCCGCTGAGCCATGCCCCCGATCGAAATCAAGACCGATGCGTTACAGGAGTTCACCGAGTTGGCTTCTTGGGTTCGAAGCGCAAAAATGGAGCCGGAGAAGGGGAAGGTGAATAAACTGGTATGCACGGACAAAAATCGCGAAGCCAAGGTGCGACCATTATTAGAGAAGCTCGGATACGCCAATATACCGGTAAATCGATATCACAAGCTGCAAATGAGCAAATTTCTAAATGGAATTTAGGGTCATCTCGCATCGCTGCAGCGAATATCTGGAACGGCTCTGATTGAAAAGCCTAACGATGATCGATCGGTGTTTTTTTTCCCTCTGTCAATTGGGTCCGGGCCTGAAAGCATAGGCTCTGGAAACATACAGGTCGCGGGTGAAACTTTAAAACCTGGAAGCTATATTCAGCTAATGGAGACTCTGGAGCTGAATGAGCAATTAGATTGTCTGATTGTCCTTCTTCCATAGACCTGGAGAGGGACTCATGGGTTTCTTTGATTTGATATTCATTGTATAAATTATGCATCTTAATATTTCAAGCGATCCAGCGACGCATCAAATAAACTTGTTGCAACTAACAAATTCTGCGGGGCTAGCACGGAGCGCACTGAAACTTTGACCTTCTTGTTGCAGCCCTAATGGAACGCATAGTGGTGTAAGTGTAGCCTACTGAGTATCAATCCCGAAATATTGAAATTCATTCTAGGAGTTTCGGTATGTGCTGAACCACGCATCGCCTGTCCCGATGCTCTCTCCCTGTGGCACAGACTCGCCGAGCTGCGGATTTGGGTATGTGCTAAACCACGCATCGCTTATCCCAAGGCTGCCTCTCTCGCTGAGCTGTGGATTTGGGTATGTGCCGAACCACGCTTCGCTTGTCCCAATGCTTCCTGCTTGTGGCACAGACTCACCGAGCTGCAAATTTGGGTATGTACTGAACCACGCCTCGCCTGTCCCAATGCTCCCTCTCTGTGGCGCTGACTCGCTGATTTCAGGATTAAGGTATGTGCTGAACCATGGATTGCTCACCCCAAGGTTCTCGCTCACTGTTGTAAGTTCAGCGCCAGCGGGTTCTAGGTCCGCCGGGTGGGATTGACAATCTATATCGTCCTGCAAGCCAGGCAGATTTCCGAATAAATTGTCAAACTCATTCTCCGATTGGGGCACCGCTGGTGTTGATCGAATTTGAGTTTGATTTGACGTCCTTTGATACCTGCCATCTTTAAGGTTTAGTAATTGACTATCAGCCTATCAGCTTCAAGGACATGTTACCTGTTGGCGCCGGCTCAGAATTATCAGTGCGATGTTCTTCCAAACGTCCTGCTTCTTTAGAGCCCTTATGTCGTTTGGTGGTGTTAGGGCCATGGCCGTAATGTTGACCTACTGCGCTTGAGCCATGAAATCTTGGTCCACGTTGGATGCTACTGGTAGTGGCTCCGGTAGTGGCTCCGGCCGTTGCAATTGACCTCGACGCCCTATGTCCACCTTCAACAACGTGTATGTCCGGGAGATCGGTTGTTGCTCTCCATAAAACCTGTTCAGAACGTTGTGTTCGTTGGAAGGTATTGTTGAAGAGAGCACGATGTGACTCGACTTTCGAGTATGTATATCCTAAGCATTCGCAGATCTCTGATAACCTAAGGTGGAGCTTTGTCAGCATCTTGTCAAAGAATAGTATACAAATGATTAACATACGAGGTGCTATCTTTGAAAATCTCGTTTATTATCAAAGGGATTGCAAGGGGCACCGAGGTGTCTGTAGTATTTTTCGGGTAAGAGTCGTCATGTATTTGTGTTTTCAAACCATCCAGTAAACGCCTGGGCTCGATAGAAAAGTCGTTAAATCGGGCATAATAACTAACTTGGCGTGCAGCTTGCGAGTGTTAGTTTGTTCAAAGAGTGTGGTTCGAAACATACCAACAAGGAAAATGTCCCAGCTTCGTAAAGCCCACCTGGTGTGAGATAAAAGAGATATGACTTTGTTAACCCATTTTGCACCACGAATAAGCGTCTCGAAACGTTTTGAATAGGCATCGGATCCAAAAACCCCCGCATGGTCTCATACACGTCATCTTTGCTTTCGACAGCTGTCAAAGCGACTGCACACAAAGAGCAAAATATGAGCTCCCGGAAGCAAGTCAATTGCCGGTTTGTCGTACTGGAAGATTTCATCGAGTTACCGTACTGGTGCAGGATAAAAATTTTTGTAGGCTTGGATGTCTTGTTGAGCAGCACCTTGGGCTCGTCACATGGAGCAAAGCCCTGTACTAAACCACGAAGAAGCGTTGCGCGTTTTGTGTCACACACAGAAATCCACCTTTTCCATGTGTCCGACTGGGGTAGATTCCGGACGAAGGACGTGAAGCTGGAGAGCATCCGAAGCTGACCTTTTGCGCCCTGACTCCCCATATCTCTTTTTCTCTTCTTTGAAGAGAGATTTATGTCGCATGGCGGACGAAACTCGATAATTTCAAATGTGCTGCCACTTGTGTTGCTGTCAACTTGGCTAGCTCTTCGACCTGACGATACCAGCCTCGTTTCATCTCCCAACCCTCCTTGGATGTTATTGGCTGATTCACTAGTCTGTCTTCTGCTGCCCTCCGCTGCACCACCCGTATGGTTGGCTCGACTTAAATCCCCACGGCTCACGGGGGAATGATTGTTTCGACCGCGGGCTTTGTGAGAACATGATCGGTGGACAATGTTCTCCAACTCGAGAACTCGCCCTTCAAGAAATTGAATGTAATCAGCATCGTTACCATCGAACTGGATTCGGCGACCACACGTCATGTGTTATGTTCGGTATGAATTAGTCAAAGTTGACGAAGAAAAAGAAGAGATCCAACAAGTCACCTACTCCAGGCAGGCAAACAGCAAGGAGCGTCGGAGGCAAATCGATCGATGATTTACCCCTGGGACCGAGACCCAGAAAGGTCCGTGCGACGGTTCGCTGCAGTTCAATCACACTTGCACTATATTTACCAGCTTCTACATCTCCTCGCCTTCACTAGTCTTCGTAATACTTGCTACAATCTTTTCGACGTTCTTAACACGATATGCACGCAGCATTCTTTCACCCCAAACATCGGCTAAGACTTGCTACAGGACAACGAAGGCTTAGGCTCCGCGTCAACAGAAAGCCGGTACGGTTCCCAACCCTCTTAACTGTCAGGCATACAAGTTCACAAACCCTTTACTGAGCACTGGATCGGTCCTGAACGAACCCTGTGTCCAGAGTAATTGTGACTAAGCACTCACCGACAGTCGGTCCCCTCCTGTCAGTGAGCCAATGCCTAAACACAAACCAATGCCTAAACACAAAAAATTCAACTATTCAATTTCAAACCCAATTCTCTCCACCAAAACAATGCCGTTTTCTACCGAAAAAGAAGAGATCTTGCTCTCAAATGCCCTTGAAGCCTATAATTCTGGTCAATTTAAGAGTATCAAGTCTGCAGCCTCCCATTTTAACGTGTCAAAGTGGAAGCTGCGAAACCGAAATGAGGGCCGACCGAGTAAAAAGGGCGTGCAGCTACCAATAAAGCATTAAATGAGTCGCAAGAGAAGTCTTTGATTCATTGGATCGAGCTCCTTAATTCGGTCTATACACCACCTAATGCTTTTGATATTGAGGATGCTGCAAATCGCATTTTACAATACTGCGGTTCCGACCGACGGGTTAGTAAAATGTACGGATATCAATTTATCCAACGTTTACCACCCCATATTACCCTCCGAACCCAAAAACCTATAGAAAAAGCGAGAATCGAGGCTGAATCTCACGGTGAATTAATTCATTGGTATGAGGTTTTTGGTGATTTTCTCAAAAAGAATAAGATCCAAGCCAATGAATTATATAATTGGGATGAAACTGGCTTTCAACTAGGCATTGGAACAAAGGAAAATGTCGTGTCTACCCGCCAAAATGAGACTATTGGAACCGGTGGAATTGGTCAGAATATTACTGGCATTGAATGTATTTCAGCTGATGGCTGGGTTATGCATCCTTGGTTCTTGATTCGCGGTTCTGAGCATATGGAAGACTGGTTCGAAGACGACGATAATATAGCCAATTACCGGGTTATTAAACCAACTTCTAAAGGCTGGACAGACGATACAACTGCAATTCAATGGCTATTGGACTTCCATTTCGTCACGAAAAAGCGAGTTACCAAAGGTAGACCTAGAGTTCTACTTATGGACAATCATGGTTCTCATGGAACCCCGGAATTCGAGCATATCTGTCAAAGTTTTAACATCATTCCTTATTGGTTTATTCCAAAAATGACACATCGATGTCAACCTCTTGACGGTAAACCATTCTCAGTTCTTAAACAGCGTTTTCGGCGGAAGAACAATGAGATTGAACGCTGGGGTGGCGATGTCAATGATAAACGGCATTTTTTTCGAATGATCAAAACAGTCCGCAAAGACACATTCAAATCGCAAACTATCAAATCAGCATTTGCGGATACTGGCATTTGGCCTTGGGATCCAAAACTTGTTCCTGATCAAATTGATCCTGGGTGGGAAGATGAACCAGTGATTGAAATTTATGGTCATACGCCCTCCCCCGAAGCCGAAATCCCAAGTTCACAGACGAATTCACCACCAAATACACCTCACAGATGGTCAAAAATTGAGGATAAACTCGAAACAATCCTCGAAAATGATGAACCAGACGTTTCAAAACTCCAAAAGCATGTAAAACGTGCTATTCGTGGAGGTAAACAGGCGCTTCAAGATCTGAACCTTGCAAAACAAACGATCAAAAGGATGCAAAAACACAGAATTCCGATTAAAAAATCACGACGTATTATAAAAGGAGCTTCAAAATCCCCATTATCATCAATTGCGGGCAATATCAGAGTTCATCGACGTGCTGCGAACGAAAACAGAGTTGAGATCTGTCGTGAGATCGGAAATGCAAGAATTCGAGACTATTGGTATCGCGCCCAACAAGCTCTCAAAGAAAAAGAAGAGGCATCAGGAGAGAGAGATTATATTGATGAAAATAGTGAGCTATTTAAATGGGTAGATCCAGATGATATGTTGGGAGGAAATTAGGTTTGAAATTGAATAGTTGAATTTTTTGTGTTTAGGCATTGGTTTGTGTTTAGGCATTGGCTCACTGACAGGAGGGGACCGACTGTCGGTGAGTGCTTAGTCACAATTACGTACCTGTGACCACCCCACTGCGCTAAACCAAACCAGGTACCCGCTGTGCGGGTTCTGAATCTGGTTAAAGATCATCTATTGATAAGACATGGTCTTGGCCGATCCCTGATTGTGGATGAATTGGCGACCTCTATGGTAACTTAATTGGACAGTGGGTGGCATGCCGGGCATATAATATGGGCACACCAAGCGGCGCTTATTCTGGTCTTATAATTGGTATGCGAAGTAACCGAACACAAGCCGATCGAACCAATCATTATAAGCGCAACGTTGCTTCTCCCGGAAAGGCTTACAACAAATCAAATAAATACCTGAGCCGTTGCGTTATGCTGGGTGTGCATTTCTTCTCGACCACGGAGGATATTTTTCACGCATGATTTGTCACACACTGCAGCATTGGAGGGATCCAGAGTGGAAGCCACTGAAAGATAAAGCCAGCAAAGAATATACCTGTAAAAAGACGAATTGGCAACGCAGGAAGTCCTATCACTGAACATTTTGATGTTTCTACTGCTTAGGATACCATACTTTGCTTCTAGATCTCCTGGACATGATGACTAGTGCACACTGCTTTAGTTTTCGTACAAAAACGCCGTATTTGGTATGCGCGTAGTTTATAACCACAAGGTGACACAACAGCGCTTTGAGGAAAGCCACCCGGGTTTTGTTCCTGTTACAGCACCCAATGTGATGACCGGTCGGACTAAGAAGCCTAAGTACCATTTGTCCGCCGTCGAAATCTTCGACGAGCATACAACAATATTTTCTCCATTCCCGAGCTTGTTTTCATCCCCTTCTCAACATCATGAGCTTTTAGATCATTCCAGTCGAGGATACGGATGTCTCCTTTGTCGATCTTCAAGCAAAGCAACCCGAGATTGAGCGATTTTCGGCCAGTAACTCTTACCTTTCTTTGTGATAATCACGAACTACTTACCGTATACGTCCTTCTCTGTCAATGGGCTCTACTCGGTAAAGATGAGAGCGGCAATAACAAGGAGGACTCATGGTCCTTCTCCTGGGAGCCGTCCGGGGGATCGAGAGAGAAATTCGATAAAACTATTCTGACCACTGCCAAACGTGAGACGGAAGAAGAAGTCAACTTGCACGGCTCGCGCATTTTTCGTCAGGTCTACAGGGATCCGTGGATACACAAGGGAGTTCCGATGGCAAGATACATATATCCTCTGGAAGTTCATCAGCCACTCAAGCTCCAACGAACATGGTGTGACAGACAGCAGCAGCCCGTCGGTAGGAATAAAGGACCTATACGGTTAAGGGAAGATGAACATCTTGATTACTGCTGGGTTACCGAGGCACAAATCTGTGGTTCACCTCTCTACGACGAAAGGAATCCTCAGCATCAAAATGGACTTGTTATGCTTAAGAGCAAGAAGGAGATGATTCTCGATGCTTTTATGCGGCTGAAGGATTCTCAACTTGATATGACATACGATTTGTCAGTGGATTGATAGTGGAATATTACCTTTCGGGCGACTCTTCTGAGATTGATTGCTTGAGGCCACACTCGGTCTTACATATATCTCCTTTGGACAGATAGCTCGCTGATAGCGACCTGTATAAAGCGACGGCTTAGAAGAGAATGGTCCGAATGGCGATTGTGATGTTGGCCATTATTGGGGTATATAGAGACTAAGAGTTTCATGCCACATTTTTCCCGTGCCAAAGACAATGCATGTCCTTTTTGAGCCTGCCCCAAATTACGAATATAGAATGCAACACTGGAACATCTATCTTGGGCTTTTTCGTTTCTGCATTGATTCCGTTCAAATTGATTGTTCTACCTCAACTATACTACTCTTCGTACAATGCGCCGCACTTTCTCAATATCAGAATTCAATTATGCAGTGTCTTGGCCCGCAACTTGTACATTGGCAGACTTCTTCACCGAGAATCATGCACATAAGAGAAAAGCTACTAGCACAAGGCAATTATGCTCAGATTCAGAACCACTTTGGACCACGATAGTTTATACACCGTGAATCTTACAAAATCGCTAGTAATTTGTCTTAGTCGCAAGGATTTAAATTTACAACTCAAGCCCACAGCAAGCCACAGCAAGCAAGGCCCTACAGCCAAAGAATGAGGCTTGATTATCATATAAATCTTCCTCGAGCACATCCAAATCTATGCTGCTCTATTCCAATTGAGAGCTAGTCGAAGTGCAAATACCAACCATGATTCGTCCTGACGAAGACCAATTCAATACAGGTATGTTCATTTAATTTACTGGTGATCTTAACCCGGGCTAAGCTTTGCAGTCGCAGTGCATACGATACAACAGGCGTCAAGAAACCAGGCGTCCCACCTCCACCGCCAAAGTAAAGACGAAGTTTCAGCCCCCATTCGGGATATGATATAAATACTAGCTGCCCAGAATACTGTTCCTATGCCATTTTGTACAACGAAGAAAACACCACAGATCATCAACAGATTATCGGTGTTCATCTCCACTCCAAATACCAAACCCCTCAGAGATTCTTGCTTTCCCACCTAAAATGTCCGAACAACCTGATGAGGCACTTCATTCTCTCCTTGATACCTTTGCCCCAGGGCTTTCATGGCTTATCCGGTTAATCTCGGCCGCACTGGGCGTTAACATATTGTCTTCTGTTCTGCCGTTGGTTGCCCTTCCGATCATTTCGACCTTCTTACTGCCGTCACTTTCGAGAGCTCTGGAACCCATTATTTCACTATTTGTCGCCTCCGCAGAAATTAGACACCGGAATAATCTATACCCTCAAGTTATGAGATGGGTATCTAGTGTCAGGTTTCGCAGCTGCTCAAGCTCGGTTATTGTTGGAATTACGGAGGCATTCGGATTTCTTTGGGATTCCAACGACGACTCTCTTAAGTATGTGGAGACGGAAATCCCAGCATATCGAGGAAAGATAGAGAAGCTTCGCATCACTCCGGGACAAGAGCGTTTTCATTTCTTTCGGTATCAGAAATGTTGGTTTGCCTTCTACCGCGACCCGCACCGGAATGCTCTGGATCCCTTCTCGAGAAATGCCGAGAATATCACTATTTATTACATGTCCTGGAACAAGGCTGTTTTTGAAAATCTTCTGGTGGATATCCAAAAATTCAATGTTGACTGCCGCCGCGGACAATTGGCCGTGTTCTGTGCACGCCAAGATAAGCGGGATGCGGGCTGGCAAAACATGTGCGACGAGATTCCTCGGAGCCTGGACAGCCTAGCACAGGATAAAGAAATGAAGCGAGAAATGATCAAAGATATTGAAAAATTCCTCAGCAAAGCCGTTACCGATTTTTATCGGAAACGTGGCATCCCACATCGACGAGGCTATCTCTTCCATGGCCCACCGGGGACTGGTAAGAGCAGCTGCTGCAAGGTGATTGCCACCCACTTTGAGCTTCCGATATATATATTCAACCTCGCCACTGTTGATGATTATGGCCTACAAGAATTGTTCCGCACACTACCGGCCCCTCCTGCACGCTGTATGGTGGTACTTGAAGATATAGACACTACCGGGATTGATCAGCGTGGAAATACGGTGAACGAAGAAAAAGATGCATCTCGTCAGAAAGGAATAACGCTGGCAACTGTTCTGAATGCGTTAGATGGCATCGGAGCGCACAACGGCCATATACTCGTTGCCACCACGAATGCTAAAGCAACACTTGATCCGGCTCTGACTCGACCTGGACGGATAGACAAGCAATTCGAGTTCCGAAACCCTGATGCACCGACCATACACGACTACTTCTCTTTCTTTTTGGTAATGATGATGCCGATGCAGAGTCCCCGAATACAACGCTTGATCAGCTGGCCAGTCAATTTTCCGATGTCGTCTCTCATTTGGCCTTGTCACCTGCTACACTGCAAGAGTATTTCTTGCAGTGCAATGAAGACCCGGTGATGGCAGTCAAGAATGTGGCGAAACTGGAGTCCACCGACCTACAACCGGCTGGTCCTTAGAATTACCCGCGGCGATTAAACTTGAGGCTGGTTTACTTCTGATGGTAGGAATATTATCCGGGTACACATTACTTTCTTTTATCTTTGCATTCGAGAACTTGAAGTACAATCCTAGTGTCGTGATACAAGCAAAAGTCCGGAGGTCTGCAGCATTCAGCAGCAGGACCCAGAGAAACCAGCCAATTGCACATAGATACCTCAAGTACAAATCAGAGTTCGTTCAACTGATTCAACGGCTACCCGATCCTCCGTATTCTTTTGTGTGGCAAATCTGGTCGTTTCGGGAAACCCGCCTGACAACACGCTAATACTAGCCCCTGAGGGTATGAGACGCCTTCAATACAATCTGCTAGTTAATCTTTCAATTACCGTCCTTCAATTAGTACGAACCTGTAGAATCCCTGCGATCTAATGCAAGGTTCCAAGTAACTGGTCTCGAATATGAAAAATCACGGATAGGCCCCATTATCGCTGGATAGTGCAATTACCGTAACATGTAACAGAGACTCTGCATAGATTTCTTTAGCCATTTCTGTTTGCCGCCATTAATAGTTATCTGTCTGTCTGAGTGCATGAATGGGACATAGCAAGAAAATATATAAACCATGGCCGGACCAATATTTCCCACCTACCAGACAACATTTTTTCTCTCTTTCAACTATACTTAACCATACTTTACGTGGCAGACTTGCCTTAATTCACGTTAAGAACTGTACGATGGATCACCTCAAGACAAATGAAGAACCTACGCTGCCCGATGACCCATCAGCTAAGGCAAAGCATATTTTCAAACTTGTCAAGGAGTCATTGCTCGAAGATGTCGAATCGGTCTCCAAGACTTTTGAAGATACAGACCTCGAAGATTGCATGTCTTTGGCGAAACAAATTATTGCGGCCAAGCCGGAGCTTAAATCAACACTGCTTCTAGCTCTAGATAGAAATGCTCAGTCTGATTGGGATGACTTCTATTCAAGCATTGTTGGAAACTACGACGACTGGGTTACGGTCACGCCGCAGGTCCTTCTCGCAGATGCGGTATTTTTATCAGAGGCTTGATTACAATCATCTGGGGCCCTGAAGATCGACATGGAATGAATCCTCGGGTGTAAGTATTTTTTTTTGTGCTGAGGTTGGATCTTGCTAATCGATATCAGGAATATCATACGAGAAGGTTGACCTAAACCTCGGGATGCTTCAGGGCAGAGCATTCATCCCAGCGCGTTATCTGAAATCGTGGGCGTTGGCATGGCTAGAAGAGATGTGAGGACACTCTCTCACCAATTTGTATCTAGAATTTCTTGATCGAGTCTTAGAAACAAACCTTAAAGTCTATCCACTGTCCATTACTTGCAACTCATCATCCAAGGAGAATCATTTCTTTTTGTTCCGGGTTGAAATTATTCGCATAACCAGAGTTCAGAATTTTGAGAGGACGGAAATAGACTGATCGTATTAGAAAAAATGAACTGCATTCGTGCTTCATATTCAAGATATACTGCTTTGGTTATCAAGATTCTTATACTCGTTTTTTTTCGAGAAAGGCATTTTTCATCGTCGATTACTTTATCTCTGCACTTTTTAATCTCCGCTCCCTAAATAGCAATACCCGGAAACAATGAAAAAGCAGCGTAAATTTAGACGATGTTGCACCAGGAAAATCCTTACCATATACCTTGTGATGCCGGCCCTGATTTTTATTTGAGAAAAAGGCGATTTGATATTATCTGATATCGACGAATGGGCGTCTGACGGCTCATGGTGCCGCATAAGGAGAAGGCTGCCAATTGATTTGTGTCTTTATATTCTGTACCATGACGCGCAAGGATATAAATGCTTTCCATTCCCTGGAGAAGATTACGTTCCAAGAGGCGAAGATATTTATTGGCATCTGACTTGAATTATTCTGGGCTCAAAATGGAGATATGCCTCTCCGCAGCAATTACATACCTGACGGTCTTGAAATTAGAAGTGAGCTTCACGTTCCATGCTAAAAAAGGGTTACTAACCACTTGAGCAGCCCTGGGATCATTTACACATCCGAGAGCAAGATGAAAAGGCCGTGATAATAGGAGCAACGGGGTGGAAGCTAGAAGTCCTCCTCGACGAGATGAAGAGCTCCATATTCGGGTGCGCATTTCTTCTCGACCACGGAGGGTATTTTTGGTGCATGGTTTACCACACACTGCGGCATTGGAGGAATTCAGAGTGGAAGCCACTATCCGGAATCGAAGGCCTTCGAGTTGGCAGCAAAACTCAAAAAGGACGACTGCCTATATGCCCTGTCGTCTATGGCAATACTTCCGCTTTGGTTCCATTCACTGTGCTGGAGATGACGACACCTGGTCGAACAATGATTTGGCAGGCTGAGCATCCGGATAGCCAGTACACGCTACGAGCCAAGGCCCAATTACTACGCCAAATTTGTAAAGCAGCTTTGATTGGAAATTGGAAGTAATTTCCGGCGTCTGATCCTCAGCTTCGCCATTTGTGGGTCTCGACTGTTGTTGGTTGTCATTGTCATGACCCAGGGGCTGGTAATAACTGTTTCGGAACGGATGTCTAGGAACTCTTTCGAACCACTTGAGTGATTGTGCGCATTAGGTTTTGTTTTTCTTTTGGCTATGAACTTGGGCTACCGGGCTCGAAGCCACCCATCAATGTGACGCAATATCATTAATATTATTCCTTTTACTACTCGTTTGCAACAACCTGGCCATTGATTCCAGCCTTATTTAGAACACTTTCGAGATGGTAATCGAGACCTTACACTCTGTCGGGATAGATCTCTACTTAGCATGCCTTTTTCGGCGTTTATAGAAGTTCAGCTACAAAGCAGATACTCTCCTCTTTCGGCAAGACATCATTACAACATAATAATAGGTTGCCCGGTTCGACAGAAGGGTGAGTATACACCATGTCTAGAACGTACTCTAGGTGACGGATTAACCAACGATCATGTTGGACGGAAGAAGCGGAGAGGCTATAACTGGGTTCAAGGTCAGCCGTCCTACTCCACTAAGGTAAGTCTGAAAGTCGCGACGTCTCCTGTCAATTATAAAGTTACCAATCGCCAGACCAGCATGACAAGAACCTTCATTTTTATTCATTGAATGACCTTTCTATTCCAAGAGCTCGAGGAGTCAGCAATCTCAGTGTACTATGGCAGCTCGAACTAGTACAGCATGCGAAACTTGTCGCACTACTAGGAAACGCTGCGCTGGGGGACCTCCTTGTCAGAACTGTTTTGAACGGGGGAAAGAGTCTTGTGAATTTTTCCTCGCTGCAACTAGCAGGAAGCCTGTTGCACAGCAGGCAAGGATCGAAAGTGACGCATGCGGCCCGTGTCTCACGAACAGCACACTTTGCAGGGGAGGGCCGCCGTGTGAGGAATGCGTTCTACGTGGAAATGGAGCATGTACGTTTGAGCTTGGCTCGCGCAGCGAGAAGCACCTGGCAAGAGCCAGATCTGCCTGCCTGCCGTGCCGCGCCAAGAAAATCCGCTGCACTGGCAAAGGACCTCCGTGTGTATCATGTACTCTTCGTGGAATTGAAAGTACGTGTGAGTTTGCAAAAATAGTTCACACGAAACCCACAATACCGCATACACCTCTATGTCAGTCCGATATTCCCGCTGAGTCATCCTGGAATGCAGTACTAGAGAAGGCCCCAGTCCAACCGGCTGAGAGCCCTCTCCATGAAGAGTCTTACAGTAGTCCGTCATCCTACACCTCCACTCTTGCTGCTAGTGATACGAGACGAGCATTCCATGATGAGTCAGAGGGAGTTACCACACCACTTTCCAGAACCAGCAGCTTGACTGCCCCGTCGGAGCTGGGCAGAACTCCAAGCCCAGATGTCAGCAGTTCCGACAGTGCTGTTGGCCCATCTTCACTGGCAGGGTGCGCTTCATATGAGCAACTCCTCGACGTCCTCCCAAACCGTGAAGTGATTGACCACCTTATAGAAAGATACTTTACATCTATTTCCATGGTAAAGTTGGCCTATCAAACTGCCGAGATATGTTCACTAACATCACGCTAGCTATGTTGTGTCATCGACGCCGCCAGCTTCGAAGCTGAGTATGAGACATTCTGCCGCAATTTTAATGTCGCACCGCAATCCTGGCTATCCTTGCTTTTTGCAATTCTAGCACTAGCCTACCGTGCGGAAGAAGATTCTGGAAGAGGCTGTTTCTCTGATGATTTGTCGATGCGGTGCGAGGAAGCTGCCTGGCACTGTCTGTTGACCAACGACCCACCATTTGAAATATCACGGAGTTCACTGAAAGCGATGGTACTCATAATCTATGGTCACACACACCGTGGAGAGGATGTATTCAGTGACCTGCAACTGGCCTGCCGTGCGGCAATATCTACCAAATGTCATGTGGATACCGAGCAGTGTGTTGTCCAGCCCAAGGTTTGCGAGGAATACCGATGTATTCTGGTTAGCCTGAAAGCCCTGTTTATGCTCAACGCTCAGATGCACGACTACTACCGCAACCCGGTACTCACCCAAGGTATACAGCTACTAACTGATATCTGCAAAGAGTATCCTGAACATTCAAGCCTATCAACTGGTGCCGCAGAATTATCTCCCATGGAGACGACGTTTACCATGTTGAATTCTCAACTGTTGAAGATATCAGACACGATCTGTGTGAGCGCAGAGCGTGGTTTGATGTCAGAGTGTACCCTCGCTGTCCTTGAGACTGAGCTAGACCGTATGGAGAAAGCCTGCAGCGAGCTTAACACCAAGCTCGGTGGACCTGGTTCGCAGTCAATCTCTCATCAAGGCGGCTATGGTATACTGCACTGCTATATCAACTATCTGCTTCGTCTTCTCTTTTTGCCTTATCTTCAGCGATACCTAGATGGGGAGACGACACCAGAAACAAGATTATCTGCATTGAAGTGTATTGCTTTTGCAAAGGCTACGTTGCGAGTGTTCAATCTTTTGGCTGAGAGCATGCAGTCCAAATCATATGCTTGGTATATGCGAGGTCTCGGAAGCTACTATGCTGAACAATCAGCATATACTCTCATCAGAGGCGCTGCAGGGCTCCAGGGAGGAAAGGAAGACCAAGAGGTCGAGTCTTTACTAAACCGTACGCTGGAAATATTTTCTAAGTTATCGGCACGCAGCATATTCTCTGCAAGAGGAGCGTTTATTCTCGAATACCGATGTATGCCTCACCACCCAAACGCTATTCTCCGGGTGTTATTATCTAACTTCGTTCCAGGATCGGATGTGAGGCTCTTCGGAAGAGGGGAAAGATACCTGTTCTGAGCATGATCATCGATACTGGACAGGCATGTCTTCGCCTTGAGCCGCTTGAAACATTGTATGGGTTAGTGTTTTAGACGACAGCTATTCATTCCTGTATTAAATGCCATATCCTTATGTACGCTTTTGTATCCTTTCTGATGAAGTTAACAAGCCCCCGTCCATTAAGTCTGTTCATTAAATCGTCATATTATTCTTTCTGGAAGAATTGTAATCCTCGAATTGTAGATAGACAGAACTTTGAGAGTGGAACCGTAAGCCTTGCAATGAGTCCAGTGGATGGATTCTTAATGGCCATAGCTGAATGGTCACAATGTATATTAGAAGACCAACAAACTCCTCGGCCTTGGTCTCCCAACAGATACGTTTTGGTGTGAGAGTACGCGCGGAGAATGACATGTTACCCATCGTCCTAATAGTTCCGTCTTCCCGTTGAAGGCTAGAAGCACCTACGCATTTGTCTAATCGCTAAGTCGAAGCAATATAAAAGGGCATATTCCCCGCAGGTTACACATTGGTACAAGAAATAATCATTTCTTTCTTTTATAGTGGGAACAAGTCCTACAAATTTCGCCAAACCGAACTAAGCCTCATTTGGCTAGCCTGTATTCCTCCGCAGACATGACATCCAACCAAGCCGTTTTCTGTGACGACGCCAGAGGGTCCTCGACCATGGAGGTTATGGGATATAGCATACTTCCAGCCGACTTGCCACCCCAGTCTATGGTCACGGAGGTGAAGAAATCTCTTCGAACACGACCAAAGGAAGCGTCGGGGCCCGTCATGTATGGGAGAGGGGATCATGATGCATGCGAGAGCTTCCTGAGATTTGGAATCCAGGGTAATGATGTGTGTCCTTCAATTCAGTGGTCATTGTACAAAACTAAACATAATGACAGTTCACCAGGAAGGTCGAAGAAGTGACCGGGAGGCCTGCCTTCCTTCTCCACCAAGGCCCGGTCATCGTCCACTCGTCGGATCGCCTAAACTGGGGAATCAATGCCGCCCATCCTTGCCGAAATGGGCTTTCCGTCTTCCGGGCACTCTCAGATACCATAGAGGATAGAGTGACAACCTTGAAGCTCTATCCGATCTCCCACCACTTGACGAGCACCGAATTCGCACAGGAAAGAAGAACACCGAGGTCTTTCGATTTACGATCAAATGAAGTACTGTTCGTGCGAGGCGCAGTCAAGATGGTAATTTCACTGCCTGCTGGAGGATCCTTTGTTTGGCAAGGGTTTTCTGAGCACCCGTGGGGGCTGGATACATCATCAGCACGTGAAGCTTTTGCTTTCATGAAGATCTAGCGGAAACCGCGCTATGGCATGCTGGATCTGCATGTGGTGGGCAGGACATTGCTATTGGGAACAGTTTAGCTAGACAATATAGGTAACTGGTCCGTATTAGCTTACCGGGATAAATTCCATGGATGCATTGATAATTGAACCTCAGGCAAGCCAGAGCTTGCGCCTGGTACATGATCTGTGCAAAGTCGCCATCTCGCAGCATCTCCATCGTCCTAGCTTCTTCAGCTAAGGTCAAACAGCGGAAAGCAGGAAGGACTGGTACGAAAAGAAGCGTAATTCCAGGTCCAAGTTCATATTCAAATCGTATCAGTCTGCGCCCATGCTGGAGTGCTTTCTTGGTCTTGTGACTGTCGGATAATTTCTCTTCCTGGATGAATGTGGCCATGGTGCCTAGTCGATGGGGCCCCGAGCATGGCATAGGCCTATTGCGTCCAGTCCGTCGAAGCCAGTCTTGCTCCCACAAAGCTAGGTTGGTCCAATGATGGATTTCCTGGAGTCGTCGTAGCCACATATGGGTATTCTTCCCTGTTGCTATGAGTTCCGCAGCCCGCAAACCCACTTGGCCCGATGTCCTTTCCAAGGTGACAGGGGTCAAGTCGTTTCTGAGAAAGCGGGTAAAAGTATCCAGTTGCGTTGATAAGTCTGATAGCAGCCTTTCCGCGGTGACTGGGGTCATGATGACAGTTGGGGATTGGTCATGAGTGCCTAGAATCAGATGGGTTGAGGTCGGCAGGGGTGGGTCAGCAGGATTTATCACACACATCTAGAAAGAGGATAGATCAGACCATGCCGCAGGATTTATACCTGAACCATAGACAATGTGCGATGTCAGCACAACTGGCTTTTGTACTACCCCTGAGTACGAAAGAGACCGTCCTCACTTCCATACCCATGAAACCTACTTAATGCTCATGCTTCCAATTGATGTTGGCTGTGCGTGCACGCATCGAAGTGACTTTTAGCCAGCCCCCATTCGAATCTTCGCTTGCCATGAACATTTTGCAATTTTTTCATTGTTTTGGTCTCTCAAAGGTCTGAAAACTGAATTATCCGTTCCACCTGATACATGCTAAAACTATATAAAGGGCACAACTGCCTTCATGGATGCAAGGGAGCCCTCCCTCGAGGAGGAGACGGACAGCACCCAGCCAAAGACAAATTGGGCACATACCATGATCTCATACAGTGGATGCACCACTGTCAGTGACCCTCCAGGTTTGGAAAAAATGATGGAATTTTCCAGGGCCGGGGTGGGGGATGTTGCTCAGTCTCATGTGGTCAACGTGTGGTCAATCAAATACACTTTCAACGACCGAGTCAAACCCCTGTCTATTGATGAATTGGAGGTTGAAATCAAATTCGATTGGGCAAAGGAGACGGTCGTGGAGCGTATGCAGTATCGCGACGTGATGGCAATGGATGGAGGCGAGGATGCAGTGGCAAAATTTGCGCCTATTACACACACGTTTACATGAACTGCCCGACAAACCAGAAATTGGATACATGTAACTTCACTGATTCGTACGGTTGGACTGACCTTTCCCTGGTATAAACTTGAAGCTAGAACCATTCGAGGGTATCCAAAGAAAGCCATCAGGGTAGTTAGTCAAAATGAAACCCCTTGCATGTACCTTTAGACTCGGACATGCTGGAAAATGGAAGTAGCTCTCCACGCCGAAAACCAGAATCCTGCTTCTCGCCCGCAGACGCCACTGTCGTACCTAGCAAGAGCGATGACTACGATAGGGTCGCTGCGGACCCCGATCCGTACTCATACCAGGGATACAGATTGCGATTTGGCGGATTGCCATATTGAACCCAAATTCCAACCATTTCCCTTATAACCGGTGTTTGTTTAGCACACTAAGGAGGGTATGAAATCTGAACCATACCCTATAGGGAAGGCCCCAATGCCAGAATCCTCCGCCCCTTGCGAACTGCACGTCCCTCTTCCGGCATCTCCCACAGATCACAATTCATTTATTATGGCTTCCACGAGCTGAAATAGAAGGATAACCTAGGTTCCCTGGATATAGGCAACCTGTTGATGGGAGATCTGTATTGTACAGTTTACGGGCTTTGGAGCATGCGGTGGTTCGCTTCATGTACGTAGCATTCTTAGCTGCAACATTGACCTGTCAATCACAAGGTCCATTTCACTATAACCGACTCATATTACCTGTGATCCTCGACCCGCTATCGAAAGTACTCAAGCCAACTTGCACCAAGCTCCGTGTTCCATTCAGGACCACTCTAGACAACTCCCTAGGGAACAGAGCAATCCTAACTTGACCCATCCACTGAAATCCATGAGTATCCAATAGGTAGGAGCTTCTACAGAGCTTAATGGTCTGGATTACCCCTAAAATTCCCCAGCAGTAGTAGTCCATGAACTCGTCTCTACTCATGTCTCGGTTCGCAAATTTTGCTCCTCGGCTAATATTGACATTGCTCATCCGGGGATGGGAGGCCGAGATTTCTGCACCATACCGTATATTTCGAACCTGCGATAAGTATGAGCAACTTGACAAGTCAAGCCAATAATCGCAGAAAATGTTTTCATACCGTACTGACGTCCTGGACATGCGATTCAGATTTCCTGACTGCCGGCGTCCGGTCATTCTGCTTCGGCTGTTCTCTATATTTGTGCCGAGTATTTTTGATTCCGCCATTCATGATGATCCGCCGTTGAGGATGGAATTTGACATGGAATGTATGCTAGTGTGGCCTGTAACCTTGCGATCAGGAGACACGTTTGGGGAAGGGTTAAACCGCCGGTCGGTTATGGAAATACCTGGGTTCGTTTTATGCTCGCCGGTCTGGTTAGCTTCGAAGCCAGAGGAACAAGTCTAGTGTTAAGGCTTAGCACGTAGCTCTATATGATCAGCAGTGCTTGCTTTGGCAGAGACATACTTTATTGCCCTGGTTTGTGTGCAACATAGCTTCCCCGGCTACCGGCACATCCTGATCCAAAGATGAATCATTTCGAAGAGGTAACTCTCCCTTCGAGTACCTGATGATCATGGTGTAAAATACTAGTCACAGGGCCAGAATATTTCTAGTGGATAGAGTTGAAACTGATGAGATATTGAAATGCAATGGAGAAAGTGGAGATGAAAGAAGGCTAGCTGCCTATTTGTGTCGTATTTTAACACTAGCCTAACCCACGGACACACCGTACTAACTTTTGTGATGGTATGTTTTGTAAAATTGCTGCGGGCTTGCAGCAAAAGTGCTAGCCACTGGCGCCGGCCAACCTGACCGTTAACGTAAGAGGATTCAGGCCAAAATCCATGGGGCCTCTGGCTATCGAGGGCAAGGTGGCCAATGATTGCCAAGTCATGCTCCACTAAACCCAAATGGATGAGTGGTTTGATCATCAGATTCTGCTAATTTTATGGTATAACGAGGAGTAGGGGGCAGAGGCTGGAGCGTGAAGCGGCCTTCCAGCGTCTAGTTCATTGCGTATGCTGGAGTCCAGTCGTAATGGAGGCAAAAGGTAAAATAATAGAAAAAAAAAAAAACCACATAGTCACACTATAAATGGCTTACCAGGCCAATGACCCGTTTGCCGCGGGCCAAGAATGTAGGCAGTAGGTAAAGTGAAGGTTCAGACCAAGAACTTGAGGTCGGTCCGGGTCAGTTCGGGACACCTATGTGAGGCAAGATCGCCTATCATTTGATCCACTCACCCTTCCAAGTCTGGTTGCTAGGATTCTACTGGCCATGAGTGCCTCTGGTGGTGTCGTGCTCCCAGCCAGGTGTAAAATCAGTGTCATGCCCTAGATTTCTGATCGCCCCTTCCGACCTCCGCACCTGCATTTTGGCCAGGAGGCAGGATACAACCTCGTCTCATATTCCAGTCAGCTTCAACAAACTGCGTGCAGGTAAACCGCCTCCACAGTGTTCTTGGGCGTAAAAGACTGCAAGCTAATTCATTGTTGTGGCAGCATGTATCAACCTTCTCGGCCAGATGTGACTCATCGAGAAAAAAGTCCTACGCTGCCGCATAAATCGACACCTTCATCACCTCCACCGGAGACGGGGGAAAAGGAGAAGCACAATAGGGACCAGGACTTAGGGGGGCGGAAACACTCAAAGCAAAGAACACAGTTGAGCTCCAGGCGCGCCCAGGGGACAGCAAAAAGTGCAGGCCGGACGGTATTTGAGGTAACTGGCGCGGCTAACTTACCAGCCAGAGATGATCAAACAAGGTTTGCATTGCTGTACTTTCGAACTTGTCTTTTTTGCAATGCTAAGTAGACTATTGCAGTCAAGGGACAACAACGTCAGTGCCGCGACCCAGTTCAGTCACGCAGTGCTCACGCTCTTGGTTCTCTGAAACCCTTCCAGACCACCAAACTGGCTCTGCTCATGTTCTCGTTGAGGCTCTCCAGTCAGCCTTGAAGACTCAAGTTTTACAAGCACTGAGAATTTTGGGCGTGATCGCTGGGGAGTTCCGCTCATACAACCTGGAAATTGAGACAATTGATAAGTGGACGGTAGAAATCACCGGAGTTGATGCAACACTGATCCCTATAGTATCAAATAGCGTGCTCCAATTGCTTGCTCCTTTTGAAAGCCTCAATGTCATCCTCACCAAATGCGTCACTGCTCCAGGCCCCATGCGAGAGCATATTATCAGAGATCAGGCGGTCCAGTTGCTGAATTATATACATATTTATGCGGAGGAGTACCACCTATTCCAGAATCAGAGATTATATCTTGATATTGGTAGATGGATAGAAAGGCTCAGCTCAGACACACACAACGAGCAGTCAAATGACGGTGTTCTCTCTGAAGCTTGCGAATAGTCTCTTGCTTATTACGTTCCATTTTGTACGAATTGTTATTTCCATGCATATTTCACTCTCTTTTGGGTATCTGGGAGCATGTCAATACACATCCAATAGGTTCAGTGCCGTCCTCACTGGGTCCGGGACATCATTTCTCTTATTTCCTTAAAGTAGATTCCAAGGCACTGCTTCCAATATCCGTTTATTTCCTCTTCTAGTGCTTCTGCCTTGCTCCGGGTATACAGATACTAGTCAAAAATATCTTCCCACTGCCCCACTACAATTTGACCCGGCAACCAACCCACCTTTTTATTTTTCTTCCTACACCTCTCCTACATGTCCGATTTCAATGGAAATAAGTTCAAAACGTCGTAAAACGGCTGAACTATCTACTGAGTAAAGGTCAGCTATTATATTTGGCCATAAGAACGGCATTTCGCAGTCAAAGCTAGCTAATGAATTCGAATGTAGCCGTCGGACGATCTACAATACGTTAAAACGCTTCGAGGAGCATCAATTATTTGAAAGCCTTCCCCGAACCGGCCGTCCTCCTATATTAAGCTCTCGAGCTTCTACTTACCTCTATTTACAAGCGCGCCGACACCCGTTTTGGACCTATAAATAGCTTAGTGCTACGACACCCGGTCATCCGTCTCGGTCCACTATATAGCGAGTTTTAAAGCAATACGGACTCGGAAAACGGCGATCGAAACAGAAAATACTAATTAAGCCTCCTCTTATAAGGAAAAGCCTAAAATTTGCGCGAAAATAGCGACGCGAAAGCTTCTAATCGTGGATCTTCTCGGACGAGTGTTCGGTGTAGCGAACCTCGAACTTTAGACCACAATAGTGCTTTCGTACGGACTCCGAAGGTCTTCGCCGCGACCTTGTGAATGCTAAAGTACACGTTAAAGATATTTCGCAAATGGTTTAGGCTAGAATCTGGCTAGGTGGTCGGACAGAATTAATTATTATAGAACGGGACGAAGAATCGCGTTCGGGGAGGGGTTATACTTCAAAATCGTTTATTAAAGCGCTTGAAAAAGGTCTGATGCCAATCTATACCCCTGATTTAGTATTTCAGCAAGATAACGCAAAGATTCATCTAGCGGTGGCGACGTAAGAATAGTTTGAAAGGCACGGAGTATACGTCGTGGATTGGCCCGCGCACTCACCTGATTTAAACCCAATTGAACCGGTTTGGCGTTGGTTAAAATTGAAGCTTTTTGCAATGTTTCCAGAGCTTATTGGCCAAGGAAGAAAGGAGATAGACTGGCTTTATTTTAAAAAATGCCTGGTGGAAGCTTGGAAGGCATTAGATCAAGCA
The DNA here is from genome assembly GCF_028828765.1 of Penicillium canescens. Taxonomy (NCBI): domain Eukaryota; kingdom Fungi; phylum Ascomycota; class Eurotiomycetes; order Eurotiales; family Aspergillaceae; genus Penicillium; species Penicillium canescens. The sequence continues at coordinate 6,326,895 of NW_026703966.1, forward strand.
AAGATAGATGCGCTGATATTGAGCATAGGAAGACCTTTGAAAGCAGTACGGAAGGCTAAGGGGTATTATACAAAATATTAAGCGAAATTTTCATTGTGCTATTATTAAGCAACCTCATTTTTTAATTATAGCATTATCGACCCAAAAATGGTGGTGCTATATACAGTGTAAGTGATATATATATTTTGAGAGGGGACCCGAAAAAGTGGAGTGGGAAGATACTTTTGAACGGGTATGTAGGATTGGTACCATTTAGTCCGGAAAATATGCTCGGTGTTGTGCTTTCACCGATCACGGTTTGATCATGACAGCCTTCAACTCTAAGGGCTGCAGAGGTATGATTGCGGCCTCATGTACACTCTGTATCCCCAAGAATCTATTCCCATATGACGATAGGGGTGTATTTGTGGCCCGGATCCATCATTCGTACGTTCTCGTTCGTATGGAACATTCTGTCGGACCGAACCGTTCAAAGCAGGACCTGCGCGAACCCCATCGCCATTAGCAACAGGCTTCCCCTATATTACAGCACTCTGAGGCTCAATAGACCGAGCTGCGTGTTTTCCTTCTTGTACCACCGGCCATCTCGTATACCAAAGGTTGGAAAGTTCCCCTCGTGCTTGCTTGAGACGGCACCTGGCCAGGAAGCCAACTCTTCGTCTCCAAAAAGTAAGGTCGACAGGGTTCGGGAATGCGGAAGTGAACCTGTAGCACATCGATAGATGTGGGAGGATGGAAGGAGGAAAGAGGCTTCGCGAAAATGAAATTCAGAGAAACGGGAAGGAGATGGCACTTCTGAGCCTGGAGAAATCTTCGATTAGTAGGAACTGTTCTGGACACTCTCACATACATCAACAGTTGAGTCATGCTCTCTGTCACTTGTCGTACAGCTCAGTGAGGTTGATCTTCCAAGGGTCTTCAGTTGCCCCGGAGCCGCTTTGTGGATGCTTTGTGCGCAGTCGTTGCTGGCAAGTGTCCAATGCTGCTTTCCGTTAAGCTAAGGCTCCTCATATTCAAAGAGGACCCCTGTTTGATGCAGTTCATGCTGTTGTTGGATCCTGGGAAGGCGAGGCAGAAAGCTTGGGAAAAGGAGAACATCAACACTAACTGTCTGTTTTAGGTAAGTAACCCTTGGGTTGTCAGCTCTTCACCGCACCCTCACACTTCCGGGAATTCCAGCCCTGCTTTTCTCTTTCCATCACCAATCCCCCGTCCTCTTTGGTCAACAAAATGCGTGTCCGTGTTACAAATCCTGATCCTCTTGCTCCCCTTTCCAGTAAGTTAAATCTCACCGAATCCTCTCGAGCCATCCCAACGGAAGCTCTTCGGGCTTGAGACTGGAAGGTCTAGCCACCGAGATGCCTTGATATACAATAATCTTTCAGCTAACAAAGGACTCAAACTTGCGTTGAATAATAGCATTTCCAACAACGACAATCCTCAGGCCTACCGAGATCCTGGCCTTTCCCATCCGTCTCTTCGTTGGCCGATTGTCGTGCATGATTGTTTGAAACTGTTCAACCAGAATACCGTGTAAAGCTGATGTCGGCAAGAAGGATCGGCCTTGTGTTGTTGGAATAAGAAAATGCTTCAATGCCACCGGGTGGAAGACCTGGCCTGCTTCCGAGGGCTAGTCGGACGCCAGCCAGAAGCCCTGCGACCGCACCAGACAGCTCTCCCGCTTTGTTGTTTGAACGTGATAGACGTCACCCGTATGATCAAACCGCCGCATACTCTACTCTACCGTTATCCGTTGTGGTTAGAATACTGTCTCTAAACCTCGGCCGAAGCTACAGCGGCTGAAGTTCCAACCACATTATTTGTGGTCGTTCATGGAGAGTATCGTGATGCAAGTGAGGGTCTATCGTCAATTCAGAAGGAGGTACAACTGGTGATAAACCTTCAAAGCTTGATTCGGCTCTAGGGCTCTGTCTGATAGGCAAATGCAGTCCACGTCGTGGGGAAGGATTCACATGGTCAGTCTTCGCACCAAGTTCAAATAATTTGAGCGCATCCTTCTGCCAGATTGCATGTAGGCTATTCAGTAGCCACCAAGTCCATTCCTCGGTTCAATACTCAAGCTGCGCCCCCGATTCTCTTTGCGTGCCTGCATGTCAGCAGTCGTTTGTCGTCGAGAATACCAGAGAACCCCAATATTCTCCCTTTCCAAACCCACTACCCCACAGCTACCTCCTTTGGACTCCCCGCTTCAAAAGACTTTGGGAGGTATAGAATAAGAACCAGTATATTCGGTCTGTTTTGATCATCACCTTGCGGAATAGCACAGAATACAAAGGGGAGTTAGGGCTTGCTGGGGGGTATTGAACGGTAGCTTCGACCTGCTTTGCATGTCTACTTGATCCATATCAAATCAAAGAGAAAATAGCGGCATAATATCCTAAGCTTCCACTTAAACTACTTCTTTCCACAGAATTCCCTCAAGAAGGTTTCTTTATCCATGTCTCCATTGGCAAAAAAGCCTCGGCCACTTTTAGCATCACGGAGGACCACAGTTTCCTTCTTAGAGCTTGCGCTCCCAATAATTACCATGCTTGTGTTATCGAATGTGCAGTCATTGAAGGTATACGTTCGTTGGTTTTCATGACCGATACCTTGAGGTCCCCGGCGGCAGTCGATGGTGGCTATAGTAATGCAAGTCAATACTCAAGCCACGTACTGAGAAGGCGTGCCATAGGTACCCTGTTGTCTCCGTTCATCGGGGTTGGGAAGAAGCCGACTAGACGGAATATGTCTATCATGGGATAGTCGCTTCATGCGAAAAAGAGAAATGGTCAGTAACAGTCGTTGGAAGGTACAAGAATGTACGGACTGGCTTTAGGGTAGACTTACCTGGTCCTGACTGTCGTGCATTGGAGCCGACGTTGGTTGGGCCTTGACATCTTATTAGCCATAAGACTATCTAGAAAAGAAGGGCTAGTATGAAAGCATGGTACCAAAGCATTTCTGTGCAGGTCTGACAGAATACGCCCATTCATTACTGTCACGCTTTCACCTGAATCCGGTTCATTTTGGGCTGATACACCCTGCGAGCTGCCTTTCAGCCACTTAAAGGTCATTCTGGAAGTTGAGTCTTTTCGTGAAATACCAAAGAGTGTGATCCTGATAAATTGCCCTAGTATAAGAAGATGAAGAGAAGTCAGAATGTGAGGGGCAATGGATCGACCATGGGCCGAAGTGCTAGATTACCCCTAGTAATGTCTACGTATGGCTTGGCATTATTGCTATTCACTCGACCTGGAAACACGGGCTGATCATCCAGTTGCCGCGGGGCCCTGCGAGCAAGGCTCAGCCATTAAGACCAGATCATGCAACCGGCTATGATTCAGAACCTGACATTGCCGCCAGTTGCGGCTTGCTCGGACGAACTATTTCCGGCAAGATCAAAGTTTCGTGCCTTTACGCTATCTTCCAATAGGAATGAGAGCATGGTCACATAATATGTTGTGTGGTTAGAGCATTTCGCTAGTGCAATGCCCTGAGAGCGAGAAAGAAGCGCCAATCCTTTCCCCCAATTCTCGTTAATAGAGATCCATCCTACTCCCCGGCGATCTGGAACTATCTCTTTCATTCTTAATCATTGTTGAATATACTGTTCACTGTTGAGAAATGTCCTGAGGTAGTTATTTCCTTATATGCTTGGAATGAATCGCGAGTCCTTTCAAGTTTCTCCACTCCGGATCAACATGGACACCGGGGACCAGTTCGCATTTGGTCAGATGAGTTACCCATACTTATACACCTCACCGCAATGCCTTTCATCATACCACTCAGCCGTTGGCAACAGGTCTTTTGAGGCTGGCTTTCAATCCCGGGACTTTATTTACGGGTTACCTGTTCCATCACCCTGTTGGGCAACTCCCGCGCTCTCTCCCTCTCCTCCACCCTTGCGCCCCAAATATTGCGTCATCCAACCTCGCCCCAAGAACAATGGTTCCAAAGCCGGGAAGGTTGATAAGGTTGTACGAACCAAGTCTAGCAAACGTCAGAAAGGTGAAATGCGCCGAAGTAGCCAACGTTCAAAGAGAAGCAGTGAGCTTAAGCCCACCCAACTAAAGGCCGATACCAGCTTGGTATCTCCAACTAAGCCTGGGAGAGAGAGGTTTGGATTCTCATTCATTTGATACTGTCTCATTTCACGTCTGACCCGAGAAGCACAAAATTCAGTACCGAGCCCTGCAACCAATATACGGATTCCGACTTGTGCTCGAGCAACCAAGTCCCTACCTTCACTCCTGGACCGATACCGCCTGCAAATGGCTCTGCAAGCGCAGCGAGGATCGAATCGTCAGTTTTAACCGGCGATGCATCCGGAGCGCTAGTCGGTGGTCGGCCAACAGATCACCAAGGCTTACACCAGCACATTACCCAGCCAAATAATCAGCAGCGATGGCCAGGCTTGTCATTTAGGATAAGTCAGAGCGACAGTCATATGGAAGCAAGCTACACTGGATTGGCAGCGCATCTTGAAAAGTCCCAAGTTCTGCAATCGCTGAGCATCGTGGAGGATTATATGGCGAAGCATCCTTTGGTCTTCGAAGAACAAGCACCCGAGACGGTTCAAAGATGGCTTGTTGGTATTGAAACTATGGATGTCCCAAGATCGTTGTCCGAGGGAATTGAACACGTTGGTTGAATGGTAGGACCGGGTTAATTCAATCAATATGGATATATAGAACCCACATCAATACCACCCGGTGCTTCCTTGGTATTCTCTTGAGTGAAGGAGACAATGCAAAATCAATATTAAACTTCTTTCAGCAGGATGACTTTCCGTTACCAATCATCATATTCTTTCGGTGTATATATACAGTATGACTGTGACAACTATTGATATTGATTGAATGTGGTGCCGTCGGCTTTTAGCATGCTTGTCTATAAAGCGGGAAAGTGGTGATCCAATACTAGTTGTTCTATCGAGAACAGTCTTCATTTTCTGGTTGAGGACCCGCTGTTCTCGAAGCTTCCAGCCAGTGGACGCTTTACCAACAGAGGACGTGGTTTTATCAGATAAAACATACTTTTCTTCTTTCTATGCTGAGTGATGTGGTCGGCGGTGGCTTTTCAGGGTTGCCTTGCTTGTTAGAATGGGAAGAGCCTACATATCAGGATTTAAGACCTGGTTTGATCCTGCGAGTTGGATACCAGACTCACTATGTTTTCAAAGTGGATTGGTGTACTGGTGAGTAAACGCTCAATAGTGGACGGCTCAACGATTAGTCACTGGAGTTCACGACGCCTCCCGGAGGTGAAAAGCATCCCATGTATCATATATTTCAGGTCATTAATAGCTACTCGGGTCTTGAAGAATCTTTTGGATCCACTCAATTTAGTGGTTTTCCGTGTTTGGTGCTGACACTATTTTTATGAGGACCATCATAAAAGTAAACCGTTGACACATTTTCTAGAATCTTGTATTCCTCACCATCATCGTGTACCGTTTCCATCAGCACTGCAGAGAACACATTGCCTGCCTTTACCTCTCCGGGGAAGTCCCACTGTGGCCTCACCTAACAGACAATTGGTACGTATCAGTCTGGAGAACACTGCAGATAGAAATCGTGTCGCGGTTGCTCTAGCTGTCAGGTTGCGTCGACAAACCAACATAGGCCAGACTTATCATCAACTGTAGATTATAAGCAAGTGGAGACAAGTATAGGTCAAAACGCATGGTGATCACTCAACCGAAATCCTTCATTGCTGGGGGTGGTGCTCTACATTTAGTTGATCCTCACCGCTTGCGTGTTGATTACTCTATTTCCGAAGAACAGGAGAGTGTAAATAGACAGAAGCAAAACGTGTTTTTATCAAATCAGCATACTTGTTGGAGTAGGAAGCGAATGGCACGGGATGCTTGATGATTCTCTTTTCTTTGCTGTTTGATCATACCGCGCTGCCGCGTGTAGGTCTTTTAAAAATACTGTATGGCGGCTCCATCGTTCACTGTAGTCTATGCTCAAGTGCTGATGTCCAATATAGTGGGAACCGGTACTCTGCAAAAAGTTAGTTTCCCAATGTTGCGTTACTAACAGTTTAGGACCCTTACCGGTCCATCTCTCGAGGTCATTCATAGCATCAGCATAGAGACTGTAAACAGTTTGCCTTTTCTCTTCCATCTCTTTGGCCGTTAAAAGCCCCTTCTTGACTTGGCGTCGGAAGCCTTTAGCCTGGCACGAAACATCTTTGTAATGCGCGATCTTAAGATCAAAGGCGTGAGACGACATCTGAACGCGGGACATCATCATCGCCTTCGTCATACGATAACCTTCTCTCCACCTTTTCAAAAAGAATTGTGATTCAAAGGCCAAGCAATAGTCCTCCGCACGTTTCCAATCTGATTGCTGTAAGCAAGGCGTATTCATTCCACAGGGACATACGAACCATGTCTAGCCCGAGGTGAGAGATCTTTGCAATGCATTATTATAAACTGATGTGAAGGCAGCCAGTTCTAGTGTGGTTTTATTTTCTGTTTCTTTCCGCTGGAGGTGGATTCAATATATATACTCAAGGTGGAAAATTATAGACGTTGATATGCAATCGGTCGGTCCATTCCCAGCCCTCAACATTTAAGATGAGGAAGTAAGTAACTTAACGTACTGTAGCAAAATCAAACAATATGGGATAGTTTCCCGGCTTACTGTTGGCTCCTTAGAGATATGCAACTCTAGAGACTTGTCCACAAGAAATAGAGTGCGACGGTGAGGCCCACATCTGTTACTAGGTACATGATTATTTACAGTATCAGTTATGCAACACAGATCCATCGCCGAGCGGAATTCAATAACTCATAGGATATTCATCCTACACGATTCATAGATAGTTCATAGCGATTATCCAGATCTACAGAGCTCGCGGAAATCATGAAGCATAATTTGGATCACCCTGTAGGAATAGTTGGGGTGGATATGAACGTTCCTCGATCAATCTATCCAGTTCATGGGCTATGGCAAGGCTTGTTTGCAACCCCGCCATCCTCATTTCTTGGTTTGAGTAGGGGGAAAACGGCTTTTCCAAGAGAGGTATGTAAACTCCACGTCGAATATTCAGAGCCAACGCCATTTGAAGCCATCGATACGTAATATTTAGAAACCGTAGGCCAGTGTGAACGTAGAGTCAACTACGCGGGTTTTATTCGCGGCTCGTAAGACTATCCACTGTTACTATCAAGAAACTTCTCACGCTCCTATTGACGATTCGATCAGTGCTAGGAGCTCATCTCTTGACCCTGGGAGTAAGATAACTCCCAGGGTCTCCTAAAACACTTCTGGGAGCAAAGAAGCAGCTTCTAGGAGCCACATAGCCCCCAGGAAACCCGATGTAGCTTCTGGGGTCTGGTATCCCCACCTCGGTGAATCAAAGCCGCGTTCCTGTTGACGATCTTTTTATTCCTGGGGCTATAATTTGACCTTCTAGGAGTGACCGAATGACGCAGAATTGTGCGCAGGTCCGGTGAAGGTATCTTGTGAGGGCTTTCCGTGGTCTTGGAAGGCAAGATAGTGACTCTGGGGCCCTAAAGTAAGCTCCCAGGGGCTCCACAGCTCCCAGATCTGGTCGATGTATTCCCAGAGCCAGTTCCGTATTCAGTCAGGAACGTAAAGTGAAGATGCCGGGGGTAGACCTCGCTTTCCTAGTGATTAGAAATAACTCCAGGAGCTAAACAGCATTTCCTAGGGTAAAAATGGCTCCTAGAAATGCTTTTGAGGTTCCCAGGGCCAACATATTTGTTCCCAGAGTAAGTTAACAAGCACGAGAGTTTTGACAGTCTCTTGCCTGTGGCTTTTCTGCCAACAATCCCCGCCTTCACGCGACGCGGCTCCACTGAGATGAATCGGTGTGTCTCTGGTCACGCCATCAGGTATGATGAAATAAGGAACTGAATCTACCAGCACATTTAGCGCTATGTCATTGTCAAATTAAGTGGAGCAGCCAGTATCTTTGGCTAAGGTCTAGTGGTGCCCCAGCACTTGCAAAAATGAACTGTCGCCTTGTACTCTGGATTTTTACAATCAGGATCTCATTTCTTGCTAAGCTTGCTCCAAAAATCTATATCAATGCTACAACCACAGTTGCTGATCACGATGCCGAGTGTCGGTCACGTGCACTCACGTGTGATTCACTGGCTTTTCGCATTTTCCGTCAAACTCGGCTGTAACCTGTGATCACCTACGCTGAGTGAAGTTCAGTCGTGCCGACCGGCGAAGCGGTGCAGAAGTAGAAGGTTCTCGCGGTAGATGAGTTCCTGCTAGTCTGGCTGAGCGACGGGGCCCACCAGTGGGAGATGGATCGCTTGCCGTGTGGACGGAATGTGTCTCGGCATCCGACGAAGGGATTCGTAAGGGGCGAATGATGGCATCTAGGGCCCCTTCGTTTCGGCTGCGGTCATCAGTGTCTTGGCCGTCTCAGAAATAAGGTCATCCACACTTACCACACACAACATGACGTGCCAAACCCTGTATCTCGCTTTTCCAACCATTCTTCGGCGCATGACAGATGACAGAGCGATGTGCACTGACCGCAGTGCAAGATCACGCTCTCGTCCGCATGGTCTTCATCCTCGGTCTGGCAGAACACACAGTAGATGCTGTCGACGTGGACGCTGTCGACCTCTTCACTCGAGGTGAGACTCTGGAGCGTCAATTCTTGGAAACCAGCCCGGATATTAGTTGCCGATGAGAGGATGGCTGGTCGGGTCGGCGAAACGCGCCATGGAACATTGTTCGTCCGCAGCGTTGCAGAAGTCACAAATGGATTGAATGGCTGCACTGGCTCGGGGTTGGTTGACAGGGGCACCGGTGGCGGTGATGACCGGGTGTTGTCTGATGCAGGGCGTCGCCTGGAGGCTGACGATGTCTGACGCTGGCCCCGATGTACAATGACTGATGGGGTGGCCATTCTGGAGCCATGTGGTACTCGCGCCTGGTTGCGGACGGCGGCTTCATACCACTGCTGGCCAACTTGGTCGGCCTGCCGTTGCCGGTGCCATCTCGCGCAGAGGAAGTCTCTGGCGACATCACAGAGCTTGGACTGCAACGATAACAAGTCAAACGGCTCTCTGGCGAGAGTGGTCAACTTTTGATGGCCGACCTTGGTGTCTTCAACTTTGATCGAGTTTTTGCACGGCTCGCCTTTTTTCGTCGTCCCGCAACAAGAGCCAGGACCGCCATTGGGGCTGACCTCTATCTCACAAACAAGAAACGGATTCCAAGGCAGCATGGTAGTTATTGAGGTAGTCGTCAAAAATGCTTCGGATTGTGGTGGTGTTCGGCAATCACTGCGGCGTTCCCTCGCCAGCTTTATATGCCATCGCCATGGGCTCCTTACCTACATGGCTGCGTGGCTGGCATGGAAAACTTCCTTGAAACAGTCGGTACGTTGAAGAATGCATTCACACGCAGTATGCGCCGTATACAGCCGATCAGTGGCCTGCGTGAAGGGATATCATTCCAGACCACTGCTGCAATCAGCTGCACTTTTGACTATCCATCTCGGTGACCACGCATTAGCGAACAGACTGACTACTGCGGTGAGCAGCAAAGTCGACAAATGCTACGTTAGGTTCTGGGTTGCTTATGAATTTCGAAGTGCGTGATAGGTTGTGATTTGTTCTTATGGCGCTAGATGCAAGATGTGGATACGTAGAGATAGATTCGGTTCCCAGGCCATCGACACACTACCAGGAACAGTTTTGGCGTTCCCAGGAGCTAGACCCCACAGATTCTCCAACTCCGCCTGAACATTGTTGTCAAGGCTATGATGCTGCCGTGTGATTGCTACGCACCTTTCAGCCAAGTGACAGACTAGACTCCTAGCTGACCACGAATTTGGCTGAGGTGAGTATATAAAGGCCTCCCATATCCTACTTTCACATCTCTCACCTCACCCCTATCTACATTTCGTTTGCTCCATCCGCTGTCCAATCATGGTCTGTTTCAATTCGTTATTACTGAGTTTACCGATAAGCTAATACGTTACAGCCAAATATCAGAGACCTGCCCAACGAGCTTTTGCTGTGGATTGTGTCGTATTTGGACGGTAGTGCATTATTTGCCCTCGCAAAATCATGCAAAGACCTCGATTTTAGACTGCAGCCCAGCATCTGGAAATACAATATCAAATTTCAGAACAGCAATCTGTTGCACCTGGCCGTCAAATACGACAACGTTGGTCTTGCGGAGGTTTTGCTCCGGCACAACGCCAACATCAATGCATTTTACCGAGGCAAAACTCCTTTAATGAGGGCGCTGAAATTCTCTTCCGCTGCTGTGCGTGACCTCTTGCTCAATCGTCGAGATCTAGACATCAACATTCAAAATCAAGCGCGGGAGAGCGCCCTGTGGTATGCCATCCACTACGGAACTTTTTCCACCGTCAAGCGCGTTCTAGAACAACCCAACGTCCAGGTGGACATCAAGCACAAACACGGCCGAACGGCGCTCCACCTAGCAGTCTTCGCAGGCCGAATAGGGCTCGTGCATCTGCTACTTTCTAGAGGCAGCGACCCTGATCTACAGGATGATTCGGGCCACTCGCCATGGGAGTGGGCATGTCGCTTCAATAGACCCGTGATGGAAATGATTTTTTCAAACGATCCGATGGCCGAGGTGTTTCTTGGTACCCAATCATCACAGGAGGCTGAGCTACCTCTTCACCATGCAGTATCCTATGGGTCGGTAGATGTTGTCAAACGGCTTCTCGGACAAAAGGGCCTGAATTTGGACATCCAGAACCGGAATGGCTACACGCCGCTCCATCTCGCCATTCAAAGCGATCGCCTAGAAATGGTCAATTTGCTCCTAAGTCACCCCCGTGCCAACGTGAACTGCAAAGACAAAAATGGCAATACGCCACTTTGGCTGTCGACTTACTCGTCATGCGACGAGATAACCGAAAGGCTGTCGGCTGAGAAAGACATCAACGTCAATTTTGTTGGAGGCCGCGGGAGTTTCGAGACGCTGTCTACATCTCTCCACCACGCCGCGGCCAGGTTGGATACCGTGCTCCTACGACGGCTGCTGGCGGTGCCAGGGATCAGTCTGAATCTCTGTGTTGGAGGCCACTCTCCATTCTCCGTGGCCGCATATCACGGACGCATGAACACGGTTGCTTGTCTGTTAAGTGTGCAGGGCGTGGAGATCAATGGAATGGATGTAATAGATCCGCCCATTTGTCGAGCGGTTGCACATGGCCATCTCGATGTGGTAAGACTCTTGGTGCAGCAAGACGCACGTCTTAACATCAATGAAAGCACGATCGCAACTCACGACACTGCTCTCTGCATTGCCGCCGCTTGTGGTGAATTGGAGATGGTTCAGGCACTACTAAGCCATAATCGGATTGATGTGAACCTCAGGAATCAATGTTCTGAGGATCCATTGATGTTGGCGGTCAAAGGCGGGCATTCCTCGATTGTTGATGCACTTGTGGTCAATCCCAGACTGAACTACTTCAGTTTGACGAAGTCTCTGGATCTAACCAGGAACGATTACATTCAGAGGGCCATTCGAAGCAGAATGAAAGACGCCAACACTCCACAAAGATTGTTGAAGAGGTCTCCGGGGAGAAGGTTTGGTGGTCTGTACGAGCTGGCGACATCTACTTCCGGTAACTGTCGTGATGATTTGCGGGACGGCCGAGTTAATCGACACTTTCTCCGCTAGCTACACTGGCCACATTGTCACTGGATCCGTAGTTTTTCGTTTATAATATATTAGGGTAATAAAAGCGACATCAGAACATGCGAGATTATTCGCAGACACATTCCACAAAAGCTGTAATATGAGTTCTCGAAAAGATATAAGCTTCTTTTCCTGCGGTAACTCTTCATTGCAACATCGTTGGATACTCTACATCATTGGATACTCTCCACATGGTAAAAGACATAGGACAATCAAGAATATAGAACCCTTCAACCTTCTCTTCCTATGCCTGGCAGCCCTGCCAGGTTGAGTCTGCAAGGGTGATCCCAGTCATCGAGGATCCTAGTCAATCGACCCCGAGATGATTCCAGTGCCTGGTCAAAAAAGCGCAGCCGAGACAGCTGCTTGTCGTGGCGAAGCTGAAGTCCGTCCCTCTCTTTAGTCAGGTGACTGCTAGCCTCCTTCAAGATCCGATTGCTCTGCTCTAGGTTCTGGCCATCGATGTGTTTGGACACGCACGACTCCCATAGGCGTCGATACAGCCCGACAAGTCGAGCCGCGGGAAAGGCGAACTTGGGATCGTTGCGTTCGAGGTCTGCTAGTACCTTCAGAATAGGTTGGAATGGCTCGGTCGCCAAGGTATGTCTTGTTTCTGCTTCCTGTGGCGAAAGAGAGAGCTGCGATGGTCAGCAAGAGCATTGGAAGCTGAGCCGCTTTACTTACCAGTGGAGGGACATGATCAGAAGCCTCCTGCGAATTCTCTTTTTCAGAAACGATTGGCAATGCACTGGGCTGTTGTTCTCCTTCTCTTTCCTGGTCCGGCGTGCTGTTAGGGGCATCCATCTTGATCTCAGGGGAACGAGTATCTGGGCAATAGCATGTCCACTAATTCTTGGAGGCTTTTATAGACTAGAGGACATCGGTGGCTAGGTACTCAGTCTCATTTTCACCAGGAAAGTTAACCAGCGTAGTCAGCTTTTTAATCTCAGCACTCTGTTTGCAGTCTGTTCAATGATGGTGCTGGTGATCAGTCTCGTGGTGTTGATGGTTGGTGAATGTGCCTCATATTAGTGGCTTACTGGTGATGAACGGTCCAGGAGATATATATTCAATCACAACGCATTTTCCACATTCGTTGGAGAGCTCAGAAATCCCAAACGTAAATAGAGTAAAATCTAGAGGACAGAAAAAGAAAATCGAAAAAAGAATATCTATCTCAACCATGATCACAGCTACAAAACCCCGTCAACAAGGAAGGCCAAGCTTCAACGGGTTGACGGGTTGAGTACCCGTGCCCGCGCGACCGCGGCCTGACGCTTTCCGCAGCCTAGAGGGACAGAACCACACAGCGCAGACAATCAACACTCGAGCGAGGCCAGAAAATTTCCATGTTTTTTAGATGAAAATGTGAGCGCTCTTGGTAAGATCAAAGAACGAACAGCTTCCATTGCCTCAGTATTAGGACCGTAGATTCAACAGTGAGCCAACGTTTCTTAACCGACTCACTTTGATCTAATTCTCAAGATGACCCTAGCATTTTTAGTCGGTGGGCATCTAACATGACACCAAAAATTTCGCTGCAAATAGTTGCGGTAGAACGAAGGCATGAATTGCAACAGACCTCACTTAGGATAGCGTCGTGTCCTTGAACGTTTGCTCTATAATAGGGCACGTACGCGACGGAGCCGAGAAACCTATAAATTCGCCCTCTGCCCCCAGCAATTTGTTCTACAACACTGTCACTTGCTGCGCAAAGTTGAGCAGGCCCTCGGTTTGAGGCATCTGATAAGTTCTTCCCTTCATCCCTACTGGATTTCCAATGTACTGACATCTATACTGTAATTACGTTGTGGACGGACAAGCTAGAAAGTGCTTGTGAGAATGAGATTCCCACCAGGTCCACTATGCCACCCATGCCAGCCGGTCGAGAAGCAGATCGGGGTTAGCTGGCCAAAGTATCTATGCGAACATCTGTCCACCATAGCAACCGACCACTGTCCCGTCCCTGAATATATCGATGCAAAATAAAGACTTCCATACAGGTATGTAAATTTCAGCGCGCCCCTGTCCGAAACTAGACTTACTTCAGACAGGATGCGAAACAAGGATCTATGCATTCCGTCCAATGCACGCGCAAAGCCACGGAGCCCTTTTCCGTGTCTTCTTTCAGAACATGTGAGTTCTACATGTCTCGCTGATCGACAAGCTAATGATGGACAGGAGACCGTTGACAGCGCCCTAATGTGAGTCCGACCCAGCGGCGCCGTCAGTGCTCCGGGCAAGGTCATGGCTTACACACCATTTCTAGCCCTGCCACATCAAACCATGCAGCATGTCCTATGTGAAATACTGCAAATCAAAGGTGCGGGCCAACAACAGGACGCATAAGCTCGAGAACCTTGTTCTCTATGGTAAGGTGAGTGGATATCGCGGCTCTTGATGCGCCGGGTCCGATGATTTGTGCCAAATCTGTGCCCCAGACACAAACACTACTGACATCTTCATGCCGTTGCAGGAGCAGCCCATCGCCAACCGCGCAAGGTCTCGTGGCGAGTTACCTATTCCCGCCGACTCAGATAAGACCAAGGAGCCGACGCGCCATCGCGTCTTCCCCCTTCTCACCGCCTTTCACACGACTTGAGTGCCTCAGCCTCTCGCCGCCTATGGGAAGCGGTCTCTCTTTACGACTGTACAATTTCTTGTCATGGGCGGGTTCGTCACGCGCATTTGCCGTCTTGTGAACTTGCCCGTGCATCCAGCGCGGCTTCTCGAAGCGACAGCCGGAGAGTGCGACGAACATGGATACGACATGGCGTGTTGGTGACTGCATTGCAGAACAGAATTGGCAGTGATCTAGTTGGTAAGCTGGTATGATGACGATCCTAATTGACCATCTGTCTCAACCGTACACTCGGGGGATTCTTCATGAACAACGTAAAGCACGACACCTCGTCCAACTGGATCAACACTTGCTGACTCGGGTCTCACAACAGGAGGCTCCCTCATATTCCCACACTCGAATTCGAAGCGATCAACTGTCTTGTCTGCTCAACCCTGCACCAACACCATCGCATGCTCTGTTTCTTCCACATGACTACCGGTGGCATCGACGAGTCGCTACCTCGACCTTCTCCCAGTCGATTTGGTTCATCAGATCACGCGTTGGTATGCCTACCTGATGCAAGACCGAATGGAGCGCATAGCAGTGTCTGTCTCTCGGCATTCGAACACCCTCATAGGATAGCCTGCTTGCGGCTCGGATCCCCAGCGTCCAGTGGACGACCATCGTTGTCCTTGGATGGCGTCTGCGTCTCTCGAGCCTGAAAATCTGAAGACACCGGGAGGAGCCGATGTTTCGTCTTGCTAAAGCGTATTTTCTTACACGGGTCGAGTCTGCTTGCAAAGAGAATGTAAGGCGAGTCCCGTCATCTCTAGCCGAATCAACTAACAATAGCCATGTCAGCTTCGAATCGATGGACAAGACCGCGGATGGCCAAACGATTGAGAGAACCCATGACCCAAGAACTACGTCTGATAGAGTCATCTTGATTCCTCTTCCTCTCCGGGTTGCTGAGCTTTTGGACATGTACGGGCGAGCGGGAACCACTCGGACATACACGGAGCTGCATGCTATCAGGATTGTTTGCTTTTCTCTGTTAGACAGAAGCTTGGCGATTTCATTCCTACGCCTGTGTTTTTCTATCCAAGCCCGAGCACTACGTGCAAAGCCCATACACCTTGAATGTCACAGCAGCTGGATGCCAGTCAAGTTATCCAGTATCCTTCATCCATTGAGACCGTCGTCTAACATATCGCAATTGGAGGCGCAAGCACGTCTTGCCAGCAAATCACCGATTCCTCTACGTCTCTGAGCTCACTGTTCTTTGACCATCTATGATGTATTTCTCCGCGCCCAAGACGATATCTGGCATATCACTGTTCGAGCAATTCACCGTGAAGGTGGGTTTGATGTCTGTAACAGAATCACAAGAGCCCTCGGGTTCTAGGACCTCTGAATATCCTGTACAGCCTATACTGAATTGTCTAGCCCAATAAGCGCTCATGTTATATTTGCTTGGGGAGCAGTTGGAGCGGATGCCTGCTAGGGTCACACGTGGGTTAGAACACCCCTGTACAGATATCACCAGGTCCTGAGCGGTGATCGTGGAGAGTGTCTTTACCGGTTCTGATTCCAGATAGCTCGTTGGACCCCGATCGGAATTTAATCATGCTATATCAGCAGCGGCGCGTGATTTATCGCATGTAGTGGGGAATAAGCCTCACAGAAGGTAACGACCGTTTCTTCATCGCTGTAGTGGACTTCTACGAAAGACTGGTTCAATTTACTGGCGGGATATTATTCACAGAGTTGCGACGGCTCCTACATGTAGAAGGAGCGGATCAGATATTCCCGAGCCAAAGCTACCAATGACATGTTGACCTCGAGAAAGAAACTCTCACTCTCGCAATCGCTCTATGATGTAGGCATTCTAGTGTAGAATAGGTTCGAGTGAGTAGCAATAGTCATCTCAAGCAATTTCTTTGGCGACGCAAGAAACTGACCCTATCGCATAATCATCTTGAATTGAATCCATGATTTGGATTTTCGAGATACATCACATGGCTCTACACTTCGTAGTTCTGATCTTGAGTGTACAGTATGTTGCGTGATCAGAGTTGCACAATTCTTGAATTAGACCATCTCAATTGAGTTGGAGGCCGTAGTCAAGGCGTGTCCAACAGGGATCAAAATTGCTTTGCAGGATAAAAACAAAAAAGCACTTGAAGTTTCTATGATATGGGGGACATGGCAAGAGACCGCGTTGCCTCTGTGAGACGGTGGCCACCCCCCTTCACCGCCCGACCATTCACCACATCAACATCAAACATCAACATCAAACATCAACATCAACATCAACATCAAACATCAAACATCAACATCAAACATCAACATCAAACATCAACATCAAACATCAACATCAAACATCAACATCAAACATCAACATCAAACATCAACATCAAACATCAACATCAAACATCAAACATCAACATCAAACATCAACATCAAACATCAACATCAAACATCAACATCAACATCAACACATCAACACATCAACGCATCAACGCATCAACGCATCAACACAACAACGCATCAACATATCAACACATCAACACATCAATACATCAATACATCAACGCGCATCACCACATCAAAACACAACACATCAACACTCTCACCAATTCTCACCAGCATGTTTGCCCTACGCCTGAATGAAGGGTGTCAATTTCACTACGCGAAAGGACTATCGGACCGCAAACTATCAGCGCAGAACATTTGGGAACCTCCCCTTTGATAAAAATGACAGTTTCGTTGTTATCGTATAATTTTGGCCATTGAATTTGGGACGATCTATCTAGGGCTCATTCTATCTATCCAATGATGATCCTTAGGAAAAAGAAACAGACTATGAGGAGGTTGGGCAGGTCTTTGCTTCTTCGAATACTGTTGAATATCGAATACTGGTCTCTAACACCACGAAGAGGTGCCTGCACATTGCTAGAGGGCTTGTTAACGCAGCAATCCCCTGCAAAGCACGTTTGTTGACGCAGAGCTCGTCCTGCGAAGCACATTTTTACACTCGCGGGGCTCAGGGCAACGAGGGAGCACACTCTTACACTCGCAGGGCTCAGGGCAGCGAGGGAGCACACTTTTACACTCGCGGGGCTCATGGCAACGAGGGAGCACACTCTTACACTCGCGGGGCTCAGGGCAGCGAGGGAGCACATTTTTACAGTCACAGGGCTCATTGGCTGTGAGGGAGCACATTTTTACAGTCACAGGGCTCATTGGCTGTGAGGGAGCACATTTTTACAGTCACAGGGCTCATTGGCTGTGAGGGAGCACATTTTTACATACACAGGGCTCATTGGCTGTGAGGGAGCACATTTTTACAGTCACAGGGCTCATTGGCTGTGAGGGAGCACATTTTTACAGTCACAGGGCTCATTGGCTGTGAGGGAGCACATTTTTACATACACAGGGCTCATTGGCTGTGAGGGAGCACATTTTTACAGTCACAGGGCTCATTGGCTGTGAGGGAGCACATTTTTACAGTCACAGGGCTCATTGGCTGTGAGGGAGCACATTTTTACATACACAGGGCTCATTGGCTGTGAGGGAGCGCAAATCTTACATCGCTGGGCTCGTGGCAGCGACAGCCGTGGTCACGGATGGTCTGGAGTACTTGGTTTCGCAGAGCCCATCCTGCGAGGCACACTTGTTGACGCAGAGCCCATCCTGCGGAGACTCTTGTTGTCGCAGATGTCCCTGCGAGGCGCTTTGTTGACGCAGGACCTAGGCTGCGGAGAACTTGGTAATGCAGCGGTCTCCTGCAGAGAACTTGTTAACGCAGCGGTCTCCTGCGGGTCTCACTTGTCATCACAGCGTCCCCCTGCGAGGTAGTCTTGTTGACGCAGCACCTCCCTGCGAGGATTATTGTTGACGCAGACCTATCCTGCGAGGCACACTTGTTGACGCAGAGCCCATCCTGCGAAGCACACTTGGTAACGCAGAGCCCATCCTGCGAGGCACACTTGATCACGCAGAGCCCATCCTGCGAGACACACTTGTTGACGCAGAGCCCATCCTGCGAGGCACACTTGTTGACGCAGAGCCCATCCTGCGAAGCACACTTGTTGACGCAGAGCCCATCCTGCGGAGACTCTTGGTGTCGCAGATGTCCCTGCGAGGCGCTTTGTTGACACAGGACCTAGGCTGCGGAGAACTTGGTAATGCAGCGGTCTCCTGCAGAGAACTTGGTAATGCAGCGGTCTCCTGCAGAGAACTTGTTAACGCAGCGGTCTCCTGCGGGTCTCACTTGTCATCACAGCGCCCCCCTGCGAGGTAGTCTTGTTGACGCAGCACCTCCCTGCGAGGATTATTGTTGACGCAGACCTATCCTGCGAGGTAGTCTTGTTTTCGCAGCACCTCCCTGCGAGGATTATTGTTCACGCAGACCTATCCTGCGGGGTAGTCTTGTTTTCGCAGCACCCCCCTGCGAGGATTATTGTTCACGCAGACCTATCCTGCGAGGTAGTCTTGTTTTCGCAGCACCCCCCTGCGAGGATTATTGTTCACGCAGACCTATCCTGCGAGGTAGTCTTGTTTTCGCAGCACCTCCCTGCGAGGATTATTGTTGACGCAGACCTATCCTGCGAGGTAGTCTTGTTGACGCAGCACCTCCCTGCGAGGATTGTTGTTCACGCAGACCTATCCTGCGAAGCACCTTTTTACGCTCGCGGGGCTCATGGCAGCGAGGGAGCACAGTCTTACATCGCTGGGCTCGTGGCAGCGACAGCCGTGGTCACGGAAACTCTCGAGCCCGCAGGCAAGAGAGGGACACTACGATGCATCAAAGTGTGAGGATCAAAGTGTGAGGACCGAAGTCCTGAGTTTTTTGGGCTGGGAATCCGGCCCCTTTTATAACTTTTCGGTCAAGTCTCTACCATGGAACCATTGCGCCGAGGGTAGAGAGATCACTGTCCTTTGGTTGGCGTTGAAGCAAGTCGAACGACGTTGAAACGGTGTTTGGAGGATTTGTGGCCTATAGACTGAAGTTTCGACCTGGGATCATTTTTCTCAATCTTGCGTTGAGTATGGTGAACCACTTTCATTAACTGTTGAAAGAAAGCAACGCCGCAAAAATGCGATTCCTACATATTGTTGAGCTTGCAATTAAATCGCTCAAGGCGGTGGCACTGTACATCTTCCTGTTTTAGCCACGGTCACCTTCTCTTTCATGAGGGTTGAAGTGCTTCAACAGATGCCAAAATAATAGGTTGGAACTTTTCTGGCTGACAGAAACGCTGGACTGTGCCTGCGGTTGGCTGGAGGATCCTTTGGTCTCGCTCGAATCAATCCTGTTCATCCTTGGCCCCGCGCCGCTGAATGTTATTTCTTCCCTGTCTACTCGCAGCCAGCTAATGTTGCTTTTACTAGAATCTCTACTCCCTTACCGCACAGATATTGACATACTCTCAAGCTCAGGATTAGGATTGTCCTTCTTTGGAGTGCATAAACAAAGTCCAGAGCTTATTGGAAAGTTTCCATAGGAAACCGAGCCTAGGACAACCATGTGAAATGTGCAACCAGGCCCACGAGCTAGGTTCGCGTGATCGCCACCCCCTCGCAAGATTGCAACGCTACTATCACATTGATGAGACTCTGGATACAAATAGCGCCCGGCGGACCAATCAAACACAATGCGCGAATTTAGACAGACGCAGGTACGGTTCTGCGATGCAGATCCCAGCGACGACCCATGGGACACTAGATCAAGGAGGTTCTATTTATGGCCCGGAGAAGAAGTGAAGGATTTGCAAAGGTCCAGACCGATCCACAAGCCCAAGCTTGACGGCCGTCAGTGTCCGGTCGAAAAGGACTCTGTTGCTTAGGAGGTACGGCCGAGGTACGGTCCAGGCAGGTGAGGTATTTGGAATATCGCGCGGAATTCTGGCAACAGAATGGTAGGCTCAATCCCGATCCGTGGTTATGTTTTCCTGGTTCCTGTCACAGGAGAATAATTCTCCTGTCAAGTGGCAAGTTGCTCCTTGTCTATCAGGTCTGTCGAATGTTCTAGAAGCTCTGTCTTCTGTCCTGCATAAAGCTTTCCCGTAGAGATTGTACTCTCTGAATCCGACACAACCCCCTCAATCGTCAGTCCCATATCCCTAGCGGATAGCTTGTGGAAACTATCCGATCATGGACAGATCTCATGAGCTTATGTAAAAATATCTCCGGTTTTTGCACTAAAACCGAGGAACCGATTGGCTGCCGGAAATGGGTTGAGGTTGTGGGCCGGCGGCCCCTAAACTTTATCTCAATTACCCTCCACATCTTGATTACGACTGTAGCGAGAGAGAATCTTTCTAGTACACTGCTGGTCTGTTCCAATACCCCATACATGAACAGGTCGAAACTCTCGTGATTCTGCCCCAATTCTCTGGGCTTCTCTTTTGGGCTGTAGGGCTTAATCACGAGCAACCTAGAAAGCAAGTGAGGCAGTAGCCGGGGCCTGAATCCTTCATGACCACCGCATTCTCTCACCGAGCAGGCGATTCCATGGGTCTTCCAGACTAAGTGGTGGAAATGATTTGCGGTTCCGCTGATGATCGTCAGCTGCGCTCGTGATTCCACGGTCTCTGTCTAACTAATTTCCTCCTGACTTGGGTGTAGTTTAAAACAAATCGTACGCTTCACCCCAAAGATTACCCTGCTTTCGACCATCGACCCTATCAAATCCAAGCAGTCGTATTACCTTGAGCCAACAAGAATGCCGTATTTCCATTTTCCTAGAGCCCCCTTGCTACCATGTCCTGTCTCCCTACGGGAACACTCATAGTATCGTAAATCCTTATATGCTGTCCGCAGTATTTACCGGGCCACATAACACTCCGATGAAATCCTCCTGGTTTTGCATGACAAGGATGAAAATGTGTAGGCGGGTCTGTTCCAAGGGCACCACCATCGTGCTCGAGTCCTTTGACTTTGGGACATCCTCTATATTATTGTCATTCCAAAGAAGGGCGATTGCTACTACCTCTACGGAATACATGGAACGATATACAACTACGCTTATATTCCTCATGCTGAGGCTTCATTGCTGATCACCGCCTTTATTATAGTAACATTTACTTGGACTAGTGTATCGTGGTAGTTGGCCTCTGTTCCTTGGATATCGCTATGTAGCGATCCAGCCGATGAAAGCTGCTAAAGTGCACGTTCTGTTCGCCGGTATCTCAGCTTCCTAGCAGCACAGACACGATGCACATAGTCCCACCTCCAGGATGACGACCGTGTTCTTTTAGGCCGGCACGGAAGCGGTGCTGGCGTCAAGCGGTCTGTGGCAAAGCATCAGCATGTAATATGAGACGATTAAGTATTTCGTACCTGGAATTGGGTTCGTTTGAGTTGGCCTTTTGCTGTCATCAGGCTGGTTAGGGTCGACCGCTAGAATCGTTTGGAACCATTTGTCGATGTTCCTTTGGGCCGGGGTCTTGGCTGAAAGACTCGACTGTGAAGCGCTATCGACCACCGAGCATCGTACGGGAACGGCTCGCTTTGGTTTGCCTGACTTTTGGGGAGCTTTGGCGCCAGTGCGACTCTGCTTCCGCAGAATATGGTACTTTTTTCCTCGTAAAGATTCAACGCTTCGATGCACCTGGTATTCTTCATAATATGCGTCGGAGAGAGCTTTCCACGACAGCTCCGGATGGGCATCCAACCATGGAAGAAGGCTTTTCTCCTCCCATTCTGGCCAGCCGCAAGCGTTACGTGGGGACATGGTTATGCTTGGGTAGTTGGCAGAAGTGGTCAGAACAGGTGAAGAAAACTGCAGAAAGTGAACTTGAAGATGTAGATTGTTGAGTTTAAATGATTGAAGTGTGGCAGATAGAACCGACTTCTATGTGTTTATGAGACCCAAACGAGCCCTCATTTTTGATGCAACGTACATCGTTGAGAATCAACAACGTTGAACGCGGCCACAACAGTCCGTTCTTGTTGACAATTTCCCGTTGTTTCACCAATTGTTGAATTCTATTGTCTGATCCGCCTCTTAGTGAGTCATTGTTAAAAAATGTGCAGATTCAACAATAGATATCTACGGGTAGAAAGTAGGAATAAAAAATGCGTGCACTTGCGGTCCTCTCCTCAATTGCGAGCAAGCAAACAGTCAATCCTGATCCCGCGATACAACATGCTATAAAACCCGAGCGCCTCCTATCACAGAAAACCAGAAGTAGGACCACTCCTCACCCCAGCGTAACTCAGACCCAAGTATGGGCGGAATTCGGAAAGTCTCGCACACTCCTCGACGACACAACTTTCGAAGCCGATTGCAACGTGCATTGTCCTTGTCGTCTTCTGAGTCTGAGCATACTGGTAGTCCATCCAGATCCGCTACAGGCGATACCACAGAGGACGATTCATCCTTCCAGGAGGAACATGACTTTGTCGACCAGGACAATAGCACCTCGGCCGATGAGAGTGAGCAAGAAGCTGTACGACAGCGAAAGACTGTGTTTGGACACCAAAGGGACTTGGAACCACGCGGGCAGACTCAGCTTTCCGGAGATGGCAATTCGGTTGCTCTGGAATGCCTGACGGAGTAAGTAAAATCCCATCAAGCACATAATCATGATTGGCCTGCTAAAAACATCTAGACTAGATAACCGGATGCGGTCAGTTGTGGTCCATCTTGAGTGACAATATAAAGCGCTAACTGTCTCCGCAGGTTTATTGAGCGCTCATCGCAGGGCCAAGCAACCTGGAATGAAACTATTCGCAACGATCTGGCCGACATTTTTGGTCGATTGGCAATCGTCGAAAGTGAGATCCAGAAGGGGACCAGGCAGGGTTCAAACAAAGCTACAGAGGGCCAGAAGATTGGCCGACCCCTACGTCGGCAGCAGTGATGCGACTGGAGGTTTACTTGGGTATCACATTATGTATATCAGAGCAAGATCAGTCTGTATTGGTCTTGAGGTATGACCACCAGTTCAACCAACAGAATATGAACACGCTCATCTTTGACGCCGGATTGGACGGTCACTGGATAAGCCTCAATTGACTCAGTGCCAAGCTAATGCCATGGCGAGCGATGGACCGTTTGTCGTTGCATGGGGTGTTTGTATTTTACCAGTGATCTTCTAAGCTGTGCAGACAGAAAAGTTTGACTGGTATATGGACTGTACCGAGATGGCTTTTTTGAACCCTCGGGCTATTGTCGCGAGCCACCACATTTTACCGAGTAGATTAAAGATTTGATTATTTCCATCATTGCAGCTGATTTGTATTGCCTGCCCCACTAAGCTCGTACTCGGTCTGCATAAGTGAGGAAACTCCCAAGAAAGCAAAACTACAGTAGTGCTCAAGAATCGCACACCATGTAACAAATGATCAAAGATTGCTTGCGGCTATTGAAGTACGATCCTTAGTGGTTGATACGCACAGTAGTGCCACGTCTATCGACATGCGATATCTCACTCAAGGAGAAACTGCTATTTGTGATTGCGTTGGACCAGAATACTACGGCAAGCTTTAGCTGAACGCTGAGAAGAAATAATGACTATAATGCGCAAGAGAAGCGCGGGTTTCTCCACGAAACCCATAGCACAGATATTAGCAATATACGGATCGGACCGTTGGAAATGCGTTTACTTTACGGCAAGGGAGCCCACGTGTGTAACGAATCCACAGGCCAGCGTGGCAGGGCCTTTCTCTCATCCAGCGTATCCGGGCGTTTCGGCCTGGAGCGGTGTGATGTCGAATACTCTACGGCTGTCTCGCCAGAAGTAAGAGTCCAATCTACGCTTATATTTATTTATGGCATAATAAATCGACCATGGAGCTTGTGGCTGACTCTGCTGGTATGCGGCGATCAGTCCGCTGGCAAAAGCTCCGTACTGGAAGGAATTAGCGGAATTCCTTTCCCCAGGCAGGATGGTTTGTGTACCAGATTTGCGACGGAAATTGTCTTGAGACATACTCTGCAAGCGAATCGCATGACTGCGACGATAACTCCTCATTTCTCGCGAGATGAGGAAGAGAAAAGGCGCTTGGAATCGTTCCATATGGAATTCCGTGACTTCGCTGAGCTCCCCGGGATCATCGAGGCCGCAGGTCAGTCCATGGGTATTCGCACCTCCGAAGATCAGACCGACGCTCCCGCTTTTGCCGCCGATGTTCTGCGACTGGAGTTAGTGGGTAATACCGGACTGCATTTGACTATTGTTGATCTACCCGGATTGATATCGGTGTCTGAGAATGAGCGCGACATGCAGCTTGTCAGTGATCTGGTAGATTCGTACCTCGAAAGCTCGCGGACCATTGTACTCGCGGTTGTTCCAGCAAGTAGCGATGTTGATACTCAAGGCATCATCCAACGAGCCCGTCGCTACGATAAAGATGGGGTACGAATGGTTGGGATCATTACCAAACCGGATCTTATCAATGCTGGTACCGAGCAGCGGGTTGCACGCCTGGCGAAAAACATGGATCGTACAAAGCTCAACCTGGGGTTTTTCCTGCTCAAGAATCCGGCTCCTGCCGAGTTGCGGAAGAGCTCGTCCGCGAGTGCGAGAAATCGCGCAGAGCAGGCTTTCTTCTCCGGTGAACCATGGAGTAGCCTGGGACTTGATCCATCACGCGTTGGGATCGAGAACCTTCGAGTGTTTCTCCAAGACCTTCTGGATAGTCACATTGAACGTGAGCTCCCGAAAGTACGAGAGGAACTGCGTGAGCTTCTCGAGCGAAATCCAGAATCTCGCTGCTCTTGGATTGGAACGAAATACTGCTGGTCAGATCCGAATATATCTGACACAGATTAGTGTCGACTTCCAGGGCTTGGTGCGAGCTGGTATGGACGGCGACTATGGTGGCCGGGACGCGAGTTTTTTGACGTCCAAGACAAGTATTTCGCCAACCGGCTGCGCGCTGTGGTCCATCTCGAGAACGAGAAGTTTGCGAATCACATGAGAGAATACGGTCAGACACGCAAAATAATTTGTAGGGAAGATGATCAGTCTCTCGAGTCAAATTCTTCTAATAAGAACATGGAGTTATCTCTAAACGAAGAGGGCCAGATTCTTGTTAGTAAGGAAGGGATGGCTGCGTGGGTTAAGCAGGTGAGCGGGGAGCCAAACAATTGTCGATCATCTCCTAATAATATCAGGTATATTACCGGACGCGCGGCAGGGAACTACCGGGAAATTATAACCACGCCCTGCTCGCAGAGCTTTTTCATTCACAATCAATGCGATGGGGCAAGATCGCTCGTGACCATGTTGACGCCGTCGCGAACTTGGTCTTTAGTTTCTTACAAGCAACATTGAAGTTCGTGATCAAGGATACCAAGGTCCGCCAAAATGTCCAAAACTGCGTTGAGAAATCTGTTCAAGGAAATACCCAGCGCGCAATCGATGAGTTGAATACATTGCTCGAGGACGAGGCGCGCCAACCTATCACATACAATCATTATTATACGGACAATATCCAGAAGGCTCGAAATGAGCGATCAAAGTGCCAGATCCAAGATCCAATGCGCAATGCCATTCAAACAGACTGGAACGGCAAATTTCACGTGAGCAATTCGTCTGAGGAAATTGAAAAGCTCGTTACTTCACTTCAGGAACGGGTGGTTGTCGACATGACGAAGCAGGCCTGCTCCGAGACACAGAACGATCTTACCGCATACTACAAGTTCAGTCAGCCTTTCCTGATGACGAATCCTTCTTCCTAAAAATTTAGTTCAGGTTGCCATGAAAACCTTCGTCGACAACGTTTGTAGACAGGTCATCGAACGGCATATCATCGCGAAGCTCCCAAGTGTTTTCGAGCCCGTTCTTGTGAGCGGATACGAGACCGACGAATTGCTTCGGATGGCTGCAGAATCCGCACAGATCAGTCTTCGCCGGGATGAAGCACGTCATTTTCAGGAAGTGTTAGAAAGAAGTCTCGATGATCTGAGTGTCTAGTTGGGTATTTGTGGGCTCTGGGCAAGGTTTTTTCTCACGTAGTTTTCCCTTACCTCTTCGCGAATGTGGGAGCCTACGTACATGTGTCATTCTATTTATCTGTTTCAGTTGCTTTACAATCTTCAAGCTATATATTGTGCTTATCTTCTATGAATCTGCTTTTTTATCCCGTGGGCTCTATAGGCAATAGATTCTCTTTCTTCTTGCCATAATCTCAGTATGGTGTCTGTACAGGGACCGCTTATGAGATTAGCACTTCACGAAGTTATCAAACATGTTTAACAGGTCTCCCATACGATCATTGTGTAGGCTTATCCTGTTTAGTAGTTTCACCCTGGACGCGACAGGGAGATGGCAGCCAGGCGCGTGCCCCAGAGATCACATGCTAGACTCAAGTAGAGAATGAGTCAAATTCACCTCAACCTTCTGGAATGGTCGCAGTTTGAATCAGGCTCAAGTGTGCGCTCAAGTGTACGCTCAAGTGCCCCATCAACGTGATCTGAAGTATCCAACTATAAAAATTCTGGGCTCTACAGTATTTTTCGAAATCAGTTATACCGCTATTCTCTGGCAACTTCACTCCCGGAAAATAAATCCGCCTTGTATGACCTCTGATTGGATTACGTATTTCGATCCTTATTTCAGACCGCTTTCTATAATTGTCGCTGTATCTATAGTACAATAATCGGACCACGGCGGATGTATTTTACAGAAACTGCCATACACGCGCTACAGTGCGCTACTAAAGTCTATGAAACCCCCCCCCCCCCCCGAGCGTCGTGTCTGTCGTCGATACCTGCCACGTGATACCCCGTGCTTGGTCACTTTGCCTTGGATAGATTTTGGCTCTCTTTTTTGTGATTGTTGATGTTCATTTGAGTATCCTGGTCGATTACTCTTCCTGCTAGATTGGTGGAGGGACATAATACCTGGGAGCTGTGTAAGATTAGACTTGTCGTTTAATTTATCTTTCTTTTTTCTCATTTACTTCCGTCAATTTTTTGGATAGGTATAGCCGTGGCGAGGTGGTGAAAAGACAAAAAGACAAAAGACGGGACAACGCTCATGTGGTACCTCTTGCAGACCCAGGCAGAACAATCTCCGACGTATATGATCAGTCACTAGTTAATTCAGCGAATGAGAAACACAAAAGGGGAAAAAAAATAAGCCAGGAAGCAAATAGAGATTCTCCGGATAACTATCCAGTAAGGAGCCAAATCTGTTCGTAGTCAAAGTGCCACCCTCTCCGATAATACTCAGTATAGTAGATCGAAAATACCTAGTGTACCGATGGAATCATCTCCTCCCACGCATGCGAATGAGATTGGGCTGTGCATCCTTCAACGGTACAGCACACCGCTGAACAAAGGTTGCTAGAATATCTTGTCGCTCTTCGAACATCCATCTCAATATATCGAATGTCTGAGCTGCTCCGAAAATTGCTTTGAAGCAGGGTTGCCTGTGGAGATCCTCTGCTGGAGGGTAGGACTGCTCTGTTCCATCAACTTTCGGGGCCATAGATCCCAGAACGAGTCCAAGCAATTTCTCATACTTCTCGAGCTCTGGAGCCAGGAAGGAAACCTTTGTTACCCATTCCGAGATCGTTTGTTCGATTTCGGAAGTAAAGCTGGGCAAATGTTGCTTCGCCCATGACGTAGTCGAGAAACCCGGCAAAGTCCAAGATAAAAAGATCCTTATGTTCTGGTTGTTTTGGAGGATAAAGGGATTCAAATGCTGCTAGCATAGCAGGGTGCATGATGGGCATCGTCTCAGGGGACCCTACTTTTGCAGCCACAAGTGATATAATAGCCTTGAAAGCGAACCAGAACTTGCAAGAGTTTTCCTTGCTTCGCGGTGGGATTTCCTGAGTGACTCTTATGATATGTAGAACCTCGTCCAAGGCAGATATATGGTTATCTACCATCCTGTTCGACCGCTCTGGACTGAGCTCCGTCGTTTCATGAGCAGGTTGCTGCCCACTCATTTGACCGTACCGAATTCCCTGCCTCGTCCAAACTTCTTCTCTTTGCTTGGCAAATACTTCCAGTTCCTTTCGAGCCTTTTCAAATCGCGCTCTACTGTTGAAGACGACGATTGAGCGAGCATGACTGAGTGAGTAGGACGCGATGACTCGATGGTGCTGTTGTAAAAGTTTGCCAATACTGACTCTCCAGTTTACCGTTGCGGGCCATCGTTTCCTTCCTTTCCTCTTGGCTGGTACCTCGCCAGTGACAATATCCTTGTGCGGTGCTTTTGCCAGCAAGCTGTTCTGCGGGTAGGTCTTGTCGTGTCGAATTATAGCATCGGCGAATGGCGACTCCCAGCATCTTGATTCGTCACAGAACACGACAGCAAGTGTCGGGCTTATAGGAAGAATGACGTGTATCATGTCATCTGTGGTTATCCACATGAGCTGAGGCCCGTGTTCGGTTATTTCTGCTCCCAGGAACGATTGGGTATCGCCCTCAAAGCCACAGAGACTCTCGTTGAGAAAGAACTCGTAGCCATCCGCCGCGTGCCAGATCTGAAGGGCGTAATTCTCGACAAAGTGCTTGTAGGTCCGCGCACTAGCTTTAGAAGTGCTATCACCAGGATGTTCTGCATCTGCAAAAAGGTCCTCGTGGGTCGCTTTCAAAAGATAGAGTATTTGCTCAAGCCAGACTTCTCCTGGATCGCTAGATCGACCCTCTTTTCGCGATGCCTCGAAGAGGCGCTGGAACATAAAGTCATTCTCACGGTAAGGATTTTGCATCTCGTCTCGGTACTGCTTGGAGCGTCGGAGGGAGAGGATCATAAACTTGAATAAAATGTGAATATCCTTCTCGAGGATATTGACATGGTCGAGTTTTTCCTTTGCGGCATTTCTGATCTTGATAAATATCTGGCTCGTCTGGCTCTCTATGCCGCTGAAAAGATCCTCGATTCTCATATGTTCCGGGTCATTCTCCATGTAATACAAATTGTACATTCCGCATGACCTTTTGACCTCTTCGGTGATGAATTGCCCGGTTCGTAGGTCAAACAGGTTCAAAAGGCCATCTCCGTTTCCGGAACTAGAGTTTTGTCAGCAGGTAGAACTCACACGCTTTCCGGAATGATCTGAGGTCAAACCTTTTGGTTGGCGACTCGGTATATGCAAATTGTTTGAGGATAAATTGGGGGATAAAGTGATGGTACTGCTTCGTGAAGACTGGCATATTGAAATCTAGAAAGCGTTGTGTGATCAAGTAGATTGGCTACTTGACTGAGAAGAAATTTGATGGAATTGGATAGCGGATCAAAGGGGAATCACTTTGGAGTCCAATTTTAGTCCGTAGAGGCCCGATAAAGCAGAATCTTCATGTCCACGTAAGTTGTGGACTCGATTTTTCTGACGTTCAAGGCAGGACCACAGCGTGGTGTCAGATTTAAGGGGTGCGTGAAAATCATTTCGCAGTGGAAGAATTAACCTAGGGGCGGGGTAAGCGCGAATAGTTTCCACATGCAATGGAAGAGCTCTGGATTTGTGATATTTTTCAGCAAATCAACAAGCTCTGTCTTTAGGGGATGTTTACGTGGGCGAATCCAGAGGTGACATGTAGCCAGGCGGCTAATCTGCTGCATGTCAAGATGTAGAGTGGCGCAGCCTATTTTTGTCGTGGAGTCTGGGACCAGTCGTCTTATCAGCGCCCAGATAAATACACAGCACTTCTAGATAATGAGGCGGCTAGTTCTGGGGCTAGAACCAACTCGAGTCGTACATATATACTGTCCGGAAATGGATATGACATTGTCTCGACTGCCAGATACAACGGCGGCTGGCTGAGATCTGCCTCTTTGGTCTACGGACACTTCAGCCAACGGAAGTTGGGCTCCTCATCCTTGTAAGCATTTACAGTGACGCAGCAAATGTTTTAACACCCTTGGACAGACCGCTTTTGAGACCGCCTATTGTAAACCGAAGAGCAAGTTTATAATATCTTACTTTTCAAACATTCTTGTTTCAGTAGGTGTTTTTCATAGAAGATATAATTCAATTCAATACACAAAGGCCAAGTGTTTCATTAAGAAACAAGTTAAAGGGTGTTGAAAAATCCAAATTTTTGACCGGCAGAATCTAAAAATTCAGAGGGGTGTTAAAACATTTGCTGCATCACTGTAGTGACCAGTACTATCATGGTTTTTTCGGCCTTCATGAACGTCAGTGGTTTAGATCATTAGAATCGTCCCTCGCGAGCTTTCCATCCCACATCTCGTTGCCTTATCCCTCTTCGATTCCTTTGATCTCATTAGCTGGTAACAAACCGCCATGAGCGTCAATATCTCAAATGATAACGTTATAAAATTGATCATTCCGCTTGAATAGATGTTCGGGTCCTATTGGACAACGTTGGTCGTGACAATAGCTGAAAGCAACCAAACTTCACGTCCTATCCACTCAATACTAGCGAACTACCTCCTCATCCCCCTCGAGTAAGCGGGCGGCGGCTCATCGTGCCCTAACGACGGCGCATCCTCCAAACCAACTACAGTGACTGGCCATAAGTTTGGACACCCTCCTTAGACCCACTTTCATACCGCTTTCCCTTGTAGCCGACACCGCCTAGTAGGACACGCTAGCTACGCGTCGCTATTTCTCGCGATTTTAGCCATTCTAGCTATTTTATACTATTTCATGAAGCCTACCTTTCTATCATTCAAAACCTGCTATTTTTACTATGGCTCCACGCTCAGAACTTACACCTGCTTTACGCGAGAGGATCTGTGAGCTTCATACGGCTGCTCATTGGGGTTATAAGCGTATCCATAAGAGATACCCCTGGATTTCACTATCGGGGATCCGGTATACAATTAAAAAGGAGCATGAAAGACGTGCCGGTGTCTCAAAGCCGCGTTCTGGCCGACCGAAGAAGCTTAATGAAGCCGATAAAACACGCCTTTTAGATACAATCCACGGGAACCCTCGCGTTACACACGAAGACCTTCTTACTGGGGTCTCCCACAAAGTGAAAATGAAGTCAATTCGACGGCTTCTAAACGCTGAAAACCTCCGGAAATGGCGATGTAGCTGGCGACCTTATTTGACTGAGGAACATGCCTTTAAACGGCTTCAATGGGCTTTTCGCTATCAACACTTTACTCCCGAAGATTGGGCTCGCGTCTTTTGGTCTGATGAATGTACGGTGGAGCGTGGAATTGGTGTCCGTCGAGAATGGACATTTACTCAGCCGAAAGACCAGCCAAAACTTGGACAAGTTCAAGGCCTTCCACAACGGGGAAAGCAAGTTAAGCAGATGTTTTGGGCTGCTTTCTCGGGCGCTACCCGTCGAACTGGTTTGATTCCGCTATTCGGGGATCCGGAATCAGAGCGTGGAGGTGTGAATAGCACCGTTATCCGGGATCTATACCTCCGAATCCTACCTATCTTGATATCATACGAAGGGTCGATTTTTCAGCATGATAATGCGCCAACGCATACTGCCCACGTCGTCCGAGAAGCTCTACGGGACTTAGAGCTCGAGGTAATGGAATGGCCGCCACATTCGCCTGATTTAAATCCAATTGAGAACCTCTGGGCGTTGTTGAAGGCCGAGATCTATAAGCTTCGGCCTGATCTCATTGATATGAGGAATAATGAGCAGACAAAGGCTATTTTAATAGATACAGCACAGATTGCATGGGACCAATTGAACCTTGAGCACCTAAAGCATCTCTCTGAGACTATGCCGCATCGGGTGCAAGCTATCATTGATAGTGAGGGATGGTATACACAGTATTAGTTAAATGGCATGAGCTTTTAAAACCGGCAGAAAATTATGTAATAGCTGAGTGGGTCTAAGGAGGGTGTCCAAACTTATGGCCAGTCACTGTACACAACTCCCCAAGGATTCGACGTGGTTCTATGGTATATTACGGTATTATTACGATGACTCATCTATCAACGTAAGGTCATTACTATCACTGTTTTGCCAAACTTATAGAGCGGTAAGCTAAAGTGGGTTAGCGTCTCTCGGATTTATTATCCGGGAATGCAGTTGCAGGAGTTTGGAGGTATAACTGATTTCGAAAACTACTGTACAGACCCTCAATTGTAATGTTATCCAACTTGCAATCTCGCCCGTTCCAGACAATTATGGCAGCCTTTGTCTGAACACTTAAATCTCGTCATAGCTCTTCTGAGATTTCTCCGAGCTAGATCGCGGGTGCTCATCACAAGCATTAGGCAACGCTCCTGCGGCTGTTTGAATTGTCTCCGTTGGCAAGCCAGTCCGCAGACACCCACTAAAGGGGTTTGCGACCGTTCCAAAGGTGCTACGTATGAAATCTTGGAGCCAGACGCCGCTGAATCTGCTTTGATGAAGAGGAAGGCTTGTTGAGCTGAATTACATATCAGTTCCTTGCTCCTGAGACAGATAAAGCGTATCTCTATTGGGCCAGCATCTCCTACCCTTATTCCCCTATCCCAGCTACCAGAAACGTTGACAAGGATGCCAACGAGGGATTTGCATACGAGGGATGCAAGTCCCCGGAAGAGTCCTCTCACTCCCTATCCGCAAGCTAATACTGAAGAGGAATCACTACAAATGGGAATGGACAGGACGATCTTTTGTCTTTGAAGATAGGAATCAAATTGCCGCAACGAGATAAATCAACAAGTCATTCAATACAACAGCATGAGCAGCACTGCAGCCAGTAGGCCAATAGGCCAATACGACCGTCCTTCGTCGACAGTTTTCCATTATGAGGTGATAATTTGTCAAGGAATGCTTTCGTATTTAACGATACAACGTAGCTGGAATCAGGGGCTTGTGGCGATTAATTAGATCAGATTTGTATGTACAGTATTTGGGGGGTTTTCTTTTTCTTTTTCTTTTTTTTTTTTTTTTTTTTGTTTTCTTTTCACCAAGAGGCGCCTCGCAAAAGCTGTTCCATAATTGCGGCCTGGAGGGTTGATATCCGCACTTTCTTCTAGCAATAGCTCGCTCAACACGGGACAATGACACGCCGAATTCTCTATCTCCCACTTATTGCGTTAAATGGCGTTGGATTTTCTTCACCGATGCTCAAGGTGACGGTTAAAATGATGGTCTCGTTGAACGATTTTTTGGGTTATCTGGCGCATCTGTTGGCATCGGCTTTCGCGCCCATACTCTCCGTCTGCGTCGTCAGTCGAAGAAATGGAAAGGGAGAGACAGAAGAATACACCACTTACCCTTGATGCCATATATGAAATCGTGGATTATTAAGCTCTTTTCGTAGCTTGGCTACATATACATAGACTTCTTCTTTGTCCCAGGGTTGCGGGTGGCCGAACTTGGTGAGCAACCACATACACCAACCCTCCATCCCGTTAACCCAATGCTCGAAATTGGCGGCGCCTGCATCCTTCAGTTTCTGGTCTCTAGGCCACGGTCCAATAGGCCACTTGTAAAGTTTCTCATGAACATCGACAAATCCCGCGTTTCGAATTCTCCTGGCCATAGTATCGAAGGTGTCGCAGCCCCGACCGGCGCGCTCACCGCAACCCAGCATGTTCGGACCCCAGTCATTCAGGATATTGTCAGCGGGCAGGCTACTATCATCAGTCTCAATGACGGGACTGACCTCCAATTGCTCAATCCACCCACCCGGGCAAAGTTTCCTAGTGCCGAACTGTCAGACGCTATTTCAGATATCAATTAGGGTCATCACTCCTGCTCACTCAAAGCATTGCTGGTAGAGGCTGTCCCATTCTGTTCCATCAAATGACCCGATCATGATACGCATATGTATCAAATCAAATGACCCTTGCCATGTCCAATCCTGCTGAACGTCGTCGACCTCCAGAATGCAATTTGGGGGCATCCAGGAAACCGGTGGCGGAAAAAGATCGACCCCACGAACGGTTGCTGTGGCCCGTCAGGAGCATGAAAGTGAAAGAATGCTTGTGGAAACTAACCGCTAGGAAACATGTCGGCAACGTCACTTGATGGAGTCAGTAGGAAGCATTTCGATAAGAAACATGATAAGATAACACACGTACATAGCCCAGGTCCCCCGGCCAGTTCCTATGTCCAGAATATGCTGGGGCGAGTTACCAATAGGAGATAGGAAGAATGGGTTTTCGCTTTCCGACTCCATGATGAGAGCAACAAGATGCCTTATGTTCATTAGCGAGGATACTATTATGCAGATAACTGCATTGACCAAAGACATACCCAGCTTCGTACGCTTCGAACTGTCGTTCATCCGAAGGAAGGCTATAACGATGCGTGAGATCGCGCGATGGAACGCTTGTCCTCAACTCGCCTGCTTACATGTAGTCTTTGTTCCGGAGTGTTTGGTACCTGGAGTTTGCAATTAGTCTTCTGGTTTCGGCGATTGTCGATATACCTACCGTCTGCCATTTTCCATCAAACCTCGGTAAATCGAAGATCCGATGGACGTTGTTTCCCTGGATGAAACCAAAGGTAAGCTTTATATCTGATCCGGGATAGTTGCTGCACGAGCCACTTACGATTGCCAATCATCGGGATAGTAGGTACTGTCAACAGCATACAAATCCGGATCCTTAAATAACTCCGTCAGGCTTCTATCTTATAGAAAGGACTAGCAATACTTGCTATAGCAATAGGTTGGTCGGCCATGGTCAAGACACGATTTTCAACAACTGGTGCGAAGATGTAGAAGACACAAGATTCAATTGTGGGCCGAATTACCCCAAAAGGGTTGGAAAAGCGGGCGGAGTGGGACACAAAAGTACCAGTTTGGGATGGCCCGAGCGTCAAATTAGCCAGTCAAAAGCGGGGCAGAACGACTCCCTTTCCCTGTCGCCATTCAATCAATGACGGGAGTCTCCTGGATGCAGTACAATATACCCCGGTTCACGAGTTGAATGATGGGTGTGAGGATCGTCTATACGAAGCAGATCTGAAAGGCCCATCGATACGCATAAGCGCTTAGCTGGCTGAACAGAAGCACATTCCCCTGGACGACAGATAGATGATTGTCAACCGATCCAAATCTGGCCGGCTCCGCTTACACTGTCACAACCTGGAAGAGAAAGTGTCCAAGCCTGGATTATTTTGTTTTACTGTAACGGGCTGCGGGCCACCCAACACGGATCCGACTACAAAAGTACGTATACAGCTTACGCGCTAGGGCGCGAACTTAAAAGCAGGGCCGGAGCTCGAATCCTTTGCTATGACCTGCGGTCTCTTCGTGAGCGAATAAAGTTTCCTGGGTGAAGCGGGGAGGAACCTGTGTCATGCATCACAGAGAGCAGAAAAGCAGGCCACCGTGAAAAGAAGTTAAAGTTGAACTAGATTGTGTGAATGAGACGGGGGAAGGCAACGAGGTTGACAACCGCAGTGGAGTAGCAATACCAACCTTAAGGCTAGCTCCAGTTGCCTTTTCTTCTGGTCGAATCATAATGGGTAATGTAGACTCACGGGTCGGGGGGAAAGATAGTTGACCCGTCCCGAAGCGACGGGCTGCAGCTGCGCTAGTGAATTCAGCCCACTTGAGCAACCTTCGACATGACCAAACTGGCGCAGTTGGGGTTCTAAACACGTCTCCATTACCAAAGACCGCGCTCAGACGATTTGGGTTCCTTATCCATCTCTTTAGATAGTTGCGGGCTTTTGAAATATCTTAGGTAAGCAATGCATTGTGTCCTAACGTGATTCACGGTCTCCCGGGCGACACTGCTGGTCGGGCGGCCCCACCAAAAATGAAAAAACCTTCAATTTTTAAGCATGAATAATACCACAAAAACAACTTAAATTTTGCTATTTAACACGTGTATGGCATTTAATATACGTATGACCTTTAGTACCACATCCAGAACAGGTGACCTGCCGCCTAACTGTAGGCATAGAGGGTAAAGCAGGTTCTGTAGGTTGTTCTACAGGCATCTCCAGCAAAGATATATCTTTACATACATCCTTCTTCTCAATAACCACATCACTCTGACTGCTCTCCTGACCCCTTAAAATGCCTCTCTGATCAATAAATGTATGTTTGATCACTCGTTTTTTTGTCTGTTTTTTGTTGGTTGCCTCTAATTGTATACAGCGATCTTGGAGGAAAATTTGGCGGTGGACCACTTTTATGGTCATTTCGTAGGTCCTCTTAATCTCCCGTTTAATAGGCGAAGAAAGGATTGAAGAAGAAGATTCTAGACCTTTTTTGATACGAGATTGCGATTTTGAGAATTTCGAGAGAGTCCAGAGAGTATTTGGATCACTATCACTGCCGGAAGAGAGTGGTCGCTGGGAAAGGATCTCAAGAGGAGGAAGTTCATCCAGGCGCACATTCAGTTTTTCCAAGACTTTATCTGGATTAAATGGTGTTAATCCAGTAGCCAAGAAGCTATTCTGGATAGTAGAGGCCGTAAAAGCACCCTTTCTTGCATCTGCAATCAATTCAAGGAAATCTTCCTTATCAATAGAATTGACTCTATTCCGCATCATGGTTGAAACCGCTCCTCCATAAAGCCTCTTCAAAACCGAAAAACAACCCACATCCAAAGGTTGTAAAAGATGAGAGGCATGGGAAGGCATGCAGATTGCAATGATATCATTTTCATCACAAAGTTGGTCAAATTCAGGGGTCAAATGACTACCATGACCATCCAGGACCAAGAGGCAATATTTTCCTACCCTTCTCCCAATATTTGGGATAAAGTAGTATTTTAGCCACCAAATACCAATCTCATTGGTACTCCAGCCATTTTTACTTGTAGTAAGACCAGCTCCTTCTTGATTGTTCAGGAGGGGTTGGCGTAGATGCGCTGGAAAAAGTTTTCCCTTGAAAACAAAGAGTGGAGGATGAACACTTCCATCAGCTCTGATACACTCAATTGAAGTCACCCACTCGCGATTTCCGGCTTGTAAGAGAGCTCTTTTCCCATGGTATTCAGCCGAGGTAATAATCCTCTGTGTCGCGCCAACCCCCATAGCAAAACCAGACTCATCAAAGTTGAAAATATCATTTGAAGTGATACCCCACTTTTCAATAGTATTTTGGACCAAATCAAACCATGGTTTAATAATTCGAGGGTCCTCTGAAAGTGCTCTCTGATAGTCGTATTTTCGAGAGAGTCGACTGGATAAATTCGGGCGTCGTTTGATAAATTGAGTAGGCCAATTGACACCGATAGTGGAGGGGGTATTTTTCTGGGCACTTCGTAGGAGATTGGCCATATCGCGCAACATAGGCATCGTGAGAGCAGCACCTCTGGTATCCATATCAAGTAACCAATTTTCCATTGATTGCTCTTCAATTTCAGTGAAAATATGGCCAGTTGGTCTCTTCTCAGCCAAAGATTCGCGCCCATTGATCCGATACTTCAAAGTTGAGACAGGTAAATCAAATGATCGTGCAGCAGCTGCAGCAGAGGGATATTTACCATCTTTTATAGCCTTTATAGCTAATAAAAGACGGCCCTCCTGCTCTATCAACTTTTTTTTCGATCAGAGCGTTGGGGGGGCATTTTTGTTGTGGTTAAAAAACATGTTTTATTATTGAGGGGGATTTTTTATGGGGTCGCCCGACCGGCAGTGTCGCCCGGGAGACCGTGAATCACGTTACTCGTTCATGTGCCCTAGAAACCCTAATCTTTCCGGGTGGGGAGCAGCTCTAGCGTATAAAAAGGAAGGTCGTTGGCCACCAATTAAGAATGTATTTCCTCCTTTCCTCTTTCCTTCTTTGCCTCGGTGGCTGTACTAGATTCTTTTCTTCCACTTGCTACTCTGTTGACCATGGTGTGGTGGCACGCAACGCTCTCCCTAAGTGTTGCGGGGGCGGCCTACGCGCTTTGGCTAGGTATATATCGGCTATGGCTTTCACCTATTGCTCACTTCCCGGGACCCAAATTGGCCGCTCTGACAATGTGGTATGAATTTTACTACGATTCGTTCCTAGAAGGTCAATACACCTTTCGAATCGCCGAGATGCATCGGAAATATGGCCCAGTCGTGCGAATCAGCCCTTACGAGCTACACATTGACGATCCTGAATATTATGAAACACTGTACTCTCGAGATGCCCCGCGAAATAAGTCATTACATTTAACAGGGATGTTTGGGGCACCGGCTTCCGCATTCGGCTCAGTCGACTATCGGTGTCATCGGATGCGGCGTCAACCAATGAATCCATTCTTTTCTCAGCAACGAATCCGACGTCTGGAGCCAATGCTTCGGGGTATGGTTGACAAATTGTGCATTGGTATGCGCGCGTGGAAGGATAGACCTGCTCCACTACATGTGTACCACGCGTTTAATGCTTTCACCACAGACGTGGTCGTGGAATACACTATGGGAGAGTCTTTTCACTATCTTGATGATCCTGATTTCAGCCCACAATGGTCCAAAACAATCCAGGCCATCGTGCATGCGGGCATTCAATTCAAACAATTCCGCTGGATGATAAGCCTGTTCGAGCTACTCCCACGATGGCTCGTCGTTAGCATCAACCCTGACATCGGGCCAGTTATCGACCAGAAAATTGAAAGCCTGCGCCTAGCTAGCTTGGTCATTGATAGCCAAACCTCCGACAGCATTTCCAAAGGCGACAGGCCAAGTGTGCCCAAAGGCACATTATTTCATGCTTTTCTGGAAAGCACACTCCCACCAGAAGAGAAAGCAGCTGATCGCTTAAGCCAAGAGGTTTTCACTGTTGTTGTGGCTGGTGGAGAAACGACTGCCAGAAATTTGGCCACCATCACTTTCCACCTCCTGAATAATCCTAAAAAGCTTCAGAAACTACGCGAGGAACTGAATCACCTGGATCCCGATAGGACGGCGTCCTTAGTGGATTATGAGTCAATGCCTTACCTGGTGAGTTTTCTATGTCTTGGCTGCATTTTGCAATGGAAATTGGTCGCTGACAGAACCAGACTTCTGTTATGCTAGAGGGCCTCAGGTATAAAACTTTCCTTCACTATAGTCGATTTATCTGATTGCTCATTCCGATTTGCAGAATCACAAACGCTGTTGCAACTCGGCTTCAACGTAGCTCCCCAGATCGGCCTATGAGGTATAAAGATTGGGTCATTCCTCCTGGGGTAACTTGCCTTGTTTTCCTACTTTTTTTCAAGTCAACGCCCGCTTACCACAGACTTTAGGTGCCCGTCGGTATGACAAGCTTATTTATACACCATAATGAAGATATTTTTCCCAATTCCCAAAGTTTTGTCCCCGAAAGATGGATGGATCCAACACAAAGGAAACACCTCGAAAAATACCTGGTCGCCTTTAGCAAAGGATCAAGGCAGTGTATCGGCATTCCGTATGTGTAATTTCCTTGGTTCCTTGTTCCAATGCTACAGTGCACTAACATCGGTCCATTAGTCTCGCGAAGGCTGAAATACTTTTGGCAGTCGCCACAATTTTCAGGGAATTTGAGATGGAGCTGTACAAAACTACAATTGATGATGTCCGTATTGCGCGTGATATGTTCAACGGCCATCCAAGAAAAGGGAGCTCAGGCGTTCGCGTCATGATTAAGGGGTGGAATAGACGCCCAAGTTCGAGCAAGAACTCCCCCGTTCCATGACCGCCTCATTAACAGGACAGTCATCCGGTTTCATAATTCAAGCCTTAACATGGCCGAACCAATCTCCAGGCCATAATAAACTGAATTCAAGTTACGAAAACAAACAGAAAAAGAGATTATACGTGTGACGCGCATTCTCCGACTGAGAATATTCTGAACTATATGGACCTTTTTCACGTAGGGAGGTCCCAACCGTGACACTGAGGAAGTGGGAAACCTATGAATTGGCATTATTACCCGACTAGGGTGATGCCCCGCCTTAAGCGTTGCGAACTAAACGGGCATTACTGAGACTTGTTGTAGTTCAGAGAAATGGTTGATTGTGCTTATTTCTGAGGGTATTCAAGAGGTTATAAATACAATGTGAGGTCCAAATTGATTGTAAATCAAGGTGGTTTTCGCGTAGATTGTGAAGGAATTATTTCCGATGATTCGGCTTGGTTCCTGATCTGCACCAACCATATATCACAACAAGACTGAACATGTAACCCCGTCATATTGAGCACTCCCGTCATTCTCTCTGAGCTCCTTGATGACCCACACGGTGGCGTTGGGCAGAGCAAGGTTAAGGGGGGCTATCTTCGGTGGATGAAGCATGGTTTGTTGGTCGGCGAGTACAGCGGATGGGTGGATGGATGGTTCCATTTACTCCAACCAAAAGTGTTGATATACTGGGAGCAAGCATAGAAA
Source organism: Penicillium canescens (assembly GCF_028828765.1). NCBI lineage: Eukaryota > Fungi > Ascomycota > Eurotiomycetes > Eurotiales > Aspergillaceae > Penicillium > Penicillium canescens. The sequence goes on from NW_026703966.1 coordinate 6,367,292, forward strand.
ATGCAACGTGTGGTTGGTCCGCTGCTACTCCTTTCTCCTTGGAGTGGCATGGTCCCATTTCGCTCGAAAATTCCAGAAGCCTTCACCAGCCATGTGCTGGTCCTTTCGGTTTTAGTTCGGAGCTAAAGTGAGTCGCAAAATTATTGCCAGGTTCCAAGTGTTGTCGGCGTAACGCCAAAGCTGTTGGGCGTTTTGCCTAAGCGTGATCCAAAGGCTATTTTTCAACGTAGCAAAAAGAATGAATTTTCCTTTACCTTTTGTTTACTATAGGAGCCGGTTCAGAACCCTTCTTTCCTCGTCTTATCTTCCCCTCCTTGCATATTCATTCAATTGCCCAGGCGTGATAACATCCGCCCACTCAGGTCAGTGATTCAATCAGGTCGCCAGTTGACCAAGGATTGGTTACCATAGATCCATGGGTCCGATCTAAACTTATATGCTGTCGGTTGTTTCCAGCGATTGGTCGAGCACGGCAGCTGCGGCGCAACTCTTACTGTACCAGCGCCCCGAGTAGAAGAAAATAGTCGTGTGTTATAGTGTTATAGGCAAGATGCGAGTCTTTAGTGAACACTTACTGGAACATGAAATCGATTGTTACTAGCCTACCTAGAATCCTAATAACTGTACATTTATGTTTATTGCTAGAGCTGGAATAAACCGGACTGTCGTAATTCCAGCAGAAGTTTTCCATGTTCGCATGAATAAATCCGGCGGTTTGCCTGGTTTAGGAGGTCGCTCCTCATTGTCGAAGTGAGGGGAATCAGAGATTAGGTCGCTGAGCTTAGGATATCCGTGTTGAAGAGGTTGAAATCTGGGTGTCGTGTTATGAGGTGCTCGCCGACCTCAGATAGCTTACACAGACGGCTTAATCTCAAATTATCCTTCCGTTGGTGCCAACACACACTGACAGGGGTGTATGTCAGGAGTGAGATGCAACAGCGCTGCAGCCGTAGCGCTGGACGACAGCCTAGAGATTACAGAATCATCACAGGTTCAGGTCGAGCCGATATGCCAATGGTCGGTATACGCAGCCGAGCTGATTGAGATCTTATGTGCCATCGTCATTATCAACAAACATGCCGAATTCTCAGAGAAAGAGCCGAATCCGAAGCCTCATGTGATCAAGGGCTCAAGTGTGTCAGAACAAACAGAAGAAACCAAGATTGAGGCGTGAAATATGGATGCAATCAGGGAGCATAGGTGCATCAACGTATGCCCCGACACAGTATAGGGCTTGGGTGAACGTTGACTCAGGACTTGAATAGACCCATGAGAGTAGAACCACCCTCCGATGCCGTTAACCAAAGCCATAAAGATATAAGAGGCTGTCAGTCGAGATATATCAGAAAAGACAGCGTTGTAGATCGAGACGCTGCATAAAACCAATGCTCCGAACCCTCCAATCACCAGCACTCGTTCTCTCTTCTCTCTTGGCCAGGTTATCAAATATGTGGCACAGACCACCCCGCCCAGTGTGACTCCCAGGAAAATGGAATTGTTGTTCCCGCTATCAGTAGCCTCTAAAAGCAAAACTGATACAGATGTCCCCCATATGTGAAGAATAATTCCAAGGTGGTCCAGCAGGAAGTAGGAAGAAGGGAGCTGCTTTCTCGAATACAGCACGTAGTGACAAAAGGTAGAAGTCCCAAAACAAATGAGATTGACTAAGAGAGAAACCAAAGCTGTGGCCGTATTGCTTATGGATGAAGGGCACTGAGACACACGGTAGATAAAGCAGAGTAGGATGATACTGCCACATAAATGGAATCTCGGGTTGACAGAGCCGTTGGTGTGCACGAGTGTGCTTCGGGGTTTCGAAAAGCGACAGCTGGTTTCCATGTCGACAAAATAAGTTGTCACAGAAATTTATGGAATGAGTAATTTATGGCAACATATAGGTACAACAATGCGAAGGCTTTTCGAAGTAGACGGGATAGAAAGCCTTCAAACCGGTGGCAGGGCCCGAATAAAGAAGGCCTTTCCATGGGAGACACATCTTCATTCCATTACAGTCTGCTCAGTCTCACTGTCATAGTGAAAATCAATCACACAGTCGGCTTTTGAATTTCAGTGCTCTGTTAGCAGCCCATTCAATGGTGGCGTTGATGATCAATCTCGCGGTGTTGATGGTTGGTGAATATGCTTCATATTAGTGGCTTCTGGTGATGAACGGTCCAGGAGATATATATTCAATCACAACGCATTTTCAACGCATTTTCCACATTCGTTTGAGAGCTCAGAAATTCCAAAAAGTAAATAGAATAAAACCTAGAGGATTGAAAAAGAAAATCGAAAAGAAAAGGTATCTATCTCAACCATGATCACAAGTTCAAAAGTTGACTTTTTCCCGTCCGTCAACCAGGACGGCCAAGCTTCAACGGGTGATGGGTTGAGTACCCGTGCTGGTGCGACCGCGGCCTGACGCTTTCCGCAGCCTAGACGGACAGAACCACACACAGCTCAGACAATCAACACTCGAGCGAGGCCAGAAAATTTCCATGTTCCTTGGATGAAAATGTGAGTACCGTTGGTAAAATCAAAGAAAGAACAGCTTCCATTGCCTCAATATTAGGACCGTAGATTCAACGGTGAGCCAACGTTTCTTAACCGACTCACTTTGACTCATTCTCTACTTGACTTTAGCATGTTTTCTCGGTGACCATCTAAAACCACACCAAGAAATTCGCTGCATATACTTGCGGTATATGTTATATCATTTATATCATTCCTCACTTAAGATAGGCACTGTGTCCTTCGACGTTTGCTCCCTAAATAGAGCACGTACGCGACAGGAGCCGAGAAGCGTATAAATACGTCCTATCCCCTCAGCGATTCGTTCCACAATACTGTCACTTGCCGTGCAAAGTCGAGCAGGCCCTCGGTTTGAGGCACCTGATGAGTTCTTCCCTCAACCTACTGGAATTTCTACTGTACTGACATCTATGGATACATCGTGGGCCGACAATCTAGAAAGTACTTGTGAGAACGAGATTCCCACCAGGTCCACTATGCCACCCATGGCAGCCGATCAAAGTAGCAGATTTATGTTAGATGGTCGATGTATCTATGCGAACATCTGTCCACCATAGCAACCGACCACTGTCCGGTCCCTGAATATCGATGCAAAAGAGCGATTTCCATACAGGTAAGTAGATTTCAGCGCGACCCTATCCGAAACTGGACTGACTTCAAAGACGATGCGAAAGAAAGATCCACCGATCATGCTATCCACATTATCATCGACCGAATCAAAACCGCATGGGGAAAAGGCAAGCCAGTGGTATCTCTGCTAATGCTGGACGTGTCTGGAGCGTACGACAATGTCTCCCATGAACGTCTACTACACAACCTCAAGAAACGACGTCTGGGACACTTCGTTCCCTGGGTGAGGGCCTTCCTGAGCAATCGAAGCACACGGATCCGCATGCCCGAGGGCTCATCTGATCGAATCCCGACACCTACAGGCATCCCTCAAGGATCACCGATCTCACCCATTCTATATCTCATCTACAACGCAGACCTCGTTGAGAACTGCGGTAACGGTGTGACTAGCAACGGGTGGGTCGACGATGTTTGCTTCATGACAAAGGGAGACAGCGAACGCGAAACCATCAAGAAACTCAGAGCGGCATGCCGCAAAGCCGACCAATGGGCCGAGAAACATGCATCAGTTTTTGACCCGAAGAAGTATGCACTCATGCATTTTGTAAACACCAGGGAAGTCGACCCACAATACACATCGCTGTCTCTAGGAGGACACACGGTGACAGCGACGAGGACGGCTGAGCGGTACCTAGGCTATTGGCTAGATCCGGGTCTGGAATTCCACCATCACCGCGAGAAAGCGGTGGCCAAGGCCGGTGTCTCTCTCCACGCGCTACGAAGCCTGGCAGGGTCAACGTGGGGAGCCTCACTCTATGCAATGCGAAAGATCTACCAAGCGGTGATCATCCCGCAGATGCTCTTTGGGGTTTCCGCGTGGTATCAACCTATGCTCATCAGTCATTCCAAGGCACGCATAATCAGTCGGCCTTTCGTGGCAATCCAAAAGCAGGCAGCATGTCTCATCAGTGGAGCTTTCAGAACTACGGCAGCAGAGGCACTGAATGCAGAGCTTCACCTACCGCCTATTTCTGTTCACATGAATCGACTGGTGAAAGAAACGGCCCTTCGACTACGGACAGGACCAGAGTTCGCTGTCCCGCCAACGATGTTACGTCGCCGACCGGCAGATGAGAGAGACTGGGCTGGATGGTCACCGATGGAGGCGCAAGCTTGGAAGGCGGACGGATGTCTTATGGCTCCCCCGGATACTTTGGCAAGAAAATGGGAGAGTCGAAAGGCATTCGTCCTGGCACCATGGCAAGCGCCACCAGAGGTAATCATCGAGGACAGAGAAGCTGCGGTCAACAATCACAACCAGATCCTGATGAAAGACCCAGAAGAAAGACCCTTGATTCTGTACACCGACGGGAGCGGAATTGATGGAAGGATCGGAGCGGCAGCGGTCGTGGACCTTGAGGATCAACATGCTCATAGCCAGATGGGAGATGATGATACGTCCACCGTATATGCGGCAGAGCTTCGAGCCATTGAGATGGCACTTGAAATGGTTCTGGAAAGCACAGAGCCATGGGCTAAGCAGGCGAAGAACGGTGTAGTCATCTTTGTAGATAGCCAAGCAGCGCTGAAGGCGCTGAGGCGACCGCGGATGCCGTCAGGACAGGTCTATCTAGCAGGATGCCTCAACCTGATCCTACAACTTGCCGGCAGAAGTATTCGGACAGAACTCAGATGGATTCCTGCGCACCAAGGAGTCATTGGCAACGAGATCGTGGACCAACACGCAAAAGAAGCGGCGCAGGAACCGGACGGGCTGCATAACCCTCTCAACCGAGACATACGTCTCGCAGCCGCAGCGAGACGACGAATTCGCAGAGAAGCGAAGCTGGAGTGGGACAGAACGTGGGCCAAGGAAACGACCAGTCGTCCGACGAAACGCTTGATTGAAGCACCAACAAAGAAGACGCTAGAATACTGGACGGGCTTGCGCAAAGCGACGACATCGATTCTGATGCAGCTTAGAACTGGGCGAATAGGCCTAGGGGCTTACCTGAATCGTATCAACCGACGCGAAACAGCGCGGTGTGATTGCGATCTTGGTAGCCAAACAGTGACACACGTCCTGCTGGAATGCCCCTTGCACCAGGACGAGCGAGACTGGATGAGAAGCGCTCTCTCATACCAGGGAGTCGCTCTCCACCGGGACGAGCTCCTCACACGACCGGAGGCCCGCACAGTTGTGGCCGAATTCATGGTCAGGACCGGCCTTCTAGGCCAATTTCAGACAGTCGATCCCACGGCTCTAGGCGAGGAGCAGGGGGATGACAAAGGAGCGGAGATAATGACCCCTTAGACAGTGTGACGGAAGAAGAAGGATGGCGCCCGTGAGGAGTGCAGTGCCAGGTCCACTGCATTCCCTTGATCTAAGCGAGCGCGCAAGCGGCAGCCGACAAGACTGAACGGTTGGGGAGAAGTGGACGTCGGAATGGTGTGAAGTGGGCGGGGCCTCCCACCCGTGATCAGGGGTAAATGACGTTCATTTTGGCTTTTTGTTTATCATGTTTGCATCCGTGCATTTCTTTTGTTCAATTTACATCTTTCTATTCGAGGGCGATTGACTAGAAATTCGTACGAGTTTCCAACAGTCGCCCAGTGGGCTAGCGACCACCTTTTTCCAGCTGTCGGCAGGCCTGACAGCACTCCCGCATAGCAGCATATATATAGAGCGAGCTACATCGGGCAAATGAATACATCATCATCATCATCATCATCAATTGCAATCGGAGCAATAGGGGAGGTGTAGGAAGAAAAATAAAACGGTGGGTTGGTTGCCGGGTCAAACTGTAGTGGGGCAGTGGGAAAGAACATTTGACTAGTATCTGTACATACAAAATAGAAAGAAAGGCGGGGGACGAAGGAAGCCAATAGGAGGCAGCTGTAACTAACTACTCCACTTTCCTCGACAAATATTTGCTTCGGCAGCCTGCTTTTATCCACCCTAACCCCAAGGGTTGGTCCCCACAGTCCTTCTTTGATGGCCAAGGATCATAATGTAATCATCCTCACTGGCATAGGCAGTCAACCCAATCAAGACTACAAATCTCGTATTAGTTCCTACTACATAACCAAGAAAAGGCAGGCCAAGATAGAGTAAATAGCTTACTCAGGGACATAGTAGCCAGTGTTTGGCAGATTGTTGAGACTGCAAGCTTGGCCGCAGTTGATCACATCTTCAGCGTCATTAGTGAACTGAGTATCATATGTATGGCAGATAGGTATAGCATCTTGGCCAGGGCTTTGTTGGCTAATGAGAGAAAACGTAAAATATTAGCAACTTCGCATCCATTTATTTTAGGTAGCGAATCGGAAAGAGTGCTGGTATAGTGCAGACAAGAAAACTTTGAATACAAGCAAGTATAGCACCGTATGGGGTTCCACTTACACCATAGCACAGTCCCAGCCTTGATCAAGTGCCTTGCAATATTTAATGCTAGGCTCATTGCACGAGGTTAAATAGCGCGTCACTTTAGCAGTTTCCGTCGCGTAATTAGGCGTGCTACTGCCCCCTCCACTGCCCCCTCCACTGCCCACCCCATGGCCAGCAGCCACTCCATGGCCACCGTCGCCTGCTCCAACTCCACGAGCTGAGACCTCGCCTATAGCGGTGAGGAAAGCAAATGTAGCCACAAAGAATATTTTCATCATGGCGGTTAGCCGTCGTAGAAGGTGTTGGAAAAGAATAAGGAACTAGCAACAATTGTTTTGTTGCCTTTTCATGAATGGACTGACTTAGAAGTGTGGTAGTAAGGTGAACACCTTCCAGCATAGTGCATATATATATATATATATAAATTTACAAAATGTCGCTAGGCAGGAGTCAGTTCTCGGAATTCCGTGCCGCTTTAGTTAGCATTTTCTGATTAGTCAGAGCAAGCTAGCTAGTTATAACTAGTGTGAATGATTATAAGTGATTTTTAAGGGTTAGACGCACGATCAAACTAAGAAGGTTCAAAAGCAGAGTGCGTGATATGACGTCTCAGTATTTCATATGTATTACAGTAATATCTTAAGGTTTGGGTTTGGTTCCCAGCGAGTTTGCGGGTAACTAAGGTACCCAAAAAGCAATCTGGCGAGGTCTAAGCACTGCAACAACCGCCGTGTGCTTAAGATTACTTGACTAATTACAAGGGGCATTGTGCCCTCTGCAATCTGAGCCTCGCGACTGTGCCTTTTAAGCCTTTCTTCAGTTTTTCTCTTACTTAGCAATAGAAGATACGCTATTATTGAGCGACCTTCTCTGACGCTACGGTCTGATGCGTTTACAAATAAGACTTCAGCGACCGGGTGACCCGTTACGGCTAAACTGTACACGTTCTTGTTTCCTATCTTGACCGCAAGAGGTCACCAATACACACACACACACACTTCATTAACGCCCGGCGGCTAAGCCGAAAGGGCAACTATCATTGATCTATCAATACAGGTCCTAATGTACATATGCCGTATCTCCTTCGAGCCCATACATGGATCCTTTCGGTATATGTCCTCTCAGCTGTCAATATCGTAGGAATCCTTGTGGGTTAGTAATTTTGTTAGTAGACTGGCTTGAAGGCGCTTCTTCAAGTGTTCAACATCCTATCCTCGGCAGTTGAAGCGCGTCTACCATCTTTGGCACAAGGTGGTTGGTGTAGGTTAGTTAGGTGAAGGGTGTCATTGTGTTGGTCGACGTGGTTAGGCGGCGTCGAGTCGGCCCGTGGCGATTGCGAATCGTATTGAGGCTCGCACAGCCTCTAAATTCGGCGTCCATTGCTGATCATCGGAAGGCGATTTCCCGCCTAGGAAGAGGGAGAGGTTGCCCCGGTGAGTACGGGTACATTACAGCAGTGCTATCCGTTGCGTGGTCCACTTCCGACATCGGAAGAGGAAATGCTCCACGGTTTCTCTTGCTTGTCCACATGCACATTGATCCGTCTGCGCTACGTTGATTCGAAAGAGATATCCATTCAGTCTTGCCATGCCAGTCCGTAGTTGAGCCAACGTGCTCGCTTCTTTCCACGATAATTGGTCATACAGCTGCCGGGTGTGTTTCCCAGGGAGTGCTGCATCCACTCGTTTCACGTGTCTCCCAACGTTCTCTGGCAAGTCATTGCTGGCAACTGCTTGGGACCAAGCGATATTCAGTGTTGTCGACTTCAACCTGGGGACCAATCCTTGTGGGGCAGCATCCTTCTGGGTCGCGGTTCTGGCCTGCTTTTTAGCCAGACCTAGCAGTCTATTGTCTTTGCTGGTAGTGACCCAAAGAATATTGATGTGGTTTCCGTTTCTCCGCAGTCTTCTCATCAACTTGTACGTTTGGCAGACGAACTCCTGGCCTGACTGTTGTCGAGGGTTCCTTATCGTGAGAGCCGCTGCTTTGTTGCTCGTGAGCAGCACGATCCTGTAGTCTTTCAGTCCCACTAGCATGTTCAATGTATGTGCCATTGCTGCTAGCTCCGCGGAGAATGGATTTTGCTCTGATCTTGCGCCCAATGTCACGGAAAAGGTGTTCAGTTTCAGTTTTCGATACCGAGGTGGCCGCATCTCGATCGCCACCCCGAATCATACGAGCCCGTTTCGTTCCGAGCTGCTGACCGCGACTTGCATTGATCCGCCGGATACAGTCTGTGAGTCCAGCATTGCTTCAACATCGGTCTGCATGCGTGTCTCCCATGGTGCTAATGTAAACGGATTGATGGTTTCCAGTGTCTCCATCTCAATGCTTTTCAGCGCGTACGCTACCTGGTACAGCGGTGAACGGTGGTACCTCCTGAATTTCTTGATCCATGCTGTACACCTGCGGGGCGGATTGGTTTCTGGCAGGGTGTGAATGTCCGTCCACATTTTCACGGCCCGTCTCCAAAAGCGGTGTTGTGCAGCGGCAATGTGAGCCTCTGCCTCCGCTACGCTAGTCGCAACTGTGAGAAATGTCCCTCGGTTGATCGGCCCGATTGCCTTATCCTTGCAAGCGTGCATCCAGACACTAGAGGCGTAGTCTACCAGCGGAGCCACCGTCGATGTGAATAGCTGCCGTGCTGTTGCTGGAAATAAGCCGCGAAGTCGCTGAAGCTCCATCGCTGCCTCCAGGCCTTTGGACGCTGCGCTAATCGGTACAGTATGCGAATGTCATCTTGAACAAGTTCTGCTGCGTTTTGTCTCTTGAACGAAATAAGTTCTCATGTCCCCTGCAAGTTCAAGCTTATTAGGGGTGCGGAGAAAAACTAAGTTCCTCTATTCGTATTCGAAGTTATTCAAGCTGTCAACAAAAGAGGGTCGCAATCTTACTAGTGCGCCCGAGGAAGTGACTACAGGTCAGTACACCTAGGCACGTGATCGTATGCAAACACCCTCAAACAAAATTTCACTATCTGTCGGTATAAATGACCGGAGCTAGGTTGTTCCACTCCGGAGCATGTTCATTGCCAGTGTTGTTAGTCATGATGCCCATAAATTGTGTGTACGAAGGGGTAGTAAACAATTCAGACCTTTTGCCATTTTCCATTGGATGACCTGCTATTACGGGTACCGCTGATTCCGACATATACACTTATGACTAATGCGTGCACTCGGAGCATCCATTTTTCTGATCTCACGCAGTATTCGTAAGGTAACTAAGTTATGCTTGACAGTTCATTTCTGCCTGTAGAATAGGGCACTGACATGTTGTCGGCATTACCTTACGAATACTGCAAGTGACCGGATCTAGTATTGATCCGATGCATCTGATTATGTAACTAAATTGAAGCATAAATAGCGTGAACTAGGGGTAATTGAAATACAGAGTCATTGATATCTCCAATGGGTTGGGCACAATACAAGAATTGACAGTTATGAGCCCGGTTCGCCGTCATTAGGACCACTGCTATCACTTGAAGCTATTCACAACGACATAGACACCGAAAGCAGCTCTGATCGACCCCAAAACCCTGAATACCCTCATCCCAACGAGCCACCTACCTCCTTGAACGCCTGTTTCGAAGCACCAGAAGCAGCAATGGAGGCGAGATCGATGCCCTCCGCTGTGAGAAGCGACAAATTGAAAGACTCGTCACAATGGCGAGCATGGTATATGCAAATAAAGGCTTTTGCAGCACAAAGAACAGTCTGGGATCTCTGTAACCCAGACACCGACGAATTGCATCGTCCAAAGGCTCTGGAAGAGCCAATTGAGCCTGAATACCCTGAGGAAGGAAACGAAAAGACCCTGAAGGCCTGGAGAGATCGCTTGGAGATCTACAAGATCAAAGCGAACCGCTGGGAAAAGCAGCAAAAGGGTCTGAATGAAGTGAATGATTATATCATCACTTACCTGGACAACTCCCTACGTCTCAGTGTCCTCATATATGATACGCCTATCGGACGCTTAGCATACCTCAAGAAGCGCTTTGCCCGATCTTACGTGTATGAGGAGGAAGTGCGTATGAAATGGAAGGCTTTCTCTTCTCAAAGGCCTACTGGAGACGTCGAGAAATGGCTGTTCGACTGGAATGACCTACGAGAACAAGCTATTAACCTCGAACTTGACGAGGTGAAGAGTGCAAACAAGGACTTCCTCTATGCAATCAAGGATGTCTCACCGGTTTGGTGGCAGGCGTATCACGAGAAGATCATCGTGAAAGGCAAATCAATCGATACACCGGACCTGATTGAATCTTTTCGAGCGTCATACCAGGATGCGGGACCTAATAGAGCGACACCCTCTCCGTCGGCAATGAAGGGCTCTTTTTCTACTTGGCAAGGTCACCAAGAAGCAAGGAGTGGCACCAAAGACGTAAGGGGTGGGAAGAATGGCAAGAATGAGACGCCATTCGACAAAAGGCCATGCCCTTGCGGACGAAAGAACCAAAAACACAATGCCGTTAATTGCTTTATCGTGAATGAAGCAATTAGACCCGACTGGTTCATTCCAAACAAGGAAAACTTGCAAAAGGTCGAGAAAACGCTCTCAGCCGACCCAGCATGGAAGAAATGGATATTTGAAGCCATTGAAAACGCTAAAACGCCATCGAATGCGGTCCAATTGAGGAGCATTGACACTCCACAGCCAACGAAGATAGCAGAGAATATGTCCTTTGCTAGCAGAGCATTCGGATCTCACTTCGCTGATTCTTCATTTAAAGAGCGGTGGATTCTTGACACTGGATCAGGTGTACACGTCTGCAATGAAAAGAGTCGATTTGTGAATCTCCAACCATGTAAGGAGACTTTAGCGACTGGAGACGGTACCACTGCTGTCCTCGGACGCGGGACAGTCAGACTGACTGGCGTGGACCCGATATCGAAGCAAGAAAAGACAATCACGCTAAGCAATGCCTGCTATGCACCTGGTTTTCACGTTAACTTAGTGTCGTACGCAAGGTTGCGAGAAAAAGGAGGCTTTTGGTCTGAATCTAGAGGCTATATACAAGATCACCAAGGAATCCCTATAGTCAGCCTGAGACTATGGCATCATGACGGATTATGGGTCTTTGACCAACCAAATGAAGACATTCGCAACTCTGCGAATGCTGTGAGATCTTCCTCGACACCACTGCAAGAAAAGGCATCGGCTGATCTATGGCACCGGCGCCTAGCTCACATTCAGCACAAAACGGTGCATCAAATCCAGACTATGGTCGACGGAGTGATCATTGAAGGCAAAGAAGACGCCTATAAGATGTGCGAGACATGTCAACTCGGAAGGTCAAATCGCCAAGTGTCAAGAAGACCAATTGGACGGGTTTTCGGACGTCTTGGGAGAGTGCACTTTGACCTAATCCAGCTCCAAAAGGCTTACAATAAGCATCATTGGATCTCTCATTTCTATATTGAAGGTATTAGGTTTCACTGGATCCTAACGCACGAATATAAGCCCGAATGTCAGCTTGCAATCAATCAATTCGTGCAATTGGCCAAGAATTGGTGGAACCTACCTATCAAGGCTTTCAACTACGACAATGAAGCGGCAGCTGGACGGCCGGCGGAACGGAGTTTGACGTCAGACGGTATAGTGGTCTATCATAGCCCACCTCGACACCCTGAAATGAATGGCCATGCTGAACGGTCAGGGGGTGTCATCGTGCTCCGCATGCGAATGCTGATGATAGAGGGAAAGCTCCCTAAGGAACTATGGCCAGAAGCTGCAAGGGCAGCAGTATGGCTATTGAATCGGACTCCAACGTACCTGGCAAACGAGAAACGCTGGATTATCCCATGGGGAGAAGTGATGAAGGAGTTCGCAAGCACTGATAAAACGGTACCAAGAATCAACCTATCGAACGTCAGGTTGTACGGGAGTCTTGCCTACTGTCGTATCGACAAGCAAGTTCAATCAGATAAGATGAATCCTCGCGCTGAGGTAGGATTCCTGGTCGGCTATATGGCTTCAAATGTGTGGAGAATATGGTTCCCACAGAGTGGGAAGGTGAAGCTTATTAGAGACGCAGTTTTTGATGAATCGCGCCGCTATATGCTTGATTTTCAGCACTTCCAACCTATTCCAATGCCATTGGCTAAAGAACCCAAGGAACTGGACCAATCGGAAGCTGAAAGAGCCTTCCAAGCATCGATATCAACTGGGTCGATGCCAGAATTCGAGATAGGAAGCACCAACAATGAAGACTTAGATGAAGCAGAAACCCCGAAAACCAACAGAGAGGTTTTTTCAGCTGAAAAACAGTCTCTATCTAGACATCAGGGGGTGTATAGCACACCCGATCGGCAAATTGAAGCTACTGAAGCTATTACCGAAATTCCCGGAGCTTTTCCGCAAGAGATACCGCTATCTCCGACTCCACCTTATGAAGATCCTGTAACTGGTCAGGGGGTGGAGACAGCATCGGAAATGCTCGCAAATGACCAGTCACAGGAGACCCAGGAGACGTCTATCGACATCGTCACCGATTCGGACGGAGACGCTGAATTGCAGCTACAAGCGGAGCTTCTTATACCGCGAGAGCTCGCCCCGAGAGACATCAACAGTGACGTGAATGAGGCAAATATAGTGACTGGCTCGAGAAGAAGGACAGCAAGATACGACAACGCATACAGCACAATAGAACCACCAGCTTACCTCCATGCATTCGCAGCAGGCCTATACGCTGAGAAACCAATACGACATCATCAGGATGATCTCCCTGAGCTTCCGAAGCACTGGAAGGACGTCATGAATCATTCATTCCAAGAAGGGTTCTTAGCAGCAATGAGAAAAGAAATAGATTCGCTTACCGAAAAAGCGACATTCGACACCGTGGATCGCCCGAAGGACCGAGGCAAGCAGATCCTACCGCTTCGCTGGGTCTTTGCATACAAATTTGACCAGGATGGCTATCTTCTGAAGCTGAAGGCAAGAATCTGCGTTAGAGGTGATCTTGAGACGATCTCTTCCGAAGAAAAGAGAGCTGCTACACTAGCAGCTAGAACAGCAAGGATGATCTTCGCTCTAGTCGCAGCATTTGACCTCGATTTGAGACAGCTGGATGCAGTGACGGCATTCCTGAATAGCAGACTTGAGAAGGAGGTGTATACTAGAATGCCTGAAGGATTTGTGACAATAGGAAAATGCTGGAAACTTCAGAAAGCCCTATATGGACTAAGAATCTCACCGCGCCTGTGGCAGCAGGAAGCGGCAAGAGTTCTTATGAAATTAGGGTTCCGACAGGTCCCAGAGGATCCATGCGTCTTTATAGCAGACAGCATTATTGTCTTCTTCTATGTCGATGATATACTGATAGCAAGCCATCGACTCGCGAGAGAGAGAGCTAATCAACTGGAAAGGGATCTCGAAGCACATTGGGAACTTACTAACCATGGAGAAGCAGAGTGGTTCCTGAATATACGCATTATTCGGGATCGGAGTATGAAGAAGCTATGGCTTTGCCAGGATAGCTACATTACCAGCGTGGCAGCTAGGTATAACCTCACTGATAGACCACCAGTGTCTACCCCATTGCCAATTGAAGAATTGAAGTCTTATGAAGGCTTAGCAAGTGCAAAGGAGATCCACCTATACCAGCAAAAGGTCGGATCAATGGGATACGCCACCACTATCACTCGGCCAGATGCAGCAAAAGCAACTGCGAAGCTTGCTCAATTCCTGACCAATCCAGGACCACAGCATCAAAAGGCAGCAGACCGAGTAATCAGCTACCTTTACACGACAAGATATCTCGCCATTGAGTACAGTGCTCAATTGGACAGCGAGATTGACTCGGTGCAGCTAGCGAGTGACGCGTCATATGGAGATCACGAAGATAGGAAGAGCTCTGCAGGCTATATCTGCCAGGTCTATGGAGGCCCGGTAGACTGGAAAGCCACGAAGCAGCGAACGGTGACTACCTCCACTACAGAAGCAGAGCTCTTAGGACTGTCAGAAGCAGGAAAGCACCTCCAATGGTGGAGGAGGCTATTAGGACAAGTTGGTTTTGATCCCTCTCACGTTATCACCATTCAATGCGACAACGAGAGAGCAATTGGACTGATCACAACTGAAGACGCGAGTTATGACACCAAACTCCGACACGTGGACATTCATCATCTCTGGCTAAGACAGGAAATAAGAGCTCGGCGTATCGCTGTACAATGGGTGCCGACGGCCAACATGGTCGCGGACGGTCTCACGAAATTGCTATCGAGATAGTAGCATGAGAAATTCGTCAAGCTACTCCGCATGGTCAGTATTCAACATCTGATCATGCAAAGCTAGTCCATCATAGGCAATTGGAAGCTGTTTGGGTGGAAGGATGCAGATTCGAAGGATTGTCAAGTTCAGCGGCTCAGTAAGGACTGAGGCCACTGAGGGGTGTGTCGGCATTACCTTACGAATACTGCAAGTGACCGGATCTAGTATTGATCCGATGCATCTGATTATGTAACTAAATTGAAGCATAAATAGCGTGAACTAGGGGTAATTGAAATACAGAGTCATTGATATCTCCAATGGGTTGGGCACAATACAAGAATTGACACATGTGGGGCCCGGTCCTCCTTTGGGCACCCAACTCAGATAAGTCTCCCCCTATTTTTGACTGCGAAGCAACCGGTCCCCCATCAACGAGAAATGGCGTCTTACAGCCTCATTCAGTCTTTTTAACACCGAAGGAAGACGTCACTATATCCATCTCTCTGGCTTTGGGGCCTTCTGTTTATAGAGATTCGTACGTTACACGTTCATTTCCCTCATTCTCCGTCGCAGTAATGCTATCCAAAGTACTCCCTTCCGGCTGTGGCGTCTGTGGTCAACACAAGGGTCTTCTTCGATGCTCTGGGTGCAAGGTGCTGCTATACTGCGGCCGCGATCACCAAGCAGCTGATCGCCCGTCACACAAATCTGCTTGCAGCACCGTCCGAAGATCTCGCGTCACTATGGAGGAAGAAGAGCAGGCCCTGCACAACCACCCAGGAGACTTCATGATGCCCGAAGACCCTTTCACCAATGGTGTCGGACATTTCTGGGGCTTATTCGAAACCCGTGATTATATGCGAGCTCGGTTTGCACTCGTCGAAGCAATGGCCAAAATCAACAGTGCTGAGTCTGTTGAGGCGCAGCTTGGCCATCTCATGGATATGTTGCGTCTCTGCCGAGGTGATAACATGGGTGTGGGGGATCTCGTGCCTGCACTGATGCTGCGACTTAACAAGGACCAAGAATGTTATGACTTTATCAAGTGGTGGGTCGTCGTGAGTGAGAATCCACATTACGACTGGGGAGACACCTCTCTGCCATACCTCGATATCAAAAATGCCGATGTGTTAGAGCCTGTTGATCGTTTCTGTGGCCAGTTCCATGCTCTCAGCCACTTTTCTACCCTGACGCTCTTGAAAATTAAGCTGCTCCTTGACCTCACGAGGTTGGAACAGTCATATTCCAGTCTGGGTACCATCGTTCCTCGTGAGATCCTTGATATAATTCAGTCGTCGGTGCCCCACAGCCCCGCTGTGCGTGCCAAACACGATATCATGAATGGTGGATGTGATACCCGCACCACCATGATACAGAGGTTGAAGGCGCAGGTCGATACCTTATACAGTCAACTCTCGCTTATACCACGGTGGGATATTGCACATTCTTGATAATAACACATCCCTTGCTTGGATGGCCCCTTCATTCCAGTTTTTTCCATATAAATTGACAGAATATAACACATTTTGTTTTACCACACTTTCTTCCTCTCAAATCTGCTTAGTCAGCGCAATCAACCAATCAGAATGCCTCAATCTACAAGCTCTCCTACCCTCCCGACCCCACCCAAGCGCGTCAGAATGGGACCAAAGCGTACCAAATTGGGTATATCAGACGCGCAGAAACAGGCACTACGGGCATTTTGGTCTAATACTAGCCCAAAGCCCACGCAGACTGCATGTGCTAAGTGGTTTGAGGACCAATTCAAACAAGTGATTGACCGGTCAACCATATCAAGGATCCTTTCATCCAAATACAATTATCTTGATACGGGCCCTGCAGGGGCAAACAAACGATCTTCATCCTCTCATTGGCCATTATTGGACCAAAAGCTATATGACTGGGCAGATAACCATATTGGCAATGGAATACCAATAAATGGCCCTTTGATCCAAACTAAAGCAGCTGAGCTTTGCAGACAAATACCGGAATACAAAGATCGGACCAAACCTCAATTCTCTGAGGGTTGGTTAACTCGCTTCAAACAACGCCACTCTCTTCAATATCATACTTTCCACGGAGAAGCTGCCTCAGTCCCATCCTCGGTACATGATCAGATCAAAAGCACCAAATCGATTTGCAATCAATTCAAACCGTCCGAAATCTACAATATGGATGAAACTGGCCTATTTTGGCGACGTATGCCAAATGGTGGTCTTTCAAAGGGAAAAATTGCTGGCAAAAAGCTTGATAAAACACGAATCACTATTGTTGTTGCATCAAATGCGGATGGTTCCGATCGAGTCCCTTTATGGTTGATTGGCACAGCAAAAACCCCTCGCGCACTCCGGGGGGTTAATTTCCGAGCTCTGGGATGTGTTTGGCGTCACAACAAGGCAGCATGGATGCGTCATGACATTATGGAGGACTGGTTGCGATCTTTCTATGGGCGTATTCCCTTAGATAAGAAAGCTTTGCTCCTTTTAGACAATGCTTCACCACATGTTATTGGACTCCAGCGAGCGCCACCACCACCCCGGATTACGGTTGTTTTTTTGCCAGCAAACGCAACTTCAATTTATCAACCCTTGGACCAAGGTATTATCCAAAACTTGAAGCACCATTATCGGAAGAAATGGATGCGCTATATGATTGCTTTTCTTGATCGTGGGATAGACCCAAAACAAAGAATGAGCATTTATTATACTGTTACCTGGGTAACGCAAGTTTGGAGAACAAGTGTATCAGACCAAACGATTATCAATTGCTTTAAACAAAGTACTTTGATTAGTCCAAAGTCTATACCTATACCTGAGTCCGCGCCCGAGTCCGCACCTGAGTCTGCACTATTTTCCGAGCCCGGATTGAGTGATGAGATTGAAAGTCTATATAATCAAGCAATTGATAAGCTTGGTGATAAAGATATTGTGCCATTTGACGAGTTTTTGAACCCTTCGGACGAAGACATGTTAGAAGATGGGACTGAAGGGCGAGATGAGACCAATGAGCAAGATATATATATTGCCCCAACAACCTCAGAAATTCAGGATATTGACATTGATGGGCCCCCACCTGAGCTTCTGTCTAATTCTGCTATATTGGACAGCCTCCAGGATATCCTACTATGGGTTTGTAGCAAAGAAAAGGGTACCTCGGACCATATTAGACAAATTGAGAGCTTAATCAGCGACTTTGGCAGGATTCAGATTGATGAGAAACGTCAGGTGACTTTGGATCAGATGATGGGATGGAAGACTAAATAGGTATTAGGGCTTAGAGTTTAGCTTGTCAAATATTATGTCATCCTCTCACCAAAACACAACTCAATTATACCACGTAATTTGGCTTGGATAGTATGCTGTGGTATAAGCGAGAGTTGACTGTAATAGGTAATGCCTTGGAAGCAAGGCCTGGTTGTCAGACATTTGTTATACATTTTGAAGTCACCTTTGATCTGAAGGTAACAGTGGGTCAAAAGGGAATCCTTATGTTTTTTGAGTTAGCAAAAGTCCCCCTGAGTTCCGAAAACTTGAAAGAAACGGAGGTTACCAGGACCTGCTGTAGCATTTACGGCGATTGGTAACCTCCCCGCCTCCACTCTTCTTTCTACCCATTGAGCTCTGATAGCTGACTATTCCTTGCTCCCTCTTAGCGGCTCAACAAGTGATTACTGTGGTAGCAATTGCGACCCGAACTACGGTGACTGCTCTAGTACTAGTGTCACATCGACAGCCTCATCGACTAGTGCGACCCCGTCTGCAACTGCGAGCTCCAATGTCTCACCCAACGGACTATGCGGCGCTAGCAATAGTGGCTACACCTGCCTCGGATCTCAGTTCGGAGATTGCTGCAGCGCATATGGATACTGGTAAGTTAGCTTGAGATCGATGCAAAGTGCGATTGGCTGACCAATTATAAATAGTGGATCGGGGACTGACTACTGTTCTTCGGCTAACTGCGACTCGAGCTATGGCAGTTGCTCACCGTAGTGATTAGTGGTAATTTACACAGGAGAACCAGGCTTCCCTGTGCACAAGGCTGTGAGATGGAGAGGAGAGGCTTGGAGAGAGGGTCCCAACACGGAGAGGGTCAATGAGGGAATTTGTGCGAGAGTTTTGTGCGAGGTGGCGTTTAGTTTACGTTCCGGTGGCGTCAATCGTCGAGATATGATTGCACAGGTTTTATCAGTGTGGGCACCAACGCCCGTGCGAGCATAGGCATGTAATCAAGGTAGAAGTTGATGTGTCCCATGGATTTCCGCAGTTACGTTCTGTTCCGAGGCTTCGGCCAGTCGTAGATTGTGCGATCTGAGAGTATTGCCGTCGCTTTGCCATATCCGTAGTGATGGCCACAATAATCAATTTCTCGTTTTCTTCTGACGCATTTTGATTCATTCAGTTTCAAGTTCTTTTTCCCTAGTGCGTCCTTCACTGCTTTGCTCACTCTCATGTGGTCTGGTAAACACCAATATGTCGTCCAGATGTATCGTCACGTGGTGTCTAAGATGTTCCCATAGCACAGACTCCAAATATAGTTGCCACTCCGCGGGTGTGCTGCTGATTCCAAGCGGCAACACCGTATACATGAATAGGCCAAACAGTGTCCGAAAAGTCGTAAGTGGTTGGTTGGTCTGCAGGGTGTATCTTGATGTGGTAACATGCTTCCTCGATGTCGTATTTCGAGTACCGTGTTGCACGTAATATGTTGTTCCGATATGCCGCTGTCGGCGGTGGGCGTGTGGGTAACTTGTTTCAAAACACAGTTAGGGACGAATATTAATCCGACAGAATTCTTCGATATGCTTCTCTTGATGTAACCTCGTTCTAGGTTCTTGTCGATATACCCTTCGATGATCTGTATCTCTTTAGGGAGTACTGTCTTAGCTGCGCGTTGTGTCGGTATTCAGCCGCCAGCTCCAGACGTATGGTCATGTCCATTTTACACTTAGATGTGGGTGGTCAAAAGTGCCCGGTAATAAGTTACGTTATATTGTTGTTGACCACGAAGGTCCTAACTGATGGTCTCTCCCAACCAAGTTAGGCGCCCCGCTAATCAAGCTAGTGAAGCTTTCACTAGTACATGGTTGGCCAAAGTTTTTCTTCCGGCAATTCCAGTGCCCGTTTATTTAATTGAAATCATTTATTCCTTGGACCCCTACAACACTTTGGAACCCTACATTTGATCACTCACATGATGTCGGGATCCGTTCAACACTGGCTAGGGGGAATCCCCACTTGCATCCAACCACACCCAGAACCAGATCTGTCTTGGGATCAGATCAAAGAGGAAGTTAAGGGCTGGCTACTCTTTGTACAGGTATATATCTTCATAGCATTCACATTTCCAACTACCACTTCCAATTCCGTGCTAACATCCAGCCAGGAAAATTGGGTTTCTGCAGCAAACGCAGGTTCCTCCGATGAGAACTATGAGTTAAACCACCGGCGGGAACTGGTGGAAAAATGGGCTTCGGCTACACAGGAATTTCGTGAAGTGAATTCACCTCGGTCTAACTCCGTTAAATCTCCGAAGTCCACTGCACTAACTAGTTCTTTTTCCCCCTCATCCAGGCGTACCAATCGCGTGCACCTGTGGGTCTTCCAGGCACGGACGGGCCAAGGAAGAATGATCACATTGAAGGTCTTCGATACCCAGCCGAAGCATTAGAACGTCTCTACGAAACTTCTCAGCCAAGCGATAGCACCACTCTGATTTGTCTCGCCCCTGTTGATGAGAAACATGCTGCCAATCGGGCGCGATGGGTGAAATTCGCCATCCTGTTGTACAACTATGATATCGAGACTGGCCACTGTCTACTCGATGCTTACATGCCGTCGGAGGCGATCCTCAATCCAGAAACCACTACCGATCCTTCAGTAGAGGATTATCTGCCCTGGGCGGATCTTGAGACCGCAAAGTTCGGGTCTATCTTTCTCACACAGACTGGCACGGTGCTCTATTGCGGTTATTACGGCCCATACATGTTGGTTGATGCACTAGGCCTGCAAACTGGGCGCCTGACAATTGTCACCTATGAAACCAACGGGACCGTGAGAGATTCCGTTGAGGTCCGCCCGTTCAATATGGAAATGGCATACTTAAGCGCTTTCCATAATTGGTCAAGTTTTGACGATGTCAAGCATTGTGCCGGTGCTTATAGACACCAAAATCCGCCGTGAGTATTCTTTGACCTAACATGTCAGACCAACAAACTGATGCATAATAAAAGACTTGACATGGACCTACCGATCATCGATATTCTCTGTCAAGCCAAGGACTCTAACCAACTTCCAAACTCAATGGTCCTATGTGACCGAGAGCAGTGGACAAGTGATATTGAGCTTTATGCCCCGGGCTACTTGGCTCTCGAGGCCGAAGGGCGCGGAGGAGAGTACCCCTAACCAGTCTCACTGTACCAGCCTCTATCGAGTCAATTAAGAAGCAGGTTATGATCAAGCTGCAGGACCCCAGTTTCACACACCCCCACTTCTCATTCATTACTCCAGGTCGATTTCCATGAATCTACTAGCTTCAAGTCAAGAAAGTCGTTATCATGCCTTCCAAGGTTAGGATTACACGATCTTACAATAATTGAACGCGCCGTGGACTAAGATCGATGAAGCCTTTGTTGAATTTACCTAGTCTTTCAATATACCTCTGAGGATGTGACTTATCTGAATTATCTTTTAAGTCGTACTTTGAGCCAAGAACTTCCAAGAATTTCCCGTAAACCAAGATCAACCCCAATAGATCGGCGCCGGGACGATCAAGATCTCCGCTCTCCGCCCAACTTGGCGCGACCCACGCGTCATGCAAGTTCCACCAACAAACCACCACCACAATGACCCTCCTCACCAACGCCCGCTCAGTAACATGTAAAGCAATCAGAAAAGCAACTACAAGTGCGACCCCACGAACCCTCCTCCTAACCTTCGACGCCTTCGACGCCCTCTTCCACCCCCGCAAGCCCGTCACGGAGCAATACGCCAGCACGGCCCACGAATACGGCCTTTCCAAAACAGAAATCACGCCGGAGAAGCTCAAAGCCGCATTCAAAGATGCCTTCCGCGCCCAGATACAAGATACCCGAACTATGGTCGCGCCGATGTCCTGCGTGGCCGCTACGGCGGTCCAAAACAATGGTGGGAGGAGGTGATCCGGGGTAGTCCGCGTTATGCACGGGAAGTGCGCCGGATTCCCGCGGCGCAGATCTTCCGTCCGGACTTGTTAATACTATGCTATACAGGTTTGCAGGTGCGGAAGGATACGCGCTGTACGAGGATGTTGCGCCGTTTTTCGCGCGGATGCGTGAGCTGAAGGCTTTGTCTGGCGGTCCCTTTCAGCGCGTCGTTGTTGGTCTGATTTCCAACTCTGATGATCGGGTGCCGGATGTGCTTAAGGTGCTTGGATTGCGAGTTGGATATCTGCGTGCGGACCAGGATTCGTCTAGTATGGCGTTGCCGGGTTTTGAGCACCGAGGTGGAGTTAGCAAGTCTGGACGTGTTGAGGATAATGGTTCTGCGAGCAATACATGTGCTTTGTGGATAGACCTTGATCTGGATAGTCTCTCTGTGCGTCCATCAGCAGCATCAATGTGGACCTTGAATTTTGTCTGCCTTGACCTTGTTGTCTCTCGTCGTGCGAAAGAATTATGTTTAAACAGCTCGCCAACGTTGAGTAAAAACTGTTGCCTGGCAAGATATCAGTGTAGTCTCAGACAGCTTGGTCAACATTTGTGGCTTGATACTTTCACCAGGATATACCTTTCCACAATAGAAGCCCAGCTCAGTGTGAGCACATTCAAGTTGTGATGGGAAAATACTTAAACTCGCTTGGTCCTCCGTGAAGTGCACTTGTTTTATCCTAGACCGTCAGAGTATCACTCACAGTAAGGCGCTCCCATACAGTCTTATACACTAATCTCATCCCAAAGACGGCCAACTTAATACCTGATTCTGCACATTTACGTCGACAGAGACCAGTATCTGCGGATTACTACGACAAGATCTTGCTGGGAAGAACTGTGTGATACTGCACTTGATGTTACAAGTACTGGAACGTCCGTTTCTGTCGCATTGGGGGCGTACGAACGGGTACGTATTTTGACTTCCAATGGCCATTTGTGAAGATACTGAACAAAGCAGGAAGCATGTTCTTCATGCTGGTCTCTCCTCCTCGGAAGTCCCGATCACCAAAACCCCTTTTATATATTCGAAGACCGAGGAGCTTGTTTGGAAATGGGAACAGTCAAAGCTCTGTGGTAGGAGTATCAACATAACACTCTCGTCCACCATGATTCCACAAGGCCATCCACCAAACAAAGCTGATAGCCAAGGCAAATTCGTATCCATCGAGAATGGCGTCATTCATGTTTTTCCAAAGACACATCTCATGAATCTGGAGCCACATGACTATCAGATCGGTATTCTGGAGACAACGCATTCAGCACACTTGAAGATTATCCTTCTCGGTGCGAAGCAAGAGAAGCAAAGAAAACGTCGCAGCAGAGGCCTCTTTGGCCTCCAGCATTCCCTGTTGCAGAGAAGCCCTCTTTCTTCCAATCGCTGGTCAACTGAATTCTGGGTATCCAACTCGGTCGTTGTTGATTCAAGGGCCATTGAAGAGGCTAAATCGGTACTCAAGGCTGTGCGTCTAGAGAGCTCTGATGAGGCAACGTATGTCTGTGTTGGCCTTCCAGTCACAATCTTCGGGCCATTATTCAACACGCTGGTTTCGAAATGGAACGGGAGTACGGCTTTCTTCGAGTGCTCCAACGGATTCATCTGGATATATGCCACAGTGGACCCGACAAACTTTAAGATTGAGGCGGGCGAATCTTCCAGTCCAACCAAACACTCAATTTCTTCCATGTTGAAGCGAATGAACGGTAAATCCTGGCTTGTTAGGGCAAAGCTCATGTTCAGACTCGAAAAGTCGAGCGGGGAGAAATCGGCTATTCTTGCCGAGCTCCTAGAAGTTTCTCATATACATGTCACCTCTTCTCATAAGCCCATCACTCACTCTTAGGACCGGCTTGATGTTGGAAGGGTTTGGAGGTTGGCAAATCCGCTGCTGTCATCTATCTTTTGTTTTCTTTTGTTTCTTTTGAATCAAGTATACGTTGCCCAATGAGGGATTAAAGGAGCCTTTCAAATATTTTGACAAAGAGCTATTTCTGCTGATATCTGTGCGATCTACCAGTCATGCTCACATTAGGGCAGAGAATTGCTTGTAATCGTCTTCAGCGAAACATTCATCGTAGCACCTCTGGGGACTTCCAGACCAGGAATCAAATGCCAAGATTTAGACTAAGCAAAAGCAAGCCTGATGGAACTGCAATACTACGTAGCTAGAAGGGGTTATAGAGCACGAATTCTGTGGAGATTGATCCAGCCTTGTCAGATCGGCACTAGAGTAGAATCCTATTCGGAATACAGCTCGGAGCCGTGTTTGCTACAACACGACCGCCTTCCGTAGAAACAACGCTTTTTGCGTCTTCGACGAGTTCGAGTATGATTGCGTCAATAGACAGAATGACTTGGTCCATAGAAAAAGTCCTGGTGTGAAAACCCCACGGGCGGAGGGTCACAACAGTTTCCACGGTCGCCGTCGCTGGCCACGGCTGTCTCCCTGATCCTCCTAACAATGACACTCACTGCCTAGCCGGACAAGCGGCCATGCGGCATCTGAAAATGCATCTCAGCACGTTGACTGAGTTCAACAGTTGGAAACATGGGACAATTTAACACCGCATTATATTGCAGGCACACGATAAGCGCAGAATTGGGGTTCAACGTTGAACATAAACTTCACGAGACGCACCTTTTGCGATTGAGATATGAGTTCTTTTATGCTGTGGGTGATCTTTTCACCGGTCTCGATGATGATCATTTGCAATCATCAACCGGTCGTCTCAGCCCAAGGAGCCGTAAAAAAGGGCTTTCTCATCTTTTTCACCAGCATTAATGATCACTGCATCAACGTCGTAAGCCGCTTTCGACCGCCCAAACGAAAGCTCTGGTCAGCGTTGTTCAGACAACGTATGGAAAATACGATATAAACCTGCTGATGTCCAGTATTGTGTCGCCTAAAAGCATGTCCAGCCCTGTGTCAAAGTTTGCCGAATGGCTTGCCAGGGCTCCCGTCCAAGACAAGTTTGGTCTTTGTGGGCTCCTCGCTCTTGTATGCTGGATATCTTATAGCCTCGCACGCCGATTCAGCCATTTGCCTTTGAGGTTGCAACACGCAGTATCTTGGAGACGCTTCTTCCAGGCGCCAACGCCAGGCGTGCTCCAGTGGCTGGATATCGCATCATACTTGCAAGGGGGAGTACTTGCAGCCCTGGTGATTGCCAACATTGTTGCAATCAGTCTTCATGCTCAGACCTGGGCGGACGTGCAGAAGCGAGCTGGATGCTTGGCGGTCACACACCTTGTTCCCCTCTGCTCCGGGTTTAGCTTCAGCCTTCCGGCCCACGTCTACCGTGTCGAACGGGGCACGTTCCAGTTGGCCCATAGGTGGCTAGGCCGCATTTGCGTGCTGCATTGCCTTCTTCATGGGTCCGTATTAGGCACAGTTGCTCGAAATACAAGCCTTGGAGCTTCCCTCGTCATCCCACTCCTGGTACGTGACGGCTAGAGAACGGCAGCTTTCCTATTTCCCCAAAGGATGTCTGACTAGAAGTGGCTAATATTGAACAGGCCGGATGCAGTTTCGTCTCGATCTTTCCTTGGACGCTCGCTGCGATTCTTCGACGGTGGCCGCAACTTGGCCTCAAGATCCACCATATGCTTGCTTCGATCGCCACTGGCGCCCTTTTCTACCATTTGATCGACCGGGTATCGTCCTACCGCTGGGTTTTACTAGGCGGTATTTGCGCCGGATTTGCTTGGAGTGCGGGGACATGTCTGCATACTATGTGGCTCCACAGATCGTGGCACATCACCTCTCTACGGGCCCTCGCGCGGTCTTCCAACAGGCTCTTATGGCTTGATATTGCGGTTCCGGTGGAGTGGGTGGCCCAACCGGGGCAGTATGTACAGCTCTGGATGCCACGCCTGGGAGTAAGGTCCTGCTTGCAGCTTCCCGCATTCTACGTGGCTTCGGTGGGTACAGCGCAAAACTCCCCAGGAGCACCGACAACTCATGTGTTACGCATAGTGGCCCGGCTTGGACCGGGCGTGACCGGAAGGATCGCACAAGCTGCGGATCGTGCGCACTCGACGATTCATTTTCCGGTGTGCGTGCTGGGTCCCTACGGGCACCCACCTCATCTGGGCCAGTACGGGACCGTCGTCTTCGTACTTGAAGATATTGGACTCTTCCGCGCGTTGCCGTTCATACGACATCTCGTTCAAGAAAGCCGAAGCCGGAGGAACATGGTGCGACGGCTAGAGGTCCTGTGGCAAGTTAGGCTGAAAAATTTCAGTAGGTGTCCTTCTTCTTCTCAGATGCTTTGCGGTGTCATGTGCTTACCGAAACAGACCATCCCCACTGGGTGGGGGATGAAATCTCGCAAATCCTTGAACTCGACCGTATGTTTGACCGAGACGATTGTCCCGAGCATAGACATCGAGATGACCGGGGATTTGATGTGAGTGAATTCTCCTTCTTGCTATAAATTTTACAATAGGTCGGGCTAACTCGGTGGCAGATCCTGCAATTTACCACACATATCCTAAATGCTCAGCCCGTGGACCAGATTCGTTACCGCAACCGTACGCGATTGAAATACCATTTTCATGCCATCAATATCGCCAAGGAGCTGGCACGCCTTGTGGATGGTACAGGCGGAACGACCGCGGTTTCGGGTATGAGCGCTCCGTCGGTTACCCCCTTGGATTATGCCAACGCTAACTGGTCTTAGTATGCGCAAGCAACCCGTTACGCGCAGCAGTACGCCGTTTCGTTCATCCTAGAACGAGTGGCGATTTTCGATTGATTGACCTGGACCTTGAACCCTCTTGCACGTGGTGGACGGACGATGACCCTTTCTACCATGCAACATCCGAAACGATTACAGCCTCCGAGCGACCAGAATCTTCCAACACTGGCACAGTGTTGGAGCCCAGTTGGACGCCGGCCCCCTTGCCTGTTGCACATACTGTCCCTGAACAGGCCACTCGTCTCTCAGGAGAAACATTGGTCGATAATAGACGATCCTGGCAGGGCGATGAGTCGGCGGTTGGGGCCCAGAGTGCCAATCACAAAAAGTGGGTTCGGCAGAAAATCATCGAAGGCGGCTTCTAGGTTAGCCAAACGTGTCAATAAGTTACCTGGCATAATCCATCCATTTGGAGAAGTCGTAGGCCTCCTGCGTTTATCTCTATGACCGCGCATGTATTTGTCCTGGATAATTCGTCACATCGCTCTGGCCTAGCACAGCGTGAAGCTAGAATTGACAACACGGGATGCGACCGGAGCTGCCTAGACTCTAAAGCTTCCAAAACAGGCTGGGGTTTAGTGAATCCTTTTCTGAATAATTACCTCCGATTAAGTGAGCAGATAACAGCAAGCAGGCATGAAAGTGAATAAATTCGCGTTGATACGGGGTGAAATGCTGCTGAAGTGAATGGCTCGGGCGGTGACGGGGAGGATGTTGCTGAGCCGTAGGTCCATCTGAACATGGATTGGGATCGTCGCGTGGACAACCATGAACCAACATTGGCCGTACCACATCTACTTTGAGGATTTTGAACTCATAACCACTATTATTAATTTGCTTTTCTCAGATATCGTTCATATATTGCGTATTTAGTCCCGGAGCCCTTGTCGCTTGTTCGTATATGAAATGTGAGGGGTTTATTCATTGGTTGGTTGGCCCTCGCAAAGATATATTGTGGGTAAGATATATCGAGAAATAACGCCAATTTCCATAACAGTATACCACTCTCGCTGTAGTTTTTACCGCTACTCACAGTTCGACGTGAATGACGACGAATCGAAGGGGGAAAAAAATAAAAATAAAAATAAAAGCTTGATTGTTGGTTGGTGGTGAATGAGACAGCAACCAAACGTAGGGATGCACGCCGGCCAAGTCGCGCATTGACCCGACGCTCTGTCCCTAACCAACTCACATTCTACATGCCTCCTCATTCTGGACCATACCATATAACATGCCGATGCTGACCTTAAAACCGATCTGTGGGCTCCGTCCAGCCGGAAGCTCTTCCCGAGGCTCTGCTCTCCTGTTGCTATCTCTTTTGAGGTCCTTGGCTAGCGCCACGTGACACCCGCCAGCGCGAACACGAAAGATTCACAGACCCTGTCGCGCCCAGCCTTGCCGAATTCGGGGACTTATCATAAGCCACAATATCGGCAATAGGGGCCCAACGTCCCGGAACGGATAACGACTGAGCATGTCGCGTAGGAACGTTAACCTCCCCCGGTCGGTCATCGAAGAAACGTGTGAAGAACCATCTGAAGCAGCCCTTAATGCGCGAGCGCACCGAGTCTCATATCAAAAAGCTCGAGCAGCACCGAGGCCTCGCGTCACAAAAGTCCGCGCACTACCACCAGGCTGTTCTCTGGCACAACGAGCAACTCCAGTCAGAGAATAGAGAGCTCCGCCAAGGGTGCGAATATCATACAACTTCCATTTCAGTAAGGACCTCTCGTATTGCGTTTTCTAATCTGAATGTTACACATATCGAATCGATTTCTAGAATAACCAATGAAAGGTAATAGGCCTGTGGTTGAGTGAAACATAGCTTCACAGCACAAAAGCGAGTAGGCCAAGAGAAAAGAGACAATATGCAACTGCAGTGAAGCCTATACCATTGCTTCTCATCTTTGGTAACAGAAAGTGGAAGAACAGTGGAAATCTGGTGCCACTGTACATCTCAAGCACCAGATCAGTCATGGCGAGCATGGTCAAGTGGCCAGCCTTCAGGCGTTAGCTGCCCACAGAACTCAGGGTTATAGACGGTGCTTGTCTTGTCTAGGGTAGCCACATACCGATTGCGGCCCCCACGTTTGCCGTGTGTTTTATAGTGGTCATTGAGGTTGTCGCGCCGCGAGAAACTGCGTTGGCACCCAGGGACCCAGCAGACATGAGGTCTCGCTCCTGAATGGCTTGCCAGGTGGCGGTTCAAGGTCTTTTGACGTTTGAATTGGCGCTTGCATCCCGAAAGCCTGCAATTGAACTGTTGCCGTGGGGTGCTGGCTTGTGAATCTCCGACACCGAAATCGGAGGGATCTTGCGTACGGAGGGGATTGGGGGATTGTCGGAAGACTTGACAGGCCTCTGCAACCTGCGTGTCTTGTCCAATGTGCTGCCCTCGAAGCCGCTCTATCCACGGATCATCGGTATTCTGTGGGGCTGGGAAGGGGCAGGTTCCGAACAAATTAGGCACAAGGTCAAAATGGCCAGGGGAAGCCTCCAAGGGTGAGTTCGATGGCTCCCAGATAGGCTGGTATCGAAACCAACAGACCACAGGCCGCCATCCGCAATGGCTGGAACCTGGATCAATTGAGCAACTCATTTGTTGACAAAGATGACCATGGTCTCTGGTTTGGCTGATGTGCAATGGGTGTGTCAAGCCATGAGAGATAGAGTCGCACTTTTCATGCTGGTGGAACTCCATGCCAGGCAGTTCGGTGGGTATGAGATCGATCAGGTCTTTTTGTTCGCTTCTGTCACCGTAGAAGAGTAGTGTGTCGCTTGGGAACATCATGTCCGTCTTACATGCTTCTGCTTGCGAGGATGTTGTCGTAGCTTGTTGTACTAATTGTGAACTGTTGCCCACACTAAGCATGAATCGGGATCTCTGTGCCGAAAATGAGGCGAAAGTAGAAGGCACCAACCCCACTGTCAAGAGCGATGTCTGAGTACGAAAATCGATCACTAGTAAGTGAGACCGTGTGTATAGAGGAAGGAGTGGCCCCTTGAAATAACGCCGACGAAACAAAAGGTAGAAAAGTCAGCAAACCTCGCACAGAAACCTAGAATACCTGAATCATCGCTGCTTGCCCACCCGAGTTGCTGAGTTGACCCTCCCTTCAACAATCCTATCGAAAACAAAGTCTTGCCATTTGCTGTGCACGGTTTGATTTCAACGTGAATCTGGATTGTTGACAAAATACATGAACAACATATAAAGACGCCTGTTTGTGAGGCGAGATGGTCGTTGATTCAACGTTGACCAGACACCACCTGTGAGGCTCGTTCAATCCGGGCTTTTGCTGCCGACAACTAGGAATCAAGCAGACAGAGTGCCCGGCTTGATACAGAATTCCTAGTTTTTCACATTTTTCACCAGTCGCTGACAAGGCTGTATCAGTTGTTGCTCACCGGTCCTGGCCAGCCAAATGCTTTCAATTAAGAAATATAGCGTTTGAATTTATGTAGCCGTTGAAGCTGCGAGAGAAGATTCAACGCTGCTTGAATAACTTGTTTGGCTACTGACATATTCATCAGCATGGGAATAGTGTTGCTCAACGGCCGCAATACCAAATAGCCTTCAAAATCAAATAAATGACTGCGTTGAGACCCATACCTCTGTCGTAACACTAACAAGGTGACTACTTGTCTCCAGGT
Organism: Penicillium canescens; assembly: GCF_028828765.1. Classification (NCBI taxonomy): domain Eukaryota; kingdom Fungi; phylum Ascomycota; class Eurotiomycetes; order Eurotiales; family Aspergillaceae; genus Penicillium; species Penicillium canescens. The sequence goes on from NW_026703966.1 coordinate 6,397,528, forward strand.
GGACTATAAGAGAGTCTATCATCCGGTACAGACTAATTTCTCTGAAATCATTTCTTTGCCCATTACGAAATGGATGCTCCAAGGAACGTACCGGACCAAAATAGTGAAGGATATCAGCAGCCGAGTGAACTGCCAATTCAGGTTGACAATGGCCACCCAAAGGACGCTTCTGATTCCAACCCACGACAGGTAAGTTAGGTGCATCCCATACAGTATCAGATCTTGTGGCTGACTATTGACATTCTCCCTCCCGTAGCTGGAAACCAACCAGAAAGAAACCCTGACGATCGAGCACTTTCAACCCATCTTGGCGACACTAGCAAATCTCGATCGCGACGATCCGAAACTAGCATTTCAAGCGGCTCGGTCGGTGGGGCTCTATCGACGTCTATGTGCATCATGTGTGCCTAGGCACCTCAGTGGCGAGGATGTCGACCAGAAGAGTCAATTCTCGAAGGAGGCTAGCAATAACCCGAGCAAAGAGAGGAATGGACCTCAGCTTCCTCATGATGAGCAGCGATTACGACTGCTTTCCTTTGAGCAGGCTTTGGAATCATCGTGGGAACGAATGACTGTCGTGCTCAATGGCTGGAATCAATGCTCGAAAAGTAGTCTCGGCATGTTGGTGGATGCCAAAAGAACCGAGTGAGGGGTTGCCAGTGGGAAGTGTGCCATGTATTTCTTTACTGCCATGTAATGAACCAAACGGAGACCAAGACCCCGTACTCAAACGTAGTGTCAATCTTTTGACGAGGCGTTGTTTTATTTACAGAATGTCGTACAAAGCACATTGCCATTACGTGAGTATTGACGACCTTGCGGACGTTCTTCAGAAAACAATGGAAACACAAGTACAGTCACATGAGTGCGCCACATTCATTTGTAGTTTTCCAGGAGATTATGTACAAAGAACGATGGATCCAGGGATGGCGTCGTGGGTAGTGTCGCTAGCGGGGACAGAGTAGAGTGACCGGAAAACGGTAGAGGTTCTGTGCGCGGCCACAAAGACAATCGGAAGGAAGGAGGTATCGCTCCTACAGTGACTAGTGATATGATGTCCAGGATCTGCCCACGCACCCGACGTAGATTCCCCATGGCCGTTTCAACACGGGGCAGGAAGAACAGATGCTCACCCACTGTCTCGCCGGTTAAGTGATGAAATCTTGCAAGCCTCAGCTCCACCCAGTAGACCTCTTCGAAAAGAAAGAAAGCTGACATATAAAGGAAAAGGCCATCAGCTTGAGTGGCGAACGACAGAGGATCTGGACCCGTCCACTTGAAGCCCGACTGGTTGTCGTTGTTGGGGTGGAAGAAGCATTCGACCAAGGGGGATCCTTGTCCCTCGTGTGCTACAGACTTTAATCCATTCGGAAAGTCTGGCGCAATATCTTCGTGATCTGCGCAAAGACAAGGAGGCGGCGCCGGTATACAAGAGGATTCTCGCCAGATTGTGTGAAGGTCGAGATCGAAGTCGATATCTAGTCTGTTGTGAGCACAGGCACGCGGTGAAATAGAGTCATACGAACCATCTTGACCGGATTTGTCCATCTGTTTCAAAACTTTCCTGGTATAGTCGTCGCGGGGGAAGTGGCAGCAGCGTTTGAACAGGCAGTGAAGGGTTGCTGGAGGTTTAATATAATGGCGGAGGCCAATCATTCTTTTAATTGGCAGACAGAGGACCAATAAATCAAATGTCAACTTTTAAAGAAAATAGAAACGGCTAATTTACTAAGTCTTCGTGAAGCGTTGATTTTTCACCAGGATAAACGAAACGTCACCGTCGGCCGTATGGCCGCTTCACCAGGTATTCATCAACGTTGAGATATCCTCGGTGAGATATACTCGTCTACCGTCCCACAACACCGGCACTTATATGCACTGCAGGGAGAGATCTCTTTCATCTAACAGCCATCTCTTCACTCTTGAAGCTGTCGAGACAGCGATGTGGTGTTGTACCGTAGAACTGGCCCTAGCTACATCGGAAGGAGACCAGCCGGGATAAAGGGGATCTACTCAGGCTACTTAGTTTCGTTCGTTTGTTATCTGAAAGAATCAGAATTGATTTCCAATCTTGCACAAAGTCATGGTTGCTGAGGCTTAGCTACAGATAGGAGGCTAGTAGGTGCTGAAAATCTGAGTGGACGCCCGTCAAACGACAGCTGGCCACGGAAATCTGGATCGTAGTCGGGGCTCGTCTCGTCGAGGGTGGCAACGTAACGGTTGCGACAACCCGGTCTCGCATGTGTCTTCGTACAATGGACTTGGAGGTTGTCGCGGCGTGAAAAGGCACGGTGGCATCCAGGCACCCAGCAGACATAGGGCTTTTCCTTCGAGTGACTCCTTGTATGGCGCTCGAGGTGGTCCTGACGCTTGAAGCCCATTCTGCAGCCAATGATGTTGCACTTGAATTTTCGCTTATGCATATCAAATTCCTAGTCCTTAACTACTGGCTTATGATCAGGCTTCTTGTCATAAACGTGACAGTCAGGCAGTGAAAGATCGTTTACGCACGCGCTCTTGTCTATCTGAGAGTGCCCTGGTGGTTGATCAAGAAACCAAGGGGAGATACCCGTATCAGCGGGGATAGGACAGACTTCAGCAGCCGCGTCAAGATTTGCTGTAAAGCTCAAGGGCTCAGGAGTAGTTGCCGAAGTACTTGGAAAAACCAGCGCAGGGTCGATAGTCTGCATTGTCGAGAAATCAGCCCCCGGCAGCCGTTCAGCTACATTGGACATTGGGGTCGAGTCAATTCGTCGCAGCTGATAAAGATTCAATGGTGGCAAGTAAAGTATGGATGTCGATTCAGGGGAGTGGTCTGCTTCCTGAGGAAGATAGACGCTGGGAATGCCATGGTCCCTGAGCAAGATTGGCGTATGATGATGAGAACAAGGGGAACAGTAGTAGACCTGGATGACTCCATGCTCTGCCCGATTGTCACATTGCAGCAAAGCAGCGTCAGTGCGGTTAGCCTTCCATATGCTGTCATCGAGGTTGGACCAGTTTGGCAGGACCTGTGAGTCCAGATAATAGAAAGGATCGGTCGCTACGGTCGGCGGCTTGACGGTTGAGAATATTATATCATCATGCTGAACATGTAACTCAGGAAAAGGCTGAGCCGGCAACAATGGGGGAAGAGGTTTTCTATGTTTCCGAGACATATTACCGGCTGAGGTTGGTTATGGTCGATGTATTTTCAAGGAGCTTGTAGAGAACCGGCGCTGCGTAGAAATTTATCGAGAACGACAGAATCTCCTAGGCTCATTTGAACTGAAAGTAGACCATGATTAACCATGGACTACTAAATAAAGCCAATTGCGCATGTGTACTTTGGCATTGGCCATGATCTTGGCATGATCAAGATGCAAGTAAGTGAGACGCAGAAAGCTGCGTCAATACAGACTACCCTTATGATGCCTCTAACGCAAACGCTGTCAACAGCATCTCAGATATTCCTACAACAAGCGTTGATTGCCAGATTTCTAGAGTCCCATACGCAGTAGATTCGAACTCTGTGATCATTATACTACTGTGTGGTCTGATTTCACGTTTCCCTCTAGCTTCGTTAACTCCGGTGAATTACAATTGAGCCCTCCAATATCATTAATTGACTCACCAGTTCTCTGTCAGTCCACCTCATAGAAGCGAAAAGGGCCGGCGCCAAATTGGAATTTGCATTCCTAATGTGCTCATTTCATCATGCTGTGATATGTACCTGGAGCAGACTACGAACAAAGCCGCACCATCAGGTTAACACACCCACTTGCCAATATTGACTAAAGCGTCAGATATGTGGTGAGTTTTCGCTTTCAACCCACTCGTCTGTCCTACTCATGAGCTTCGAATAAGCCCTTATATGTGGCATCACTATTCTGAGCAAACCTTTAATTGGCTCACATCAGCTTTCTTTTCATATTGATTTCAATGAATTAACAGTGTTGGTGTTGTGTTTTGCTCTATATCTTTTATAAATCAATTGTCTCCCCGGCATCCAAATTCTTAGACCTCTACAAGGGATTCAATTCGTCAAGTGGTGCTCCAATATAGCGAAGATCAACCGAGCCTTCCACAATTATGATGCTCATTAGATATATGCTACTGTTGGAGGCGATCGTCTTACAGGCGGTCAGCGGACATCTGATCATGATGTCCCCTGAGCCCTACAGCAAGGAGACCCTCAACAACTCTCCTCTCGCTGAACATGGTAGCGATTTTCCCTGTAAACTACGCCCAGATGCATTCTTGGCCCCTTCAACAGAAACTGTCTACCAGATCGGCATTGAAAACATAATCAGGTTCAAGGGAAGCGCGACACACGGTGGCGGCTCATGCCAACTGAGCCTGACCGAAGACCGTGAGCCAACCAAAGATTCTGAATGGAAGGTCATCAAGTCCTATGAAGGAGGCTGCCCCACGAAGGCAGAGAAACTCGCCGGAGGCGCCACTGCCGACAATGCCCTTCACCTCGATTTCGCAATCCCCGAAGGCATTAACCCCGGGAAATATACGTTGGCCTGGACGTGGTTCAATCGTATTGGGAATCGTGAGATGTATATGAACTGTGCCCCAATCACCGTGGCTAGTGCCTCGTCGCCACAATGCCACAAGAGCATACAAAAGCAAACGCCTAATTTCCCACCCATGTTCGTCGCCAACATAAATGGCTGCGTCACCAAAGAGAACGTGGACATTCGGTTTCCTCATCCAGGAAGCATTGTGGAGCACAATGGCGAAATGGATCATCTTCTTCGCGAAGGTGAGCCACCATGCACTGGAACACCTACATTCAGTGCCTTGGCAGCCATCAAGTCAACTATTCCTGATCTTACCAAGGGTGTGCCTGGAAAGGCTGTTTCATCTACCACGTCTACCGCTCTTGCCCGCATTCCAACTTCGGTTTCCTCTTGTCGTGCTCCTCGCCGTAATTAGGACTATAGATGATACGTATCGAGCGCTCAGGGCGCATATGTATAGGCTGACGTAAAATCAAAGGAGGAAGACCATGGCAAGATGCCTAATCAAATTCAGTGAGGACTTCAGTGTTGTCGTTTCTCATTTTCTACTTTGAAGAATTCAGTCTGAGGTTTAAGATTTGTGGTTCGCTCTATTGTACAGTACTTAGAATGACTGGATGAGATTGAAAATCTGGGTATCATATATAAGATCGCTAATTCAACAGCTCAAAAGAAAATCCCGTTGTCACGAGATACGAAAACGTTTTGCATCTCCTGCCTCTGTCTGACATAGTCGTCGTTTGGCTGCCCCCGACCGTTGTAAAGCCGGTCGACATTTCAAAGTAGAGCGATGGAAGTCAATGATCAAAGCACGGCCAAGCTCTTCACTCCAAAGGACATTGTCTCGCCGCAGGTCTTCATGTGTTATACCAAGGGCTCTAATTTCCTTGTTCGATTTGTGTATCTCGCGGCGAAGCCACTGCGTCAGCTCCATCGTCGCTGTGCATTCGCCTCCCCAGCCCATTACGAGCATGTGGCAGATTTCTCCAGCGCCATGAAGAAAATAGATTTTTGCCAAGTCAATCGTACCCAAGAATACAGGTACAGCGGATCCTTGGGCCTTGCGCAGCACTCGATAAACCTGCGCTTCGCGGGAAACTTCTTCCCATAATCCTGACGTGGTGCCTTTACCGATGACCGTGTAACCATATTCCATGCAGGTAAGTTTGAATGGGGCACCGTATGAGCCGCAGCCCCCCAGGGGGATGCAACGATCTATATTCTCGTCCAACTCATTCAAGTGGCTTTTATCTCGCTCGCTCGCCTCCAAATCGTGCCCAGACAGAGGCAGTCCCATTACTGCCTCCAGACGTAAGCGGGAAACCATACTTGTTACGCCTGATTGGTGATATCAGTTTTATGCGTATTTTCTGTCGCTGTCCGTATGAATAGCAAATAGATACTCATCGCAGTATCCAGATACAAAGATGCACATCTTCATCATCACTATCAAGGAACTGTTCACGCTCCTGCAGACGGTTCCATCCGTACTAGGAACTAATCTCTGGGCCCTGGGAGTTCCCTTGCTCCTGGGAGCCTCTGAAACGTTTGTGGGAGCCAAGAAGCAGCTCTCAAGGAGCCCCTAGCCCTACGAAGCATACAGACGGAGATGTGGTCTGCGCGGGACCCACATGGGTGCATACGATGTTGGTGGGACACCTGAATAGTCCTGCACCTCACATTGTTGCTAACCCCGAGATCCACCACATTTGATTGTGAGAAGAATACTTATATGGTAGATCCTGCCTCCCGGGAGCTTAAATCGTTCCTGATTCCCACCTATCAATTTCCTAAAGCGTACAACAAGTCATCCTGCATTCCGAGCTTAGACAGATTGCCACAAGATATATCTTCTGACACCTATAAGACAGTCAAGCGTTCTCTTCCATCTCTCAGCTTTCTATCCAAGTCACCCACCAGGCTAATTCCACACGAACCAAGCCGTAATAAGCTCCTCTCAACCCAACATTTCAATGTGAGTATGCCCGCCTCCACTATTTACTACACGACTTGGTGTATGAGTTAACACTAACGTAACGGATAGATGTTTCTCCTCGATCTTCCCGTTGAAATGCTTCTTCGCATAGCGGAGAGCCTGGATCAAGCCAGGGATTTGTTTGCGCTGGCTTGTCTCAATCATGCAGCGAATGACCTTTTCCTCAACTACCTGTACACGTTCAACGTCCGACACCAGCGCAGCTCTGCCTTATTTTGGGGAGTTCGCCGAAGCAAATCGAAATTTGTAAAAATGATGTTGGACGACTACGGAGCGGACGCCAACACTACGGATGATAAATCTCGCACACCAATTTTTCATGCAATGCGCACTAAGAACGAGACAATTATTCGCACGCTTCTTGTCGACAAGAGAGCGGATATCAATTGGCAAGATCAGCGCAGGCAGAGCCCACTGGTATATGCCATTGAAAGGAATCTTCTGTCTACTGCATCACTTTTACTGGATTTTAATCCATGGCTGAATATAACGGACGTCAAGAACCGGTCTGCTATTTGGTACGCTGTCGCGTCCTGCGATGAGAATCTGGTGCAAGTCCTTCTGGAACGGGGCAGCGATATACGAACGCCAGATTACAAACAATTTTCACCATTCAGCCTTGCCATTGCCCGGAAGAACCCGAGAATTGCCCGGCTGTTACTCCTTCATTCAGATTCCAATTCAAGAAAGACCCTACTGGAGGATGTCACTATCAGAAACCGTCTGCTCCGTCAGGCTGTACAGGCAAGCCTTCATGATGTCATCGCCCTACTCCTTGCCCATGGCGCAGATCCCAATTCTAGAAATAGAGATGGTCAGAGATTGTTGCATCAAGCAACGAAAAAAGGCGACAGGGAGGTAGTCCAACAATTGCTCGCCTATGAAGAGGTTTCCATCAATGCAACGGACAGACAGTCCTGCACTGCTCTCCACGTCGCAGCAGAGTATGGATGCACGTCGGTAGCCAAGTGTCTGCTAGCCAAATGCGGTATAGATTCCAACGCAAGAGACAGTTACGGTCGCACCGCATTCCACATCGCAGCAGAGTATGGCAATAAGTCGATCACAGGGCTTCTTTTAGCATATGGTGCTGTGGATATCAATGCCCGAGATGTTAATGGGGCAACAGCACTCCGCTTAGCTGCAGATGCAAAACACACAGCTATAGCCCTACAGATTGTCGCAGAAGACCATGTAGACGTCAACATGGCCGGTCAAACTGGCAGGACAGCTCTTCACCATGCGGCGAGCACGGGAAACATACCGATCGCATGTGTCCTTCTCGCCAAGGAGGATCTAGATCCCAACGTTCGCGACGACCAGGGATGGCCCCCCTGACCTATGCTGCTTTTAATGGTAATTTACGCATGGTGGAACTCTTCCTCGCAAGGGGAGACATACAAGTGAACGTGCAACAGGCCCCTCCACTGTTTTATGCTGCCAAGAATGGTCATGTGGAAGTTGTACGCCGATTGCTTTGCTATGACACCATCGACATCAACCAGCAATTTTGGAATAGCTCACCTCTCTGTGTTGCCTCCGAGATGGGCCACCCGGAAGTTGTAAGGTTACTCCTTGAAAACACAACACCCGCCGACATCAATCTCAAAACTTATATGGGAGACACTGCACTTTCCTTGGCCGCTTACGATGGTAATTTGGCTATTATAAATCTCTTGCTGGAGGAAAATGGGCTGGATGTTACCGCTACTGACAAATTCGGGGACACGGCGTTATGCAAAGCAGCTCGGAATGGACACGAGCAGGTTGTCAAGCGTCTCTACAGGGACACTCGTGCAAAATGTGCTAGTGATGTGAAAAGGGCCATTGAAGCAGCTTCCAACTGTAGAATTGCGCTCTACCTCGAAGGTCACTTGGATGAGGAGGGCAACTTTCGCACCTGGCCTTGAACTAAAGGTAGGCTGTGATTACTTTGTTGGATTCATCTTTCAGCATCTGGGCTCCAACAAATCATGTAATTCCCGAACATGTGCGGTCCCCGAAATTTATTTTTCAGGCAACAAGCGCATCTTTGCCATGACTAGCGATAGCGTATTTCTATTACAGTTGTAGTCTTTTAAGTATTCTCAATTTCAACAGCCCTCCTGCAAGGGGTACATGAATAGTACTTAAGAATTATATCGGAGGTGACTGAGCGCGGTGACGCTAGTCACGACATGTAAAAACGAATCAAAGAACGTTTCGTTTCTGCCCAGGGGCCATCAGGAACCATGTCATGAGGAAACTTTCCATCATCAGCTATGGCGTATCGATCAGCCCCGGCCTTCAACAACTCCCCCGCTGCTTCCCACGTCTCTTCTTTGGCGACAATTCGATGCAATGGCGTGAATCCAAGCATATCCCGAGAGTTCACATGAGCCCCGTATTGAATGAGAAGTTTGACAATCTTGTGAACATTCCGTGCTTCGGCAGCATAATGCAGAGGAGATTTGCCATATTTGTCTCTCGAATTAGCACAGCTTCCATGTTCGAGCAGAATCTTTGTTGACTCAATAGATCCCATGCGCACAGCAAGGGAAAGAGGCGTCAGCCCATTGTTGTTTTGAAATTGAACATCAGCTCCAAGCAACAGAAGCGTTCGAACGCATTCCATGCCTTGTCGGTTAAAAGCGTTCCGGATAGCGCAGAAAATTGGGGTTTCACTATGTGTACCCCCGACCCAATTTACATCAGCGCCGTTTTCAACAAGCCAGCCCACCATACTGGGACACCAGCTCGATGAGGAAGCAGCCACATGGAGGACCGTTTCCCCATTGGCGTCTGTAGCCATAATACTGGCACCACATTCGACAAGAGCTTGCGCCTGTTTTATGGCGCTCTTAGAGATTGCATGGAGTAGAGGCGTCTTCTGAGCGTGATTTCTAGCATCGAGCTCAGCCCCATGTAGAAATAACGCTCGAATGATGCTTTTTCTGCCATTCCCTGGAATGCTTGGATTTCTTGCAGCGTAGAAAAGTGCGCTCCACCCTTTCCAATACTGATTATTGTTTTTGAAGTTTGGATTGGCGCCAAGGTTTAATAGCAGGCGCACAGCGCGGGTGCATGAATGGTCAACTGCTACTTGAAGTGGTGTTCTGCCCATGTTGTCTTGAGACTCCAATTGAACACCGGAGCCGATGAGGATGTTGATAATTCCGGGGGTAGCGTTCTTGGAAGCCGCGAGGTGCACGAGGCTCATCCCAGTTCGGCGGTCCAAGATATGTGTATCAGCCCCATGCTTCAAAAGCAATGCCACTTTGGACTCCTGGTTTGAACGGACAGCCTCCCTTAATGGAGCATGTTTGTCAAACGCAACGGAATTGGCTATGGCGCCGTGATCTAGGAGCAACTTGGTGATCGCCACGTCGCTACGACCATTTGTCGCCAAAACCAAGGGTCGTCTAGATCGGGCATCGGCCACATCTGGCAAAGCCCCATTCTCTAGAAGGGCTTGTACAACATTGGTATGCTTGGTAGAAACCGCTTCCAGAAGAGCTGTCGACTGTGCGCGAGTTGGTGATCGGATGTTAACATCCGCACCCGCACGAAGCATATTCCGGACTCCAAGTTCGTCACCACGACTGGCGTACCATAAAAGGGCCGATCCACCGTCCAAGCGTATATTATGTTGGTAGAGCTCATTGATCAAGAGATGGTAGAGCTTTTGACTCGTTCGGAGGAAGCCGAGAAGGTCTTTTGGCGAATCCAAATTGCTTGAAATGAGCAAAATAATTTCCGGTGGGAGAGAGAGAAGAGACATCGCGAGATGCTTGGATAGATTGCTGACCTGTCACTCAATAGAATTAATGAAGGGATTTCTCCAATTTGCTTGAGCTAAACGGACCAAAGGCTGTTGGTCGTTATGTATCAGGCGATAGAAAACCTGAAGCAGAATAAAAGGGACTTGAGTATTTAGTCGACCATGTTATATATGTAATAAGGGTCGCAGCATCTGGTCCAGCTAGGTGGTGTTGAGCTGTTGAGGTGTTGAAAAGGTGGCCGTAATAATCATTATCCAAATTGAACGCTTCTAATAACCCTTTCCATCAAAGCCAAGACTCGATGTTTTATGATACCTTAATGTCATGAAGCCTGGTCTTGCTTTCTTATACAATGCCGAGGTACAATCGAATTTTTCTGGATGTCTTTGAGTATTTGCAGGCAAAGTGGCACCTTTCCCGAATAGCGAGGCTACCCGAAGACAAAGAATAATGGTTCTCTTAACTGATATGATGACCTTTGATGTGAGTGCTGGCCGTCTTAGGTGATGGCGTTGAGCTGTTAATAAGGTCAACGTTGATCACCGGCAGATTTGGGCTGTGTTCGAACTTCTGACATATAGACAGCGAGTGAAGAAGTCAAGAACTGCTTTGGCTGCTTTAGATCCGGGTTTCTTCTTTCTGTTGGGCTGGTCAGAGACTGTATTTAATTGCGGCAACAGAAAGTCCCACCTTCTAGTTAATGAAGGTTGAAGTGCTTCAACGAAAGCTCAAGTACTGTTTGGGAGATTTTGAGGCCGACAGTCACTATCAATTGTACCCTTAGTCGGCTTCTTTTTCAGAGCACCACTTGGATCAACTATTGCCATGCTATAGCACCGCACTTTATGAGTGAGATTTCTTTCCTGTGCTTGCTTGCAGCCAACTCATGTTGCGATCAACGGGATTTACGCTACCTGGCGGCACAGATACGATGAAAATAACCCCATATCCCAGATTATGATTGTCTTTCTTAGGCAGAAAGTAGATTAAAGTGTGCACCTTTGCTGCGAAGCCAACGATAGGAACCCGAGCCCAGTTCTCAGGACAACCATGTGAACAAGTTGAGCTACCAAAGGGAAGGTAGGATCTGGTTCCTCGTCGATCGCCACCCACCTCGCGAGACTGCAACGCTACTACCACATTCTGCTGGTACCCTGGTCGCACGCAGACAATGATTCCATGGATCCCGTAATTAATAACCCTTAAATTCACTCAGGCACATGGCAATTTGTTTGTAAAACTCTAGTCCGATTAATATTCCAGTTGCTCTCCTACCAAGGAGACCAATCGTCTTCTCAATTTTTCCAGGATGGCACGCCCAAGGCGTCAAAGTCGGCACCAGCGACAAGGAACGTTCCATGTACAGGTGCCAAAACTGCCGGAAGACCAGGCTTTGACAGCCAAGGATGTTCCGCGCGGCGGCCAATCGTATGAAGTGCGATCGCATCCAAGTGCCTCTATGCAGTGGAACCAGAATGATACAGCGACCAACAAACAAGGCCAGTCCGAGACTAGCACTGTTCCTTTCACAGTAAGTCGGTATGTGGCCGGAGGCACTTCGACCAGATCTTCTTGGCTATCTCATCCTGTGAGTAAGCGGTAAGAACTCACGACAAGTCTTCCCAATTTGGAAGTTGTTACTAACGCACTGCTCTCAGATTGGTAAAACAATGGATTGAACGTTACCGAGGGAAGATCGATATCATCTTCAGTAAGTTCAAGCTGCAAATTAAGGAGCGCGCCGACTAATCTACGGGCTCGAACAACAGTCCTACAAGGTCTATACTCACTTCTCGGAGTTCCAATGACAAGCATCCCTTTCCGCGCACAAAATCTTATTCTCCAAGCCATTCAGCGACATCTTGAATTAGATGCATTTCAATTCGTTCACAAATGGCTTTTAGAGGAGTCTCTTACGGTTGGGTGGACATGCCCAGAGGAACTGGAGCTACACGGTCTTTTCAAATTCTTGGTGAAACATAGGGACAAGATACAGTGTAGCCCTTGCCGTCAAGCCGCTAATACCATACAAAAATGGCAAAGACTGGTTTCTGGCATCCGCCATGCTGCTGTTCACCGTCTTTCACAGGATCGCGAATCTCTCCTCCAAATGAACCGCGTCGCCATTGAGTTCTCTCTCTGTATCGGTGGACTTTCAAGTGTGGAGAAGCTTCGCCGTCTCTTGAAGTTTCTGGAAGATAGACTCCCAAAGTCAGAGCGCCGTCGAGCGCAGCCAAGACGAAATTTCAAAAACCAAGCTTCTTCGTCAAGAATGCGCCTCGAAGGTCTCAAAGACCGATTTCTGTTGCTGCCGAAACACACACAGAGAGTTCTTCACCGGATTGAGGCAATGTACAATTTGGAAGTGGAACGGTTCCTGCAATGTGAATTCAGATGACATCTACTCACTGGTTCAAATTCTTGATGTTGAAATACGACGTTCTGTTGACGTGTATCTAGGGATATACGGATGTGAAATGATTCGTTAAGCGGTCGAAAATACTGCGCTTGAATGCGGACCGACGATTGGAATCTCATCGTCGGTCCAAGGGACAATATATCAAGGAGGTTAAATTATTGGCCCAGAGGAGAAATCACAATCATCTGTTAGTGTCCCGCATAGACCGCTTGACGGCAGCACCGCTTCCGTACCGGTCTAAAAGTACACGATCATCATCCTGGAGGTGGGACTATGTGCATCGTGTCTGTACCGCCAGAAAGCTGAGATACAGGCGAGCAGAACGTCCACTTTGGCAGCATTTCATCGGTTCGGGTGCTACATTGCGATGTCGAAGGAACAGTGACCACCTATCACGATAAGGTAGTACTGGTGCATGTTCCTATATCAAAGGCTGTCATCAGCAATGAAGCCTCAGCATGAGGAATATAAGCGTAGTTATATATCTTTCCATGTATTCCGTAGAGGAAGTAGCAATCGCCCTTCTTAGGAATGACAACAATATAGAGGATGTCCCAAAGTCAAAGGACTCGAGCACGATGGTGGTGCCCTTGGATCAGGCCCGCCTACACATTTTCATCCTTGTCATGCAGAACCAGGAGGATTTCATCGGAGTGTTATGTGGCCCGGGAAGTACTGCGGACAGCGTATAAGGATTCACGATACTATGAGTGTTCCCGTAGGGAGACAGGACATGGTAGCAAGGGGGCTCTAGGAAAATGGAAATACGGCATTCTTGTCGGCTCAAGGTAATACGTCTGCTTGGACTTGATTTGATTGATGGTCGAAAGCAGGGTAATCTTGGGGTGAAGCGTACGATTTGTTTTGACCTACACCCAAGTCAGGAGGAAATTAGTTTGACAGAGACCGTGGAATCACGAGCGCAACCGACGATCATTAGCGGAACCGCAAATCATTCGACTGCTTAGTTTGGACGACCCATGGAATCGCCTGCTCGGTGAGAGAATGCGGTCGTCATGAAGGATTCAGGCCCGGGCTTCTGCCCCACTTGCTTTCTAGTTGCTCATGATCAAGCCCCCTACAGCCCAAAATAAAACAGAACTAGGGCAGAATCAACAAAGCCTCGGTCTGCCCATATATAGGAAATTGGAAAAGACCAACACTGTACTAGAAAGATTCTCTCGCTATAGTCATAGTCAAGATGCGGAGGATGATTGGAATAAAGTTTAGGGGCCGCAGCAGGGCCGGCCCACAACCTCAACCAATTTTCGGGAGCCAATCGGTTCCTCGGTTTTAGTGCAAAAACCGGAGATATGTTTACATAAGCTCATGAGATCTGTCCATGATTTTACCTCAGTTCCCTCAGACCACAGCCAATGATGAGACAGAATTCTGCCGATTCTGCCACGCTAACCCGATTGGGTTGCTTCATCAGCCCGTGGTCTGAGCCGGGAACCCCTTCCGTACATACAAGTTTCCGGTTCTCGCCAGCAACCCCACCATTTGGTCAAGGTGTGTTTTCTCAAGCTCTCTGAGAGTATTTCTGACATTGTTAGAAAGAATGGCATCACCGGATTTGCCCAATATGATCTCTAGATCGCGAAAGCGTGCTCGACAATCCTCCCTCGAGTGGCCTTCTTCCAGTTCACCATTACAAGAACCACCTGCGTCTACTCAGCGATCTCGTTATATCTCAGGATTGCAGCCACGCGAACGTGTCGATATGGTACTGGCTGAGCTTAATGATAAGCACCGGTGGACAATCAAGGATCTTCTTTACCACATGGTGCATGCACAACCAGTCAAAAAAAATGGATATTCGACATCGTATCGAGCACAGAAATTGTCTGACGCTATATATGGGCAACCTGAAATTATTGAGCGGCTAGGTAGTGTCTCAAAAGACATATATGCCACTGGTGCATCCGATCTCGTGTCTCGGATACAGACCGAGATTCGAGGGCTGATTAACGGAGATATACTCGGCGAGTTCCAGTCCAATGTGGACCCTAAAGATATGGACATCTCTAGCTTGGCTACGCAGATGCAGAGGAAAGCTCCAGAGCTCTGTGGACTGCTCGTTAGCATCATGACACCTCCAGGAAACCATCGCGATACACCCAAGATCCACCAGGGCAGCATTGTGATGGTCTGTTCAATTCTGGCTTGCGCTTTTGCACCACGGAAAAGCAACAACTTCCCGATGTTGATCGGCTTGTATTTACATGCAATGGGTGTCAAGCGACGTGTGATTAGCTTTCTGGCTGGCCTGGGGATAAACTCAGCATACCAGACTATCATGGACAGACGGAAGGAACTTGCAGAACTAGGACAGGTACTATAACCGCATTTACCGGAGAATAACATGTTCTGGCTGACTTCTTACCCCAAGATGTGTACAGAAACAATTGAAACAGAATGCCCAGGCTTCTCGCAGGAATCTCATTGTGGCATGGGATAACTTTGACTACAGCCAGACTGTTCGACATCAAACTATTCGTGATCCATCAGAGCATATCTCCGCCACCACTGGCAAGCTTTGTATCGGTCAGTCCATCCCTGCAGGAGGGCTTCTCCGATCTATGTTCCATCCAGAGGTTACACTGAGTCCTCATGATATCTACATGGCACCAGGCAATCAGGATGATGAGATCTTCCATCAATGTCAGCGCCATTGGATTGCAGAGGCCATTCGCTATACTCATCGGGAGGCAGTAGAGAAACTATTTACTGCGGAAGCGTGCGTCAAACCAGGCCAGATGAAACCGCGAGCCCATCTTATTGACTGGCCTGAATTCCCAGCAGTTAAACGACTGCAAGCGCAGAAGACAATTCACTACAGCCTTGGGCCAATGTTATACAACGAAGGCACGACAGAGGGGACATACAAGGTCATTCAGAATGTCTTTCTGGAGCAACTGGGGGATGATGATGATACAGACCTTGATGGGCTTTTACAACTGGTTTATGGAGATCAGAAAACAGTGTCACTCCTTCGTGCCGTCAAAAAAGAACGTGCGGAGGCTTCTCGTCTTTTCGATCGTTTCAGCTGGATATTGCCAATCCCCGGACTGTTCCACTGGCGTATGAACTACTTGGATATGATCTTTGAGCTCTATGCTGGGACAGACCACCCTACCGTTGAATCGACGATCCATCATAATAAGGTCTGTCTCGGTTGCGTACAGGGACACAAAAGTCCATTCCACCATAAAGAAGAGGTGGCTACTCGCTCATTTGACGCTCGCGTCACGGCCATGTTCTATCAGTTTGTCCCATTAACAGTCAATTTCGCGGATGCTAAAGATGTGGATGATTGGATTCAAAGCCTCGGAAGGGGTCAATTCCTGGACGTTGTGGATCAGATACGCCAGTCTCTGTTCCATTTTAAAGAGCAGCAGTCTAAGGTTCGTGAACGAGAAGGAGAACCAGTCGACTATGAGTTCTCAGCACATGCGAAATTCCTTCAGCAGATGGAGACTTACAAGTCCTTGAAGCTTGCCATCAAACTTGGTGACATTGGAATTATCCAGCGGATCTTTGCACAATGTTGTCTCCTCTTCCCTGGCACAAAGAAAACCCGATATTCTTTCCTCTCCTTGTATATGACATGGCTCACTCAAACCAAAGCAGCTGATCCCGAGCTGCAGACTGCCATTCTTGCCAACGGACTTGTGAATCTACGGGGTGCGGAGGACGGTTGGTTCGAAATTGATCGACTGAATGAGTTCTTCAATCTTCATATGAAGACACTCATGTCGACTCGACGGACCTCAAATCTGGACATCACTACCATGTTCCGTCGAACTGCTCTCACAGCCAGCTACTGTACTGATCTAAAGGAGCTTCTGGAGGCTACCTTTGGAGAATATAGCAATGGGCGACACCAAAATAAGGATGCTAGCCAGGATGTTCGTCATCTAGCTTATCAGATCTCGAAGTGCATCCAAAAGCAACCAAATGGTCGGACAAGAGGCTTTCAACCATGTGATATACTCACAGAAACAATTGGCGAAAAGCTCTTCAAAGCCGTACAGAACTTCAATAGCCTCGTCGTCAACGGACAGTGGGCACAAGAAGTTGATTTTAGCAAGATGACATCGACTCCTATTGCTGTTCTAGATGAGATTGAAGAGAATGACACATGACACTGAATAGCAGGTTGCTGCCGGGACAGCTTTAGCTATACTTCTCTTCATTCCATTGATAATACTCCCACGCTATATTATAAGGTGACTGACACACATTGATGGAATGCATCAGATGGATTGTTCATCATTCTCTACCAGACCTTAGAACCTAGGTCTTCTCCACCCTTCATCACGCGACGCCCATTTCCTGATACCACACCGAGGGCCTTGCGTTTGGGAACTGGAGTTGCCGAAGGAGGAGGCATGTCCATAAAAGCTTGGGATGGCGTGTTAATATCAACCCACGGAGAGATATTCCGAGATGGAGTTGGTTGACTGGTGCTTTCTGGCGTGACTGCAGAAGACCATGTGAGGTTGCTGCATTCACTCATTTGACTAGAGTCATTCGACACACGCTTCCTCTTTGCAGGGGTTTGAATAGTGGCCATAAAGGCTGCTTGATATGCATTCTTCAAGACATCCACAAGACCCTCAGCAAGCTGATTCGACAAAGCCCATATTCCCAATATTGTCTGAAGATCCTTTGCCTGGAAATATTCCCGCTCCGAATAGGTGGCATTTTCAATATATATCGCAAGATGGACATATTGTTCTTCTGCCAGTATGCTTGAGCAATCAGGTATGAACTTCACTCCGTTCAAAGCGCTTGAAAGGACCTCCTTGGACCAATATTTTAACTGGTTGATGATTATCTCGTCCATCTGTCCTGACCTCGGACCGTGCTCAGTATACAGATAACGAGTTGGATCATTGAGCTGATACTCAGGATTGCAGTTGCTGCAGCACCGGTCACGCCGAGGATTACATCTGAACTCTTCAGGTTCATTGAAGTAGTCCAGGAACCGTTTCCGGAGGCATTCTGTAGGCTCATTGGCAAGGAGATACCAAAATTCAGGCAACACAGCACGTCGCTCTTCATGACTTAAGCGTCCACCTTTCTGTGGTCTCTCAGGGTTTGCTTCTTTGACTTCATCATCTGAATCGGCCAGTGGGTTGTCTTCCGCTAGATCATCATTTTCTGTATGAATCTTGCGTTTCACGGCACGTTTCTTGATACGCCCCTGTATCCACTGATCAACGAGAATAACGATCTTTCCATCCTGTCCAAGGCGAGATGCCCGACCACCGCGTTGCCAGAGCGTTGCTGGTTGTAGGTTTTTGGGGAACCGATACATGACAACTTGATCAATATCCTGGAGGTCCACTCCGAGCGCTAGTGCCTCGGTGGTCATGAGGACACGAAGCTTGGATTGCGGTCCGGGTTTCTGAAGCTCTTTGATCATTGCTTCCTTGTCTCCCTTTGCGGTGTCGCTATGGTAGACCTTCACCGTATCCATTGCCTCTTTGAGGGTATAGTTGCAATGTTGAACACTTGCCCCATCTGGTTGCTTGTTATGCTGCAGCCAATACCGACAATTTTCCATGGCAGTATATGCATCATTCTTCGAGTCAAAGAATACCAATGTCTTTGGGATTCGTGACGGTCGTAAAATGGGCTGACAAGGACCATTGTCAAACAGGAAACGCAAGGCCGTTGCCTTCTTATGCGCGCCTTGTGGGATCCAAGCTGTTTGAATGAGCAACTCTGGACGATTGACGGATGTCCGCAAGATTTCAACATCCTTTGGAAACCCAAGTCCCTCAATAACAACGCGCAATGTATTCATATCAAGCGTAGCAGAGCATGCAAACCAGGGGACGCCACTGCCGAATAGACTTCGCAATTGATGCAATCGCGCATAGTCCGTTCGAAAATCTTTGCCCCATTGAGCCACAAGATGAGCTTCGTCTACAACAACCAGAGCCAGCCGGTCTCGGAAACCTGGATGCATAGCAGTTGAACGGAACTTGTCACTGATTGCAAGCTCTGGACTCACGAGGACATGTGTGAACTTGCCCGCTTGTACCCTGTCAAGAAGTTCGGATGAGAATGTTTCCCTGTTTAGGAAACAAGGTCGCCCTCCAATGTTCTCGATGTAATTGGTCTGCTCAACGCCAATTTGATTCAATGGAAGCACAACAAGGGTGATAGACTTATCAAGCAAGAGTGACACTGCTTGCAATATCATACTCTTCCCAAATGACGTCTTCGCAATCAGGATAAGGTCCTTTCTCAGGTAGATCAATTGTCTCAATGCTTGCAACTGACCCGCACGTGGATAATAGGGATACAGCTCTCGAATTGCTTGTCTGATGGCTTGGTCCTGTTCATCCTTACGCTTCTCAGACGCATCGCGAATCAGTTTCTGCGCTTGAAGAACTGAATTCTTCTCAACTTGTTGTTTCTCCAGCAAGACAGTTGCGCCCTCATTCTCGTACTCCACTCCCAATTCAATAGGCTCTCCAGCCTTTGAAGAAGGTCGATTATTCTCAGAGGCCAACCAGTTATCCAACTGTGTCTGTCCATTTCCGGGGTCGTTCAGTTTCGCGTTATATTTCCGAGGAGGCTTCCGTCGTGATGGGCGTCGATCTGGCATCGTGAGGCGGGTTTGGAGTCAATTCTCACGCGATAGAGTTAATATTGTGGATCAGATGTAGCCACTATACATTAAAATATGTCAATATATGCTTCATGGAGGTTTTGGCGGAATACTTGGGGCATATAATGGCTTTGACAGCTTAAGAAAGGGTTCCTTCGGGTATTTTAAGGACATATTTCTCACCCACCTTTCCAGTTATACATACAATTTTGGTGTCAATGGGTTCAGCTCAGAAAGATGCAGAAGACATCGTCGCCCGATTCTTAATATTCGCGTGGGTGCGCGAGAAACTTGGAAATATTGAAAGACGCGCCTGGAAACTTCGCCATATAAACACGGGCAAAAACCCCGGAAACTTGTATGGTACCACCAAATTCCCAGCTCAGACGTTCCCCAAAAAAGGTGTGTCAGCATCGCTGGAAACAGCAGGCGGTGGATGGCCAAATTCACCGCCTTTTTGGGGGCGGCTGAGGTAACTGAGGTAACCATGATTGGCATAGTTTCTAGGGCACCCAGTTGAGCCTGGTTCAAAAAGTAACGTGACCGACCCACTTTTTTGAATACTTTTTTGAACCAGGCGGAGGTCCAAACCTAAGCGAGGTTCAAAATTTTTGAACCAGGCACGCTAAAGGTTAGTGTACGCTAGCGTGAATAAATATTATTTATCCATGTTCTTCCCCCTAATTCGGCCTACTACAACCTTCATACTACAACTTGAACCTTCGAATCAACTAGTACCATGGATCCGGGTCTGCCGAGGTATCGAGCAGATATATGGGAAAGCCGGAGGACAGCAATGGCTGTTACTAGTACAAGCCGTGCTATACAAGATGAGTTTGTATCAATGGCTTATGATATTCCCCAAGTATGATATGTATAACATATGTATAATATATACTAACCTGAAGGATAGGATAATGATGAAACAGGCTCAATATATGAGGACTGTGCAGAAAGCGTTGAGGATCAATCCGATGATCAATCTGAGGATATATCTGAGGATGCATTCAACGAAGCTCAACCGCCACATCTTCCATCTGTTAGACAAATCATGGGCCTCAAAGAAACTGATTTCAAAGATAGCAGTGCTATTATTAGCACAAGCAGTCGGGCTTCCGTGAAAGCGGAAACATTGCGAGAACATCTTACTGTTCCGGAGTATCCTGCCACATCTCAAGATGGTATTCTTCATATCATTCATCTTGCGAAAACGCCTTTGCCAGAAGATCAGAAGAATCCGACTCTTTTACATAATTCAATCACAGATCTTATGTCAAATGTAAGTATTACTTATGCAGGTCATATGTAATGCATATGTTAACAATATCCTAGGTTCAATTCTCAATTGAAGCTACTGGCAGAGCAAGGCAAAACTTCTTGAAGCTTCTTTCCAAGAAGCCTAAAGATCCGGATTCTCGAGTTTGGCATCGTTCATATCGGTGCTCTGGAATTCAACACTGTGAACAAGCACATCCTGAAATTTTGACCTCATGTGATCAATACGATGCGGTTAATCCTAAGATCTTTATCGATGTACGCAAAAAGATGGCAAAGCCTGTCTATGCAACAACTCGGCAAGAGGTTGAGCAGCGAACCCGAGAGCGTTATCTAGGTTTCATGCGTACATGGAATATCGATGGCCCATGTATGTATTATACTGGAGCAACAACATGTAAAGATCAGCACCCCTGTATATGGCAGGATGGTAGTGTAAGTGATCTTTGTTATAATATTGACATGTTGTTATGATATTGACGCGGTTAGATGTGGAGAATTGGATGTCCATCTTATCACCAAAACGCGGATTGGCATTATGTACAGACACTTGAACATAGCCATAACATCAGTATGGACTTCATGAAGCTTCTGGTTGAGAGATCTGGTATTCCGACGAATCAATATCAGAACAAGAATTGTTACTTTGTAGCAAATCGTCGGAAGACTGGAAAGTTCTGTGGTAAGTCGCGTTTCGACGTCTTATGTTTTGATATGTTTTGCATATGCAATACTTATGCAAAAAATAGATTCAATACACCAAAATAATATTGGAACTCTGGTCAAAAGGGAATGCTCAGTCAGATTTGATCTCTTTATCCCATACTCCTGGCATCGCTTCCCATTTGTTTTGCTAGTATGTCGTGGCAGTCATTCACACTTCCCACCGCCACCATCAAAGATGCCGCATTCAATCGCCGCAGAGATTACAGATGTTATTCTAAAGCATGATATCCTAGGATTAACCGCTCGGTCTTTGATGTTTTCTCCAAAATTCAGTGCATTAGTCAAGCAACGTTCAACATCCGCATTACGACAGATCCATGATACTTTACATGTAGAAGATCGAATTACAGCGCTTATCCGCAAACAAAGACTTCTCCACTACCCTAAGGGGACAGATATTGCGGGGGTCTATCGCGAGTTTCTCTTTGATCAAGCAAAGGAGGTCGATGAACAATGGATTCGTGATGTCTATTTCTTTGATGAACAACGCCAGCACTTTCTGGTCATCTGTTGTACATATGCACAGGCTAAGCTATTCCAATCAGTGCGTTATATTGAAATGGATCTTGCATTCAAGATGGTAGCTGGTAAAACAAATGTCTTTACTATTGCTTCATGGAATGAGGAAGGTAATCGGATTAACACTTACGCCTATGCATTCATGAATTTGGATACACGTCGTGCATATGCAACACTTTTCGAAAGGCTTTTCAAAGTCTTGGGTGATGTTGGCCGGAAGCCAGTATCTTGGGCATATCAACTTGGTGGTGACGATGATGCAGAGGGGATTCGCACAGTTACATTAGATATGTGCAAAAAACAAGCACCTGGTATGTACAAGATTCTCTTGATATGCAATACATATGTTAACCATATGTTATCATTAAAGGACTTGGCGATTATCTTGCATCTCGTGACCCACGCTGGAACTGGCATGAGCATCTGGAACGAGTGCTTCTCTTTTGCGAGGTACATGTTAAACGCGCGTTTTTCAAGAAATTTCCAAGGCATCCTGCCTTTGGTGTAATCACTATGATCTTTCAGAGCACTTCAAAAGACGAGGTTATTCGCTGTATGGATAAAGCATCAGAAGAATTCCCTGAAACAGCGAATTGGTTCAAGAATAAGCGAGCGTCATGGATTTTAGCAGGGATCACGTGTGAAGCCTCCAAGATCCCGATTGATTGGTGGATTGCGGCACCTCATCATACAGGAATCTGCGAAAGCAGTCATTTTGTAGATAATGAGGCAATTGGTCGGAAACAATCGCTACTTACAGCTGTCTTGAAGTGAGTTTCTTTAACATATGTTAAACATATGTCAAACATGTGGCTAATATATGACTCCCAGAACAAAACAACATGTTTTTGAGATGGTTGAAAAGAACAACCGATTTGCTGAAACTGGCCAAAATGCAACCTGGAGAGCTTCTGACAGTATCTCACGCATCAGTAAACAATACCGTCGAAAGGAAGTACGCAATCGTGCTAGTGCAGTATCTCGTCAAAAAAAGCCATGGCGACCTTGGAAGCCCGGAAATCCATATGATTCAATTGAGCCTTCTACACCTCCTATGGGCCCACCTCCACGCCTAGATTCCGACATCAATTCTGATTCAATATCAGTTGCTGATTCGCAATTTGAGACTCAGTCATCTATTAGTCATTCGCGTTCACGAATATCTCGCTCACGCTCTATTCAATCTTGTTCATACTCAGTTCAACCTACACAGCCTCAAACATCTCATCTTGATAACCTTTATCAAGAAGAGATCAAGTTACAACAGGAGATTGCGGAACTTCAAGCGCGGAAACGATTGCAAGATCTTAAGCGGCAAAAGGAGGAGTTATTAAAACAGCTTTGATAGATCATGTTAAACATATTCAAAACCTAAAAGATCGATCTAAGGACGCCCTGTCGAAAATGCCGCTGAGCTACTAGATACAGATCCATCTCCATCGCCATCGCCATCACTATCTCTATTACCGCCATTGTTGTTGTGATTACCATTATCATGACCTTGTAACACAAATGGAATCGGGTTCGGAGGAGGGTTTTGCCCACGCTGCATATGATAAGCATATGTTTATAATATTCACAGAACACTAAATACTTACGCGTCGACTACGGCCACCACTAGTAGGAGTAACCGGTTGCTGGAGTCGATGGAAACGCTCTCCATACGCGTTCCGGAAGTCGTCCTCATCCCGACTATTTGTAAACAACTACGTTAGTAATAGATCATTCATAGGAGTGCAAGATTCATACGCAAGGCGCTCCATGTTATGGTTCACGACTATCGAGTTAGCATATCTTTTACATATGTAACCCAGATGTACTCACAGCATCCAGAATGAACCTGGCGGAGATGCCGACGGAAACCAGGCTGGCTCTCAAACGTCTGTCCGCACTGGTGAACCGGGGGATTTTCGACGACAGGGCAAACCAGGGTATTGATTTTCGACAGCCGTAGACGCGGATTTGGAGGCTGGCCAGCCGCGTTCTCAAGATCGGCTGCGGTGATAGCGTAGCGGAGGTTACCAGCAGCGTGTTGTGTATGCCATGTGGCAGGCTTTCCGGTTGGGATTCGGGTCAATAACTGGCTCTGCATCTGGTCAACATATGTTTTGCATATCCAAGAATCAACATACCATGGACGTAGCCAAATAATGGCACTGGGTTTGCCGCCGTATTGACCCCAGTTGCCTCAAAGTAGGCGCGTGGAATTTTTGACCTGGAAAGACGGCGAAGCTAGTGTGATCAGCTGTATTGAGAGCTGCAAAACACAAGAAGCGGAGCAAAAGAAGTTAATAAAGAGAGGAGGAGGGTAGATGAAGAAGTTAAGAGATGGTGGTTGGAAGAAGAAGAGAGAGGGAGTAGACAGTGCATGAGTGCTTTGTTTATATATATACAACGTGCTTTGTTGACATGTACGTGAGCGACATTCATTCAGTAGTTGGTTGAAATAAAGTGCGATCGTAGAAGAAACCGCGGTGCTCCTTCCTTTGTTATTCAATTCTACAAAACATGTGTTCAGAATATGTTATAAATATGTTGAAAATATGTTCATGAACGTAGGTGTCGTAAATTAAGGCTATACATGAACTACTTATCTAGCGTGAATGAGTGTGGGGAGCGTTAACCAATCAAATTCTACTATTTTGCTTACGTGGACTGAGCGAGGCTCAGAATTTTCCGAACCAGGGGGAACCTGGAAGCTAAGCCTGGTTCAAAATCCGGAATATCAATTTTCCGTCCGGGTGGGTCGGTCACGTTACTTTTTGAACCAGGCTCAACTGTAACCCGTAGTTTCTACAAGCTATCCGCTACGGATATGGGACTGACGATTGAACTGGGCCGATGATGGGGTTGTGTCGGATTCAACGAGAGCATTCTCTTACGCGAAGCTTTATGCAGGACAGAAGACATAGCTTCTAGAACGTTCGACAGACCTGATAGACAAGGAGCAACTTGCCACTTGACAGGAGAATTATTCTCCTGTGACAGGAACCAGGAAAGCATAACCACGGATCGGGATTTAGCCTACCATTCTGTTGCCAGAATTCCGCGTGATATTCCAAATACCTCACCTGCCTGGACCGTACCTCGGCCGTACCTCCTAAGCAACAAAGTCCTTTTCGATCCGAGACTGACGGCCGTCAAGTTTGGGCTTGTAGATCGGTCTGGACCTTTGCAAATCCTCCACTTCTTCTCCGGGCCATAAATAGAACCTCCTTGGACTAGTGTCCCGTGGGTCGTCGCTGGGATCTGCATCGCAGAACCGTACCTGCGTCTGTCTAAATTCGCGCATTGTGTTTGATTGGTCCGTCGGGCGCTATTTGTATCCAGAGTCTCATCAATGTGATAGTAGCGTTGCAATCTTGCGAGGGGGTGGCGATCACGCGAACCTAGCTCGTGGGCCTGGTTGCATATTTCACATGGTTGTTCTAGGCTCGGTTTCCTATGGAAACTTTCCAATAAGCTCTGGACTTTTGTTTATGCCCTCCCAAAGAAGGACAATCCTCATCTTGAGCTTGAGAGTGTGTCATTATCTGTGCGGTAAGGGAGTAGAGATTCTGGTAAAAGCAACATTAGCTGGCTGCGAGTAGACAGGGAAGAAACAACATTCAGCGGCGCGGGGCTAAGGATGAACAGGATTGATTCGAGCGAGACCAAAGGATCCTCCGGCCAACCGCAGGTACAGTCCAGCGTTTCTGTCAACCAGAAATTTTCCAACCTATTATTTTGGCATCTGTTGAAGCACATCAACCCTCATGAAACAGACGGTGACCGTGGCTAAACGGGCAGATGTAGGGTGCCACCGCGTTGAGCGATTTAATTGCAAACTCAACAATATGTAGGAATCACATTTTTGCCGCGTTGCTTTCTTTCAACAGTTGATGAAAGCGGTTCGCCATACTCAAACGCAAGATTTGAGAAAAATGATCCCAGGTCGAAACTTGAGTCTGTAGGCCACAAATCCTCCAAACACCATTTCAACGTCGTTCGACTTGCTTCAACGCCAACCAAAGGACAGTGATTCTCGTTATCCTCGGCGCAATGGTTCCATGGTAGAGACTTGACCGAAAAATTATAAAAGGGGCCGGATTCCCAGCCCAAAAAACTCAGGACTTCGGTCCTCACACTTTGGTCCTCACACTTTGATGCATCATAGTGTCCCTCTCTTTCCTGCGGGCTTGAGAGCTTCCGTGACCACGGCTGTCGCTGCCATGAGCCCAGCGATGTAAGACTGTGCTCCCTCGCTGCCATGAGCCCCGCGAGCGTAAAAAGGTGCTTCGCAGGATAGGTCTGCGTGAACAACAATCCTCGCAGGGAGGTGCTGCGTCAACAAGACTACCTCGCAGGATAGGTCTGCGTTAACAATAATCCTCGCAGGGAGGTGCTGCGTGAACAAGACTACCTCGCAGGATAGGTCTGCGTTAACAATAATCCTCGCAGGGAGGTGCTGCGTCAACAAGACTACCTCGCAGGATAGGTCTGCGTTAACAATAATCCTCGCAGGGAGGTGCTGCGAAAACAAGACTACCTCGCAGGATAGGTCTGCGTCAACAATAATCCTCGCAGGGAGGTGCTGCGAAAACAAGACTACCTCGCAGGGGGGCGCTGTGATGACAAGTGAGACCCGCAGGAGACCGCTGCGTTAAGAAGTTCTCTGCAGGAGACCGCTGCATTACCAAGTTCTCCGCAGCCTAGGTCCTGCGTCAACAAAGCGCCTCGCAGGGACATCTGCGACACCAAGAGTCTCCGCAGGATGGGCCCTGCGTGATCAAGTGTGCCTCGCAGGATGGGCTCTGCGTGATCAAGTGTGCCTCGCAGGATGGGCTCTGCGTCAACAAGTGTGCTTCGCAGGATGGGCTCTGCGTCAACAAGTGTGCTTCGCAGGATAGGTCTGCGTCAACAATAATCCTCGCAGGGAGGTGCTGCGTCAACAAGACTACCTCGCAGGGGGACGCTGTGATGACAAGTGAGACCCGCAGGAGACCGCTGCGTTAACAAGTTCTCTGCAGGAGACCGCTGCATTACCAAGTTCTCCGCAGCCTAGGTCCTGCGTCAACAAAGCGCCTCGCAGGGACATCTGCGACAACAAGAGTCTCCGCAGGATGGGCTCTGCGAAACCAAGTACTCCAGACCTTCCGTGACCACGGCTGTCGCTGCCACGAGCCCAGCGATGTAAGATTTGCGCTCCCTCACAGCCAATGAGCCCTGTGACTGTAAAAATGTGCTCCCTCACAGCCAATGAGCCCTGTGACTGTAAAAATGTGCTCCCTCACAGCCAATGAGCCCTGTGTATGTAAAAATGTGCTCCCTCACAGCCAATGAGCCCTGTGACTGTAAAAATGTGCTCCCTCACAGCCAATGAGCCCTGTGTATGTAAAAATGTGCTCCCTCACAGCCAATGAGCCCTGTGACTGTAAAAATGTGCTCCCTCACAGCCAATGAGCCCTGTGTATGTAAAAATGTGCTCCCTCACAGCCAATGAGCCCTGTGACTGTAAAAATGTGCTCCCTCACAGCCAATGAGCCCTGTGACTGTAAAAATGTGCTCCCTCGCTGCCCTGAGCCCCGCGAGTGTAAGAGTGTGCTCCCTCGTTGCCCTGAGCCCCGCGAGTGTAAAAATGTGCTCCCTCGCTGCCCTGAGCCCCGCGAGTGTAAAAATGTGCTCCCTCGTTGCCCTGAGCCCCGCGAGTGTAAAAATGTGCTGCCTCGTTGCCCTGAGCCCCGCGAGTGTAAGAGTGTGCTCCCTCGTTGCCCTGAGCCCCGCGAGTGTAAAAATGTGCTCCCTCGCTGCCCTGAGCCCCGCGAGTGTAAGAGTGTGCTCCCTCGCTGCCCTGAGCCCCGCGAGTGTAAAAATGTTCTCCCTCGCTGCCCTGAGCCCCGCGAGTGTAAGAGTGTGCTCCCTCGCTGCCCTGAGCCCCGCGAGTGTAAAAATGTGCTTCGCAGGACGAGCTCTGCGTCAACAAACGTGCTTTGCAGGGGATTGCTGCGTTAACAAGCCCTCTAGCAATGTGCAGGCACCTCTTCGTGGTGTTAGAGACCAGTATTCGATATTCAACAGTATTCGAAGAAGCAAAGACCTGCCCAACCTCCTCATAGTCTGTTTCTTTTTCCGAAGGATCATCATTGGATAGATAGAATGAGCCCTAGATAGATCGTCCCAAATCCAATGGCCAAAATTATACGATAACTGTCAGAAATATGGTGGATCTGCGTGTGGATTTCTGGGTATTTACCCAGAATATCTTACGACATCAAATCAGACACCTCACATAAAAGTGCATATTACTCTTTGTCAGCATATCCTACAAAATTGTCAAGTTCATAGTTTTTAGTTAGGGAGAGAGTTTAATATTACCGTTCCAAAACCCATACAATGTTGGTCACTAATTTCTGTTAATAACAACAAAAGTGTCATTTTTATCAAAGGGGAGATTCCCAAATGTTCTGCACTGATGGTTTGCGGTCCGATAGTCCTTTCACGTAGTGAAATTGACACCCTTCATTCAGGCGTAGGGCAAACATGCTGGTGAGAATTGGTGAGAGTGTTGATGTGTTGTGTTTTGATGTGTTGTGTTTTGATGTGTTGTGTTTTGATGTGTTGTGTTTTGATGTAGTGATGCGCGTTGATGTATTGATGTATTGATGTATTGATGTGTTGATGTGTTGATGTGTTGATATGTTGATGCGTTGTTGTGTTGATGCGTTGATGCGTTGATGCGTTGATGCGTTGATGCGTTGATGCGTTGATGCGTTGATGCGTTGATGCGTTGATGTGTTGATGTGTTGATGTTGATGTTGATGTTGATGTTTGATGTTAATGTTTGATGTTGATGTTTGATGTTGATGTTTGATGTTGGTGTTGGTGTGTTGTTGCTCAGTGTTGATGTCGATGTGGTGAAATGTGTGTACCGAAACATCACTGTTGTGAATGGTCGGGCGGTGAAGGGAGGGGTGGTCAACGTCTCATGGAGGCAGCGTGGTTTCTTGCCATGTCACCCACATCATAGAAATTTCAATTCCTTTTTTTTTTTTTATTCTGCAAAGCAATTTTGATCCCTGTTGGTCACGTCTTGACTACGGCCTCCAACTCAATTGAGATGATCCAATTCAAGAATTGTGCAACTCTGATCACGCAACATACTGTACACTCAAGATCAGAACTAGGAAGTGTAGAGCCATGTGATGTATTTCGTAAATCCGAATCACGGATTCAATCCAAGATGATTATGCGATAGGCTCGGTTTCTTGCGTCGCGGAAAAAATTGCTTGAAATGACTATTGCTAGTCACTCGAACCTATTCTACACTAGAATGCCTACATCATAGAGCGACCACGAGAGTGAGAGTTTCGTTCTCTCGAGGTCAACATGTCATTGGTAGCTTTGGCTCTGGAATATCTGATCCGCTCCTTCTACATGTAGGAGCCGTCGCAACTCTGTGAATAATATCCCGCCAGTAAATTGAACCAGTCTTTCGTAGAAGTCCACTACAGCGATGAAGAAACGGTCGTTACCTTCTGTGAGGCTTATTCCCCACTACATGCGATAAATCACGCGCCGCTGCTGATATAGCATGATTAATTCCGATCGGGGTCCAACGAGCTATCTGGGATCAGAACCGGTAAAGACACTCTCCACGATCACCGCTCAGGACCTGGTGATATCTGTACAGGGGTGTTCTAACCCACGTGTGACCCTAGCAGACATCCGCTCCAACTGCTCCCCAAGCAAATATAACATGAGCGCTTATTGGGCTAGACAATTCAGTATAGGCTGTACAGGATATTCAGAGGTCCTAGAACCCGAGGGCTCTTGTGATTCTGTTACAGACATCAAACCCACCTTCACGGTGAATTGCTCGAACAGTGATATGCCAGATATCGTCTTGGGCGCGGAGAAATACATCATAGATGGTCAAAGAACAGTGAGCTCAGAGACGTAGAGGAATCGGTGATTTGCTGGCAAGACCTGCTTGCGCCTCCAATTGCGATATGTTAGACGACGGTCTCAATGGACGAAGGATACTGGACAACTTGACTGACCTCCAGCTCCTGTGACATCCAAGGTGTATGGGCTTTGCACGTAGTGCTCGGGCTTGGATAGAAAAACACAGGCTTAGGAATGAAATCACCAAGCTTCTGTCTAACAGGGAAAAGCAAACAATCCTGATAGCATGCAGCTCCGTGTATGTCCGAGTGGTTCCCGCTCGCCCGTACATGTCCAAAAGCTCAGCAACCCGGAGAGGAAGAGGAATCAAGATGACTCTATCAGACGTAGTTCTTGGGTTATGGGTCCTCTCAATCGTTTGGCCATCCTCGGTCTTGTCCATCGATTTGAAGCTGACTGGCTATTGTTAGTTGATTCGGGTAGAAATGACGGGACTTTTGCCTCACCTTCTCCATGCAAGCAGTCCCGACTAACAACCTCGCCAGTACGAAAATATGGCTCTAGCTAGACAAAGCATTGGCGTCTCCCGGTTTCTTAGGGGTTTCAGGCTCGAAAGACGCTAGATGCCATCTGAGGACAACGATGGTCACCCACTGGACGCCAGGGATCCAAGCCGCAAGTAGGCCATTCTACGAGAGGGTTCATATGCCGGGAGACAGACACTGCTATGCGCTCCATTGGGTCTGCATCAGGTAGGCATACCAACGCATGATCTGATGAACCAAATCGACTGGGAGAAGGTCGAGGTAGCGACTCGTCGATGCCACCAGTAGTCATGTGGAAGAAACAAAGCATAGATGGTATTGATGTAGGGGAGGTCGAGCAGATAAGAGATTTGCTCGCTTTGCATTCGGGTGATGGGAATCTGACGGCGTCTTCCTGTGGTGAGACCCGAGTCAGCAAGTGTTGATTCAGTTGGACAAGGTGTTGTACTTTACACCGTTCGTGAAGAATCCGAGTGTATGCTTGAGACAGATAATCAACAATATTCGTGATCATACCTGCTTACCAACTAGATCACTGCCAAATCAGTTCTGCGATGCAGTCACCAATATGCCATGTTGTATCCAGGTTCGTCACACTCTCCGGCTGTCGCTTCGAGAAGCCGCGCTGGATGAACCGACAAGTTCACAACACGGCAAAGGCGCATGACGAACTCACGTGTGACAAAAAATTGTACAGTTGTATTAGGAGACAGCTTCGTGCAGACAGCGAGAGGTTGAGGCACTCCGCTGTTCATGGTGTGAAGGCGGTGAGGAGGGGAAGACGCGATGGCGCGTTGGGCCCTGGGTCTTATCTTGTTGTAGTTCAAAGGAAGATTGAATTGTACTGAACTAGAGGGAATAACTGAGGCTATATATACACAAAGAGTAGATCAAGTTGATTGGAAATCAACTTGTTTCTTCGTATAGACACCTCGGGATTAATTCCGATGGTACGGCTTGGTTCCTGATCTGCACCAGCCTCATATCACAACACAGCTTCCTAATAACGTATCTACGCTAGAATTGCTACTAGAAGCTGCGCAGGAAGCATGGGAAAGTTTAGATATTGATCTATTTAAGCATCTATCGGAGACAATGCCTCACAGGGTAGCTGATGTCATTAAGTATAATGGGTGGCATACTAGCTATTAAATTGAATTCAATTTTGGAGGTTTCTGCTGGCAGTATTAAAAAAGTGGGTCCTGGCCCGAAGTACTCGAGGTCAAATACTAATGTTACACCACTGTACTCCCGTCAGAATAAGCAAAGACAGGTTATACGTAATCTTGCTAAGCAACGGCTCCCGCCGTATGGATTCAGGGATATTGGGCCTTGACCGAGGAGGAACATCTATTTTACACGACCCAAATTGACTTTTGCTTTGGAAGCCTAACCACTGTCCACTTAGGGGGTGTGTGGCGTAAACAGTAGTGCGTCACTGGTTAGGTCTTACGCGAAAATGCTAGCTGGGGTCCTAGCACGGAACGTAGGGACTGCGGGTTCGAATCCTGTCACTTTCACAACTTTTACCCTAGAGGCACCTACCGAAGAAAGCCTACGCCTTGGTTGACTTGGCTAGGACCTGGATGGTAGACCCAGGGTAGGGGTAGCTACTGCGGTACGCAATAAAAGGCGGGTGGGGAAAACTGTCACCGGTCTAGCCTTTCAGCTTACCTTCCGAAGTACTAGCCGTTTAACTCGGGCCGCTAGGAAAGAAGGATGTCCCCTCTGTGGTAGCTAGATTGAGAAAAGGTGTAACAGTTCTGCAAAGCTCAACAAAGTACGATCTGAGTTCCGGGAGGGCGCCCTGGATTGCATTGAACAAAATACAACATACTGAACAATTGGTCACTCGGTCGCTTTAAAGCACTAGGACAGACCGTCCGGTCATTTCTATTGGGAATTCGGCGTTAAAAGAAGGTTTCTTGTGGTGCCAGTCCGGGTGCACCGACCTACATAGCTTACCGCACGCTTAGGCAGGCTCCATTAGGTATAAGAAATATCATCATCATCATCATCATCATCACTGTCCACTTAACTGTGTACACAGTACATAGCTGGTGATACCAACAAACACCGTCTCATACTCTGCTGTATTTCTCTCTGATATCTTGCAGGTTTCGGACTGTAGGATCCGTCGGTGATGGGTTGTTTTCTTCCAGGAGATTCTTTTTCGTATGGTCCTTGAGAGAGACCCATAAGAGGATGATGCTTCAACTATAGGGCCTACACTCCAGTTTCATTCGGGATAGATTGGGAGTTCGCTATAATACCGCAAACTTTCCTTATGCTTTCCGGATTATTGACTGTATTAGGTCGCTGTGTGGAGGTCGCTGGATGGGAAGCCTGGTTTTAATCGAGTAACTTGAATTTTCCATGAAAATATAAAAAAATTCAAAATAATCCGAATCAACCTGACAGCGACCTTTTTCAGCGACCCTGTGACCTATTGATTTACCGATTCAAAACGGTATCAAACCTGTCAGAACCAGACTGGACTGGACCATCCCGCGACCTTCATCCCGCGACAACGCAACCCAAACACCCATGCCTCACAGCCTTCTCACCTAGGAAGGCCCGAATCCTATCGAATGCTCAGACTAGGCTCTTTTTCCAGGCGTCCTGCCTAGGGTAAGGGACCGCTCCCCTCCGCCGCTGCCAGTGTCTGTTAAAACAAACATCTGCATATAGTGTGCGGTTGTGAGGTACAGTCTGCCCCCTAAAATCATGGTAGTGCTATTTACGCACCGCAGATTGCTATTTACACACCCCTCCTGCCATATTCGGCCAAGCGTAGTGCTTGACAACTGCAACCGGAATTTACACCGCAATTAATTATTGTCCTCCTCTCCTTACAATAAAAGTTAAATGCCACGTGGCTATACTGGTGAAACCATATTAGTCATCCAGAAATCTGATATATTATCTGTAGATAGTCCAACAGAATCAACAGTCTTTTTCATCTCATCCTACAGGCCATTCTCGATACACACAACCATCTCTTCTTTCAAATTATATCGTTTCATCACCTCTCGACAGTCTAACTTATAAACTACTTCAGCTCGTACGTTCTCGGCTTTTGTTCATTCAATACTCTACCTTCTTCAACTCACGCTTCGACAGGCTTGACTGACAATTTTACGCGACGTTAAAAAAAGAGGTCGGAAGCTCCATAGTACAGTTATTTAAGAACCAACGCATTGCTAAGGGGTTCTCTGACTTTGTCCTCTAGGTCATGGCTCATCCGATTATTGCAACATTAGCAGGTCTAGCGATCTGTACACTTGCTGCTGCAAACTGCAAAGTTGATATTGTTAAGGCGGGAACCGATACACATTTTTCTTCTTCTGAGGTGCTTGGGAGCGCCTGCGTACCACCCGATTCAATAATCCCTGATTTGTATGCAGGCGGGGTCAATTGGATGGTGTCGGTCTCTAGTTCTTGTGGTGCAGCCCTTGTTGACCAAGTGTTTCCCGCTGACTACAGTTTTGTACACGAAGGATCGTGTTAATCATATTCGAACCATGAGGAAAGGTACATGAAAGCGAGGACACATGTACATAGATCACTCTTTACAGTCTGCGACATGGGTTGTCTGAGATGAAGTATTCACCGGTTCAAGTTCAGAGAACTCAGTTTACCGCATATATCGTGCTCCCTTGATGTGCTCTTCTCGTGGGCTTCCTCTAGTATGCCTTTGAAAGCCGTAGCAAACCTTCGAAAGATATCCCGCTGAGCCTCTTTGTTGGATTCTGTCTGATGCTGGGACCACTTATAAGACAGATTCAAATCACGTAAGAAGGCATAAAGAGTGTTCTCAAGCCTCCTTGCGCGTGCGCCTTGCTGTTTCGATTTCAAAAGCAATAGTGCTGAATGATCATAGTACCCATTGGAACCACTAAAGTTGCGTTGAAGCTTTGTTTCCGGCCACGATTCTTGACACCAGCCTTCGAACTGCAAGAGTAGCTGTCGCGACATGTCTAGGACAACAATATCCTGGTTATCCAAGATCCATGCGATATCGCAACATAGCCACGTGATCTTGGATTCCACCAGTAGATTAGAGTGATTTGCAGCAATTTCGGCCAAGCTAAAGCCGTGCTCACCAAAAAAGCACTCTTTAAAACTTGCTTCCAAAGCTTCAAGAGGATCTTCCCATTGCCCTTTGACAAAATGTGCTTTCCAAGGATTGTGAATGCCCTCAGCTAAGGTAAGATTTGTTAATAGTCTATTAAAATACCGGAGTAGTATGCATACCTTCTCTGAGCTTCTCTGCTTGCTTCTGACATTCACGTCTCAATTGGGCCATCCAGCTCTCATCGGTCCAATGCCCCTGCCACAGAGAAAAGGCCTTCACAAACTCCAAGACAAGTAGACGCTTAAAGCAGCTGAACTCTGGATAGTAGTTGATCGCGTAGCTGGGATGGAGCGCATTTACGCGAGTAAGGAATAGCCCCGATTCAGGCAACTGGTTGCCTGAATCCCTGCGGGTCCGATTCAAAGGAGGACCCTATCTTGCGACGGCGTAGATTCTTGACAGTATTGTTATCTGTCTCTGTCCAGAAGCAGGATATCATGATTTGTGGCTGTTTAGCTCTGATCATGTCGACGAACACGTCCTGTGCCTTTCCAATTATGCCCCTTTCGGCAACCTCCTCGTCTAGGAATGGTATTGCGTCAAAAACGCTGATGTCATCAAAGCCGAACCTTGCATTGCTCGTCGCGTGAATTAGTTCGGATACTGCTTTCACAGACAAACAATTACGTTTACCCTCCAAAAACCCTTTTGAGTTATCTTGTGAGGAATGGGGCTGCTGTAAGACAACCACCATACCACCCTTGGATTCAGGTCGCGCCATTTCGATTCCGAAGCTCAAATCACTTGGTGTGAGATAGTCTGTTGTCTCGATTTTGAGTGAAGTTCCGAATTTATGGAGAGTTCGAATGTGGTCAGAGTCTTCTCCGTTCGTGTCGATTGGCCGAACTTCCCGAATTAGTCGCCGCAGTCGATGGTCAATAGGCATAGCGAGGCACTCCATGGTCGCTAAAGGAAATTCGAACGGTTTCGAATTGAAGTAAGTTCGTTTTGGTTGCTAAATCATACTTGATGTATGTTTTTAGGACGCAGAGGACAATAACGGGAGAACTTCCACATCGAACGCAGATTTGACTCTATGGGTCATGAGCAACCAGTTGGACAGCTGACTCTTCGGAGATTTTTGCCATTAGCAGCTTAGTCTCGCCGTTGGGCATCACTGCATACCAGTCAGGCAAAGTTGCATCTGAATGTAGCTGTACTGCATCGATCGAGAAGAGTTAATGAAAACATCCAAGCTATCCAAACGGCAGGTTCCTTCTCGAAAAAGCAGTGTTTTCAGGTGAAGGCAGAGGTCGTCGATATCCAGGAAGATAAACAGGGCGGCCACTTCATTGAGACGCTCATTATCAGCTTACCTGAAATTCCACTTTGACTGCATTGTGTAAATTTACTTTCGGTAGGTGTGACCGACCTCCTTTCTTAGCAGCTTTGTCTCCTCCCAACTAATCTTTTGGAAATCGCTTAGGTCCTGTGCTACCGAATAGCGAGGCGCCAGATTCGTGTATGACTAGCGTATGGTTTTCATGGCCCGTCCTAGGATGCGCGCTATCCGGAGTAGTGAAGCTGCATGTCTTGAGAGGGGAAATGGGGCCCGTCCTACATTGAGTTCGACCGGGAGAAACTGCCCGACCTGCGATGGCTTGGAGAGAGGGGGAAATCGTGGACTGCCCTACGATGAGCTTGGCCCTACGGAAGGAGGGAACTCGTGGTCAGTCTCGGGATCGGGAGCACAGACAGAAAACTGTGGCCCGCCTCAGGATACGCGCTACCCGGAGTAACGCAGCTACGTGGGATGTCTTGAAAGGCGGAGTTCATTGTCTGAATCTCATTTGGAAGTATGATGGCGAAGAATATCCTGTTCCTTTAAGTAGTGTTTTGGTGGCATGAAAAAGTAGCTTCGCCAGGTGGCTGTTCGAAATAGCTTTCTTCGAAGTCGCTGTTTTAAACCGCGAAAGGGGGCGCTCCACCGGTGGACGCACAGTGTAACGTCCGTAGAAATATTAGCTAGCTGGTTGCACCCTGTCGGTAGCTGATACCATCTGTACGTCCTTTTGGGTTAGAGTCCGACTTCACATTCCTGTTCCTCATCTCTGGCCTTTCGATACAGCTAATTGTAAAATACCAGAAACACTGCTTCCGTCTTTGGGGAAGTTACCGCACCTTCCCGGACGATAGAAAGTCCTAGAAGGAGATCGTACGGTTTGGTACGAACAGGAATCGCGGCTCGGCAAGTTCTTCCAGAGTCGCGATTCTGAACCGCCAACAAAGTGTCCGACCAATGGGCGCACAGTATCCAGCCCGAACTGCCAATTTCAATTGGTGGTTCCGTACCGTATCGAAGCTCCTTTCCCGTCTGCTTCTCGTTGGTATACACAATAGTTTCAACTCCACTCTTGGTGGT
Organism: Penicillium canescens; assembly: GCF_028828765.1. Lineage (NCBI taxonomy): Eukaryota > Fungi > Ascomycota > Eurotiomycetes > Eurotiales > Aspergillaceae > Penicillium > Penicillium canescens. The sequence continues at coordinate 6,434,295 of NW_026703966.1, forward strand.
GCATACAAAGTTGAGGCATATTCCCAGAAAGAAAATTCTTTCTATGAAGACTACCTGGTTCTTCACAGCAATTTTTATTAACCTCTTAGCATAAAATCTCATCGTCCTTGAACGGCCGATTTGTCCGGAGCTCCTCATCCTTCCTGGGATACTGCGCAGTGAGTGAAACGATCTACTGCACGAACGCGGTAAGGCGAGACTTATTGATTCATGTTCTATTTGCTGATAACTGAAAAGAGTTCGACCAGGCAAAATCAAACGCATAAACAGCGCAGGCCAAATTGGACTTGGATATTCATCTGAAGAAAACGGCGCAATCTTTAATCTGTCCATCCCTGTTAATCTACGATCGCTGTCATTGAATTGTGAATCCCTATCATTTTTCGAACGTCGTCGTCCAACGTGGGATGCGCTGGCAACTGATTATGTGCCAGAAAATAGCTGACAGCATGTTCTAATTTGCTGCAGAGACTGATAATATCAGGCCGAGTTGCCGAAACATGGAACATCAAAGCCTTCATCTGCATCTGAGTGAATTGGCCATTTTCTCTGCATGATATTAGCCAGGGAATTTTCGACCTTTATGGTAGCGCTTACATTGTCCTTCCACAGTCTTGGCTAGACCTCCGCACCGGCCCACAAAGCCCATAGCCCAACCCGCCCCAGCCCATAAATGGGGCGGGTTTTGGGCCTGGCATTAGGCCCACTGGTAGGCTATGGGCCTAAGGTAGAAGCCCAATAATTGTGACTAAGCACTCACCGACAGTCGGTCCCCTCCTGTCAGTGAGCCAATGCCTAAACACAAACCAATGCCTAAACACAAAAAATTCAACTATTCAATTTCAAACCCAATTCTCTCCACCAAAACAATGCCGTTTTCTACCGAAAAAGAAGAGATCTTGCTCTCAAATGCCCTTGAAGCCTATAATTCTGGTCAATTTAAGAGTATCAAGTCTGCAGCCTCCCATTTTAACGTGTCAAAGTGGAAGCTGCGAAACCGAAATGAGGGCCGACCGAGTAAAAAAGGGCGTGCAGCTACCAATAAAGCATTAAATGAGTCGCAAGAGAAGTCTTTGATTCATTGGATCGAGCTCCTTAATTCGGTCTATACACCACCTAATGCTTTTGATATTGAGGATGCTGCAAATCGCATTTTACAATACTGCGGTTCCGACCGACGGGTTAGTAAAATGTACGGATATCAATTTATCCAACGTTTACCACCCCATATTACCCTCCGAACCCAAAAACCTATAGAAAAAGCGAGAATCGAGGCTGAATCTCACGGTGAATTAATTCATTGGTATGAGGTTTTTGGTGATTTTCTCAAAAAGAATAAGATCCAAGCCAATGAATTATATAATTGGGATGAAACTGGCTTTCAACTAGGCATTGGAACAAAGGAAAATGTCGTGTCTACCCGCCAAAATGAGACTATTGGAACCGGTGGAATTGGTCAGAATATTACTGGCATTGAATGTATTTCAGCTGATGGCTGGGTTATGCATCCTTGGTTCTTGATTCGCGGTTCTGAGCATATGGAAGACTGGTTCGAAGACGACGATAATATAGCCAATTACCGGGTTATTAAACCAACTTCTAAAGGCTGGACAGACGATACAACTGCAATTCAATGGCTATTGGACTTCCATTTCGTCACGAAAAAGCGAGTTACCAAAGGTAGACCTAGAGTTCTACTTATGGACAATCATGGTTCTCATGGAACCCCGGAATTCGAGCATATCTGTCAAAGTTTTAACATCATTCCTTATTGGTTTATTCCAAAAATGACACATCGATGTCAACCTCTTGACGGTAAACCATTCTCAGTTCTTAAACAGCGTTTTCGGCGGAAGAACAATGAGATTGAACGCTGGGGTGGCGATGTCAATGATAAACGGCATTTTTTTCGAATGATCAAAACAGTCCGCAAAGACACATTCAAATCGCAAACTATCAAATCAGCATTTGCGGATACTGGCATTTGGCCTTGGGATCCAAAACTTGTTCCTGATCAAATTGATCCTGGGTGGGAAGATGAACCAGTGATTGAAATTTATGGTCATACGCCCTCCCCCGAAGCCGAAATCCCAAGTTCACAGACGAATTCACCACCAAATACACCTCACAGATGGTCAAAAATTGAGGATAAACTCGAAACAATCCTCGAAAATGATGAACCAGACGTTTCAAAACTCCAAAAGCATGTAAAACGTGCTATTCGTGGAGGTAAACAGGCGCTTCAAGATCTGAACCTTGCAAAACAAACGATCAAAAGGATGCAAAAACACAGAATTCCGATTAAAAAATCACGACGTATTATAAAAGGAGCTTCAAAATCCCCATTATCATCAATTGCGGGCAATATCAGAGTTCATCGACGTGCTGCGAACGAAAACAGAGTTGAGATCTGTCGTGAGATCGGAAATGCAAGAATTCGAGACTATTGGTATCGCGCCCAACAAGCTCTCAAAGAAAAAGAAGAGGCATCAGGAGAGAGAGATTATATTGATGAAAATAGTGAGCTATTTAAATGGGTAGATCCAGATGATATGTTGGGAGGAAATTAGGTTTGAAATTGAATAGTTGAATTTTTTGTGTTTAGGCATTGGTTTGTGTTTAGGCATTGGTTTGTGTTTAGGCATTGGCTCACTGACAGGAGGGGACCGACTGTCGGTGAGTGCTTAGTCACAATTATGGTTTAATGGGCCCCCAAATGGGCCCCAAACATTGCAAACATGCCAATTCTTGGCATTTGCATAAGTTATGTAGACCTTCCTAGTAATTTTGAGTATTACAATTACCACCTGAGGCCCCTAATTGACTGAGATCTCATGGAAATCGACGCAATTCACTGATTTATGAGATTGATGAGATTAACTGATGAGATCAACTGATGAGATCGATTGATTAGATCCCAAGAGGTAAAACTATCTACATGCTAATAATGCTCATACAAATCATCCTCAACATGCCTCCTCTTCCTCCCTGATGTCCGCACTTGAGACGGTGCCGCATGAGACGGTGCCGCAGCGATAGTAGCATCGTCATCGTCATCGTCAACATCTATCAGATCACCGGATCTATCACCCTGCTCTTCAGCATCACTGATCGCATCAACGTCGACGACAGCTAGCACCTCAGCTGGCTCCTCGGCATCATCACCTGGCTTTTGAGCCGCCTGAGCCTCCTCCACCAGGATCTGAATCTCATCAGAGCCAAAGAACTGCTCAAATTCCTTCGCCTCTTGCACTTCAAGATCAAACCTTGACGTACAGAGGTACAACATCAGCTCTTCGATAGTTTGCGCCTTCAAAGAGCCCCGGCGATAGTGGCAGATATCGCGTGCAGTGTTAAACAGACGTTCAACTCCAGCACCTGTGGCTGGAATTGCAAGGTAATCTCTTGCAAGTGCGGCAATAGCAGGGAAGCGATATTGATTCTCTCTCCAAAAGGAGAGCGGCTCATCAGATATAGTTAAACCTGTAAGAAATTAGTATCATGAAGATAGGGATGGGTTTTCGGCCGAAAAACCATCTCTCAAGAAAGAATAAACATAGAGATTAACTTACTGCCGTCGAGATACTGCGTCATCTCATCATCTTTAGTCGGGCCTAGCGTTGCTTTACCAGCTTTGCCTTTGCGTTTGGAGAGAGACTTCGGGGGAGCCATCAGGCCAAGAAGGAAGGATCTTGGCATCGATCCAGAGGAAGACACTTGCGGACTATTTAAAGTAGTAAGACGCTCCTGGATAGGAGTAAGTGCCTCACGGAAAGCCACTCGATACTGCTCACGGATCTCTTTGGCATCCTCCCAGTCATCAGATAAAAAGAACTGGAATCTACTATCCGGCGATAGCATCGTACAAACCGCATAGATATGCCCGCGCATATGATCCGTCTTCTTATAGTACTCCGACAGTTTTGAATGGCTTGCTCCGAGGGAGGTAAGCATCTGCTGTTTCCATGGAACACGTTTTCGTTGTAGCTGCGACTTGCACTTCTCAAGGTGTTCAAAGAGCTGGTTATAGATCCTGAAGACAAGAAACGACGTCGCCTCTCGTGTCTTCGAAAGGGCGAGCGTAAAGTCAAAGAATGGCTTTGTAAGATAGATCAGATAGTCAATTTGGCGCCATTGTTCATCATCAAGTTCGAATTCTGTACAGTTGAACTGACGACAGTATTCATTGATAGCAGTACGGAGTCTCTTCGCCCGGCGTAGCATCAGAAACGTTGAATTCCATCGAGTTTTGACGTCCTGGATCGGCATAAGTCCTTGCCCTGGAACTTTGCCTTGGCCTTTGTCGAGGTCGTGTTGGACTTTGAGGAAGTGATCTCGACGCTGAGGGCTCCCGCGGATATAAACAGCAAGAGATCGTATCCTCTTTAAGGTATGCGCAATGTCCCGTTTCTTAGACCTGGCCTCCGCATTCGCCTTAGCAAGGCTAATCTGTTGTTACTCTGTCCAGACAGTCTCGGCTTGTTCATTCTTTGGGCATGCTTTAAGTCGGTGAAGTAGTTGGTTCAGACTTAACATGACATGAGCGAGACAGGGGACCCGGATGACGTTAAAACCAGTAGCCGAAGCCGAAGGCTCTTGTTGTAAAGACTGTTGTAGTGCCTTAACCAGAGTCTCATTATTCGATGCGTTATCGGTGGTTATTCCAAAGACTCGGCCCTTAATGCCATGTTCGGTAAGCGTCTCCATCAGAATAGCACTTAGGTTTGCACCTGTATGCGAACTATGAAGGGGTTTAAAGCCGAGTAGCACCTCACGGTAGACCCATTCGGCATCGATGAAATAGCCAGTAATAGCCATAAATGCCTGCTGAAATGGAGATGTCCAACAGTCTAACGCAATCGAGATCTTTGCATGTTCTGGAAGCATTCTGAGTGTATCATGCTGTCGTTCTTTAACACGGCCAGACAGGCGACGTCGAATTGTATCAGCGGAGGGCACGATCGGAGGGCTTAGGGCGGATTGTGCCTAGATTCAAGACTTAAGATTTAGTTAGGTGACGAGGCAAATAGAGGCTGATTGGTAAAGACGGCGGATTTGGAGGATTTGGGCGATTTGACGCCTACGGACTGGCGTCTGACGGACTTACCTCTGCGATGAGCTCACGAAATGCTGGATTTTCAACGATTTGGAATGGAAGCCGGTTAGTAGTAATAAACTCCAAGATTTTACTCTCAAAACCTTCTTGCGAGAATGTCTGGCTATGACTACCCTGATCATGATGCTAGTTAGTAGGGTCTAGTAGAGCTAGGTATGATAGTATACCGTTTGAAGGAACCTCGTCAATTCAGCCCTCTGCCGGCGTCCACTTGTAGCCTTTTGGCAGGCTGAGGTCTGAAGATGACGGGTAATTGTTGTCGTGCCATGACGACCAACCCTCCCATTGGCATCCTTCTTAGTAGTATAAGGGTGCTCAAGAATTGCATCGCAACGCTTACACAAGACCTTTGGGTTTCCAGTCGCCGTATGGGCCACTTGCTCAAACTGTTTCCAGGTCTCCGAAGCGGAGCCATGCTGTGACTCCCAAGCGATCTTGTTTTTAGATCCATAGTCAGTCTCCAACCACCAGTTGACCCAATCAGTGTGATTCATCGCGTCGTAAAGGAAAAACTGGCCTCCTCTCCTACCAGGACCGACACGTTGGAAGCGTTCAAGGGGATCTAGGGCGATAGACGAAGGAACAGACGGCTCAACGAACGAGAAGCTATCAACCTGCCGAGAGGTGGACGGAGTAGCTGGGCAAAGAGAAGGCGTAGCAATTGACGAATTGTCGGGCTCAGTGTCGAACAGGCCCAACTGGGAGGATCTAAACTCCTGGCTTTGCGACATGATCAGGATGACAACTTGATAGTAGGTTCAAAATTGGATGAAGGGCTTCAGGGGAATAGCTTCAGGAGGAAGAAATCGACATACCTTCTTAGTGAGAGAACTGTCGACGTATCGACGCCGTAGCAAACAGATATTGTAAACAGAGATCACCGTAGCAGTCGACATTAAAACGGAATATCTTGATTCTAGCATCTGATTGGCTAGATCATGCATATGCAGTGAATTCAGCCCATCCAAAGCCCAAGAAAAGTCCATGGATAACCCATCTCCCCGCCCATTTTACAATTTGTTCGCCCAAAACATCTCACCCCATGGCTCATGAGATATCTTCAAACCTCTCGTATCTCTGTAATCCCCAGAATATTACGTTCCTGTGAAGACAGACGTTAAGTCTGAGAGATTGGCTATCTTTTGGTATAAATTTCAACTCTATAAACCTATAATTCATAGATTTGACCCTTGAATCTACAGTTCAACAGAAACATGCACCTACTTCTAATTATATGAGATATATATCTCTACATGTTGACACTTTGGAACTCTCTAAGTACCAGAATACTACGAAAACTTGGTGAAATTGGATTGTTTTTTGGATGACGCCGGTAAACTATAGTGCCTACTGTAGCTGGCTTCATCTACGACCTTAATTACTATGTCGTCGCCGTTGGATCTTGAGATCTTGATTCTTGGGGGAGTTGAACCCCCGGATTGGGAGTTGAAATACTAGATCAGGCCTGGTAAAACGTCGGGCCGATGTATGCCTTGTAAAGGCTTACAGACTGGAACATGCGTAAAAAACAGGCATTAATCAGCGGTTTTATGAGCGCCAAGATCGTAGTTATGCATAGAAATGGGCTATATTGGGGGCCTCATGGGCCCCCACTCATGGGCTATGGGTTGGGGCGGGCTATAGAGGTTAGGCCCACAGCCCACTGCTGGTTGGGCTATGGGCCTAAAGGTCGGGCCCATTTATGGGCTTTGCGGAGGTCTAGGCTCGGGTACACGGTGTTACGACAAGTGCCGAGGAAACCAAATTACTATACAGAAACACAATAAGAATGGGTCACTCGGTATAACCCCTGTGCAAGCGGTAAGTTACCGCTCCATTTCTCGACACCATCCTGCCTCGTCCTAAATACCCTTTCTTAGTCGTGAACCACCTTAGAGAAATAAACAAATAACCTAGGGAAGGATGATTATTTAGGGGGAAGTTAATACTTACAGTCTAACGGCAAATACCGTCCCTCGTATCAATATGGGCGGCGCAGGCGCTTTTTGCAAGGTCTGTGGTCCCATACGTTTTCGTAGCAGAGTTGTAGGTAAGTTGCGTGTCTGGACAGCCGCAGCCAAAAAAACTATCGAGCACTGCACGGAGCACTTTTTACCATCTTTGTAGTCACAATTGATCCATCCACCAACACAAGTTCTAGCGGTTGCGATTTGGAATAAAATAGGAGAGACAAGGAGGAGCCAGGACCAGTTCGCCATATCTTTTGGGTCGTGATTTTTTCGGACTGGTGAATAAAGATTGTAAGGAAGTTCGATTCGAAAGGTACCACTGACTATGTACCAAGATCTTGACGTGAGGAAAGAATAAGAAGTTTGGATGTCGGTCTGCTGTATTCTGCTAGTTAAAAAATAGGGAAAGAGTGGCTTTTATAAACTAATAGTGGCAGCTGGCTTCGCGTAGAAGGTCTACCTACTACCCGTGCCATAAATAGTTAGCCGTGTCACAGGACCGCCCCCCACCCTCGCGGGTAGGGGGTGTCCCACAGCCATAATGCAATTAACAGCCATAATGCAAATTTTCAATTTCTTCAACTTCTAGCTCATTTTTTAGACGTATAAGGTCTAGGATCCATGAAATAAAGCCCATCAATAGCCTCAGTAGCCAATAATGTATCATCCTCCTCATTTTCAAGTGTTTCCTCCAATTCCTTAGCCGCCAAATCGGCCGCCATTTTCTCTGCGTCTTTCCGCCAAGCACGAAGCTTCGACTCATCTTCTTTCTCACACCTTCGCTGTACTAGCCTATTGCCTGAAATCTATGAAAGGGGACTCTTTGTAGCACCCTTTACCCATCGCTTGCTTTTTGTAGGTTTTTTCCCAGGCGTTTTATGGCTAAGGGCGCGCGCAAGGCTCATCTCAGCAAGTTCCGCATTGTATAGAGACGATTTTCCGGCATCAATTGCGCGCCGTATATGCTTCCGAATTTTACGTAAATCAGGATTCGGGTTATCAAGTAGCGGGAAAACTGTCTTCTCCAATTTTTCAATACGCGCATAAGAATTGGGCGGAGAATTGGTCGCTGAACTTGGGAATTCGCGGGTAGGTGACGGCTCGTCGTATATGCGTAAGGTCTCTTCGTCCGAATATTGCCCTAAATTACCCAAAACTTGTGTCGGATCTAGTGGCCAGATACCAGTAGATTTGAACGAGGTTTGGATAGTTTTGGACCTTAAGGCGTGGCGTCGGACGGCGTCAATGTTGCGGAAAAAGTCGCGTTTTTCGTTACTTCCACCCCACGCCACAACCTCAGTATTCGCCATTTTAAACTTATGTTTTAGGCTTAAAAAAGCCTCAGCATCAAGGGGCTGACATATATGAGTCGTGTGAGGTACAAAATACCAAGGAATAATCAGGTTTTCCTTACAAAAATCGAGAAATTCGATAGTTGTATGAGACGCATGATTATCCATTAGCAAAAGCCTCGGTCGCCCGCGTCGTACGCGGTTTTTCGTGGCTTCATGAAATGAGCATAGCCATCGGTAAGCAGTCTCACTATCCGTCCAGCCACTAGACGTCAAATGTGTTGTGATCTGAAGCTCGCCAAGCACTGCTAATGCTTGGCTGAGCAGCGCTATAGAGAGCTTCAGAGCACTTGGTTGAATGCATCAAGCAACGTGGCCTTTTCATATTGCTAGTGAGCTGATCACGCAATAGTTTCATGAAAGGCATATCGTATGCATTTGACCATTATAAATAGCTATAGAGAAGCCTCCTTCGGGAGGTAGACTTAAATCATCTCGTTTTACTGCCCATTGCTCATGCATAGTGCTTCTCAGACCATTGTAAATTACAACAGGTTATGAGCCCGGCTTCGTCTCCGTAAGCCGGGAATAGCTTCATTCTTGCTATCAATTCTTTACTTGCTTTACCCCTGAGTCCACTCCTCCAACAATGTCTGATAGACGCACCACACGTTCTCAACGTCGCCGTCTCGAGACCGATCACCTCGATTGGAGTGAAAGTGAAGCTCCACCAATGAGCGACGCTTACCCCTCTGATGTTGAAGACGATACGCATACCGTGATCCAGGACTCGGCGCCGGGCCCTTCATCGCGAGCAATTGGCAACCAACCAATAAGAGAGCAGCCAGCTTCGACCTCGCTGCCTCAATATGGGCCAGAGATCACTGGCACCAACCAACCACATGTCTTAGACGCCAGTACAACGTCTGATAGATATAGGCTTAACATTCAAAGTAGGAGAGCACCCTCTCTCTTTACTCAACCAAGTGAGCCAATCCATGGACCATCGGACCAGTCAGAGACCGATGGGCCCCATACAGATGCCGACGTAATGTATCGCAACCGAACTGCGTCGAGCAAGCCGGGAAGAAGCTATACAGCTCACCCGAACGGAACACATACTCCTAGAGCCTCCAGTCGCCATAGTGGAGAGCCAATTCAAAGAACAGCTTCGCGGAGATCTCACTTTTCCACTGGCAATGCACCGCTAAGACGTCTACCAAGCCATCAACCGACGCCGGCAATGACCAATGAAGAGGTCCAATACGCAAGAGCCGTTCGCAAAGCCACCGAGCACATCAAAATAGCTGCGACTATTCATCGCAAGCTTACTGATGACGACAAATTCGAAGCTTTGAAGGGAAAGGAGAACTACACCCTTTGGGTAATGATCATGCATAGTGCTTCTCAGACCATTGTAAATTACAACAAAATGGATAATTTTGTACGCCGAAGAAGAGGTTGACATATTACTATACCAGTCTTCCATGTGGACGCTGCCTTTGACTAGAAACCACGGAAACATCACCCAGCCATCAGCGGCAATACATTCAATGCCAGTAATAGTTTCACCTCGATCTCCAGTAGCAATACTAGCAGTTTGACGCGTAGAGACGACGTGTTGGTTAAGTCCTTCGCCATTTTGGAAGCCGGTTTCATCCCAATTATAGATCTCATGAGGTTCAAAACCATGCTCACGGTAGAGATACTCAAGCCTATCGTACCAATGGCTAATAACTCCAGGATCCTCGGCTTGAATTCGTAAAGACTCCTTTGATTTTTGGGTAATAAGCTTGATGTGTGGAGGTAGACGCCGTATAAGCCGATAGCTATACATTGAACTAACAACTCTCTCCGAACCCGCTATTTTCAACAGGCGATTTGCGGCAATTTCAATGTCTTTTGCAGTTGGAGGTGTATAGCAAGAATTTAGCACTTCGATCCAGCTAATTAATGCATTTTCCTGATTCAAATTCAATGCATTATTGGTGGTAGGGCGATCGGAGAGAGATGTCTGTCCGTTTTTGCGACCGCGAAGCTTCGAATAAGACACGCGATAATGGTCCGCAGCCTTACGTAGTGATGAAAATTCTCGCGTAGTATAAGCATGTAATGCCTTAGCTAGCAGATCCTCTTCATCGCGAGTTTTTTTAGGCATTTTAGGTGGGTAGGAATACGCGTAAAAGTTGAAAAGGTAGGAAATTTGCATTATGGAGGTTAATTGCATTATGGCTGTGGGACACCCCCTTCGGGTAGGGGGTCGTCCCGTGACACGGCTATATGATATAGGTACATAAAGCGAGCCCCACCCATCAGCAGGACATGTTGGAATTTTAGGAGCTCGCTGATTGGTGGGGCTCGCTATCTGGTGCAAATGGCTCGTTGAGTCGTTGGTTCCCCTTCCACAATCGTTCCTCTTGTATTATTGTAGAGGGAGAACCGACGATTAACACCCACGTTGCTTTCTTCGGCTTTGCTTATATCTAGCGGGCGTTAGTCTTCGGTTAATGTAGTGGATTTGGAGGCGCATTTGCCCTCCAAAACATCGTATCAATCCAGAGGAGGGAGTGAGACACGGGGCGAAGTCGTACGAAATGGATAGAAATTTGTTTCATTGCTTTTATCACAAAGTCTCTTCCCCGAACTCTATTTGGTTTAGCACCTTTCAGTACTCGGGCCCTTCCAATGCTTAGCTAAGCTAGTCGCCCCAGACACCTTCGGTGTTGGGGCTCCGGTTTTAGACCATACTTTCGGGCCCTATTTTGGTGCCTAACCATACTTTTCACCCACCTCGTAAAACGTCAATTTTCGTAGCATTTTTGTACAGCATATTGCTGCCATAAATATTGCATTCAAAAGAGCATTGCGTCAGCTATTTAGTGTAAGCAAATCAGAATGCAATACATATTATATTGGTAGGATCTTCGCAGTATTCCTCATGCTCTTGGCGTACATGCATTTCTCAGCCATTTCTCTCTCATTTTTCTCCAGTTTTAGCTCCAATTTTATCTCCATATTCCTCGCTTTCTCGATGGACTCGATTCAGGCATTGGCAGCGGTGGCATCGGTGGCGGCGGCGCCGGCGTATTTAGGCTGGCATTCACCCTCGCAAGAAGCTCTGCTGGCATAGGGTTCTTAGCCGCTTTCCTACCTAGTGATATCGCCTTCTTCTCAGCCTGATCTCTCTCTCTTTGCTCTCACTTGCGTATATCCTTATTTGCATCGCCTTTTGTGAGTGGTCCAACTATCCTGATCTGCCGGCCAGAGGGCCTCGTCGTCCGATTGTGGGTATGGGTAAGAAGAAGCTGATTGTCGGCACGGAACTGGGCAAGGCCCTCCGTCGAATTTCCTACACTAAAGGTTAGATACACGTAAAATAACGGCGAGGAAGCGAGAAACCTACCTGCAGTGCTACAAATAAGCGTAGACCGGTGTAAAACTCTCTCCACGATAGATAGGAAGCTCTTTAGACGACGTCTCTCTCCGTCCTCGCGATGATTTCTCTCCTTAGCACTCTCATTATTCCTCTTCCTTATTGACGTGGCCGTCCGCTTAAGGGTAGCTAGACGGCGTCGAGCAGCGGCGATATCATTGAGAAGCTTCTGAGACGTCGATTCTGTGTTTAGAACGTCTCGCGGCGGTGACATAGTGATACAGCTAGCGAGCTCGCGGTCTTGAGCTTCATCTCTGTCTCCATCTCTATCAGGAAAGCCGTCTACCCATATATCATTAGTCTCATCATTAGCATCTCTGATCTCTTGCTCCATGGCTAATTGCGCATCAATAGGGACGATTCCAGTAAGGCGAAAACCTTCCTTAATGACGTGCTCCGAGAGAGCATCCATCACTCTCGAACCTTAACGATTTCGCGAAAAAAGTCGACTTTCCGGGATACCGAGCCACCCCATTGGACAACCTCGACATTATTTCTCCGATATAGCGCTTTATACCGATGAAATGGAACCGAATCGAGGGGCTGGCATATATGGGAGACATGCGGCCGGAAGGCGTACGGAACAATGCGATTTTCCCAGCATTTTAGGATGAATTCAGGCGTACAGTGAGACTTATGGCCGTCGAAAAGAAGAAGGCGATAACCTCGGCAGTGTACTCGGTCTGCTTCTTCGCGTATTGCTTTTATCTCTCGGCGAATAGCTGCATCTTGGCCGTATCGACGGCGACCGCCATGGCCACGAGCTTCCGCTATCTCATCATCACTTTCGGCGTGTTTATGGCGATAGACTCGGTGGTTTGTGGCCTCGATAAATGAGTCTAGCCATTCTAATGCTGTGGTATGAGACGAATAGCCCTTTGGTGTCGGTTTTATCGTCCAATCATCAGGCATTTCGTCAATATACCAGCTTTCCTGGTGATACTGAGCTTTCACTAGAAACCACGGCGGCGTCTTCCAACCATCGGCAGCAACGCATTCAATAGCGGTAATACTCTCGCCATGGCCCCCGGTTGCAGTGAAGCTAATAGGTAAAGCAGATACCACTTTTTGAGCCTTTCCTTCGCCGATTCGGAAGCCGGTTTCATCCATATTATAGATGTCCTTCGGTCGAAACCCATACTGCTTAATACACTGCTCTAGGCGGTCATACCACATCTCCGTAAGACCTACGTCCTCGGCGCCCATTCGCTTCGGGTCCTTCGGCTTCTGCTTAATAAAATGGAGGTGGGGTGCAAGCTTTGGCAGTCGCTTAGTAAATGCCAGGCCCCAGCCATGCCAAAGAGGCTTCCGGTCCGGGTCTGATCGATGAATAATGTCATCGGCGCGCTGCTGTATCGATAATGCCGTCGGGGGGGCGCCGCAGCTATCCATAAAGATAATCCAGTCAAGCAATGCTTTTTCTTGGACCGAGTCCAATGCCTTATTGGTGGCAAGTCGGCCACTTGCTGACCCGGCACCCCGTATACGGCCTAGCAGGGTCTGGTAACTGACGCCGAATTCCCTTGCCAATGGCTTGATCTTCGGCTCATTACGGTCATGGTAAGCGGCCAATGCATTAGCGATTTTGAGCTCATTTTCATCGGACATGGTAGCGAGAAATGGTCGAAAAATGAGCTATTTCATGGAGATATTAGCGGGAAAACGTCATGGTAAGGCCAATATTAGATGCATTGCGTTCTGATTTGCTTACATTAAATAGCTCAGGCAATGCTCTTTTGAATGCAGTATTTATGGCAGTAATTTGCTATACAAAAATGCTACGAAGATTGGCATTTTACTAGGTGGGTGAAAAGTATGGTTAGGCACCAAAATCGGGCCCGAAAGTATGCTCTAAAACCGGAGCCCCAACACCAGAGGTGTTTGGGGCGACTAGCTTAGCTAAGCATTAAAAGGGCCCGAGTAGTTCAAATTCCGCCAAAAACTAAATTGAGGAGAGTCTTCCCTGGGCCAAAAGGGTTTGCTTTTTGCGGTGCCTCAATTTGCTGTACATTATTATTGGGTTTGAATCTTCCCATCAACCGTGAAGAACTTATATCCTCTGATGCGGCTTGGTTCCTAATGTGCACCAGCCTCATATCACAGGCGATAAAAGCGGTCCGCATGTGGGGGAGGGGCCACATGCCGGCAGAAAAAGCACGAGGCGGTCGGGCATAGAAAATGCAGAACCCCGCCCTGGGACAATTCAGGTTCCTATCTAAGAAGCTGCCATCGCTTCTTTTGGTGACTTGCGAAGTATCCAAATTCAGCAGATTGTTCTTCAAGTGAGCTACCAATATCAAGATTGTTGGCCTCGGTAGCTTGAAGCAAATGACTGATAGCAGGGCGCGACTTCTAGAATCATCCGTTCATGCTGCCTTTGCTCGAGACCTCTCAGTTGAAGACGAACCAAAACACACTACAGAAATGGAAAACTCTCGAGGGTTTATGGTCATACCTCAATGTGTATCTGTGGCTCTCGTGAAACAGTTGGCGACCGAATTCGATGTAGACATCGCGAAAAGAAAACCTACGGTGTGTCGAGAAAAGTACAATGAATACGAGGTCTCGTCATTAGGTATCGCAGTGAGGGACGATTTTGTGAAGGTATGGATTATCCCTGGACTTATCAGTGAACACAGGCTAAGGAAAAAGCAGAATGTAGAAAAGGGAATGCTTGAACCTTTGTTCTCCACGACTGCCGTGCCCCACCAACCAACATCGATTAATATGGGCATATTTCATCAGACACATGCGGACCCATCAAAGCTGAAGACCGCAAATGAAGAGGAGGTTTACATTACCATTGCAGTTACGGATTTGGGACAAGAAAATGGATGGTTTACGCTCTACGAAGGATCCCATCAACGGAAACCACCCATTGGAAATCCTGTGGACCTAAATCTGAAAGCTGGTGACGCAGTCGCTTGGAGTGGCCGGATTGTGTACTCTCATACCAGTGGTGGAGGTGGGAAGTTTATTACTCTTGTTTATCGACTACGCACTGCCTGAAGTTATTTACTGCCGTGGCCGATGTTTTCGTACATTGATTAGCTATGTCGATCCTGCCAGTTGCCCGAATGAAATGCAGTATAGTCATAATCACGTTCCCAATCCAGCAAGAGGAAATCCTTTTCCCAGTCCAAGATACTATAGTCTTCAGGGTGTGAAGCTGTGGGCTGCGAGCTGTGTGGAACTAGATCATCGAAAATAGGTGGTAGGGTAGGACAATCTCGATCAGGTACAGATTCTGGTTGTGTAATACATAAGCTGAGTTGCTCGGCCGGTAACCTAGGTCGTTGAGGGGATTGTCCTTGCAACAGCGGAGCGTTACTCAACTCTAGTGAGAAGTCAACACCGCTGGTGACATCACTTTGACATGAGCCTGTCTGTACTTCTGTTCCACTCATGGCGTTGGGAGGAAATGTAGATTCGGGAATGCTCTCGGCAGACAAAGCAACATTAGTTCCCGTGGTTGTCTCTTCGCAGTTTCGTATAGCCTGGTTGGGGGTTGAATCTGACGATGTAGATTGGGTTTGGGACAAACGAGGCCTCTTGGAAGCGTTGGGCTGTGCTGGCCCAAAATGTCGTTTCTTTGTAACTGATTGATTCAACGCCTGTTCAAATGGTAGACGACAGTCTTCCATGTATCCTAATTCGTATCCAAGGCTTTCGCATATTTTTGATAGTCTGCGTACCCAAATCGAATAAGTGACAGGCCTTGAAGTTGATAAGCTCATGTAGACGGGTACTAAGTGACACTTACGACAAACTCCCCGAGCAAGCCTCTCAATTATGAGAGGAACAGCAAGCGACACTGGTCTGAAATCTTTTCCGGAGCTAGCATGTTCGCCGGCCTTCGTTCTCATCTGGTGCAGGAAATACGGCAGACTTTCAGAATACTCTGCGTATCGTGCATAGAAAGAAACCGGCTGCCCAGCTTTCAAAAAATTGTTAATTGAGACAAAAATTAGCTGTTGTTCTGACTTACCCAGCAAAAAGATATCGGAGCAATCCGAGCCCCACTGAGTCCCAGACAAAGCGAAAATTGAGCGATTTGCCCAAATTGCACCCCGAGTCAGCTTAATCAAGTGTTTCTCCTGAGCTTCAGACCCGCTATATTCTCGCATCACTTTAAATACGCTGGCTGCGTTATTAGCCACTTTGAGCGCGACGGCACAAAATGACATGAACACGAGTTCTCGGAAGCACGTCAACTTGCAGTAGAAATCTCCTTCAGGGCTTGTTTTCATCGCAAAGTTACAATATTGGTGCAAGATAGGAACAAGGTCAACAGGTCCAGAGTAAGTCCCGGGGGGAATATGGGTGTTCGGTATAATGAAATATCGGCTTGGACCAGAACCTCCAGCGTAATTCTGCTCTTCTCTGATAACTCTTTCTTGTGAGATCGCCAATAATCCAAAGGCGGTACCTTCGCAAGTAGGCCGTTCAAATCAGATTGCCACCTGTCTCGTGTCTGGCTTCTGGATTTAACTCTTTTGGGGTAGCAGTCATCGTGATTTGGGTCGTATTCGATGACTTGTAATACAGTCGGACGATTACCACGCTCATTCGTAGAAGATTGACGCCTGCTAGAGCGAGGGTTTGATCCAGCACTTACTGACTGTGGGACGGACGGACGGATCCTCTGGTTTGGTAAAATCTGCAAGACATTCTCTAGCTCCAATACTTTATTTTCGAGGAACCGGATATAGGCCGTATCATTGCCTTCAAATTCAATCTGACGCTGGATCGCCATAATAGGGAGCATGTATCAAACAAAAAAGAAAAATAAGAGGAAAATGGAAAAGCCTTGCCACGGCTCGTCATGTGATATTCGGCTTTCCCTCTTAGGTATTCCTCTAGTTTGCCTTGTGCGGACAAGTAAGCAGGCAATAACTTAAGCCAGCTTTGCAATGGGTTTTCCATGTTACGAACTCTATTATTCGGTAAATCAATCATATGGGGCGCTAGTGTATGCAAGTTCCGTCACGTTGCATTTGATTAAATTTCGATAGATACCCCATGCTTTACTGAGAGCCATTAATAGAGGTTGAGAACGATCTTTCTTCCTCTTTCTCATGTCACATCTCGGTGGTCCGGCCGATATGCATTCTATTGTATTGTATACCCAATCTCCTCTCAGCTCCATCACCTCTTCTAGGTCTTGACATTCTGATTCGAGTTCACATACACGTGTGCGGCTTTTATTGAGAAGTATGTGACTTTTCAGAGAGCCTTCCACGGTTGATCTTCTTAGAGATAGGGGTGGGGCTACACTCGGGCAAAGTGGCCGGTCACAACTAAACCGATCAGGAAACCCACAATGGGGGCTTCCGAATAGGGTTTAGTTGGAGGATCGCTTACAGAAATAGACCTATTGAGAAACCCTCAGTGAGGGGTCCTCAATTTGGATTAGTCTTGAATTTTCACTAATGACGGATAGGATCGTTGACCCTTCGTAGTGTTAGATCGGCAAGCAAGCCCACTAGTGCTGACTTTATGTAGATAGAAAACCCCATGGCTTTCGAGAGTGACTTATAAGTCAGCATATCACCTTTCCGAAGCGCCCACGGCGCGATTGAGCAGTGGCTAGTCGAGTTTTCCACACGCGATTCCAAACGGGTATCTCGGATAGGTACACTGGAACATCTATCTTGGTCTTTTTCGTTTCTGCATTGATCCCGTTCAAATTGTTTTTCTACCTCAACTATACTACTCTTGTGCAATGCGCTGCATCTTCTTAATATCAGAACTAAACTATGCAAGAGGTCTTGGCTCGCAACTTGTACATTGGTAAACTGTCTGTAGGCCAAAAACCAGTTATATGGACCAATCCACAAGGGGAAAGCGACTAGCACCAGGCAATTATGCTTTAAGTTCAGAACTCCTTTTGGGCCATGATAGTCTGTACACCGTAAATGTATACACAATCGCTAGTAATTTGTTTTAGTCACAAGGATTTAAATTTACAACTTAAACCCACAGCAAGCGGGGCCCTACAGCCAAAGAATGAGGCTTGATTAATAAGTCTTCCTCGAGCATATCCAAATTTACGCTGCTCTATTCCAATTGAGAGCTAGTCGAAGTGCAAATACCAACCATGATTTGTCCTGACGAAGACCAATTCAATACAGGTATGTTCATTTAATTTACTGGTGATCTTAACCCAGGCTAAGCTTTGCAGACGCAGTGCATGCGATACAACAGGCGTCAAGAAACCAGGCGTCCCACCTCGACCGCCAAAGTAAAGACGAAGTTTCAGCCCCCATTCGGGATATAATATAAATACTAGCTGCCCAAAATACTGTTCCTATGCCATTGTACACAACGAAGAAATACACCACAGATCACCAACAGATTATCGGTGTTCATCTCCACTCCAAATACCAAACCCCTCAGAGATTCTTGCTTTCCCACCTAAAATGTCCGAACAACCTGATGAGGCACTTCATTCTCTCCTTGATACCTTTGCCCCAGGGCTTTCATGGCTTATCCGGCTAATCTCGGCCGCCCTGGGCGTTAACATATTGTCTTCTGTTCTGCCGTTGGTTGCCCTTCCGATCATTTCGGCATTCTTATTGCCGTCACTTTCGAGAGCTCTGGAACCCATTATTTCACTATTTGTCGCCTCCGCGGAAATCAAACACCGGAATAATCTATACCCCCAAGTCATGAGATGGGTATCTAGTGTCGGGTTTCACAGCTGCTCAAGCTCGGTTATCGTTGGAATTACGGAGGCATTCGGATTTCTTTGGGATTCCAAC
The DNA here is from genome assembly GCF_028828765.1 of Penicillium canescens. Taxonomy (NCBI): domain Eukaryota; kingdom Fungi; phylum Ascomycota; class Eurotiomycetes; order Eurotiales; family Aspergillaceae; genus Penicillium; species Penicillium canescens. The sequence goes on from NW_026703966.1 coordinate 6,452,870, forward strand.
GACGACTCTCTTAAGTATGTGGAGACGGAAATCCCAGCATATTGAGGAAAGATAGAGAAGCTTCGCATCACTCCGGGACAAGAGCGTTTTCATTTCTTTCGGTATCAGAAATGTTGGTTTGCCTTCTACCGCGACCCGCACCGGAATGCTCTGGATCCCTTCTCGAGAAATGCCGAGAATATCACTATTTATTACATGTCCTGGAACAAGGCTGTTTTTGAAGATCTTCTGGTGGATATCCAAAAATTCAATGTTGACTGCCGCCGCGGACAATTGGCCGTGTTCTGTGCACGCCAAGATAAGCGGGATGCGGGCTGGCAAAACATGTGCGACGAGATTCCTCGGAGCCTGGACAGCCTAGCACAGGATAAAGAAATGAAGCGAGAAATGATCGAAGATATTGAAAAATTCCTCAGCAAAGCCGTTACCGATTTTTATCGGAAACGTGGCATCCCGCATCGACGAGGCTATCTCTTCCATGGCCCACCGGGGACTGGTAAGAGCAGCTGCTGCAAGGTGATTGCCACCCACTTTGAGCTTCCGATATATATATTCAACCTCGCCACTGTTGATGATTATGGCCTACAAGAATTGTTCCGCACACTACCGGCCCCTCCTGCACGCTGTATGGTGGTACTTGAAGATATAGACACCACCGGGATTGATCAGCGTGGAAATACAGTGAACGAAGAAAAAGATGCATCTCGTCAGAAAGGAATAACGCTGGCAACGGTTCTGAATGCTTTAGATGGCATCGGAGCGCACAACGGCCATATACTCGTTGCCACCACGAATGCTAAAGCAACACTTGATCCGGCTCTGACTCGACCTGGACGGATAGACAAGCAATTCGAGTTCCGAAACCCTGATGCACCGACCATACACGACTACTTCTCTTTCTTTTTTGGTAATGATGATGCCGATGCAAAGCTCCCGAATACAACGCTTGATCAGCTGGCCAGTCAATTTTCCGATGTTGTCTCTCATTTGGCCTTGTCACCTGCTACTCTGCAAGAGTATTTCTTGCAGTGCAATGAAGACCCGGTGATGGCAGTCAAGAATGTGGCGAAACTAGAGTTCACCGACCTACAACCGGCTGGTTCTTAGAATTACCAGCGGCGATTAAACTTGAGGCCGGTCTACTTCTGAAGATAGGAATATTATTCGGGTACACACTACTTTCTTTCATCTTTGCATTCGAGAACTTGAAGTACAATCCTATTGTTGTGGCACTACCAAACGTTCGGAGGTCTGCAGCATTCAACAGCAGGACCCAGAGAAACCAGCCAATTGCACATAGATACCTCAAGTACAAATCAGAGTTCGTTCAACTGATTCAACGGCTACCCGCTCCTCCGTATTCTTTTGTGTGGCAAATCTGGTCGTTTCGGGAAACCCGCCTGACAACACGCTAATACTAGCCCCTGAGGGTATGAGACGCCTTCAATACAATCTGCTAGTTAATCTTTCAATCACCGTCCTTCAATTAGTACGAACATGTAGAATCCCTGCGATCTAATGCAAGGTTCCAAGTAACCGGTCTCGATTATGAAAAATCACGGATAGGCCCCATTATCGCTGGATAGTGCAATTACCGTAACATGTAACAGAGACTCTGCATAGATTTTTTTAGCCATTTCTGTTTGCCGCCATTAATAGTTATCTGTCTGTCTGGATGCATGAATGGGACATAGCAAGAAAATATATAAACGATGGCCGGACCAATATTTCCCACCTACCAGGCAACATTTTTTTCTCTCTTTCAACTATACTTAACATACTTTACGTGGCAGACTTGCCTTAATTCACGTTAAGAACTGTACGATGGATCACCTCAGGACAAATGAAGAAGCTACGCTGCCCGATGACCCATCAGCTAAAGCAAAGCATATTTTCAAACTTGTCAAGGAGTCATTGCTCGAAGATGTCGAATCGGTCTCCAAGACTTTTGAAGATACAGACCTCGAAGATTGCATGTCTTTGGCGAAACAAATTATTGCGGCCAAGCCGGAGCTTAAATCAACACTGCTTCTAGCTCTAGATAGAAATGCTCAGTCTGATTGGGATGACTTCTATTCAAGCATTGTTGGAAACTACGACGACTGGGTTACGGTCACGCCGCAGGTCCTTCTCGCAGATGCGGTATTTTTATCAGAGGCTTGATTACAATCATCTGGGGCCCTGAAGATCGACATGGAATGAATCCTCGGGTGTAAGTATTTTTTTTTTTTTGTGCTGAGGTTGGATCTTGCTAATCGATATCAGGAATATCATACGAGAAGGTTAACCTAAACCTCGGGATGCTTCAGGGCAGAGCATTCATCCCAGCGCGTAATCTGAAATCGTGGGCGTTGGCATGGCTAGAAGAGATGTGAGGACACTCTCTCACCAATTTGTATCTAGAATTTCTTGATCGAGTCTTAGAAACAAACCTTAAAGTCTATTCACTGTCCATTTCTCGCAACTCATCATCCAAGGACAAGCATTTCTTTTTGTTCCGGGTTAAAATTATTCGCATAACCAGAGTTCAGAATTTTGACGGGGACAGAAATAGACTGATAGTATTAGAAAAAATGGACTGCATTATATCCAAATTCAAACCCAAGCTCAAAAAGATCCTGGTTGTGGGAACACGCTCCCGTGCTTCATATTCAAGATACACTGCTTTGGTTACAGTATCAAGATTCTCTGGGCTTATACTTGTTTTCTTCGAGAAAGGCATTTTTCATCGTCGATTGCTTTATCTCTGCGCTCTTTAATTTCCGCTCCCTAAATAGCAAGATCCGGAAACAATGAAAAAGCAGCGTAAGTTTAGACGATGTTGCACCAGGAAAATCCTTACCATATACCTTGTGATGCCGGCCCTGATTTTTATTTGAGAAAAAGGCGATTTGATATTATCTGATATCGACGAATGGGCGTCTGACGGCTCATGGTGCCGCATAAGGAGAAGGCTGCCAATTGATTTGTAGCTTTATATTCTGTACCATGACGCGCAAGGATATAAATGCTTTCCATTCCCTGGAGAAGATTACGTTCCAAGAGGCGAAGATATTTATTGGCATCTGACTTGAATTATTCTGGGCTCAAAATGGAGATATGCCTCTCCGCAGCAATTACATACCTGACGGTCTTGAAATTAGAAGTGAGCTTCACGTTCCATGCTAAAAAAGGTTTACTAACCACTTGAGTAGCCCTGGGATCATTTACACATCCGAGAGCAAGATGAAAAGGCCGTGATAATAGGAGCAACGGGGTGGAAGCTAGAACTCCTCCTCGACGAGATGAAGAGCTCCATATTCGGGTGCGCATTTCTTCTCGACCACGGAGGGTATTTTTGGTGCATGTTTTATCACACACTGCGGCATTGGAGGAATTCAGAGTGGAAGCCACTATCCGGAATCGAAGGCCTTCGAGTTGGCAGCAAAACTCAAAAAGGACGACTGCCTATATGCCCTGTCGTCTATGGCAATACTTCCGCTTTGGTTCCATTCACTGTGCTGGAGATGACGACACCTGGTCGAACAATGATTTGGCAGGCTGAGCATCCGGATAGCCAGTACACGCTACGAGTCAAGGTCCAATTACTACGCCAAATTTGTAAAGCAGCTTTGATTGGGAATTGGAAGTATTTACGGCGTCTGATCCTCAGCTTCGCCATTTGTGGGTTTCGACTGTTGTTGGTTGTCATTGTCATGACCCAGGGGCTGGTAAATACTGTTTCGGAACGGATGTCTAGGAACTCTTTCGAGCCACTTGAGTGATTGTGCTAGGCTTTTTTTTTCTTTTGGCTATGAACTTGGGCTACCGGGCTCGAAGTCACCCATCAATGTGACGCAATATCATTCCTTTTACTACTCGTTTGCAACAACCTGGCCATTGATTTCCAGCCTTATTTAGAACACTTTCGAGATGGTAATCGAGACCTTACACTCTGTCGGGATAGATCTCTACTTAGCATGCCTTTTTCGGCGTTTATAGAAGTTTAGCTACAAAGCAGATACTCTCCTCTTTCGGCAAGACATCATTACAACATAATAATAGGTTGCCCGGTTCGACAGAAGGGTGAGTATACACCATGTCTAGAACGTACTCTAGATGACGGATTAACCAACGATCATGTTGGACGGAAGAAGCGGAGAGGCTGTAACTGGGTTCAAGGTCAGCCGTCCTACTCCACTAAGGTAAGTCTGAAAGTCGCGACGTCTCCTGTCAATTATAAAGTTACCAATCGCCAGACCAGCATTACAAGAACCTTCATTTTTATTCATTGAATGACCTTTCTATTCCAAGAGCTCGAGGAGTCAGCAATCTCAGTGTACTATGGCAGCTCGAACTAGTACAGCATGCGAAACTTGTCGCACTACTAGGAAACGCTGCGCTGGGGGACCTCCTTGTCAGAACTGTTTTGAACGGGGGAAAGAGTCTTGTGAATTTGTCCTCACTGCAATTAGCAGGAAGCTTGTTGCACAGCAGGCAAGGATCGAAAGTGACGCATGCGGCCCGTGTCTCACGAACAGCACACTTTGCAGGGGAGGACCGCCGTGTGAGGAATGCGTTCTACGTGGAAATGGAGCATGTACGTTTGAGCTTGACTCGCGCAGCGAGAAGCACCTGGCAAGGGCCAGATCTGCCTGCCTGCCGTGCCGCGCCAAGAAAATCCGCTGCACTGGCAAAGGAGCTCCGTGTGTATCATGTACTCTTCGTGGAATTGAAAGTACGTGTGAGTTTGCAAAAACAGTTCACACGAAACCCACAATACCGCATGCACCTCTATGTCAGTCCGATATTCCCGCCAAGTCATCCTGGAATGCAGTACTAGAGAAGGCCCCAGTCCAACCGGCTGAGAGCCCTCTCCATGAAGGGTCTTACAGTAGTCCGTCATCCTACACCTCCACTCTTGCTGCTATTGATACGAGACGAGCATTCCACGATGAGTCAGAGGGCGTTACCACACCACTTTCCAAAACCAGCAGTTTGACTGCCCCGTCGGAGCTGGGCAGAACTCCAAGCCCAGAAGTCAGCAGTTCCGACAGTGCTGTTGGCCCATCTTCACTGGCAGGGTGCGCTTCATATGAGCAACTCCTCGACGTCCTCCCAAACCGTGAAGTGATTGACCATCTTATAGAAAGATACTTTACATCTATGTCTATGGTAAAGTTGGCCTATCAAACTGCCGAGATATGTTCACTAACACCACGCTAGCTATGTTGTGTCATCGACGCCGCCAGCTTCGAAGCTGAGTATGAGGCATTCTGCCGCAATTTTAACGTCGCGCCGCAATCCTGGCTATCCTTGATTTTTGCAATTCTAGCACTAGCCTGCCGTGCGGAAGAAGATTCTGGAAGAGGCTGTTTCTCCGATGATTTGTCGATGCGGTACGAGGAAGCTGCCTGGCACTGTCAGTTGACCAACGACCCACCATTTGAAATATCACAGAGTTAACTGAAAGCGATGGTACTCATAATCTATGGTCGCACACACCGTGGAGAGGATGTATTCAGTGACCTGCAACTGGCCTGCCGTGCGGCAATTTCTACCAAATGTCATGTGGATACCGAGCAGTGTGTTGTCCAGCCCAAGGTTTGCGAGGAATACCGATGTATTCTGGTTAGCTTGGAAGCCCTGTTTATGCTTAACGCTCAGATGCACGACTACTACCGCAACCCGGTACTCACCCAAGGTATACAGCTACTAACTGATATCTGCAAAGAGTATCCTGAACATTCAAGCCTATCAACAGGTGCCGCAGAATTATCTCCCATGGAGACGACGTTTACCATGTTGAATTCTCAACTGTTGAAGATATCAGACACGATCTGTGTGAGCGCAGAGCATGGTTTGATGTCAGAGTGTACCCTCGCTGTCCTTGAGACTGAGCTAGACCGTATGGAGAAAGTCTGCAGCGAGCTTAACACCAAGCTCGGTGGACCTGGTTCGCAGTCAATCTCTCATCAAGGCGGCTATGGTATACTGCACTGCTATATCAACTATCTGCTTCATCTTCTCTTTTTGCCTTATCTTCAGCGATACCTAGATGGGGAGACGACACCAGAAACAAGATTATCTGCATTGAAGTGTATTGCTTTTGCAAAGGCTACGTTGCGAGTATTCAATCTTTTGGCTGGGAGCATGCAGTCCAAATCATATGCTTGGTATATGCGAGGTCTCGGAAGCTACTACGCTGAACAATCAGCATATACTCTCATCAGAGGCGCTGCAGGGCTCCAGGGAGGAAAGGAAGACCAAGAGGTCGAGCCTTTACTAAACCGTACGCTGGAAATATTTTCTAAGTTATCGGCACGCAGCATATTCTCTGCAAGAGGAGCGTTTATTCTCGAATACCGATGTATGCGTCAGCCACCCAAACGCTATTCTCCGGGTGTTATTATCTAACTTCGTTCCAGGATCGGATGTGAGGCTCTTCGGAAGAGGGGAAAGATACCTGTTCTGAGCATGATCATCGATACTGGACAGGCATGTCTTCGCCTTGAGCCGCTTGAAACATTGTATGGGTTAGTGTTTTAGACGACAGCTATTCATTCCTGTATTAAATGCCATATCCTTATGTACGCTTTTGTATTCCTTCTGATGAAGTTAACAAGCCCCCGTCCATTAAGTCTGTACATTAAATCGTCATATTATTCTTTCTGGAAGAATTGTAATCCTCGAATTGTAGATAGACAGAACTTAGAGAGTGGAACCGTAAGCCTTGCAATGAGTCCAGTGGATGGATTCATAATGGCCATAGCTGAATGGTTACAATGCATATTAGAAGACCAACAAACTCCTCGGCCTTGGTTTCCCAACAGATACGTTTTGGTGCGATAGTACGCGCGGAGAATGACATGTTACCCATCGTCCTAATAGTTCCGTCTTCCCGTTGAAGGCTAGAAGCACCTACGCATTTGTCTAATCGCTAAGTCGAAGCAATATAAAAAGGCATATTCCCCGCAGGTTACACATTGGTACAAGAAATAATCATTTCTTTCTTTTATAGTGGGACAAGTCCTACAAATTTCGCCAAACGGAACTAAGCCTCATTTGGCTAGACTGTATTACTCCGCAGACATGACATCCAACCAAGCCATTTTCTGTGACGACGCCAGAGGGTCCTCGACCATGGAGGTTATGGGATATAGCATACTTCCAGCCGACTTGCCACCCCAGTCTATGGTCACGGAGGTGAAGAAATCTCTTCGAACACGACCAAAGGAAGCGTCGGGGCCCGTCATGTATGGGTAGACCTCCGCAAAGCCCATAAATGGGCCCGGACCCTAGGCCCACGGCCCAACCCACGGTGGGCTATGGGCTCAACCTTCAAAGCCCAACCCAACCCACAGCCCACAGTGGGTTGGGCCGTGGCCCCCATAAAAACCCATGCAAGCGCTGACAAAGCGGACTCTGTAATCGTTGTATTACGACCTTCCACCAATCGTATGAAGTTCAATTTTAAATTTTAAAATAAAGGGAATACTATGAGTACGCATGCTGATTTTGAACAAAAATCCGATCGGTGGGGGTCGAGATATAACCCAAAAGGTGAATGTTGATGTTTTGATGTTAGATATATATCTAGGTTTTATAGGGAAGCACCACCACTTTCTGGTGAACCTCTGTAATTTTGAAAATTTCTTAATACCGCGTTTTCTCGTGTTCTTTTACGTGACATAGAGAGAATGCTAGTAATTGATTCTAAATCATTAAATCTAATAAAATATTACCTTAGGCATCAGGGTAAGAAACGGACGTAAAACAGAAGTAATTTAATTAATACCAAAAAGGGGGTTCAACTTATCTTGGCATCCAAATTCTCGGCATGTTTGTATTGTTTGGGGCCCATTTGGGCCCCCATTAACGCACAGTGGGCTCGAGGTACAAGCCCATAGCCCATCGATGGGCCTAAGGACCGGGCCCAAAACCCAACCCATTTGCGGGTTGGGTTGGGCTGGGCTTTGGGCTTTATGGGCTCTGCGGAGGTCTATGTATGGGAGAGGGGATCATGATGCATGCGAGAGCTTCCTGAGATTTGGAATCCAGGGTAATGATGTGTGTCCTTCAATTCAGTGGTCATTGTACAAAACTAAACATAATGACAGTTCACCAGGAAGGTCGAAGAAGTGACCGGGAGGCCTGCCTTCCTTCTCCACCAAGGCCCGGTCATCGTCCACTCGTCGGATCGCCTAAACTGGGGAATCAATGCCGCCCATCCTTGCCGAAATGGGCTTTCCGTCTTCCGGGCACTCTCAGATACCATAGAGGATAGAGTGACAACCTTGAAGCTCTATCCGATCTCCCACCACTTGACGAGCACCGAATTCGCACAGGAAAGAAGAACACCGAGGTCTTTCGATTTACGATCAAATGAAGTACTGTTCGTGCGAGGCGCAGTCAAGATGGTAATTTCACTGCCTGCTGGAGGATCCTTTGTTTGGCAAGGGTTTTCTGAGCACCCGTGGGGGCTGGATACATCATCAGCACGTGAAGCTTTTGCTTTCATGAAGATCTAGCGGAAACCGCGCTATGGCATGCTGGATCTGCATGTGGTGGGCAGGACATTGCTATTGGGAACAGTTTAGCTAGACAATATAGGTAACTGGTCCGTATTAGCTTACCGGGATAAATTCCATGGATGCATTGATAATTGAACCTCAGGCAAGCCAGAGCTTGCGCCTGGTACATGATCTGTGCAAAGTCGCCATCTCGCAGCATCTCCATCGTCCTAGCTTCTTCAGCTAAGGTCAAACAGCGGAAAGCAGGAAGGACTGGTACGAAAAGAAGCGTAATTCCAGGTCCAAGTTCATATTCAAATCGTATCAGTCTGCGCCCATGCTGGAGTGCTTTCTTGGTCTTGTGACTGTCGGATAATTTCTCTTCCTGGATGAATGTGGCCATGGTGCCTAGTCGATGGGGCCCCGAGCATGGCATAGGCCTATTTCGTCCAGTCCGTCGAAGCCAGTCTTGCTCCCACAAAGCTAGGTTGGTCCAATGATGGATTTCCTGGAGTCGTAGTAGCCACATATGGGTATTCTTCCCTGTTGCTATGAGTTCCGCAGCCCGCAAACCCCCTTGTCCCGATGTCCTTTCCAAGGTGACAGGGGTCAAGTCGTTTCTGAGAAAGCGGGTAAAAGTATCCAGTTGCGTTGATAAGTCTGATAGCAGCCTTTCCGCGGTGACTGGGGTCATGATGACAGTTGGGGATTGGTTGTGAGTGCCTAGAATCAGATGGGTTGAGGTCGGCAGGGGTGGGTCAGCAGGATTTATCACACACATCTAGAAAGAGGATAGATCAGACCATGCCGCAGGATTTATACCTGAACTATAGACGATGTGCGATGTCAGCACAACTGGCTTTTGTACTACCCCTGAGTACGAAAGAGACCGTCCTCATTTCCATACCCATGAAACCTACTTAATGCTCATGCTTCCAATTGATGTTGGTTGTGCGTGCACACGTCGAAGTGACTTTTAGCCAGTCCCCATTCAAATCTTCGCTTGCCATGAACATTTTGCGATTTTTTCATTGTTTTGGTCTCTCAAAGGTCTGGAAACTGAATTATCCGTTCCGCCTGATACATGCTAAAACTATATAAAGGGCACAACTGCCTTCATGGATGCAAGGGAGCCCTCCCTCGAGGAGGAGACGGACAGCACCCAGCCAAAGACAAATTGGGCACATACCATGATCTCATACAGTGGATGCACCACTGTCAGTGACCCTCCAGGTTTGGAAAAAAGGATGGAATTTTCCAGGGCCGGGGTGGGGGATGTTGCTCAGTCTCATGTGGTCAACGTGTGGTCTATCAAATACACTTTTAACGACCGAGTCAAACCCCTGTCTATTGATGAATTGGAGGTTGAAATCAAATTCGATTGGGCAAAGGAGACGGTCGTGAAGCGTATGCAGTATCGCGACGTGATGGCAATAGATGGAGGCGAGGATGCAGTGGCAAAATTTGCGCCTATTACACACACGTTTACATGAACTGCCCGACAAACCAGAAATTGGATACATGTAACTTCACTGATTCGTACGGTTGGACTGACCTTTCCCTGGTATAAACTTGAAGCTAGAACCCTTCGAGGGTATCCAAAGAAAGCCATCAGGGTAGTTAGTCAAAATGAAAAACCCCTTGCATGTACCTTTAGACTCGGACATGCTGGAAAATGGAAGTAGCTCTCCACGCCGAAAACCAGAATCCTGCTTCTCGCCCGCAGACGCCACTGTCGTACCTAGCAAGAGCGATGACTGCGATAGCGGTCGCTGCGGACCCAGATCCGTACTCATACAAGGGATACAGATTGCGATTGGGCGGATTGCCATATTGAACCGAAATTCCAACCATTTCCCTTATAACCGGTGTTTGTTTAGCACACTAAGGAGGGTATGAAATCTGAACCATACCCTATAGGGAAGGCCCCAATGCCAGAATCCTTCGCCCCTTGGGAACTGCACGTCCCTCTTCCGGCATCTCACACAGATCACAATTCATTGATTATGGCTTCCACGAGCTGAAATAGAAGGATGACCTAGGTTCCCTGGATATAGGCCACCTGTTGATGGGAGATCTGTATTGTACAGTTTACGGGCTTTGGAGCATGCGGTGGTTCGCTTCATGTACATAGCATCCTTAGCTGCAACATTGACCTGTCACCCCAAGGTCCATTTCACTATAACCGACTCATATTAGCTGTGATCCTCGACCCGCTATCGAAAGTACTCAAGCCAACTTGCACCAAGCTCCGTGTTCCATTCAGGACCACTCTAGACAACTCCCTAGGGAACAGAGCAATCCTAACTTGACCCATCCACTGAAATCCATGAGTATCCAATAGGTAGGAGCTTCTACAGAGCTTAATGGTCTGGATTACCCCTAAAATTCCCCAGCAGTAGTAGTCCATGAACTCGTCTCTACTCATGTCTCGGTTCGCAAATTTTGCTCCTCGGCTAATATTGACATTGCTCATCCGGGGATTGGAGGCCGAGATTTCTGCACCATACCGTATATTTCGAACCTGCGATAAGTATGAGCAACTTGACAAGTCAAGCCAATAATCGCAGAAAATGTTTTCATACCGTACTGACGTCCTGGACATGCGATTCAGATTTCCTGACTGCCGGCGTCCGGTCATTCTGCTTCGGCTGTTCTCTATATTTGTGCCGAGTATTTTTGATTCCGCCATTCATGATGATCCGCCGTTGAGGATGGAATTTGACATGGAATGTATGCTAGTGTGGCCTGTAACCTTGCGATCAGGAGACACGTTTGGGGAAGGGGTAAACCGCCGGTCGGTTATGGAAATACCTGGGTTCGTTTTATGCTCGCCGGTCTGGTTAGCTTCGAAGCCAGAGGAACAAGTCTAGTGTTAAGGCTTAGCACGTAGCTCTATATGATCAGCAGTGCTTGCTTTGGCAGAAACATACTTTATTGCCCTGGTTTGTGTGCAACATCGCTTCCCCGGCTACCGGCACATCCTGATCCGAAGATGAATCATTTCGAAGAGGTGGCTCTCCCTTCGAGTACCTGATGATCATGGTGAAAAATACTAGTCACAGGGCCAGAATATTTCTAGTGGATAGAGTAGAAACTGATGAGATAATGAAATGCAATGGAGAAAGTGAAGATGAAAGAAGGCTATCTGCCTATTTGTGTTGTATTTTAACACTAGCCTAATCCACGGACACACCGTATTAACTTTTGTGATGGTATGTTTTGTAAAATTGCTGCGGGCTTGCAGCAAAGGTGCTAGCCACTGGCGCCGGCCAACCTGACCGTTAACGTAAGAGGATTCAGGCCAAAATCCATGGGGCATCTGGCTATCGAGGGCAAGGTGGCCAATGATGGCCAAGTCATGCTCCACTAAACCCAAATGGATGAGTGGTTTGATCATCAGATTCTGCTACTTTTATGGGTATAACGAGGAGTAGGGGGCAGAGGCTGGAGCGTGAAGCGGCCTTCCAGCGTCTAGTTCATTGCGTATGCAGGAGTCCAGTCGTAATGGAGGGAAAAGGAAAAAAAAAAAAAAAAAAAAAACCTTCGTCACACTATAGATGGCCTACCAGGCCAATGACCCGTTTGCCGCGGGCCAAGAATGTAGGAGTAGGTAAAGTGAAGGTTCAGACCAAGAACTTGAGGTCGGTCCGGGTCAGTTCGGGACACCTATTTGAGGCAAGAGCGCCTATCATTTGATCCACTCACCCTTCCAAGTCTGGTTGCTAGGATTTCTACTGGCAACTAGTGCCTCTGGTGGTGTCGTGCTCCCAATCAGGTGTAAAATCAGTGTCATGTCCTAGATTTCTGATCGCCCCTTCCGATCTCCGCACCTGCATTTTGGCCAGGAGGCAGGATACAACCTCGTCTCATATTCCAGTCGGCTTCAACAAACTGCTTGCAGGTAAACCGCCTCCACAGTCTTCTTGGGCGTAAAGGACTGCAAGCTAATTCATTTTTGTGGCAGCATGTATCAACCTTCTCGGCCTGATGTGACTCATCGAGAAAAAAGTCCTATGCTGCCGCATAAATCAACACCTACATCACCTCCACGGGAGACGGGGGAAAAGGAGAAACACAATAGGGACCAGGACTTAGAGGGCCGGAAACACTCAAAGCAAAGAACACAGTTGAGCCCCAGGCGCGCCCAGGGGACAGCAAAAGTGCAGGCCGGACGGTATTTGAGGAAACTGGCGCGGGTAACTTACCAGCCAGAGATGATCAAACAAGGTTTGCATTGCTGTACTTTCGAACTTGTCTTTTTTGCAGTGCTAAGTAGACTATTGCAGTCAAGGGACAACAACGCCAGTGCCGCGACCCAGTTCAATCACGCAGTGCTCACGCTCTTGGTTCTCTGAAACCCTTCCAGACCACCAAACTGGCTCTGCTCATGTTCTCGTTGAGGCTCTCCAGTCAGCCTTAAAGACTCAAGTTTTACAAGCACTGAGAATTTTGGGCGTGATCGCTGGGGAGTTCCGCTCATACAACCTGGAAATTGAGACAATTGATAAGTGGACGGTAGAAATCACCGGAGTTGATGCAACACTGATCCCTATAGTATCAAATAGCGTGCTCCAATTGCTTGCTCCTTTTGAAAGCCTCAATGTCATCCTCACCAAATGCATCACTGCTCCAGGCCCCATGCGAGACCATAGTATCAGAGACCAAGCGCTCGAGTTGTTGAATTATATACATACTTATGCGGAGTACCACCTATTCCAGAATCAGAGATTATATCTTGATATTGGTAGATGGATAGAAAGGCTCAGCTCAGACACACACAACGAGCAGTCAAATGACGCTGTTTTCTCAGAAGCTTGCGAATAGTCTCTTGCTTATTACATTCCATTTTGTACGAATTGTTATTTTCATGCATATTTCACTCTCTTTTGGGTATCTGAGAGCATGTCAATACACATCCAGTAGGTTCAGTGCCGTCCTCCCTGGGTCCGGGACATCATTGCTCTTATTTCCTTAAAGTAGATTCCAAGGCACTGCTTCCAATATCCGTTTATTTCCTCTTCTAGTGCTTCTGCCTTGCTCCGGGTATAGGATTGGTACCATTTAGTCCGGAAAATATGCTCGGTGTTGTGCTTTCACCGATCACGGTTTGATCATGACAGCCTTCAACTCTAAGGGCTGCAGAGGTACGATTGCGGCCTCATGTACACTCTGCATCCCCAAGAATCTATTCCCATATGACGATAGGGGTGTATTTGTGGCCCGGATCCATCATTCGTACGTTCTCGTTCGTATGGAACATTCTGTCGGACCGAACCGTTCAAAGCAGGACCTGCGCGAACCCCATCGCCATTAACAACAGGCTTCCCCTATATTACAGCGCTCTGAGGCTCAATAGACCGAGCTGCGTGTTTTCCTTCTTGTACCACCGGCCATCTCGTATACCAAAGGTTGGAAAGTTCCCCTCGTGCTTGCTTGAGACGGCACCTGGCCAGGAAGCCAACTCTTCGTCTCCAAAAAGTAAGGTCGACAGGGTTCGGGAATGCGGAAGTGAACCTGTAGCACATCAATAGATGTGGGAGGATGGAAGGAGGAAAGAGGCTTCGCGAAAATGAAATTCAGAGAAACGGGAAGGCGATGGCACTTCTGAGCCTGGAGAAATCTTCAATTAGTAGGAACTGTTCTGGACGCTCCCACATACATCAACAGTTGACTCATGCTCTCTGTCACTTGTCGTACAGCTCAGTGAGGTTGATCTTCCAGGGGTCTTCAGTTGCCCCGGAGCCGCTTTGTGGATGCTTTGTGCGCAGCCGTTGCTAGGAAGTGTCCAATGCTGCTTTCCGTTAAGCTAAGGCTCCTCATATTCAAAGGGGACCCCGATTTGATGCAGTGCGTGCTGTTGCTGGATCCTGGGAATGCGAGGCAGAAAGCTTGGGAGAAGGAGAAACTTAACACTAACTGTCTGTTTTAGGTAAGTAACCCTTGGTTTGTCTGCTCTTCACCGCACCCTCACACTTCTGAGTATTCCAGCCCTGCTTTTCTCTTTCCATCACCAATCCCCCGTCCTCTTTGATCAACAAAGTGCGTGTCCGTGTTACAAATCCTGATCCTCTTGCTCCCCTTGCCAGTAAGTTAAATCTCACCGAATCATCTCAAGCCATCCCAACCGAAGCTCTTCGGGCTTGAGACTGGAAGGTCTAGCCACCGAAATGCCTTGATATCCAAGAATCTTTCAGCTAACAAGGGACTCAAACTTGCGTTGAATAATAGCAGTTCCAAAAACGACAATCCTCAGGCCCACCGAGCTCCTGGCCTGTCCCATCCGTCTCTTCGTTGGCCGATCCTCGTGCATGATTGTTTGAGGTTGTTCAACCAGAATACTGCATAAAGCTAATATCGGCAAGAAGGATCGGCCTTGTGTTGTTGGAGTAAGAAAATTCTTCAATGCCACAGGGTGGAAGACCTGGTCTGGTTCCAAGGGCTAGTCGGACGCCAGCCAGAAGCCCTGCGACCGCACCAGACAGCTCTCCCGCTTTGTTGTTTGAACGTGATAGACATCACCCGTATGATCAAACCGCCGCATACTCTACTCTACCGTTATCCGTTGTGGTTAGAATACTGTCTCTAAACCTCAGCCGAAGCTATAGCGGTTGAAGTTTCAATCACATTATTTGTGGTCGTTCATGAAGAGTATCGTGATGCAAGTGAGGGTCTGTCATCAATTCAGAAGGAGGTACAACTGGTGATAAATCTTCAAAGCTTGACTCGGCTCTAGGGCTCTGTCAGATAGGCAAATGCAGTCCACGTCCTGGGGAAGGATTCACATGGTCAGTCTTTGCACCAAGTTCAAACAATTTGAGCGCATCCTTCTGCCAGACTGCATGTAGGCTATTCAGTAGCCACCAAGTCCATTCCACGGTTTAATACTCAAGCTGCGCCCTCAATTCTGTTTGCGTGCCTACATGTCAGCAGTCGTTTGTCGTCGAGAATACCAGAGAACCCCCATATTCTCCCTTTCCAAGCCCACTATCCCGCAGCTACCTCCTTTGGACTCCCCGCATCAAAAGACTTTGGGAGGTACTGAATAAGAACTAGTATATTCGGTCTGTTTTGATCATCCCATTGCGGAATAGCACAGAATACAAAGGGGAGTTAAAGCTTGCTGGGAGGTATTGAGAGGTAGCTTCGACCTGCTCTGCATGTCTACTTGATCCATATCAAATCAAAGGAAAAATAGCTGCATAGTATCCTAGGCTTCCACTAAAACTACTTCTTTCCACAGAATTCTCTCAAGAAGGTTTCTTTATCCATGTCTCCATTGGCAAAAAAGCCTCGGCCACTTTTAGCATCACGGAGGACCACGGTTTCGTTCTTAGAGCTTGCGCTTCCAATAATTACCATGCTTGTGTTATCGAATGTGCAGTCATTGAAGGTATACGTTCCTTGGTTTTCATGACCGATGCCTTGAGGTCCCCGGCAGCAGTCGATGGTGGCTACAGTAATGCAAGTCAATACCCAAGGCACGTACTGAGAAGGCGTGACATAGGTACCCTGTTGTCTCCGTTCATCGGGGTTGGGAATTAGCCGACTAGACGGAATATGTCTATCATGGGATAGTCGCTTCACGCGAAAAAAAGAAATGGTCAGTAACAGTCGTTGGAAGGTACAAGAATGTACGGACTGGCTTTAGGGTAGACTTACCTGGTCCTGACTGTCGTGCATTGGAGCCGACGTTGGTTGGGCCTTGACATTTTATTAGCCATAAGTCTACCTAGAAAAGAAGGGCTAGTATGAAAGCATGGTACCAAAGCATTTCTGTGCAGGTCTGGCAGAATACGCCCATTCATCACTGTCAGGCTTTCACCTGAATCCGGTTCATTTTGGGCTGATACACCCTAGGAGCTGCCTTTCAGCCATTTAAAGGTCATTCTGGAAGTTGAGTCTTCCGTGGAATGCCAAAGAGTGTGATCCCGATAAATACCCTAGAATAAGAAGATGAAGAGAAGTAGAATGTGAGGGGCAATGGATCGACTATGGGCCGAAGTGCTAGATTACCCCTAGTAATGTCTACGTATGGCTTGGCATTATTGCTATGCACTCGACCTGGAAACACGGGCTGATCCATCCAGTTGCCGCGGGGCCCTGCGAGCAAGGCTCAGCCATTAAGACCAGGTCATGCAACCGGCTATGATTCAGAACCCGACATTGGCGCCAGTTGCGGCTTGCTCGGATGAACTATTTCCGGCAAGATCAAAGTTTGGTGCCTTTACGCTATCTTCCAATAGAAATGAGAGCATGGCCACATAATATGTTATGTGGTTAGAGCATTTCACTAGTACAATGCCCTGAGAGCGAGAAAGAAGCGCCAATCCTTTCCCCCAATTCTCGTTAATAGAGATCCATCCTACTCCCCGGCGATCTGGAACTATCTCTTTCATTCTTAATTATTGTTGAATATACTGTTCACTGTTGAGAAATGTCCTGAGGTAGTTATCTCCTTATATGCTTGGAATGAATCGCGAGTCCTTTCAAGATTCTCCACTCCGGATCAACATGGACACCGGGGACCAGTTCGCATTTGGTCAGATGAGTTACCCATACTCATACACCTCACCGCAATGCCTTTCATCATATCACTCAGCCGTTGGCGACAGGTCTTTTGAGGCTGGCTTTCAAACCCGGGACTTTATTTACGGGTTACCTGCTCCATCACCCTGCTTGGCAACTCCCGCGATCTCTCCCTCTCCTCCACCCTTGCGCCCCAAATATTGCGTCATCCAACCTCGACCCAAGAAAGATGGTTCCAAAGCCGGGAAGGCTGATGAGGTTGTACGAACCAAGTCTAGCAAACGTCAGAAAGGTGAAATGCGCCGAAGTAGCCAACGTCCAAAGAGAAGCAGCGAGCTTAAGCCCACCCAACTAAAGGCCGATACCAGCTTGGTATCTCCAACTAAGCCCGGGAGAGAGAGGTTTGGATTCTCATTCATTTGATACTGTCTCATTTTACGTCTGACCCGAGAACCACAAAATTCAGTACCGAGCCCTGCAACCAATATACGGATTCCGACTTGTGCTCGAGCAACCAAGTCCCTACCTTCACTCCTGGACCGATACCGCCTGCAAATGGCTCTGCAAGCGCAGCGAGGATCGAATCGTCAGTTTTTACCGGCGATGCATCCGGAGCGCTTGTCGGTGGCCGGCCAACAGATCACCAAGGCTTAAACCAGCACATTATCCAGCCAAACAATCAGCAGCGATGGCCAGGCTTGTCATTTAGGATAAGTCAGAGCCACAGTCATATGGAAGCAAGCTACACTGGATTGGCAGCGCATCTTGAAAAGTCCCAAGTTCTGCAATCGCTGAGCATCGTGAAGGATTATATGGCGAAGCATCCTTTGGTCTTCGAAGAACAAGCACCCGAGACAGTTCAAAGATGGCTTGTTGGTATTGAAACTATGGATGTCCCAGGATCGTTGTCCGACGGAATGTAACAGGTTGGTTGAATGGTAGGACCGGGTTAATTCAATCAATATGGATATATAAAATCCACATCAATACCACCCGGTGCTTCCTTGGTATTCTCTAGAGTGAAGGAGACAATGCAAAATCATCATTAAACTTCTTTCAGCAGGATGACTTTCCGTTACCAATCATCATATTCTTTCCGTGTATATATACAGTCTGACTGTGACAACTATTGATATTGATTGAATGTGGTGCCGTCGGCTTTTAGCATGCTTGTCTATAAAGCAGGAAAGTGGTGATCCAATACTAGTTGTTCTATCGAGAACAGTCTTCATTTTCTGGTTGAGGACCCGCTGCTCTCGAAGCTTCCAGCCAGTGGACGCTTTGCCAACAGAGGACGTGGTTTTATCAGCTAAAACATACTTTTCTTCTTTCTATGCTGAGTGATGTGGTCGGCGGTGGCTTTTCAGGGTTGCCTTGCTTGATAGAATGGGAAGAGCCTACATATCAGGATTTAAGACCTGGGTTTGATCCTCCGAGTTTGAATACCAGACTCACTATGTTTTCAAAGCGGATTGGTATACTGGTGAGTAAACGCTGAATAGTGGACGGCTCAACGATTAGTCACTGGAGTTCACGACGCCTCCCGGAGGTGAAAAGCATCCCATATATCATAAATTTCAGGTCATTAATAGCTACTCGGGTCTTGAAGAATCTTTTGGATCCACTCAATTTAGTGGTTTTCCGTGTTTGGTGCTGACACTATTTTTATGAGGAGCATCATAAAAGTAAACCGTTGACACACTTTCTAGAATCTTGTATTCCTCACCATCATCGTGTACCGTTTCCATCAGCACTGCAGAGAACACATTGCCTGTCTTTACCTCTCCGGGAAAGTCCCACTGTGGCCTCACCTAACAGACAATTGGTACGTATCAGTCTGGAGAACACTGCAGATCGAAATCGTGTCGCGGTTGCTCTAGCTGTCAAGATTTGTCGACAAACCAGCATAGGCCAGACTTATCATCAATCCCCTGATTCCACTACCCACAATCTGTAGATTATAAGCAAGTGGAGACAAGTATAGGTCAAAACGCATGGTGATCACTCAACCGAAATCCTTCATTGCTGAGGGGGTGTGCTCTACATTTAGTTGATCCTCAACCGCTTGCGTGTTAATTACTTTATTTCCGAAGAACAGGAGAGTGTGAAATAGACAGAAACAAAAAGTATTTTTTATCAAATCAGCATACTTGTTGGAGTAGGAAGCGAATGGCGCGGGATGCTTGATGATTCTCTTTTCTTTGCTGTTTGATCATACCGCGCTGCCGTGCGTAGGTCTTTTAAAAATACTGTATGGCGGCTCCATCGTTCACTGTAGTCTATGCTCAAGTTCTCATGTCCAATTTAGTGGGAACCGGTACTCTGCAAAAAGTTAGTCTCCCAATGTTGCGTTACTAACAGTTTAGAACCCTTACCGGTCCATCTTTCGAGGTCATTCATAGCATCAGCGTAGAGACTGTAAACAGTTTGCCTTTTCTCTTCCATCTCTTTGGCCGTTAAAAGCCCCTTCTTGACTTGGCGTCGGAAGCCTTTAGCCTGGCATGAAACATTTTTGTAATGCGTGATCTTAAGATCAAAGGCGTGAGACGACATCTGAACGCGGGACATCATCATCGCCTTCGTCATACGATAATCTTCTATCCACCTTTTCAAAAAGAATTGTGATTCAAACGCCAGGCAATAGTCCTCCGCACGTTTCCAATCCGATTGCTGTTAGCAAGGCGTATTCATTCCACAGGGACATACAAACCATGTCTAGCCTGAGGTGAGAGATCTTTGCAATGCATTATTATAAACTGATGTGAAGGTAGCCAATTCTAGTGTGGTTTTCTGTTTCTTTCCGCTGGAGGTGGATTCAATATATAGTCAAGGTGGAAAATTTATAGACGTTGATATGCAATCGGTCGGTCTATTCCCAGCCCTCAACATTTAAGACGAGGAACTAAGTAACTTAACGTACTGTAGCAAAATTAAACAATATGGGATATTTTCCCGGCTTACTGTTGGCTCTTTAGAGATATGCAACGAGACTTGTCCACAAGAGATAGAGTGCGACGATGAGGCCCACATCTATTACTAGGTACATGATTATTTACAAGTTACATATCTCTCTTGGAAAAGCCGTTTCCCCCTACTTAGACCAAGAAATGAGGATGGTGGGGTTGCAAGCAAACAAGCCTTGCCATAGTCCATGAACTGGATAGATTGATCGAGGAACGTTCATATCCACTCCAACTATTCCTACAGGGTGATCCAAATTATGCTTCATGATTTCCGCGAGCTCTGTAGATCTGGAAATCGCTATGAACTATCTATGAATCGTGTAGGATGAATATCCTATGAGTTATTGAATTCCGCTCGGCGATGGATCTGTGTTGCATAACTGATACTCAACGTCGAATATTCAGAGCCAACGCCATTTGAAGCCATCGATACGTAATATTTAGAAACCGTAGGCCAGTGTGAACGTAGAGTCAACTACGCGGGTTTTATTCGCGGGTCGTAAGACTATCCACTGTTACTATTAAGAAACTTCTCACACTCCTATTGACGATTCGATCAGTGCTAGGAGCTCATCTCTTGACCCTGGGAGTAAGATAACTTTCAGGGGCTCCTATAACATTTCTGGGAGCAAAGAAGCAGCTTCTAGGAGCCACATAGCCCCCAGGAAACCCGATGTAGCTTCTGGGGTCTGGTATCCCCACCACGGGGAATCAAAGCCGCGTTCCTGTTGACGACTTTTTTGATTCCTGGGGCTATAATTTGACCCTCTAGGAGTGACCGAATGACGCAGAATTGTGCGCAGGTTTGGTGAAGGCTTTTTGTGAGGGCTGTCGGCGATCTCGGAAGGCAAGATAGTGACTCTAGGACCCTAAAGTAAGCTCCCAGGGGCTCCACAGCTCCCAGGTCAAGCCAATGTATTCCCAGAGCGAGTTTCGTATTCGGTCAGGAACGTAAAGTGAAGATCCCAGGGGTAGATCTCGTTTTCCTAGAATTAGAAACAGCCCCAGGAGCTAAACAGCATTTCCTAGGGGATAAACAGCCCCTAGAAATGCTTTTGAGGTTCCCAGGGCCAACATATTGGTTCCCAGAGTAACTTAACAAGCACGAGAGTTTGTCAGTCTCTTGCCTTTGGCTTTTCTGCCAACAATCCCCGCCTTCACGCGACACGGCTCCACTGAGATGAATCCTCTGTTTCTTTGGTCATCGCCGTTAGGTATCATGAAAACAGAACTTTTATCTACCACTATAGTTTCGAGCTCAGACATTTTCGGAATCAGCGAAGCAGTCAATAGCTACTGGCTATGGTGTATTGGTGTCCAGCACTTACGAGATGAAACGGTCGCGTTGTACTTCGGAGTTTAACCATCGGTATTTCATTTCTTGCTAATTTGCTTCAAAATTGTATATCACGGCTATAACGGCTGTAACCTGTGATCACCTACGCTGAGTGGAATTCAGTCGTGCCGACCGGCGAAGCGGTGCAGAAGTAGAAGGTTCTCGCGGTAGATGAGTTCCTGCTAGTCTGGCTGAGCGACGGGGCCCACCAGTGGGAGATGGATCGCTTGCCGTGTGGACGGAATGTGTCTCGGCATCCGACGAGGGGATTCGTAGGGGGCGAATGATGGCATCTAGGGCTCCTTCGTTTCGGCTGCGGTCATCAGTATCTTGGTCGTCTCAGAAATAAGGTCATCCACACTTACCACACACAGCATGACGTGCCAAACCCTGTATCTCGCTTTTCCAACCATTCTTCGGCGCATGACAGATGACAGAGCGATGTGCACTGACCGCAGTGCAAGATCACGCTCTCGTTCGCATGGTCTTCATCCTCAGTCTGGCAGAACACACAGTAGATGCTGTCGACGTGGATGCTGTCGACCGCTTGGCTCGGCCTGAGACTCTGCAGCGTCAAGTCTTGGACACCCGCCCGGATATTAGTTGCCGATGAGAGGATGGCTGGTCGGGTCGGCGAAACGCGCCATGGAACACTGTTCGTCCGCAGCATTGCAGAAGTCACAAATGGATTGAATGGCTGCACTGGCTCGGGGTTGGTTGACAGGGGCACCGGTGGTGGTGATGACCGGGTGTTGTCTGATGCAGGGCGTCGCCTGGAGGCTGACGATGTCTGACGCTGGCCCCGATGTACAATGACTGACGGAGAAGCCATTCTGGAGCCATGTGGTACTCGCGCCTGGTTGCGGACGGCGGCTTCATACCACTGCTGGCCAACTTGGTCGGCCTGCCGTTGTCGGTGCCATCTCGCGCAGAGGAAGTCTCTGGCGACATCACAGAGCTTGGACTGCAACGATGACAAGTCAAATGGCTCTCTGGCGAGAGTGGTCAACTTTTGATGGCCGATCTTGGTGTCTTCAACTTTGATCGAGTTTTTGCACGGCTCGCCTTTTTTCGTCGTCCCGCAACAAGAGCCAGGACCGCCATTGGGGCTGACCTCTATCTCACAAACAAGAAACGGATTCCAAGGCAGCATGGTAGTTATTGAGGTGGTCGTCAAAGGCAGAAAATGCTTCGGATTGTGGTGGTGTTGGGCAATCACTGCGGCGTTCCCTCGCCAGCTTTATATGCCATCGCGTGGCTCCTTACCTACATGGCTGCGTGGCTGGCATGGAACACTTCCTTGAAACAGTCGGTACGTGGAAGAATGCATTCACACGCAGTATGCGCCGTATACAGCCGGTCAGTGGCCTGCATGAAGGGATATCATTCCAGACCACTGCTGCAATCAGCTGCACTTTTGACTATCCATCGCGGTGACCACGCATTAGCGAACAGACTGACTACTGCGGTGATCAGCAAAGTCGACAAATACCGGGTTAAATTCTGGGTTGCCTAAAGAATTTCGAAGTGAATGATAGGTTGTGATTTATTCTTATGGCGCTAGATGCAAGATGTGGGTACGTAGAGATAGATTGGTTTCCCAGGCCATTGACACACTACCAGGAACAGTTTTGGCGTTCCCAGGAGCTAGACCCCACAGATTCTCCAACTCCGCCTGAACATTGTTGTCAAGGCTATGATGCTGCCGTGTGATTGCTACGCACCTTTCAGCCAAGTGACAGACTAGACTCCTAGCTGACCACGAATTTGGCTGAGGTGAGTATATAAAGGCCTCCCATATCCTACTTTCACATCTCTCACCTCACCCCTATCTACATTTCGTTTGCTCCATCCGCTGTCCAATCATGGTCCGTTCAATTCGTTCTTACGGGGTTTACCGATGAGCTAATACGTTACAGCCAAATATCAGAGACCTGCCCAACGAGCTTTTGCTGTGGATTGTGTCGTATTTGGACGGTAGTGCATTATTTGCCCTCGCAAAATCATGCAAAGACCTCGATTTTAGACTGCAGCCCAGCATCTGGAAATACAATATCAAATTTCAGAACAGCAATCTTTTGCACTTGGCCGTCAAATACGACAACATTGGTCTTGCGGAGGCTTTGCTCCAGCGCAACGCCAACATCAATGCATTTTACCGAGGCAAAACTCCTTTAATGAGGGCGCTCAAATACTCTTCCGCTGCTGTGCGTGACCTCTTGCTCAATCGTCGAGATCTAGACATCAACATTCAAAATCAAGCACGGGAGAGCGCCCTGTGGTATGCCATCCACTACGGAACTTTTTCCACCGTCAAGCGCGTTCTAGAACAACCCAACGTCCAGGTGGACGTCAAGCAGAAACACGGCCGAACGGCGCTCCACCTAGCAGTCTTCGCAGGCAGAATAGGGTTCGTGCATCTGCTACTTTCTAGTGGCAGCGACCCTGATCAACAGGACGATTCGGGCCACTCGCCATGGGACTGGGCATGTCGCTTCAATAGACCCGTGATGGAAATGATTTTTTCAAACGATCCGATGGCCAAGGTGTTTCTTGGTACCCAATCATCACAGGAGGCTGAGCTACCTCTTCACCATGCAGTATCCTATGGGTCGGTAGATGTTGTCAAACGGCTTCTCGGACAAAAGGGCCTGAATTTGGACATCCAGAACCGGAATGGCTACACGCCGCTCCATCTCGCCATTCAAAGCGATCGCCTAGAAATGGTCAATTTGCTCCTAAGTCACCCCCGTGCCAACGTGAACTGCAAAGACAAAAATGGCAATACGCCACTTTGGCTGTCGACTTACTCGTCATGCGACGAGATAACCGAAAGGCTGTTGGCCGAGAAAGACATCAACGTCAATTTTGTTGGAGGCCGCGTGAGTTTCGAGACGCTGTCTACATCTCTCCACCACGCCGCGGCCAGGTTGGATACCGTGCTCCTACGACGGCTGCTTGTGGTGCCAGGGATCAGTCTGAATCTCTGTGTTGGAGGCCACTCTCCATTCTCCGTGGCTGCATATCACGGTCGCGTGAACACGGTTGCTTGTCTACTGAGTATGGAGGGTGTGGAGATCAATGGAAGGGATGTAATAGATCCGCCTATTTGTCGAGCGGTTGCACATGGCCATCTCGATGTGGTAAGACTCTTAGTGCAGCAAGACGCACGTCTGAACATCAATGAGAGCACGATCGCAACTCACGACACTGCTCTCTGCATTGCCGCCGCTTGTGGTGAATTGGAGATGGTCCAGGCACTACTAAGCCATAATCGGATTGATGTGAACCTCAGGAATCAATGTTCTGAGGATCCATTGATGTTTGCGGTCAGGGGCGGGCATTCCTCGATTGTTGATGCACTTGTGGTCAATCCCAGACTGAACTACTTCAGTTTGACGAAGTCTCTGGATCTAACCAGGAACGATTACATTCAGAGGGCCATTCGAAGCAGAATGGAAGACGCCAACACTCCACAAAGATTGTTGAAGAGGTCTCCGGGGAGAAGGTTTGGTGGTCTGTACGAGCTGGCGACATCTACTTCCGGTAGCTGTCGTGATGATTTGCGGGACGGCCGAGTTAATCGACACTTTCTCCGCTAGCTACACTGGCCACATTGTCACTGGATCCGTAGTTTTTCGTTTATAATATATTAGGGTAATAAAAGCGACACCAGAACATGCGAGATTATTCGCAGACACATTCCACAAAAGCTGTAATATGAGTTCTCGAAAAGATATAAGCTTCTTTTCCTGCGGTAACTCTTCATTGCAACATCGTTGGATACTGTACATCATTGGATACTCTCCACATGGTAAAAGACTTAGGACAATCAAGAATATAGAACCCTTCAACCTTCTCTTCCTATGCCTGGCAGCCCCGCCAGGTTGAGTCTGCAAGGGTGATCCCAGTCATCGAGGATCCTAGTCAGTCGACCCCGAGATGATTCCAGTGCCTGGTCAAAAAAGCGCAGCCGAGACAGCTGCTTGTCGTGGCGAAGCTGAAGTCCGTCCCTCTCTTTAGTCAGGTGACTGCTAGCCTCCTTCAAGATCCGATTGCTCTGCTCTAGGTTCTGGCCATCGATGTGTTTGGACACGCACGACTCCCATAGGCGTCGATACAGCCCGACAAGTCGAGCCGCGGGAAAGGCGGACTTGGGATCGTTGCGTTCGAGGTCTGCTAGTACCTTCAGAATAGGTTGGAATGGCTCGGTCGCCAAGGTATGTCTTGTTTCTGCTTCCTGTGGCGAAAGAGAGAGCTGCGATGGTCAGCAAGAGCATTGGAAGCTGAGCCGCTTTACTTACCAGTGGAGGGACATGATCAGAAGCCTCCTGCGAATTCTCTTTTTCAAAAACGATTTGCAATGCACTGGGCTGTTGTCCTCCTTCTTTTTCCTGGTCTGGCGTGCTGTTAGGGGCATCCATCTTGATCGCAGGGGAACGAGTATCTAGGCAATAGCATGTCCACTAATTCTTGGAGGCTTTTATAGACTAGAGGACATCGGTGGCCAGGTACTCAGTCTCATTTTCACCAGGAAAGTTAACCAGCGTAGTCAGCTTTTTAATCTCAGCACTCTGTTTGCAGTCTGTTCAATGATGGTGCTGGTGATCAGTCTCGTGGTGTTGATGGTTGGTGAATGTGCCTCATATTAGTGGCTTACTGGTGATGAACGGTCCAGGAGATATATATTCAATCACAACGCATTTTCCACATTCGTTTGAGAGCTCAGAAATTCCAAAAGTAAATGAAGTAAAACGAGTAAAACTTAGAGGATTGAAAAAGAAAATCGAAAAAACAAGGTATCCATCTCAACCATGATCACAAGTTCAAAAGGTGACTCTCGTCAACAAGGACGGCCAAGCTTCAACGGGTTGACGGGTCGAGTACGTACCCGCGCCCGCGCACGACCGTGGTCTGACGCTTTCTGCAGCCTAGACGGACAGAACCACACACAGCTCAGACAACCAACACTCAAGCGAGGCCAGAAGATTTCCATGTTCCTTAGATGAAAATATGAGTGCCGTTGGTAAAATCAAAGAACAGCTTCCATTGCCTCAATATTAAGACCGTAGATTCAACGGTGAGCCAACGTTTCTTAACCGACTCACTTTGACTCATTCTCAACAAGACTATAGCATTTTTTTTCTCGGTGGGCATCTAACATGACACCAAAAATTCGGCTGCAAATAGTTGCGGTAGAACGAAGGCATGAATTGCAACAGACCTCACTTAGGATAGCGTCGTGTCCTTGAACGTTTGCTCTACAATAGAGCACGTACGCGATGGGAGCCGAGAAACCTATAAATTCGCCCTCTCCCCCCAGCAATTTGTTCTACAACACTGTCACTTGCTGCGCAAAGTCGAGCAGGCCTTCGGTTCGAGGCACCTGATAAGTTCTTCCCTTTCACCTACTGGATTTCCAATGTACTGACATCTATACTGTAATTACGTTGTGGACTGACAAGCTAGAAAGTGCTTGTGAGAATGAGATTCCCACCAGGTCCACTATGCCACCCATGCCAGCCGGTCGAGAAGCAGATCGGGGTTAGCTGGTCAAAGTATCTATGCGAACATCTGTCCACCATAGCAACCGACCACTGTCCCGTCCCTGAATATATCGATGCAAAATAAAGACTTCCATACAGGTATGTAAATTTCAACGCGCCCCTGTCCGAAACTAGACTTACTTCAGACAGGATGCGAAACAAGGATCTATGCATTCCGTCCAATGCACGCGCAAAGCCACGGAGCCCTTTTCCGTGTCTTCTTTCAGAACATGTGAGTCAAGCATTGCTTCGCCGATCGACAAGCTAACGATGGACAGGAAACCGTTGACAGCGCACCAGACTGAGTCCGAACCAGCTCTCCGTCAGTGCTCCGCGCAGGGTCATGGCTTACACGCCATTTCTGGCCCTATCACTTCAAACCATGCAACATGTCCTATGTGAAATACTGCAAACTAAGGCCGCGGGCAAACAGCAGGATGCATAAGCCCCAGACGTTCGTTGTGCACGACGAGGTGAGTGCAATATCACGCCTCCTGCTGCGCCGGATCCGATGATTTGTGTCAACTCTGTGCCGCAGACACAAACTCCACTGACGTCTCTATGCCATTGCAGGAGCAGCCAGCCCATCGCCAACCGCGACAATTCTTGTGGCGAGTAACCTATTCCCGCCGAGTCAGATAAGACCCAGGGCCCAACGCGCCATTCCCCTCCTCACCGCCTTCACACCATGAACAGCGGAGTGCCTCAACCTCTCGCTGTCTGCACGAAGCTGTCTCCTAATACAACTGTACAATTTTTTGTCACACGTGAGTTCGTCATGCGCCTTTGCCGTGTTGTGAACTTGTCGGTTCATCCAGCGCGGCTTCTCGAAGCGACAGCCGGAGAGTGTGACGAACCTGGATACAACATGGCATATTGGTGACTGCATCGCAGAACTGATTTGGCAGTGATCTAGTTGGTAAGCAGGTATGATCACGAATATTGTTGATTATCTGTCTCAAGCATACACTCGGATTCTTCACGAACGGCGTAAAGTACAACACCTTGTCCAACTGAATCAACACTTGCTGACTCGGGTCTCACCACAGGAAGACGCCGTCAGATTCCCATCACCCGAATGCAAAGCGAGCAAATCTCTTATCTGCTCGACCTCCCCTACATCAATACCATCTATGCTTTGTTTCTTCCACATGACTACTGGTGGCATCGACGAGTCGCTACCTCGACCTTCTCCCAGTCGATTTGGTTCATCAGATCATGCGTTGGTATGCCTACCTGATGCAGACCCAATGGAGCGCATAGCAGTGTCTGTCTCCCGGCATATGAACCCTCTCGTAGAATGGCCTACTTGCGGCTTGGATCCCTGGCGTCCAGTGGGTGACCATCGTTGTCCTCAGATGGCATCTAGCGTCTTTCGAGCCTGAAACCCCTAAGAAACCGGGAGACGCCAATGCTTTGTCTAGCTAGAGCCATATTTTCGTACTGGCGAGGTTGTTAGTCGGGACTGCTTGCATGGAGAAGGTGAGGCAAAAGTCCCGTCATTTCTACCCGAATCAACTAACAATAGCCAGTCAGCTTCAAATCGATGGACAAGACCGAGGATGGCCAAACGATTGAGAGGACCCATAACCCAAGAACTACGTCTGATAGAGTCATCTTGATTCCTCTTCCTCTCCGGGTTGCTGAGCTTTTGGACATGTACGGGCGAGCGGGAACCACTCGGACATACACGGAGCTGCATGCTATCAGGATTGTTTGCTTTTCCCTGTTAGACAGAAGCTTGGTGATTTCATTCCTAAGCCTGTGTTTTTCTATCCAAGCCCGAGCACTACGTGCAAAGCCCATACACCTTGAATGTCAGAGCAGCTGGAGGTCAGTCAAGTTATCCAGTATCCTTCGTCCATTGAGGCCGTCGTCTGACATATCGCAATTGGAGGCGCAAGCAGGTCTTGCCAGCAAATCACCGATTCCTCTACGTCTCTGAGCTCACTGTTCTTTGACCATCTATGATGTATTTCTCCGCGCCCAAGACGATATCTGGCATATCACTGTTCGAGCAATTCACCGTGAAGGTGGGTTTGATGTCTAACAGAATCACAAGAGCCCTCGGGTTCTAGGACCTCTGAATATCCTGTACAGCCTATACTGAATTGTCTAGCCCAATAAGCGCTCATGTTATATTTGCTTGGGGAGCAGTTGGAGCGGATGCCTGCTAGGGTCACACGTGGGTTAGAACACCCCTGTACAGATATCACCAGGTCCTGAGCGGTGATCGCGGAGAGTGTCTTTACCGGTTCTGATTCCAGATAGCTCGTTGGACCCCGATCGGAATTTAATCATGCTATATCAGCAGCGGCGCGTGATTTATCGCATGTAGTGGGGAATAAGCCTCACAGAAGGTAACGACCGTTTCTTCATCGCTGTAGTGGACTTCTACGAAAGACTGGTTCAATTTACTGGCGGGATATTATTCACAGAGTTGCGACGGCTCCTACATGTAGAAGGAGCGGATCAGATATTCCAGAGCCAAAGCTACCAATGACATGTTAACCTCGAGAGAAAGAAACTCTCACTCTCGCAATCGCTCTATGATGTAGGCATTCTAGTGTAGAATAGGTTCGAGTGACTAGCAATAGTCATCTCAAGCAATTTCTTTGGCGACGCAAGAAACTGAGCCTATCACATAAGCATCTTGAATTGAACCCATGATCAGATTTTCTAGACACATCGCATGGGTCTACACTTCGTATTTCTGATCTTGAGTGTACAGTATATTGCGTGATCAGAGTTGCACAATTCTTGAATTGGATCATCTCAATTGAGTTGGAGGCCGTAGTCAAGACGTGACCAACAGGGATCAAAATTGCTTTGCAGAATCAAAAAAAAAAAAAGGAATTGAAATTTCTATGATGTGGGTGACATGGCAAGAAACCGCGCTGCCTCCATGAGACGTTGACCACCCCTCCCTTCACCGCCCGACCGTTCACAACAGTGATGTTTCGGTACACACATTTCACCACATCGACATCAACACTGAGCAACAACACACCAACACCAACATCAAACATCAACATCAAACATCAACATCAAACATCAACATCAACATCAACATCAACATCAACATCAACATCAACATCAAACATCAAACATCAACATCAAACATCAACATCAAACATCAACATCAACATCAACATCGAACATCAACATCAAACATCAACATCAGACATCAACATCAACACATCAACACATCAACGCATCAACGCATCGACACGTCAACACATCAACACTCTCACTAATTCTCACCAACATGTTTGCTCTACGCCTGAATGAAGGGTGTCAATTTCACTACGCGAAAGGACTATCGGACCGCAAACCATCAGCGCAGAACATTTGGGAACCTCCCCTTTGATAAAAATGACAGTTTCGTTGTTATCGTATAATTTTGGCCATTGAATTTGGGACGATCTATCGAGAGCTCATTCTATCTATCCAATGATGATCCTTCGGAAAAAGAAACAGACTATGAGGAGGTTGGGCAGGTCTTTGCTTCTTCGAATACTGTTGAATATCGAATACTGGTCTCTAACACCACGGAGAGGTGCCTGCACATTGCTAGAGGGCTTGTTAACGCAGCAATCCCCTGCAAAGCACGTTTGTTGACGCAGAGCTCGTCCTGCGAAGCACCTTTTTACACTCGCGGGGCTCAGGGCAGCGAGGGAGCACATTCTTACACTCGCGGGGCTCATGGCAACGAGGGAGCACATTTTTACACTCGCGGGGCTCATGGCAACGAGGGAGCAAACTCTTACACTCGCGGGGCTCAGGGCAGCGAGGGAGCACATTTTTACACTCGCGGGGCTCATGGCAACGAGGGAGCACCTTTTACACTCGCGGGGCTCAGGGCAGCGAGGGAGCACATTTTTACACTCGCGGGGCTCATGGCAACGAGGGAGCACACTCTTACACTCGCGGGGCTCAGGGCAGCGAGGGAGCACATTTTTACATACACAGGGCTCATTGGCTGTGAGGGAGCACATTTTTACATACACAGGGCTCATTGGCTGTGAGGGAGCACATTTTTACATACACAGGGCTCATTGGCTGTGAGGGAGCACATTTTTACATACACAGGGCTCATTGGCTGTGAGGGAGCACATTTTT
Source organism: Penicillium canescens (assembly GCF_028828765.1). Lineage (NCBI taxonomy): Eukaryota > Fungi > Ascomycota > Eurotiomycetes > Eurotiales > Aspergillaceae > Penicillium > Penicillium canescens. The sequence goes on from NW_026703966.1 coordinate 6,483,858, forward strand.
ACAGTCACAGGGCTCATTGGCTGTGAGGGAGCACATTTTTACATACACAGGGCTCATTGGCTGTGAGGGAGCACATTTTTACATACACAGGGCTCATTGGCTGTGAGGGAGCACATTTTTACATACACAGGGCTCATTGGCTGTGAGGGAGCACATTTTTACATACACAGGGCTCATTGGCTGTGAGGGAGCACATTTTTACATACACAGGGCTCATTGGCTGTGAGGGAGCACATTTTTACATACACAGGGCTCATTGGCTGTGAGGGAGCACATTTTTACCGTCACAGGGCTCATTGGCTGTGAGGGAGCACATTTTTACAGTCACAGGGCTCATTGGCTGTGAGGGAGCGCAAATCTTACATCGCTGGGCTCGTGGCAGCGACAGCCGTGGTCACGGAAGGTCTGGAGTACTTGGTTTCGCAGAGCCCATCCTGCGAGGCACACTTGTTGACGCAGAGCCCATCCTGCGAAGCACACTTGATCACGCAGAGCCCATCCTGCGAAGCACACTTGTTGACGCAGAGCCCATCCTGCGAAGCACACTTGATCACGCAGAGCCCATCCTGCGAAGCACACTTGTTGACGCAGAGCCCATCCTGCGAAGCACACTTGATCACGCAGAGCCCATCCTGCGAAGCACACTTGTTGACGCAGAGCCCATCCTGCGAAGCACACTTGATCACGCAGAGCCCATCCTGCGAGGCACACTTGTTGACGCAGAGCCCATCCTGCGAAGCACACTTGATCACGCAGAGCCCATCCTGCGAAGCACACTTGATCACGCAGAGCCCATCCTGCGAAGCACACTTGTTGACGCAGAGCCCATCCTGCGAAGCACACTTGATCACGCAGAGCCCATCCTGCGAAGCACACTTGTTGACGCAGAGCCCATCCTGCGAAGCACACTTGATCACGCAGAGCCCATCCTGCGAGGCACACTTGTTGACGCAGAGCCCATCCTGCGAAGCACACTTGTTGACGCAGAGCCCATCCTGCGAAGCACACTTGATCACGCAGAGCCCATCCTGCGAAGCACACTTGTTGACGCAGAGCCCATCCTGCGAAGCACACTTGTTGACGCAGGACCTAGGCTGCGGAGAACTTGGTAATGCAGCGGTCTCCTGCAGAGAACTTGGTAATGCAGCGGTCTCCTGCAGAGAACTTGTTAACGCAGCGGTCTCCTGCAGAGAACTTGTTAACGCAGCGGTCTCCTGCAGAGAACTTGTTAACGCAGCGGTCTCCTGCGGGTCTCACTTGTCATCACAGCGCCCCCCTGCGAGGTAGTCTTGTTGACGCAGCACCTCCCTGCGAGGATTATTGTTCACGCAGACCTATCCTGCGGGGTAGTCTTGTTTTCGCAGCACCCCCCTGCGAGGATTATTGTTCACGCAGACCTATCCTGCGGGGTAGTCTTGTTTTCGCAGCACCCCCTGCGAGGATTATTGTTCACGCAGACCTATCCTGCGAGGTAGTCTTGTTTTCGCAGCACCCCCTGCGAGGATTATTGTTCACGCAGACCTATCCTGCGGGGTAGTCTTGTTTTCGCAGCACCCCCCTGCGAGGATTATTGTTGACGCAGACCTATCCTGCGAAGCACCTTTCTACACTCGCGGGGCTCATGGCAGCGAGGGAGCACAGTCTTACATCGCTGGGCTCGTGGCAGCGACAGCCGTGGTCACGGAAGCCCTCAAGCCCGCAGGCAAGAGAGGGACACTATGATGCATCAAAGTGTGAGGACCAAAGTGTGAGGACCGAAGTCCTGAGTTTTTTGGGCTGGGAATCCGGCCCCTTTTATAACTTTTCGGTCAAGTCTCTACCATGGAACCATTGCGCCGAGGGTAGAGAGATCACTGTCCTTTGGTTGGCGTTGAAGCAAGTCGAACGACGTTGAAATGGTGTTTGGAGGATTTGTGGCCTATAGACTCAAGTTTCGACCTGGGACCATTTCTCTCAATCTTGCGTTGAGTATGGTGAACCGCTTTCATCAACTGTTGAAAGAAAGCAACGCCGCAAAAATGTGATTCCTACATATTGTTGAGTTTGCAATTAAATCGCTCAACGCGGTGGCACCCTACATCTGCCTGTTTTAGCCACGGTCACCGTCTCTTTCATGAGGGTTGAAGTGCTTCAACAGATGCCAAAATAATAGGTTGAAAAATTTCTGGCTGACAGAAACGCTGGACTGTACCTGCGGTTGGCCGGAGGATCCTTTGGTCTCGCTCGAATCAATCCTGTTCATCCTTGGCCCCGCGCCGCTGAATGTTGTTTGTTTCCTGACTACTCGCAGCCAGCTAATGTTGCTTTTACCAGAATCTCTACTCCCTTACCGCACAGATATTGACATACTCTCAAGCTCAGGATGAGGATTGTCCTTCTTTGGGAGGGCATAAACAAAAGTCCAGAGCTTATTGGAAAGTTTCCATAGGAAACCGAGCCTAGGACAACCATGTGAAATGTGCAACCAGGCCCACGAGCTAGGTTCGCGTGATCGCCACCCCCTCGCAAGATTGTAACGCTACTATCACATTGATGAGACTCTGGATACAAATAGCGCCCGACGGACCAATCAAACACAATGCGCGAATTTAGACAGACGCAGGTACGGTTCTGCGATACAGATCCCAGCGACGACCCACGGGACACTAGATCAAGGAGGTTCTATTTTTGACCCGGAGAAGAAGTGAAGGATTTGCAAAGGTCCAGACCGATCCACAAGCCCAAACTTGACGGCCGTCAGTGTCTGATGGAAAAGGACTTTGTTGCGTAGAGGGTACGGCCGAGGTACGGTCCAGGCAGGTGAGATATTTGGAATATCGCGCGGAATTCTGGCAACAGAATGGTAGGCTAAATCCCGATCCGTGGTTATGCTTTCCTGGTTCCTGTCACAGGAGAGTAAGTTCTCCTGTCAAGTGGCAAGTTGCTCCTTGTCTATCAGGTCTGTCGAACGTTCTAGAAGCTCTGTCTTCTGTCCTGCATAAAGCTTTCCCGTAGAGATTGTACTCTCTGAATCCGACACAACCCCCTCAATCGTCAGTCCCATATCCCTAGCGGATAGCTTGTGGAAACTATCGGATCATGGACAGATCTCATGAGCTTATGTAAAAATATCTCCGGTTTTTGCACTAAAACCGAGGAACCGATTGGCTGCCGAAAATGGATTGAGGTTGTGGGCCGGCCCTCCTGCGGCCCCCAAACTTTATCTCAATCACCCTCCTCATCTTGATTACGACTGTAGCGAGAGAGATCTTTCTAGTACACTGCTGGTATATTCCAAAAGCCCTGCATGAGCAGGTCGAGACTGTGGTGGTTCTGCCCCAATTCTCTGGACTTCTCTTTTGAACTGTAGGGCTGAATCACGAGCAACCTAGAAAGCATGTGGGGCAGAAGCCCGGGCTTTGAATCCTACATGACCACCGCATTTTCTCACCGAGCAGGCGATTCCATGGGTCGTCCAAACTTTGCGGTCGAATGATTTGCGGTTCCGCTAATGATCGTCAGCTGCCCTCGTGATTCCACGGTCTCTGTCAAACTAATTTCCTCCTGACTTGGGCGTAGGTCAAAACAAATCGTACGCTTCACCCCAAGATTACCCTGCTTTCGACCATCAATCCAATCAAGTCCAAGCCGATGTATTACCTTGAGCCGACAAGAATGCCGTATTTCCATTTTCCTAGAGCCCCCTTGCTACCATATCCTACCCCCTACGGGACCACTCATAGTATCGTGAATCCATATACGCTGTCCGCAGTACTTACTGGGCCATATAACACTCCGATGAAATCCTCCTGGTTTGCATGGCAAGAATGAAAATGTGTAGGCAGGTCTGTTCCAAGGGCACCACCGTCGTGCTCGATTCCTTAACTTTGACTTTGGGACATCCTCTATATTGTTGTCATTCCTAAGAAGGGCGATTGCTACTTCCTCTACGGAATACATGGAACGATATACAACTACGCTTATATTCCTCATGCTGAGGCTTCATTGCTGATCACAGCCTTTGATGAAGTAACATTTACTTGGACAAGTGTATAGGGGTAGTTGGCCACTGTTCCTTGGACATCGCTATGTAGCGATCCAGCTGATGAATGCTGCTAAAGTGCACGCTCTGTTCGCCGGTATCTCAGCTTCCTAGCAGCACAGACACGATACACATAGTCCCACCTCCAGGATGACGACCGTGTTCTTTTAGGCCGGCACGGAAGCGGTGCTGGCGTCAAGCGGTCTGTGGCAAAGGGTCAGTATGTAATATGAGACGATTAAGTGTTTCGTACCTGAAATAGGATTCGTCTGAGTTGGCCTTTTGCTGTCATCGGGCTGGTTAGGGTCGGCCGCTAGAATCGTTTGGAACCATTTGTCGATGTTCCTTTGGGCAGGGGTCTTGGCTGAAAGACTCGACTGTGAAGCGCTACTGACCACGGAGCATCGTACGGGAACGGCTCGCTTTGGTTTGCCTGGCTTTTGGGAAGCTTTGGCGCCAGTGCCACTCTGCTTCCGCAGAATATGGTACTTTTCCCTCGTAAAGATTCAACGCTTCGATGCACCTGGTATTCTTCATAATATGCGTCGGAGAGAGCTTTCCACGACAGCTCCGGATGGGCATCCAACCATGGAAGAAGGTTTTTCTCCTCCCATTCTGGCCAGCCGCATGCGTTACGTGGGGACATGGTTATGCTTGGGTAGTTGGCAGAAGTGGTCAGAACAGGTGAAGAAAACTGCAGAAAGTGAACTTGAAGATGTAGATTGTTGAGTTTAAATGATTGAAGTGTGGCAGATAGAACCGACTTCTATGTGTTTATGAGACCCAAACGAGCCCTCATTTTTGACGCAACGTACATCGTTGAGAATCAACAACGTTGAACGAGGCCACAACAGTCCGTTCTTGTTGACAATTTCCCGTTGTTTCACCCATTGTTGAATTCTATTGTCTGATCCGCCTTTTAGTGAGTCATTGTTAAAAAATGTGCAGATTCAGCAATAGATATCTACGGGTAGAAAGTAGGAATGAAAAATGCGTGCACTTGCGGTCCTCTCCTCAATTGCGAGCAAGCAAACAGTCAATCCTGATCCCGCGATACAACATGCTATAAAACCCGAGCGCCTCCTATCACAGAAAACCAGAACTAGGACCACTTCTTACCCCAGCGTAACTCAGACCCAAGTATGGGCGGAATTCGAAAAGTCTCGCACGCTCCTAGACGACAGAACTTTCGAAGCCGATTGCAACGTGCATTGTCCTTGTCGTCTTCTGAGTCTGAGGATACTGGTAGTCCATCCAGATCCGCTACAGGCGATACCACAGAGGACGATTCATCCCCTCAGGAGGAACACGACTCTGTCGACCAGGACAATAGCACCTCGGCCGAGGAGAGTGAGCAAAAAGCTGTACGACAGCGGAAGACTGTGTTTGGACACCAAAGGGACTTGGAACCACGTGGGCAGACTCAGCTTTCCGGAGATGGCAATTCGGTTGCTCTGGAATGCCTGACGGAGTAAGTACAATCCTATCAAGCACATAATCATGATTGGCCGGCTAACAACATCCAGGCTAGATAACCGGATGCGGTCAGTTGTGGTCCATCTTGAGTGACAATGTAAAGCGCTAACAGTCTCCGCAGGTCTATTGAGCGCTCATCGCAGGACCAAACCAACTGGAATGAATCGATACGCAATGATCTGGCCGACATTTTTGGTCGATTGGCACTCGTCGAAAGTGAGATCCAAAAGGGGACACGGCAGGGTTCAAACAAAGCTACAGAGGGCCAGAAGATCGGACGATCCCTGCGTCGGCAGCAGTGATGCGACTGGAGGTTTACTTGGGTATCACATCATGTATATCAGAGCAGGATCAGTCTGTATTGGTCTTGAGGTATGTACCACCAGTTCAACCAACAGAATATGAACACGCTCATCATTGACGCCGGATTGGACGGTCACTGGATAAGCCTCAATTGATTGACTCAGTGCCAAGCTAATGCCATGGCGAGCGATGGACCGTTTGTCGTTGCATGGGGTGTTTGTATTTTACCAGTGATCTTCTAAGCTGTGCAGACAGGAAGGTTTGACTGGTATATGGACTGTACCGAGATGGCTTTTTTGAACCCTCGGGCTATTGTCGCGAGCCACCACATTTTACCGAGTAGATTAAAGATTTGATTATTTCCATCATTGCAGCTGATTTGTATTGCCTGCCCCAATAAGCTCGTACTCGGTCTGCATAAGTGAGGAAACTCCCAAGAAAGCTAAACTACAGTAGTGCTCAAGAATCGCACACCATGTAACAAATAATCAAAGATTGCTTGCGGCTATTGAAGTACGGTCCTTAGCGGTTGATACGCACAGTAGCGCCACATTTATTGACTTGCGATATCTCACCCAACGAGAAACTGCTATTTGTGATTGTATTGGACCAGAATACTACGGCAAGGTTTGTCTGAATGCTGAGAAGAAATAATGATCATAATACGCAAGAGAAGCGCGGGCTTCTCCACGGAAACCCTAGCACAGATATTAGCAACATTCGGATCGGACCATTGAAAATGCGTTTCCTTTACGGCATGGGACCCCACGTGTGTAACGAATCCACAGGCCAGCGTGGCAGGGCATTTTCTCTGATCCAGAGCGTATCCGGGTGTCTCGGCCTGGAGCGGTGTGATGTCGAATACTCTACCGCTCTCTCACCATAAGGATGAGTCCAATCTACCCTTACATTAATCTATGGCATAGTAAATCGACCATGGAGATTGCGGTGGACTCTGCCGCTAACCTGCACCGAATACTGCCTCGAGCCGCCCGTGCTCGGATCTATTAGACAAAAGCACATAGCCCTCCCCTTCAGGGCAATTAACAGAATTGACAATACACACAGTTTGGCACGGTACATGTATAGTAAGAATGTGGCGAAATGCTTCTTCATGAACTATCTGCGTCTCGGCTACATTAAAAAGCCAGTCGTCTGCAGGAAAGACATGATTCGTAAGAGTTTCGGTCCTTTCCATACATAGAAGCTAGCTCACTCCATCAGTAGGACCTTGCCCAATCAACACACCCCAATTGTGAGACGAAGGGCTCATCTCAGTTGGTGGTAGGTAGTTCATGTTGAGTACCAAGCGGGACATTGTCATTGTTCGATTGGGAGATGCTGGGGAGCATATCGTGGCCAAGCGTACCCGCGCCGCCCTGATCAGGCCATTCTGCCTGGATCATTCCGGAGCCTGGCAAATAGGATGCCAATCGTCTGTTCTGAAAGGCGTCGATCGTGCTCCAGAATCGAGTGGTCGCGGAAACCAGCTCTGCGTGTGCCTGATCCAACACCAGCTGTATATCATTCCACGGGACCTGATCTTGCAAAGCGGTGTTCGTGGATTCCAGCTGCTGTTGCAATTGGCAAATCTCACGCTGGAGCTTCTGCTGCTCGGCTAATGCGGTATCCCTCGCCGTAACTGCGATTTGCAATTCCGACCTCTTTTGCGCTTTCTCAGCCTTGAGCTGGTCCAGCAACTGAGAAAGATCGTGGTTCTCTCCATCTCTCTCCTCAAGCACCTCTTGAAATTCCTCCTCAATATTGCTCATCACCCTGAGACACTTTCTATGCGTCGCTTTGTCGTTTTCCCTTTTGGGCTTCTTCGTAATGGAGGATGTCTAGCATGGTCAGTAAAGAGTATGCTCAAATAAAGGGGTGACACTGGGGCTGTTCTGCCATAGCAAAGTACGAGCAGACAAACTGAACAGTGGCATACCGAAGTTTTGTGTGATTTCGTCTCTGGTTTGCGTAACTTTCGTCTATCCTTGGTCTCAGAACCAGTAGAACGAAGGGAATAAAATGATGGCGCAGCACGCCGCTGCAATCCGTCAGAACTAAGGTGTGCGTCACCCTGAGGAGGCTTGGGATTCTTTGCCATGGTCGAACTTGTGTTTCCCTCAATCAACAGTGAATCAACCAGGCACAGAAGGGATGAGAACAGTATCAGCAGTGACCTGTCGAGAATCGAGCATTATATAGAAATAGGGAGAGGCCTAAGCATAAGATCGGAAAGAGAGCAGGGCTCCTGCCAAGCAAGTGCGTCGGGACGAGAATCACGAACTCAAAAGATTGAGGACTACTTTATATGCCGGACTCCGTGGAGCGTTAGCGCGAACGCACTGATCATCTGCCCTTCGATTTTACTATCGGGGATGCGAGCAATTAGCCCGCACAAAGATGCATGGGGATGCACAGTATCTTTTCACAGCATGAACAGGCCAGCCTCATATTATTACAAGTAATATCACGCATGAATTACGATGTTCTTTAGTGAATAACTCAGTTCAAACAACAGGCTCAGCAGTAACCATGAGTACGATCGAACCCCGACAACGCTTAAGCGATGTGTCGTCCAAATAGTGTGATCACTAGACCGCTTTCCATGGTGTAATGAGCGACTCGGAACGTCGCTGCGAAGTCTGTCATTGAAGCCCAGAGGAATTGCTACAATTGATACATCTCAGGTCCGTGCTTTTTGCAATAGGACTCGGAATTAGGACGAAATAGAAGTTCTTTATCCGGTATAGGCCGAGTCCTAATACGTATGTGTATTTTGAAATGCTATTATAACCATAATTGCTCAGTTTGCGTGCCTCGCGTCCCACTTTACTGTTATGCTTCATTTGAAGTACGTGCGTCCATGAAAGGGATCCAGCCCGTCAAGTGCGGAAGTCACAGTCAATTTCAGCTGTTGGTTGAAGAGTTTAGACCTACCGCTTTCAAGTTGCGACGCAGCAGATCCTCCCTCTAAAAGGTTTATTTGCAGGAACTCTTAGTGTTCTTTCGATATCTTTCCTTTCTTAACCACCCTGCTCGGGACTCTTATCATCCAATTTGCTGGTATTTCTCGCTCGGAACCTATATATACGTATGCATCGCTATAATATGTGCACCGGCTTGAATCTGGAAAGCTGGGTATAAACCATTGGCGCGTATCATTGGGCTATACAGCCATTGCAACCCGCAACACGAGGACAGAATACTCGGTGGGCCCTCAGCGTATTCTGGCTACTTCAGATTTGTAATAGTCTGTCAACTTTGAATCTGGCTTGATACCGCATGGGTGCTAATCGCTGATGACTGACTGTCGTTCGTGTCATCAATTGCGAGATCCATTCCGTCTGACCGCCACGAACCCACTGTCTGCATTACTCCATTGATGCCCCTTCTCGTCTCTGCTAGCTTATCACGCATTATTTCATTTTGCGACTCCAGTATCTGCATATCGTAGCGCAGTTGACTGGCCTCATCCCGGAGCGTATGACTTTCGCGAAGACAGTCATCCAGTTGGGAACGAGTGCGTTTCAATTCATTTTCTATGCGGCTGTTGGTAGCCTTAAGCTCGCAGATCTCTGCGGTGAAAGAACCTTCCACCATTCCTTCGCTGAAACGTTGTGTCTTTATGTTCCGTCAGCAAGGCCATATTAATGAGGACATCCGGCAAGGGACTCACCTCCTTTGGAAAGCCGCCAGTATTGGGCTGCGAGGTTTCTAAGGACTGCGGGCTGACAGCTTCGAGTGATGGACCGAGTTCCTTCAATATTTTCCGGTAAAGGTTTATCGTGCCGCTACTTAGGTTTGATTTGAGCAAAGCAGCATTCGTTCTCGTCACCGACCAAGCGTATCCATCTTCAGGTCGCGGTTGGAGACGGACTCGTTCGGGAGCGACGACGAGGTGAAGTCGGTTATCTAGGTGTATTAGCTTGTGTGGGCAGCAGAAGGGGTTGGTAAATACATATATGAGCCGCTAAGGCTTCTCGACATTGTTTTCTCAGTTGGAAGCGTTTTTGGTTGCTGCTTTTAGACATTAAAGTGTACTTTGGTCATTCAAAGGATTAAGGGAAAGATCCGGGGGATTTTATAAAACAATAAAAAAAGGAAATAACACTTGCACTAGATACCAAGTTAATGTAGGATCGATGATACGTTCTTTGCTCAGGTAGAAAGTAGTGCCCATGGGTAGGGGTGGCCTCATCTAAGCCCCGCTCATGATCGGTGGATCGCGCTCACACCTCACGTCGCTTCCAATCGCCGCGTTCTGCTCAAACAATATCTCACGGTGCAGTCTTCCGATTGAAGAGAAATATACTTTGTTAAGATTTACGATGTAGGTAGTAGGGGAGAAGAATATATAAAGAGATGGTCCTTTTTTAGAGAGATTGTTTAGGTCTGATCCCTCATGTTATGAGGGATCCGCTAATTAATGAGTGAAAGCTTTGTTCAAGCTATAACTCATTGAGCAGATTGAATGTTGATCTGATTCATTCCTGAGGTACCAGGATGGATGCCTGAAACATCAGTCATCCATTGTCAGATGCTGTATGAATCTCAACATACTTGAGTGGTTAGTGCTTGGGCTTGGAGAGAAAAAAGAAGGCTTAGAAGCTAAACTGATCAATGTTCTGTCTAACGGGGAGCATACAAACACTCGTAATAGCATGCAGGTCCGTGTATGTCCGAATGGTTCGTATAAGTCGACAAGCTGAGCGACGCGGAGAGGGGAGAGGGACCAGGTGGGACCGTATCAGACAGTGCTTCTTGGGTCATGGGCCCTATCTTTGGTTCGGCTGTCCTCGGTCTTGTCCACTTGATTTGAAGCTGAGATGGTTATTGTTAGTTTATTCGGTTAGAAATGACGGGATTTTCGCCTCACCTTCTCCTTGCACGCAAACTTAAATTAACAACCTGGCCGTCTGCGAAAGTACGGCTCAAGCAACACGAAACATCAGCTCCTCCCGGTGTCGTCAGACTTTCAGGCTCGAGAGACGCGGACGCCATCCAAGGACAACGATAGTCACCCACTGGACGACGGGGATCTAAGCCGCAAGCAGGCTATCCTATGAGGGTGTTCGAATGCCGAGAGACAGACACTGATATACGCTCCATTGGGTCTTGCATCAGGTAGGCATACCAACGCATGATCGATGAACTAAACCCACTGGAAGTAAGTCGAGGTAGCGATCATCGATGCCACCAGTAGTCATGTGGAAGAAACAGAGTATGCGATGGTGTTGGTGCAGGGGAGGTCGAGCAGATAAGACATTTGCTCGCTTCGCAATCTGAGGGTGTCTCCTGTTGTGAGATCCGAGTCAGCATGTGTTGATCCAGTTCCACGAGATGTCGTGCTTTACGTTGTTCATGAAGAATTCCCCGAGTGTACACTTGAAGCAGATGATAAACAAGGATAGTGACCATACCAGCTTATCAACTAGATCACTGCCAATTCTCTTCTGCAATGCAGTCACCAATATGCCATGTTGTATCCAGGTTCGTCGCACTCTCCGGCTGTCGCTTCGAGAAGTCGCGCTGGATGAACCGACAAAGGTCACAACACGGCAAAGGCGCATGGCGAACCCACGCGTGACAAGAAATTGTACAGTTGTACAGGGAGACCGCTTTGTGCAGAGAACGAGAGATTGAGGCACTCCATCGTTCAGTGTGTGAAGGCGGTGAGGAGGGTAAAGACGCGATGGCGCGTCGGCCCCTTGGTCTTATCTGTGTCGGCGGGAATAGGTAACTCGCCACGAGACCTTGCGCGGTTGGCGATGGGCTGCTCCTGTAACGGCATGAAGATGTCAGTGGTGTTTGTGTCTGGGGCACAGACTGGCAGAAAATCAACAGCGGCGCAGCACGAGGCGCGATATTCCACTCACCTCATCGTGGATAACGAACGTCTGGAGCTGATGTATCCTGTTGTCCCGCGAACTTGGTTTGCGGTATTTTTCGTAGAAAATATCGCATGGTTTGAAGTGACAGGGCCAGAAAGGTGTATAAGCCATGATCCTGTGCGGAGCACTGACGGAATGCTGGTTCGGACTCACTCTGGTGCGCTGTCAACAGTTTCCTGTCCATCATTAGCTTGTTGGTCGGCGAGACAATGCATGACTTACAGTACATGTTTTAAAAAAGACACAGGAAAGGGCTCCCTGGCTGGAGTAAATTGGACGGAACGCATGGATCTCCAGGTTTGTGGGCGAAGAAAAACTCTAGTGGTGCCATCTCATACTTCTGACCCTCCTCGGCCTAAATGACACATGGCGAGGCTCAAGCTTGGCCTCAATTACTTGTTGATTGGCCCTCCTCGCACTCGGATATTTTATCCGGTGCTCCACCTCATCCAACAGCTCCTTTGTATGGCGGGTATTGCTGTGATCAGCTCCCTGCAATTTGACCCTTGTATCGTACACCTTCTGGTATAGATCTCGGGCTTCTTTGAACCGTTGCTGCCCCACGTAGAGGTCTGCCAAGTACATCATACATACTGTAGCATCAGCGTGCTCGCTACCCAAGAGGTCAGTGGTGGTCTCGAGAACCCTTTTGAAGAGGTCTTCCGCCTCTTTCTCGTTCCCCAGCTCTCGCATCGTCGCAGCCAGAAGGGTGGCAGTGTATAACGTGTGGGGACTTCTGAAACCGAAGCACTTGAGTTTTCCTTCAAATGCTTTGCGGAAGCTGGTTTCGGCCTTGTCCATTTTCTTGCCTCGCGAGTAGCAATCGCCGAGATCATTGATCATGTAGAGCGTGTTGACGTGGTGAGGTCCCAATTCGTCCAAGAAGCCCTTCACAACGCGCTCTTGCAACTGCTCGGCTTCGTCGATCTTGTCCCAACACTCATAGACGATGGCAAGCGCATGGGCAACCCAGAGTGTGTCAAGGTGGTTAGGGCCCAACTTGGATCCAATATCCGCAAAAGCTTTCTCCACTTGTTTAATTGATTGTGCAGATCTCTCTTTGATGAAGAGAACGACACCCAGACAACACTGGGTCCAAATGGTATCAAGATGTAAATCTCCGAGGAGAAACTTTTGCCTCGAGAGAACTTCTTGATACATGGTTTCCGCTCTTTCCATATGTCCAAGATTGGCATAGAAGGCAGCAATCACGGATAATGCATTGAGTATCTTTTCAGTTGGCGGTGCATCAAACAGAGTCATTCGACTCTCGTAGGCTTTCTCGAACCTGCTCCGGATGATCAGTTAACGTATTAAGAAAAAGCCACTTGGCACAGCCACAGGACCGGATATTCATACAGTTCCAATGTGCGCTCATTGTCTCCCAGCCCCGAATATAACATCCCCATATCCAACACTGTACCGAGCGTTTCCAAATTGTCTGCTCCAAACCGTTTTTCGCGCGCTTTCAAAACAAAAAGCCGAAGCGGTTCGGCCTCCTGTGGGCGGCTAGAAGCATAGTACAGACTTGCCAACGCGTCCATGGTTTCAAGAGTGTCGGCGTCCTCTTCTCCGAACCTTTTGCGTCCCTCGAGTGCTTGTTTGTAAGATCGTTCTGCTTCATCGGACTTGCCTCGGTACTTGAGAACGTTGGCAAGGTTTTGGAGGGCAGCCAGGGTTTTTCTGTTTCCAGGCCCTAACACATTGGTGAGGCTGTCAAAAAGGAGTCTGTAGAGCGCTTCCGCCTTCTTGAATTCACCGCGAATGTCATAAACGGATGCCAGACGTTCGGCATTGTGCAACGTTTTCCGATCAAGCGGGCCGTAGGCACGTTTGCTTCCTTGATATGCTCGAAACAATACCTCCTCAGCCAGCTCATAATGTCCTTGCTGCCTGAAAGACGTGGCCACGATATCCAATGCATCCAGAATTGCAACTTCCCTACCGTCGTTGCTAGGCGGGGCATACTGCTTGACATTGGTCCAAGCGGCTTGTGTATGTGGATATAGCCGGCGGTGTACTGCCCAGGCTTTAGCTTTTGACTGCTGAAGGGAGGGTAGAGATTGGGCAACCAACAGCAACGCATCACGAGCGTAGAGAGCCCGATCTTTTGGGCTCAGACGTTCTCTAATCCAGACATGAACAACCGGGTGGATATTGTACGTGCGTGTTCCCGGAGCTTCGTCATTCCGTTTGACCAGACACAGTTTCGAAAGACATGTGAAAGCTTCATGGAACCCGAAGGCATCTTCTTGCGTGCTCCATTCTTGGCTGTCTTTCATGAATGTTGGCATGGAAATTGTTGCGTTTCTAATGCCGTTTCCAGTTTTGTACAACCGGTCACAGATATCTTGATTATTGATGAAACCAAGGACTTGCAAAAGCTCTGCCGATTTTTTCGAAAGGATCTGCAATCGCTCAAAGCTCATTTCCCAGGTCGTGAAGGCGGACTGTTTATATCCGAGCATCCCATCGTTTGGTACCTGTGACAACAGACTCCGCGCGTGAAGGGCATAGGTGGGCAGGAAGTCGGCCAGGTCTGAATCTGAGTAGGTCAAGTAGCCGCCTGCCTGATCAATGGCGAGGGGAAGGTATCCAAGAGTCTTGGCGATCTCCGCAGCGGTGTCCCTTCGCGCTTTGGTATCAAATATCATGTTTGACGCCTTTTCCAAGAGGGCTACTGCCTCATCCTTGGGCATCTCTTCGATGGGAAACGGCTGACCGAAGGCCGTCGCGGCCTTGTCGCGAGTGGTGATGATGATGTCGCCATTACGATGAGAAGGGACGAATTTGTCAAGATTGACGGAGGATGGCTCGTCTGCATTATCGAAAATGATCAAAAACGTCCCCTGCTGCCTGCCCAGCCAGCGCTTCACTGCCTCCACCACCCGCATCTGGCCGTACGTGGGAGACTGCTTTGACTGGTTCTGTTCCTTAAGGAGACCAGAAAATCCCAATTTCTGGACGGCCTCAATGTATGTGCTTTCGGGGAACTGGCGCAATTCTTCGTCGACCACCAAATGAGCAAACCGTACGAAGGCTTCAATGCATTCCTGTTTCGTGTTGCACTCGACGAATAGTGCTATGGAATAGGACGATCGTCGGTGCTCGAAGTACTGCAAAGCTGTCTGGGTCTTGCCCATACCCCCAAGTCCTATGAGTACTGCAACCCGGGCAGATGCTCGCTTAACCGAGCTGAAATACTGCTGTAGGGATTTGAGCACCTCCGTTCTGCCGGTAAAGTAGCGACTAGATGCTCGGATGATGTCGACATATTCCGGAGCAGTATGTCCAGTAAGACTGGGAGCAGGAGGAAGAGATGCCCTGAATCCAGCTTTAATGGTCGGAGAAGATGAAGGAATGGATGCCTTGAGTTCAGTCTCAACACTTCGAGGGAATGAAGGAAGAACCTCCTGTGTCAACTGAGACATTGTTTCCCCCTCCGTGCCTTTCCCGAGTCGGCGAGAACAAGCATCAACCTCAAGCTCCACGTCGTTTAGGTACGTTCTTGTCGAAGCATCCATCAGATCAAAAGCCTGCCATTCCTCCAGTTTCACGCCTTGAAGCCCCTGCGCGACGTTGAACCGAAAATATTTTCCTTCTTTCTGCAATCGCCCACCCTGATCAGCCTTGAAATCTCGAGCGATGTTCTCGGCATGAGTCGCTAACTTAGCGCAGGCGGAGAGAATTTGATGTCCCAGGGTACCGAGTTTCCTGGTCGTTGGAGTACCTGTTCCAATACTCAAGACACAGAAAAGCTCGGCATCGTCACCCCAGACCTTTGTAACTTCGCGCATTAATAGTCGTATGGGATTATTGTGGACCATGGCGCCGTCCACATAATTGGCTGGCGGGTTGCCGAACGTAATCGATGAAAAGAAGGTTGGTGCCGCAGAGGTTGCCCTGGCTACTTGCCAAATTGTGCCCTGAGCACTATCCTCTTCGTCGCTGCGATAGGAGCGCATGATAGCTGGCTCGGTATTGGCCGTTCTCGTGGCGCACACGAAACTATGAACCAGAGGTGGGTTTTGTCAGTCACGAAATGGAGATCCGGGAGACAAGAGCTACTCACACTCGGCACTGGTCCTCTCGGGATTCGAAGAAACACGCGTTTTCGTCTCCAGTTTGTTTCTCTACGACACGCTTCACGGCAGTGGCGAGTTTCTCCCCGCTGAAACGAGCTCGTCCCGCCATCGCCCCAAGAACTCCTGGAATCAGCAAGGACTGAGGTTTCTCTTGAAAGACATCCTTTGCCAGGCTCAGATAAGCGTCGATGGTTTCTTGAATACCCATCCGGAGTCTCCCCAGCATAATAGCGATTAACCTGCTCATGTTAGCCCTGGTGGATAACAACCTTTACCAGATGTGCGCAAAACGAACCCGCCTGTACTCGTGCCGCATATCATGTCAAAGACATCGTAGGGCTTAATGATCCTATAAAGGTCGTCGGTAGGCTGGATGTTATACATGATACGTCTGAGGATGAGGAGCGATGACAGCCCCCGGACTCCTCCCCCATCTATCATTCATCAGTGTTAGTGTCGACCTAATAAGCAAGTTCAGGTGGGTTTAGGGGGCTTCGCGTGGCAAGACATACCCAAAGAGAGAACTCTTAATGGCCGGCGAGCACTCGATGCTGGGCATGACAAAGTGGACTTGGTATCCTCCAAGCCCTCCAGAAATGCCTTGTGTGATTTTAGCGACATTTTCATGGTCAAGAGGTTAAACAAGTCTTCCAGAGAAAATCTGTAGGTTGAGATCAGCTTAAAGCAGGGGGCCTTTTCACTCCTCTTGACTCCATTCTTGCACCAAGTGAGACCGCACGGTAGTCAATCCGACCGGTCCCCAGGCTTCAGACATCTCATCACACTGGGGCGACTCCACTTCCACGTGCCGAGTCGTAAGAAGCCACTGCATCCAAATATATCCAACTGCATAAATTGGGTGTCTTCATCTTGATTGGGCTCTGTCTCGTTTGGAAGGAATCTCGGGGCTGCGCCTGGGTTGACGCTTGAGACGGAGGAACCCCTGCTTAAAGCCCAACCACGAGCCTGAGCGACTCCTAATTGGAAGCTGGACCTGCCTAACTCCGACCCATTTCAATGGTCACTCTCATTGAATGCCCCGTTCGTAGCGCCTCTTCTTGTTATGGCAGGTTTGCACGACCCTAGACTGCGAGCCCTGTGCGGCCCTCGAACTTGTATCGGCATGCCCAGTAATGCACTAGCCATGGTTGCCTATCCAAGGCAAGACAAACCTTACCATACCGACTTACCTTCTCCTTGTATCTCTCCAGACAGATTTCTTAACCCAGTCATCGTTCCTTTTTGTCGCGCCATCGCAGGTCAGCAAGCAATGGCTAAACTTGGACCAAGGCGCCTTGGAACTTACCTGAGGCTTCAAAGGGTTCTTGCATCCTGATGTTTCGAAAAGTAGGGACGCTATCTTATTTTCTGTTTACCCGGGTGCTTTAATGAAACACGTTGGATTAAAGCACCCTCGACACCTAGGTATACATTTTCTAGCCCCCTAATTTACAAAAGAATGCAATTCGGCGTGCATACATTTTGGTAGTATCGACTCATTTACTGTAAAGAATATCAACGTGCCCAATAATCAGTCGCGAAACTACGCTTTGGTATATTCAATTCAATAGTTACAGCTTACTCGCATTAGCGCCCTTTGTCAGTCTCGTGGCCACACTGTGTACACATCAAAACTCAAACTCAAAATCAGCACTCCATTTTTCCGAGCCTTCAGTCTCCACCGAAAATCATGCACCGGAGCTCGATGCTTCTTCTGGACTGGGCGTCCTTCCGCGCATTGGGGTCTCTCCAGCTTCCATGCGGTGCATCTATCAACGTGTCAGCCGGGCCGATGCTGGTATCTCGGGATCCCTCCGCCCCTTTTGCTTCCCCAGGCAATTAAACTTACAGAACGCGGTGTTTGGATCCATTTTGTTGTCAAAGAGCTTGATTAGCATGATGTCCTCATGCGTCATCGCAGATTTCCAGAACCATTGGTGGGCCAAAGAGTGGCGGATTTCAAATGACTCTTCTGCGTAATGGGGATATATCACGTCGATGGGCACGATATCGCCGCTGACTGTCGAGGTATATGTGCAAGCCGTCAGTGGGTAAGACTCGATTACGGTCAACATAGGTCTCCAGAGACTAATTTTTCCATACATGTTAGCTGGGATGACATATATTGAACAAATCTCTTTACCTGAAAATCCTGCAGCGATGCTTCAGCAGCTCTTCTGCATGGTCACCCATGTGGAGCTTGATTCGTCCGATTGCGGAACGTG
Source organism: Penicillium canescens (assembly GCF_028828765.1). Lineage (NCBI taxonomy): Eukaryota > Fungi > Ascomycota > Eurotiomycetes > Eurotiales > Aspergillaceae > Penicillium > Penicillium canescens. Next base: position 6,501,859 of record NW_026703966.1, read on the forward strand.
GGGATTGGTCTATTCATAACTATATCTTAGAGGTAACCTCAAAAAAAATGCCAGTAGTCCAGAAAGAACTTACCGCAATGAATTCTTCGAGTAATGTCGCTGAAGCCAGATTTCCTGTCTTCTGGGTGCGGGCTTCGTCGAACATAATCGTATATGAATACTTCTTGGGCATTAAATTGCCGGCACATGAAGTCCGACATCTCCCGCATGTACTGATGGATATCAAAAAACCGATCCAGGACGTCGACCTGACAGGCATGATGAAACCATGCAAATCCATCATTATCGAGTGAAAATAAATCTTCGTGGCCCCGAACATCCGTCAGCATGATCTGAGACCAGGCTCCCTCGAAGTTGGACTGCAGCTGGCTCTCTCCAGAAACAGGAACGCGGAGAGCATATGGCTTCTCCTCCTCGTGGCCTGGTTTCGCCTTGAAAAACTGGACGAACGAGGTCGTTCGTAAGGGACGGAACGCAGAGAGTGGATGCGGAGATTGCTGCTGCAAACACTTCTCGATGAATTCGGGATCGTGGGTCACTTCTGGCTCTACATGTGCATGACCATCTGATTTTTTCCAGTGGTAAGCATCCTAATACGACTGAAAGAATGGTCATACTGGAGAATATAGGTGAACACAAACAGTACTTGGACGACCAGCTAAGAGGCCAGTAGATCCACGGTTTCTCCCATGGACGATCGTTGTCGAATTCCCACTTGATCCAAGGCGCCTCGCCTGTGCTGTCTACAACCACCGGACTGGTCGTTTTATCTCCATTGTGAGGCTTGTACGGCCACCACTTGCGCCAAGGCTGAATTCGTTCATCCACCAGGGAGCGAGGATCATAAGACTCGGAGGCGTCTTGAAACATGATAAAGGATGGGTTTGCGACACCTTGACTTGAAAAAAAAAAATTGGCAAACTTGGAATTTTAAAGAGAAAAATAGAGAGGAAACCAACGATGACCCGGTGGAATGAGAACGCGCTTTAACATGGGCCACGAAACTACCCGCCGGGCTTCACTGTCCATTGCCCATTTGTTGTGGGACGACTCATCGTTAGAGCCTCATTAGTAGAGGAGAGATATTGTACTCCAAGCAGGCCGTTGACGTAGAACATCATCAGGGTATTTGCTATTGCCAGCGGGGTGCCCAGATAGTACAGTGGTGTAACATAAGTATTTGACCTCTGGTACTTCGGGCTTGGATCCACTCTTTAGATACTGCCTGGCAGAAACCTCCCGAAATTCAATCCAATTTAATAGCTAGTATGACACCCTTCATATTTGATAACATCAGCCGCTCTGTGAGGCATAGTATCAGCTAGATGCTTGAATATGTCAATTTCTAGGTTTCCCAAACTTCCTGCGCGGCTTTTACTAATAGATCTAGCATAGATTCGTTATCTGGTAGGGGCATAAGCTCGGGGTGACGCTTCAATATTTCGGCTTTCAGCAGCGCCCATAGGTTCTCAAATGGATTTAGATCAGGCGAATAGGGTGGCCATTCCATAATTTCGCATTCAAGCTCATTTAGCGCGTCCCGTACAATATATGCAGTATGTACCAGCGCGTTACCTTGCTTTAAAATAGCATCTTGATCAAGGCTATTAAGTAGCGTAGGTAGGATACGCCGATAAAGCTCTTCAATTGTACGAGACGAGGCACCACCGCGGCGAGACTGCGGATCCCCGAATAGCGGAATTAGGCCAGAACGACGTGGTAAACCACAAAAAGCAGCCCAAAACATCTGCTTAATTTGCTTCCCACGCGCCGGAACCATCTGTACTTGATGGCCCTCTTTATTATGCTGAAAAAGCTGGTCTTTCGGACGTGTGAAAGTCAATTCTTGACGCTGGCCGGTCTCAAAGGCGGTCAGGCCATAAAGTGGTGCCCGAAGTACCAGAGATCAAATACTTATGTTACACCACTGTACCTATACTTTAGACACCCACCACTCCTATAACGGGAAGAGGTAGGGGACGGGGTTTTCAAAGGCGAATACGAAAACAAAGACCAATTCAAACCCGCGAGGACCAACCGATCGACTGGCACGAGATTTGGTGGAGGGCCTGTGTCTATCTTGTTCAAAATCGCGCGGGGCGGTTAGGTCGGGACTGGAAGTGGCAGGGGGTGAGTATCCAAAATCCCAATAGAATGAAAGAAGACATATCACACTACATAAGACCTATCCGGTCAGGGGATGCGAAGGGGAGCATGTCCGCAGCAAACAGCCTAGGGCTGACACCCAAGCCTTTCATTGGGCTCTGTTCCTGGTCTCACCAGCACGAGCCTTTCATAGCCTAGGTTGCCAAGAAATTAGAAAAGGGTGCTAACGTATGCGCCTTAAGCGGGAAATATTGCATTGAATCTACGGAGTTCAAATTGCTGACTCGGTGGTTGACGGTCGCTGATTGGATATGCCAGTATTGCTGCAGCTAATTGCGGGCTGACACGTTACAGCGTAATATTTCCATCTAGGCATGTGTAACTCTCAACGTTGCCGCGATTGGCGAAGATAAAGGAGGCCACGTCAACGAGTCATGCCACCCTGGTCTCCCTGGCACTTTCGTTGAGTTCATATCCGGTGGTTCCGAATCATGTATTGCCGTCGACAGGTTGTGATATGTACACATAGCAGATTCCCCCCAGGGGGTCATACATAAAGTGAGGCGCAAGGATTGCAGCAGGTTGTCCAGTCGACAAGTTGTACTGGTACCGTAAATCACGCAGCAGAGCCGCACTTGGGCCGCTGGTCCTGTGTACCAGCACTGCCTCCACCATGGGAAACCGCCTTGGTACCCAAAGTTACGAACCCGGGTGAGAATGCTGCCGCTGAATCTTATATCTAGTGAAGGCTGGGGAAGACTGGGGAGGCTGAGTGGGAAAGAGCTGGGAAAAAGCCACCACTCTCCATGCTCGCGCAGTTCAAAAGAAGTATACAGAGACATAAAACCATAGCAAACCTTCTATTTGTCGCAGTTTTTCTCATTCTCATTATCTCGTCTCCCAGACCCCACACACGGAATTCTCTTCCAATCACCATGCCCTCGAAATACGCTGAAGCGCACAAGTCAACCAACGGACCTGGGGATGCCCGTCCGACGGCCTTGCAGATCGTAGAAGATGAAGGTCTGATCGGTAAACTCGCCGGTAAGGTCTTCCTCATCAGCGGCTGCTCCTCGGGGCTTGGGGTCGAGACAGCCAAAGCCCTGGCCACCACCGGAGCGACGCTCTATCTTACTGCACGGAATATCCCTGCAGCGGAGGCGGCGCTTGTGGGTATCTTGAAGCCAGGCCAGGTCGAGATCATTGAGATGGACCTCAGCTCCCTAGCTGGAGTAAGAGCCGGAGCCGAGCGCTTCCTTGCGAAGAGTACACAGCTAAACGTCCTCATTTGTAATGCCGGCGTTATGGCAATCGCCGATCTAACCACCACGGTGGATGGTTTTGAAACACAGTTTGCAGTCAACCATCTCGGGCACTTCTTGCTCTTCCAGCTGCTTAAGGACACGCTCCTGGCCTCATCTTCTCCCAACTACTCATCTCGTGTGGTGGCAGTCTCTAGCAGCGGCCATCGTGGCGGTGGGATTCGCCTCGACGACTACAGCTATACCAAGCGGCCCGATGAATACAACATGTGGGGCGCCTATGCGCAGAGCAAGACTGCGAACATCTATATGACCAACGAAATTGAACGCCGCTTTGGCTCCCAAGGTCTCCATGCCACCTCCTTGATGCCAGGAGCTATTTCGACGGGGATCCAAAGATATCTTCCTTCGGAGGAGGCAGCAGAGTATGCCCGCTCTACGTGGAAGACTATGAAGAGTCCCGCGCAAGGAGCGGCAACCACGGTCCTGGCAGCTATCGCAAAGGAATTCGAGAACAAAGGTGGTGTTTACCTTGAAAATTGTGAGGTGGCAGGGTTGTATCCAGATGATCGAGAGTACGACCATGTGCCCGACATTGCGGGCTATGCGGAACATGCTTTCAACGAAGAGTTGGAACATCAGGTTTGGACGGATTCTTTGAAGATGGTTAATGGTGGATCAGTTTTGTAGCTCGATCCGCGAGGCTCGGTCAGGCAGTAGCAGCCTGAAGGATAACCCAGCAATGCTTTCACTTATTGATATTCTGTTTCATTGGGACTCTTATTTTCACCATCGGGTAGCAGATAGTATTTCCACTACAATCTACATTTAAGAGATTTTCACACCCGTAAGGGGTGGTCTGTAGAAATTATTGAAAATATATACATACAGTCAACTCTCGCTTATACCACAGCATACTATCCAAGCCAAATTACGTGGTATAATTGAGTTGTGTTTTGGTGAGAGGATGACATAATATTTGACAAGCTAACTCTAAGCCCTAATACCTATTTAGTCTTCCATCCCATCATCTGATCCAAAGTCACCTGACGTTTCTCATCAATCTGAATCCTGCCAAAGTCGCTGATTAAGCTCTCAATTTGTCTAATATGGTCCGAGGTACCCTTTTCTTTGCTACAAACCCATAGTAGGATATCCTGGAGGCTGTCCAATATAGCAGAATTAGACAGAAGCTCAGGTGGGGGCCCATCAATGTCAATATCCTGAATTTCTGAGGTTGTTGGGGCAATATATATATCTTGCTCATTGGTCTCATCTCGCCCTTCAGTCCCATCTTCTAACATGTCTTCGTCCGAAGGGTTCAAAAACTCGTCAAATGGCACAATATCTTTATCACCAAGCTTATCAATTGCTTGATTATATAGACTTTCAATCTCATCACTCAATCCGGGCTCGGAAAATAGTGCAGACTCAGGTGCGGACTCGGGCGCGGACTCAGGTATAGGTATAGACTTTGGACTAATCAAAGTACTTTGTTTAAAGCAATTGATAATCGTTTGGTCTGATACACTTGTTCTCCAAACTTGCGTTACCCAGGTAACAGTATAATAAATGCTCATTCTTTGTTTTGGGTCTATCCCACGATCAAGAAAAGCAATCATATAGCGCATCCATTTCTTCCGATAATGGTGCTTCAAGTTTTGGATAATACCTTGGTCCAAGGGTTGATAAATTGAAGTTGCGTTTGCTGGCAAAAAAACAACCGTAATCCGGGGTGGTGGTGGCGCTCGCTGGAGTCCAATAACATGTGGTGAAGCATTGTCTAAAAGGAGCAAAGCTTTCTTATCTAAGGGAATACGCCCATAGAAAGATCGCAACCAGTCCTCCATAATGTCATGACGCATCCATGCTGCCTTGTTGTGACGCCAAACACATCCCAGAGCTCGGAAATTAACCCCCCGGAGTGCGCGAGGGGTTTTTGCTGTGCCAATCAACCATAAAGGGACTCGATCGGAACCATCCGCATTTGATGCAACAACAATAGTGATTCGTGTTTTATCAAGCTTTTTGCCAGCAATTTTTCCCTTTGAAAGACCACCATTTGGCATACGTCGCCAAAATAGGCCAGTTTCATCCATATTGTAGATTTCGGACGGTTTGAATTGATTGCAAATCGATTTGGTGCTTTTGATCTGATCATGTACCGAGGATGGGACTGAGGCAGCTTCTCCGTGGAAAGTATGATATTGAAGAGAGTGGCGTTGTTTGAAGCGAGTTAACCAACCCTCAGAGAATTGAGGTTTGGTCCGATCTTTGTATTCCGGTATTTGTCTCCAAAGCTCAGCTGCTTTAGTTTGGATCAAAGGGCCATTTATTGGTATTCCATTGCCAATATGGTTATCTGCCCAGTCATATAGCTTTTGGTCCAATAATGGCCAATGAGAGGATGAAGATCGTTTGTTTGCCCCTGCAGGGCCCGTATCAAGATAATTGTATTTGGATGAAAGGATCCTTGATATGGTTGACCGGTCAATCACTTGTTTGAATTGGTCCTCAAACCACTTAGCACATGCAGTCTGCGTGGGCTTTGGGCTAGTATTAGACCAAAATGCCCGTAGTGCCTGTTTCTGCGCGTCTGATATACCCAATTTGGTACGCTTTGGTCCCATTCTGACGCGCTTGGGTGGGGTCGGGAGGGTAGGAGAGCTTGTAGATTGAGGCATTCTGATTGGTTGATTGCGCTGACTAAGCAGATTTGAGAGGAAGAAAGTGTGGTAAAACAAAATGTGTTATATTCTGTCAATTTATATGGAAAAAACTGGAATGAAGGGGCCATCCAAGCAAGGGATGTGTTATTATCAAGAATGTGCAATATCCCACCGTGGTATAAGCGAGAGTTGACTGTACATATAGAACCCTATTGACTTCCCATACAACATGTGAAAGACAATTTTGTGTAGGGCCCATCCCCTTCTCGATGTGTTAGGTGCTGTGGTCAGTTATCCGGACAGCTGACCTGCCAATGCGAGAATTATCGCTCAGCCCCAGCACCTGGGCTGGAGGGTAGCAGAGAGTTGAGAGTCTGCTGGACATCCTCATAGAGCGATCTTTTAGGCAGCATTACATACCTGCGTATCACCCACCTACATAATTACCTACAAACAGCCAGGATAATCACCTGAGCACATCCCTGTAATACACTAGGATAGGATGGGTGGGCGCATTGGCTTGGTCTATGCAGCCAGCCCCTCGGAGAATGAGAGGGAGGCTCAATGGTCCCCTTCCCCCTTTCACGCTGAATCCGAAATCCTCTTTTTCTACTATTCCCTGGCTACCCTTCTAGCCTCTACTTTTCCAGATCACAAAAATTCGGATTCTGTTTCCTCGACCACAAAATATCAGTGCAGAAATTGATTTTGAAACTTTCCATTGCCCGCTATGTACCCATTGGAGTTTTTCTTCGGTTATGCGCAAAAAGCGCTCGGGTTGTTGCCAGGCCCACCAGGCGAGCAACTTGCACCCAAAGTGCTTATTGTAGCGATGGTAAGCAAATCAGGCGTGCGCTCAAGAGAGCAAAAGTGGGATAAACAGAAATGGGCATACTCATGATCTACTAACACTCTGAATGAGTGCCCAGTTCAACCAAGAAGCGACCAACTGGCTGGCAAAGGATAGTGCTCTAAAATTCGAACACACAGTCCGCATCCCAGGCCTTTCACATGGATATGATGAGGTGCACTGTACAGCAGATAAAACAGTTTGTCTTGTAGTTACCGGAATTGCCTGTAATGGCTCACTGTGTCTGGCAAGAGGATAAAAGGTGCTGATGAGCCTCAATAGTGATCAATGCTGCGCTCGCCCTTTCAGCACTCTCCTCGTCGGCTCTGTTCGATCTGTCCAAAACATACTTCCTGCTGTCCGGAATCGGCGGTGTCAACCCCAAAGTTGCAACCATCGGCTCAGTTGCAGTAGCGAAATTCGCCGTCCAAGTCGATCTACAGCTTGAATTCGACGCGCGAGAAATACCCTCGACATGGACGACTGGTTATGTCCCGATGGGAGCACCTTCCCACGATTCTTATCCGGACACGTTAATGGGCTCCGAGGCTTTCGAGCTGAACGACAATCTAAGACAGCATGTAATATCCTTTGCGAAGGGGGCAAAGTTGACAGATTCGCCCGCGGCGGTCAAAAATCGCGCCTTTTACGCGAACTCGCCGGGAGGGATTTACGACGCCGCAAACTCGGATCCACAGATCATTGAAGGCGACGTCACCGCCAGCAACATATTCTTCCACGGGACTCATCTATGTGAAGGATTCGAGAAGGTCGTCAAGCTTTATACATCCGGTAAGGCTGAGTACTACATGACGGCAATGGAAGACACAGGAACCCTGGCCGCGCTCCTGCGGGCCGCCGTCCAGAAACGCGTAGACTTCTCGCGTATTATCCTCATGCGCGCCGGCTCGAACTTTGATCGGAGCTATTCGCCGAGCGAGCTTGCTTCTCTGCCTTTCGTCTTTGACCATGGCGGGTTTGCACCAGCATGTCGGAACCTGTATCTGTCTGGAATAAAGGTTGTTGAGGGTATTCTTGAGGGCTGGTCTACGTTTGAGAAGGGCGTGGAAGCAACCAACTACGTCGGCGATATTTTTGGCTCGCTTGGGGGAACGCCCGATTTTGGACCAGAGGCTTGCTTGAAGAGATGATGGTGCGAGACACTCATGGGCTAAACGGATTGTGGTCATCCATTCTTATCTGCTCACTTTGTTAAGAAGTGAAGATCGGCTCTTGGGGAAGATATTATCTATATGGATGATGTTATAAGTGACAGGCAAAGATTGATACTATTATAAGGTCAATAGAACCCCTGATAATCCTCGCTCGGCATGTTTAACTACACGGCATCATCTTTGCATAAGTCTCGGTATGCAAGGTTATCGGGAAGTAATGAGCATGATGATGATGATGAACTCATTTGCCCGATGTAGCTCGCTCTATATATATGCTGCTATGCGGGAGTGCTGTCAGGCCTGCCGACAGCTGGAAAAAGGTGGTCGCCAGCCCACTGGGCGACCGTTGGAAACTCGTACGAGTTTCTGGTCAATCGCCCTCGAATGGAAATATGTAAATGAACAAAAGAAATGCACGGATGCAAACATCATAAACAAAAAGCCAAAATGACGTCATTTACCCCTGATCACGGGTGGGAGGCCCCGCCTACTTCCCACCATTCCAACGTCCACTTCTCCCCAACCGTTCAGTCTTGTCGGCTGCCGCTTGCGCGCTCGCTTAGATCAAGGGAATGCAGTGGACCTGGCACTGCACTCCTACGGGCGCCATCCTTCTTCTTCCGTCACACTGTCTAAGGGGTCATTATCTCCGCTCCTTTGTCATCCCCCTGCTCCTCGCCTAGAGCCGTGGGATCGACTGTCTGAAATTGGCCTAGAAGGCCGGTCTTGACCATGAATTCGGCCACAACTGTGCGGGCCTCCGGTCGTGTGAAAAGTTCGTCCCGGTGGAGAGCGACTCCCTGGTATGAGAGAGCGCTTCTCATCCAGTCTCGCTCGTCCTGGTGCAAGGGGCATTCCAGCAGGACGTGTGACACTGTTTGGCTACCAAGATCGCAATCACACCGCGCTGTTTCGCGTCGGTTGATACGATTCAGGTAAGCCCCTAGGCCTATTCGCCCAGTTCTAAGCTGCATCAGAATTGATGTCGTCGCTTTGCGCAAGCCCGTCCAGTATTCTAGCGTCTTCTTTGTTGGTGCTTCAATCAAGCGTTTCGTCGGACGACTGGTCGTTTCCTTCGCCCACGTTCTGTCCCACTCCAGCTTCGCTTCTCTGCGAATTTGTCGTCTCGCTGCGGCTGCGAGACGTATGTCTCGGTTGAGAGGGTTATGCAGCCCGTCCGGTTCCTGCGCCGCTTCTTTTGCGTGTTGGTCCACGATCTCGTTGCCAATGACTCCTTGGTGCGCAGGAATCCATCTGAGTTCTGTCCGAATGCTTCTGCCCGCAAGTTGTCGGATCAGGTTGAGGCATCCTGCTCGATAGACCTGTCCTGACGGCATCCGCGGTCGCCTCAGCGCCTTCAGCGCTGCTTGGCTGTCTACAAAGATGACTACCCCGTTCTTCGCCTGCTTAGCCCATGGCTCTGTGCTGTCCAGAACCATTTCAAGTGCCATCTCAATGGCTCGAAGCTCTGCCGCATATACGGTGGACGTATTATCATCTCCCATCTGGCTATGAGCATGTTGATCCTCAAGGTCCACGACCGCTGCCGCTCCGATCCTTCCATCACTCCCGCTCCCGTCGGTGTACAGTATCAAGGGTCTTTCTCTTGGGTCTTTCGTCAGGATCTGGTTGTGATTGTTGACCGCAGCTTCTCTGTCCTCGATGATCACCTCTGGTGGCGCTTGCCATGGTGCCAGGACAAATGCCGTTCGACTCTCCCATCTTCTCGCCAAAGTCCCCGGGGGAGCCGTGAGGCATCCGTCTGTCCTCCAGGCCTGCGCCTCCATTGGTGTCCATCCAGCCCACTGTCTCTCGTCTGCGGGTCGACGTCGCAACATCAATGGCGGGACGGCGAATATCGGTCCTGTTCGTAGTCGCAGAGCCGTTTCCTTCACCAATCGGTTCGTGTGAACAGCGATAGGCGGTAGGTGAAGCTCTGTATTCAGTGCCTCTGCTGCCGTGGTTTTGAAAGCTCCACTGATGAGGCATGCTGCCTGTTTTTGTATTGCCGCGAAAGGCTTACTGATTTTGTGTGCCTTGGAATTACTGATGAGCATAGGTTGATACCACGCGGAAACCCCAAAGAGCATTTGTGGGATGATCACTGCTTGGTAGATCTTCCGCATTGCATAGAGTGAGGCTCCCCACGTTGACCCTGCCAGGCTTCGTAGTGCGTGGAGAGAGACGCCGGCCTTGGCCACCGCTTTCTCGCGGTGATGGTGGAATTCCAGACCCGGATCCAGCCAGTAGCCGAGGTATCGCTCAGCTGTCCTTGTGGCTGTCACGGTGTGACCTCGTAGAGACAGCGATGTGTGTTGTGGGTCGACTTCCCTGGTGTTTACAAAATGCACGAGTGCATACTTCTTCGGGTCAAAAACTGATGCATGTTTCTCGGCCCATTGGTCGGCTTTGCGGCATGCCGCCCTGAGTTTCTTGATGGTTTCGCGTTCGCTGTCTCCCTTTGTCATGAAGCAAACATCGTCGACCCACCCGTTGCTAGTCACACCGTTACCGCAGTTCTCAACGAGGTCTGCGTTGTAGATGAGATATAGAATGGGTGAGATCGGTGATCCTTGAGGGATGCCTGTAGGTGTCGGGATTCGATCAGATGTGCCCTCGGGCATGCGGATCCATGTGCTTCGGTTGGTCAAGAAGGCCCTCACCCAGGGAACGAAGTGTCCCAGACGTCGTTTCTTGAGGTTGTGTAGTAGACGTTCATGGGAGACATTGTCGTACGCTCCAGACACGTCCAGCATTAGCAGAGATACCACTGGCTTGCCTTTTCCCCATGCGGTTTTGATTCGGTCGATGATAATGTGGATAGCATGATCGGTGGATATGCCCTTTCGCCCGCCTAGATGGGTTCGTGGGAGTAAACCGTTGGTTTCTGCTGCGTAGCTGATCCGTCGCGCGACAACTGCCTCCAGAAACTTTCCGAGCGTGTTCAGCAGCGCGACGGGTCTGTAGGATTTTGCGAGCTGGTAGTCACTTTTGCCTTGCTTCCGGAGCACCACCGTGATTGAGCGCTGGAAATGTGAAGGGTTGTACCCCGTGTTTATGCATGCGTTGAATAACTGGACCACTGTTTCTAGAATCACCGGTATCTCGATAAGCTTGTGCCAGAGAGAGTTTGGTATACCGTCTTCTCCGGGTGCTTTCCCTGCTTTCGCTCCTCGCACCGCCTCCTGTATCTCTTGAGCGGTGACTGCTGGAAACTCGATTTGCTGTGGGTACAGGAATGAATCTGTGTCGGATAGATCGGCTGGTGGTGGTTTTGGGAAGAAGGCAGTCCGGAATGCCTCTGCCTTTTGCTCAACTGTTTCCGCGAGAGTTCCAGGCACTTGGGGATCTTGTATTTTCAGCGAAGGGGTGATACCCTTCTCATATGCCCCGTCTCGGTTTCTTGCCCATTTAGCCAATCGCCACATACCCTGTGGGCCATCTTCAATGACCTGCTGGACTCGGCGCCGGTGCGCTCTTGACAAGGTTTTCTTGACGAGTCGTGTTTTTCTGTTGCGTGCTTCAGAGTAGCACATCCAGTCGTAGGGGTCTTTGGTTCTCGTATGTCTGCGACGGAGGCGACGAACTTCTTTGACCGCAACTTTACACTCGTCGTCAAAATCGGGGTTCGACCACGCGGATGGATTTGCCCATGGGGTTGATTCCTCGATTGCTGATTGGATCACACCCATAAGCTCCTGGCATTTGGCTTCTATCCTCTGCGGATCTGCCTGGTATAGGCCTCCTGCCTGTAAACTTCCTTCGATCTTCTGGATGAGTTTTTGATCATCGGTTGCGTTCCAGTTCCTTCTCTTCTGTTGTACTGCAATGGGTGTAATAATATCAAGCACAGTCCTGATCGGGAAATGGTCGGATGCGTGTTCGATGTCATCCGCCCTCTCGCAATTGACAAGCCTGTTGACAAGGTTGGATGTGATGAAGGTGAGGTCAATCACCGACGACTGATCGTTTCGAGACCAGGTAGGTCTGCCTTGTTGGGTCGTCAACTCGAGTCCCCATTCATTGGCGATTTCTAGGAGTTGCTCGGCCTCCTTATCAGGCCTGGTCCCTGTTCCTCCCCATCTCGGGTGATGCGCGTTCATATCTCCAAGGATGATGTGTTTTCCAAGAGGTCGTTTTGACAGCTCATTTCTTAGATGTCTAAGAGTATTGCTGCCCGGCCTATTGTATATGTTGTGTATGAAGAGATCTGTCCAGTCTCTGCCCTGATGAGCCTTTCTAAGTTTCAGTAACTGGTAGTCCTGTGAGACGAGTTGACATGACCAAGTGCTCGGGTCAAGCCTTTTAGACACAAACAGGCATACGCCCGGTTGGGAGAGATCCCAGGCTTGGACTTGATTGTCCTGGCCTTGGGTTGTTCCGTCGGCAGCTGCTTTTGGTGGGTAAATTAGCTGGAATGTTGCCGTCGCTGGTTGGTGCGTTGTGTGTTGCATTTCGTTCTTCCATGGCTCCTGCACCGCGACGACGTCCGCCGCGAGGACATTTCTGTCTCTGAGGAACGTTGCCATCACTGGCCACGATTTGTGTACATTGTATTGAAGAATCTCAAACGATTTCATTGATGAGTTTGTTCGTCATCGCTTCGTTCGCTGGCCTCGTGCCATACTTCATCATTTGGGTCTTCGATTGTTGGTGCATCCGTCGGAAAATGCGGCGGAGATGATCCAATCGGTATCGCTTGCCGCTGCGTGTATTTCAGAATCACCAATTTGCGGTATTCGGGGCTCTCCGGGTCCAGTTCCCCCTCGTCATCAGGCCCGGACGTGTTACCGGCCTCGTTGACAGTGGTGACCTCGTTGATGAATTGGGTAAGTCGGTGTTCTAGGCTACAGTCGTTCTCGAAAACGGCTTGACAGATAGACTCTTCGTCACTCTTTTCTGGCCCCACCGCCAAGGCCTTAGCGCAGATCAATTATTGAGCGGGCCGCATCAAATTGATGGACATCGAAAAAGGCACCCAGTATGGTATTGTATTTTAGCATGTAAATTACGGGAATTGATAGGGACACTCCCACTTTTGTTCCGGACACTCCTAATTATGTAATATCCATGATTAGGTAATTGAAAACGTCATGTGATTGTATTGGAATTACCACAGCAACATCATTCTAAATGTCATACCATAGTATAGTATAAATCCCCAGCCCTCGCCTCCCTCTTTTCTTAGCTCCTCAAATCTCTGCCTCTCGGATTTTTCAGAAATGGAGCCCCCTACTGAGCAAATTTTTGATAGCAGAGATTTATTAATTGCCTCTGTCCGTCAGCATGCTCTCTCGCAAGGTTACGCTGTCACTACTATACGATCAATCACAGATAAGTACATCTATCTTGGTTGTGACCGTGGTGGCACGTATCGTGACCGAGTGAATGCTCCTGATGGAGCGAAACGAAGAACGACAACTACACGGCGGATTGGCTGTCCATTTAAGCTATACGGGAAAATGCTTTTTGATGATAAGTGGGAGTTACAGGTCCAAAACCGGAATCATAATCACACAGCTGATGATAATATGATCGGACATTCAGCTGCCCGTCGGCTCACAGAGGAGCAGCTTCAAAAGGTCCTACATCTATCGGAAATTGGATCTAACCCTCGTGGCATCCTAGCTCTAATCAAACGAGAGCATCCTAATGCTTTAGTTACCCCTCGAGACATCTACAATGCGCGAAGTGCTTTACGAAGGCAAAAGCTCGGTAATAGTACTCCCCTTGAGTTTCTACTGAAGACTTTGAAGGAAAATCACTGGAAATATGCTATTAAGCAGGATAGCGAAGGACATGTCCTCTTTTTTATGTTTGCACACCCAGAGTCAATCAAGTATGCTAACCTATACAACAGGGTATTCGTCCTAGACTGCACCTATAAGACAAACCGATATCGTATGCCTCTATTGCATATTATTGGTGTCTCGCCATCAAATTCAACCTTTAGCGTTGCATTTTGCTTTATGCAGAATGAACAGGAAGAGAGCTATATTTGGGCTTTAAAGACTTTTTTCTCATTTCTCGACCCCCTCTCTTTCTATCCAGTTCTTTGTACAGATAGAGACCTTGCATTATTAGGTGCTGTCAAGGTCGTCTGTCCAGATTATCCCCATCTTCTTTGCATCTGGCATATTAACAAGAACGTAACGTCTAATACGAAGCAGCATTTTACGACGAACGCCGAATATCAAACATTTCAAAAATCATGGAATCAGCTAATTTATTCTACTACAGAGAACGACTACAATTCGAGGCTATCAGAGTTCGAGAAGCGATATCAGACCTCCCCTTCTCTTCGATATGTTAAGGAGACATGGCTAATTCATAAAGAAAAATTCATAGTTGCATGGACACAACAATGCCTACACCTCGGTAATTCTGCGACCTCTCGAGTTGAAGGCTCACATGCCTTTTTAAAAAGCACATCGGTGCTTCGACAGGGGATATGTTGATCGTATTTGAAAGGATTTCACAGGCTTTACAAACCCAGCATGCTACGCTTGAATATGATTTTAGACGAGATCAGATTGAGAGGCCAGTAGTAACCTTACATCAACTTTATACTAATATTGTGATCAGGACCTCCCGCTATTCGATACGACTGATTGGCGAGCAAGTTACAAAGGCTAGAAGAGCTACAAATCTTGCTCCTTTACCCCCTTGTACTAATACGTTCACAAGGACAATGGGTCTTCCTTGTGCCCATCGGATTACTAGTTTATTGGAGAGCAATAAAGCTATCCCATTGACAGATATCCACCCATTCTGGCGAACTGGGCTTTCTGAAATGGAATCAGAATACCTTCCTCTCTTAGAGCCTTTGATTCCTTTTCCAAAGCCTAAAAAGCGGAAGTGGGATCAATTGGAGCAGAAAGACGACAGCGAGACTATGAATAAACGGAAGAGGGCACCCTTTAAATGCACTGCATGTGATAAAGTTGGGCATACACGAAGGTCATGTAAATAATACGGAGAATGAATACCAATACAATCACATGACGTTTTCAATTACCTAATCATGGATATTACATAATTAGGAGTTTCCGGAACAAAAGTGGGAGTGTCCCTATCAATTCCCGTAAATTACGCGACGCTTACGAGATTTGAGTGGAAATCTATTGTGGGGCTTCGCAAATCATGTGGGATGGTCGCCTAGCAACTGGTTGCCGGAGTTTTTGCTAGGTGACTTCGGAATTCCATCTCAACCCTACAGCATGGATTGATTCCCTGCGCCGGCCATCATCATTGAAAGGTGTCTATTTGGCTTAGGGATCACCAACGAATTACGTCCGCAACACAGTATTTCAACTACGGTTCTGTCGTGTGCTTGCGAATAACAGCCTTTTTGCAGCCGATGGCGTAGGCCTCAACTAATAATTGCTCACGAGAAGTCTGTCTTTACAGTAAGTCCAGAAACCCGAGGCGCAGAACTCTCATTGGCCATGATGATTCTGGCGTTCAAGACTGTGTAACATTGGAGCTTGGGACGATATATCACAACATGCACCTACAGTATAAAGTCTTCAGAGTTAAGAACTTAGTTAAATCTGTGGACAGCGCCGGTGCATGGCTTCGGCCTCTTCGTACTTGCCCTGGCTAACAAGGACTAAACCAAGGTTGCTGACGCTGATGAGCGTGGCTGGATGTTCTGGCCCTAGCACCTTCTCTCGGTCTTGTAGCGCCCGCCGGTGCATGGCTTCGGCCTCTTCGTACTTGCCCTGGCTATCCAGGACTGAACCAAGGTTGCTGACGCTGATGAGCGTGGCTGGATGTTCTGGCCCTAGCACCTTCTCTCGGTCTTGTAACGCCCGCCGGTGCATGGCTTCGGCCTCTTCGTACTTGCCCTGGCTATCCAGGACTGAACCAAGGTTACTGACGCTGATGAGCGTGGCTGGATGTTCTGGCCCTAGGACCTTCTCATACCCTTCTAGCGCCCGCCGGTGCATGGCTTCGGCCTCTTCGTACTTGCCTGGGCTAACAAGGACTGAACCAAGGTTGTTGACGCTAGTGAGCGTGTCTGGATGTTCTGTCCCCAGCACCTTCTCTCGGTCTTGTAACGCCCGCCGGTGCATGGCTTCGGCCTCTTCGTACTTGCCCTGGCTAACAAGGACTGAACCAAGGTTGCTGATGCTGCTGAGCGTGTCTGGATGTTCGAGCCCTAGCACCTTCTCCCGAGAAGCGAGGACCATCTGAGACACGGTCTCCGCTTCGCGGTATCGTCCGTCATAGTAAAGACAGTCCCCACACTTTTCTGCAAGATTGACTTCTTCCTTGTTGCACTTCTTCTCGTCCCCGCCCACAGCATATTGTGCATGGGATATGTATAGCCGCCAGCGCGCCCGATTTGTTTGGCTGATGTCTGACAGTAGTTCACTCAGTCGCAATACCGCTTGTTTGTGGCAAGCTGGCAACTCTCCTGTCTTTTTCAGCCACCCCCGCGTCACTAGATGTACCAGACGATGTAGATCAAACGCCGATCCATCATCATGTCTAGTGATGAATGAGAACGCATTAAGGATACCGATCGCATCAGTCTGCTGTTTAGGCGATGACCTCTCGGAAGGCGGTAGCAGCGACCGCGGAATGTCTTTGGGGTCCACACAGGCCATGAATCCAAGATATTCGAACGCGAGAGAGCTGCGGTGACGGATCTGCTCAAATGAAATGAGCCATGTTTTCGCCACAGCATTCTCTATGCCTGAATATCTGCCGTCATCTTCGAAATGTTCACTCAGGAGCTCAATCGCCTCGTCATCGTGGCTGGACAAGAGTGCTTCATACGTCTTGAGTGACTCCCCGGTCTCATTGATATACGATGCGGCCTGAACAATGGCGAGTGGAAGATAGGTAAGTTTCTGCAGGAGACCTGGTAACAAACCCTCATCGATTTTGATCCGACTAGGATCAATCAGATATTTCCGCATCATCTCTGAGGCCCCGGACTCGTCCATTTGCCGCACAGTCACTACGTTTTCTCGAGCGACTGCTGTGGCTACCTTGCGATCGCGCGTGGTCCATATGATCGCCCCATGCCTGCTTCGGGGCATGTAATCCATCAGGCGCTTGGCTCCAGCCTCAGATGTGAGTGGGGATCTCCACAGCTCTAAGTCATCGGCATTATCCAATATCAGCAGCCACGGGCCAATAGCCTCATCACTAAGATATGTTCGGACAATTTCCAGGATGTCAACACCTATTTCGTCCCAGCCGGAGAGACCAAGGTTTTGAGCCACCTTGCGATATGCTGTTTGGAGATTGGCCAGGCTATTAACGGGAATCCAAGAGACCGCGCACCTTTCTCGTACGCGATGAGCTAGCTCAAGTACTAGCTGTGTCTTACCCACCCCACCGAGGCCCATGATTGCAATTTTTGTGGTCGCATCAGACTCCTGTTGCAGTTTCTGTGTCAGGTCGCTAAACAGATCCTCACGGCCTGTGAACTTAGTGTTCCGTTCAAATGGCACCTGCCACCGAGCACGGCCCTGCCCTTGAGCTCTGTTAGTATTGGATTTCGGGGTAAAATATCCAGAATAACGGCATACATTGTTCCAAAAGAGCCACGCTCTTCTGATACCGCTGTATGAGGTTAGCCACATACATTCATTCTGGTCACTGAACACTAACCCGAATCTCTTCAGTAAGATTAAGGTTGGTGGCACCTATATTCGTTATTATCCATTAGTAGAGAAATACCAGGCCTATGAGAAGTCTTCTAAATACACACTTTGCTTTGATTTCAGATTTTCAACGCAATCCCGCACTCGAAACGCCACTGCCTGGTGGTCGAGGTACCCCTCTGTCGCTGATTCAATTAAACCTTGCTCCTGATATTCTGCCAGCCCGACGTCCTGTAATCCCTGGTCCACATTGAATCGGAAATACCGTTTGCTATCATAATGTTGCCGCCATCTCGCGATGAATCGCTTCTCCGTATGCTCAGTTTGGGTGACGAGTGCTGGCAGGGTTTTAGAAACAAACTTTAACAGGTTGTCTTCCATCGCCTTCTTTCCGGGGTGGCCCGTGCCGATCGAGATAAAGCACTTCACCAGCGGCTTTAGGTCCCCTGTGTCTTCACACCAGATATCAGATGCTTCGTCTTCCACCTCATCCACGGGGTTATTAGCCCCGAGTGCGCCATCCGCGAATCTGCGTGCCCCGATCGACGCCGGCTCGAAGAAGGTTGTGGCGGCGGAAGTTGCGCGGGCGGCCTGGCAGATGGTGGCCGGAATTCCAGGCTTGTTACGCATGGGGTAGCTGCGAAGGCGGACGATCTCTTTGGTCTCCTGCGTGATGCTGCAGACGAACCTGGAGCCGTTAGCAGGATACGGATCTATCAGCTCACATACACTTACACCCGGCAACCCCGATCAGCTTGATCATTGAATAGATCGGTCGGCTTGGCTCCGCAGCTACTGATGACTTCGTTGATTGCGCCCTCAAGCTTGTTGGCGTCGAATCGGGGTTCAATCTTGCCAAGAAGGCTAGATAGGCTCCGTTTGGAGAGCTTTCCAAAAATCATCTTCATCAACTTGATGTATGCCAAAATGCAGTCATCGACATTCATCTCCAATCGACCTAACATGATTGCAATCAATCTGCATCTGTCAGCCATCCGATATTACAACGTGGATTGGATCAACCCACCCGCCTGTACTGGTGCCGCCAATCAGGTCAAACACCTCGCAGGGCTTCTTTGCTGGTGAACCCTCGGGGCGTGCCAGATTCAGTCGATCCATCAACCCTTTCAGGATGTACAGGGTTGACAGCCCGCGCACGCCACCGCCATCGAGGGACAATAGGCAGAGCCCGGTGCTGTCCAGCGGGTTCGGCTCCCCGCCATGAACAGTCGCTACTTGCTGCATCGCCGAATCTTCTATTCAGCCTAGCAAGCCTTCTTGTGCATGTAAGCCAAAGCCGAGGGCAAACCACCGAGGAAATATTTAACAGTCCGCTAGCCCGTGGAGGGGCAGTTCAGCTGAATGCGCTCGGTGAGCAAGGCACCGCGCCTTGGTAGGTCAGCGGCTGTGCCGTCCGTGACCGACGCATCTCCCCCAAACGCATCACATCGCTTAGGGCCGTCTGCTCCACTCTCTTCCCGACGGCAGTTGATTTGTGCATATCCACGGCTAGGCCGGCGCCATGCCAATTATGGATGTACAAGCACGATAATCTTCTATTGATAGCACCCAATCCGTCCTACTCATGTGCACACACTCATCTTCTTTCGCAAATAGTCTTTCAATTTCCAGGTTTGTTTTATCTACCCATTATTTAGCTATGCAAAAGATTTCAGCTGGCGGAATCTGCCTCTGGCTGGGCAGGGTAAATTCCGCCGGACGGCGTCGGACCGACACGCCCAGCCTTACACGTGTTCGTGTTCATGTTCAGCTAAAAACTCTTTGCAATATTGTGTCTAGAATCGCAGCCTCGTTATTTGATTCCATTTGATTTGCTGATGATCGCCCCAGTTTCTAATTGTGCTGACTGCAACGCCCTGTTTGTAGGATGTGATAGCAGGAACATAGATGCCATAGAATGAATCCGAAGTTCAAAGAAGAGGACGAGTTTGAGAGGTGGCCTAGACGTACAGTAAGCCTTCAGGCAGATCCTCCACAAACAAGATTAGAACTGGCCTGGGAGACCCACGTTTATTCTATGGTATTCTACGAACCTACGGTGGGTCTTCGCAACCATGAACAGATGGTCGCCTAGCAACTGGACGACCCACCAGGTGTCCTCAATCTTCCTCTCAACCTGAACAGCATGCGTTCCCCGTGCAATCCATTACTCCTAGGAGGTGTCATTTCGGCCTGGAGGATAACATAGCAACTTGTTGGTGAATAAATCCTCGACCAGGGTCTCGATGTTTTGCTGGCGCCACGGGAAAACTGTCCCAGAAAATTATACCAAGCAAAATGGCACCGAACCTGAAACCCTCACAACTGGAGCTCATCTATCATATGATTCAAAATAACACACTGACGACGTCTCAGATAGCCTCCGCTGCGGAATGTAGCAGGCAGTCAATTGTACATATTCGCTCCAATCTGCACGCGTTTGGAAACGTTAGAGCCCCGCGAAACGGCGTCGGACGCCCACGAAGTATTACGCCCACGATGCTGGAAGCTCTCTGCGAATATCTGAAAGAAAAGCCGACTTTATACCAAGACGAGATGGCTGTGTTTCTCTGGGACGAGTTTGGAAAGCGTGTGACGATTCAAAGTATCAGCAGAGCGCTTGCTTCAGCTGGTTGGTCGAAAAAAGCAGCACGACAAATTGCGAAAGAACAAAACGCGGACTTGCGAGACTACTATCTTCACAACCTGGCTTCTTTTCAATCCTATCATTTGATTTTCGTGGACGAGTCAGGTTGTGATAAAAGGGCAGGGTTCAGACGGACAGGGTGGTCCCCTCTCGGTGTGACCCCGGTTCAAATCTCCAAGTTTCACCGCGATAAACGCTATCAGATACTTCCTGCGTATGCTCAAGATGGCATTGTCTTGAGGCGTATATTCCAAGGCTCTACCGACGGCATTGTTTTCGAGGATTTCATCGAACAGCTTCTTCAACATTGCAACAGATGGCCGGAACCAAAGTCTGTTCTTATCATGGACAACGCATCGTTTCATCGTACCGACAAGATCCAGCAAATGTGCGTGGATCGCGGCGTCAAGCTAGTGTATCTTCCACCTTATTCGCCGGACTTGAACCCGATCGAGGAGTTCTTTTCCGAGCTGAAACAGTACATCAAGCGAAAGTGGAATGAGTATGATGTAAATCCGAGCCAGAGTTTCGATTGTTTTCTCGAGTGGTGTGTTGATGTGATTGGTTCAAGAGTATCGAGCGCCGAAGGTCATTTCCGAAATGCCGGTCTGATGATTGAAAAACTCTAACCCTTGTACCTAATCAAATAGAACATACATATCAATTTACATAGACGCCTATGATTACAGACCATTATAAACAGTTACTCGTAAGTGAGATTCCCCGTCATAGTCACACCATTGTAGTTTTCAACCCAAAACCTAATGTCCTTCACAAAACGTCGAGCAATACCCCACTTGACACCGCGCTTCGTGAAGTAATCGGAGTCTTTGTCCTCATCAATCTGGGCCAGATCTAACCCATCGTCCAGGGCGACATCGCACGCCTTTTGTATCTCGGCTTTCAGTTCCTCATCACCGAAACGGGACTGCTGCCAGCTACTGTATTCTCTCACAGCAACGTCGAGAAGACCTGATATATAGAGGTCAGGGATATTCACAGGAGCAGCAGTCTTATTCTCTGAAAATGCGAGTGCGGTTGACTCGGCTGCCTGCGGAGCTTGCGCCGGAAGCACATTCGTG
The DNA here is from genome assembly GCF_028828765.1 of Penicillium canescens. Taxonomy (NCBI): domain Eukaryota; kingdom Fungi; phylum Ascomycota; class Eurotiomycetes; order Eurotiales; family Aspergillaceae; genus Penicillium; species Penicillium canescens. The sequence continues at coordinate 6,523,273 of NW_026703966.1, forward strand.
ATAGTAATGGGAGGGCAGCTTGACTCGGCGATAGGACGGCTATGAGGCCTTGGCCTATCAAGCCGTTGCCTCTCCGCTCTATATATCTGCTCGCGGATCATACCAGGAACATCTTCGTGTGATTGTAAAAGCCCGCCACTCTGCACGTATTTCACCAGGCTCTCCAGCTGATCGCGGTACAGCTTGTAGTGCTTCTTCCCATAAGGATCCTGCCAACAATGCGGACCTAAGTCACAAGACCCAGGACAGCGCATCAGAGCATATACCATTTTCCAGGTGGGAGGCTCTCCAGACGCTTCTTCCTCGGCACAAATCTGTTGGTCTCGCTCTAGAAGCATGCGCTGAGTAGCAGAAGAAGCACCTCGTTTATCAGTCGCCCTACGGCCTGTGGTGGATCCCTGTGTGTTCTCGGTATAGTTGAACGAAATACTCAGTCTCAGCTTCTTGCCAGCAAGAAAGAGATTTCCCCAATCATGGAGCTGTTTCTCTATAGAGGACCACTCGATATCGGTCCTATCAAATCTTCGAGTAATGCCCTTCTGCCGCGTAGCTGAAACGACAACAGAGGTGTCATCCAATTCCAGTTCTCGACGTGGATACTTTCGAATAAGCAGCTCCTTCAGCTTTGGCTGTAGAAAGAGCCTCCAGTAAAAACGAGGGGCTAGGACAAGGTCTTGTTCAGTGTCTTTTACCACAGTCCTGTTATTAAGTGTAATCTTCCACTCAATTAAATAGTGAATGCAGACCGGTGGATCCTCATCATACGTCCGACCTTCCTCCCAATCGCCGAATTGGAGCAACGGAAGTCTATCGCATTCGGCAGTATGCTCTTGCAGAGAATTGGGAGCGATAGGAAATGTGGAGTCGAAGTTGGCACAGCTTATGTCGGACGAGTAGGTAGGTGAACGTCGGAGGTAACCAGGTGTTGGTGCATATTGTGATGTATCGTCCCAGGTCTCCAACGTTTCACTTTGTTGAACATCATGATCATCATGGCTAATGGGAGAACTGCGTCTCATGTTTCTGGGTTCACTGTAAAGACAGACTTCTGGTGAGTGACTATTAGTTGATGCCTACGCCGTCGGCTGCCGGAAGGCTATTGTTCGCAAGCAAACGACAGAAACGTAGTCGAGATACTGTGTTGCAGACGTAAGTCGTTGATGACCCCTAACCAAAGAGACGCCTCTCAATGATGATGGCTGGCGCAGGGAATCAATCCATGCTGTACAGGTTGAGATGGAAATCTGAAGTTGCCTAGCAAAAAGTCCGGCAACCATTGCTAGGCAACCTACCACTTTAGCCCCGCATTATATCTCCACGGAATTCCATTTTATTCTTGTAAGCATCGTGTAATATACATACCAGGATACAGTATCATACGAGGTGCCTTTTTCCGCGTCCATCAATTTGATGCGGCCCGCTCAATGATTGATCTGCGCTAAGGCCTTGGCAGTGGGGCCAGAAAAGAGTGACGAAGAGTGTATCTGTCAAGCCGATTTCGAGAACGACTGTATCCTGCTGACCATCCGACTTCTTCTTACCCGACTCGCACTCGGGCCCGATACTGGTCTTGCATTACCAGTGGAAGTGGTGCCGCCTAAGGAGAAGACAGGACACCCCTGAGCTTGCATACGGTCTGGGATCGCATCGTGCGAGATGCGGCGAGGTGGTAGTGAACCGGTGACACAGGCAGTCAAGCTGATATCGGACAGACCTCGTTCAAGGCCCAGAGGCCTCGTTAAGACTCGAACTCGTTAAGGCTCGAAGACATCGCTCGCTAGAGACCTCGTTAAGGCTCAGCCACGGGCAAGCTTCAGGGCGACTGCTCTTCGGGGCACGGGCACCGCCGAGACACGGGCATCCTCTTGGGAGACACACGGGCAATCTGAAAAATATTGGTATTTGGCTGGTGGCAGTCGGCGGGACTCGTTAAGGCTTTGCCACGGGCAACTCGTCGATCCTGTTCAGACATCGGGGACCAAGCTTGGTTAGTGGAGAGCAACCGACATATACTGCCGGATGGAGCGTATAGAGGACTTTCTGCAAGACACGGTCGGCCTGGCGGAGGGAGACCTCCTCAGGTAACGCGAAACGAGAGTGAAAGCTCTCGCGGGGCGTGGTGTACAATGGCAGCCACTGCGGCAGGATCGGGGCCTGTCAAGAGACTGTCTGTATAGCCCGAGAGGACGGATGCGCGTGTCGGTGTACAAACAGCCGGGAATCAACTACCTCACTCGCACTGAGGGCCTGAGATCAGGTTAGTCTGATTGAAGCGGTGTCGTCCTAGTTGATTTGCCCGTGATGTATGCTTAAGGAGCAAACTGAGAGACACCCAGGGTGAGAGGCTTTGTCCACCTCAAGAGTCCAGAAACCTCATTTATCGGGTGAAAAACTGGGGTAGTGGTCTATGCAAGTAGACCTGTCGAAGCTACTTAATGTCTTTTGGGCGCATGTGGACAAGCCAGAGAGACCGTGGAGCACTTCCTCTTTCGATGTCAGAGGTGGACCACACACCGGACGGAAATGCTGCAATGTACCCATACTCACCGAGGCAACATATCTTTTTCCTAGGCGGAAAATCGCCTTTGGATGACCAGAACTGGAAGCCGAATTTGGAAGCAGTGCGAGCCACAATACGGTTTGCAATCGCCACGGGCCGACTCGACACCGCTTGACCGCGTCGACCAACACAGATTAACCCTACCCCGCCTCAACCCTAATCGAACCCCCACCAACTACCTTGTGCCAGAGACGGTAGACGCGCTTCAACTGCCGAGGATAGGATGTTGAACACTTGGAGAAGCGCCTTCAAGCAAGTCTACTAACAACACTAACCCACAAGGACCCGCTAAGATATTGACATCTGAGATGACATACACTGAAAGGAATTTTGTATGGGCTCCAAGGAGGCACAGCATTGGCTAAGGCATGTACATTTAGATCAGTGATAGTTGCCCTTTCGGCTCAGCCGCCGGGCGTTAATGAATTGTGTGTGTGTGTGTGTATCCTGCTGAGTGTCAGGTTGAGGGAGATTGGCCGGAGTGGGTTGAATGCTGAGCCATTCATTGTCGTCTGGTTGCTCGTCCATGGTGTCGTCCGGCTCGCCTGTGCGGCGCCTTTTCGAGGCCGCTTGGAACCTTGTTGACCCTTGGCATGCCAGCGGTATCACTGTGGGTTTGGGATTCTTTGGCCTCGTTCTTGAGCCCTTTGGGCGGCCAGGGCCTCTTTTGAGCTGAGTAGGCTGAGTCGGTTCAGTGACCTCCTCTGGTAATGTTTCTACTTCTATCGCTGCAGTCTCCACGTCCATTACAGCATCCTGGGGGTTCCGTGGGGGCTCTTCCCCCCGTTGCCCCTCCGGAGCGTGTATCGACGCTTCGAGTCCATTCGAAACCATGGGGTCTGCCCTAGTCGAAGGTGCTTCGTTGCCGGTGCTTGCCGTCACTCGGAGGTGCATAGGAACGCGGTGATATGCAGGGCAGTTGGCCAGCGCTTGCTTGGCTTCGTTCATCGCTGCAACCTTCACCGGACATTCCCGACTTGTAGGGCGATGCCCTTCACCACAATTGGCGCACTTGACTGGTATCGCTTGCCCCTTCGTCGACGGACACTCCCAGGTCGGGTGTCCGTTGGCGCAGTGACCGCATTTGAATAAGTTGGAACAGTGTGACTGGATATGCCCCGGCTTTTGGCATTTTCTGCATAGCTTTATCCGCCCCTCACGACAGAATCGCGATGTATTGTGAATTTGCTTCCCCCACACGTCTCCCGAGATGATCGCGCGATTAGCCACGACTGGGCTGGTGAACTCGATCAGGATGGAGCCCTCCGCCCTCTCCCCCGGACGGGTCAGCCATCCTAGATACTGGATCTTAGCGCCTTCGCCCCAATTGTTCTGCGCGAGCAGCTCAGCCGCAACGTCGGCCATCGTCTCCGGAGTAACCTTCATCGATTTCACGGGGATATGGTACGCCACCACTCCCCAGGACGGTTCTTGGATCACCGAGCCTGGTCCAAAGGCTCTCAGCCACGCAGCATGTTTGCGGAGGACCTCTGCCCCCGCAGCACTGTTGGCGATCATTGCCACATCCCCCGACGGCAATTTTCGAGCAGCGACAAATGAAGCCTGTCCGGCCAGTACCCCTGAATTCTTCTGACAGGCATTTGATACCCTCTGTCGTTCAGCCCTCTCGACCAAATCTTTTGGTGTCAATCCACGGATTTGCTCGCGGTTCATTCCGACCTTGACGATGACCTCTCGGTCCTCGCGAAGTTCGATTTCCGGTACTCCTGGAGACGATGTGCCGCCGCTCCGGGTGATGGGAGTCGCAGCCGTAGCCAAGTCGCGCTGCCATTCTTTGGCCCGGAAGTTGCGCCACGCTGCCGCAGAGTTCGCCGCGGGGGTAGATAATGCCGTCGATAATGTGCTCGTTGATTTTTCAATGGTATCCATTCGCTGGTTCAGACGTTCGGTGTCGATGTTGATTTTGGTCAACGCCTCGAGCACCTTGGCCATCCCCTGGCCGTCTCCCCGTTGGGCGTTGAGTGCGTACTGGCGGACGGCGCGAATATACCCAGTGACATATCGGTCCTCCGTGCCATTGTTTTCGATGTGGTTGAGCACCCTGCGGGCCCCTTCCGCGATGTCGTCCATGGATCAGGGCGGATCCGCGAGGGCCGTGGTTTTTGGCGTTCCTCTCCTGTCAGGGGGCAAAATCTGTGCGTTCGCACCCGTCCCAACCATCGCTGCCATCTCCCCTATGAAAAGGGTATCAGGCCGTAGCGCTTGAGGTTACGATTACGATGAACTAATTCAAGAGGCCGTGAGACCTCTGATTGGCTAGATATTTCAAGAAAACGTTTTTGCCAAGAAAGAGTTGTCTCCCAGTCGGAATAATTACTTTGACTTTGCAAAATGGACATTCTCGATTACCATAACCTGCGCAACTGTGCCATTGATATCATAATTGGCATGCTCGGGCTCTCCTACTTTGTCGTTTATCTACTACTATTTTTGATTTTCCATTTTCCTTCAACCCAAGAGTCGATCCCATATGCCCTGGCAGTCATCGCCTTTGGTGGCGGAATCGCTTTGTGGCATTTATGTGTTGTCATCCAAAATGGTTTCTGTGTGCTCCACAACAAAACAAAGACAAAAAAGCAAGTCTCATTGTGGTTTGTTGGTCTGTTCCTCATTTGGACCGCTGCTCTTCCGACGGTCGCGTTTCTCTTTCCAGCCCAACCATTGCTACAACTCGGATACGCTTCAGCCTTCACCGTGATCGTTGTTGGAAGCCTCCCTGACGGCTACCTCAAAGATAACACGGTATCCTTTCGTGGTCGATTCTGCCAGTATGCGCCAGTGGGCCTATTGGCGTTGGTGCCCACCATTCATGCATTGGCCGAACCACTCCACGATCCCTCCGCACTGGCCACTGCATTCGGTCGACTGCTGCTCATCAATTTCTTCGGTTATGTTTTCTACGTTTGTCGTCTTCTTGAGAGAATTGGATTGGCGCGGATTGGGCAGCCCAGTCTACACGGCATGTACCTCATCGCAACATACAGCCTCGTGGAGTATTCCAAAGTAGTCATGCAGGTAGCGATCCCCTACATGTCTTGATACCAAGAGGAGGGCGGTGGTCAGAAGCGATTGCCAGACCCAAAAGACTATCACGTGAAACCCATGTCCTGTTTACGGCCTGTGAACTGTCTAGGTGAACTACTTGACGTTCAAGTGCATAACTGAATCACCAATGGGATGTGCATGAGGATTCGCATACTGTTTTTATTTTGATTCTTGCGCCTATCCTATGTCTTTTACATTCGTTCTAGCAGTGCTGCATGTAATCATGAAGCAAGGAAAACTTATCAATTATAGTAGTACTTTCCGAGCAGACTGAAACTATAACTAAAATAGCGAAAGTATTTCCGTCATTTCTATCACCAAGACAACCTTGTACGGGCTCCTCTTTGCATATCGCACGTGGTAAAGCACGGGAACTAAATACCAATGCGCTCTAATCTGCTGCGTGTTTAATAGATGGAGATAGAAAGAGAAAACCCTCTAAGGCTATAGACATCTACAACTTTTTGTTGGAATGATAAGGGCTCTATGGACAGTCAAGGATGAGTGGTGAACGAGACTCGATGAGTAGAACGTGAACCACAATGATACGCCTTTCTTTTAGGCCACTGAGATGCAGCTATAAAGGTAGCTGGATCTGGCAAGCCTGCTTGTTGCATTGGACAACCCTAACGCCCGTCAGGCAGGAAGAGAGTGTCCAACCTGGCTGAGGATCGGCGCATTACAACATTTCCTTAAATACAGATATCTTTGTTGTTCTAATTCCAACCAAAAGCTATTTCTGGCATACAATGATCTAAATTACATGTTGTAGTGGTGGAACCCGTGAGAGTAGAACATTAGTGGCCTAGGGTATCACAATATCTGCAGGAAGCTTGCATGCAATCTTCTCCTTCGAGGGATGGCATCCTACCATCATCAATATGACTACGATTTATCCGCCAGATTCTTCATTCATGATATAGCGTCAAGATCAGTACTTCAGTCGCTTACTGAGACTACTCTCTACGCCTACGGTGGGCATGGGAGTGGTTGGTTGTCTTCTCTCCATTGATACCGACCCGTCTGCCATATCAGACTGCCATCGAGCCATCCCCATTTCAATGTGTAGCCAAGAGACATGATTCCAAGGCAACAGGAACTCAGTCGCGACAGACATAATATATACCAATAAGCTACTAGAGCTAATACCTACGATCTAGTTTCTTTCTGTCTCGGTTTTTGAATCGTTTTCAGAAAGGGAATACGTGCATAATGTGTACCAAGCTTTCTCAAAGATAGAGCGTTGTTCCATCCAAGCTTGCGAGGTTTCCAAGCATTTTGTAGGCAACGCGCAAGTTTCTACTGTTCCGCCCAAAGGAATTATATGGGCGGCCCGCGATATGGTCAGATCTCGTGATATGTAAGATTCCCGTATATATTCACCACCGTGTCGCATTCCGTCGACATTGAAAAGGCGAAATGCACTTGCAATCGGCCATTGCGAAGCGATGACTGACTGCACCCATTTCTAGTAAAGTGAAATGTGAACGTTCATTATTTTTTATCGCTTTTCCCATGCAGGTGGTCTCATATCAGCAAGGGTGAGAATGAGCAGGTGCGATACTAATTGGCTCAGCAATATGTTCCAGGCTTTCAAGCGGGACTTGCTCTCGAGCGCGGAAGGAAAGCAAAATGTTACCGCGAACCATTAATTGAAGACCTCAGTTCTTCCGCAACGCCATAAAGTTGAGATTAAGGTAGAAAGTTGAGTATGCGATCCGTCAAGGAGACTTTGGAACCCGATGAAGAGCTCCTGGGATCTATACATTCATGACTAGGCAATTGTTGGTTTGGCTATATAAACCTCTATCTCTAATCCCAAGATGTGTCTGCTGCTAAGAATTATAGCCATGATTTCAGAAGACATTATCAAATCTGTTTTAGTGACTATTCTTCTACTTCTGAACGTTGGAAGACTGTCTCTTTTGTACTGTATTCCATCCAAGTGGCGGTGGCACAAATTCGACTTGAGTTTGTGTGCCTTCTCATGTGTTCCCTTTGCTATTCTTACGGGGCTGTTCTGGAGTAAAAGATCTCCAAGATGGAGCCAAGTGCTCTTTTGGGTTACTCCGTTATTCCCACCGCTACAAGCGGTAGGTCTTCATTGCACGGAAGGAGCGAGGCTTACTGTCGGCTAACGGACCACAGTATCTTCATGTAATTTTTCAACAGCGTGAAAACATATTCACAACCCGATTTCTACGCATCGTGTACCCTACTTTCGCCGTTCTTTCCGCACTGGCTAAGGTAGCATTGTCACTTGCTGGAACCTTCCTCCTGAGCTCCGTCCATCCGGGTGGCCTCTTTGTTCTCTTTGTGGACTATGTGGGTGTAGCTGCATGGTTCTGGTTGATGGTTCGACATTCAACCTTAGCCAGACCTAAGATGCAGTACGTCTCATGGTATCTCTCTGTAATGGCACTTCTTTTACTCGTGGTTGCCATCATAGGTACGCTAGGCAAATCATGGATGATTGCACTCGAGGTAATTACAATTTCCCACATTATGTCAACAGTACTGACACTCAAGAGATCGAGCTTTTCATCATCGCCATCTCGACTTCTTCCTTGCAGTCAGCCGCGTGGGCTGCATAAATGTACCCTTGGGTACCTCCAAACCCCCTACTATATGTGGATGGCATGTGAAAAGAAACTCTAGAATCTGTACTGTCTATAACAGTAGAAAATGTTTACAACGGAGACGCGACAGATTGTCGGAAAGCTCAGTCTGGCCATTAGTTAGAAAATATAATTCAGTCGTTCGTGAGCTCGGAGGCTACTCTAGGGTGCCAACTGGTCGAAGTCTACTGATTACATGTAGCATAAAATGCTCTTAATCAAGTTGGAGATACATGCGCGCAGTTCTAGTATCTTGGATTGGGGGAAGGCTTTGGTTTAGGCCGTTTTCAATCCACCTTCCAATATTTTAGAGGTCGTTAGACAGTCGCTAGACATATTACATATAACCTGCAATTAAACCGCTATCAAATCGCAACCAACCTCTGTTACAGAGGATTTCGTAAACGTTTTACCCCCAGACACACACGCTTTCTTTCCCAGCGCCCCACTTAGAACGCGCTAATCTAAATTTGGCTAGCTGAGGCACCTTCCTTGAGGCGTAACACCGTATTATTGGCTGCTGGGGAATCTGAAACCCAGCGATCCGGACCAGACGTCCTTGTGGTCTCTGGGAAAAGAAAACGGGTGTGTCTGGGGGTAAACTGCTGAAATCCTCTTTACTAGATTCCAGCTTTTCCAGTTCCCAATCCCCTACCGTTCTCATGTCCTACAAAGCAGAGAAACAATCCTGTTACCTACTGGCCATTTTGCGTATATCAGAACCTTACATTGCTTCTCAAAACATCCTATCTTCTATGTAGAGACTCAATATCTAGGCTGTGTCTTTCGAACTTTAGAAATCTGCATTCTCATACCTAGTTGCCTGTGAAAGATTTCTATCTATTCAACGATACAGGGAAGAGAGTAGATATTGCGATATGCCACCTGCTGAGCCTCCATGGTCGACTTGAAATTGTCCGACTTAGTAACGTCTATGGGCCTTAGGGCGAAGTCGTCGCATCCAATCCAGTCGTGTTGCCTCTTGCTCGGAAATCGCTCGTGTCTTGCGCGTGTTCTTGTGGCTGCCTTTTCTTGGGAGTCTGCTAGACGACCGTGCAAGTAGCGAGACAGGTGGAACATGATATCGACAATGGACGCTCGTTTGCATTGCCTTTGCTCGCGAATATTTCAAGCTCGGCGAGTCCGTGCAAACGTTGCGACTGGCATAGGTACCATGGCGAGTGGTCATCTTTGTGAGTGGACGCTTGGACAAGTCACACTGCAGTTGCGCCATGTCGCGATAGGTCGCTAGTTTTGGACAGGGAGACCGGCGAGTTCTTGGGGCCATTTCTATCAGGATGATCGCGTGCCGAATGGGACATTCAGGTGGCTTGACTTGACCCCTTTTTATATGTTTTCTAGACGAAATGAAATCCCCGTGGAATATGCGATCAAGCCTGACTCTCTGCTCAATGCATCATTTTTTTTGACCCTCTATCAAGCTATTCCGGCTTTCACAGCCGATATCGAAGGGCAGAAATGCGCAGCATCGTGAGCCCTACCAAACAGAGTCCTGTGTTTTGCCAACAAGATGTTATAATTGAAGGTATTTCACGCATATATTGAGGGTCGTAGTATTTGTGCGCGACTCATGCACCCAGCACTATACATGAGGGCTCGGGGAGTGAAAGGTTTGCGGAACTTTCAACTGATTCTCAACGCTGAAATCATCACAAGATGTATCTCATCCAATGAAAATCCACACTCCGAGAAAGTGGGCCACCCCTACCCATGGGCACCACTTTCTACCTGAGCAAAGAACGTATCATCGATCCTACATTAACTTGGTATCTAGTGCAAGTGTTATTTCCTTTTTTTTTTTATTGTTTTATAAAATCCCGCGGATCTTTCCCTTAATCCTTTGAATGACCAAAGTGCACTATAATGTCTAAAAGCAGCAACCAAAAACGATTCCAACTGAGAAAACAATGTCGAGAAGCCTTAGCGGCTCATATATGTATTTACCAACCCCTTCTGCTGCCCACACAAGCTAATACACCTAGATGACCGACTTGACCTCGTCGTCGCTCCCGAACGAGTCCGTCTCCAACCGCGACCTGAAGATGGATACGCTTGGTCGGTGACGAGAACGAATGCTGCTTTGCTCAAATCAAACCTAAGTAGCGGCACGATAAACCTTTACCGGGAAATATTGAAGGAACTCGGTCCATCACTCGAAGCTGTCAGCCCGCAGCCCCTAGAAACCTCGCAGTCCAATACTGGCGGCTTTCCAAAGGAGGTGAGTCCCTTGCCGGATGTCCTCATTAATATGGCCTTGCTGACGGAGCATAAAGACACAACGTTTCAGCGAAGGAATGGTGGATGGTTCTTTCACCGCAGAGATCTGCGAGCTTAAGGCTACTAAAGGCCGCATCGAAGTGGAATTGGAACGCACTCGTTCTCGGCTAGATGATTGTCTTCGCGAAAGTAATACGCTCCGGGCTGAAGCCAACCACCTCCGCCACGATATGCAGATTCTGAGTCGAAAAACGAGATGCTGCGTGATAAGCTGATAGAGACGAGAAGGGGCATCGCAGGAGCAATGCAGACACTGAGTTCGTTGCAATCAGAGGGAATGGAAACCACACTTGATGACACGAACGACAGCCAATCATCAGCCATTGACAGCCATGCAGTATTATGCAAGATCTAAAATTGGCAGAAAGCACAAGGTTGAAGCAGCTGAAGTACGCTGAGAGCCCACCGAATATTCAAGTTCTCATGTTGCGGATCGCAAACGGTGTATACGGCCCGTGATATGCGCCAATAATTGATAGCCAGATTTCCAGATTGAAGCTGGCGCAAAACTTCTAGCAATGCACATGTATGAAAAGGTTCGGAGCGAGAGATACTAGCAAAGTGGGTACAAAGAGCTTGAGCAGGGTGGTTGAGAAACATAGTGTATCAAAATATTACTAAGAATTCCTGCAAATAATATTTCTGGGGGGTGAATTTGCTGCGTTGCAACTTCAAAGTGACTCTTTCTTCTGCACTAGATGGGCTGGGTCCCCTACATGGACACACGCACTAAAAGCGAAGCATAACAGTCCAAAGAAGGCGCGACCCACGTAAACTAGGAATTATGTTTATGATAGCATTTAAAATACACAGGCGTATTAGGAATCGGCCTATACCAGTTGAAAACCTGAGTTATTTCGTCCTGAATCTAAGTCTTGTTCCAAAAATTCACTGGAAGGTATCAATCGTAGTGATTACTCCAGGCGTAAAACATCGATTTCGCAGCCTATCATCCGAACCCTCATTAAACCATATAAACTGGTCTAGTGATCACACAATATGGACGACACATTGCTTAGTCGTTGTCGGGGTTCCATTGTACTCTTGGTCCTTGTTGAGCCTGTTGTTTGAACTGAATTTATTCACTAAAGAACATCGTAATTAATGCGTGATATTACTTGTAATAATATGAGGCTGCCCTGTTCATGCTGTGGAAAGGTACTGTGCATCCACATGCATCTTTGTGCGGGCTAATTGCTCGCATCTCCGACAGTAAAATCGAAGGGCAGATGTTTAGTGCGTTCGCGCTAACGCTCCGCGAAGTCCGGCATATAAAGTAGTCCGGCATATAAAGTAGTCCTCAATCTTTTGAGTTCGTGATTCTCGTCCCCACGCACTTGCTTGGCAGGAGCCCTGCTCTGTTTCCGATCTTACGCTTAGGCCTCTCCCTATTCCTATATAATGCTCGATTCTCGGCAGGTCACTGCTGATACTGTTCTCATCCCTTCTGTGCCTGGTTGATTCACTGTTGATTGAGAAAAACAAAAGTTCGAACATGGCAAAAAATCCCAAGCATCCTCAGGATGACGCAGACCTCAGGTCTGACGGCGTACGGCGGCGTGCTGCACCGTCTTATTCCCTTCGTTCTACTGGTCCTGAGACCAAGGATAGACGAAAGTCACGCAAACCAGAGACGAAATCACACAGAGATTCGGTACGCCAATGCTCACCTGTTTGGATCGTACTACGCTATGGCCAGAACAGCCCCGGCGGCATCCCTTTTATTTCAAGGTACTTTTTACTGACCATGCTAGGCATCCTCCATTACGAAGAAGCCCAAAAGGAAAAACGACGAAGCGACGCATAGAAAGTGTCTCAGGGTGATGAGCAATATTGAGGAGGAATTTCAAGAGGTGCTTGAGGAGAGAGATGGAGAGAACCACGATCTTTCTCAGTTGCTGGAACAGCTCAAGGCTGAGAAAGCGCAAAAGAGTTCGGAATTGCAAATCGCAGTTACGGCGAGGGATACCGCATTAGCCGAGCAGCAGAAGCTCCAGCGTGAGATTTGCCAATTGCAGCAGCAGGTGGAATCCACGAACACTGCTTTGCAAGATCAGGTCCCGTGGAATGATATACAGCTGGTGTTGGATCAGGCACACGCAGAGCTGGTTTCCGCGACCACTCGATTCTGGAGCACGATCGACGACTTTCAGAACAGACGACTGGCATCCTATTTGCCAGGCTCCGGAATGTTCCAGGCAGAATGGCCTGATCAGGGCGGCGCGGGTACGCTTGGCCACGATATGCTCCCCAGCATCTCCCAATCGAACAATGACAATGTCCCGCTTGGTACTCAACATGAACTACCTACCACCAACTGAGATGAGCCCTTCGTCTCACAATTGGGGTGTGTTGATTGGGCAAGGTCCTACTGATGGAGTGAGCTAGCTTCTATGTATGGAAAGGACCGAAACTCTTACGAGTCATGTCTTTCCTGCAGACTGGCTTTTTAATGTAGCCGACGCGCAGATAGTTCATGAAGAAGCATCTCGCCACATTCTTATTATACATGTACCGTGCCAAACTGTGTGTATTGTCAATTCTGTTAATTGACCTGAAGGGGACGGCTATGTGCTTTTGTCTAATAGATCCGAGCACGGGCGGCTCGAGGCAGTATTCGGTGCAGATTAGCGGCAGAGTCCGCCACAACCTCCACGGTCGATTTATTATGCCATAAATAAATATAAGCGTAGATTGGACTTTTACTTATGGCGAGACAGCCGTAGAGTAATCGACATCACACCGCTCCAGGCCGAGACGCCCGGATACGCTCTGGATGAGAGAAAAGGCCCTGCCACGCGGGCCTGTGGATTTGTTACACACTGGGCTCCCTTGCCGTAAAGTAAACGCATTTCCAACGGTCCTATCCGAATATTACTTATATCTGTGCTATGGGTTTCATGGAGAAATCCGCGCTTCTCTTGCGCATTATATAGCCATTAGTTCTTCTCGGCGTTCAGCCAAAGCTTGCCGTAGTATCCTGGTCCAGCCCAATCACAAATAGCAATTGCTCGTTGAGTGGGATATTGCAAGTCGATAGATGTGGCACTACTGTGCGAGTATCAACTGCTAAGGATCGCACCTTGCTATATGGCGTATGATTCTAGAGCACTACTGTAGGATTAGCCTTCTTGGGAATTTCGTCACTTATACAGACCAAGTACAAGCATAGTGAGCCAGTCAATACAAATCATCTGCAATAATGGAACTAATCAAATACTTATTCTACTCGGCAACATATAGTGGCTCGTGACTATAGCCCGTCGGTTCAGGAGAGCCATCTCGGCACAGTTCATATACCAGTCATAGTTTTCCGTCTGCACAGCTAAGGGAAGCATAGGTAAAATACGAAGACCCAAATGAAACAACAAACGATACGTCGCTCGACATGGCATCAGCTTGGCAGTGAGTCTATCGACCTTGTCCAGTGACCGTCCTATCCAGCATCGATGATGAGCGTGTTCATATTCTGTTGGTTGACTGGTGATCATACCTCAAGACCAATACAGACTGATCTTGCTCTGATATACATGATGCGATACCCAAGTAAACCTCCAGTCGCATCACTGCTGCCGACGTAGGGGTCGGCCAATCTTCTGGCCCTCTGTAGCTTTGTTGGAACCCTGCCTGGTCCCCTTCTGGATCTCACTTTCGACGATTGCCAATCGACCAAAAATGTCGGCCAGATCGTTGCGAATAGTTTCATTCCAGGTTGCTTGGCCCTGCGATGAGCGCTCAATAGACCTGCGGAGACAGTTAGCGCTTTACATTGTCACTCAAGATGGACCACAACTGACCGCATCCGGTTATCTAGTCTAGATGTTTTTAGCAGGCCAATCATGAGTATGTGCTTGATGGGATTTTACTTACTCCGTCAGGCATTCCAGAGCAACCGAATTGCCATCTCCGGAAAGCTGAGTCTGCCCGCGTGGTTCCAAGTCCCTTTGGTGTCCAAACACAGTCTTTCGCTGTCGTACAGCTTCTTGCTCACTCTCATCGGCCGAGGTGCTATTGTCCTGGTCGACAAAGTCATGTTCCTCCTGAAAGGATGAATCGTCCTCTGTGGTATCGCCTGTAGCGGATCTGGATGGACTACCAGTATCCTCAGACTCAGAAGACGACAAGGACAATGCACGTTGCAATCGGCTTCGAAAGTTGTGTCGTCGAGGAGTGTGCGAGACTTTCCGAATTCCGCCCATACTTGGGTCTGAGTTACGCTGGGGTGAGGAGTGGTCCTAGTTCTGGTTTTCTGTGATAGGAGGAGGCGCTCGGGTTTTATAGCATGTTGTATCGCGGGATCAGGATTGACTGCTTGCTCGCAATTGAGGAGGGGTTCGCAAGTGCACGCATTTTTCATTCCTACATTCTGCCCGTAGATATCTATTTCTGAATCTGCACATTTTTTAACAATGACTCACTAAGAGGCGGATCAGACAATAGAATTCAACAATGGGTGAAAAAACGGGAAATTTTCAACAAGAACGGACTCTTGTGGCCGCGTTCAACGTTGTTAATTCTCAACGATGTGCGTTGCATCAAAAATGAGGGCTCGTTTGGGTCTCATAAACACATAAAAGTCGGTTTTATCTGCCACACTTCAATCTTTTAAACTCAACAACCTACATCTACAAGTTCACTTTCTACAGTTTTCTTCACCTGTTCTGACCACTTCTGCCAACTACCCAAGCATAACCATGTCCCCACGTAACGCATGCGGCTGGCCAGAATGGGAGGAGAAAAACCTTCTTCCATGGTTGGATGCCCATCCGGAGCTGTCGTGGAAAGCTCTCTCCGACGCATATTATGAAGAATACCAGGTGCATCGAAGCGTTGAGTCTTTACGAGGGAAAAAGTACCATATTCTGCGGAAGCAGAGTGGCACTGGCGCCAAAGCTTCCCAAAAGCCAGGCAAACCAAAGCGAGCCGTTCCCGTACGACGCTCGGTGGTCGATAGCGCTTCACAGTCGAGTCTTTCAGCCAAGACGCCTGCCCAAAGGAACATCGACAAATGGTTCCAAACGATTCTAGCGGTCGACCCTAACCAGCCTGATGACAGCAAAAAGCCAACTCAAACGAACTTAATTTCAGGTACGAAAACCTTAGTCGTCTCATACTACATGCTGATCCTTTGCCACAGACCGCTTGACGCCAGCACCGCTTCCGTGCCGGCCTAAAAGAACACGGTCGTCATCCTGGAGGTGGGACTATGTGCATCGTGTCTGTGCTGCTAGGAAGCTGAGATACCGGCGAACAGAGCGTGCACTTTAGCAGCATTCATCGGCTGGATCGCTACATAGCTATGTCCAAGGAACAGTGGCCAACTACCCCTATACACTTGTCCAAGTAAATGTTACTACATCAAAGGCTGTGATCAGCAATGAAGCCTCAGCATGAGGAATATAAGCGTAGTTGTATATCGTTCCATGTATTCCGTAGAGGAAGTAGCAATCGCCCTTCTTAGGAATGACAACAATATAGAGGATATCCCAAAGTCAAAGTTAAGGAATCGAGCACGACGGTGGTGCCCTTGGAACAGGCCCGCCTACACATTTACATTCTTGCCATGCAAAACCAGGAGGATTTCATCGGAGTGTTATGTGGCCCGGGAAGTACTGCGGACAGCGTATAAGGATTCACGATACTATGAGTGTTCCCGTAGGGAGACAGGACATGGTAGCAAGGGGGCTCTAGGAGAATGGAAATACGGCATTCTTGTTGGCTCAAGGTAATACGTCTGCTTGGATTTAATAGGGTCGATGGTCGAAAGCAGGGCAATCTTTGGGGTGAAGCGTACGATTTGTTTTGACCTACACCCAAGTCAGGAGGAAATTAGTTTGACAGAGACCGTGGAATCAAGAGGGCAATTGACGATCATTAGCGGAACCGCAAATCACGACTGCTTAGTTTGGATGACCCATGGAATCGCCTGCTCGGTGAGAGAATGCGGTCGTCATGAAGGATTCAGGCCCGGGCTGCTGCCCCACTTGCTTTCTAGGTTGCTCGTGATTAAGCGCTACAGCCCAAAAGAGAAGCCCAGAGAATTGGGGCAGATTCACCACAGTCTCGACCTGCCCATGTACGGGTTATTGGAACAGACCAGCAGTGTACTAGAAAGATTCTCTCTCGCTACAGTCGTAATCAAGATGCGGAGGGTGATTGAGATAAAGTTTAGGGGCCGCAGGAGGGCCGGCCCACAACCTCAATCCATTTTCGGCAGCCAATCGGTTCCTCGGTTTTAGTGCAAAAACCGGAGATATTTTTACATAAGCTCATGTGGTGTGTCCATGATTGGCATAGTCTACAGTAGCTTGCAAAATCGCCTTGCGCTTTTACACACTCTTTTTGTTTCCCAACCCCAGTCGCCAAGTCCAAGTTAACCCGAAGCAGTTAGACTCAAAAAGACCCCGGGCTAGAACCTTTCGAACGTATGGTAAGAAACAAGACGATGACAACACGGCTGCGACCTGGGCGCCCCGCGATTTGTGTTCTTCTTCCTATTCAGCGTCTTTCCACTCCTCAACACCCACTGTTTATAGGACCAAAGATGGCTCCGAACTTATCCCCATCCAAGCGGCAGCTGATATGTGATATGATTGAGAGCAATCTAAAAACTACCGATATCGCTAATGCAGCGGACTGCAGTAAACAGTCTGTTAGATATATTCGTTCTAATCTGCGGATGTTCGGCAGTCCTAAGGCACCTCCAATCCCCTGCGGCCGACCGAAGAGTATCACACCACGTATACTTGAGGCTCTCTGCCATCACCTTTCCGAAAACCCCGGGTTATACCTCGATGAGATGGCGTGTTTCCTTCGGGAGGAATATGACGTCTGCGTGGCCAACTCTACCATCAGTCGGGCTCTGGCAACAAAAGGCTGGTCTAAGAAGACAACACGGAATCAAGCGAAGGAGCGAAATGCAGATTTACGAGACTACTATCTCCATAATCTATCGGAGTTTAAGTCATATCACCTGGTCTATGTGGATGAATCTGGATGTGACAAGCGGATAGGGTATCGGCGAACAGGTTGGGCCCCGCTTGGGGTCACCCCGATCCAAGTGGCCAAATTCCATCGTGGCCAGCGATACCAGATCTTGCCGGCATATTGTCAGGGTGGTGTACTGTTTTCTCGCGTCTTCCGGGGGTCGACTGATGCTTCTATATTTGAGGACTTCATTGGGGAGCTTCTTCATCACTGTGGCAGATGGCCGGAGCCTAAGTCAGTATTGGTGATGGATAATGCATCCTTCCACCACTCTGAGCGGATAGAACGTATGTGTCTAGAAGCGGGAGTTAAGCTGGTGTATCTTCCACCTTATTCTCCTGATCTGAATCCCATCGAGGAATTTTTTGCGGAGCTGAAAGCTTTCATTAAACGCAACTGGCAGTTGTTTGAAGATGACCCAGATGGAGATTTTGAAAAATTTCTGGAGTGGTGCATAGATGTGGTGGGCGCAAGAGAAGAGAGTGCTGAAGGCCATTTTCGCCATGCGGGTCTGACAATTGAGCATTATTGATTGACCTGTATAAATATGTAGAGCTCATATATATCTAAGTATTACTCCGGCTTCTAATTTACTCCCTTAGTAGAAATTTTTGATGTTCGATTTTTGTATATTTTTTCCAATTTGGTAACAAACCTTCAAGTCGGATGGAATTAACGCCTACTAGCATAATAATGAGGCTGTTTAGATTCACGTGGGATGCTCCCTGGTACTCGGGCCCTTTTAATGCTTAGCTAAGCTAGTCGCCCCAAACACCTCTAGTCGCCCCAACACCAGAGGTGTTTGGGGCGACTAGCTTAGCTAAGCATTAAAAGGGCCCGAGTAGTGTCTGCCTTAGCGCGTCGTCGGAGACGGCAAATTGATAATCCGGCTTCTTGTGCCCCACCTTACAGGCCTGGTTGGTTCTGCTGCTGCGGGCGCTTAGGCCGTGAACCCCATCACCCCGATGCCTTAGGCTGAAGGGCAAGGCGTCTCTGCGGTCGCATTCATTCCTCGTTACCCCTCCCTGTCCCTGATTCTGTTGAATGGCCGAGTTTACAGCCTACAGACACTTTCGAAGCCAAGCGATATAATTTTATTCCTGCATATTTGCTCTTGCATTCGTGGCGGCGGCAGCGATAGCTTATGCCAGACATTTGTTTTTCTATATGCCCATCGAGGAATTGAAACCGATCCACGTGGCGAGCATGGCGTCCGCAATATCGTTTGAATGTTCAAATTCGGGATTCCAGATGGGTGTGAACCACGGCTCGGTCACTAACCACTTCCACATGCCCAAAGAAAGAAAAGAGATAAATCCTAGGCCACGTAAGTCAACAGAAAAGCCGAACTAAGATATCAGGCTCACGCATTTTGTCCAAGGTGATCAACCTGAAGCCCACTATATTATCCCTTCTTTGGAAAACCGTCACTTTACTGGCCGTGAATTCACGCTAGATCAGCTTAAACAGAAACTATTTCTACAAGCGAATACTGGAAAACTAGCTCTATTCGGACTAGGTGGCATCGGCAAAACCCAAGTTGCTCTTCAGCTTGCCCGCTGGGTGCAAGCGCATATACCGGACTGCTCAATTTTCTGGGCTCCTGCCCTTAGTATCGAGAGTTTTGAGCAGGCTTGTTCGCAAATCGCGAAAGAGCTGCAAACTCATCAGAATCCAGACGGTGAAAGTGCGATGGAATTAGTACACCGACAGCTAAGCTCTAATAAAGCCGGAAAGTGGCTTTTCATTGTCGATAATGCCGATGACGTGGACTTGCTTTTTGATAAGCTTGATCAGTATTTCCCTGCTAGCGACAAAGGCGTTACTTTGCTCACTACTCGTTCCCGTGAGGTGGCACTATCGTTCGCAGGAAGGGATATAGTTGAGCTCCAAAATATGACAACGGAAGAAGGGATTGCTTTCCTTACTAAGATTGTAGGAGAGGACTCGCTTTGTGACCAGAGCTCCACTATACAATTACTGGAAGAGCTGAACTTCCTACCGCTAGCTATTGCACAGGCGGCTCACTATATTTGTCGAAACGATGCAACGAGCACACGATACCTCGAGCTTATGCGTAAAACCGAAAAAGACCGGATGCGTCTAGCGAGCAGGGAGTTCCACGATAGCACTCGCTATCGTAGAATGCCCAACGCGGTGACCACCACATGGCTTATCTCATTCAACCAGATTCAGGGCTCAGATCCCTCTGCTGCTGATTTGTTGGGATTTATATCTTATCTTGAGCCAAAGGCAATCCCGCGATCTATTCTCCCCACCCTCGATTCGGAAGAGGAGATGGAGTTTGCGATTGGTACGCTGTGTAGCTATGGATTTCTGACCAGGAGGGAGAATGAGAATATGTTTGACATGCATAGCCTCGTACAGTTATCAACCCGAGTGTGGATAACAGAGGCACGGAGGACAAAACAGATTATCGCAACCATAACGCAACATATAGACAAACTTTTTCCATCTGATGAATACACAAATCGTGACACATGGAGGATGTACCTACCACACGCCCTTGAGATTCTCAGGAGAGAGGAAAGTCAAGATGTAAGTGAGAAGTATAGCTTGCTTTCCAAGGTTGGGAATTGCGTTCTAGCGGATGGCCGAGCGAAAGAAGCTGTTACTTTTTTTCGGAATGTGTGTGCATGGAATGAAAGCCACTATGATGAAGAACATCCCTCTCGACTGGTATCTCAGCACGTACTCGCAGGGGCATACCAATCCAACGGGCAGATCAAGCAGGCCGTGGAGCTACTTGAGCACGTGGTCGCGGTGGGAGAGAGAACGCTCGATGAAGAACACCCTGATCGACTGGCATCTCAGCACGTACTCGCACAGGCATATGAATCCAACGGGCAGATCAAGCAGGCCGTGGATCTACTTGAGCACGTGGTCGCGGTGCGAGAGAGAACGCTCGATGAAGAACATCCCTCTCGACTGGCATCTCAGCACACTCTCGCATGGGCATACCAATCCAACGGGCAGATCAAGCAGGCCGTGGAGCTACTTGAGCACGTGGTCGCGGTGGGAGAGAGAACGCTCGATGAAGAACACCCTGATCGACTGGCATCTCAGCACGTACTCGCAGGGGCATACAAATCCAACGGGCAGATCAAGCAGGCCGTGGATCTACTTGAGCACGTGGTCGCGGTGCGAGAGAGAACGCTCGATGAAGAACATCCCTCTCGACTGGCATCTCAGCACACTCTCGCATGGGCATACAAATCCAACGGGCAGATCAAGCAGGCCGTGGAGCTACTTGAGCACGTGGTCGCGGTAGAAGAGAGGACGCTCGATGAAGAACATCCCTCTCGACTTGCATCTCAGCACGTACTCGCATGGGCATACCAATCCAACGGGCAGATCAAGCAGGCCGTGGAGCTACTTGAGCACGTGGTCGCGGTGCGAGAGAGGACGCTCGATGAAAAACATCCTGATCGACTAGCGTCTCAGCGCGCTCTCCAAGGCATCAAGCAGTCGATCAAAGTAGCAATCATGGAGAACATTTTTTCATCATCCCCACCTGATATTGGGTCTTAGTCGAACTGCTCTTCCTCGAATAAATCTGCTGAATAAAGTCTCACTACAGGAACTACCATTTTTATTTCGTTACTTATGCTTCACGGTGGCACCCATAGGCAATAAAATCGAAGTCAGTCGAGTAAGCCTGAAACGCACAATGTGACGGTTTGTGACAATACTATGTAATATACAGAGCCAAATATAGGACTAGAGCTAACTTTATGTGGTTAGGGCTGTCTTGGCATTGGGAGTTGAGACAGAAAGTGTGAATGTAAAAACGCAAGGCGATTTTGCAAGCTACTGTACAAGCTGTCTGCTAGACATACCGAACTGGTAATTGAGTTCGGCTGATGATGGGGTTGTGTCGGATTCAAAGAGAGTATAATATCTAGGAAAGCTTTATGCAGGACAGAAGTCAAAACTTCTAGAACGTTCGACAGACCTGATAGACAAGGAGCAACTTGCCACTTGACAGGAGAATTATTCTCCTGTGACAGAAACCAGGAAAGTATAACCACGGATCGGGATTTAGCCTACCATTCTGTTGCCAGAATTCCGCATGATATTCCAAATACCTCACCTGCCTGGACCGTACCTCGGCCGTACCTCCTAAGCAACAAAGTCCTTTTCCATCGGTCACTGACGGCCGTCAAGTTTGGGCTTGTGGATCGGTCTGGACCTTTGCAAATCCTTCACTTCTTCTCCGGGCCATAAATAGAACCTCCTTGAACTAGTGTCCCGTGGGTCGTCGCTGGGATCTGGATCGCAGTACCGTACCTGCGTCTGTCTAAATTCGCGCATTGTGTTTGATTGGTCCGTCGGGCGCTATTTGTATCCAGAGTCTCATCAATGTGATAGTAGCGTTGCAATCTTGCGAGGGGGTGGCGATCACGCGAACCTAGCTCGTGGGCCTGGTTGCACATTTCACATGGTTGTCCTAGGCTCAGTTTCCTATGGAAACTTTCCAATAAGCTCTGGGCTTTGTTTATGCCCTCCAAAGAAGGACAATCCTCATCCTGAGCTTGAGTATGTCAATATCTGTGCGGTAAGGGAGTAGAGATTCTAGTAAAAGCAACATTAGCTGGCTGCGAGTAGACAAGGAAGAAACAACATTCAGCGGCGCGGGGCCAAGGATGAACAGGACTGATTCGAGCGAGACCAAAGGATCCTCCAGCCAACCGCAGGCACAGTCCAGCGTTTCTGTCAGCCAGAAATTTTTCAACCTATTATTTTGGCATCTGTTGAAGCACATCAACCCTCATAAAAGAGACGGTGACCGTGGCTAAACGGGCAGATGTAGGGTGCCACCGCTTGAGCGATTTAATTGCAAACTCAACAATATGTAGGAATCACATTTTTGCGGCGTTGCTTTCTTTCAACAGTTGATGAAAGCGGTTCACCATACTTAACGCAAGATTTGAGAGAAATGGTCCCAGGTCGAAACATGAATCTGCGGGCCACAAGGTGTCCAGACACCGTTTCAACGTCGTTCGACTTGCTTCAACGCCAACCAAAGGACAGTGATCTCTCTACCCTCGGCGCAATGGTTCCATGGTAGAGACTTGACCGAAAAGTTATAAAAGGGGCCGGATTCCCAGCCCAAAAAACTCAGGACTTCGGTCCTCACACTTTGATCCTCACACTTTGATGCATCGTAGTGTCCCTCTCTTGCCTGCGGGCTTGAGAGTTTCCGTGACCACGGCTGTCGCTGCCACGAGCCCAGCGATGTAAGATGTGCTCCCTCGCTGCCATGAGCCCCGCGAGCGTAAAATGGTGCTTCGCAGGATAGGTCTGCGTGAACAACAATCCTCGCAGGGGGGTGCTGCGAAAACAAGACTACCCCGCAGGATAGGTCTGCGTGAACAACAATCCTCGCAGGGGGGTGCTGCGAAAACAAGACTACCCCGCAGGATAGGTCTGCGTCAACAATAATCCTCGCAGGGAGGTGCTGCGAAAACAAGACTACCTCGCAGGGGGCGCTGCGAAAACAAGACTACCTCGCAGGGGGGCGCTGTGATGACAAGTGAGACCCGCAGGAGACCGCTGCGTTAACAAGTTCTCTGCAGGAGACCGCTGCATTACCAAGTTCTCCGCAGGCTAGGTCCTGCGTCAACAAAGCGCCTCGCAGGGACATCTGCGACACCAAGAGTCTCCGCAGGATGGGCTCTGCGTGACCAAGTGTGCCTCGCAGGATGGGCTCTGCGTCATCAAGTGTGCTTCGCAGGATGGGCTCTGCGTCAACAAGTGTGCTTCGCAGGATGGGCTCTGCGTGACCAAGTGTGCCTCGCAGGATGGGCTCTGCGTCATCAAGTGTGCTTCGCAGGATGGGCTCTGCGTCATCAAGTGTGCTTCGCAGGATGGGCTCTGCGTCAACAAGTGTGCTTCGCAGGATGGGCTCTGCGTGACCAAGTGTGCCTCGCAGGATGGGCTCTGCGAAACCAAGTACTCCAGACCTTCCGTGACCACGGCTGTCGCTGCCACGAGCCCAGCGATGTAAGATTTGCGCTCCCTCACAGCCAATGAGCCCTGTGACTGTAAAAATGTGCTCCCTCACAGCCAATGAGCCCTGTGTATGTAAAAATGTGCTCCCTCACAGCCAATGAGCCCTGTGTATGTAAAAATGTGCTCCCTCACAGCCAATGAGCCCTGTGACTGTAAAAATGTGCTCCCTCACAGCCAATGAGCCCTGTGTATGTAAAAATGTGCTCCCTCACAGCCAATGAGCCCTGTGACTGTAAAAATGTGCTCCCTCACAGCCAATGAGCCCTGTGACTGTAAAAATGTGCTCCCTCACAGCCAATGAGCCCTGTGTATGTAAAAATGTGCTCCCTCACAGCCAATGAGCCCTGTGTATGTAAAAATGTGCTCCCTCACAGCCAATGAGCCCTGTGACTGTAAAAATGTGCTCCCTCACAGCCAATGAGCCCTGTGACTGTAAAAATGTGCTCCCTCACAGCCAATGAGCCCTGTGTATGTAAAAATGTGCTCCCTCACAGCCAATGAGCCCTGTGTATGTAAAAATGTGCTCCCTCACAGCCAATGAGCCCTGTGACTGTAAAAATGTGCTCCCTCACAGCCAATGAGCCCTGTGTATGTAAAAATGTGCTCCCTCACAGCCAATGAGCCCTGTGACTGTAAAAATGTGCTCCCTCACAGCCAATGAGCCCTGTGTATGTAAAAATGTGCTCCCTCGCTGCCCTGAGCCCCGCGAGTGTAAGAGTGTGCTCCCTCGCTGCCCTGAGCCCCGCGAGTGTAAAAGTGTGCTCCCTCGTTGCCCTGAGCCCCGCGAGTGTAAAAATGTGCTCCCTCGCTGCCCTGAGCCCCGCGAGTGTAAAAGTGTGCTCCCTCGTTGCCCTGAGCCCCGCGAGTGTAAAAGGTGCTTCGCAGGACGAGCTCTGCGTTAACAAACGTGCTTTGCAGGGGATTGCTGCGTTAACAAGCCCTCTAGCAATGTGCAGGCACCTCTTCGTGGTGTTAGAGACCAGTATTCGATATTCAACAGTATTCGAAGAAGCAAAGACCTGCCCAACCTCCTCCTCATAGTCTGTTTCTTTTTCCGAAGGATCATCATTGGATAGATAGAATGAGCCCTAGATAGATCGTCCCAAATTCAATGGCCAAAATTATACGATAACAACGAAACTGTCATTTTTATCAAAGGGGAGGTTCCCAAATGTTCTGCGCTGATAGTTTGCGGTCCGATAGTCCTTTCGTGTAGTGAAATTGACACCCTTCATTCAGGCGTAGAGCAAACATGTTGGTGAGAATTAGTGAGAGTGTTGATGTGTTGACGTGTCGATGCGTTGATGCGTTGATGTGTTGATGTGTTGATGTTGATGTCTGATGTTGATGTTTGATGTTGATGTTCGATGTTGATGTTGATGTTGATGTTTGATGTTGATGTTTGATGTTGATGTTTGATGTTGATGTTTGATGTTGATGTTTGATGTTGATGTTTGATGTTGATGTTTGATGTTGATGTGGTGAATGGTCGGGCGGTGAAGGGGGTGGCCACCGTCTCACAGAGGCAACGCGGTCTCTTGCCATGTCCCCCACATCATAGAAACTGTAATTGCTTTTTTTTTTTTTTTTGATCCTGCAAAGCAATTTCGATCCCTGTTGGTCACGCCTTGACTACGGCCTCCAACTCAATTGAGATGATCTATTCTAGATTTGTTCAACTATGATCACGCAATATACTGTACACTCAAGATCAGAACTAGGAAGTGTAGAGCCATGTGATGTATTTCGTAAATCCGAATCACGGATTCAATCCAAGATGCTTATGTGATAGGCTCAGTTTCTTGCGTCGCCAAAGAAATTGCTTGAGATGACTATTGCTAGTCACTCGAACCTATTCTACACTAGAATGCCTACATCATAGAGCGATTGCGAGAGTGAGAGTTTCTTTCTCTCGAGGTTAACATGTCATTGGTAGCTTTGGCTTGGGAATATCTGACCCGCTCCTTCTACATGTAGGAGCCGTCGCAACTTTGTGAATAATATCCCGCCAGTAAATCCAACCAATCTCTCGTAGAAGTCCACTACAGCGACGAAGAAACGGTCGTTACCTTCTGTGAGGCTTATTCCCCACTACATGCGATAAATCATGCTCCGCTGCTGATATGGCATGACTGAATTCCGATCGGGGCCCAACAAGCCATCTGGAATCAGAACCGGTAAAGGCACTCTCCACGATCAGCGCTCGGGACCTGGTGTTATTTCTACAGGAGTGTTCTCATCCACGTGTGACCCTAGCAGGCATCCGCTCAAATCCTCCCCCAAGCAAATATAACATGAGCGCTTATTAGGGTAGATATTCAGTACAGGCTGTACGGGACATTCAGAGGTCCTACAACCCGAGGGCTCTTGTGGTGCTGTTACAGACATCAAACCCACCTTCACGGTGAATTGCTCAACAGTGATATGCCAGATACCGTCTTGGGCGCGGAGAAATACATCATAGATGGTCAAAGCACAGTGAGCTCAGAGACGTAGAGGAATCGGTGATTTGCTGGCAAGACGAGCTTGCGCCTCCAATTGCGATATGTTAGACGACGGCTCAATGGACGAAGGATACTGGATAACTTGACTGACCTCCAGCTGCTCTGACATTCAAGGTGTATGGGCTTTGCACGTAGTGCTCGGGCTTGGATAGAAAAACACAGGCTTAGGGATGAAATCGCCAAGCTTCTGTCTAACAGGGAAAAGCAAACAATCCTGATAGCATGCAGCTCCGTGTATGTCCGAGTGGTTCCCGCTCGCTCGTACATGTCCAAAAGCTCAGCAACCCGGAGAGGAAGAGGAATCAAGATGACTCTATCAGACGTAGTTCTTGGGTCATGGGTCCTCTCAATCGTTTGGCCATCCGCGGTCTTGTCCATCGATTCGAAGCTGACATGGCTATTGTTAGTTGATTTGGCTAGGAATGACGGGATTTTTGCCTCACCTTCTCCATGCAAGCAGTCTCGACTAACAACCTCGCGAGTACGAAAATATGGCTCTAGCTAGACAAAGCATTGGCTGCGTTGGCTTCTCCCGGTTTCTTAGGGGTTTTAGGCTCAAAAGACGCTAGACGCCATCCAAGAACAACGATGGCCACCCACTGGACGCCGGGGATCCAAGCCGCAAGTAGGCTATCCCATGTAGGTGTTCAAATGCCGAGAGACAGACACTGCTATGCGCTCTGTGGGGTCTTGCATCAGGTAAGCATACCAACGCGTGATCTGATGAACCAAATCGACTAGAACGTCGAGGGAGAGACTCATCGATGCCACCGGTAGTCATGAGGAAGAAACAGAGCATGCGATGGTGTTGGTGCAGGGTTGAGCAGACAAGACAGTTGATCGCTTCGCATCCGTGTGTGAGAATATGAGGGTGTCTTCTTGAGGTGAGATCCGAGTCAGCAATTGTTGATCCAGTTGGACGAGGTGTCGTGCTTTACGTTGTTCATGAAGAATTCCCCGAGTGTACGGTTGAGACAGATGGTCAATTAGGATCGTCATCATACCAGCTTACCAACAAGATCACTGCCAAATCGGTTCTGCGATACAGTCACCAATATGCCATGTTGTATCCAGGTTCGTCACACTCTCCGGCTGTCGCTTCGAGAAGTCGCGCTGGATGAACCGACAAGTTCACAACACGGCAAAGGTGCATGAGAACCCGCCCATGACAAGAAATTGTACAGTCGTAAAGGGAGACCGCTTCCCATAGGCGGCGAGAGGCTGAGGCACTCAAGTCGTGTGAAAAGGCGGTGAGAAGGGGGAAGACGCGATGGCGCGTCGGCTCCTTGGTCTTATCTGAGTCGGCGGGAATAGGTAACTCGCCACGAAACCTTGCGCGGTTGGCGATGGGCTGCTCCTGCAACGGCATGAAGATGTCAGTAGTGTTCGTGTCTGGGGCACAGACTTGGCACAAATAGGCTGCGGCACTATCCAAATTATCGGCAGATAATCGATTATCGTATCCGTAAATTGCGGATAACGATATAAATTCATTATCGAATTATCCGCAACGATACGATACGATAATTATATTTTCATTTGCGGATATCCGCGGATTATCGTACGATAACAAATATTGCAAACATGCTAAGACTCGTGACCCGAACGAGTTTGCATAAATTATGCATTTTCCCCGGTATTTTTTGGAGTATTCAATGTGTAATTGATTGTATATTTGTCACGCGAATGAGTGGCCTACGATATTTTCTCCAAATTAACCTACTTTGTCTCGCTTTATTGCAACAGCATCCAATTATTCAAGATTATATTACAGGTTATCAAATTCAAATCCATCTGGCTGCTTTGGCTTCTTCCGAATCCTCCCTGATCTCCCCTGCGTGGACCCTTCAGTTGGCATTTCAGGAACCGGGAGGTCATTATCACCATCATCCTGAGGCTCAACGGCACTATGAGGCCGCTTGCGCCGTGGTTGCTTGCCCTGGGCTGTAACCGGTGTAGGAGTCGCCTGCTCAACTGTATGATTATCTCCCAAATCATTTTCTGAATCATCCGATCCATCCTCCGCTTGGTTACTATCTTCTTCGTTTTCACTTATTGGCTCGATATCGTTAAGCGACGGAGTTGGCTTCCATGTCTGATCGAGTATGGCAGCCTCTCCACTAGAGAGATACTCCTTGATCATCTCGAGCTCGGTTTGTTGAAGCTCGAACTTCGATGCGAACAAATGAAGCATTAGAGACCTGATTGTTTCTGGTTTAAGCTGCCCCCGGCGATAGTGACAGACATGACGAGCACAACTGAAGAGCCGCTCAACACCAGCGCCACTAGCAGGTGTTGCCAGATTATCCCGTGCCATCGCTGCAAGCACTGGATATTCATGCTCATGCTCCTTCCAGAACACCCTTGGCTTTCCTTTGGTAAGACCTATTGGATAAATTAGCTGGAAAGCCGTCTAATAAAGCAGGGAAGTATACGAACCCTGTGCAAGATATCGTGTGATCTCATCCTCCGGTCGGTCAATTCCACTTTGTAAAGTAGCGTGCAAATCCATCATAAGATCAAGCTCCTCTTCGTCCACTTCTTGAGAGAATTGGACTTGAGAGGGCTCCTTGTGGCGGGTAATGCGTTGTTGATATTGGTCAAATTCCTTCTGTAGTTTATCCCGATAGATCTCCATCCAATGAATATCTTCTCCCTTCTCGTTTTTCTCTTTCCAATCATCGCCTTCAAAGAACCGAAGCTTCTTCGATGGACACAGAATAGTTGCAATTGCATAAACTTTGCCAAATGATTCACTGTCGGTCGCTCTGTAGTACTTTGAGAGTTTCTGTTTCGCTGCCTGTAGTGCCTGAAGCATTCTCTTTTTCCAAGGGACAGTCTTGCGTTCTAGTAACTCTGCAACATCATCAAGATGGCTAAAGAGCTCCTTATAGATGCTGAAGACCGAATGAACAGTAACATCTTGAGTCTTGGATAAGATCTTGGTGTAATGAAAGAAAGGCTTTGTGACCAAAAGGAGATACTCCACTTGGCGCCATTCATCTTGACCGAGCTGAAACTGAACGTATTGGTGGGTTGAACAGTACTGGTTGAAGACTCGCTGTAGTTTCTTGGCACGTTCGAGCATTAAGAAAGTAGAATTCCAGCGTGTACGAACATCTTGAATCGGTAGAAGCTTGGGCTCTGTTGTTTGAAGCGCCCGGAAAGCCTCTCGGCGCTGAGGACTGGCGGTAATGAATACAGCGAGCTCTCGAATCTATAGTATTTTAGCAATTATGTCCTCGGAATATAACATGATACGTTTACCTTCTTCAAAGTAGCCACGATATTCCCTGAAGCGTGACCCGGAGCGGACTGTAGCGACTTCGTACGTTCATCTGACCACTCTGACTCGGCCTCTGCATTCTTTGGGTTCGCTTTGATCTTTCCAAGGAGGTCTTTTAGGCTAAGTTGTATAACGTGCACAATGCATGGTACTCGGAAAACAGAGGTATTGTGAAGAGCCTGGGACTGAACCATCTCTTGAATGCCTTGAATCATTGTGTTGTTATTTGATGCATTATCAGTTGTGATTGATAATACTCGTTCGGTAATATCATGCTCTTGAAAGATTCGGATAACAGTCTCACTTAGCTGAGTCCCAGTATGTGATCCCTGGATATGCTCAAATCCAAGAAGAACTTCACAGTAATTCCAGTCCTGGTCGAGGAAGTATCCAGTGATTGCCATAAATGCCTGTCCAAACGGAGAGGTCCAGCAATCAAGTGCAATAGAGAGAGAGCTTCCAGGTGGAAGCTTACTGAGCACGCTCTGTTGCTGTTCCTGGACTTCATTATCCAAAAGACGTTTCAAACTGCGGGCGGACGGGATATTGAGCTCTGATTTGGCGAGCCTGGTGTATTTCAGAAGCTCTTTGAACTCTGGGTGCTCAACAGTGCGGAATGGGAGACGGGTGGTCGTGATAAACTTGAGGATCTTCTTCTGGAGGGTTGTCTGGCTGAATTCTGTGCTTGTTGATTGACGCGGCTAGGTAGAGATAAGGAAAATTAGTGTATAATATAGATTAGATCTAGGATAGACTTACCATCTCTCGGAGAAGCTGGTCTATGCTTTGCTTTGTAGTCTTCCGCGGCTGATTGCAGTACGCACTATTAAGATGGTTCTTCATGGGAGAGGGACCAGAACGATTGAACCTTGGGTGAACAACCACACTTTGACAGCGGTTGCACATAACCTTAGGCTCGCCAGTCCGCGCATTTGCAACCTGATCAAATGAGCTCCAAACATCAGACTTTTTGTGTATAGTATCCCATCTAATAGATTTCTGCAGTTCTTTCTTGCTGCCAAACTCAGTCATTAGCCACCATTTCACAAACTGTATCCGAGACGTCTCCATCATTGGATCGGTTTTGTCGCAGTTGTAGAGAATATAAGATGGTTGAAAGAGTTTGCCGACGCGCTGTAGTAAGTCGGGGGCACGAGGATATCGAGGGGGAGGGGGAGTGTCTGAGACAGGAGTCGATTGCGCTATGCTTTGACTGCTTAGAGCGTCTGAGGATTCATCTGACTGTGGAAAGTCTGAATCAATGAATGAGTTGGCGTACCGAGATGCCTCATATTGGCTCCTTGATACTTGGGAATAAGACATGACGAGCAGAAGACCAGGTACCAAGTATAGAACGATCGAGTATACCAGGAATTTAGCAGAAAAATTGGTGCGTAGGCAAACGTGTGCGCCCGCGATGTCGACGTGCTCACGATAATACTCGATGCCTATTGGGTATGTATTAAGCGGATGTGGAGACTCAGACGATAATTGAGGATAATCCGCCGATAATCCGCCGACTATCTTCGGATTATCCAACAATTATCCGCGTGTCACCAACACCAAAAGAAATGCCAAGTCCGCCAGTTCCAAACTTCGAATCTAAATTGCGCCTTACTTTTGTGTGTAAACATGCTGAGTAAAATGAACATATAAATGAACTGCGAACTAGCGAATCTATCCATACTATTCTCAAGGTCAAAACTGTACTATTGGTGGATCTGGATAACTTATCGAATTAAGACTTTACAGGAAAATGTACTACATTCCTTCGGCATCAAACATATATCTCTGCCAAACCACCACCCATTAATTAATATTTTAGAATTACAGGCGAGTACAACTCGCTCGCTTTATAGTTAAAACCAATTTGTATGCAGAAGACAAAGACATTTACTTACGAATACAATACTGTTTCTTATTATTACCCAGGAGAAGTGAAGGAAATAGGGGATGAGTACTGTTATGACCAAACATGTAAAGATTCAGATGTAAGATAGTGTTTGGTCAGCTTCATAAGTATCACCTGATGGTCCAGAATAGGATATATTAGCGAGTTTTATGCTAGTGCGGATAGTTTGCTGATATCCAAACTATCGTATAGATATCCGCGGATATCTGCAACGACGATGATGATAATGATCCATTATCCGCAATCCGCAATTTGCGGATAACGATAACGGGTCATTATCGTTATCGTACGATATGCCGCAGCCTAGCCGTATGAAGCTCACAGATCCTCTCGCGTAAAGCAGGTGTAAGTTCTGAGCGTGGAGCCATAGTAAAAATAGCAGGTTTTGAATGATAGAAAGGTAGGCTTCATGAAATAGTATAAAATAGCTAGAATGGCTAAAATCGCGAGAAATAGCGACGCGTAGCTAGCGTGTCCTACTAGGCGGTGTCGGCTACAAGGGAAAGCGGTATGAAAGTGGGTCTAAGGAGGGTGTCCAAACTTATGGCCAGTCACTGTAGTTACCAGATGGCAGTCAATACGTGTGTGCAGTAGTGGGCATTGGCTTACTCCTGCTGCACTGTTTTGAAGGTACATTCTGCTCCCTAAACTGCTGCACCGGATTTATCTAACTCAAGATCGACTTCACTTCTTGGCATTTTTCAGAACCGAAATAGTCGCATTTAATTTGAAGTTCCCTTATTTCAAGGGCTCGACTGTTTTTGATTAAAGTATAATTTTTTGCGAGATAGGTAGCTGAGAGACGATTAAAGAAGCTCTGATGGCTTGATAACTACGTATTAATAGGAACTGTAATATAACCTACGGCATCAGAAAATCAACTTGGTTTTGAATCATGCTTTAGACTCCATGGTAGCACTTGCAGAGACAGAATTTGTTACACTCATGCGCGAGGAAAAGTTTAGTGCCCCGAGAATTCGAGGAACCCCACTTCCTTGCTGCCTGGCTCCATTCCAGAACAAGTATCCCATACAGGTGACGCCACGTAACTCAACGAGGTCAGCCCCAAGAACTACTTAAGTAATAGTCCAAAAAGCATTATATAACGCTCGCCAGGTCTTTCGCAGCGGCTATCTTCCACTGTGGCCTGTACTACATTAATTTATTTTCAATTCATTTCAGTGATCTTTCAACCACAGAAATGAGACCTATTTACTTCGTCCCTCTTGGCCTACTGGCTCTCCCAGGATGGTGCAGGCCAGTCTCTGACCCCCATTCTAGGACTGTTGATGTAGCTCCAGTCTCTCCAAACTCCCTCACTCCTAAGGGAGATATACCGGGATCAACCACTATGATCCACCATCTTCCGGAGTATGAAAGACATCCTAATTATTATAAAAAATATGAACTGACTCTTATTAGGAACTTGGATGCAACTACACATATTCTTGTATCTCGTGCCAATCATCCAGTGATAATTCCAGGATCTGGAACCTCAACCTCGCAAGTCGGTTCAATGATGATTAAAATCATTGTCACGTCAGCAACCGACATAGCCTTCAAGATTCTCAACGGCGAGGAAGGCGTGCATCGTTTCACTATATATGATGTTTTGGGGAACGTTATCAATAGCATTGATATAGACAGCAACAGTTGGGGAATTGTTCCTAACGCTCGGGGGATGTTTGAGGCAGGGAAGGAGTATATGGTGGGGTGGTTCCAGTCTTAAGAGTCTGAGACTAGACTTTCGGGGTTTTTACCCTACCTAGGGGTATACACTGGGCCAGAAGTATCTCGACACTTCGAAGTCGAGCAGCAAAGCGACTATTTTTAAATTGAATTACTCAACTGGAGCCACTCTCTGGTGCCCAGAAACCGAATATATGATAGTTTCAATGAATACTCAGTGTTCATTTCCCTTGCTTTTGGAACCGCTTCCATCCTGTGTGTAGACCTTGGCATGACCCTCACTTGGGTTCAAGATCTGGAACATGGACCCAATCCGACCCTCAACAGCTACCATGACCCTACCCTGAGTGTCGCTAAAGTCTGTTAAGGGTCACCCGCAGCCGCCCTCTACAACCCTCAAATGCATAATTCTTGGCGACTTTTTCCCAAAAGGACGCATAAAAATGATGATTCATCTCTCCGATTTACTGTTATTTACAGCTGTCCAGGAAACAAATTGTCTTATGTAGTCTCAACGTAACCTACGAAATGAAATCCTCTGAAATTGCGTTGTATTCAACAATCTTGGCCTTAGTAATACCCAATGGTCCAAGATTTGGGTTCTCAGCAGCAAGATATGAGGCTATCTAGCGGTTGCGCTTCAGACATGTTGTGTCTGTCGGCAGAAACAAAAGCAAGCAGACGCTGTGCGACGCTCAGCGGTCGACAGTGCTTCACAGTCAAGTCTTCCAGCCAGGACCTCTGCCCAAAGGAACATCGATAAATGGGTTTCAAACAGTTCAAGAGGCTGACCCTAACCAGCCTGACAACGGTAATATAACAACTCAAACGAACCCTATATCAGGTACGAAACACTTAATCTCCTCATATTACATGCTGACCCTTTGTCACAGACCGCTTGACGCCAGCACCGCTTCCGTGCCGGCCTAAAAGAACACGGTCGTCATCCTGGAGGTGAGACTATGTGCATCGTGTCTGTGCTGCTAGGAAGCTGAGATACCGGCGAACAGAGGGTGCACTTTAGCAGCATCTCATCGGCTGGATCGCTACATTGCGATGTCCAAGGAACAGTGGCCAACTATCTTGATAAACAAGTCCTGGTGCATGTTCCTATATCAAAGGCTGTCATCAGCAACAAAGCATCAGCATGAGGAATATAAGCGTGGTAGTATATCGTTCCATGTATTCGGTAGAGGAAGTAGCAATCGCCCTTCTTTGGAATGACAATAATATAGAGGATGTCCCAAAGTCAAAGGACTCGAGCACGATGGTGGTGCCCTTGGAACAGGCCCGCCTACACATTTTCATTCTTGCCATGCAAAACCAGGAGGATTTCATCGGAGTGTTATGTGGCCCGGTAAGTACTGCGGACAGCGAATAAGGATTCACGATACTATGAGTGTTCCCGTAGGGAGACAGGACATGGTAGCAAGGGGGCTCTGGGAAAATGGAAATACGGCATTCTTGTCGGCTCAAGGTAATACGTCTGCTTGGACTTGATTGGATTGATGGTCGAAAGCAGGGTAATCTTGGGGTGAAGCGTCCGATTTGTTTTGACCTACACCCAAGTCAGGAGGAAATTAGTTTGACAGAGACCGTGGAATCACGAGGGCAGCTGACGATCATTAGCGAAACCGCAAATCATTCGACTGCTTAGTTTGGATGACCCATGGAATCGCCTGCTCGGTGAGAGAATGCGGTCGTCATGAAGGATTCAGGCCCGGGCTGCTGCCCCACTTGCTTTCTAGGTTGCTCGTGATTAAGCGCTACAGCCCAAAAGAGAAGCCCAGAGAATTGGGGCAGAATCACGAGAGTTTCGACCTGTTCATGTATGGGGTATTGGAACAGACCAGCAGTGTACTAGAAAGATTCTCTCTCGCTACCGTCGTAATCAAGATGCGGAGGGTAATTGAGATAAAGTTTAGGGGCCGCCGGCCCACAACCTCAACCCATTTACGGCAGCCAATCGGTTCCTCGGTTTTAGTGCAAAAACCGGAGATATTTTTACATAAGCTCATGAGATCTGTCCATGATTGGCATAGTTTCTACAAGCTATCCGCTAGGGATATGGGACTGACGATTGAGGGGGTTTGTGTCGGATTCAGAGAGTACAATCTCTACGGGAAAGCTTTATGCAGGACAGAAGACAGAGCTTCTAGAACATTCGACAGACCTGATAGACAAGGAGCAACTTGCCACTTGACAGGAGAATTATTCTCCTGTGACAGGAACCAGGAAAGCATAACCACGGATCGGGATTTAGGCTACCATTCTGTTGCCAAAATTCCGCCGATATTCCAAATACCTCACCTGCCTGGACCGTACCTCGGCCGTACCCTCTACGCAACAAAGTCCTTTTCCATCAGACACTGACGGCCGTCAAGTTTGGGCTTGTGGATCGGCCTGGGACCTTTGCAAATCCTTCACTTCTTCTCCGGGCCATAAATAGAACCTCCTTGAACTAGTGTCCCGTGGGTCGTCGCTGGGATCTGCATCGCAGAACCGTACCTGCGTCTGTCTAAATTCGCGCATTGTGTTTGATTGGTCCGTCGGGCGCTATTTGTATCCAGAGTCTCATCAATGTGATAGTAGCGTTGCAATCTTGCGAGGGGGTGGCGATCACGCGAACCTAGCTCGTGGGCCTGGTTGCACATTTCACATGGTTGTCCTAGGCTCGGTTTCCTATGGAAACTTTCCAATAAGCTCTGGACTTTGTTTATGCCCTCCAAAGAAGGACAATCCTCATCCTGAGCTTGAGAGTATGTCAATATCTGTGCGGTAAGGGAGTAGAGATTCTAGTAAAAGCAACATTAGCTGGCTGCGAGTAGACAAGGAAGAAACAACATTCAGCGGCGCGGGGCCAAGGATGAACAGGATTGATTCGAGCGAGACCAAAGGATCCTCCGGCCAACCGCAGGTACAGTCCAGCGTTTCTGTCAACCAGAAATTTTCCAACCTATTATTTTGGCATCTGTAGAAGCACATCAACCTTCATGAAACAGACGGTGACCGTGGCTAAACGGGCAGATGTAGGGTGCCACCGCGTTGAGCGATTTAATTGCAAACTCAACCATATGTAGGAATCACATTTTTGCTGCGTTGCTTTCTTTCAACAGTTGATGAAAGCGGTTCGCCATACTCAACGCAAGATTTGAGAAAAATGATCCCAGGTCGAAACTTGAGTCTGTAGGCCACAAATTCTCCAAACACCATTTCAACGTCGTTCAACGTGCTTCAACGCCAATCAAAGGACAGTGATTCTCGTTACCCTCGGCGCAATGGTTCCATGGTAGAGACTTGACCGAAAAATTATAAAAGGGGCCGGATTCCCAGCCCAAAAAACTCAGGACTTCGGTCCTCACACTTTGGTCCTCACACTTTGATGCATCGTAGTGTCCCTCTCTTGCCTGCGGGCTCGAGAGTTTCCGTGACCACGGCTGTCGCTGCCACGAGCCCAGCGATGTAAGACTGTGCTCCCTCGCTGCCATGAGCCCCGCGAGTGTAGAAAGGTGCTTCGCAGGATAGGTCTGCGTGAACAACAATCCTCGCAGGGAGGTGCTGCGAAAACAAGACTACCTCGCAGGATAGGTCTGCGTCAACAATAATCCTCGCAGGGAGGTGCTGCGAAAACAAGACTACCTCGCAGGATAGGTCTGCGTCAACAATAATCCTCGCAGGGAGGTGCTGCGAAAACAAGACCACCTCGTAGGGGGGCGCTGTGATGACAAGTGAGACCCGCAGGAGACCGCTGCGTTAACAAGTTCTCTGCAGGAGACCGCTGCATTACCAAGTTCTCCGCAGCCTAGGTCCTGCGTCAACAAGTGTGCCTCGCAGGATGGGCTCTGCGTGATCAAGTGTGCTTCGCAGGATGGGCTCTGCGTCAACAAGTGTGCTTCGCAGGATGGGCTCTGCGTCAACAAGTGTGCCTCGCAGGATGGGCTCTGCGTGATCAAGTGTGCTTCGCAGGATGGGCTCTGCGTCAACAAGTGTGCTTCGCAGGATGGGCTCTGCGTCAACAAGTGTGCTTCGCAGGATGGGCTCTGCGTCAACAAGTGTGCCTCGCAGGATGGGCTCTGCGTCAACAAGTGTGCTTCGCAGGATGGGCTCTGCGTCAACAAGTGTGCCTCGCAGGATGGGCTCTGCGTCAACAAGTGTGCCTCGCAGGATGGGCTCTGCGTCAACAAGTGTGCTTCGCAGGATGGGCTCTGCGTCAACAAGTGTGCTTCGCAGGATGGGCTCTGCGTCAACAAGTGTGCCTCGCAGGATGGGCTCTGCGTGATCAAGTGTGCTTCGCAGGATGGGCTCTGCGTCAACAAGTGTGCCTCGCAGGATGGGCTCTGCGTCAACAAGTGTGCTTCGCAGGATGGGCTCTGCGTCAACAAGTGTGCTTCGCAGGATGGGCTCTGCGTCAACAAGTGTGCTTCGCAGGATGGGCTCTGCGTCAACAAGTGTGCTTCGCAGGATGGGCTCTGCGTCAACAAGTGTGCTTCGCAGGATGGGCTCTGCGTCAACAAGTGTGCTTCGCAGGATGGGCTCTGCGTCATCAAGTGTGCTTCGCAGGATGGGCTCTGCGTCAACAAGTGTGCCTCGCAGGATGGGCTCTGCGTGATCAAGTGTGCTTCGCAGGATGGGCTCTGCGAAACAAAGGACTCCAGACCTTCCGTGACCACGGCTGTCGCTGCCACGAGCCCAGCGATGTAAGATTTGCGCTCCCTCGCTGCCCTGAGCCCCGCGAGTGTAAGAGTGTGCTCCCTCGCTGCCCTGAGCCCCGCGAGTGTAAGAGTGTGCTCCCTCGCTGCCCTGAGCCCCGCGAGTGTAAAAATGTGCTCCCTCGCTGCCCTGAGCCCCGCGAGTGTAAGAGTGTGCTCCCTCGCTGCCCTGAGCCCCGCGAGTGTAAAAATGTGCTCCCTCGCTGCCCTGAGCCCCGCGAGTGTAAAAGGTGCTTCGCAGGACGAGCTCTGCGTCAACAAACGTGCTTTGCAGGGGATTGCTGCGTTAACAAGCCCTCTAGCAATGTGCAGGCACCTCTCCGTGGTGTTAGAGACCAGTATTCGATATTCAACAGTATTCGAAGAAGCAAAGACCTGCCCAACCTCCTCATAGTCTGTTTCTTTTTCCGAAGGATCATCATTGGATAGATAGAATGAGCCCTAGATAGATCGTCCCAAATTCAATGGCCAAAATTATACGATAACAACAAAAGTGTCATTTTTATCAAAGGGGAGATTCCCAAATGTTCTGCACTGATGGTTTGCGGTCCGATAGTCCTTTCGCGTAGTGAAATTGACACCCTTCATTCAGGCGTAGGGCAAACATGCTGGTGAGAATTGGTGAGAGTGTTGATGTGTTGTGTTTTGATGTGGTGATGCGCGTTGATGTATTGATGTATTGATGTGTTGATGTGTTGATGTGTTGATATGTTGATGCGTTGTTGTGTTGGTGTGTTGATGTGTTGATGTTGATGTTGATGTTTGATGTTGATGTTTGATGTTGATGTTTGATGTTGATGTTTGATGTTGATGTTTGATGTTGATGTTTGATGTTTGATGTTGATGTTGATGTTGATGTCGATGTGGTGAAATGTGTGTACCGAAACATCACTGTTGTGAACGGTCGGGCGGTGAAGGGAGGGGTGGTCAACGTCTCATGGAGGCAGCGCGGTTTCTTGCCATGTCACCCACATCATAGAAATTTCAATTCCTTTTTTTTTTTGATTCTGCAAAGCAATTTTGATCCCTGTTGGTCACGTCTTGACTACGGCCTCCAACTCAATTGAGATGATCCAATTCAAGAATTGTGCAACTCTGATCACGCAATATACTGTACACTCAAGATCAGAAATACGAAGTGTAGACCCATGCGATGTGTCTAGAAAATCTGATCATGGGTTCAATTCAAGATGCTTATGTGATAGGCTCAGTTTCTTGCGTCGCCAAAGAAATTGCTTGAGATGACTATTGCTAGTCACTCGAACCTATTCTACACTAGAATGCCTACATCATAGAGCGATTGCGAGAGTGAGAGTTTCTTTCTCTCGAGGTTAACATGTCATTGGTAGCTTTGGCTCTGGAATATCTGATCCGCTCCTTCTACATGTAGGAGCCGTCGCAACTCTGTGAATAATATCCCGCCAGTAAATTGAACCAGTCTTTCGTAGAAGTCCACTACAGCGATGAAGAAACGGTCGTTACCTTCTGTGAGGCTTATTCCCCACTACATGCGATAAATCACGCGCCGCTGCTGATATAGCATGATTAAATTCCGATCGGGGTCCAACGAGCTATCTGGAATCAGAACCGGTAAAGACACTCTCCGCGATCACCGCTCAGGACCTGGTGATATCTGTACAGGGGTGTTCTAACCCACGTGTGACCCTAGCAGGCATCCGCTCCAACTGCTCCCCAAGCAAATATAACATGAGCGCTTATTGGGCTAGACAATTCAGTATAGGCTGTACAGGATATTCAGAGGTCCTAGAACCCGAGGGCTCTTGTGATTCTGTTACAGACATCAAACCCACCTTCACGGTGAATTGCTCGAACAGTGATATGCCAGATATCGTCTTGGGCGCGGAGAAATACATCATAGATGGTCAAAGAACAGTGAGCTCAGAGACGTAGAGGAATCGGTGATTTGCTGGCAAGACCTGCTTGCGCCTCCAATTGCGATATGTCAGACGACGGTCTCAATGGACGAAGGATACTGGATAACTTGACTGACCTCCAGCTCCTGTGACATCCAAGGTGTATGGGCTTTGCACGTAGTGCTCGGGCTTGGATAGAAAAACACAGGCTTAGGAAGCTTCTGTCTAACAGGGACGAGACAAACAATCCTGATAGCATGCAGCTCCGTGTATGTCCGAGTGGTTCCCGCTCGCTCGAATATGTCGATAAGCTGAGCAACGAGGAGAGGAAGAGGAATCAGGGGGACTCTATCAGGCGTGGTTCTTGGGTCATGGGTCCTCTCAATCGTTTGGCCATCCTCGGTCTTGTCCATCGATTTGAAGCTGACTGGCTATTGTTAGTTGATTCGGGTAGAAATGACGGGACTTTTGCCTCACCTTCTCCATGCAAGCAGTCCCGACTAACAACCTCGCCAGTACGAAAATATGGCTCTAGCTAGACAAAGCATTGGCGTCTCCCGGTTTCTTAGGGGTTTCAGGCTCGAAAGACGCTAGATGCCATCTGAGGACAACGATGGTCACCCACTGGACGCCAGGGATCCAAGCCGCAAGTAGGCCATTCTACGAGAGGGTTCAAATGCCGGGAGACAGACACTGCTATGCGCTCCATTGGGTCTGCATCAGGTAGGCATACCAACGCATGATCTGATGAACCAAATCGACTGGGAGAAGGTCGAGGTAGCGACTCGTCGATGCCACCAGTAGTCATGTGGAAGAAACAAAGCATAGATGGTATTGATGTAGGGGAGGTCGAGCAGATAAGTGATTTGCTCGCTTTGCATTTGGGTGATGGGAATCTGACGGCGTCTTCCTGTGGTGAGACCCGAGTCAGCAAGTGTTGATTCAGTTGGACAAGGTGTTGTGCTTTACGCCGTTCGTGAAGAATCCGAGTGTATGCTTGAGACAGATAATCAACAATATTCGTGATCATACCTGCTTACCAACTAGATCACTGCCAAATCAGTTCTGCGATGCAGTCACCAATGTGCCATGTTGTATCCAGGTTCGTCACACTCTCCGGCTGTCGCTTCGAGAAGCCGCGCTGGATGAACCGACAAGTTCACAACACGGCAAAGGCGCATGACGAACTCACGTGTGACAAAAAATTGTACAGTTGTATTAGGAGACAGCTTCGTGCAGACAGCGAGAGGTTGAGGCACTCCGCTGTTCATCGTGTGAAGGCGGTGAGGAGGGGAAGACGCGATGGCGCGTTGGGCCCTGGGTCTTATCTGACTCGGCGGGAATAGGTTACTCGCCACAAGAATTGTCGCGGTTGGCGATGGGCTGGCTGCTCCTGCAATGGCATAGAGATGTCAGTGGTGTTTGTGTCTCCGGCACAGAGTTGAGAAAAATCATCGGACCCGGCGCAGCAGGAGGCGTGATATTGCACTCACCTCGTCGTGGACAACGAACGTCTGGAGCTTATGCGTCCTGTTGTTTGCCCGCGGCCTTAGTTGCAGTATTTCACATAGGACATGTTGCATGGTTTGAAGTGATAGGGCCAGAAATGGCGTGTAAGCCATGACCCTGCGCGGAGCACTGACGGAGAGCTGGTTCGGACTCGGTCTGGTGCGCTGTCAACGGTTTCCTGTCCATCGTTAGCTTGTCGATCGGCAAGGCAATGCATGACTCACATGTTCTGAAAGACGACACGGGAAAGGGCACCGTGGCTGGTGTATATTGGATGGAATGCATGGATCTTTGTTTCGCATCGTCTTTGAAGTCAGTCTAGTCTCGGATAGGGTCGCGCTGAGACAGACTTACCTCGACCGCTCTTTTGCATCGATATATTCAGGAGCGGACAGTGGTCGGCTGCTATGGTGGACAGATGTTCGCATAGATACTTTGACTAGCTAACCCAAATCTGCTTCTTGATCGGCTGGCATGAGTGACATAGTGGACCTGGTGGTCGTCGCGTCTCACAAGCACTTTCTAGCTTGTCGGTCAACGATGTAACTATAGATGTCAATACAGTGAAATTCCAGTAGGTCAAAGGGAAGAACTTATCAGGAATCGAAGACCTGCTCGACTCTGCATAGCCAAGTGATGGTAATGGAGAACAAATTGCTGGGGGAAGAGGACGTATTTATAGGTTCTCGGCTCCTGTAGCACGCGGGCTCTACTAGAGAGCAAACGTTGAACACGATGTCTATCTTAAGTGAGGCCTGTTGCAACCCATGCCTTCATTCTACCGCAACTATTAGCAGCGAAATTCGTGGTGCAATCTTAGATGCTCATCGAGAAAACATGCTAAAGTCATGTTGAAAATGAGTCAAAGTGAGTCGGTTAAGAAACGTTGGGTCACCGTTGAATCTACGGTCTTAATATTGAGGCAACGGAAGCTGTGCATTCTTTGATTTTACCAAGAGCGCTCACATTTTCATCTAAGGAAGACGGAAATTTTCTGGCCTCGCTCGAGTGTTGGTTGTCTGAGCTGTCTGTGGTTCTGTTCGTCTAGGCTGCGGAAAGCGTCAGACCACGGTCGTGCGCGGGCGCGGGTACGTACTCGACCCGTCAACCCGTTGAAGCTTGGCCGTCCTTGTTGACGAGAGTCAACTTTTGAACTTGTGATCATGGTTGAGATGGATACCTTGTTTTTTCGATTTTCTTTTTCAATCCTCTAAGTTTTACTCTATTTACTTTTGGAATTTCTGAGCTCTCAAACGAATGTGGAAAATGCGTTGTGATTGAATATATATCTTTTGGACCCTTCATCACCGGAAGCCACTAATATGAGGCACATTCACCAGCCATCAACACCACGAGACTGATCACCAGCACCATCATTAAACGGACTGCTAACAGAGTGCTGAGATTGAAAAGCGATTGAAAAGCTGACTACGCTGATTAACTTTCATGGTGAAATGAGACTGAGTACCTAGCCACCGATGTCTTCTAGTCTATAAAAACCTCCAAGAATTAGTGGACATACTATTGCCCAGATACTCGACTTTCCCCTGCGATCAAGATGGATGCCCTTAACAGCACGCCAGTCCAGGAAAAAGAAGGAGAACAACAGCCCAGTGCATTGCCAATCGTTTCTGAAAAAGAGAATTCGCAGGAGGCTTCTGATTATGTCCCTCCACTGGTAAGTATGGCGGCTCAGCTTCCAATGCTCTTGCTGACCGTCGCAGCTCTCTCCCTCGCAACAGGAAGCAGAAACAAGACATACCTTGGCGACCGAGCCCTTTCAACCTATTTTGAAGGTGCTAGCAGACCTCGAACGCGACGATCCCAAGTTTGCCTTTCCAGCAGGTCGAATTGTCGGACTCTATCGACGCCTATGGGAGTCGTGCGTGTCCAAACACATCGATGGCCAGAAGCTAGAGCAGAGCAATCAGACCTTGAAGGAAGCTAGCAGACACCTGACTAAAGAGAGGGATGGACTTCAGCTGCGCCACGACAAGCAGCTGTCTCGGCTGCGCTTCTTTGAGCAGGCACTGGAATCATCTCGGGGTCGATTGACTAGGATCCTCGATGGCTGGGATCACCCTTGCAGACTCAATCTACCAGGGTTCTTGGACAACGCAAGAGAAGAGTGAAGCATTGCACATTTATATCTGTCCTATGTCTTACTTTAACAACTTGGAGATAATACGACAGAGCCGCAATTGAAAAAGAATTACCGCATGGAAGCATTCTATATTTGGCACGTATTTACAGAAGAAGGGCATGAATAGCCGTCGAGGAATGCGGTAAAGGCTCCATACTAGGCGATAGGGTCATGCGGAGCCTGATGGCTATTGCACCAATCCTATGTCGGGCGACTGTGTCTAGCAACTGCCTGCCTGCGTACCCGACACAGATTTCCCAGGGCCGTTTCAACCCAGGGAAAAAAGAATATATGCTTTCCTATAGTCTCGCCAGATGTCGAACCAAACCAAGCTAGTCGACGCTCTATCTATTGCACCTCTTCGGGGGAAAAAAAGCGAACGTTGACATGTAGAAATTATAGCTAGCCTGAGTAGAAATTAACGGAGAATCTGGACCCGTCCACTTCAAGCCGGAGGGATTGTCGTTATTGGGGTTAAAAAACATTCATTCGAGGGAGACCCCCGGTCCCATATTCTGCAGGGTCGGTTTCATCCTAGATAATATGTCGCGGATCCAGGTCCGTGGCAAGACATGAGGGCGTTGTCGATATACCAGAAGACTTCTGCCAGATGGCGTGAAGGTCAAGATCGAAATCACAGTCACTAACTTTAGCACAAAACACGCATTGAAGAAACATGTACGGACAATACTCGCTCATTTCGTCCATTTCAATTCAGGATCTGCTGGTGGGAAATTACAGAAGTGTATAAAGTAGCGTTTAACGGGTTGGGAGGGACAAGATGCCGAAAGCTGAGCAGAGATCTTATTTATCTTCAATTATAGAAGACCAGGGCACGTTAGGAGGGCTTTACGGCAGATCCTAAGAAAACCAAGCGCTGGAAATATCAACAGCTGTGGAACGTTGACACTTCGTCACAGAACCCAATTAATTTCATCCGCAATTGCATTCGCATTCTCTATAATCAGCGAAAGTAACTGGTACAGAGCACCAATACATAGCAGTAATATCCAAACGTGTCCTTATCCATGAGCCCCAACTGAGACCTTATCAATTCCCATCAACGTGATAGGCTTGAGGATCGCTCGCTTGCAAGGCTGAAATCACACCGTTACAAAGGGCCTGAACTGCTCGTTTCCGATCCCACAATACCAATTTCTGTTCCTCGCAAAGCTGCAGAAGGATGTCACTGTCGCTTGCTAGCCACTCATTCAACTCTTGAAGCTGTCGCTGCTCATCCTCAAGTCGCATCTTCTCAGCAGATTTGACCACGTAGCATTCCCATAGGCAAAAGTACAAGTCGAGCAGTTTCAGGGCTGGCGTAACGAGGGTGTCATTGTATTGTAGAATTTTCATAAACTCCGCCGTCAGGGCACCAGGTGTCACTGCGATCTGCAGAGTATTAGTGTTTCTGTTTATTTCCTGCCGAAGACGTATGACCGACCTTGGGTTCGACGATTGTGCCGTTTGAAGATTCTTGTGTGTGGTCTTCCAACTTGGAATCATCTTCTCCATCTTGGGATACCAGACGCTGTCTCTTGGCTGGCCGGTCAATTGGGGAAGGCGAGGTGGGATGGTCCATCGTGGCTGTGGAAATGAAATGGAGGAAAAGTTCTGCTCGAGAGCCCTTTATATACCGGCAAATTCACACCAAGGCTGCTGTGATTGCACTCATAACCCCTCGGGTCTGGTTTTCAACAGCGTTGAATAATT
The DNA here is from genome assembly GCF_028828765.1 of Penicillium canescens. Lineage (NCBI taxonomy): Eukaryota > Fungi > Ascomycota > Eurotiomycetes > Eurotiales > Aspergillaceae > Penicillium > Penicillium canescens. The sequence goes on from NW_026703966.1 coordinate 6,568,177, forward strand.
CAGTAAAGAGTTACCTCAACTGTTGATGCTCGATCTCACCTGTTGTTCACCCAAATACTCAGTTATATGAAGAATTGGACGACAGGTGAAGCCTTACAACATACATTGCAGATGATATCCCTAATGGTGTCCTGCAAGTGTATTCCTGATGCATTAGATTTTAAATCTAGTAGAGTTCGTTGAAGTTAATTGTAACGTTATTGTGACTGCGAACCATCTGAACGACGGTGATGCAGATTTCGATTTCAGGTAGCGCTTCATATCACGAGAAGTTACCTAAATTAAATATCACTCGCTTTTACAGACCACGGCCCATGTGTCTCCCTGGCAACGGCGCCAAAATCGTTTGACCGGAGTTATCGTCTTTTATCCGGTTCCCAATGATCCTTTGGATGTAATAGTCACTTCCCAACTCTAAAGATCTCCTCAAACTACCATATTATCAGTCTTCTACACACTACAAGCGCAAATACAATTGGGACTTATCAAAAAAATGTTAACTTCTTGTTTCCCAAAGCTTAAGCGAAGGGGGACAACTCTTTCTTGGCAAAAACGTTTTCTTGAAATATCTAGCCAATCAGAGGTCTCACAGCCTCGTGAATTAGTTCATCGTAATCGTAACCTCAAGCGCTACGACCTGATACCCTTTTCATAGGGGAGATGGCAGCGATGGTTGGGACGGGTGCGAACGCACAGATTTTGCCCCCTGACAGGAGAGGAACGCCAAAAACCACGGCCCTCGCGGATCCGCCCTGATCCATGGACGACATCGCGGAAGGGGCCCGCAGGGTGCTCAACCACATCGAAAACAATGGCACGGAGGACCGATATGTCACTGGGTATATTCGCGCCGTCCGCCAGTACGCACTCAACGCCCAACGGGGAGACGGCCAGGGGATGGCCAAGGTGCTCGAGGCGTTGACCAAAATCAACATCGACACCGAACGTCTGAACCAGCGAATGGATACCATTGAAAAATCAACGAGCACATTATCGACGGCATTATCTACCCCCGCGGCGAACTCTGCGGCAGCGTGGCGCAACTTCCGGGCCAAAGAATGGCAGCGCGACTTGGCTACGGCTGCGACTCCCATCACCCGGAGCGGCGGCACATCGTCTCCAGGAGTACCGGAAATCGAACTTCGCGAGGACCGAGAGGTCATCGTCAAGGTCGGAATGAACCGCGAGCAAATCCGTGGATTGACACCAAAAGATTTGGTCGAGAGGGCTGAACGACAGAGGGTATCAAATGCCTGTCAGAAGAATTCAGGGGTACTGGCCGGACAGGCTTCATTTGTCGCTGCTCGAAAATTGCCGTCGGGGGATGTGGCAATGATCGCCAACAGTGCTGCGGGGGCAGAGGTCCTCCGCAAACATGCTGCGTGGCTGAGAGCCTTTGGACCAGGCTCGGTGATCCAAGAACCGTCCTGGGGAGTGGTGGCGTACCATATCCCCGTGAAATCGATGAAGGTTACTCCGGAGACGATGGCCGACGTTGCGGCTGAGCTGCTCGCGCAGAACAATTGGGGCGAAGGCGCTAAGATCCAGTATCTAGGATGGCTGACCCGTCCGGGGGAGAGGGCGGAGGGCTCCATCCTGATCGAGTTCACCAGCCCAGTCGTGGCTAATCGCGCGATCATCTCGGGAGACGTGTGGGGGAAGCAAAGTCACAATACATCGCGATTCTGTCGTGAGGGGCGGATAAAGCTATGCAGAAAATGCCAAAAGCCGGGGCATATCCAGTCACACTGTTCCAACTTATTCAAATGCGGTCACTGCGCCAACGGACACCCGACCTGGGAGTGTCCGTCGACGAAGGGGCAAGCGATACCAGTCAAGTGCGCCAACTGTGGTGAAGGGCATCGCCCTACAAGTCGGGAATGTCCGGTGAAGGTTGCAGCGATGAACGAAGCCAAGCAAGCGCTGGCCAACTGCCCTGCATATCACCGCGTTCCTCTGCACCTCCGAGTGACGGCAAGCACTGGCAAAGAAGCAACTTCGACCAGGGCAGACCCCATGGCCACGAATGGACTCGAAGCGTCGATACACGCTCCAGAGGAGCAACGGGGGGAAGAGCCCCGGCGGAACCCCCAGGATGCTGTAATCGACGTGGAGGCTGCAGCAATAGAAGTAGAAACATCACCAGAGGAAAACACTGAGCCTATTCAGCCTACTCAGCTCAAAAGAGGTCCTGGTCGCCCAAAAGGCTCAAGAACGAGGCCAAAGAATCCGAAACCAGCAATGATACCACTAGCATGCCAAGGGTCAACAAGGCTCCAAGCGGCCTCGAAAAGGCGCCGCACAGGCGAGCCGGACGACACCATGGACGAGCAACCAGACGACAATGAATGGCTCAGCATTCAACCCACTCCGGCCGATCTCCCTCAACCTGACACTCCGCAGGATAGCCGGGAACACCGACTTACCCAATTCATTAACGAGTTCACCTCTGTCAACATGGCCGGTAACACGTCCGAGCCTGATGACGAGGACGAACTGGACCCGGAGAGCCCCGAATACCGCAAATTGGTGGTTCTGAAATACAAGCAGCGACAAGCGATACCAATCGGATCTTCTCCGCCGATTTTTACGACGGATGCACCAACAATCGAAGACCCAAATGATGAAGTATGGCACGAGGCCAGCGAACGAAGCGATGACGAACAAACTCATCAATGAAATCGTTTGAGATTCTTCAATACAACGTACACAAATCGTGGCCAGTGATGGCAACGTTCCTCAGAGACAGAAATGTCCTCGCGGCGGACGTCGTCGCGGTGCAGGAGCCATGGAAGAACAAAATGCAACACACAACACACCAACCAGCGACGGCAACATTCCAGCTAATTTACCCACCAAAAGCAGCTGCCGACGGAACAACCCAAGGCCAGGACAATCAAGTCCAAGCCTCGGATCTCTCCCAACCGGGCGTATGCCTGTTTGTGTCTAAAAGGCTTGACCCGAGCACTTGGTCGTGTCAACTCGTCTCACAGGACTACCAGTTACTGAAACTTAGAAAGGCTCATCAGGGCAGAGACTGGACAGATCTCTTCATACACAACATATACAATAGGCCGGGCAGCAATACTCTTAGACATCTGAGAAATGAGCTGTCAAAACGACCTCATGGAGAACACATCATCCTTGGAGATATGAACGCGCATCACCCGAGATGGGGAGGAACAGGGACCAGGCTCGATCAGGAGGCCGAGCAACTCCTAGAAATCGCCAACGAATGGGGACTCGAGTTGACGACCCAACAAGGCAGACCTACCTGGTCTCGAAACGATCAGTCGTCGGTGATTGACCTCACCTTCATCACATCCAACCTTGTCAACAGGCTTATCAATTGCGAGAGGGCGGATGACATCGAACACGCATCCGACCATTTCCCGATCAGGACTGTGCTTGATATTATTACACCCATTGCAGTACAACAGAAGAGAAGAAACTGGAACGCAACCGATGATCAGAAACTCATCCAGAAGATCGAAGGAGGTCTACGGACAGGAGGCCTATACCGGGCAAATCCGCAAAGGATAGAAGCCAAATGCCAGGAGCTGATGGGAGCGATCCAAACAGCAATCGAGGAATCAACCCCATGGGCAAAACCATCCGCGTGGTCGAACCCCGACTTTGACGACGAGTGTAAAGTTGCGGTCAAAGAGGTTCGTCGCCTCCGTCGCAAACATACGAGAACTCAAGACCCCTACGACTGGATGTGCTACTCTGAAGCACGCAACAGAAAAACACGACTCGTCAAGAGAACCTTGTCAAGGGCGCACCGGCGCCGAGTCCAGCAGGTCATTGAAGATGGCCCACAGGGTATGTGGCGATTGGCTAAATGGGCAAGAAACCGAGATGGGGCCTACGAGAAGGGTATCACCCCTTCGCTGAAAATACAGGATCCCCAAATGCCTGGAACTCTCGCAGAAACAGTTGATCAAAAGGCAGAGGCATTCCGGATTGCCTTCTTCCCCAAACCGCCGCCAGCCGATCTATCCGACACGGACTCATTCCAGTACCCACAGCAAATCGAGTTTCCAGCAGTCACCGCTCAAGAGATACAGGAGGCGGTGCGAGGAGCGAAAGCAGGGAAAGCACCCGGAGAAGACGGTATACCAAACTCTCTCTGGCACAAGCTTATCGAGATACCGGTGGTTCTAGCAACAATGGTCCAGTTATTCAACGCATGCATAAACACGGGATACAACCCGTCACATTTCCAGCGCTCAATCACGGTGGTGCTCCGGAAGCAAGGCAAAAGTGACTACCAGCTCGCAAAATCCTACAGACCCGTCGCGTTGCTGAACACGCTCGGAAAGTTTCTGGAGGCAGTTGTCGCGCGACGGATCAGCTACGCAGCAGAAACCAACGGTTTACTCCCACGAACCCATCTAGGCGGACGAAAGGGTATATCCACCGATCATGCTATCCACATTATCATCGACCGAATCAAAACTGCATGGGGAAAGGGCAAGCCAGTGGTATCTCTGCTGATGCTGGACGTGTCCGGAGCGTACGACAATGTCTCCCATGAACGTCTACTACACAACCTCAAGAAACGACGTCTGGGACACTTCGTTCCCTGGGTGAGGGCCTTCTTGACCAACCGAAGCACACGGATCCGCATGCCCGAGGGCACATCTGATCGAATCCCGACACCTACAGGCATCCCTCAAGGATCACCGATCTCACCCATTCTATATCTCATCTACAACGCAGACCTCGTTGAGAACTGCGGTAACGGTGTGACTAGCAACGGGTGGGTCGACGATGTTTGCTTCATGACAAAGGGAGACAGCGAACGCGAAACCATCAAGAAACTCAGAGCGGCATGCCGCAAAGCCGACCAATGGGCCGAGAAACATGCATCAGTTTTTGACCCGAAGAAGTATGCACTCGTGCATTTTGTAAACACCAGGGAAGTCGACCCACAACACACATCGCTTTCTCTACGAGGACACACGGTGACAGCGACGAGGACGGCTGAGCGGTACCTAGGCTATTGGCTGGATCCGGGTCTGGAATTCCACCATCACCGCGAGAAAGCGGTGGCCAAGGCCGGTGTCTCTCTCCACGCACTACGAAGCCTGGCAGGATCAACGTGGGGAGCCTCACTCTATGCAATGCGAAAGATCTACCAAGCGGTGATAATCCCGCAGATGCTCTTTGGGGTTTCCGCGTGGTATCAACCTATGCTCATCAGTCATTCCAAGGCACGCATAATCAGTCGGCCTTTCGTGGCAATCCAGAAGCAGGCAGCATGTCTCATCAGTGGAGCTTTCAGAACTACGGCAGCAGAGGCACTGAATGCAGAGCTTCACCTACCGCCTATTTCTGTTCACATGAATCGACTGGTGAAAGAAACGGCCCTTCGACTACGGACAGGACCAAAGTTCGCTGTCCCGCCAACGATGTTACGTCGACGACCGGCAGATGAGAGAGACTGGGCTGGATGGTCACCGATGGAGGCGCAAGCTTGGAAGGCGGGCGGATGTCTTATGGCTCCCCCGGATACTTTGACGAGGAAATGGGAGAGTCGAAAGGCATTCGTCCTGGCACCATGGCAAGCGCCACCAGAGGTAATCATCGAGGACAGAGAAGCTGCGGTGAACAATCACAACCAGATCCTGATGAAAGACCCAAGAGAAAGACCCTTGATTCTGTACACCGACGGGAGCGGAATTGATGGAAGGATCGGAGCGGCAGCGGTCGTGGACCTTGAGGATCAACATGCTCATAGCCAGATGGGAGATGATAATACGTCCACCGTATATGCGGCAGAGCTTCGAGCCATTGAGATGGCACTTGAAATGGTTCTGGAAAGCACAGAGCCATGGGCTAAGCAGGCGAAAAACGGGGTAGTCATCTTTGTAGACAGCCAAGCAGCGCTGAAGGCGCTGAGACGACCGCGGATGCCGTCAGGACAGGTCTATCTAGCAGGATGCCTCAACCTGATCCGACAACTTGCGGGCAGAAGCATTCGGACAGAACTCAGATGGATTCCTGCGCACCAAGGAGTCATTGGCAACGAGATCGTGGACCAACACGCAAAAGAAGCGGCGCAGGAACAGGACGGGCTGCATAACCCCCTCAACCGAGACATATGTCTCGCAGCCGCAGCGAGACGACGAATTCGCAGAGAAGCGAAGCTGGAGTGGGACAGAACGTGGGCCAAGGAAGCGACCAGTCGTCCGACGAAACGCTTGATTGAAGCACCAACAAAGAAGACGCTGGAATACTGGACGGGCTTGCGCAAAGCGACGACATCGATTCTGATGCAGCTTAGAACTGGGCGAATTGGCCTAGGGGCTTACCTGAATCGTATCAACCGACGCGAAACAGCGCGGTGTGATTGCGATCTTGGCAGCCAAACAGTAACACACGTCCTACTGGAATGCCCCTTGCACCAGGACGAGCGAGACTGGATGAGAAGCGCTCTCTCATACCAGGGAGTCGCTCTCCACCGGGACGAACTCCTCACACGACCGGAGGCCCGCACAGTTGTGGCCGAATTCATGGTCAAGACCGGCCTCCTAGGCCAATTTCAGACAGTCGACCCTACGGCTCTGGGCGAGGAAGGGGACGACAAAGGAGCGGAGACAATGATCCCTTAGACAGTGTGACGGAAGAAGAAGGATGGCGCCCATTAGGAGTGCAGTGCCAGGTCCACTGTACTCCCTTGATCCAAGCGAGCGCGCAAGCGGCAGCCGACAAGACTGGACAGTTGGAGAGAAGAGGGCGTGGGAATGGTGTGTTGAAGCGGGGCCCTGGTCCTACCCGCGACCAGGGGTAAATGACGTTCATTTTGGCTTTGTGTTTATCATGTTTGCATCCGTGCATTTCTTTTGTTAGTCTACGTCTTTCGATTCGAGGGCGATTGATCAGAAATTCGCAAGGCGAGTTCCCTGACGGTCGCCCAGTGGGCTGGCGACCACCTTCCAGCTGTCGGCAGGCCTGACAGCACTCCCGCATAGCAGCATATATATAGAGCGAGCTACATCGGGCAAATGAATACATCATCATCATCATCATCATCAAGCTTAAGCGAAAGCTTCAAAATTCATCCAAAGTCTTTTCTCCCTGTCGATCAAAATATCTCCCAGATATCCCTGCCACCGCTTCTGAATCCGAACGCATGCGGCGATCAGCTGCCCCATCCCCAGAGGTGTCCCCAACAAACATAAAAAACCATGAAAATGAAACGACAGACACCTCGATTGGCTTGCAGTCCGTCACCACAGAGCGTCACAAAACAGAGTCAAGCTCAACTCATCATCTGACTCAGATCCCGCGAGGAGAGTAGCAGGCGGGGCGGGTGGGTTTTGAAAAAGCAAAAGTTTTCGGGTGGCCACTTCCGTGGGAAACATGCGACAGTTGCCAGAGAACGTCAATCAACTTTCTTTATCGGAGAACACCGTGCTTATCACTGGAGGCATGTAACGGATACAGCTCAACTGAAGGGGTTTCTCGTCTTGAGAAGATCCGGACGACGGATTTTCACGGCTCCGGCCAACCTAAGCACCGCTCGATTTGCCTCTTCGGGCAGTCTTTCCTTGTGTTTGAGAATGCTTCATTGGGGAACACGGCCATGTCAACGCTGTAGGGCATGCTGCTTGGCCACGCATGTACCAATAGAGGCGAATCATGGGTTTCCGATTGACCCATGACATCTTTGGCTTGATCTAGGCGAGCATCTAACAAACGCAAAATTCGGTTGGCCCACACCTTTCGTCGAGAGCTATGGCGTCTGCACTCAGAACAAAAAAATTGCTTTGTAGCCAAAGATAATCTCTGCGCTAAAGGATATGCGAAAGAAGAGTTATGGGAGAGCTGAAAGCACAATACTCCATTTATCCGGGAATCAATCGGCACGGTGTTTTGACAGTGATCCCATATGCACCGCTCACGGTGCAGTGGATCGCCCAATGCTTGGCCCAATACCCGTTGGAGATGAGTAGGATTCCAGGCCATGATGAGGAATAGCTGTAAACGCCTCGGGGTGATTGTGAGATCTGGGGTGTAGTCTTCCGCTTGGAGAGTTCTATTCTCGAGTGGTATCTGTGATCAAGTAGGAAGAGTGCAATATATAGATGCTTGAGAAAGCACGTAGTGGGACTTTACATCTCGCTGGGCCCTTACATGCCTGAGCATGAAGTCTGGGCTTATTTGGCGACCGAAATTTCTCGTCTCATTCCTGAAAAACGGTGTTAATTCCTGGGAGCTCTAGTCGCATTGTTCAAGGTTATATATGAAGCATACGCGATGCGTGGAGAAATGATGTGAGGGACATGCATCTGGGCTCCCTTGAACGCGAGGAAGCAGAAGCGGCTTTCTCGCGCTACGTCTTGTACTTAGAGTCAACTATAGTTGTTCCTAATATTGATTATTCACCTCGAGACAATACCAGCCTCTATGTATACGTGAGAATTTCACCCGAACCAAAAGCTATTGGGAGTATCGCTTCATTTCCAGAACGAAACCGAGTCCCAATATAGTTCTAACGCGCTAGTACCTTGTCTGGGGTTTCAGCTAAGTGCAACCTTGTTGAGTGTGAAGACACCCAACTTTGGGGTCGGCGGGATAATCTTTGACAAATCCTCTTGTCAGTTTTGATTGGACTCCGGGAATTAATGCATTGGCCCTGGAAACGCCAACAGCAATCCTAGGAGCTGTGTATTCATTTGTGAGGGTCTCACGTATACATAGAGGTGGAAAGTGTTCCAAGATGAACAATCAGTATTAAGAACAACTATAGTTGACTCTAGATACAAGACGTAGCGCGAGGAAGCAAAAGAAAGGTAGCTTCCTCGCGTTCAGGGGGAACCCATGTGCACCATGTGGGTCCCGCGCAGATCATATCTCAATCCGTCCCGTATGCTGCATGTATATCCTTGACAGAGCCCCAACTTAGCTCTTCGGGCCCTTCATATTCTCGAGGAACCAAAAATTATTCCTGGGGCCTTCAGTACAGTTCCTGAATAAATAAGAAATGGCTTTGGGAACATTTCGGCTGGATCTAGGAGCTCTTGCACTCCTGGGCCCTTGTTTCTGGTTCCTAGAGCTAATTTTCTGTCTCCGAGGGTCAAGTGGAGTCCTCACAAGATCCCCTCGCCAGACCTGCGCACAAATCCGCGCCATTTAATTATTCCCAGAAGGCCAAGCTGTAGTCCCAGGAGTTAGTGAAGCTGTCAACAGGAACAAGACTTTCGATTCCTCGAGGCGGAAGTACAGGACCCCAGAATTTACGTCGTGTTTCCTGGAGGCTACATGGCTCCTAGAAGCTGTTTATATGCTCCCCGAAACCGCACACAAGCCTCTGGGAGCAGGAGAGCTCCCAGGCCCATGATGAGTGCTCCTAGAACTGACAGAGCTGTCAACAGGAACGTGACTGATGATAGTGGGCATGGATAGACCTACAAACTACTGTACGTTTGATTTCCTGGGGCTCTGTGATTCCCGGGCTACTCACATGTTTCCATGGTCAGCTTTTGAAGTCTTTAAAAACAGTAATGCTGGTGAATACTTACCAAAAGGGTGGCCAACTATTATCTGTCTTTTAAATTAAGCCGCTCAGAGCACTGCTCCATGACCGGCCACGATGGACCCGCTAGTCAGATCAAGAGATGAACACGCTTTAATTCCAATTATCAAATCCAATTGCTAAATTATTTTAGCAACTCTGGAGTAAATCTATTCCTTTGCATGACTTTGACCGTCGTATTTCTCTAATATTTTCGAATTCCACATCTTCTTCACTCATCCATCGAAAATTCATCATGACCATTTGCGACAGTATTCATTCGAAATGCTCGCTACCTAGTTCCTTCACAGCCCTACTTGTTGGAGCACTTCGGACCGCCACTTTCACTGTTTTGTCGGCTCAGTGTGCGTATTCAGCTAGAGACCAAACAAGTCACGTACGACAAAACGAACAAGTGACAAGATGACCACTAGAGACCCAAAAGCGGCCTGGCCAACGGCCCCATAATACATAATCTTGTAGTATGGAAAGTGGCCCTCACTGTCAAAAAACTCGAAGGATGTCTGAAACCCATGGACGTGGCTGGCAACATAACCACCTAGGGAGAGAACGGTCAAGCTCACGATGATTTGAACGCAACCGTAGTAAACTCGAGCGTTGCAGTTCTCTTGTAGCCACTTTGGGTAGATCACAAGGACAAACCCAAAGATGGAAAACAAGGCTGAGCTAAGGGCCACAATCACCATGCCCTCGACGACGTTGTCCATGAGGTTTTGGAATGTGGCGTCCAAAATAGAGTCGCTCGGGGTGACGAGGTCGGATTTTGCGCAGTCCCTCAGGACGACTGCAAAGCGTACAATGGCCGAACTGAGACTGGCAAGGGCCAGCCAGGTGGTGGTAAGGAAGAAAATCAGGAGACGTAGCCGTATCACGGCCCCAACAGTATTCAGAGGCATTTTGAGTCCACAAGCGCAGATTTATCGAATGCAAGAAGGTGATGCAGGTGTCGTTTCAAGGGAACAGTTAAACAAAATATGGAGTGAGAGGGAGAAAGATGAAGCAGGTCAATATCTTCGGGCGCCGTGAAGTTTATATGTGCTATGTGCTCTTCACACAAAGGCTGCCTTTTCAAAGAGCAGCACAGCCGATATCGAGCCGCCACAGACGCCTTTTCAATCACCTGCTGCCTTAGTGGCAATCCTTATAGGAATTTACCGGATGAGAATGTTCCGAGTTGGAGCACTCTTACAGTAAAGGTTGACGGCCTTGGAAAACGTGTCCGATCTCTTGGGAGTAACGCGGGTCCTGGAATCATCCCGTGCGTTCCCAGGGTTTACTTTCCTGTAGAACGGGGCAAGAATACTTTCAACATCTCCAAGATTGTGACAGGTTGTACATAGGCCATATCATTTTCGGTGAAATCGTGAGACGAGGAAGCTATGCTTTGCTGTTGGTTGACAAACTCCCGAACCGTTCCTCAGGAAAATGTAGCCACCAATTTTTTGTCTCCTCTGTTGAGCTTGTTTTGCCAACAATGTTAGGATCTGTTTCCAACCGTGCGACAACTGCCACTGTTTGGTGAATCAACGCGGCCGATCAAGAACGAGTTTGCACTGATCAAATTAAACCAAGTCCCACTATCAAAGATGTGAGCAACACGGCTCAGATAGATATCTTCCATGGGCGGAGGATTCACATGTTTTGGTGTTCATTGTTGTTTCATGTTTTAACGTTGATATGGACATGATATGTGACACCATTCACCACCCGTACATCCCAGAGATGCTGGAATGAGAACACTCAACTGATATTTTCATATCGGCACAATAATAGCGGACTGTGAACCAATAAACCTGAAGGCCCCAGCGCTCGTGGAACGGCAAAGAGACTCCGCTGGTTGAATGTTTCTTTTTGTAGCTTTCGGGCACCCAAATCATGACGCAATAACAACCGCCGAGGGACCGGAAATGCAACTCCCTTCCACACGTTCCAATTAATAACCAACTATGATCTGGCGGCCATGCTGCTCCTGGGAATAGTCGCACGAAACCCCGGGGGCAAGATAACTCCTAGGGCAAATATGTGCGTTCCCAAGGCTGATTGAGCCATCAACAGGTACGGGACTCTCAGAACCCGAGATGGAGTCAGTCAAGTTCAACCATAATATGACGCGATGCCTGGCGCGTCACCTTTTATTTCTACTGGTGTGTTTTCCCTTGGTATGCCGATGCTTCACTAGCAGAGTTTGCATAGCACAAAAACAACCCACGTCCAATTTCAAAGGCAATTTGCTATAAATTTCCGCTCAAACTTGCTACCATCTAGTAGAACGTAAGTGATTAAACGATCATTACATGTAGTGCTGTACAAAGCGATCAAATTCAATGCCACCGTGTCTATTTAATATACTCCACCTTCAATTGGATCTTGCTGCAACTGGAGGGGATAGCGGCCTCATGGTCGCGGTTCAAGTAGAACAACTGGGGCACATTGTGATACCAGTCGCAGACTATCGAATGTTAGGACTAGATCGTCTTCTGGAGAAGAGCAATGATGCTGGGGTCTTACCGAGCCATCCACCGAAGCTGCTGGTTTCCGACCACTGAAAGTTGTTGCCCTTGACTGAGAATCCATTACTTCCTTGGCCTGCGTTGATCGAGATCGGATCCCAGGCTTGACAAAGTTCGTTAGTCCGTATTCAAACCATTATGCGACGTTCCAGGGGCGAAGACTCACAGGTATATTTGGTATCGCCGGTGGCGACGACTCCCCAAGGGAATTCAGTGTTGAAATTGAAGAGGGCTTTTGTGCCAGTTAAGAAAACAGAGCTTGCAGTATTCACATCCTTGGTCAGAGCGGCATCATTAAGGCCTGGGCCCGTGTGGTATGCGTAAACATAGAAGTTGTTATGCTCTTGGTTGGTGGCACCTCTGGACTTGAGGTGGAAGTGTTTGGGGAAAGAAATGGCAGTAGGTGTGGCGATCGCAGAGGCAGCCAGTAGGAAAAGGCATGTGAGAGGCTTCATTCGGGAGGTTGGAGGGAGTAAATTGTGGCCTCTAGGTTGGAGTTGGAGAGCGAAGTAGGTAACTGAGCTGTGAAACGGGAGTCCGTAAAGTTCAAAGACCGGTCAAAGGCAGGGAGCAAGCAATATTTATATGCGTTGGTTTCAATGACTTTTTACTGCAAGTATAGTGAAGACACATTACATTATGAACACACGATATTTCTAGCTGAGTGTTTACTTCTCTGCTTTTTTATTAAAAGTAATTGAGTGCGAGCCCCGTTTTCATTCTCCAGTCTGAAATGCGAATTCGCCTTACGGTGAATATGACAAAGGCAAACAGAGTTCCGCAAGAGCATGAACCGCAATTGGTGATGTCGATGGAGCTATTGAACATTGCTCTATACATTTAATAAACACTGCTACTCTCTCACTGACACAGATATGTTCAAGCGCCTCACTAAAGCATATTTAGTTTGACACGAATTTTCATCACCACCGTTCATTCGCCGCGTTTACCCTGGTTCAGTGCAGTCCATCAACCATGTTGCCCATGAGTTTACAAATCGAAATTATGGACAGTTCATCTCATTCTCCGCTAATCTTCGCGTCTAAAACGCTTTTTGTTTCAGTACAACAATCTCAACTTCCACATCATCTTGGTATATAGGGTTCAAAAGGGTTATATTGATGTTCCAACTCATCCGATAATTTCACGGTCAAACATGAAAAATCCGAACAGTTGTGGGATCTGCAACTGTTAGAAGTCTTTTGGCAAAATTTGTAATGCCGTGACTTACAGCTTTTGTCCAACATGTATGTTTCTTCGTATGATTTGACATGAAACATCTCAATGGCAACGACTTTATCCGCCTTGGACCGCTGGATCTCATGCGTGGTCTTGAAAGCAACGTCCAGGCGCTGTGATGTAAGTGACCTGAAAATGTCGGCGAGACGTAAGGCCAGGTTGGCTATACCCATGTCAAAGACCGTATCAGTCTGGATATCAATTTACTTACTTCTTTCAAGTCCTCTCTCCATATTGCAAAGTTGGTGCGGACCAGACAGGGTAGGGATATCAATAGCTTCACCCAAAGAGTCCAATATCTTTGGCAACAACATCGGATTCAAAGCTAGAAATGCCCTTCGGTAATATCCCGCCACTTCTAATTGGCTATCAATTCTCAGGATCCGGGGTTCCATGCTGGAAACACGGATTTCTTCACACTGAAAAGCTCTCTGTAGGCTTAGTATCATAGACTGCAAATGATACATTGAGACCTCGGCACCAAACAGTGGCGATTCTTTGAGCCGGCATGCCATCGTTGACAGAAAGGTTTGGTCACGAGTCCAGATTTCCTTGGATTCATATCCCTCAAGTTCACCAGCCTGTATGCCTTGAAAAACATGACAAATCAATGCGACGCTTGCCCTCACTCCAAACGGCCGGTACGGAGCGTGTTCGGTTTGCAAGGTTTCAGCTAGAAAGCTCGAGTGAGGGGATGCATTTTGCCCGATAAGGAACAATATATACCTTGTTTGGAGTTCTATGTCTTCCAATGTTACTGTGTGCAGCCCGTCGGACTCAGTCAAAGCTTCGCGGGCACCGATTAGCCATCCTTGAAGATGACCATCCAGCAAAACAAAGCTCTCTTCCCAGTCACGGCCGCGGCGACATATGACCTTCCACAGAGCTCCTACATCCATAGGAAGCATTGAGGAAATGAAAAGATAACTTAGAACCAACAAGAGTTGGTGGACTGTGGGTGGACCGTAAATGCTTTTCCCAGCTATGGTAAAATCAAAATTCGGCCGTGGAGGCAAAGAGGTCTGGTTGACAGTCAGTCGTGGGTCTCAAAGCCTCATAAATTGTGATTATCACCGGAGGTGTCATCTGCACAAACGGCTTTGTCGTTTGAGAGGTTGACAAGCTTCGACCCCGTTCCATAATATCTTCAGCAGCTGTAGGGCCATTTGTTTGGGAAAGCGACTCCGCCACCGTAGCCGCAACAATCTTTGGTAGTATCTCGTAAGGCGGATTTTGATCTTGCTTGAAACCCTTCTTCTTCAAGTGCTGAATATGTTCATCATCTGCACACCCTACGACGTGGTGCATAGCCTCAGCTGTACTCGTTCCGTGTTGCAAAGCCTGTTCGGTTGGCGGTTCTTGTACTTTCCATGTAGTTTGGTAATCACCAAGTTCACCCTCTTGTACCTGCTTTTGCTGATTTGGCCGTAGCTCTGAGAGAGCAGGTCTCCGGTCTGTCCCTTTCATTGCATAAACACACAATTTACCACGCCTGACACAAGCTTGACAATGGGGAACTTCACGATTGCATCGAATTTTCAAACTGCGGCATGATTGGCAGGAATGAAGAGGCATTGTGGTTGGACTGGTCAAAATTGCAAGCTACCACGGTTGCATTCCAACTGTTTAAGCAAGACGTGTGATAGCTATAGGACGCGTGGACATAACAATTGGTGATAGACTGTCACTCCCGATGCACTGCAATAGGATATGTCAAACGCTCTTCTCAGCAGGTGCAGAAGCGGAAGGCGCATTGCTGAAAGGCGCTTTCAGCTCAGGGCGAGTGGTACTGCGACGCAGAAGAATCCAGTATGTAGGGGCGATTGTTGTAGCACAACACGGTCAAGGTAACCTGAAGCTATACGGGTAGAAGTGAAACAGTCCATAGAAGAGGAAAACCGGAACTTATAGTGTCTGTTGGTTTCAAAGACTGTATACAGTAACTCAAGATATGTAGCCAGGTTTGATGATTACAGTCCGCTGATTCCGGATAAGTTCCTAGGAAGGGGTTCCTTCGTCCTAGGAGCAACCGGCATTATTGTCAGAGATCGAGCATATATAGTAGCTTGGGTGTTTGGTCGCTGACCAAACATTGTGCCTTTTTGGCCAGATGGCGTAGTGGTAAAACCCAAGCATCCATGAACCGTACAATTATCTAGATGATTGAGCTCTGACAGGAGGAGTTCCTTGGATATTAGGAATTATGAACAGTGCCCTGGGAGCCGCATTGCCTATCCTGGGCTCGGCTTTCTGCTGGAAATTAAAGTTAGAGTCCAAAAGCCTTTTGGTAGGATTGAAAATCATTAAGCAAACTTCAAGCCATTTCTGCACACTTCTTGCACTTACTAGTTCCCCGCTGTTTCCCTCATCATTTTGGGTATACCACCTAGGCCAAATTCCTGGAAGCCATTCGCTGAAGAAAGAGACCCCCTTTCACCATACGTCAGTAGCACATGATAACCTCAAGAAGCCCATGCGCTTTTTCAGTAGGGCAACTTACACACATTCAACTTCAATTTTGCTAAAAGTATTGGGAAATCATTGAAATGGACTGCTCGTCTTTTCGGCAGAGTGATTTCTAAATCTTAGCTGGACAAGGCAAGATAACCCCTTTGCTGCGGCTGTTTTCTTTCTTCTTTCAGTTAGAGGGCAATGTGACTACCTATTGATAAGTGCCTTCTTCCCAAAGGTATTAAATACGCGCTCTACCCGCCTATCAGCGGAAGGAACCTAAGCGCCGGTATCACACCGAAATTCATCTATACTGTAATTCCACTGGTTTGATTTGATGGTCTTATAACTGATTAGGGGGTGTAATCTTTGGAGACACGGTATACCATTGATGCTCTTGCTTGGTACTTAGTCTCAAAGTTCTCCAGATATCGATTCCTTGTGTTACTCTGTACTTAAATTAGAAATTCGTTATTAAATGTCCGCCGACCGTACAATGGGGATTTGAAGACAACATAGATGGCTTCCCTATTTTCTCATGGAAGAGGCTCGCAATTTTTCTCTATATCGCTTTAAAAATTCGGCGATAGATATCGACTTGTCCATTATTATCTATGTAATAGAAGAATCTCTAAAATATGTCCCATGAAAGCAACTGAGGTAGGAATCTCGTATATCTTCTCTTTCTTGATGCTGCAGGTCTCTTAAGGGACGGAGAAACGATGACAATGTCAAGCTTCCTTGCAGTTTATAGTGTGGTGGTCATTGATCGATCAGCCGAGGCGTTGGGTCATTGACGTACAACCGGACTGGCCTGCCCTGAGCCCACCCTGAGCCCACCCTGAGCCAACCCTGAGCCTACCCTGAGCCTACCCTGAGCCTACCCTGAGCCCACCCTGAGCCAACCCTGAGCCAACCCTGAGCCAACCCTGAGCCCACCCTGAGCCTACCCTGAGCCTACCCTGAGCCCACCCTGAACCAACCCTGAGCCGACCCTGAGCCCACCCAGAGCTTACCCTGAGCTTACGTCAACTGAAGTGGGGGAAATTCCGTAGGCTCCCCGCACTGTATTACGGTATTCGCTTATTCAACAACAACCACATTACCGTGTTCTGTATGGTAATTGCGATCATACCGGAAAAATTATGTCGTAACACGCAGTACATAGCTCATTGGATTATTTTACTAATCTAACAGATCTTCGATCAACCATCTTCATTAGCCGACTATATTCGTTACTGGCTGAATCGGTATCCAGCATCCTGAGAATCCTCCTCATTCGAGCAATTGGGTGCAATGAGATTGATTGACTTGGATATTGAATAACGATATCATCCCTTGTGACTGTATTGCCCCAACAGGATGTCAACACTGGGTTGGGTTCTATTTAACAATTTCAAAAGTAATCAAAGACGATGACCAATCCAATTCTAGAGCCCTGATCATCACAATCTTCACTTCCTATGCGTGGCTAGACAGACGATGGGCCTTTTCAGTCTTCGAAGATCCACCTCATGCGCTAAATCAAGTCCATATATGTGGCAATTTCAATAGTCTAAACAATAGTCTAAAAGATTTTATCCAATATGTGAATTATGCCCAGCAATAACAATTGAGCTACTCGAAAGCAAAGCGCTGTGGCAGATCTGCGATCTTGAAAGCTACGCGCACACACGCTGAGACATACCGGCACGTCTGCAATTGTTATCAAAATGACTTGAAGATTTACGATATTTCCAATTTCATAAAAAAAAAAGAGGCAAGACTAGAACATCATGAGATCAATCGAAGGATAAGGGAACGGATGACTGTTTTTTCTTGTGAGTTGTACTCCAGTAGACTTGTATTGACCCCTTGCTCCGCCCGGGGAATTGACGTGAAAATTGCTTGATCACCTCTGACCAAGAGAGTTTCTGCTTTTCTCTTAGCTTCGTCAAAAGGTGATCTTCCTCCCCGGACCACGGCTGTCCTTTTCTCGAAAATGTACCTTGCACTTCAGCCCGTTCAGTGTTTAAGCTTGTGTGATCACAGTCGTAGCTCACATCAAATTGGCCGGGGACCGGTCTTGACGGAGAAGCGGCATCGGGGCTGGAAGGCGAAGAGGCGCAATGAGATAGAGCACCCTCAAACAGCCAGGAAAGGAACTGTAGTCGGTCTTCGACTGAAAGGGCCGAGAATTGAGCACGGACTGTAGGGAAGGAAATGCTTTGACGATGACCAGAACTTTTATTGAACCGGCCGGGGCTCTTGTTTATGTGCCTTTTCCCAGGACTAGAACGTTTTGTGGTTTTCAATTGGCAATCAGCGCCCACCGTCGCCTTTGAGTTCTGTCGTCTGCGTTGGAGGGATGATGCTTTCTCCTGAGAGCGAGTGGACCTCGCGGGACAGTCTTCCCGGATTGTCGCGATACCCTCCGCTGTTTGCGGCTGCTCAGCATCCTGAGAGTCATTGCCGTTCAGGATTGCAGGATCAATGATTTCAATACCTGGTAGCTCTCCATTCTGAGCATCGTCTTCAGAATCGAAAATTTGAGGTTGTTGACCAGCAAAGCCGGTAGGCTCCGAGCCGCCCGATTCCAAACCCAGGGGTTGATGCTCAGCGTCCCAACGAACACCATCAGCAAATATCGCAGGAGCGACGTCATCGGCGCACACTATGTTTTGTGGCTGCAGAATGTTCTCAGAGTCGAAAGACTGGGGTAAATCGACAGTGGAAGGTGTCCGACCTGAGCCCTCCCATTCTCGTCGAGTGGTTTGAGTCTCCGAATGCAAACTATCCAAGCAGACTTCCGTCGGCGGGCGGGCAGGAAGCGGATGTCGCTCAGGTTTGTTGGAATGAAGTTTGTAGCTCTTTGGGTCTTTATCGCTTGAATTGGAGGGTGGCGGGGTCGCAGTGATCGAGACCGGACTTGGATAGCGACAAGCACCGGGGGGATCACGCAGAGGCTGGGCTTTGTCTTGGAAAGGATTCCATGGACGAAATGATTCCAGGCGAAAGTTGGTGTTTGACATGTTGAAAAAGGTAGATGGCTAGAAGAATCCTGAAGGTGTTGCTTTGGGAAGGGAAAAGGAGGGGTTGGAGGTCGAGTGTGTAGCAGGGTTAGGGGGGAGGGAAGGGGGAACTGATGGATTGATTGAGCCATTCGAAGGAGATTGTCATCTCCTTTATACAAGGATTTCCCGTGAGACGGCGCAGAGAATTCACCGCGGCATTCAACTCGAGCCGTTTCACTGTCACATCAAGGCGCGGAGCCACACCGGTTGCACATCAAGGGGTCGAAGGCCATCGGCAAAAGCGTCCGCACACCTCGGTGGCGGCCTATTGTGACCCGGCTCCACAGTGGTCGTCAGCCTAATCTCCAATCGCTCATGTATGCGCGTGGTCGGCAGCCGTCTGTAGAATGGACCGTCGGCCTCGTGATGCAGTACTTGGCATCGATTGAGACCAGGCAAAAATGCGGCAATTTCGCCATTGGTCCGTATCACGGCATGGTCGTCCGAAGTCTCGTCGACTGGGTAACAATGGTCAGGAGAAATAGACAATGACGAAAGTCTTACCCTTAGGCAGTCTCGAACAAGCGGGCCTGCGTGGACGACTGGGGGCTGTACAATGCAACCTCGGACGGTCCACAGCAAATCAGGAGCGTGTGTATTGAGGATTTCCGAGACACTCTTCTCCGGCCGCGCAAAAACAATGCCAGCAAAATGAGCGAGGCGCTCAGCGAAATGGGCTCGCAACAGGAGGAACAGGAGGGTTTCTCGAGAGCT
Source organism: Penicillium canescens (assembly GCF_028828765.1). Taxonomy (NCBI): domain Eukaryota; kingdom Fungi; phylum Ascomycota; class Eurotiomycetes; order Eurotiales; family Aspergillaceae; genus Penicillium; species Penicillium canescens. The sequence continues at coordinate 6,587,691 of NW_026703966.1, forward strand.
TCATAGTATAACCAACCGGCGGCGGAGATGCTAGCATCGTGTTGCACGATATGTCCGAAGACTTCATGATCTCAATGCATCAACTCGCCAGGGATTAGCCCGCGTTGCAGACGCTGGCCAGAACGGGCTCAACGGTGGATCGAGCAGCATCTCCGGCGGAAATGAAAGGGGCGATGCATCAGGTGGCAAGCCAATGGGTAGAAGTTGGTCGGGGCCGAGAGAAAGGGAGTCGGACAGGAAAAAGAAGAGAAAGTGCGTCGACAAAGCTGCGAGGAGAACGAGCGGTGTTTTATAGATGGAGATGCGGGTTGGGGGCGGTAAAAGCGGCCAGAGGTGGCACTAAACCCGAACGGGGGCGCGGACAACGGCACCAAACCCGAACGGGCAAGGGGATGGCGGAGACGGGCAGGCGGTCGAGGGCGGCAGGACGGCGGTGCAATGGGAGCCGGTTCTGGCCCCCGCTCACCGTGTCCTCGTATACTCACGAATACACTACTAAGGTTCTATTATTTCGTTCGGAAAGATCCTAACGAGAAATACTATCGCCTATCTATCCCGATTTTATATAACTTTCTTAAATAGGCTCTTAATTTACGACGCGGTAAAAATAGAAGAAGACTTCTAGGAATTTCGAAAGGTCCACTTTAAAGAAGATTAGAAATCAGATGAATTATCGGATACGTCGAGTATAAGAGCCTATTTTATCCTTACCTATCTAGCCTAGACCTTCTTCTAAGACTAATCTACTTCCGAATCTAGGTAATCCGACGATTAGCTAAAAAGTATAAGTTATTAATTAAAGGGCGAGATAAACCTCCTATAGATGTTAAGGACCTAGCAAAAGTCGTAGAGACCACTACTAGCATAATAAAGAAAAAGTTCGGACATAGCCGCCACCGTATTAAGCTCGGTCTTTTCTTATAGCTCGTAGGCCTTACGATAAACCGCCTATAAGCTATCCTTATGTTACGCACGACTAACGGGTCGTCGCTATGTTGGAAGATTCCTAGGTTATACTTGCCTAAGGCTTCTCTGCTTCCAACGTCAACGATCTGTCTCTCAACCGAACCGTTGCCTAACAGGCCTTATACGGGCTAAGTCCTTTTGAGGGTATCGAGGAGCGATGCTAGATAGAGCGCCGAACTAACCTATACCGGAGTACGGGTCTATTCGTAGTGTTGTTAAGTTATAATCAAGTTATACGAGTCACTAAAGGTTCTAAATAGTAGATATAAGTAATAATGTATGATTGAATATAAAGAACTAAACTAGATATATAAATAAGTGTCCTTATATATCCTAAGTCCTTCTTAAGTAGAATAGTAGAAAGTAGAATAGTAGAACTGTTCTACCTATCGACTATCGACCTTTCTACTACTTATATAATCACGTGGTGGTCGTCTTATTGGTTATTACGGTATACTATAAGACGGCGAGCGGAGGGCCGAAAGTGGCTTTGTTAGCGCGTAGATCCTGTCCATCATATATAGGCATATATGTATAGGATAAAGTCTGCCGGGTGGGTCCGCTTAGGGTAAATCATGCTTATGCTCACTAAGCATAATCACGTTTCTCTTTTCCTTAGATACTCGGGGTGTCTGGAGTATAAGGTACTACACGTGATCTAATAACAGATAGATCGGTTGGCTCTCGGTGGCCTATCAGTAAGTTGCGGCCCCATAATTGATTGGTGCCTGGTAGGTCCGTAACACGGTTTCTCTCCCCTTGGCTAGATAGAGACGATTACACGAAGGAGCTTTAGTCGAGCTAGGCTGCACTGTAGGAGCTTTCTAGTGCTCGGAAAACAATAGACGGGGGTGAGTGTCTTAGAAATACGGCTTAACGATGTTATATAGAAAGCTAAAACCGATCAATATAGTCTTAGCACAAATCTTAATTATTAAATAACGTCTCCGAAACCATCGTGGTTTAGTGGCTTAACTTTCTAAGAGTAGGGACCACGCCACCCACTAAGAGAAAACATCGACCCGTGACGGCGCTCGAACTTTTGTTCTAACTTAGGGAGCTTTCGGTCTAGAGGCCTCGGTAGGGGATAAGAGCCTAAGATACTAAGATTTACTAACTATCCCTATACCTCTCCGTTATACTAGCAAAGCTAGATCACCCTAGCTAGTTAATTGTAACGGAATCCTCAGAAGCCATGCACAGATCTCTCGCTCTCCCAGAGGATCGACACCATATAGGTGTCGACACGTCAGCGTTGGCTCACCGTAACGCTGATCCCCCATGTTAAATAGTCTGCCCCGGAGAACCCAGCGGTTCTCTAAGAATCAGTCTCTGTATTCCTCCAATATATTGTTCGCTTCTAGGCATCTTTATCTTACCTAGTTGACAGGCTCTATCCTATAAACATGTAACGGAATCCTCAGAAGCCATGCACAGATCTCTCGCACTCCCAGAGGATCGACACCATATAAGTGTCGACACGTCAGCGTTGGCTCACCGTAACGCTGATCCCCCATGTTAAATAGTCTGCCCCGGAGAACCCAGCGGTTCTCCAAGAATCAGTCTCTGTATTCCTCCAATATATTGTTCGCTTCCAGGCATCTTCATCTTACCTAGTTGACAGGCTCTATCCTGTAAACACTAGAACCCTACTTCTTTACAATTCTGATTCTTCTTCTTTAACTACCTAAGATTGAAGATGCCTCCTAAAGCAACAATGACCACCCGATCGTCGGTCGCTCGTGGGTCGCCAGCGAACCCACACCGGACCGACGCCGAGTCTATGATTCCTCCTGCTACCGCCTACGACGAAAGTAGCAGTCTAGAGAATGATTCTTAGGACCGGGCTCCCTAACTTAGCGAGCACCTCGCTAAGGTCGAACGCCTCGAAACCCTTCACGCGTTGCTTACTCGAAAGAAAGAACTCGAGGAAGCGATCGGCTAAATAACGGAGCAATCGACGTCGGACCGCTATCGACGTTCTCCCTCTACGTCATCGGAAAGAGGACGAGCTTCCGGAGAGATCAAAATCGAGGTTCTAATTTTCAAAGCATATTATAGTATACAATAACGTCAAACTTAGCTTAACGACCTCTAAGACATGTTCGCGGGTGCACCCCGTAAATATAGATCGGACGAAAGAAAGATCCTTAGTGCCACTAATAGTATAACCTCTGACTACCGCGAAAGATGGCGACACTACGTTAAAGAAAAAGCGGAACCCCAGCGAACCGCTTACAAAACGACGTGGGACCTATTCGAGAAATAGACTCTTACGTTGCTACACAATTCAGCTACACTATAAGCTAATATCGCTACCTCCTTATAAGAAGCCCGGCAAGGCCCGAATCAAAGTCCGAGCGATTTTAATTCTTACCTTCTTTCGCTCGAGAGACACTTCGAAGCACCGCCGGAGGATTAACGGGCGTTAAACTTCTTCACTAAGTTATAGCTCCGTCTCCGAAATCGTATCTAAAACGCTATGCTTTATCTACCAAAAAATCGAGACGAGATGGTATCGACAGCGATGCACTATTAGAACCTTATCTATACTAAATCGGGCACAAAAAACTACCCCCTCGCTTAACAAACAAAAGACATCACTCCCCTAACCAACAGGGATATCGAAAACGGATTAACTTCAACGGGCTATCCTCTAACTCTGGTCGGGGCCGAGGATAGAACCGTGGAAACTTCCGAGGACGAGGCGGTGATCGAAACCCAAACATTAAACCATATTCAAACCGGCGTGAATTCGGCGCAAAGCCGTATGATCGCTAACGAACCGACGGCGTAACTCCACCAAAACCATATAGCTGTTTCACTTACGGTTCAACCGATCACTAGAAGGACGAATGCCCCTAGAATTCAACTAGGGTCTAGTTAGCACTAGTACACTCGGGAAAAGCCAAAGGGTCGGTGTAGAAGCCGGAACACCGACCCCTCAAGAAACAATTAGGACCGTATGCCGCCTCTATATCCCAATTACCGTACGGGGCGACATCGAAACGTATGCGGATCTCGATAGCGGAGCTAAGGTTGATATCGTCAGTCATCAATTCGCTCAGCAATACGGACTTCGTCGTGCACCGCTCACTAGCGTTATTATCTCAGCTATTAATCGAAGGTTAACACCTACTTACGGGGTGTGGGTAGTCCCTATCCCACGGGGGTGGGTGAACTCTGCCAGAGTTCAGGTTAGGGCTTTGTCTTAACTATGGGACATAAAAAGTGGGCCCCGCCTGAGTTCAGGTTAATTTCCTCGCCAGGGTTCAGAGGTCAAATGAACTCCGATCGTTCTCAAATTTTTATAAGTTATAATAGACTATGTGAAATATCTCCCATTTGCTTCGGAGCATGCACAGCCTACTAGTTATCGAGAAAATGTCGATTAAAAATTAGAGATGTTTTGTTGGGGTGTACCATTACGGTGTACGATTAGCACCTAAGACGCTACCACAGCACTCTAGACGAATAGAACAACCTCGATAATGCTAGTCAATAATGATTAGGAGGGGTAGCCATTAATTTAGGGGGTTTGAAAGCTTCCTAGCTATTGTCTCACTTTTCTTTTATACTATTTCACCCCAAAGTTAGCATTAGACATTCGTCAAATTTCATGCAATTCACTATTGTACGATATATATCTACACCTTTATTATGCAAACCCAATTTTTTCACCAACCTTCGACAGACCCAGTCTTCGTGTGTAAGACATGCGAGCACGTCGTTAGACCGAGAGAGGTCTTTCGACACTTTCAATCTCCGAACCATCGCTTTCCAATGCCGAAAGCACGCCAAATTGCTAAAGCTGTTCAGACCTCCGAGCGCGCGCAAGAATGCGATGAATGGCAAGCTCCGACCGCGGTAAATGACCCAATTGCTAATTTGCCAGTTTTTTCGGATGGCATTTTATGCGAAAAGGGTCAGTTTTGTCAATTTATCGCTAGGAAAGCTAGCACTATACGTAAGCATTGGCGTGAGCAGCATGGTTGGGTCGCACCGGCTCACTATAGCGGCCGTCGGCGGCAGCAAGGTTTATCGGCGGCCGAGCAGCAAATTCAGCAATTTACCCGCGTCGTAAGATGCCAGCGCGCATTTATCCAGGGGCCAGGATCTCATTATATTCGGGTGCGTACGCTCGGGGCGGAGGCCATTGCCGAGACCGATTCAATGCCCGCGACCGAGGTCGGCGACCGGCTTATTGATGAAATCGAACTAGCTTTCAAAGAGGAAAGTGAGCTACCCCAGCTAATTGAAGCTGGCGAGCGCGATGACGCGAATCCATGGCTCCGTCGTACGCGGTGGGCCGTCTACCTCCGTGGAATCGACCCACAGCACCTTATTGACTGCGTCCAACCACCCGAGGTCGATTCATCCGATCCGACGGAAATGGCGGCAAGCGCTATATGGGATGCAATGGCCGCCGTCGCGAGAATTAGCCAGTTGATTTGTACGAAAACTAGCCATACAATTCGCACCGAGGCCGTACGGACGGAGCGTGACCGACTGCCGCACCAGCCATTACAAGCTTACATGGATGCCGATAATATCGAGAGACATACCATACCGTGGCAGCAAATTTTGATGTTTTTCACTCGTACGCAGGCCTCGCACGAATGGGCCAGTCCAAATTACAAATTCACTAGGCGCCAGCGAGCCGCGTGGAACTCGCTTTGGAAACTGGCTCAGCCGGGCGCATCACCTAGCGTAGGCATTGCTAGGTCAGCTAGCCTGGCCACGGCTAGTTCAACCACGGCTAGTTCAGCCACGGCTAGTTCAGGCGATAATAGCGAGCATTCAGAGAGTGACACCGAGGATCATCCCACGCAGCGAATTGCTAGCGAATCGCTAGCGAATCAGCAAAATAGCACCGATTCTCCGTTCCAGCTTGCTGCTATTGATCTAGCGTGTCTCAATTTTTGTATTGAGCTTCTGAATCATCGAATTAAGGTCGAGGACTATGAGAGCGCGCTGATTTGTGCCACGGCAGTGCTCGGTCGCGGTGAGACAGGCTGGCGTACGGCAGAGAGCTATCCTCCGATTTTATCGAAGCTTATTAAAATTGCACGATTCATGGTAGTCCACAAGGCATTAAAATTGGATTCCACGGCTGAGGCAATGCTATATCAGCTAGCGGAGCATCAAATGGCAGGGGATTGGGATACCGAGAGTCCACTCGATACGCCTGAATTTCAGACATCAGATGATCCATTTTTCAATTTCGAAAATGGCCCAGTTCTGCCACCGACGCAGTCATCGCAATTCATTCAATTTACCCAGGCTCGGCAGACCCAGCGATCATTTCGAGAGTGGGTGGCTGAGATGGTAAGCCAATTCATGGTCCGTGGAACTAATAGTCCAATTCAATGGCTATTAGATCTACGGACGTACGGCTTAAAGATCCATTACAATAGCACCACTACGGGCCACGTCGGCTGGATGAATCAGGACCAGCTACTTTACCAGCAATTCAATTTCTCAATAGGTGACTTCCGTGGGTTCATCCACGGGCTTACAACCTCGGCACGCCAAATCCTTCACAATGAGCTATTATTCGTCGAAAATGGGTCCGTTCCAGCTATTCCATGGCAGGCAATTTACGACGATCCCACGGAGACAGCTCACGGGTGGAATTTTTAAATGACACCCGTACGCCATGGCCCGTGGTCGGTGAGCAATGGCTGATCTCTCGGGTCCGGCAGCACGGCCCCGTACGGCAGCGATTTATCGAGAGTAGTGCCGGTCGGCTACGGATGGCAGCAATTGACGTATACCTTCAACGGGTAGCGCATTTCCGTGAGAAGCTTGCTATTGCTATTCACGTGAGTGGTGGCCAGCCGGCTCGAGCGCCAGAGCTATTAAGCATTCGGCATTGCAATACCGATAGCGGGGGCCGTCGCAATATATTTATTGAGGACGGGCTCGTAACCTTCGTCTCACAATACCACAAGGGGTTTTACGCATCTAATGATACGAAGGTGATTCATCGCTATTTACCCCGGGAAGTAGGCGAGCTTGTGGTCCATTATTTATGGCTAGTATTGCCATTTATACGACGATTGGAAGCGTACGTAGCGAAGGTGCGGAGATCGGACGGCGTGGAAGAGATCAAGAGGTGAGTTTTTTCAATTTCTCAATTTCTCAATTTCTCAATTTCTTAATTTCCAATTTCTTAATTTCCAATTTCTCAATTTCCAATTTCTTCAATTTCTTCATGATTTTTACTAATTTTGGCAAGTAGGCAGCGTCAGGCTTACCTCTGGGGTCCGGATCCTGGCACTAGCCGAGCTTGGTCATCTGAGAGACTCCGTGAGGTCTTAAAACGGGAGACCACCATTGGGCTTAATGGGCAAGCGATCAATTTGAATGCTTACCGAGATATTGCTATCGGCATTAGCCGTCGCTTTATGCGGCCATCTAGCGTATTTCCCAATAATACGCAGCAGGATGCAAGGGCCGATGCTTCACAAGAGGATGACGAAGACGGCATGAATGCTGAGCAATGGATGGGGCATATTGCTGACCTCCAGGCGGCCCATTCATCCCACGTGGCCGGCATGATCTACGGCCGTGGCATCACCGAGCAGCCCGGTACGACGGCCCACCGGCGTGAGATGTTTCGGCTTAGTAGCACCGACTGGCATCGATTTTTAGGCTTTATGTCCACGGATGACGGCGGGGCCGAGAGTGCGTTAGGAATGGCCCAGTTTTCACCATGGCAGAAGGAAGCCGAGATCGGCCGTACGGAGCGTCGCTGGCAATTGACGCAGGCAGCTATAGAGCCCGAGATACAGCGAATGCTAGGAAATAGCGAGCTTCAACTCCGAGGGGTGCAGGCACCGGCGTTAGCAGCGATTCAACAAGGCCAGAGCCCGGTGGTGGCCGTCATGCCCACCGGGGGTGGAAAAAGCTTACTTTTCATGCTACCCGCGTGGATCAGCCCCCGTGGGGTGACGGTGGTGGTCGTGCCATTAATTGCATTACGGGGAGACATGGTATATCGATGCCGGCGGCTCGGCATTTCATGCGTGGAGTGGGAGAGCCGTCGGCCGGCAGACCAGGCATCGATTGTACTCGTGACGCCGGAATCAGCTATTACGGAGGATTTCATGACATTTTTGAACCGCCAGCGGCTATGTCATCGGCTAGATCGCATTGTGATCGATGAATGCCACGTGGTATTAAATGATCAGACCCATTTTAGGCCCGCCATGGCTCAATTAGGTCGATTGCTCGTGGCTCAGGCTCAGATGATATATTTGACTGCCACGCTGCCACCGACGGCCGAAAACCAGCTATTTCAACGGCTACGTACGTCGCGAGAGAAGGTCCATTTATTTCGAGCTCGCACCCATCGCATGAATGTCGCTTACCGGCTATGGCAGCCTACGGTGCCGAACCCAAGCCGATACGCTAATAGCTACGATTGGGTAGAGAACCCCGAGATCGTACGATTTATTAGAGATCGTATTACGCGCGCGCGTGCTCAGACCGGCCGGGTGGTCATTTACGGGCCCACCACCAAGACTGTCGAGAAACTAGCCGAGTTAGTCGAATGTGAGGCATATCACAGCCGTACCATCGATCGCAATGGCGTACTAGCCCGTTTTCAGGCCGATATAACCGGGGTAGTGGCAGCTACTAGCGCGCTAGGCATGGGTGTTGATATACCCAATATTCGCAGTATAATTCACATTAGCTTGCCACGCAGCTTATTGGATTATGCGCAAGAGAGCGGCCGTGCTGGCCGAGACGGGCATCGTAGTGAGGCCATTATTATACAACCCGCTAGGTTTTTACGGCCAAAATGGGACCCGATTCATGAAGACCCCGTGAAAGCACAGGCTGAGCAAGCAAGGCTTGACCGATATATGTCTCGAGATAGCTGCCGACGCGTCATACTAGACGAGTATTTAGATGGCTATCCACGGCAATATTGTGGAGAATCCGATGAGACAGAGCAGCGCTGCGATAGGTGTGACGAGCATTGGCAGGCAAATGAAGAGGTAGGAAGTGAGGTAGGAAGTGAGATAGGAAGTGAGAGAAATGGCCGAGTTTCCAATACATCATTTCAGATGTCCGATACCATGGTTTTAACCCATGTTTTGAACCAGCCAGCCGACAGCCCGGTCGATTCAGCCATGGAGGGTATTCAATATAGCCAGGGGCCACCGGAAGTGATTTCCCAGCGAAGTGAGAGTGAATCGGTCGGATTTCGATCCCAGGTCGGATCGATTAGTCCGATTTATCGTCATAGTATTGAGCCACCAGGTAATAGACCACCCCATGGCTTAATTTCAATTTCAATTTCAATGCCAAGGCAACTGACCAATTCATTGCTAGGATCAATTGCTAATTCATTGCCAGCACCAATGGCCAATTCATTGCCAGCACCAATGGCCCATTCAATACCAGCACCAATTGCCAATTCAATGCCAGCACCAATGGCCCATTCATTGCCAGGATCAATGGCCAATTCAATGCCAGCCCCAATGGCCAATTCAATGCCAGCACCAATGGCCAATTCAATGCCAGCCCCAATGGCCAATTCAATGCCAGCCCCAATGGCCAATTCAATGCCAGCCCCAATGGCCAATTCAATGCCAGCCCCAATGGCCAATTCAATGCCAGCCCCAATGGCCAATTCAATGCCAGCCCCAATGGCCAATTCAATGCCAGCCCCAATGGCCAATTCGACGGCACGGCAGCTGACCCATTCATTACCAACGCGCGTGGCCCGTCCATCGATCCCCACGCATGCAATTAGCCAGTTCCAGCGGTTAGACCGTGAGAGAGAGGTCGTCCGAGAGGTAGCTCAGGCAGGACATCAAGAAATTGCCACCGGGGTCGAATTTTTACAACAACAGGCCCAATTATGGATGGGACGATGCTGGTTTTGTACACAGCGTGGATTGGATGACCAGCATGATTTATACCAGTGCGGGGCCCAGACCCAGCACGGCAATGAATCACCGAAAGGCTGGTGGCTACGGGTACGCCGGCAGATCAAATATGACCCATTCGGTGGTTGTTACGGGTGTGGAATGCCGCAGTCCATTTGCAGTCGATTCGTGAATGCCGGTAGCCAGGGGTATTGTACGTATCGAGGGTTGTTATTATCGGGGCTAGCAGTTATGGTATACGGCGAGGGAAGTGAGGTGATAAAGGAGGCGTGGGCTCGGAGATTAGACGGGCTCGGGGTATCAATCGGCAATGAGAGCGAGCTAGTGCGATATTTAGGGTCACGGCATGATGGTGAGACGGTGAAATTGGTACATGAGTATATATGGGTCCGAAGGATGTGGATAGAGCATGGTGAGAGGATGTAATATAGTGAGAGTATTGAATAGCGTCATTAATTGATTAGGTGCTAGGAATAGGTCATTTGACGTGTAATAGATAGGTGAGGTACAATAGATAGGTGAGGTGTAATAGAGAGATAAGGTGTAATAGGTAGGTGAGGTGTAATAGCGAGGTGAGGTGTAATAGGTAGGTGAGGTGTAATAGCGAGGTGAGGTGTAATAGATAGGTTATTATAGGTAAGGTCGGCGGGGGTGTCGTATTATAAGGGAGGGTGGTATAGGCATAAAGCATAAGGGTAGGGGGTGGTATAGCCGAAGAGAGGTGAGGTGGGGGGGTATAATATGGTAGAGGGGGTGGGTATAGGCATGAAGTATAAGGGTGAGGGGGGTAGTATAGCCAAAGAGAGGTGCGGTGCAATAGATAGGTTATTTTAGGTGAGGTAGGGGGGTGCAGCATTGTAGGGGGGGGGTATAGGCATGAATCATAAGGGTGAGGGGGGTAGTATAGCCGAAGAGAGGTGAGGTGTAATAGGTAGGTTGTTATAGGTAAGGTATAGGGGGTAGCATTGTAAGGGGGGTGGTTTAGGCATGAAGCATAAGGGTGAAGGGGGCGGTTTAGGCATGAAGCATACGGGTGAGGGGGGTAGTATAGCTAAAGAGAGGTGAGGTCAAATAGATAGGATATTATAGGTGAGGTGTAATAGATAGGTTATTATAGGTGAGGTATAGGGGGTAGCATTGTAAGGGGGGGTGGTATAGGCATAAAGCATAAGGGTGAGGGGGGGCGGTATAGCCGAAGAGATAGGAGGTGAAATAGAGAGGTGAGGTGTAATTGAGAGGTGAGGTGTAATAGGTAGGTGAGGTGTAATAGATAGGTTATTATAGGTGAGGTGGGGGGTATAGCATTGTAAGGCGGGGGGTGGGTTTAGGCATGAAGCGTAAGGGTGAGGGGGGGGTATAGTTAAAGAGAGGTGAGGTGTAATAGACAGGTTAGTATAGGTGAGGTATAGGGGGTAGCATTGTAAGGGGGGTGGTATAGGCATGAAGCATAAGGGTGAGGGGGTGGTTTAGGCATGAATCATAAGGGTGAGGGGGGCGGTATAGCCGAAGAGAGGTGAGGTGAAATAGGTAGGTTGTTATAGGTAAGGTATAGGGGGTAGCATTGTAAGGGGGGTGGTTTAGGCATGAAGCATAAGGGTGCGGGGGGTAGTATAGAGAGGTGAGGTGTAATAGACAGGTTAGTATAGGTGAGGTATGGGGGGTAGCATTGTAAGGGGGGTGGTATAGGCATGAAGCATAAGGGTGAGGGGGGTGGTTTAGGCATGAAGCATAAGGGTGAGGGGGGTATAGACCAATGTTTAGGTAATCCAACTGGCTAGCCAGATATTTCATTTTTTTAGGATTTTTTAGAAGGTAAAATTTAGATTATAAGGGCTTAGTTAGAAAATATATCATTAAGACATTACACGAAGTTACGATATATATTTTGAAATAGGCATTAGAAAAATTTGAATTATTGACATTTTTAGTAGATATATATATTTAGCATTATTATATCGTATATATCGTATATTTATTATAATAGCGAGTAGGATTCGGCCCGTAGAAGGTTAATATTAGGTTATTTTATGATAGGTGTAATTAGAGTAGGTAGAAATAGCAATAAATTGTGAGGGCCGTAGAAATAGGGTAGGGTACGATAGGTATAATAGGAGTAGGTAGAGAAGCCATGAATTCCGAGGTCCGTTAGAAAGCTAGGGTTAGGGTTATTATATATAGGAAAGGGCCATTTATTCGGACGTAGGTTAGAAAGTATAGGTAGAGAGATAAGATATATTAGCTAGTATTATAGTAATAAAAGGGTGAGGGTTAGTATTAGTGAAAGGGGTAAGGGTTATATTAGTGAGAGCGGTAAGGGTTAGTATTAATAAAAGGGTGAGGGTTATATTAGTGAGAGCGGTAAGGGTTAGTATTAATAAAAGGGTGAGGGTTAGTATTAGTGAAAGGGGTAAGGGTTTTAAATGATATTAGGGGTAGGGTTTTAATAATAAGAGGGTGAAGTTTAATAGATAGGTAGGTGAAGTATAGTGAGAGAGGTGAGGTGTAATAGATAGGTTATTATAGGTAAGTTCGGGGGGCGTAAGGGTGAGGGGGGGTGGTATAGGCATAAAGCGTAGGGGTGAGGGGGGGGGTAGTATAGCCGAAGAGAGGTAAGGTGAAATAGATAGGTTATTATAGGTAAGTTAGGGGGTATAGCATTATAAGGGGGGTGGTTTAGGTATGAAGCATAAGGGTAAGGGGGGTAGTATAGGCATAAAGCATAAGCGTAAGGGGGGGTATAGACCAATATATAGGTAATTTAACTAGCGAGTCAGACATTTCATTTTTTTAGGATTTTTGTAAGGTAAAATATAGATTATAAGGGCTTAGTGAGAAAATATGTCATTAAGACATTAGACGAAGTTACGATATATATTTTGAAATAGGCATTAGGAAAATTTGAATTATTGACATTTTTATTAGATATATATATTTAGTATTATTATATCGTGTATAACGTAGGGTTATTAGCATTAGTAATAGGATTTAGCCCGTAAAGGTTGTTTTCGGCCCGTATAAGGTATATATGCCCCCGTACGGATAGAGGGGTAGGGAGCGATTTACTAGGTTTAAAATAAGGTAATAGGGGTTATATAAGATATACCAAAGTATCAGGATAGCATTAGATAGTTATTATAATATAGAGATATCATAGGTAAGGTGTAATAGATAAAGGGGTAGGGTTCGAGGTTTTCGTTTTAAAATTAGCATTATTAGTGAAAACGAAGGCTAGTATTTTATATTATAGGCCATATAATCGGTAGTAGTAGGACGTGGCTTAATATTATTAGAGGTATTGTATATATCGAAGTATAAGTGAAGCGTAGGGGTCAGGGTTTCAATTATTTCAAGGGGTTAGGGATCGATGTTTTCGGTTTATAGAATTAGCATTATTCATAAAAAATAGGGCGATTTTTCACAATAATTTTTATATAATCGGTAGTAGTAATAGCTAGTCGGAGGAGGTTTTATAATATTATTATAGTATATTATAGACACGTAAGCATAGGGTATAGGAAGGGTCAGGGTTTTAATGATTTATAAGGGTTAGGGCTCGATGTTTCCGGGTTATATTATTAGTAGTCGAGAATAGGGCTGTTTATTACGATATTATTAGACGTATAAGGTTTAGTAGCATAATTTTAGTAGATAATATAGGGTCGTATATTTTAAGGATAGGGGTATTATTTAAGGTATTATATAGGAGAGAGGGTATTAGAGATAGACCGACGTATATAGCTAAGGGTAGGACAGCAATAATAGAGTAGTATAAGGGGGTAATTAGTTATAGTAGGGTATATAAGGTAGTGAATAGTTTACGAAGTAGTGGGTAGTATTACGGTAAGTATAAGAAGGTAGGAAAGGGGTAGGATATAAGGGATATATCAAAAAGAGGCGGGTATATTAGTAGGCATTAAGAGAGATAGTATAGTAGAGTAGAGATATTTAGATCGGGAGAGGTATAAGAAGGTCAATAATAGAGAAGTAGTTGTATAGTAAGAAGGGTTTAGGCTCGGGGGGAAGATTCATAGTAGGAGATAGGTTTAGTGAGTATGATCGGTAATATAATAGGTATAATAGTGCTTAGTATTATAGGAATAGTATAGGATATTATCGTAGAAGGGGTAGGGTCGGTAGTAGGAAAGGGGGTAGGTTTTAGTCGTTAAAGGGGTAAGGATAATAGAGGTAATTTCGGACGGGGGTTCGAAGGTATAGGGAGATAGTATAATAGATATAGGAGTAATATTTTAAGGGTAAGGGTTAGTAGGGATAGGAGGGAAGGTTTTAATTATAGAAGAGGTTAGTTTTAGGAAGAAGGAGAGGAGTAAGGGTTTTAATAGTGAGAGGGGTAAGGGTTCGTAGTAGTATAAGGGGTAAGGGTTTTAATTATCAAAGGGGGTAGGGTTTTAGAGGTAAATAGGTTATTTTTTATTATTATTAGAGGGGTAAGGGCTAGAATCGTAAGAGGGGTAAGGGTTATAGTTATTATAGGAGGGGTGAGGGTTTTAATAGTGAGAGGGGTAAGGGTTTTAGTATTATAAAAAGCTTAGGAGGGTAGTATTAAGGGTTTTAGACCATAATTATAGGGGCCAAAGACCAGAATTAGGAGATGGACATGCCCGTATATTTAGTTATTAGGTTTTAGGTTGGCTATGTTAGGCTATCCCATGGGGTGAACTGTAATGAGGCTCGTTACAGTTTAGTCAGCATTTTTTTATATAGGGTTAGGGTTTCCCGAGGGGGCAGATTACAGTTAGTTTCAGGGTGCCATTACAGTTACGTTCCCGTGGTTTTTTTCCGTTCAAATTTTTACCAATTCCAATTGAACAGTCAATTGTTTATTATCCCGAGTTACCAGGCAAAGCAACGTTTTGGAGAGGTTGTTACAGGGATTCAAAGTTGGGGAATTATTTTGATGGGGTACGGTCGGCCGCGCCATCACCAATATCATGAAACCCCAACACCCATCACCGCGCGATTCATCACACACGCATTATTGGTTCGATTCGTTTGAAAACCCAGTCGAGGATTTCAGGGGTTCCGATCAGTTCCCAGTTTCAATTTTATCAACATCCGAGCAGTTCCCAGCGTTAGGGTTTCACCAGCATACATTCAGTGGACAATCCGCATTGTGAGATATATATCCATGGTTAGTATGAGTGAACCGGCAGAACCCACCATTGCCGACCGGTATTTTATTTGCAATAAGCAGTGGGGAGTTGCCATTTGTCGCCAGTGCGAGCATGGAGTGAAGCCCAAGGAGATAGTCCGTCATTTGACCAACCCCAAGGGCAAGCACCGCGTCCGCAAAGGTGTTGCAGAACAGGTAGTGGATATTATCCGACATGCCGATGAATGGGATAGCGTCAAGGAAGAGACCAGTTGGTTCCCCACGAGCGTAAACCGTCCCGTTCCGGTATTGCCCATTTACCAAGATGGGTTACAGTGCCAATTTTGCCAGCAGATTTACCGCAGTCGCGACAGTTTGCGAGTGCATTGGTCGAGGGAGCATCGGTTTTCCGCGTACGGCCATGGGGGCAAGCCACGACCATCCGAGGTCGCCGCAGGCAAGCAGAACCAAGAGGAGCGAGCCAAGCGAGTCGTGTGCCAGCGGTTTTTTCCCCGTGGGTTAGGGTCGCATTATATCCACATACGCCATCCCGGTCCCCAGTACGAGCCCGAAGCACCGCCACCCCAGGCCACGCAAGTCGCCGAAGCCGTGGAGCGGTTACGCGAGGTGTTTACACGGAAAATGCAGTTAGAAAGCGAGATCCAGCCCGGCGCCATCGACGAAGCCAATCCATGGTTGGACCGAACGGGATGGGCGGTATATTTACGCGGGCGTAACCCCAGGGAATTACGGATATGCATTGAAAGCCCGACGGAAGATGCGGAGGGTGACGAGGGTACCACACGGGTGATTTGGGATACCATATTACGTGTTGCCAGCAAAAGCCAGAGTATCACCAAACGGACAGGACATTTGTTACGGATCGAAGCCGCCCGTACCGACATAGAGAAGATCCCATCGAAGCCATTGCAGGTATATATGAATACGGACGATGAGTTGGAGCGCCATGTCGACCCATGGCGCCGCATTTTGATGTTTTTCGCCCGCACCCAAGTTCAGCATGATTGGAACAGTCCGGTGTACCGGTTCAGTAAACGGCAACGCAAGGCGTGGGACGCATTATGGCATTCCGCCGAGTGTTATAAGGACCGGGCCGAGCCGATCCCCACCGACGGTACCGACCCGAACCCGGACGTATTACAACCCGTGGAAGCCGATTGTATGGAATTTATGATTGAATTGTTAAACCAGCGCATTCGATCGACCGAGTACGAGTTAGCGTTGGTGTGTGCATTGGCCGTGTTAGGTGTGAGTGACCATGACACCGGTCGACCATGGAAGGATCCCCACAGTTACCCCCAGATTTTGTCCAGCGTAATCAAGGTGTCCCGGTTCGTCGTTGTGCATCAGTCGTTTTTGTTAGACCCGGATGCGCGTGAGTTATTACAGGTTGGGGAGAATAAGTTAGTGGGGGAGTGGGATGACCCCAGTCCAGTCGATTATATATTTTCACATCAACGGGATAGCCGCAGTCCGCCCCAGACCCGAGCCACAACGCCCGAAGTATCCAGTTCGCCCGCATTTGGTAGTTTGCCCAACAGTTCCCCACCACCCGTTGCATTCACCCAGCAGGCACGAGAAGGCACCAAGACATGGCGCGAATGGATTCGTATCATGGTCACCGGGTTTATGGTGCACGGTACCGCCGGTCCGATGGAATGGATGATGGATTTACGCCGATATGGGTTAAAGGTCCATTACAATACCCCGTCCGTCGGGCATATCGGTTGGGGCAACGGGGACGAATTGTCGTACAAAACGATGCGGTTCACCATGGGGGCATTCCGCGGGTTCATTCATGGGTTGACGGCCAGCGCACGACAATTGATGGTCAACCAGATTTTGCGGTGCCCACCCGACCAGATTCCCGTCATCCCATGGGATCGTATAGCCGACGATTTCAACCAACCCAAGGCCGGGTGGAGTTTTTTGCAGGACGAGCGTACGCCGTGGCCCGTCGATGGATCCCGGTGGATGGTGGACCGGGTACGGGAGGAGCATCCATTGCAGCAGTGGTTTATGGAAGCCAGGACCAATCGGTTCAGTATTGATGCGATTCAACGGTTTTTCGGGTTCGTCAATGAGTTCAAGGAGAAGTTAGCCATTGTTTCGCATTTCACCAGTGGGCAGCCCCCGCGTGGCCCCGAGTTATTGAGTATCCGTCACCGCAACAGTGCCGCCGGTGGACACCGCAATGTGTTTATTGAAGATGGATTGGTGGCATTTATCACCCGGTACCACAAGGGGTTTTACGCCAGCGGGGATGCCAAGGTGATTCATCGGTACGTGCCCCGCGAAGTGGGCGAGTTGGTGGTGTGGTATTTATGGTTAGTGTTGCCATTTGTCGAGATGTTGCAGGCATACCATGAAGAGGCATGCCATTTAGACGCCGTTCCCGACACGCATGCCACCAAGATGTGGGGGGTGGATGCCGGTAGTGGACGGGAGTGGACGCCGGCGCGGGTAACGGATGTGATGGTCCGGGAAAGTAAGATACGGTTACACCATGGATTGACGTTGGCCGCATACCGGGACATTGCCATTGCCATTAGCCGGCGGTATTTCAGCAATGCCAAACCGTTCCCACACAACGTCCGCGAGGATGGAACCGAGGTTATAGCCGACGACGAGGAGAACGAGGATGCCATGGACGACGAGCAATGGATCCGACATATTGCCGATTTACAAGCCGCGCACACGACCCACGTAGCGGAGATGGTGTATGGACGCATGATGAGCCAGCAGCAGGGGACCACAGCG
Organism: Penicillium canescens; assembly: GCF_028828765.1. Taxonomy (NCBI): domain Eukaryota; kingdom Fungi; phylum Ascomycota; class Eurotiomycetes; order Eurotiales; family Aspergillaceae; genus Penicillium; species Penicillium canescens. The sequence goes on from NW_026703966.1 coordinate 6,605,454, forward strand.
GGTCGGCAGGCCGGGTTTCGGACGAGCAGCGTGCATTGGCATGATTTTTTAGGGTTTAACATCAAGGATATCCCGAGCCACGTATTGGGTAAGCGGCCACAGCCCCGGTGGAAGGACGAGGGGGTTATAATGCGGGACGAGCGTCAGCATTTGGTGGAGCAGACCAATATGACCGAGGCGTTGCAGCGGATGACCGGACAGCCCACGATACAGTTCCGCGGGGTGCAGGGGGCCGCCATCCGGTCGATTCAAGCGGGCCATTCCCGGGTGGTCGTGGTAATGCCCACGGGCGGTGGGAAAAGTATGTTGTTTATGTTGCCCGCGTGGGTGGCCCAGCGCGGCGGATTGACCGTTGTAGTAGTGCCATTGACGGCATTACGGGCGGATTTGCAACAGCGATGCCAGGCCGCCGGCATTCCATGTGTCGAGTGGGCCAGCCATCGACATCCCGATCATGCGGCCATTGTGTTCGTCACGCCCGAGTCCGTGTTCACGGACGGGTTCCAGTCGTTTTTGAACCGCCAGCGCGAGTTGATGCGGTTGGACCGGATTGTTATCGATGAATGCCATATGATGTTGAGCGAGTCCACGACGTTTCGCCCACGGTTACAGCAATTAGGTCGATTGCATCAGTGTGGCGTGCAGATGGTGTTTTTGACCGCGACATTGCCCCCATGCGAGGAGACCCGGTTGTTCAAGCGAATGCAAGTGGAGCGGGAGGACATCAGTATCCACCGCGAGCGAACCAGCCGTCACCATGTGGCATACCGGGTGTACCGGCCCGTGATTGCATCGGCATTTCGATCCCAGACGCAATGGATCGAGCAGCCCAGTATCCAACAGTTCATTCGTGACCGCGTACGGCGCGCGCGGCCCGGACGAGTGATTGTGTACGGCAGCACCCGGAATATTGTGACGCAGGCGGCCCAGATATTAGGATGTGCCGCATATTACAGCGACCAGGACAGTAAGTTAGGGATATTGGAACAGTTCCGACGTACGGCGAATGGGGTGATTGCAGCCACGAGTGCATTAGGGATGGGCGTGGATATTCCCGATATTCGATGCATCATTCACATCGGGTTTCCCCGGTCGTTGTTGGATTACGCACAAGAAAGTGGCCGTGCCGGACGGGATCAATTCCCCAGTGAAGCCATTATCATCCAGCCGGAAGGGTTTGACGAGGTCCCGGCATGGTTTGACCAGAACACGCCCCGCGAGCAAAGCGGGTTCGAGTTAGTCCGGCAGTACATGGCCAGTGATCATCAGTGTCGTCGAGCGGTGTTGGATGGTTATTTGGATGGGGAGATCGATGGAGATACCCGCGAGCAGTGCGGCGACCACGACCGGCAGTTCGGGTTCGTCGAGCAACGGTGTGATCAATGTGACCCCGATTGGGAGGCGGCCGAGACCGATGATAGGGACAGTGATACCGAGATGGATGATCCCCATACGAGCATCCCGAGCAGCGCGTCGGACGCCGGGGTCCCCATTGAGGCGCAGCATCGGTACCATCAGCAGGAGATGGTGCAGACGGCGATTTCGGAGCGAGTGCGGACGTTGCAAGCGCAGCAGTTATCGGACGAGGAGTTTTTAGCGCAGGAGGCACGGCAGTGGAACCACCGATGTTGGTTATGCGTGCAGGCGCAGCGGGATGATGTCCAGCATGATTTGTGGAGTTGCCCCGCGGGCGAGAGTGCAGAGTGTCGACGATGGGTGCGGGCGATTCGGGATTCGATACAGTATATAGCAGGAGGATTTTATTGTTGTTATTCGTGTGGTATGCCGCAGTCGATTTGTCCCGGTTGGGAGGCCGGGCAGCAATGTGAATACCGGCAGTTTTTGTATCCGATGATGGCGATGTTAATCCATTGGCAATGGGCCGATGGGCGACAGGGAGGGTACGAATGGTGGCGCCAGCGGATGAAGAGTGCCAATATCCGCGTGACGGATTTAGACGCCGTACGAGCATATTTAGCGCAGTCCGTGGACACCAGGCATTCCCGGTTAGCGCATGAGTATGTTTGGTTGCGTCGGATGTATCAAGAGTATGGGTTTTCGTGAGATTGCAAAGATATGGCAGGTATATATATAGGTAGATCGGTTAGGATTGGAGATGTATATTTCAGTACGAGATTTCCCGAGGAGACCAAAGAGATAGAATTTACATATCGTGGTTAGGGTTATCGATATTAGAGTTTCCGATAATATGGAGTTTAGGCGAGAGGGTAGTGATAAATTTAAGGGGTCAGGGTTATAGCGGCGTAAGGGGGTAGGGTTCCATGTTTCCGGGGTATGTTATTAGTATTAAGAATAAGGATATATATATAGATATATAAACGGAGGAGTATAATAAGGTAGGAAGTAAATAGATATTCGATAAATATAAATAGGATAGGAGGTAGAATAGTAGTAGCGAACAGGAGGAGGTTATTAGTTAAATCGAGGGGTAAGGGTTTTAATAGAGAGGGAGAGAGAGGGGGTAGGGATATTGTAGTATAAGGGGTTAGGATTATAACGGGGTAAGAGGGTAGGGTTATATTAAGATGTAGTAAGATATCGGCGTAGGGTAGAGTAGGATAATAAAATAAATATTTGGAAAGGGCAGTAGGGGAAGATATATAAGTGAACAGAGATCGGAGAGAAAGGGATATATATTAGGAGGAGGATTAAATTCGAAGGTATATGGATGGAGATATATATACAAGGGTAATAGGGATAGGACGATATATAAGAATTTCAAATGGGGAAGAAGGTTCAGAGTAGGATAAATAGGTCGGTAGAGTTTAAGATAGTGGAGTAGTGAAATTAGAAGGATAGTAGGTAAGGAGGTTAGATAGATAAGTCGGATAGAGAAAATAAGTAGGAGGTACGGGATATAATAGTAAAATAGTAGGAAAGGGGATTAGTATAGGAAGGAGGGTATTAATTATAATGTAAGAGGATGGTAGTAAGGATTATAGGAAGAATTAAAGTTATAAGGATTTATAGAGGAAGGGATATTATTAGACATAAGGACAGAAGTAAAATGGGATAGGAATAATAAGAGGAAAAGGATATAAAGGTAGTAGTGAAGTAGGTAAAAGAGGGAAGGAATAGTTAAGGGATATGGGTACAGGATATAGTTATAGTAAAGGGGTGAGGGTTTTATTAGCGAGAGGGTAAGGGTTTTATTAGCGAGAGGGTAAGGGTTTTATTAGCGAGAGGGTGAGGGGTTTCGTAGCGAGAGGGTGAAGGGTTTAGTAGTGAGAGGGGAAGGGTTTAGTAGTGAGAGGGGAAGGGATTTAATAGTGAGAGGGGAAGGGATTTAATAGTGAGAGGGTAAGGGTTTTATTAGCGAGAGGGCAAGGGTTATCGCAGCGAGAGGGTGAGGGGTTTAGTAGCGAGAGGGTGAGGGGTTTAGTAGTGAGAGGGGAAGGGATTTAATAGTGAGAAGGGTGAGGGATTTAATAGTGAGAAGGGTGAGGGGTTTAGTAGTGAGAGGGGAAGGGATTTAATAGTGAGAAGGGTGAGGGATTTAATAGTGAGAGGGGTAAGGGGTTTAGCATGATTAGAAGGGTTAGGGTTATAGCATGATAAGAGGGGTGAGGGTTTTAGCATGATGAGAGGGGTAAGGGTTTTAGCATGATGAGAGGGGTAAGGGTTTTAGCATGATTAGAAGGGTGAGGGTTATAGCATGATAAGAGGGGGGAGGGTTTTAGTAGTAAGGTAATTAAGAGAGGTCAGGGTTTTAGTAGTAATATAGGTAATAGTTAGTAGTAGTGAGAAGTAAGGGTTTTAGGTATAGAAGACGGTAGGAGAGGTGAAAGGGGGGATGGAAGTTTAGGAGAGGAGATGGATGTTTATTTAGGAGAGATGAAGTTAGGTGAATTAGGCGGGGTTAGGGTTAGGGTTAGGGTTAGGGTTAGGGTTAGGGTTAGGGTTAGGGTTAGGGTTAGGGTTAGGGTTAGGGTTAGGGTTAGGGTTAGGTTA